>NC_091438.1:136777408-137977408 GCF_964237555.1 Oryctolagus cuniculus | reverse complement strand
TTTCTTAACTGCCAAGAGATTTTAAGCACGAATTGACAGCATGCTGCATAGGGAGTTGGGTGGGGGCAGGGTTGACTGGTTCTTGTCACCTCTCATTTGTCCTTGCACAGGCCCTGGGGTGGCACATCCCTTAGATGCCCCACACCTCCCACCACACCTGAGCTCTTTCTTAAAGGAAAACTAACATTGGTCCCTGCGACTGCAGGTCTTGGTGACAGTACCATGTGCTCTGTCCCCTTAAGAGGAAGCCGATTTTCCCTCCAATGCTAGGGAACCGGTGGGGCTGTCAGCCTGCCCAGGGAGGGAGCCCCCAGCCCCCTACCCGGGTGTGAGGCTGACTTGTCTCTTCTTATTAGGCCCGAGGGGACAGGAGCAGCTTTGCGACTTGCGCCTGCAGCCCTGGCTCTGCTGTGGAGCCGCTGTGGCTGCCAGCCCCGAGTCACCTTGTCTCCTCCCGCTGCCTCGCCCTGCCCGGCTCATTATCCCAGAACCTGCGCTGTCCGGAGGCCTTCCGCTCGGGGACAGCCATGCTCTTGGCCTTTCCCGGCCACGAGGGGCCCGCCAAGGCCGTCTTAAGAAAGCGGAATTGTCAGAGCCCGAGAGGTAATTAGTATTTAAGAGGCACAGTTGGCAAGGTTAAAAGCTGAGAAATAAACACACGCTCGTCCCCTTTCAAACGATTCTCAGAGGCCAGACAGGAAGATGCGGCCCCCGCACGGGAGGCCCTGAGCACACCAGGCTTCCCCACCGAGGCAGGCGTGGCTGCCTGGCAGAGGCCCTGCCATGTGCCTTGATGCTCCATCTGCCCCACCCCTGTGCCCCCCATCCTCCTGGCCTGTCACCGGCTGAGCCAGCCACACCCCTGCCACCCTCAAACTCCCACCTCCTGGGGATCCGTCCTTGGCCGCACAGCTTCTCTCCAGCTGGGGGCCCCTGCCCCAGTTCAGCCTCGTCCCTGGCCTGGTCACCCTGCCATTCAGTGCATCCTCCATACCTGAGTCTGAGCGCGTGCTCCTCGTACCAAGAACCCTCACACGGCAGCCCACTGCCGGCAACCATGGGACAGGGCGTGCACCCTGGCTCTCCAGCTCTGGGTTTGAACTGCAGCTCCACTAGGTCCCTTGGAGCCTTTGGGACAGCTTCAACTCTCCCTGACTCAGCTTCGCCCTCTGTAATGGTCATAGCCACCTCGAAGAACTGTTGGGAGCGGTCTCAGTGATCGGCGGTGTGAACAGGTTAATGACTCAATGTAGTGTGGCTCTGAGGACGTCCATCGCGGAGAAAGGGCATGTCCACCGTTATCCAGTGGATTAGTGGCAAGCCCAGGGCTTCCCACTGTTGCAACACTCCAGGGCGTCACACAGCAAGCTCTCGATAACTGTTTAGGATGAATGATTGTCAATCAATCAATCAATCAAATTCCAGCTTCCTGTACTACTAAGTCCCATGAAGTCTGTTAAAGCCCACTCAAGAGGAAGGGGAGGAAATCCAACTTACTTTCTGGCCCATGCCTATCTTTCCTAAGACTCAAGGGGGCCCCCTGGTGCTCCCATGCGGGATTGCATGCATAAGCCCAAATAGCCCTGTCCGGATCCAGCAAAGCAAGCCCTAGCTCAGCCCTGCCCTTCAGCCAGGAAGGGACTGTCCCTCTGACTTCCCGTGTAGGAATGCCTTGCTCCGCAAGGCAGCCAAACAAAGACTGACAGCGGCCCTGCCGCTGAGCCAGCTGAGCTCTCAGAGAATGCACTCTGCCCTGCGGCAGGAGGCCCTGGGAGAGGCAGCCAGGCTCAGGATACAGACAGCACCAAGAAGAGCGGGGCTCAGAGCACCTCTAGAAGGTATGCAGAGGCCGAGAACTCTGTGGGAGCCCAGACACAGCCCAGCCGGGGAATCAGCCTGGGCCCACAGCAGCCCTGCTCACAGCACCAGGCACAAACTTCAGTGGCGGCGCTCAGCCCTCTGCCTCTCTGCTGAGCCACCCGCCTGGTCTGGCCAGGTGTACTTCACTCAACCATGTAACCTCGCTCCTTCCTCCCCTCCCCCCCACCCAGTCCGAGCGACTGCACTGTCTCTCAGGTCCTGTCTGGAGAGGTGCCCATCCGTCCTTACGGATGTCCCTTCCTTAATAAACTTTGCTACTTTTACCTCCCACTAAAAAAAAAAAAAAAAAACTTCAGTGGCCCCAGCTGGGAACCCAGGCATCTTCCTGGACACCTTTCTCAGCTCCCTGCCCACACCAGGTCCTGCCCACGTCACCTCCAGTGGTGCCGTTTCCCTCCAGCGCCTCTGCCGCCACCCTCGTCTCATGCCCAGGCAGGACTCGCCGCCCCTGTCCCTGGACCCCTGCTCCCTGCTCTCCCCCTGGCTGCCACCAAAGCAAGCCCCTCATCACTCCCCTCTTACCCACCACCAAGGCCTCCCCTTGAACCTGAGAGAACAGCCAGCTCCATCCGGGTGTACAAAGTCTTAGCAACCGGCCCCTCCCCTTGCATTCAGCAAGCGTCTGCGGGATGTGTCAGGCGCTGTCCTCATAAGGCTTGGAGTCTAATGCAGGAGTCACAGACACATAAGTAGACAGAGCTAAATCCTGTGCTGTGGAGGCACTGTGGCACGGTAGGTAAAGCCTCCGCCTGCAATGTCGGCATCCTATATGGGCGCAGGTTCGAGTCCCAGCTGCTCCACTTCTGATCCAGCTCCCTACTAATGCACCTGGAAAAGCAGCAGGAAATGGCACCCATATGGAAGACCTGGAAGAAGTTCCTGGCTCCTGGCTTCAGATCAGCCCAGCCCCGGGCCGTTGCAGCCATTTAAGGAGTAAACCAGTGGATGGAAGATGGAAGACCTTTCTCTGTGTCTCTCCATCTCTCTGTAACTCTCAAGTAAATAAATTAATCAAAAAAAGAAAGAAAAACCCTACCTCTTAAAAAAGAAAAAAAAAAAAAAGGTGCCTGGCGCCGAGGCTCACTAGGCTAATCCTCCGCCTGCCGCGCCGGCACCCCGGGGTTCTAGTCCCGGTCGGGGCGCTGGATTCTGTCCCGGTTGCCCCTCTTCCAGGCCAGCTCTCTGCTGTGGCCCGGGAGTGCAGTGGAGGATGGCCCAAGTGCTTGGGCCCTGCACCTACATGGGAGACCAGGAGGAGGCACCTGGCTCCTGGCTTCGGATCAGCATGGCACGCTGGCCATAGCAGCCATGTTGGGGGTGAACCAACAGAAGGAAGACCTTTCTCTCTGTCTCTCTCTCTCTCACTGTCTAACTCTGCCTGTCAAAAAAGGAAAGGAGAAACAAGGCGAGGGTGTGTTCCAGCCATTGCTACCCAGCTGCAGTCCGAGAAGCACCTGAGCCTATGGGGGGGGGGGGGCAGTGCAGGATGAGCAGGTGGCGGGCAAGGCCCCAGTGCGTCCCTTTCTCATCCTGCCTGAAGGCAGAGCTTCTGGGAAGCCCAGCAAATGGAGATCGAAACATCAGCTGTCATACCAGGAGTGTCCTGCAGGGGGCCTGTGGCTGAGGCAGCAATGCTGTGCTTCCTACCTCTGGGAACAGGTTCCTCCCGGTACATCCAGCCACAGGGAGCGCTACAGCTGCAGGCTTCAGCCCACAGGGGCAGATTCTGAAAGGTGACAAAGGCAGTAGCTAAACTCTACATTTTCAGTCCCTTCTCCCAAAGTCACTAAGTCTCTCTGGAAGAAGAGAAGGAAGGGGCAAAGAGGGGAAGCAAACATTTGGCTATGATCACAATGACCCTACATTGTGCCCTGTCTACACAGGCCTTCCCATCTGTTATGCAAAAGCGCTGTGTTTCTTACTACCCCAGGACCTTTACATGTGCTTTTTTGTATACTTGAAACACTCTCTTCTTTCCTGTCACCATCTGGTAACCCCCTCGACTCACCTTGCAGCTTAAATATCACCCTCATCTCTCCAACATAAGGTCACCTCCCCCTGTTGTTTTGCTTTGCGAGTTTCTGCATTTCCTCTGCGTAGCATTTGTCATAGAGTTCCTTGCTAAGCACATTAGCACATTAAGGGTGGGGGTGTGTCTGAGAGGATGACCACAGGGTCCCCAGCATCAGTCCCAGCAGAGGCCCATGGTGGGTGCTCGAAGCATGAGCTGAGGCCCCCATGGTGTGCACACAGCACCTTCTGCACTGCCTAGGAGGACCCTGAAGTCGATGCACTTAGGAGCTCCCTTTTCCGAGTGGGGAAAGCAAGGCACGGCATCTGAATCCAGGGGCAGCCGGGGCCCAGCAGGGGTCCTGGGCACCAGTGCACAGGAATTGCCTCTCACCGTGGAAGGGGAGACGTGAAAAGGCTGCTCCTCAGGACGGAGATGCTGGCAAGGTTGTGGAACACGAGACCCTCCTGGCACAGGAGACCAGGGAAGAAAACAAGAGGCTAGAAAAGCACGCCCCAAAAAGACAAAAGAAAAAAAAGAAAAAAAAGAAAAGCACGCCCCACCCAGCTGCCGCAGCGGGAACTCAGGAGACGGCTAGGATTTGGGGGTGCATGACAGGGGCACCAAGAGCCCCCACTCTCAGTCTGCCTCTGGATCCAAACCGTGACCTCAGCTCCTGCCGTGGTCCTGGGGTGGCTGGCCTATTGCCATGGCAACCAGCTTTTGGCCCTTCTTGGTGGCCCAGCTGTGGGGACCTCCGTCTCCCTGTGGTTTTCAGCCCAGCTGAGCTACGATGGTGACCTCCTGTCGTGCCTTAATATACACCCGGCCCTCAGCACCATATAGCAAAGGTTTGATAAATGTTTCCAGAGACCCCTCCCGCACAGGAGGCACAGCCCGGAGCCGGGGTGCCTCTGCTTGGAGGCGTCGTCCCTGGGCGGCTCGACTGTAATGACCTCGGCCAGCCAACTGCTCCAGAGATGGAATGCCGCCACCCCCACGGGCCCACACCTGCCTGGTCAGCAGCTGGCAGGCTCATTGTTTTAAGTGATGAGCAATTGTCATTTTCCGTCGCCTCCATGATAAATCACTTTAAGAACTCCCCTCTCTCGACAGCATAAGTAATTACAGCCCTGGTGTCTGGGGCCCTGGCACCGATTAGGAGAGAAGCAAACTACACTGGAGCTGATGCTGACTCATTTTTCTTTCTCCAAAGGGCCTGCAGGCCGCAGGGTCAGAACCGGCGAGCTGGACCCCTCCTGGGCTGGAAGCTGACCAAGCAGCCCGTGGCACTGCCGGGGTTGAAGCTGGGAGACAGAGACCTCCGCCCTCCACCCCGCAAAGCTCCTCACCGCTTTAGCTCCAGCTGCCTTCGAGACCCGCAGCCCAGATGCATCGGCGATTAGGAGGAAAAGGCATTGTGTTCCGGTGGGGAGAAATAATTAGGTTCGATAATAAGAAAGGGAAGCGCACCTTGTGAGAGGCCCTGCGCGCAGCTACCCATGCTTGGCAGTATTTGATCAACTGTGTTTTCTTAGTCCACATGAAATGTATCGAACCAGCAGCATAAACAAACATCCTGGTCAGCAAGAAGCACACCTCTCAGTGGGTAAGACTGTGGTGACCCAGAAATGACGAGGACGACAAGCCCGGGCTTGCCTGGCACTCACGGCCCGCCCCCCAGCCACCCCCAGAAGGGGCCCAGAGTGGGGTGGGGGGGGCTATGGGCAAGGTGTTGGACCCAACACACCAGGCAGGCTTGAGTGGCGTAACAGACGCATGGAAGCCACACTACACAGGTAGCCGCTATCACCTCTCCCGCCGCCATTGCCGCTTCCAGCAGCGAACCAGCCTCAGCGCGTCACGGCTGGCACCTGCCTCCCTGCTGGCATCGCCACGTGGGAGTCTGGGAGTCGGGGCCATCTCCCCGCAGCGTCTGTGAACCCACGTGGGTGCTGCCTATCCCGTCAGCCTCCTGCCTTCATGACTCTCTCCACCCGGAGAGGCCGGGGCTTTCCCAGAAATTACTGGGTGGAGGGTGAGCAAACCGTCCCCAAACCAAAAATACAAGGCTGGGGCCCGTGGGTGATTAAGTAAATTTGGGAAATGCCGCCTGCAGTAACCTTCACCTTCCCCGAGAAGCTGAAATGCACATTAGCATTTTTAAAGCTCTGAGAAGTTTCGTAATCAATTATCCCCTTGGCTTTGTTTAACCCCTTCTTTCCCATACTGCTTTCATCTAGGGACCTCTTGTAGCAACCCCGGCTCCCTTCCTGCAGGGCACAGTCAGGACTTGCACTGCGGGTGGGAGAGGGCGTTGGCTTCGACCCCACCCAGGCCCACGGCCATCTGCTCAGACCAGGGCTGCTGCAGCCGACTGTGCCCACTGAGGAGATGAGCGCAGCTGGGAGTAACGGAAGCTCCTGTTGGGGTGCGCAGCGCAGCGCAGTGGCTAAGACGCCACTTGGGACACTTGCATTCCCTATCAGAGTCCCTGGGTTCAAGTCCCAGCTCCTCTGTTTTGGATCCAGCTTCCTGCCAGTGAGCACTTGCGAAGCAGCAGGTGATGGCTCAAGTACTCAGGTCCCTACCACCCACATGGGAGACCCGGATGGGGTTCCCGGCTCCTGGCTTAGGCCTGGCCCAACTCTGGCTACTGCAGGCATTTGAAGAGTGAACCATGAGACAACGGAAGAGTTCTCTCTCTCTCTCTCTCTCTCCCTCCCTCCCTCTCTCTCTCTACGTTAGCCACCCAAGGGCTCAGCACTGTGCTCCTCAGAGTTCCAGCTCAACAAGGGCTGGCGCGCAATGGGCGTGGCTCAAGGCTGAACATAACCACTCCCGCAACACGGGGCTCACGGCCTCGCTCTGCAGCTCTGAGAACCAGAACAGCCACCTGCTCTTGCGCCGCTTCTCCTCGGCCCTAGCTCTGCCCCGGAAGCAGCTCTAATCCCTGCTCCCTGACAGCTCTGCAGGGACCCTCCCCCTAACAGGGCCGTCACCTCCTCCCTCCCCCAACTCACTGAGCTCAGAAGACAAGGCCCTCCAGCCCTACGTGAGGACCATCAAGTGGTTTTTTCCCTCCCTGGCCCCTGCTCCAGGCGGGGCCCCTGGTGCTCACGAGCTCCTCCCTGGAACCATATACTTGCAAAGGGGTCCTCTCCCCGCAAAGGCCAGAGCACCTTGCCACACAACAGACAGAGGACCGCAACAGCTCGCCAGCCAGTCCAGCTCACTGCATGGTCAGCAAGGGGCCAGGTCACCCACCTCCCACCTGACTCAGCTCCCCAAGCGGAAGCAGAAGGGGTGGGTTGGCCATGAGCGGAACCCTGCAGCAGCCCTAAGGTGGAGCAGTAGAGGCTGGAGGTGGAGGTCGGCTCGCACCATGGACGGGCATCAGTCTGCATGCTCTACCCATAGGCCACCTCGTTCATGCTCACGACACCCCGTCTGCTCCACCTGACCACAGAGAGGTTAAGTCACTGGCCCAAGATCACCTAGCAAATCAGCCCTACAGCTGGGGTGTGATCACAGGCCATCCAGCTGCAATGACATCTGCCCCACCCCATCTCCCACCACCACACCATCTAGAACGGTCCAGGGAAGAAAAGGCCAAAGGAAAGATGATTAGAAGGCAGACTTGCAAAGGCAGGGAGGATTCGGAGAGTTGGAGACCAAGAGAAAGGCCCTGGTCCAGTGGAACAGCTTGGAGGGAGGGGTGAAGACACGCCTGGCCCTGTCCCCAGGCCAGGGAGGCCAAGGGCTGCTTCGGCGGGGGGGGGGGGGGGGGGGGCACAGGCAGGGCTGGCGATGCTCTGCCTCCCACTCTGAGGGCCATCAGCACCCCCAGGGCACGGGGCAGGGAGGGCAGACACAGGCTCAGAGAGGGAGAAGGAAAGTTCCAGGCCCAAGGAGCTCACAGCTGGGTGGGCGGAAGCCACCACAGCGGTCAAGGCAAGGGGCTTCGGGGGCTTGAGAATGCCCCCCTCCCCAGGCTCAGTCCCAGGGCTCTGAGAGACAGAACGCCCTCCCCCACGCCCGGGGAGCCTGGGAGCTGCTGAGCTGGGTCCATTAAGCAAGTCAGCCTTGAGCGGGGCGGGGGGAGCTTCAGGAGCCCCATTAGAGCCGAGACAGCCGGTGCTGCCTGCCTCCACCCTGGCCATGAATTATTCCGTGAAGGAGATGGAGGAGATGCCAGAGTCTCCCTCGTCTTCCCTAACCTTGGGACAAATTAAATCAAATTCCGCCGCACGGCCTGCAGGCATAAACTTGGGTAGCGGCACCAATAGATTCCGCCAGGCAGGCAGGCTCCCAGGTACTAATTACTTTATCCAGCAAGTTAAACAAATGATATGATATCTAAATTCGAGGGAGAGGCACCCCAGAGTTATGGAGCACACACTGCTGGGACTTGCCAATGAACAAAGCAAAACAGAGCTGTTAAACTAACAGCTCCAAGTATTTATTTGTATGTCCTTCAAGACTTAGCTCAGGGCCTCTGTTCCCCTCCTCCAGGAAGCCCTCCCTGATGATGCCATCTCCCCAGACCTGGCTGTGCAGGCTAGGGGTTAGGGGTACAACTTTGGCCTACCAGACTAGTTCTAGCACTAATTGTTGAACTTGGGCACATGGCTGGACAGCCACATCACTCTCTGCTTACACTTCCTCGACTCTAAAGCAGGGATGATATCATTCCTATTACGAAGACCACTGTAAGGGTTTCTTAGTCTAACCTGTGCGGGACTGGCAGTGCGGCATAGTGGGCAAAGCCGCCACCTGTGACGCTGACATCCCATAAGGGCACCGGTTCGCATCCTGGCTGCTCCACTTCCAATCCAGCTCCCTGCTAATGTGCCTGGGAACGCAGTGGAGGATGGCTCAAGTGCTTGGGCGGCTGCACCCACATGGTTGAAGTCCCTGGCTCCTGGCTTTGGTCTGGCCCAGTCCTGGCCTTTGCAACAATTTGGGGAGTGAACCAGTGGGTGGAGCATTTCTCTGTGTCTCTCCCTCTCTTTCAAATAAATAATTTTTTTTTTAAAAGGATAATTCAGAGGACTGGTACTACGGAGCAGTGGGTTAAGCCACAACCTGCAAGGCTGGCATCCCATACAGGCACCAGTTGATGTCTTGGCTGCTCCACTTCCCATTCAGCTCCCTGCTAATGCACCTGAGAAAACAGTAGAAGGGTCCCTGGGCCCCTGTACCCACGTGGGACACTCAGAAGGAGCTCCTGGCTCCTGGCGTCACCCTGGCCCAGCCTGTGCCATTGCGGCCATCTGGGGAGCAAACCTGCAGATGGAAGATCTCTCTGTCCCTCTTTCTTGCCTTCTTTCTCTCTCTGTAACTCTGCTTTCCAAATAAATGAATAAATCATTAAAAACAAACAAAAATTATATAAGAAACCTGAGCAATTTTTAAAAAAGATAATCTGTGCAAGGATTTTAGCATGTAGAAAAATCCTCATCAGTGGGAACTATTCCCAGCAATCTCATTATCATTACTGTGGGGCGGGAACGTCGGGCCCACAGATCAGATAAGTCCTGCAAAATCATGCAGTCTGGCCCTGCCAAGGCAACTGCTGGTGGGACTCGAAATTCAATAAATCTAGAGCAGGCTAATTTTTAAGTTGGCCATTCTGTACGGCCCACAAACGATGTTATAAATCTCCGCAGGGTCCTTGGCAGAGAAAAGCTTCCCCAGCCCATCACTGTCACTGCTGCAATACTCCTGGGGTGTCCAAGGGATTCCCAGTAAGTAGGAGGCCTCCTCTGGGCTCTGTCCTGCGGAAATCTTAAACATAGGGCAAACAGATGGAAGGGAAAATACTGAGCTTCTCACAGACAGAAGCTGAGTGCAGGATGTAGTTTGGGTGAAAGACGATCAGTTGAGGATGAATCCCGGATTTCAGGGTCACGGCCACACTGAACGGTACTGAGTCCCGGTGGGAGCCCAGTCCAGTGAAGCCAGGCAGCAGGATGGAGCCCTGGGGGCGGGGGAGGGGTCTCCTCCCAGCCAGATCACTCCCAAGCGACAGCAGGTGCCATGCAGGCGTGCCCTGTTATTCTTCCTAAATTTACCCATCAGCTACGAAGTCATTCCAGCTCCCCGGGGTGGTGAAAATAAATGGGGTGGAAAGGGACCTGCAGCTCCACTAATTGAACTGCCTTCAAAGAAAGAAACATCCGGAGTCGGGGAAAGCCTTTCCCAGGAACACCGTGGCATGCATCTAAGTCTCCCCCCATTTCCTGCTTTGTGATGTAGGACAAGCAACATAATCCACTTCACCTCTTTGCTTAACGCTCCAGCAAAATCTGGCTCACCTGCGCATCCCTGCCCCTGCTCCCCTTATTTGGGAGATGCAATGCAGCTGCTTGTTTGGCCCCTGAACCTGCCTCGCCCTGGAACTTGGGCTTTCGGATCTCCCTTCCCCGCGTCCTCCCACCGCTGCCCCCGCTGCCCACTCCTGCAGCTTCAGGAGCGGGGACAAAGCCACAGGAACCCAGACCGCCCCCACCCCGCACCAGCCCTAGAGGGAGCGCCCCCCACTGCTGGCGGAAATGCAGACCCCCAGAGATTTTGCGCAGGAAGTTAAGCGCCCAGCACCTCCTGCTCCCCCAGCAAGGTGCTGCGAGGAGAGACAGCGCGGGCCTCCTGTCCCAGGGCACAAGCCGAGGAGAGGGATGATTGTCACACGACGCTGCAACCTTGACCAGGCACTCGTGCACCTGTCAGCTCCTCCCACCCTCTCCGTGACCTCCTGAGGGAGCGTTGTCATCCCACCCGCAGAGGGGAAACTGAGGCAGAGAACAGCAGGCCCTTCCGGGATGACTGTGAGTCCCTCTCCGGATGTCCTCGGTGGTTGACCATGGCAGTAGGAACAGTAGCACGGGCCGTCACCTTCCTGGTTACCATTGATTGGATAGCGGCGAGCACGTGACTCGAGCTGAGCCAATCAGAGTGTCCTCCCACAAATGGGCGGGATGTGTCATTCACGCAGTCTGGGGAGCAACCTGCTGATGACGTGTGCTAAGGACAGAGGAAACTAAAGGGATGAGGGAGAGAGAGGGAGGGAGACGATGACAGGAGAGGTGCAAAGATGCCAGGCAGACCCTCTGGCTCCAGAGACTGAGAGGGAGACAGACATACAGGGGAACTTGCTCTGGCTCCTGGTGGCTGACTGCCTTCCTCACATAACCTCTGTATCCTTGAAAAAAAAAAACTATTTCTGTTTGAGTCAGGTTGGACGCTGATAGTTGCAAACGAAAGGATCTTAATTGAAATCCTCAGGATGGCTGAGTCTCGTCAAAACACGAAGCCTAAGGCACCAATGAATCTCCGCTAACTTGCAACCCCACCCCCTTGGCCGGCTTTGGGGAAGGTGGGGCTGTGGCGGAGGAGTATAAGTGCTCAGGGCAGAGCCTGCAGGGTCTGGGATCCCAACCCAGGGTGCAAGTCCCACGCGGGGAGTCAGTTCTCGGAGTGCCAGCCCCTCTCCACCGGGAGTCTCAGCTTTCCCAGGAATTGTCTTCCACCCCACTTGGTGTGGCTTGGGTTTAGCAGAGATAGGTAGCACTCGGAACTCTTCACTGGGAAGCCCCGGGGTGGCCCAACACAGTTGCACATCCAGATCTCGTGCCCCCACAGTGAGAGAGAAAACCAGCGCTCCTTTGGATTTGACCACCCAACACGCAAGAGGCCCGTGTGCTGCTGGCGGGAGGGTGACAGGGCCATCAAGTCGTACACAGCACCAGGGACCTGCTGCCATGCCATCCACTGAGATGTGTGGATGGTCCTCATAGCTGTTAGCGGAACAACATAAGAGGCTGCAAGAGCGGTGGGCCTTGGTCAGTGGACCCAGGACTCCCTAGCGGGTCCTGACAAAGGTTTCTCAAAAAATGTTTGATCAGTAAGTCAACCCTGCCAGTCGCTCACCTTCAGTCTCCCTCAGCAGGAGCCCACGTGCACCCCCCACATGTCCCTTGGAGCCAGTCTCCATGCTGTCAGAACAGCCCCTGCTCCCGAGGGCCTCCTGTCACCTCCCTGGACATTCTCTGGGCTCCACAGCAAATTCTCTCTGCCCTAGTCCAGCCTCTACCCTGGGGGCTGCCCCATGACCTTCTCACAGTAGCTGGGTCAGATGAACCTTCTACCAAGGCCCCCAAGGCCTAGTCCCTGCCCATCTCTTCGCCTGCCCTCGGCGCTGGAGGGGTTCTGAACGTGGACCCAGCGATGCTCTCCAGGACTCCGTGCTGTGAGGACACGCCACTCCCTTTGCCTGCGGTGCCCTTCTCTCCTCCCCCTCTACCCTTTGCCAGCCTGGCTGCTAACACCTGCTAAGCCTCTGGAGCTCACCTCGGCACTGTCTTCCTCCGGGAAGCTTTTCTCAACACTGCTCCCTCTCCCACCCCCACTCCCCGCTGCATCCCCTGTGTCCCGTCTCCAGGACCGCTCACCTCATGAGACAGCCGATGGCCTGTTTTTCTGTCTGCATCCCCAACCTGGGAGTGAGCCCCCCGACAGCCAAGGATGCCTCGTAGTCACTGCTGATATCTGGGAAGGAACAGTGACTGCTATTCATGGGAAGAACTGGCTGCTGTCACGTCCTAGAGGAATGGGGGGGGGCATCCCGAGGAGATGGCTTTTTGTTGGGGGAAATACATCCAGGTGCCCCTTTGGAAGGAGATGTGATGCTCTCCTAGGTGGAATCTGGAAGGAGCAGGCACATGAAAGAGGGAGGCAGGCTGCATAGCAAGGGGAGGAAACGATGGTTTCTGCACAGTCCAGGGCGGGCAGGGCTGCAGGTGCCTGGGAAATGCTCGAGGTGGAGAAGGCAGGCGAAGAGAGCATGGTGGCAGTGGGATGTCCTGGGACCGGGGTGGAGGGAGCTGGAGAAACAAGATGTTGAATGTTCAGGTTTAAAGTGCTTCTTGCAGGGCCAGCGCTGTGGCATAGTAGGTTAAGCGTCCACCTGCGGTGCCAGCATCCCCTATGGGTGCAGGTTCAAGTCCCAGCTGATCCACTTCGATCCAGCTCCCTGCTAAAGTGCTTCTTGTAGGGCTGGCCTTGTGGAGCTGTGAGCTGAGCTGCCACCTGCAGCGCCGGCATCAGAGTGCAGGCTGCAGTCCCATCTGTGCTGCTCCCCACCCAGCTCCCTGCTAGCACGCCTTGGAAAGCAGTAGAGGATGGCCAGGGCCCATGGGTTCCTGCCACCCATGTGGGAGATCTGGATGGAGTCCTGGGCTCCTGGCCTGGCCTAGTCCCAGCCATTGTTTCCATTAAGACAGTGAACCATTGGATGGACTCTCTCCCTCTCTCTCTCTCTTTCAAACAAATAAATAGATATTTAAAAATAAGTAAATAAATAGCTTCTTGTACTGTGCCGTCTGTGCTCTCGCTCTCTGACTCACACACACACACACACACACACACACCCTCCCTCTCCCCCCGATTACTCCAGCCCTTCAGGAAACGCCTCACGTCTGACAGCAGCCTGGTGGTTATGGTGCTGCAGAGGAACAAAGAGGAAGAGGCCTTGGCCAGCACAGGAGAGATGCTGCGCAGACAGCTGAGGACTGGAGCTGACAGGTGCATGACTAAAAAAATCAGGGGAAGCCAAAAGTCAGAACTGAAAGGTAAGCGTGAGAATGAAAACTGCCCCAGGAGTTTGCAGAAAACTTGGGGAAGGCATTGAAGGAAGGAGTAGGCTCCAGCCATCTCCCTTTAATATTAGAGTGACGGTTGACTGCGGGGGCATACTCAAATGAACTGAACTGGCCTTCTGGCCCATGCGGGGGCCTCTGGGGCACACTGGGGGCAGCTCTCTCTCTCTGGACACGTGCCCGAGAAGGGGAATGTCCACCACGCTGAGCAGAGACTCTCTCCCCTGCTGTGAGAGAGGGTATGAGAGGCCAGGGGCTTCTGAAAGCCCAGGGCACTGACCAGGCTCTCCTTAGACAGGCTGAGGAGGCCCCTAGAGGAAGCACACCCTTTACATGTGTGAGCAGGAGGGAACATCTGCCGCTCAGATGGCAACCAGCGTTCCAGCCACCTTCCAACTCTGGTCAGCTGCTGGTAGCAGCCTGAGGCACTGCCTCAGGAAGAATGCTAAGACTCTGGATTCAGCAAGAAAGAACTCAGTGATCAATTAATAATGTCTGCCACGGGTGTAGGAACCGGAATGATAGCCTGTGTGCCACGCAGCCGCTGCAGGAAAAAGACAGAACTGTCCCACATCCATGCACTCAGTGGCTAGGGTCAAGTTTAAGATCAAATTCTGGGCTCTTCTTTGCCCTGTGCTACCTCCCTCTACACAAAGCACAAGGCGGGGGAGTCAGAAGGCTGATATCTTGCCTATGAATCTGGTGAAACTCACGGATGCCAGAGGAAAGTGCAAGGGGAACTGCACTAGGTTTCTACCAGGAACAGGCTGTGGCCAGGCCTTGGCGGTGCTCACTGTGAGGACAGACAGCTTCCCTGAGCATCAGAAGCATTGGAGAGTGTGTGACCACACCTGTGTGTGACCATACCAGCCCAGGTGTGGGGAGAAAGATTCCCATGATAGAAGAAAGAACAAATTGCCTGTTCAAAGCCCAGCTGCTCCACTTCCAATCCAGCTTCCTGCTAATGTGCCTGGGAAAGCAATGGAAGATGGCCCAAGGGCTTGGGCCCCTGCACCCCTGTGGCTCCCGGCTTTGGTCTGGCCCAGCCCCGGCTGTTACATCCATTTGGGGAGTGAACCAGCAGGTGGAAGACCTCTCTCTCTCTCTCTCTCTCCATATCTGTAACTCTGCCTTTCAAATAAATAAGATAAATCTTTGCAAAAATAGTAGCAAAGAAGAAAGCAGGCAGATCGGCCAAGGCAGTCCTGCCTTGCGTCTTTGGAGTCCTATTCGTTTATTCAACAGAGTTTTGAGCCCCTACAGACACCTTCATGTCCTAGGAGCCGGGGCTGGCACTCTCTAGGCGTTCACATCAAGGAGAGGGTGGGGACAAGCATGGGACAGCCAGAGGTGCAGTTTGAGACCTAATAATCAACGGTGACCCTCGCCAGCAGGGGGCGCTCAGGCAGCAGCATGGTGTCTGGGGGAACCAGGGGAGGGAGGGGCACTTTCAGGGGGAAGGGACAGTCACACTGCCCCCTGAGCCCCCTGAGGATTAAAGGGGGACACTGAGAGGAGGACAGACAGGCATACAGAGGGCAGAGCCTACTAAAGCCCCGAGAAACCAAGAGACCAAAAGGCCAGAAGGGTTGCAACACAAGATATGGGTTTTTGGTGGTGGTGGTGGTGGTGGTGGTGGTTCAGGTTAGTGTTGTTAGAGGAAAAGAGTTAGGAGCCAAGAGAGGACGGCTGTGACACCGGGACCCCGTGAGAGGAGCAATCTACCTCAGCAGCCTTCCACCTGCAGCCTTCGTGGAGCCTCTGGGTGTTTGCAAGCACAGAGCTAACAACTCACATGGACAGCAGGACCCATGGAGCCCGGGTTGGCATTCAGCACCCACTCAGTCCTTAGCCAGGTACATTTGTGCAGTGCACAGCCTGCACAGCTGTGCACAGCAGTGTACAGAGGGCGCTCCCCTCACCCGTACCCCCAGCAAGTAGGCTAGACCACAGTCCATAGGAAAACAACTGGAATTCCTGTTAGAAGGCAGGTTCTGACTCCATGGCTCTGGGTGAGGCCTGATATTTTGCATTTCTAAAACACTCCCTGTCATTGCAGCTGCTGCCACTGGTCTTTGAACCAGACTTTGAATAATCAGCCAAGAACTAGCAGACAAGTTGTGAAGACCTGGGCATCAGCATCCTAGGGCAAACCTAGATTAAAAAAAGAAAAAGGAAGAAGGAGGAGGAGGAGAAGGAGAAGAAACAACTATGGACAATGACTTTGTTTGATTGAATGCAATCCTTTTAGGTTATTCACCACTGAGTGCAGGGCTTCCCACGCGGGAGACGGATAAGCATGATGCAGCCCTTGTCTACACGGAGACGCTCAGAACCCCGTGGGACAGAGCACATGCAACACCCGGGACTACAGCTCGTTCCAGGAAAGAGGGAAGCTGAGAGCCCTGGAGTCCAGATGAATGATGGGTGCTTCTGAGGGAGATCAGGGAGGACCCCTTAGGGAGGTGACATTTGGGGGGATGAGCCGATATATAAATATATAAACAGATAAAAAATTTTAAAGATTTATTTATTTCAATAAATTTATTACAACAAATTCGAGGCAGAATTACAGAGAGGCAGAGGCAGTGAGAGAGGTGTCTTCCATCTGCTGGTTCACTCCTCAAATGGCCACAACAGCCAGAGCTGAGCTGATATGAAGCCAGGAACCAGGAGCTTCTTTTGGGTCTCCCATGTGGATGCAGGGGCCCAAGGACCTGGGCCATCCTCCACTGCTTTCCCAGGCCATAGCAGAGAGCTGGATAGGAAGTGGAACAGCCAGTACTCGAGCCTGCACCCATCTTGAACCAGCTTTACCAGATACCCCACAGTGCCGGCCCCATCAGATCAAGTATATAAAGATAAAAATATGAGTAAAAAGAGGCTGGCACCGCGGCTCACTAGGCTAATCCTCCGCCTTGTGGTGCCGGCATACCAGGTTCTAGTCCCAGTCGGGGTGCCGGATTCTGTCCCGGTTGCCCCTCTTCCAGGCCAGTTTTCTGCTGTGGCCAGGGAGTGCAGTGGAGGATGGCCCGAGTACTTGGGCCCTGCACCCCATGGGAGACCAGGATAAGCACCTGGCTCCTGCCTTCGGGTCAGCGCGGTGCGCCAGCCGTGACAGCCATTGGAGGGTGAACCAACGGCAAAAGGAAGACCTTTCTCTCTGTCTCTCTCTCTCACTGTCCACTCTGCCTGTCCAAAAAAAAAAAAAAAAAATGAGTAAAAAGAAATGGGGCAGGCATTTGCAGAGTTGAAGTTGTCACTGGGACCCCCGCGTCCCATATCAAAGAGCCTGATTCTGCTTCTGGTTCTGGCTTCCTGCTGGCGTACACCCTGGGAGGCAACAGGTGATGGCTCAAGAACTCGGGCCTTGCCACCAGCAGTTGCAGACACTGGGGAAGTGAATCAGTCACTGGATGGAATCTCTTTCCCACTCTCTCCCTCAAAAAAAAAATGCACTTTTGGAAAGAAATGAAATGCACGAGGATGCCAAGGCACATGAGCCTTGAAGGCTCGCAGGGAGCAGGATGGACAGGACACAGAGCCAGAACAGCCATGACCGGCAGGTTACCCAGCGGTGGGAACGCCAGGCGGCCAGAAGAGGAACCTGGGAAATCCGAAGGTTTCCCCGAAACAGAGAAGGCCTTTCAGGCACAGAGACAGCTGACGTCGAGCCCCAGGACTCAGTGGGAAGCTCAGCACCAGAAAAGCTTTTCCTCACCGTCCTGCAGCCCCGAACCTTCCCAAGAGCAAGCAAGGGTTCGAGTCCCCTGGGGTCAGGAGAGAGAGGAGCACGCAGAACTCCAGCTTGCAGCAGTCATGGCCAAAGAGGAGTGAGGGAGAAGGCACTGAGGATGGGAGAAAGAGCGGAGCCCGGGGGCAGGGTGTGGGTGCTGCCAGAGCGGGGGGGGGGGGGGGGGGGAGGCTGTTCTACGGGTCCTCAGCGGGGGCCCTGCTGCTTCCCCAGGCAGGACGCCAGCAGCCTGCCCGCACCTGGGCTCGTGTTGTCCACACGAGAAGGCCCAGCAGGACAGTGCAGGTCCAACATCAAACTCCCCCGGCAGGGGCAGCAGGCCCGGGGAGGCCACTGGAGAGATGTTTTTCAGAAACGAAAAGCCTCACTGGGAAGCACTCTGTGAGAAGCTGAGTTTACAGCACCGGAGCTAAAGAGCCAATGGATGGTTCCAGAAAGAGGAGCTTTCCGAAGCTCTTAAGAAGTTGCAGGAAAGAAAAGAGCCCACACCAAACCAAAAGCGCCCTTGCCAGAGCCCCTGCACCCCTCCCCCAGGAGCCCCGGCTCACCCCAGCTCACCATGGTTGAATACACCCACCTGCAGCCCCGGCCAACCCCAGACCCCAGCCCCCAGCGGGCAGAGCTCAGTGGGCTGACAGGGCCTCGGCCCGGCCTGGCCGCCAGCCCTGCTCTGGCCTGGTGCCCCTCCGTCTCGCATCAGAACAGAAATCCCTGCTGCACGGTCCAGTTCACTGGCTCTGCCTCGCACCCTGCCTGGGTCTGCCCAATCCAAGGTCTGCCTGAGCTCCCTTCCCTCTGGGGGTCTCACTCCAAACCACCAGTGGCACTTAGTCCTGCAATCCGAGGCCTGCCTGAGATCCCTTCCCTCTGGGGGTCCCACTCCAAACCCACCAGCGGCACTTAGTCCTGCAATCCGAGGCCTGCCTGAGCGCCCTTCCCTCTGGGGGTCCCACTCCAAACCCACCAGCGGCACTTAGTCCTGCAATCCAAGGCCTGCCTGAGCGCCCTTCCCTCTGGGGGTTCCACTCCAAACCCACCAGCGGCACTTAGTCCTGCAGATCAGGGAGCTGGGCCCCCTGGGGCGTGCCTGTCCACAGTCCAGCCCCGAAGACCAAGCTTCCGGGAAGGCGAGAGCCAGACCGGACTGGGCGGGAGTGGGCGGGCCGTGTGCAGTGTGCTCTGCCCGCCTCTTCCCTTCTGCCCGCATCCTCAGGGGTTCCTCACACATTCATTCATTTCCCAAGTCCCTGCAAATGCTCCCTCGGGGCCACACTTCCAGTGAGGGCAGAGGTGGTGGTGGCAGGGGCGTGGTGTGCTCCTTAAGAAAGACTCCTAAATAATGCTCCCTGGGGCTTCCCCTTCTTTGCCTCCTGGTTCACAGCCCTCTGCAGAGCCCTCTCTCCCATGGTGGCAGCCTGGTGCTCCTTAGCTCCTGGGAGGTCCTCCTGCCATGAAACCACCATGGAGGGGAGGGGCAGCTAAGCGAGAACCAGCAGAGTGCTCCACTTAGCCCTGTGCAGGCAACAGCTTGAATGATTTCTCCCCAGCCCACCTCCTGCCGGTGCCTCTTGATCAGCTCTCAGATATCCGCCCCAGGTGCTGTGACGGCAATGAGCTTCCTGAGTGACCCTGGCAGTAACGGATCCTGCTCCCAGACTCCCTCCCCCAACCCCGGCTCTAAGGCAGGAGCCCAGAACTCCATCCTGGTCTCCCACAATGGGTGGCAGGAGCCCAAGTACTTAGGCTATCCTCTGCTGCCTTCCCAGGCACATTAGCGGCAAACTGGCTTGGAAGTACTTGGCTATGGGATGCCAGCATCATAGCAGTGGCTTAGCCTGCTGCGCCACAACACTAGCCCAAGCTGTAGCCGGTTTTAGTGGCTCAAACTGCACGCCCTGGCAGGCTCCACGCTAATAGGACAGACGGTGCCCTACAACAGTTGCTTTGCAGTACACCTGCTACATGTTGGCTGTGGAAGGGGGGAATGCCGCAGTGAACCCTGGGGTGCTGGAGGCATCAGGGTGAGCCCACCCTTGGTAACTCATAGATAAATATGGATGTCGATAGGGAAGCGTGTGCATAGCTGTGTGTGTATACAAGTGCATCATGCGTGGCCCCTAGCTCAGAGCTTCCCTGAGGCCAAGGTGCCCTACAGCCACTAGCACTGGCACACCTGCCTCCTAGGTACCTGCAGCACAAGGAGCTCCTTGAAGAAATGGCTGATCCCACGACTGCGGCAGGGGAAATGTGAGCCAAGTCCAGCTGGGAACATCCCGCCTTTGCCCAAGCTTCTCCCTCTTCTTGGGCTGTCCTTCCCCCCGGTTCTAACCATTGCCTTCCCCCGGTGCCCCATCACACACGCACAAGCTCATCACCCCGGACCGGCTCTGCCCTCCGTCCTCTGCCGTGGACAGGAACAGCCCCTTTGGAACTCCGACTGACCCGACTCGGGCTGGCACTAGTCCCTTAGCCTCCTGGAGGCTCCATGTCTCCATCTGCAGTAGAGGACATGGATACCCCTCTCCAGGGCCAGCAACTGAGAGGTTCGCCCCATTCCTGAGGACCCACCGGGCACTTCCCCGGCGCACCTGAAGGGGCAGCAGTGAGGCGGCGCCCCGCTCGCCCGGAAGCAGCGCCTCCTCATCTATCGCTCTTGGCCCCCAGCACCCAGCTCCACGCCTGGCGCCCCCAGAGCTATCGGTCCATGGGTCTGCAGAGTTTGAGCTGCCAGCTGCCAGTTACTGCCCGGTCCTTCCAGCCGGCACTTGGCACGTGTCCGCACCGACGCCCTGAGCTTATCCTTACCATGCCCGCTGACTGACACGTCCGGCGGCGGCCCGTAGAGCCTCCTGAGCAAAAGCCCACAGGAAGACTGGGGAAAGCATGCGGGCAGCCCTGTTCCCTGGCCCCCGCCTCTGCTGCCCCTGCCTGCCTGCCTGCCTCTTCCTCTCTCAGGCTCTGCGGGACACTCCCCTCCCGTCCCTGTGCCTCCCTCTCGCCCCTTCTCCGCCTCTGTCCCCTGTCAGCGCCGCATCTGGGGTCCCCTGAGTCACCGTGTCCTGACACGGTCCTTCCCTCCTCCAGAAAAGCACCCACCCCACACCCCCAGCTGATGGCTTCCTCGTCCCCACTCAAGGGCACGGGCCCGCAGCACATTTGCTGTCGCCTCTTTATTGTTCTCCTGGTGACAGGCCATCTTTCCGTCCCTACTCCTTGGGGATCGATGCAGATGGCTTCCTTTATCTCCTCCATCTGGGACGTCTGCTCTTTCCTTCCCATCCCTTCCCTCGGTCCTAGAGGCTCCACTCGGGGCAGCATCTGGAGATCGAGGGGGACGCTCAGGGCCCGGGCAGGAGTGACCCTCCAAAGGCCTGAGGGAGGGTCGGAAGCAGCCCGCGGACCCCACCGAGCCAAGGGCACGCAGAGGGAAAGTGCATGCGCGCTGTGCGGCACTCACAGGGAACCATGCCACGTGGGCGAGGCTCGTGCTCAGCCTCCAAAGTCCTGAAGGAAAGTTCACACAGCCTGGGTTGGGGACACGTGTATACTGCCTGAGCCACTGTACTGGAGAGCGCTCTGGGTCCAGCCTGGGCAGGGCACGCCCACCTGCTGCTCGGGTTGGAGGTGGTGGGAAGGCTGAAGAACTGAGTTGATGGGGTCAAGGAGCCTCTGTATAGCCTCTTGGCTCTGCTTCTGTGCAGCACCCAGACTAACACAGTGATGATGAAGAGGAGGAGGAGGAGGAAGAAAGCAAAGAAGCAGGAGGAGGATGACGCTGAGTGTTCAGGGACTGTTGGGGTTGCTGCCCCTGAGCAGACTCGGAGCCCAGATAAACTCCTGCACCAGGGCTTGTCCAGGAGCCAAGCTACCCACTCCACCACCTGCCCTGAAGCTTCAGCCAAGAAGGGGCCCCCTATTCACAAGCCAAGGTTACGGTGTGTGTGTCCTCCCCATCCTGCAAGCTCCTTCCAGGGTGTCCTCCCCATCCTGCAAGCTCCTCCCAGGGCCCCTCCTCCTCTCGGCCGAATTTCCCAGAGCACAGCTGAGTTCTGGGGTGCCACACGAGTCCCCTGATAAAGACTGTGGGTCTTAAGGGTCCAAATGTTTCTGATCCACTGGGTCGCCAGAGCACTGTCCAGAGGCCCTACGAATGGAAACCAGGAAGCCAGTCTCCAAGGTCAGTCTCACGTGGGGACACTGGGTTTACGTTTATCCTAGGGAGGTGCTTGGATGAAATGTGTCCCCAACACAATTCAGATGTTGACACTTAATCACCAAGGTAACATACTAAGAGGTGGGGTCTTCGGGTGGCTAAATCCTGAGGATGGAGTCCTCACACTTGGGACTAGGTGCGGTGCTGGCATCCCATAGAGCACCGGTTCATGTCCCAGTTGCCTGCTGATGACCTGGGAAAGCAGGCTTCAGATAGGCTCAGTTCTGACACTTGCAGCCTTTTGGGGAGTGAACCAGCAGATGGAAGACTTCTCTCTTTCTCTCCCTCCCTCTCTCTCTCTCTCTCTCTCTAACTATGCCCCTCAAATAAATAAATAAACCTTTAAAAGGGGACAGGGCTTGGTGGACTGAAGTTTGTCATCTTTTCTTTTTTTATTTGACAGGTAGAGTTACAGTCAGTGAGAGAGAGAAAAAGAGACAGAAAGAAAGGTCTTCCTTCCATTGGTTCACTCCCCAAATGACCGCCATGGCCAGCACTGCGCTGATTCGAAGGCAGGAGCCAAGTGCTTCCTCCTGGTCTCCCATGTGGGTGCAGGGACGAAGCACTTGGGCCATCCTCCACTGCACTCCTGGGCCACAGCAGAGAGCTGAACTAGAAGGGGAGCAACTGGGACTAGAATCCCACACCCATGTGGGATGCCGGCGCCACAGGCGGAGGTTTAACCAAGTGAGCCATGGCACTGGCCCCGAAATTTGTCATCTTGACCCTTGTTTGAGGTCACAGTGTTCTTTCCCTCCAGAGCAGTGGTGTTCAAGGCCCCATCTCAGGAGAGGGCAGCCCTCGCCTGACAGCTGAGTCGGCCAGCACCTTGAACTTGGACTCCCCAGCCTCCAGCAGTGTGAGAAAATCAATGTCTGTTGATAAAGTGCCCAATCTGTGGTATTTTGTCACCGCAGCAGAAAACCACTAGGACATGTGGGCCAAGTCCTGTGACTGCTACATACAGCGCTGCCCCCTGTACAGTACGTCTATACCAGGCACAGTTGGAAGACGCCCAGAAAACCAAAGACTCCCCCCACTGAGGGTCATTCTGATGGCGGAAACCCAAGCTTGGCCTCAGTGGCTCCCAGCGTGACGCCCTCAGGGAGCTCCCAGGAGGATGAGAGCTCGCAGAGGTCCCCACAGGGCATCCACCCAGGCTCGCCCGTCCCTCAAGCCCTGCACTCTGTGCCAACCCTGACTCCAGGTTTTAGAACACCTCAGACTGGGGGCACACTCTCCCTGCCCCTGACCGTTGCGTTCCTGCCACATGAACTCACTGCATTCTCTCTCCTTGGAGAAGCCACGGTCACCTGGACCCCTTCTGCTCTGTCCCGTGTAGTTTCCGGGCTGGCTGTTTGCCAGGCTGTGCCCCAGCTCCCGGGACCCATGGTGTCGCTGGACTTTTGCTCGGTGTTGTGGAGGATCATCCAGGGTTCGTTCCCATGGCCTAGCCCAGAGAAACCACTAAGGAGAGGACACAAGGAACCTGTTACCAATGAGAGCTGACTCCTCCTTGTCCATTCTTCAGTGCTTGTCGAGTTGATACGTCAGCCTGTACATTCAGTTAGTGTGAGTCTCCCCTAACTGTTACAAAGTTAGGATTCTTCCAAGGCTCAATCTCACATTCTGTCCTCCATGGCAATGGATCTCAAATGGTGGCCTTCGCAAACGGGTCTCAGGGTCTAAGGTGGTCTCTGAAGGGCTGGGAGAAGTGGGTGGGATTGAGACAAAGATGCTAAGCTGTGGGGCTCTGAGGCTCTGATTTCTGCCAGAGTAGCACCTCCCTTTAGATTTGTTTATTTGTTTGAAAGTCAGAGTTACAGAGAGAGAATGATAGATGAAGAGAGAGAGAAAGAGGTCTTCCATCTGCTGGTTCACTCTCCAAATGGCTGCAATGACCGGGATTGGGCCAGGCTGAAGCCAGAAGCTTCATTCAGGTTTCCCACATGGTGCAAGGACCCAGGGACTTGGGTCATCTTCTGCTGCCTTCCCAGGCACATGAGCAGGGAGCTGGATCAGAAGTGGAGCAGCTGGGACTTGAACTGGCACCCATATGGGATACTGGCACTGTAGGCAGCAGCTTAACCTGTTGTGCTACAGTAGTACCCCTCTTACCTGTCTTGTATATTGGGTTTCCATTGGAACATCATTTCAGTGTGGATGCTCCAGTTCAACAAAGACTTGAGTGCCACTGCTCTTCTACTTGCTAACATTTGCAAGTTCTGTGCCATCATTTATTACACATTCAGTGACATTATAGATGTCTTTTGTCAATTTGCTGTCACAACCTCATACATCATGCCACATGCCACTGTGTCCAAGTGGACATACCTTGTAATTTTATATTCAGTTTGTTTACAGGGTGTTTTTCAAATTACAAAAGCGATACACACTGATCGTACAATAGAAGGTTATAAATTACAGCTTTCCCAGGTCCTGCCCACTGCCTGTCCTTTGATATAACCCATGTTAAGCTCTTGTTATGTCACCCTCAAGTGGACACCTATTATGAACAATTTTATCAGTCCCTAAAATCATCAATGCAAAAAATCTAGTATTGGGTATGAACAAATATATTTCTCAGTTTCAGCCACAGGTTAACTAATCCCCGGAAGAAGCTAGCTGGGTTCTCCAAGATGGAGGAGCGAGCTGACAGGTCAGTGGGCGGTTTACGAGGGCCAAGTACAGACGGCAGACCTACCTGTAAGAGGGCTGCCCCAGAGCACCACCATCAGGGTGGAGGAAGTGTTGCAGATGTGAGGCTGGGAGGAGAGTTCCAGCGCTTGGATCTCCAGGTGCTTTTCAGAGGCAGCGGCGTCTCGTGGTCAGCCCTGAGTGTAAGCTCCATGCTGCCACACTCCATGGATGTTGGACAATTCGACTCTAAACCTCAGTTTACTCATCTGAAAAAACAGGAAGAAGGAAGAGACTTAGGTATTAACGAGGGTCCAATCCAAAACACAGAAGCCACTCTACAGAGAAAGAGAAATGGTGCTGATGGAAGGGAATTCGAAGCTTCCACAGCTGCTGGACACCACCACTGGGCACCCGGGCTACATCATCACAGCAGGTGTTCCGCAGACCCCCTGGGAAGCTCCACCGACCAGCTCAGGCCACAGCAATGAAACAAGTGGCTCCCAAGAAGCTCGCGCAGAGGGTACCCCTAACCCCACGCCTGCCGGTTTCTCCGCCTGCAATCATTGCAGCAATCCAATGTCCTCACCTCCTGCGCTGCTATCAAATCTCCCACAAGCACGACTTTCGGTAGAACCAGGAACCACGTGGGGAAAGGCATTCTGGGAAATGTAGGTTCCAGTTTCTCTTCTGCAACAGGTGGCAGTGATGCTGGGTCAGCAGCCCAGCACAACCCAGGATGAGGCGTCTCATGAGATGGAGTGCAGCGTGTGGATAGATTCGTAGCCGAGTGTGCGGCACGCACAGTTCATGTTCAGAGAGCGCAGTTCTAGCTCTCTTCAGAATTTTGACTGTGGAATGGGTGCCTGTGCACCCAACCCTGCATCTCATGCTGGAGGAAACCCCAGCCACTGGCGTTCCTGTGGGAAGACACCTTCCCCCGGCTCACATCCCACTGCAAGCCCCATCGTTGCTTTCTCAGATCTGATTGTGATGGCGACATTTGTAAATTGCTGATCCTTTAATTCCCCATAAGCACACAGTCTGGCAGAACATACTCAAATCAATTACGCTGAAAGACGTGAACTAAAATTTCTATTTCTGTGTCAGCCAGTTTTATATTCCATGGCGCTTGTATCCAAAATCACCACCCCCTCCACACACACACACACACCAAGCGCACTGAGCCTCAGGTGTCTCCGCCATCCTCCATCAGGCGAGGCAGGAGGAAATTCAATAACAGCCCCACTTGTGAGCAAGCAGTCACAGCCTCTCAATGGCTATCAGCAAACATTTCAGAATAATGAAATGTTTCCAATCAGAATTAATTTTAAAAACCCAAATTGCACACAAACTTACTTCCATGAAACTTACATTCAAACCATTCCATGGGTAACATAATTATGCTTGTAAAGGACTCAAATTGATTGGACTTCAAAATTCAATTGTAGAAAATAAAATGGGTTCTAAACCGCAAAGGCCCTTGCCAAGCCATCCCTGCTCTGAGCATGA
This sequence comes from Oryctolagus cuniculus, assembly GCF_964237555.1. Classification (NCBI taxonomy): domain Eukaryota; kingdom Metazoa; phylum Chordata; class Mammalia; order Lagomorpha; family Leporidae; genus Oryctolagus; species Oryctolagus cuniculus. Next base: position 137,951,741 of record NC_091438.1, on the reverse strand, counting down.
TCCAAGCCTCACACGGCCACAGCTCAGTGCTTCCTGCAAAGAAATCCATTTTGCAAATAAACCTGGGGTCCTAGCACCTCAACCTGCAGTGCCTTATCCTGATTAACCACGCCCTCCCTGCCCTGCCCCGCCCTGTCTCATTCCTGCTCACCAAGAGGCTAGCTAACATTATCAGGAGCAGGATTACCCCCGACCATTGCAGTCATCTCTAGGGAAAATTACCCAATTTAAACTTATTCTTGCTGTAGCTTGCATGTGTTTAGTTCCTTTAAACTCATTCTGTGGGGCTGGTGCTGTGGGGTAGCAGGTAAAGCTGCCACCTGCAGTGCCGACATCCCATGTGGGCGCTGGTTCCAGTCCTGGCTGCTCCACTTCTGATCCAGCTCTCTTCTACAGCCTGGGAAGGCAGTTGAGGATGGCCCAAGTGCTTGGGCCCCTGCACCCATGTGGGAGACCCAAAAGAAGCTCCTGGCTCCTGGCTTCAGACCCAGACATTGTGGTCATTTGCGGAGTGAACCAGTGGTTGGAAGACCTTTCTCTCTCTCTCTGCCTCTGCTTTTCTGTAATTCTACTTTCAAATAAATAAATCTTAAAAAAAAAAAAACTTGTTCTGTGCTGTTACTTGTGTCCTTCAAAACCATGTCCCTTGTGCTTTATAACTCCCACTTCCATCAGAAGTTTTCAATGACTTCAAAAGCAATTGAGTTCCCCTTTCACCACATGGTACAACTAAAAGGAGAGTAAGTCCCCCAGCAAAATCTCAGGAAGCTAGAGCTTCCAGTTGGTATTTTAAAAGGAGGAGGAGGAGGAGGAAGGGAGGAGGGGGGAGAAGGAAGAGGAGGAGGAACTCTAAACCCATGCACACAAAAATGTATTCCATCTGTCAACTCATGTCTAGGTGCTGCAGTGAACAAGCCAGACAAGGGAGCTTGCATTCTGGTCACATGAGATAGATAAATGAAATAAACAAACATGAGCACTTCAGTGTGTGTAAGTACAGATCTGAAAGTCTCTTCACTTCCCTTCTCTGAGCTTCATGGGGCCAAATCCATGAAGAGCCAGCAAAAGGAAGTTCTCGGCAGAGATTATAGTAAGTGCAAAGGTCCAGGGGCAAAAAAGAGTACGCCAACCTTAGGGGCTAGAAATACATTGCCAAACACAAATACATACGATGTATATACACCAATCCATCACAAAGACTTTCTAAAATGGTTTATTAGAGACTGGGTGAACATGAAGCATATTTATAAGATATGTCTACTGCACAAAGAATGCCAACAAAAGGAACACTCCTGTATCCCACCCTCCAATTTAAGAAACAAGACCCCTTGTGCCTTCCTCAATTCTGTCCACCCTTCTACCTACCCAGATCCCTAATCGGAACGCCAGGTTTAATCCTTCCTTGCTTTTTTCTTTACGGATTTCTAGCACGAACAGCATATTGTCTAATATGCTTCTGATCCTTAAGACTAGACTCACAGTTAGGTACAATTCTATGGCATTTTGTTGTAGCCAAGTCAAAGCTATGATACTTTTTTTTTAATTTGACTTGTTCACGGAAATGCTTGTTGAGCTCCTGTCGGATCACACGGAGCTCTAAGGCCCGACAGAGGCTTCTGCCACTGGCAATGTTTTCAAAAAAAAGAGTACACTGTTCAACCAGGATATCGACAGGATACAGCTCACCAACCTTATTCCAGTGTCCCCTGGTTATACTGTGTGTGTGTGTGTGTGTGTGTGTGTGTGTGTGTGTGTGGTGGGTTCTAAAATCCCACACGTGTGCAGGTTTGTGTCTGCCCCACCACAGTCAGGATGCTGGCCGGGGGCAGGCACTCGGCCTCATGGTTCAGAAGCTGCTGAAGATGCTCAGGTTCCACAGCAAAGTCCCTGGGCTCAACTCCCAGCTTCAGCTTCTGCACACCCTGGGAGGCCACAGGCCGCGCCTCAAGGACCTCAAGGATGACTACATTTTGATCCAGTTGATGCCAGGAAATATTACACAGGCACAAGCATGAGGAAGGTTGTCTGCACACATGAGACTGAGAAAAGTAGTCCTGAATAAAAAAGCAAGCCATCAACCAAGTGACACAGTGAGAAAATGTGTGGAAGTCACTTATCTGACATGGGACCAGTATCTGGAGTCCATAAGGAACTCAAAACTCAGCAGCTAAAAGAGTGACACAATGAACAACGCTAGCAAAAGATGTGAAGAGCTGTTGCACTGCCAGGGCCGCTCAGAGGGCCAAGAGCACATGACAAAGTGCTCCACATCAGGAAAACGCGCACTGAGACGGGATGTGCTGTCGCTGTAGTGGACCAGAATTGCGAAAGTGAAAAGCAGTGAGAAAACCAAATGTTGGCAAGGAGGCAGAGAAACTGGGTCACTCATAAATTGCTGGTGAAGTATAAAATGGTAGAGCTAATGTACCAAAACATTTTGACAGTTTCTTTAATTTTCTTATTTTAAGTCAGAGTGACAGGAAGAGAGAGGAGGGAGGAGAGAGAGAAAGAGAGAGAGAGAGAGAGGCCGGTGCCGCGGCTCAATAGGCTAATCCTCCACCTAGCGTCGCCGGCACCCCGGGTTCTAGTCCCGGTTGAGGCGCCGGATTCTGTCCCGGTTCCCCCTCTTCCAGGCCAGCTCTCTGCTGTGGCCAGGGAGTGCAGTGGAGGATGACCCAAGTGCTTGGGCCCTGCACCCTCATGGGAGACCAGGAGAAGCACCTGGCTCCTGCCATCGGATCAGCGCGGTGTGCCGGCCGCAGCGCTCTGGCCACGGCAGCCATTGGAGGGTGAACCAACGGCAAAAGGAAGACCTTTCTCTCTGTCTCTCTCTCACTGTCCACTCTGCCTGTCAAAAAAAATGTAGTCATCCATTCTGTGTTGACAGACATTATGTAGTGTTTTGCTTTTGGAAGCAGTATTACCACTGCCAGTCTTGACGTGTCTCCTGGCACAAATATCTAAAAGTTGTTCTAACATATAGACCTACATTAAAATGTCTGAGTCACTGGGTACTTGCATTCTCAAATTCTTACTAGGTAATGCTAAACTTAGGCCAGAGATGGTATCACTCAGCATTCCCACCAAGGCTGTAAAAGTTCATGCTGCCCTGTGATTTTGTCAGCCTGTGAGCTTATCAGATTTTTTTTTTTTAATTTTAGAAATCCGATGGGTGTATAATGATATCTTATTTTAGTTGCATTCTCCTGATTACAAATAATCATAGAAATAAATACAAAGAATCCCTGTATTTACCTGGGGAGACTGAGAATTTATTCAGTACTACTTAAAAATTTAATAATATAACACATGAAAATGTATGCAAAAAGCACAGAGCTGAGAGCCTGCCATGCGGATATTCAGTAACACTTAGCTGATTGTAGCTATTACTGTCATCGCAGAGGAAGCACAGAGTCTGGCTTTTTTTCAGTTTGTTTGTTTTTTTATACTTGAAAAGCAGAGCAACAAAGAAAGAGGGAATGAGAGAGAGAGAGAGAGAGAGAGAGAGAGAGAGAGAGAGATCTTTCATCTGCTGATTCACATCCCAAATGCCCACAGCAGGCAGAGATGGGCCAAGGGGAAGGAGCCAGCAACTCCTTTCGGGTCTCCCTTGTGGGTAGTAAGGACCCAAGCACATGAGCCACCCAGCTGCTACCTTCCAGGGTGCACACTAGCAGGAAGCTGGATCAGGAATGGAGCAGGACTCCGTCACAGGCCCCCCAGTGCCAGGAGTCCTTTGGGGTTTTTCCTCTCTTGGAAGCCCCCTTCATGCCGTTCTGGCTGGAGGCCAAGTCTTGCTTTTTAGAATCTCTATGCTTGTCCACTTGGAAATTCTTCTTTCATATGAGGCAAAGAACCAAGGTAATAATATGTTCTCCACCACCATTTTCCCATAACAATGTAAGTACCGGTTCAAATCCCAGCTGCTCTACTTCCTATCCAGCTCCCTCTGAATGAGCCTGGGAAAGCGGTGGAAGATGGCCCATGTGCTTAGCCCCTGCCACTCACATGGGAGACCTGGATGAGTTCCAGGCTCCTGGCTTTGGGCTGGCTCAGCCCTGGCTGTTGTGGCCATCTGGGGAGTGAACCAGCAAATGGAAGATCTCTCTGGGTGTATGTTTCTCCTTCTCTCTATATAACTCTGCCTTTCAAATAAACAAATGTATCTTTCAAAAAGAATCCTTACCCTTCCTGAGGTCATAAATACACCCTTCCATTCTGCCATGGTAATTGGTGTATTTAAGAACATGGACTTTCAATCCAAGCTGCTTATGTGTGGGAGTCACGTTCTTAAACACTGCCTACTTCCAAGCAAAAAAACCTTGAGCAACTTACTTAACCTCGGTGCACCTCAATTTACTCATCCGCAGAAGGGAAACTGTCTTAGAACTAATACGGTCACCAGGATGCCCTCTCCCTGCCTCCCACCCGTGAGCTTAGGCTGTTCTGGCCCTTTCTTTACGATTGCTAATTAACCACTCAGTAACATTACCTTTTCTTATGGTTTATTTATTTATTGAAAGGCATAGTGAAAGGAGAGGGGATCCTTCCATCCACTGGTTCACTCCCCAAGTCCCACATGACTGCACCAGCCAGAGCTGGATCAGGTTGAAGCCAAGAGCCTGGAACTCCCTCTGGGTCTCCCATGTGGGTGGCAGGGACCCAAGCACTTGGGTCATCCTGTACTGTTTTCCCAGGTGCATTAGAAGAGAGCGGGATCCAAAGTGGAGCAGCCAGGACTCCATTGAGCCCTTGGGTATGGGATGCCAGGTGTGCCCGCCCCACCACTTAGTAAAGTTAGCTCAGGGAATGGAGGGAGTGGTGCAAAGGGGCCTGTGAAGTTCTCCAATAATTAACATCTTGATAGTCGGTATTGTCTCAAAGGGCTTTCCTTTCAAGAGAATTCCAGGCCCAGGGAAGGAAGGAAAGACCATCCGAGACCGACTGAAGCCCACTCTTCCATCATCAGGAACACGGCGCCACTGACCAACCCAGAGAGGCCACAAGCACCTCTCATTCTAACCCCAGTCCCTGAGAACTTTCACCCCAAATCCTCAGGGAGCCCAGGTACTGAGCTGTGGCTGCCTGCTCCTTGTTCCACACATTCCAATAAACCCCTGCTTTCTTTCATGCTCCCGCTGTCTACATAGCCAGTGAGTGAGCCCAGTCTCTTGGGGTGCTATGACAACTCTTCCTACCAGCTTTGGGGGAGCTGTTCTTTTATTATTATTGTTATTTGACGGGTAGAGTTATAGACCGAGAGAGAGAGAGAAAGGTCTTCCTTCCATTGGTTCACTCCCCAAATGGCCGCTACGGCCGGCCTCTTCCTGGTCTCCCATGCGGGTGCAGGGGTCCAAGTACTTGGGCCATCCTCCACTGCCCTCCTGGGCCACAGCAGAGAGCTGGACTGGAAGAGGAGCAACTGGGACTAGAACCGGCGCCCATAAGAGATGCCGGCACTGCAGGGGAGTGGTGGGGGTAGCTGTTCTACATCAGTCCCTGTACCACACAATTATGCTGTGGACTAAAAAGGCAGTACGTAAAAAGCAGTTACAAGTGTGAAACTTGGGTCCAGCACTGTGGCACAACAGGTTAAAGCCCCCACATGCAACGCCAGGTATTCCATATGGATGCCGGTTCAAGACCCAGCAGCTCCACTTCCAAACCAGCTCCCTGCTAATGTACCTGAGAAAGCTGTAGAAAATGGCCCAAGTCCTTGGGCCCCTGCACCCATGTGTGAGACCCAGAAGAAGCTTCTGCCTCCTGGCTTTGGATCAGCTCAGCTCTGGCCATTGCAGACATTCGGGGAGTGAACCAGCAGATGGAAGACCTCTCTCTCTCTCTCTCTCTCCCTTTCTCTCTCTCTCTCTCTGTCTCTATCTCTCTCTGTAACTCTTTCAAATAAATAATAAGTGTGGAACTTGGTAAATATTTTGTATTGCCATCATCATCACCAAATTATAATATTGACTTTCTTATTTAATTCTTTCACAAGCTAAAATGGATTTTATATATGAATGATCAGTTTACCCAATCTTTAAATTTTTTAAAGATTTATTTATTTATTTTAAAGGCAGAGTGGCAGGAAGACAGAGACAGAGAGAAATTATCCATCCTCTGGTTCACTCCCCAAATGGCTGTAATTGCTGGTGCTGGGCTAAGCTGAAGCCAGGAGCCTGGAGCTCCATCTGGGGGTCCCACATACAGTATCAGGGACTCAAGCCACTGCTTTCCCAGGCACATTAGCAAGGAGCTAAATTGGAAGCAAAGCAGTCAGGACTCAAACTGTTCTAACTGGAATGAGATGATACCTCATTGTGGTTTCCTTTTTCTTTTGATTTCTCATTGTGGGTTTGATGGCACATGATACAGAGCAGTATTTTGTATGTTTCTTGGTCATTTGTATTTCTTCTTTTGAAAAATATCTATTCAGATCCTTTGCCCATGTTTGCTGCTGTTGAATTTCTTGAGCTCCTTATATATCCTGGATATTAATCCTTTATCAGATGTCTAGTTTGAAGTTTTTTCTCCCATTCTGTCAGTTGTCTCTTCAGTCTGTTATTGTTCCTTCGCTGTTCAGAAGCTTCTTCCTTAATATAATCCCATTTGTCTATTTTTGCTTTTATTGCCAGTGCTTTTGGGGTCTTATCCAAAAATCTACTGTCTATGCCAAGTTTCTCCCCTATGGTTCCTTCTGGTAGTTTCATAGTTCCAGGTCTTAAATGTAGATCTTTGATCCATTTTGAAGTTGGTTTTTTTTTTTTTAAATAAGGTATAAGGTAGGGGTGTTGTTTCAAACTTCTGCATGTGGAAATCCAATTTTCCCAATACCATTTATTGAAGAGACTGTCTTTTCTCCACAGAGTGTTTTTTGCACCTTTAGCAAAGAAAAGTTGATTGTAGATATAGGGACTTATTTCTAGGGCTTCTATTCTGTTCCATTGGCCTATATGTCCATTCTTATGCCAGCACCATACTGTTTTGGTTACAATAGCGCTGTAGTGTATCTTAAAATCTGATATTTTGGTGCCTCCAGCTTTGTTTTTATTGTTCAATATTTCTTTGGCTATTCAGAGTCTTGTGTTTCCATGTGAATTTTAGGGCTTTTTTTTCTGATTCTGTAAGGAATGTCACTGGTATTTTGATGGGAATTGTACTGAATCTTTAAATCACTTTGGCTAGTGTGGACATTTTGATAATATTAATTCTTCCATTCATGGATATGGGAGATAGTTTCATTTTCTGTGTTTTCTTCAATTTTGGCCATTAGTGTCTTATAATTTTCATTGTAGAGTCTTTTTTAAATGATACTGATTTTTGTGTATCGATTTTATGTCCTGCAACTTTGCTGATTTTTTTTTTAATTTTTTGACAGGCAGAGTGGACAATGAGAGAGAGAGAGACAGAGAGAAAGGTCTTCCTTTTGCCGTTGGTTCACCCTCCAATGGCTGCCACGGCCGGCGCACCGCACTGATCCGAAGGCTGGAACCAGGTGCTTCTCCTGGTCTCCCATGCAGGTGCAAGGCCCAAGCACTTGGGCCATCCTCCACTGCACTCCCTGGCCATAGCAGAGAGCTGGCCTGGAAGAGGGGCAGCCGGGACAGAATCCGGCACCCCGACCGGGACTAGAACCTGGTGTGCCGGCACCGCAAGACGGATGATTAGCCTATTGAGCCACGGCACCGGCTAACTTCGCTGAATTTACTTATCAGTTCTGATAGTCTCTTGGTGTAGTCTTTTGGTTTTCCTATAGACAGAATCATGTCATCTGCAAACAGGAATAATTTGACCCTCCTTTTCTATTTGTTCGCCTTTTATTCCTTTCTCTTCCCAAATGGTTCTGGCTAAAACTTCCAGAACTATATTGAAAAAGAGTGGCAACAATGGACAACCTTGTCTGGTTCCAGATCTTAGTGGAAAAGTTTCCAGCTTTATCCTATTCAATGTGATATTGACTATGGAGTTACCACGTATGGCCTTTATTGTGTTGTGGTATATTCTTTCTATTCCTAATTTGCTACATGATTTTTCATGAGCAGATGTTGTATTTGATCAAATGTTTCCTCTGTTTCTGAGATGATCAGACCAATTTTATTCTTCATTCTATTGAATGAAGAGAGAGAGAGATCTATCTATCTTAGTATATGGTCTATCCTATAGAATGTTTCATGTGCTGACGGAAAGAATATGTATTCTATAACTGTGAGATGGACTGTTTTGTAAATGTCTATTATGTTCATTTGGTCTACATTGTAGATTAACGCTGTTTCTTGATTTTTTAAAAAAGATTATTTATTTGAGAGGTAGAGTTACAGACAGAGAGAGAGAGAGAGAGAAAAAGGTCTTCCATCCACTGGTTCACTCCCCAAATGGCTGCAGTAACTAGAGCTGGCTGATCCAAAGCCAGGATCCAGGAGTTTCCTTCGGGTCTCCCAAGCAGGTGCTGGGGCCCAAGGACTTGGGCCATCTTCCACTGCTTTTCCAGGCCATAGCAGAGAGCTAGATTGGAAGAGGAGCAGCTGGGACTCGAACTGGAGCCCATATGGGATGTCGGTGCTACAGTGGAGGCTTAATCCACCATGTCCCACACTGGCCCTCTGTTGTTGTTGTTGTTGTTGTTGTTTTTTTTTTGGTGATTTTTTTTTTTGGGGGTCTGGTTGTTGTTTCCATTGATGAAAGTGGCATGTTAATGTCCCCAAGTATTATTATATTGGAGCTATGTCTTCCTTTAGTTCTAGTAATACCTGTTTTATAAAACTGGGTGCTCCAGCCTCAGGCACGTATCCATTTACAACTGTCACGTCTTCTTATTCTGTAATGACCTTCTTTGTCTCTTTCACCAGTTGCGCGTCTTAAAGTCTGGAGCGCCTCTCATAAGGATAGCTGCTCCTACTCGTTTTTGATTTTCATTTGCATGGAATATCTTTCTCGGGTTGTCTCCTCCAGTCTCTGTGTGTCCACTATGAGGTGTGTTTCTTGTGGGCAGCATGATGTTGGTCCAGTTTTTTCACCCGTTCAGTCAGTCTGTATAATTTAAGTGGGGGATTTAGTCCAACTGCACCTAAAGTTACTATTGCTAAGTAATGAATTGACCCTGCCATTTTTCCTTTAAAGTTTCTTTTGTTTGTTTTGGATCTCTTTTGTTCTTTTTCTAGCAAGCTTTATACTTTCACACATTTCTTTGTTTCTTTATGTAGTACATCCTTCAGTGTTATTTGTAAGGCTGGTCAGGTGGTGATAAATTCCTCCAGTTTTTGTTTGTCCTGAAAAAAAATCCTAATTTCTCCTTCATTTATGGAAGAGAGCTTCACTGGCTAACGTATTCAGGGTCAGTAGTATTTTTCTTTCAAACCTGGACTATATCTCCCGTTCTCCCCTGTCCCTAAGGTTTCTGTTGAGAAATCTGCTATTTCTCTAAGGGGAGTTCCTTTAAAAGTGAGCTGGTGCTTTTCTCTTGCAAATTTTAGAATCCTCTGTGTTGTATTTTGGAAAAGTTTCACTGTAATGTGTCACGGTGAGGTTCTTTTCTGATCATATCTATTTAGGGTACCTATTTTTAAGAATAATTTTAGGCCGGCGCCGCGGCTCACTAGGCTAATCCTCCGCCTTGCAGCGCCAGCACACCAGGTTCTAGTTCCGGTCGGGGCACCAGATTCTGTCCCAGCTGCCCCTCTTCCAGGCCAGCTCTCTTTCTGTGGCCAGAAAATGCAGTTAACTTTTTAATTGGTTTATAATCAGACTTTCTATTAATTCCAATAATTAGCTATATATTTTGTAGGATTTCTGTGTTTATAAGCTATCATCTCAAAATAATGACTTTTCTTCCTAATCCTAATTTCGCCTTTGTATATTGTATGTCTTTGGCCTTGCATCATTGGCTAGGACCTTTGGTAAACTGTTGAAGAATGTGGCGATGTGAAATATCCTTCTCTTGTTTATTATCTTCAAGGGAATTTTTCAGTGCTTCATCTTTTTATAAAGGTTTATTCTATCTATTTTGAAAGGCAGAGCTACAGACAGAGAGAGAGGCCTTCCATCTACCGGTTCACTCCCCAAATGGCTGCAACAGCTGAAGCTGGGAACCAGGAGCTTCCTCTGGGTCTCCCACGTGGGTGCAGGGGTCCAAGCACTTGGGCCATCCTTTGCTGCTCTCCCAAGTGCAGCAGGGAGCTGAATCAGAAGTGGAGCAGCCGGGTCTCAAACCAGTGCCCATATGGGATGCCAGGATTGCAGGTAGAAGCTTTACCACTATGCCACAATGCCAGCCCCTATGCTTTAATGTTTAATCAATTTTATACACCTTGGGTAGATGAGTTCACACTTTACTATCACTTTTCTATGTTGCAGGATTGTGTCAACAATATTTGCTTTAACGTTACGTGTCTATATTCTCGAGTGAGACTTACCTGCATTTTCCTTTCTCATGCTGTTCTCGGATTCAGCAGCAAGCTTATGCTAGTCATCAGATGGGTTGGGTCATGTGTCCTCTTTTTTTTTTTTTTTTTTTTTTTGGACAGGCAGAGTGGACAGTGAGAGAGAGAGAGAGACAGAGAGAAAGGTCTTCCTTTGCCGTTGGTTCACCTCCCAATGGCTGCTGCGGCTGGCGTACTGCACTGATCCGAAGGCAGGAGCCAGGTGCTTATCCTGGTCTCCCATGGGGTGCAGGGCCCAAGAATTGGGCCATCCTCCACTGCACTCCCTGGCCACAGCAGAGAGCTGGCCTGGAAGAGGGGCAACCGGGACAGAATCCGGTGCTTCGACTGGGACTAGAACCCGGTGTGCCAGCGCCGCAGACGGAGGATTAGCCTATTGAGCCACGGTGCCGTCCTCTCTTTTTCTGTATCACAGGAAAGTTTGTATAAGCCTGGAAATAGTGTTTTCCTGTATGTTTATGAGTAGAACTCCCCAGTAAAATCATTTGGGGAGGATTTGCTGTTTTTGTTATGTAAACACACTTCATATTTTTAAACGAGTAATTCCACTTCTTTAATAATTAAACTAGTGTTCAAGTTTTATATTTCTTCTAGAGTCAGTTTTCGCAGTTTATGTTTCTCTAGAAATTCCCCCATCGCAATGAAGCGTCTCAAAGCATCAGCTTTCTGTGTTGAGTGGCTGGTCGGTACAACACCTCATCCTTCAAGTCTGCAGCGGTGTGAATGCGCTCCCTGCTCCTTGCTCTGCATTGCTTTGTCTGTCGGCTTTCTTTTTCCTCGATCAGTCTTACCAGGGATTTTTCGATTTCACTAGTTTTCTTAATGAAGCAATTTTTGGCTGACTTGGGCGTTTCCATCATATATTTTATTTCCATTTCATAAGTGTTTGCTCTTGTTTTTTAAGTGTTTCTTACCTTCTGCTTCTCTGGATCAATTCTGTTACATATATTTTTAAATTCTTAGGTTGGATATTTAGTTCAGGAGCAACCACCCCCACCCCCACCAGGGGACATGTGGCAATCTCTAGAGACATTGCTTTGTTGCCACAATCAGGGGGAACATGATATTGGCATTCAGTGGGTGATTTCAAGGGCTATTACTAAAGAACCTTCAGTGACAATTCAGCCCCCCAACGACGAATTATCCAGCCCAAAAAGCCAACAGTGCTGAGGCACAGGAGCCCTATTCCAGCTTATTAATCCTCAGCCTTTCTTCTTTCCTAATAAAAGCACTTAATGCTCAAAATTTCTGCTGAGTACTGTCTTAACTTCATCCCATAAATGATTTTTAAATTTAAATACAGAACAATAGACTTTTGTTTTGGTGTACAGTTCCACGAACTTTTTTTTTTTTTTTTAAGATTTTTCTATTTGGGGCCGGCGCTGTGGCGTAGTGGGTAAAGCCTCTGCCTGCAGTGCTGGCATCCCTATGGATGTCGGTTAGAGACCCAGCTGCTCCACTTCCCATCCAGCTCTCTGCTATGGCCTGGGGAAGCAGTAGAAGATAACCCAAAGCCTTAGGCCCCTGCACCCACGTGGGAGACCTGGAAGAAGCTCCTGGCTCTTGACTTAGGATAGGCTCTCTCTCTCTCTCTCTCTCTCTCTCCTTCTATTGTGTAACTGTGACTTTCAAGTAAAATAAGGAAATCTTAAAAAAAATTTATTTATTTGAAAATCAGAGTTACAGAGAGAGAGGAAGGAGAGAGAGATATCTTCCTTCCAGTGGTCCATTCCCCAGATGGCTGCAATAGTCAAGGCTGGGCCAGGCCAAAGCCAGGAGCCAGGAGCTTCATCTGGGTCTTCCACGTGGGTGGTGGGGGCCCGTACACTTGGGCCATCTTTCACTGCTTTCCCTAGTCCATCAGCATGGAGCTGGATCAGAAGTGGAGCAGCTGGGACTCAAACTGATGCCCATATGGGCTGCTGGTGTTGCAGGCAGCAGCTTTACCCACCCACCAGTGTCGGCCCGAGTTCCATGAGCTCTGACATACTTACAGACATAGATACACCCATGCAACCACCAGTACAATCAGGATACACCAGCTTCGTCACCCCGAGAAAAGTCCTTCACACACAATTCTAGGCCAAATATTGGGAAACACAAAGCTGCAACACAGAAAAATGAGCCTACTGGGAGATGAGGATTATTGGATTAATGCCAGTTACAGAAGGGCCTACGTCTGTGACCTTGGCCCCTTGCTTTCTCTTTCCTTCGGCCACCCTCCCTCATTCTGCCGCGGGACGATGAAGCTGGAAGGCCCTCACCAGATGCCGGCATCATGATATGGCTTCCTAGCCTCCAGAACTGAAGGAGAGAAATTTCCTTTCTTTCTAAATTACCCAGTCTTGGTATTCTGTTACAGCAACACAAAATCAACTAAGATATCCTATCACTATGCTCAGACAGCGCGTGACTTTCGACAGGCTTCTTTCAACCAGCAGGGAGCCTGTGACGTTCATCTGTACGATTGCATAGGTCCAGAGTTCATTCATGTTTCATTTCTGCCCAGTATTCTATTGTGTGTTTGTATCCCAGCCTGTTTAGCCACTCACAGGCTACAGGACTTTAGGATTGCTTCTATTCCTTGGGCAATTACAAGTGGAGCTGCTAGTTGTGTGCCAATCTGGGGGGAACCATAACTTTTAATTTCTCTAAATTCCCAAGAATAGGATAGTTGGATCACATGGTAAATGTATGAGGATACTTCAAAAGTTTGTTAAAATAGAATTAAAAGGTAAGTTTGCTTTGGTACAAAAATTTTGTAAAGTTTGCATATAAAGGGTCTTCATGGAAATGTACATGATGACAAAACTATCCATGGATTTCAAAATTCCAAATACTTTCCAAATTGATTTCCACTTGACATTGCCACTTGGTCCAAGAGTTGGTATTGGTGAGTCTGTTTCGTTCTCGCCAACCCATGTGTCTGTAATGGTATCTTATGCTGACTTTCGTTTCCAAATAATAAACTATATTATGTACCATCATGTGCTTATTTTCCAGAGATAGACCTTCTCTGGTGAAGGAACTTCTCAAATCTTTATTTGGGTTACTTGTTTTCTCACTATAGAGTTTTTAAGAGTTCTTTACATATTCTGAACGCAAGCCTTTTGCCAAATACTTTTTCAACTCTGCGATTTGTCTTCTCATTCACGTAACATCTAAATTTTCATTTTCTTTGAAAGCAAAAGGACAGAGAAAGACAAACGGAGAGATGTGCCAGCCACTAGTTCACTCCCCAAATGCCCACATAGCCAAGGCTGAGCCAGGCTAACACCAGAAGTCCAGAACTCCATCCAGGCCTCCCACACGGGTGGCAGGAATCCAAGGACTTGAGCCATATCTGCTGCCTCCCAGGGTGCACATTGGCAGGAAGCTGGATGGGGAGCAGAAGAGCCAGGACTCGAACCAGGCACTCTGATCTGGGATACATGTGCCCCAAGCAGCAACTTGACCACTGCACCACACACCTGTCCCAGCATTATCTTTTGGAGAGCAGGCACGTTTTAAGGTTGATGAGGTCTAATTTCTCAACTTGCTCTTTCACAGGTTGTACTTTTGGCAACTGAGACATATTTGTCTAATCCAAAGTAACAAGAATTTCCTTCTCTTCTCAAAATTTCAGTGTGAGACTGTACGTTTAGTCCAATGACCCACCTCGAGTAAAATGTGTAGATGAGATGAGATATGGACTGAAGATCAAATTTTTGTCCATTCAGATGATCAACTGTGCCAACACCACTAGTTCCCTGCTTGGTTTCAGTGTCTGGGCCTGCAAACACTGGTTTCTTCCACCTCAGCTGCTTTGGATGAGGATAAAACAGCAGGGAATTCACAAGACTAAAAGCCCCCTGAGGAGAGTGTTTGAGGCAGAGTGCCGGCCATTGAATGGGTCAGACCTGGTTCAAAATCTGGCTTTGGAGTTTCACTACCTGAGCCTGAATCTTTTTTTAAGTTTTATTTAATAAATATAAATTTCAAAAATACAACTTTTGGATTATAGTGGTTTTTTTCCCCAAAAAACCTCCCTCCCACCTGCAACCATCCCATCTCCCACTCCCTCTCCCATCCCATTCAAATCAAGATTCATTTTCAATTATCTTTATATACAGAAGATCAATTTAGTATATACTAAGTAAAGATTTCAACAGTTTGCACCCACACAGAAACACAAAGTATAAAGTACTGTTTGAGTACTAGTTATACCGTTAATTCACATAGTACAACACATTAAGGACAGAGGTCCTACATGAGGAGTAAGTGCACAGTGACTCCTATTGTTGATTTAACAATTGACACTCTTATTTATGACGTCAGTAATCACCCAAGGCTCTTGTCATGAGCTGCCAAGGCTATGGAAGCCTCTTGAGTTCACCAACTCTGATCGTATTTAGACAAGGCCATAGTCAAAGTGGAAGTTCTCTCCTCCCTTCAGAGAAAGTTACCTCCTTCTTTGATGGCCCGTTCTTTCCACTGGGATCTCACTCACAGAGATCTTTCATTTAGGTTTTTTGTTTGTTTGTTTGTTTTGCCAGCGTGTCGTGGCTTTCTATGCCTGAAATACTCTCATGGGCTCTTCAGCCAGATCTGAGTGCCTTAAGGGCTGATTCTGAGGCCAGAGTGCTGTTTAGGACATCTGCCATTCTACGAGTCTGCTGTGTATCCCGCTTCCCATGTTGGATTGTTCTCTCCTTTTTAATTCTATCAGTATTAGCAGACACTAGTCTTGTTTATGTGATCCCTTTGACTCTTAGTCCTATCATTATGATCAATTGTGAACTGAAATTGATCACTTGGACTAGTGAGATGGCATTGGTACATGCCACCTTGATGGGATTGAATTGGAATCCCCTGGCACGTTTCTAACTCTACCATTAGGGGTAAGTCCAAGTGAGCATGTGCCACTGAGCCTGAATCTTAAAAATGACTTATTTTATTTATTTATTTGAAAAGCAGAGTGACAGAGAAGGAGAGACAGAGAAAGAGATCCTCCACCTGCTGGTTCACTCTCAAATAGCTGAGGACCCCATCCGGGTCTCCCACATGGGTGGCAGAAGTGCAAGCACTTGGGCCATCCTCCACAGCTTTCCCAGGTGCATTAGCAGGGAGCTGGGTCTGAGACAGAGCAGCCAGGACTGGAACCGGTGACCGGTGCCCCCAAATGGGATGCCAGCTTAACCCGTTGCGCCACAACTCCAGCCCCTGTGCCTCAATGTTCACTCCATCAGTTACTCTTTTTTTTTTTTTTTTTTTTTTTTTTTTTTGCTCATATTGCATGACCTTAGGAAGCTACTAAGTGTTCCTGTTCCCCAGGTTTCCCATTTGAAAAATGTACATAGCAGACCCTTCCTCTTAGGATTTCTTGGAAGACTGACTTGATAATGTGGGCAAACAGCCAGGCACAGAGTCGGTACGGCAAAGTCAAAATAACAGCATCCACATTCATTTACCCTGTTAAATCCTCAGTGCCTAGCGTGGTGCTCAACAAGATTGAAGTAGTAAAAAAGTGCGTCTATGGATGCATGGGGAACGGGGAACCCCAGAGGTCTGGAGAGTCCTTGTGCTGCTGGTGGTGGTGTTTACACTGCAACCCCTGCTCCCACCCCACCACGCCCGCCTCTCCCCTGTGTGTAGTCTCTGCCATCTCTGATCTGATGATCTACTTACAACCTGCCTGCTCCCTCTAGCATGAGCGCCTCCATTCCCAGCCATGATTTCTGATGCACTGTAGCTCTCAAAACAGGCTGGAGGGGCCGGTGCTATGGTGTAGCAGGTAAAGCTGCTGCCTGCAGTGCCGGCATCTCATATGGGCACCGTTTCAAGTCCCAGCTGCTCCACTTCCGATCCAGCTCTCTGCTATGGCCTGGGAAAGCAGTAGAAGATGGCCCAAGTCCTTGGGCCTCTGCACCCATGTGGGAGACTCAGAAGAAGCTCCTGGCTTCTGGCTTCAGATTGGCTCAGCTCCAGCTGTTGCGGCCATCTGGGGAGTGAACCAGCAGATGGAAGACTTTCTCTCTCTCTCTCTCTGCCTCTGCCTCTCTATAACTCTATCTTTCAAATAAATAAATAAATCTTTTAAAAGAATCTGCAGGCCACACAGCATTTATGTAGAGTTTTTTTTTTTTTTAAGACTAAACAAAAAACCACAAGAACTTGGGTTTTTGGACCAATTCCTCAGGAGGCCTTGTGTAGCCTAAGACCTCACCTGGCTCATCCTCCACTGGGGCTTCTGGGAAGATCCTGATGTCTCTGAATACACAGCGAGGGTCTGAGTCTCCAGGCCCGTGGGCCAGTCTTGCACCAGAGAAAGCGACGCCAGCTGCACCCAGCCGTCACGTCGTTAGCAAGATCACGGGAGAAAGCAAGGAACGGTGCCGTGGGTCAGGAAAGGGAAGGCCAGGGACTCCGACGGAGGCTCGCCTCATTGCGTCACTCAGCCCTCAGCCATGGGGAGTGTCTCCCTGTTTGGTCTTCAGGCAGCCAGGGCTTGGAAAGGTAGCTGTGCTGCACCTGGGGCTGTGGAGGATAGGACTCCACTCCGCCTCCCACCATCTCCATTTTGCGGCAAATTTATGGGACGGTTGAGTTGTTTTGCTTGCTTTATAGGACATGAGGGCTTGTGGCATAATTAACGTCATGTGCTCATTTTCTGGAACTCAGCACTTGTTTTCTTGTTGCAAAATTATTGTTGAGGTTTATGGTTATTGCATCTTTGCTTTTATGTGCGTTCTGGTGTGGGTGATACCTGTGGTTATTGGATGGGCCTGTGGGGGGAGGGACAATGCTCTTCTCTTTGGGGGAACAGCTCGCTGCAGAGGGGTGGGAGGCACCCCCTGGTTAGGATAAGGCCAAAGAGGAGGGCAGGGAGCTGTACTTGACTCGCTGGGGGGGACAGGGCCTGCTCAGGAGACTTCAGGTCTGAAATAACAGGAACACAACAAGGACTCGTGCAAGTGGGGTGCGATAAGGAAGACCTTGTATGGCAGGTGGAGGGGTCTGTGCTGTATCCCACAGGTAGATGGTGTCTTCATAGAGGGTGGTTCCCAAATCAGACCTATGTTTTGTTTCGTTTTGTTCATTCACTTTATTTGAGAGACAGACAGACCAAGATCTGCCTTCCACGGGTTCACACCATAAATGCCCACGACAGCCAGGGGCTGGAAGAGACCGAAGCTAGGGCCTCAGAACTCAATCTGGGTCTCCCATGTGGGTGGCAGCGACACCACTACTTGAGCCATCACTGCTGCCGCCCAGGGGTGCAATTAGCAGGGAGCTAGAATGGGGAGTGGAGCTGGGACCCAAACCCAGGCAGGTCGGGATGCAGGTGTCCCCGGCCGCATCTTTACTACTGCGCCAAACGATGTGTGCTTCCAAAGCACCCCCACTTGCTTTGGGATAAGCCAGGGCCCCTTAAGGAGGGACCCCTTTGTGTGCTGGGGGTCTGCCAGGACAAAGCACGCCTGTAAGCAGCTCTGGACTTGGTGGAGAGCGCCGCTGGCCTTGCGCTGTCCATGTCCTCTTCTCCCTCTTCTCTGGCCAGTTCTCCACTGTGCCCCATGCTGGGCCACACCAGTCCCCGTGGAACATAGGTCCAAATCCCCTGGCACGCGCCAGCCGTGCCCCAGTGTCCAGGTTCTTCTGTGCCTCCATGTCTTCACGCACAGAAGGGGAGAAGAACAGAACTCAGCTCGAATGACTCTTGGGAGGGTTAAAAGTGAGCAAATGTCTGGCCGGCGCCGCGGCTCACTAGGCTAATCCTCCGCCTAGCAGCGCCGGCACACCGGGTTCTAGTCCCGGTCGGGGCGCCGGATTCTGTCCCGGTTGCCCCTCTTCCAGGCCAGCTCTCTGCTGTGGCCAGGGAGTGCAGTGGAGGATGGCCCAGGTGCTTGGGCCCTGCACCCCATGGGAGACCAGGAAAAGCACCTGGCTCCTGGCTCCTGCCATCGGATCAGCGCGGTGCGCCGGCCGCAGCGCGCTGGCCGCGGCGGCCATTGGAGGGTGAACCAACGGCAAAGGAAGACCTTTCTCTCTGTCTCTCTCTCTCACTGTCCACTCTGCCTGTCAAAAAATAAAAAAAAAAAAAAAAAGTGAGCAAATGTCCAAAGACAGTGGAAGGGAGGCGGGCTCTGAGGGAACATTCTCCAAGCGTTGCTCAGATCCCTCCAGCTCAAACAGAACAGCCCAGAATCACAGCCTACACAGGTTCTCAGGCTGTCTCCCGACTCTGGATCAAAGACTTGCAGACTTGCAGATGAAGTCTTCAGCCCCATGTTTCTGCAGCCCTCTCTCCTTATTCCGCCTGCTCTGGCAAGGCGTTCACGGGAATGCCAGGACTAAGCCTCTGCTCAGAATTCTGGATTCGACTCAGTGCAGCTGTCCAGAAACTCCTGGGGATACCTTTGTCTGGCTTCGCTGTTTCTGCTGCAGGACTTGGAGGCCGTCTAAGTTTGGAGAAAGAGAGAACAACTTTAATCAAGAAACCTCGCAGAAGGTTCTGGAAAGCTGACCGCCCATGCTGTGCTGCTTCTCTGGTGTTCCTGGTCACAGGGGTCCCTCCTAAGACCTTGGCAGGTTGGTCAAGGGGAAGAACGCACCTGTCCCCTCCACAGCTTTGCTGAATGGCAGATTTTTAACCGTTCCCTGCCCACTTCACACAAGCTGCTGTGCCCATCCCTGCACTCAGCTGTTTCCAATCAGAGCACCGTTGCCAAGGAAACCACAGGTGCCAATCTCTCTGCAGCCCCTGAATCGAGGCCTAATCTACACGGGAAGACATTTCCATTCCAGAGCTCAGCCGATTTCAACACGTACACCCTGCCCGGACGCCTTCCTGGAAGCGGCCAGCCTTGCTCCTCCATAGTTAAAGCCTGTTCTTTCGCCTGAGATGTTCATGGCGCTACTGAGATTTGCTTATAGGATTAATTTGCTTAATTGATCCCTACTGAGATGTGAATGATAGAGTAGAAAGACAATAAAACCCGTTTGGCAGAGTCATTGCAAGGACTGAACAAGATAATGTAGGTAAAGCGCTTGGCACAGAGCAGAGACAATGAAACGAGTGAGAGGGGACAGCTTAGTGGAGGTGCTGAGAACAGGAGAAGTGTGGGGAGCAGAGGAGGGGCTTGGGGCTCCAGCTGAAGATGCCTCACACACAAGGTGGGTTAGAGGCCCCCGGCTCCTCCTCCCTGCAACCAGAGACCTCCCATGCCCCCGGCGCCTTCTTCAGGCTCTGGACTGATCACAATCACCTGGTCTCCTGGGCGGAAAGAGAACCCAGCGCCTTCCACAGCCGCCATTCCAGGACACTCAGCTGGCTATACCCTGTGTCTGATTAGTTTGTAAGTGGATTCAACTGGGCCTCCAGGGAGGACGAGCTTGTTCTGGCCTTTTAGGGTCCCCCACATTAGCGCCAGTCCCAGGCTCTCCCCGAGCTCACACACTCCCATCTATAGAGATCCAGTTGTCCCCCGCACACCCTAAAACCTCAAGGGACTGGGAAGCCACACTGTGCCCATGGTGACTGATGGCTTCAAGAGCAAGCATCCCAACCGGCCACGTGGAAGCTTCAAGCCCCTCACAACCCAGCCTCCGAAGCCACAAGTGTCAAGAGCAGATCACAGCCCTCGTGAGGTCCCACGTGGCGTCATAAGAGTCCACCTGCATGGAGTGCCAAGATGAGGCAAACTGACAGGGCCAGGGGTCAAACAGAGGCCATCAGGAGAAGCGGGGAGGCAGGAGTGGAAGTGGCTGTTTATTGGAAGCAGACTCCCTGGGATAATCTGTTTTAAGGTTCTTGCAATGGATAGTGGTCGTGGTGTACAATATTGCAAATGTACCTAATCCCATTCTAGTATACACTTAACAAAGACTTAAAATAGTAATAATTTTACTTTATGTCTCTTTTACTGCAATTTTTTTAATTAGACACCAACTGGGGCAGATGGTGAGCTATGAAATACCAAGACAACCTAACTTTGTTCAGGGACTATCATTGTCCAAAGCACTTTTACATCATCAGCCTATTGAATCCTGCTTTAAACCCCTTGAAGTCAGGTCTCAGCGTCGCCACTCTACAGGTGAGGCAGCAGAGGCCCAGAGAATGGAACTGATGGAGGCCACAGGGAGGGTAAAGGGAGGACCAAGCCCATCTCTGAAAGGCATCGTAAAGCTGGCCAGGAGGTGGAGCCTGCGGACTCACGGACACCACAGCTGGCGGGTCCTGCAGAGATGCAGGGCAACCCCTGTGGAGACAGAAGGAACCTACCGGGCCTGGCTGGCCTGCTCCTGGTCCCGGCCACCTGTGGGCCTTCTGCACCTTCATCTCCCTTCCAGAGCCGGGGTTGTCATGCACCCTCCTCTCATGCCACCCGTGAGACCCTGAGCCCATCACTGGGCCTCCCCATACACACCCATCAGATGGGCATACGCAAGAAGGGCCTGCCTGCAGAGGACGAGGGAGGGGAAGATGGAGCCTGCAAAGGCCCCAGCACAGGCAGGGGACTGGCGTGATCTGCCCAGGACAGACATGTGGCCAGCCCTGCTCCCAGTGCGCAGCTGCACGTAGAACAGTGGGCAGACAAGAGCGCCAGCTCAGAGACAGCTGCCTGGGTTCCCTTTACTGTGTTACTATTTACTGACTTATTGAGCCATAATCGACATACAATAAACCTTGCATGTTTAAGATGAACCATTTGGGGGGCAGCGCTGTGACGTAGCAGGTTAAAGCCCTGGCCTGCAGTGCCAGCATCCCGTACGGGCGCCGGTTCAAGTCCCAGCTGCTCTACTTCCAATCCGGCTCCCAGCTAATGCGCCTGGGAAAGCAGCAGAGGATGGCTCAAGTCCTTGGGCTCCTGGCTTCAGATCAGTGCAGCTTCGGTCATTGTGGCCATCTGGGGAGTGAACCAGCAAATGGAAGAGCTCTTTCTCTATCTCTACCTCTCTCTCTAACTCTGTCTTTCAAATAGACAAAATAACTCTTTAAAAAATTAATTGAACTAAATTTTAAAGAAAATGCACCATTTGGCAGGCTTGGACAGATGTATATGCCCTTGACACCATCACCAGCACCAAGATCATGAACATTGCCATCCCCCAGCACAGGTCTCCTCGTGCCCCTGGAAATCCCTTCCTCCTACTCCCCATCCCTCCGTCTCCAGGCATCCATCGATCTGCCTCCCGTCACTGTAGATTAGCTGGGATTTTCTAGCATTTTACAGGAGTGGAATCATGCAGTCTGCATGTTTTATATCTGGTTTCTTGCATTCAGCATAACTGTCCTGCAACCCACCCGTGGGGTTGCGTTTATCAGTAGTTCACTCCTTTCTGTTGCAGTGTAGAAGTTGGCCACTTACTGATGGACAGTTCAATTGCTTCCAGTTTGGGGCCGTTATGAATAAAGTCACCAGGAACATTCACGTCTGGGTCCTTGTGTTGACGTGGGCTTCCTTTTCTCTGGGTACATCCTAGAGGAGGAAGAGTGGGTCCCAAGATAGGCTTACAAAACAGCCAAACTGTTTTCCAAAGCGGCAATCCATCCCCACCCAGAGTGTGTTGGAGTTCCAGTTTTGCCCCACCCTGGCCAATGCTGGATGCAGTTGGATTTTTAACAGGCGTATATGCTAGTGATTCTAGCAGGGCTAGTGAGTGGGTGCACCGCAGCACCGCCTGAATCCCTGGAGACGAACGGTGCACAACATCTTACTTGCTCCTTGGCTACCTGTAAGCATCCTTTGGTGACACATCTGTTCCAGTTTCATCAGTGCTACCTGCCAACTGCAGAACTTCAAGCAAGTGACACCAGCTCTCAGTGCCCGGGAGTCTGTGAGATGGAGGATGAGGACAATCCCTACCACATGAGGGGGTTGGGAGGGTCTCTCTGACCCCAGAGCCCTGGCTGCCCACCCCCACCTTTACCCCCCCCCAAGCCTCACACCTGCTTTATACCAGGTCCCTTCCTGAGACCCCTCCCCACGCACACATGCACGCACTTCTGTGACCGCACGCCCCTTCCAGCTGTGGGGGTGGGAGACCAGCAACAGGAGAAGAAACCTCTCAATCTGGGTACCCAGGGACTGCATTTGACAGTCCGTCTCCTGGGCCCTTTAAACCACTGCCCAGAGACATTTGATATATTAAGATATTTTCCTTTCTACTTGGAATTCCAACCTGTCTCCCAGGTGAGGCTGTCTGCAAAGCACAGAGAGGGGAGGAGCCCCGGAGCCACTGCAGAGGCAGTTTGAATGTCTGAGTCAGCTCATTTCTCATGCCCCATGCACCTGCTCCCGGCAAAGCCGTGTCCTCTCACTGCCTTCAGCTCCAAGGTCCCGCCTCCTCCCTCTAGTCCCTCAGTTCTCTGCGCTACAGATGGGAAACCCTGACCACAGGAGGAGGGAGGGGCCAGGCAGGCCTGGGCAGCAGCCTGGGGTGATGGGGGCAGCAAACCAGGATGCAGGAGGAGAGGTTGGCAAACTGAATCCCCCCTCTCCCCGGGATGGGCCTTAGGCTGTGTAAGCACAGCACAGCACAGCACAGCACAGCACAGGGCTGGGGACTAGGACAGTGTGTCCCTGCAGCAGTCTGCAGAGAAGGACCCTGATCCCCAGCCACTCTGTTCAAAATGCAGATCCACGGACCCCACCTGGAAACTCCAGGGGTCAGGCCCAGCAACCCTCTGGGTGCTTCTGCTACAGCTCAGGGAGCAAACCCCTGGTCCGGCAGAGGGGAGTGGCAGGCCAAAGGGCGACTCAAAGAACCCACCCATCTCTCTTGTTGGTAACAGTGGTTACCAACAGCAGTGTGAGAAGCAGATGAATCCTGGGTCACCCTTCAGCTCTGTCACTTCCTGGCTGTGACCCTGAGTGGGTCCCCGGCATCTCAGCATCTCAAAGTCTAACAAGGCCAACCATAGCAGGGCTGCTGAAGGGATTTGAAGCGGAAAAGCCCCTAGGGCCCAGGGAAGGCACCTATTGAGTTATCAAGAAGAGCAGCTGTGTTATTCACCTGCCACCAGCTCCTTCCAGGACTTCAGGCACAGCAGACAAAGTAGTCCCTTCCTCACGCCGCTTTGCTGCCGTCTGTGGAGAAACCATCCCACTAACTTCCTAGATCTAAGAGCAAAACTTTGGGAAGAGCACCTCGCTGTGCCAAGGGCACTTTGGAGATGAGCAAGAAGCAACCACAGGAGATCATTGCTGATTGTTGTGAATCGCAGGTCCTTAAGGTATGCAAGTGGGGTACACAGCCTGTGCTGAGCAAGATGTGGGCCACCCCCAGGGAGCCAGCTCCCCGCAAGCTAACACGAGGCATCTTCTGGAGCATTCTTTGCTCTGCTAGCTGCAGAACGAGCTTCCTCCTCCATCCCAGCTTACGTGAGAGCAGGCTTCTCCACATCTTCTATCGTTTTCGGGGGTGCTTCTTGCTCCCAGCCCTGGCTCTCATCCCGTCTCCAGCCCCTCTCTCCCAGCACTTGCCAGCCCCGCTGTCTTCGCTCCTTCTCAGGTGACATCTCCACCGGAGCTGTCTTTACTGAGGGTGATGGAGAACACACGACAGCCCTCAGCTAGGCAGGTAAAAACCAACAGCCACCTGCTGAGTTCCCCAGGACACTTCTCACAGAGCCACCTGGCTGCCCCGCTGGTGGGCTCCCACCTGCCGCCCTGTTCAGGGGCATTCACTTCCCACCCGTGAACTTTCGTCCGTCTCCTTCTTCCCCTGAGCCTTGAGGGCCCCCGAAAGCCCCCCCCTTCTGAGCTGCCAGCGGATGGCTGCTGAGCTCCTGCAAGTTGGTTGTGTAGAGCAATTTGGCGTAGAGCCTCCTCTCTCCAGACAATCCCGGCGGGACAGGGAGTGAGTCTTGCCTTGAATAATCAATAAAACCTCTTTACGGTGTTTTCTTAAATAAAAGAGCAGCCTTCCTTCTGTCCAGCACCCCTCACCGGCTCCTGGAGCTTAAAAGCGGCAGCAGGCATGGCTGTTATTAAATAGCCATGTTTTCCCTTGCTATCACACATATGTAAAGCACCAAAACCCCTGGAAATTCCTCACGTTTTTATTTAAGATTCCAGATGGCACAGCAAAGATTGCAGACACTATAGCTTCTGTTAGCAACAGGAAATTAATGGCTACACTGATCAGCAGCCAATGTCTGCTGGATTGGTGACAACAGCATGAAAAGGGAGCAGAGCGACAGGGTTCGAGGCACAAGTTGCCCGGTCAGCAAGGTCTGAGTTTGGATCCTGCCTCTCCCATTGATTAGCAGGGAACTCTCATTGGGGAAGTCATTTGAGCTCCCTGGCCTCAGTTTCCTCATGTGAAAAACAGAAAAATAACAGTTCGATTCTGCTAGCATGTCACATACACATTCTTTTTATTTTTTAAAGATTTATTTATTTGAAAGAATTACACAAAGAGAGAAAGTGAGGCAGAGAGAGAGAGAGAGAAAGGTCTTCCATTCTCTGGTTCACTCCGGCCTGCAACAGCCGGAGCTGCGCCAATCCAAAACTAGGAGCCAGGAGCTTCTTCCAGGTCTTCCCACATGGGTGCAGGGGCCCAAGGATCTTGGGACATCTTCTACTGCCTTCCCAGGCCATAGCAGAGAGCTGGATCCAAGATGAAGCAGCCGGGACTCAAACCAGCATCCATATGGGATGCTGGCACTGCAGGCGGCAGCTTTACCTGCTACACCATGGCACCGGCCCCTTACATACACATTCTTAAGTTACCATGTTATGGCTCAATCAAATGTGCTCATCTACAGAGCATTTGCATTAGAAAGGAAGGGACGTCTGACACGCACTACAACATGCATGCACCTTGAGGACATTCCACTAAGAGAAATAAGCCACCAACAAAAGGACAAACACTGGGGCAGGCAGCGTGTCACCGCAGGTTAAGCCGCTATTTGGGATGCCCACATCCCATATCCCAGCACCAGTTCGAGTCCCCACTACTCTGCTTCCAAGCCAGCTCCCTGCTAATGCACCTGGAAGGCAACAGAAGGTGGCCCAAGTGCTCGGGTCCCTGCCACCCAAATGGGAGACCCAGATGGAATTTCGGGACCCTGAGTTCAGCCTGGCCCAGCCTTGGCTGTTGCAGGCATTTGGGAAGTGAACCAGTAGACAGAGACCTCTCTTTATCTGTCTCTCAAATAAAATGAAAATAAATGAATAAAAATATTTTTGAAACTTCTCAGTGACACATGAAAGGAGGCAGGGGAAACCCAACCAGTAGCACAGTTCTACACACATGAAACGTCTCAGACATACACCTGTACTACAGTAAGCATGACCTTGGCCTTCATAAAGGCCTCAGGTCTGCGTAAGGAAGTGAACGTCAAAGGGTTCTGGCTTCAAGGTCACTGTCAAGTGGGGAAAAGAGCTTGTGCTGAGGCCAGGAGGGCTGGGGCACAAGAGGAGCCACTCATCACATATCAAGAGCTGAGGATAGAGCCAGTGTTAGGTGTAGTGGGTAAAGCTGCCACCTGCAGCACCAGCATCCCATATGGGCACCAGTTCCAGTCCCAGCTGTTCCACTTCTGACCCAGCTCTCTGCCATCGCCTGGGAAAGCAGCAGAAGGTGGCCCAAGTCCTCGGGACCCTGCACCTGCATGGGTACCCGGAGGAAACTTCTGTCTTCTGGTTTTGGATTAGCACAGTTCTGGCCATTGTGGCCATCTGGGGAGTGAACCAGCGGATGGAAGATTCTCTCTCTCTCTCTCTCTCTCTCTCTCTCTTTCTCTCTGCCTCTGCCTCTCTAAAACTCTGCCTTTCAAATAAATAAATAAATCTTTAAAAAAAAAAAGAGCTGAGGGCGCTGGTAGATGTTCGAGGCATGTGTGGGGTGTGTGTGTGTGTGTGTGTGTGTGTGTGTTGTGTATTTCCACCCAGCTCCATTGCACCAGGTGCAGTTTTCTGCATTCACAAAGTGTTTCTCACACATAATACCAGGTACAGGCTGTTGCACAATTAACAAGACCTATGTAGCTCTCCAGTGCGCACTCGGAACTCGTGTTAGTGGGACACACACTCGGCCCAGCAGGTTAGACACCTGTATCCCACCCGGCTCAACACCCAGCTCCAGTCTGGACTGCAGCTTTCTTCCGGTGCATTGCTGATGGCTGGGATCATTGGGTCCCTGCCACCCATGTGGGAGACCTGGAGTGAATTCCTGGCTCCCAGCTCCAGTCCTGGGCCCAGCCCTGGGCATGGTGGGCAACTGGGGAGTGAACCAGCAGATGGGACCTCTCTCTCTCTCTCTCTCTCTCTCTCTGTTTCTTAGATGATTGTGGTTGTTGAGACAGTGACTGGTTTTTGTGGTGCCATGGTTATTGCTCATGTTGCCACTTCAAAGGGAGTCACCCAGAGGTGGGCCAAGGAAGCATACATGCCCATTTTATAGACGAGAAAACTAAGGCCCAAAGAATCTGAGAAATCCCTGAAGATCACACAGAAGTCTGGTACAAAGTGGGTAATTTTTTAAGAAATAATGCAGCCGGCACCGCGGCTCAATAGGCTAATCCTCCGCCTGCAGCGCCGGCACCCCAGGTTCTAGACCCGGTTGGGGCGCTGGTTCTGTCCTGGTTGCCCCTCTTCCAGGCCAGCTCTCTGCTGTGGCCAGGAAAGGCAGTGGAGGATGGCCCAAGTGCTTGGGCCCTGCACCCCATGGGAGACCAGGAGGAAGCCCCTGGCTCCTGGCTTCAGAACAGCGCAGTGCGCTGGCCGTAGCAGCCATTTGAGGGGTGAACCAATGGAAGGAAGACATTTCTCTCTGTCTCTCTCTCTCACTGTCTAACTCTGCCTGTCCAAAAAGGAAGGAAGGAAGGAAGGAAGGAAGGAAGGAAGGAAGGAAGGAAGGAAGGAAGGAAGAACTCGTGTTGTGTGTCACAGGTGCCAGGGGCTTAATCACTTTGCTCAGGTCATCAGAGCTATCAGGGAAAAAAAAAACTCTGCACCTTCAGGGAATCTGACTCCTTAAAAGGCAGAGGAAATTGGTAAAAGTTTTAGTTCTGTCTGAAAAAGCAGGACTAATTTTTCTGGTGGTTCCTATTGACTCGGAAAGAGCAGATCTGCCCATCAAATGGCATTTTACCAGCTGATCAATTTGGTGTCATTCTCATTGAATTAAATCAAATTGAAATGTAATTCCCTTCCCGGAACAAATCCCCCTGCAGGGATTTGCTGCAGAGAGGTGTTTGACCTTGGGCTGGCTCTGCAGAGGGCTTTCCACAAGCTGGGCCGAGACGGGCAGCTCAGAGCTCGTGGCCTTCGGGGCTGCACTGTGGTGCGCTCCTGGGTCAACGGAGATACCTGGTGAGCTTCTGCGGACCCCTGGGCGGGCGGAGGCCCAGTCAAGCACCCACAGGTAAGTGCACAGCTCAGACCTGGTGGGGTGGACGTTTGATGCGGTGGTCAAGGCTTCTTGGGATGTCCACCCCCACATCGGAGCGCCTGGGTTTGAGTCCTGCCTCTGCTTTCCGATCCAGCATCCTGCCAAGATGCATCCTGGGAGGCAGACAGTGGCTGATGGCTCAAGTATTGGGCCTCTGCCACCCACGTGGGAGACCTGGATGAGTTCCAGGCTCTTGGCTTTTGGCCTGGCCTAGCCATGGCTGTTGTGGCCATTTGGGGAGTAAACCAGCAGGTGCAAGATCTCTCTCTCTCTCTCTCTCTCTGCCCTTCAAATAAATAAACATTGAAAGAAAAGAAGAAAAAGAAGGGAAAGGAAATGACATTGAACTGCTCTACACAAGGATCAGTGTGACTGGAGAGCGCCCTGCACATAGGGAGCCACCGTAGGTGCTAGGAGATGGCTCTCCCCAAAGTGACGGGCCCCCCTCTGGTAGGAGAAGGTGCTCTTTCTGCCAGGCTCTGGCCGTCCCAAACCAAAGTGCACAGGCTGGTGAGTCAGCCCCAAGGCCCCCAGACTCACTCTAGCCAACCACACACAGCACCGCGATAGGCTGGGCTCTGAGTCATCTCTGGAGCTCCAACCAAACCTGAGTGCGGCTCAGAGGACCCAGTGGCTGTTGGCCCAACTGGCCGCCCTGGTCTCCACCAACTTCTGGAAGACCCTAAGAACAAGACAACAAAGCATTCTCCACCCAGAACTCCCTGTGCACCTCTGACCTTGGCCTTCCTGTTCTTGGCCCCCTCCACTCCCAGCCTGGGGAGCCCGGAAACCCGGCACCAAATCGCAGCTCCACTGGGCCAGCGACCGAGTCTCCCTGAGCCTCAGTCCCTCACCTACAAAGCAACAAAGATGACACCTGTCAGTCACACGTGGAGGCTGACAGTGAAACCTGCGGGCAAGACCGCCCTCGGAGACTCAGGCTGGGAAAATCCACGCACAGCGATGCGGCTCTCCATCTGCCGGCGCAGACTGCGAGCCGGCCTCCAAGTGTGACTGAAGGGTTTGGGAAGGCTCCACACGCCAATCACGGCAGCCTGGGTACAGTCACAGGGAGGCGAGACAGGGGGTGACGGTAATTGAGTAAGCAGAAACCTAATTAACTAAATCAGTTGGCAAAAGATTGCGTGAACACAGGGCAGGCAGGCCTTGCCTGGAGCAGAGACAAGGGAGCCCAAGGAGCCAGAAGCTGGCCGCATTTACTCTGCGATAAACTCACCGAGTTGGTGCCAGGCTCAGACGCCTCAGAGCAGCCAGCCACTCGGCCCCTCCTACAGATGTCCAAGTGCTCGTCAACTCTTCTCAAGCTGCAACAATCCGTAGTCCCAGGGTTGTGATAAGGCTTAAATAGGAAAGTGCCTGGCACATAGCAGGTGGCAAACGAACTGGCATTCACCTCTCACTCACTCCATTTTTCCTACAATAATCACCAGTGTCGATGTCAAGTCTTTTCCAAGCATGGAAGTATTTTTCCCTAGGTCTTCCTGCCATCCCTTCCCTGGCCCAGTGAGCCTCTCCCCATCCCACCCCCCCCACACACACACACACATCCATCCTAGTCCTTTCCAAGCCCCATGGGGTGTCACTTTTACTGTCACGAAACTCCCCCCAACCCCCAACCCCCCCCCATTCTAAATCTATCAAGGAAAGTAAAATTACCAAGCTCATCACAGAAATAACTACACACAGCTGCTGCCGTATACGAGGAAGGAAAGTCAGACCACCTGCTGCGGACGCGGTGCCGTGTCCCCCAGTGCCCCCTCCAAGACCGAGGCAGGAGGATGGGAAGCTGCCAGCTCTTGCTGGGTCGTCCCCAGGGTTGCCCTCAGTCCTTAAGGGCCAGCTTGAAAGGGTCAGGCCCCCTGCCCCGAGGTATCTCACGGCCAGTGACCCATTAGTGCCGGGCCAGCTGGGCCACCCCAGCACCACGGCTCCCGCTGGAGTTGGCTTTGGCCTTTGTTGTCATATTATCCAAGTTCAACCACTGCACCTGCCCATTACCATCACGCTGGAGCCCCCATGGAAGCTGCCCAGGAAGCTGCCTACACACAAGTCTCTGTCCCAAGGTCTGCCTCCCAAGAGCTCACCTAAGACAAGATTCCAAAGGGGGTTCCTCCCACTAGGGAGCAGGGAAAGGCAGCAGGTGATGGCCACAGAGAGTCCCAACCAGGAAGGGTGCATCTGATTCAGATCCCAAGAATGAGATGGAAGGAAGACTCCCAGGCAGAGGGACCAGGATGTGAGAGGACCCTGAGCCACCAGGGAACGACGAGTAGTGTGCTTGCCACGCTCAGAGGGAGTGGCGTCAGGGGAGGGAGGGCGTGAGGATGGGAGGTGGGCACGGGCCAGACGGGGCCAGGCTGCTGAGGCCGGCAGATCTGACCCAAGAGAGAGCGTTCTGGCTCCTGGGTGAGTTGGTTTGCTAGGCTGTCAGGAACACATGCACACACGCACACACGCATACACATGCACGTGGACTGGGCGGCTCGAACAACCAAGCTTATCTTCTCCAAGTTCTGGAGGCTGGGGACTCGGGTTGGGCTGCCCTCAGCCTCTCTGCTAGGCTTGCAAGTGGCCACCACCAGCACCTCCCCCGGTTTTCACAGTCTGTTTCACTGGCCACTGCACAGTCTCTGAAATCACATTATTTGATTTCCTTGCGTGTTTCCCATCTCCCTCCCACAGCAGGGGCTGTGTCTTGGTTAGAGGCAGCAAACAACGCCTGACGCCTGACCCACGGCTGATAGCCATCAAATGTTGTTAAATGAACATAAGAGAAAACCTGAACGTGGCCACCTGGGGGTGTTTCTGTGACCCCAGACCACCACCACTTCCTGCAGAAGCCACAGTCCCTCCCTTTCAGCCCTGTCCTGGTCTAATGGGAGGGGCCAGCCACTGCCTGCCATGACCCCTCCCCTTGACCACAGCGATTGGTTCAGCAGATAGGCACATGACTTGGTCTGAACCAATCAAAGTCCTTCCCTGGGACATTTCAACTGGCAGCCAGGAAAAAAGCAAAAGGACCCCTGCCTGAGAGGCAAAGTGGTGAAGCCAGGAGTAGCTGGTGGCTTTGCAGCATGAAAGGGGGGGAACCCCTCGTGCCCTGTGACTGGGGCACCTGATCTGATAAGCAGGGCTGTCTCAGCTGGCAGGCACTGGGGTTCTGTCCCTGGCAACCAGAGGGTCCTGTCGTTGTCGTGACAAATGGGTCACTGTTCATCAAATGCCTGGCCGGGGGCAGGGTCAAAGCAGACCATGACTGTCGCTGGTCCCTGTCCTCTGGCCCTCTGCCTGCTCACTTCCCGTCTCAGACCAGGTGTCCCTCCTCCTGTCCAGGGCCACCCCCGCCCTCCCTTCCTCTCCGAGACCTTGCTTCTTCTGGGCTGGAGAAGGCAGGGTTGTGCCCATGCTTGCCGAGAGCCCCTACAGGTAAGGGCTGTGCACAGCACACAGCAGGTGCCCAGCCTTGACACGGTGACAGAATCAGAGCTGAACAGAACAAAGCCTCAGGCGCCTCCTACACCAAAAGGGGTCGGTAATACTTGCGCCCAGGAAAAGGCCTGTGATTGGGATTTTATTAGCCAAATAGATAACCCTCGTCATGAAAGGCGCCTCTGCAGTGATGGATGGCTCCGAGGCCCCGAGGGATGCAAGCATTTCTCAAGGCTGCCAGTCAAACGCGTTAACCGCATAACATTTCCCTCTCCATGGCAACCGGCCTGGTCTCCTCCGCCAAGCCCCGCACCTGTGCCTCTGAGAGGCCCTCAGCTTCTGCGGCTGCTGCCTTTCGCCCACAGCCCACCCTCGCTGGGCACACGCACACGCAGCCCCCAACTTCGAGAGAAGACCAGGCGAGGCGGGAGTCCAGAGTCCAGACAGGGGCCCTGCCGTGGGGTCCCGGATGCTCCGGCTCTGAGCTCCTGAGTCGTTGCACTCAGCACTGCCTGGCCTCTCATCTTCTGTCTCCAGCGCAGCAGGTGCCTCCCCAGTGAGATGGGGGAGGGGGCGGGTAGGAGCAGGAGCCTCCTGATCACCAGGTGCCGGGGAAGTTCCTTGTCACCCAGAGGCAGGCATCATGTCCCCACTGCAG
The DNA here is from genome assembly GCF_964237555.1 of Oryctolagus cuniculus. Taxonomy (NCBI): domain Eukaryota; kingdom Metazoa; phylum Chordata; class Mammalia; order Lagomorpha; family Leporidae; genus Oryctolagus; species Oryctolagus cuniculus. The sequence goes on along the minus strand of NC_091438.1, from coordinate 137,919,815 downwards.
AGAGGAGCAGGGGAGGGCAAGGAAAAGACAGGCAGGCGGTCACACGTACAGGGGGAGGCAGAGTCGCCCGGGTTTGTCTGACTCCCCAGCCTGAGTCCTTGTCTCCTGGGGATCCTGCTTCCTCCTGGCTCCCCCAAGTCATCAGTGAGCATAAGAGTAGTGGTGGGGCTGGGGGAAGCCCTCAGAAGCCGGGGGGTGGGGGGTGTCTCGGCAGGCACATGTTCCCTGCCGCCAGGCTCCACCCGGAGCGCAGGCCCTCAGTGCCTGGGAAGGCAGACACCCCACACCCTTGGGCGTCCACACAGGGAGGCAGTGGAGACGGTGTAGCCAGCTCCTTCAGGAAGTCTGGCGATGACCAGAGTGAGAAGGAAATTTTGCAGACTCAAAGTAAGCAGCCGGCGCCAGAGAGACAGGAGTTGGAGGACACGGAGAGCAGCAGTTCCCAGAGCAAGTTCCTGGGTGTGGGCAGGCGGGAAGAATCAGGACCCAGGGCAGGGATTTCAAGCTTTCTCTGTAAAGGGCCAGAGACTGAACATTTCTCCTTGGCGAGCCATTTGGTCTCCGTGGCACCCACTCAGCTGCCATTGTAGCACCAAAGCAATCTTAGATGATGTGCAAACAAATAAACATGGCTTTGTCTCAATAAAACTTGATTTAGAAAAGCAGGAGGCAGGCAGGAATTGGCCCATGAGCCATATTTACCAGCCCTGACCTCAGGGCACAGGATGCTGTGGGTGCTTCCAGGAGGAACAGCAGAGGGAATCAGCTTTGGGAAGAAGGGAAACCTGAACCCCTGCATGCTAGCCACAGTTCTGGCACATAGTAGGTGCTCATTGAACACCAACCTGCCCTTTGGGGCTCTGGCGTTGGGTACCTCTGCAGAGCCGTGGTGAGACAGGGAGCTCCAGTCTGATGGCTCTCACCCTCTGAAGACAGAGAGAACGGTGTGGACTTGGCGGCTCACAGGAGCAGAGGATGCCTGCAGGCAGACCCAGGAATCCAGCGGCCCCAACAGCTGTGCCCGCTGGGGTTCACTAATGGACCCCCTTCCAGAGCTCTCTAGCAGAGATGCAAGGCCGCTCCAAAGTCTGCCGAGAACACGCAGCCAAGGCCGCTACAAACTTGTGCAGGCCAGGCTCAGAGCCAGGAGCCACCCCTGCACTTTGCAATCACCTCTCAGGCAGCCCTGAGGCTTCCCTCCACCCAGAGGGTGCTGCACTGGGCTTCTCTACAGCCCCGGCAAGCACGTAGGTTGGAAGTCACAGAACGGCTTGCTACCCACGGCCAAGAATTCTTTGTACCGCTCAGGCCTGCAGGCTCTGGTCTTGGGAAAGGTGTGACTCATGTCTTAGCCCGTGGGGACCCTTGGAGAGAGCGCAGAGGACGTCCAGGGACCCAGCAACGTGAAGCTGGGACCCTCGGGAATCAGTGCTTTCTCCCATTCCTGGGTTCCATTATCAGGCTGAGTGCTGCCTGCTGACGTCCCTTTGCCCTTAGACGGCTTCCTGGGCCTGCTGTGAAGACACGGGACAATTGCTGGGCTCGCTGCTTCTTTGCACGTGAGATTATCATTGGTTCCTACCAGTCTCCAAGCTTGGTCTCCCAGCTGAGGTCACCATGGGTGGCCATCCAGGCTGTAAAACCCCACAGGGCGCCGCACCAGCCAAGAACCTCGCTCGACAGTTTTTATCCCAACCCTCTGTCCTGCCCATTTTATGGAAGGGGACCTTGAAGGCTGAGTGGACCCACTTGGGCCTCTGCGTGACACCTGAGGTGATGAACTGAAAAGTCTCTAGGACCCACACCTAGCAGGGAGGCAGGTCAAGCCCAGGCATGTGCTGCGTGGGTGCTGGAGCCCACGGCAAAGGGAAAGAACACCTGTCTGAGGAAACAGTCCTTAGCGATCTGCAGTTCTGCTGTCGCGTGCAGGAAGCCGCGGCTGCAGGCCAGGCGTGGCCAAATCTTCCGGTCCTTCAAGGCTAATCAGGATCCAGAGTATTAAATGGAATCTCTTGATTTTTGAGAGCCGACTCAAAATTTTGTAAGTGCTGTGAGGCCAATAAAACACATTTGCTGGCCCCAAACCTAGACCACTGGTCCACGCCCATTGTACGGTGCATGCTGTCTATAGCTTGTCTCAGTGAACTTGAGTGCCAGCCCACAGAACGCAGGAGACGTAGTGCTGACCCACTTTCACGGAGAAAGACGGTGAGACTAAGAGAAGGGGAGGGGCTCGCCCGCAGCCTCTCAGCTCCGGACCCCAGCTGCAGGCCGTGCCTTCCGCTGGGCCCCCAGTCTCTCAGCGTCACGCTGCTCCCCCGGATGGGGAAAACCTGATGCTACGCTTCGAATGTTTGCCCCCAAGAATGCGTGCGTTGCGAACTCGGTGCCCAGGGTCCAAAGTTAAAGGAATGCGGAGGGACCTTTAAGATGCCGTGAGGGTCCTGTTCTCGCGAATGGACTGGCCTGTTCTTGGGCTCATGGGCTCACGGGTTCCTGCGCTCCCTCGAGAGCGGGTCTGATGTAAAAACCTCTCGGGCTCTGTCTCTCCCACACACCCCTCTTGCCGGGGAGTCCATGCACCATCTCAGGAATCTGCAGAGTCCCCGGCAGCAAGCAGGCCCTCAGCAGATACAGCACCGGACCATGCACCGCCACGCCTCCAGAACCATGGTGACAAGCCTTTGTCTCTTACAGCTGGCCCAGTCCCTGCTGCTCAGCTACTGCCACGGGAAACAGACTAAGACATGCGACACGTGCTTCTCATAGCCAGTGTCCATCACTCAGCGCTGCGTGTGGGGTGAGCACCGGAGCTCTGAGGCCGCAGGGAAAGGGGCCACCCCCGGCTGGGTCCCTCTGGCATCAGCCTTCACTCCTTCATGCGCTCGGCTGATCTCGTCAGCCATTTCCCCTGGGCTCCCACTGACTGATGGCAGGGCCAGGACAGTAACCCCAGGGAGTCCTCGGCCCAGGTCACTGAGAAAGCAGCGGGTAGACCAGGTGGCCAAGTGCCCTCCCATGCCCCCTCCACCCAGGGAAACAGAAACAACAGGAGCCCGATTCTCCATCCAGAACTTGAGGTTCTGCCTGGGAGGACGGTTCCCCTCGACTGAGCCTGGATGTGGAGACCATCTGGTCCAACGTTGTTGTATGCACTTGGCTGTGAACTTACAGGAGGATGTGAGCGGAATGCCACGTTCAAGGAGGAGAATCTGAAACCAGCTGAGTCCTGGGAGTACTCATCAAGTCTGCAAGAGGCTCCCGGGCGGCCCGCCCCCCAGTGCTGGCTCAACTTTGACCTCTGCAACATTTGCACTGATGACTTAGCGGAGAACATAAAAGGCCTGTTTACCAGAGCTGTAGTTGATTAAAAAAAAAAAATAGACAGATTGCAAAAACATCGACAGGCTCCAGATGGCTCTAGACAGGCTGGACGGATGGGCTGAATCTAATCAGATGATACAAAGCAGAGATAAATGCTGGGGCCTGAACTTGGCTTCCAAAGAGTCACTGCTCGAGGACAGGACTGAGGTGAGCAGGACAGTAATGGGGCGCAGCAGCAGCGGAGTTGAACGCAACTCGGAGCTTCAGTCAACACGGCCATCACACACACACACACACACACACACACACACAAAGAAAACTTCAGATGTTCATCACAGCATTGTTTAGAATAGCATAACATGGGAACCCAAATATCAGTAGATTAGGTTCATCTGTACACTTGACAGCTATATACCCATTAAACATAATAATGGGCTAGGAATATATTAAATGACACAGGAAAAATATTGTGAAAGGAAGAAACAGCAGATCATAAAGCAATATGTAGAGTTTGAGCCAATTTCTATTTAAGAAAAAAAAAAAAGACTGAAGAAAGCTCTGGAAAGATACCACACCAAGATGTGAACTTGCCGGTTTCTGGGTGAGAGTAGGAGTTACTTGGGGATGGAGAGAGGGCTCAGTTTCTGGAGACTTTGGAGAGCTCATGCAATCCTCGGGTACATGGAATTCTAGTGTCTAAGATGTTAGAGAAATTCTGCCGTACTTTTTGGCACGACCAAGCTTGGCGTCTGAAGTCGAGTTCCAGGGGCCTCCCTATGTGACTCGGGGACAGATGGTGAGAGCAAACGTTCTGAGGGTTTACAGTGTGTCTGGAAGTTTGCCCAGTCCTTTAAATCAGTCTCTCATTCAGAAGCTCCACTGCCTCGCGGCTCCCTGTGAAACTGACACCAGTGCCTTCCCCACCTCACAGATGCGGTGCAGAGAGGCCAAGGACCCTACCCAAGACTGCACAGTCAGTGCACAGCAAGACTGCACAGGGCTCGCCCGAGACGTGAGACCTGGGAAGCGGAGACTGGGGGAGCCCCCTGTAAACACCGTAGGAGCCGCTGAGCGGGAAGCGTCATCTGCATCTTCCTCGTCTTGGAGGAAGTTGGAAAGGCACCATTGGGATGGAATCTGGGGGACCCTGGGAATTCTCAGACCCCAGACCCTAAGACCCTCTCTCGTGGAAGGTGAAGAAAGTTCTGACTGTTTTGTTCTGTTTTTTAAGAGTTATTTATTTATTAATTTGAGAGGCAGAGTTACAGAGAGGTCTTCCATCCACTGGTTCACTCCCTAAATGGCCACAATAGCTGGAACTGGACTGATCCAAAGCTAAGAGCCAGGAGCTTCCTCCAGGCCCCCTACACGGGTGCAGGGGCCCAAGCACTTGGGCCATCTTCTACCGCCTTTGCAGGCCATCAGCAGGGAGCCAGATCAGAAGTGGAGCAGCCAGGATTAGAACCAGCGCCCCTATGGGATTCCAGTACCGCAGATGGAGGCTTAACCTATGATGCCAGAGTGTGGGCCCCTGACTCCCAAGTTTGAGGAAGTCAGACATGAGGCTGGAGGAGGATGACTAGAAAGGTGAGCAGGGTAAGACCAAAAACTGGGCCCTTCCCACCTCAGCCCAGCCCAGCCTCTGGGGGACCTGGTCATAGCTCCTCCCCTTTCAGGATGGGACAACCAAAACCCCCCATGCAAGTCCTTGGGTCCCAGGGCACGTGAGCTCTCCCAGAGCCAGCCGTACCTGGGGGGAATCAGTGGGCCCAGGGATGAGATCAGCAGAGCGAGGCCGTCTGCAGTCCCGGGCAGAGGACCACAGCCAAGCACTCTGGCATGAGGGCTTTCAAATCCCTTCTCCCATGCCGAAAACGCAGGGCTCCGTGTGAAGGAGGAACAGAAGTGTTTGGTGTGAGCCCACAGGGCAGTGCCAGCACCAATGTGGAAGGGGCCAGGGAGGCACAGGCCAGCTCCCAGCCAGTGACGCCCCGCAGGGCAGGAGCACGGGCTGCCGAGAGCAGGGGCCTCCAGCAGGTGTTAGTAGTCACTGGTTATCAAAAGCAATAGAGAAGGCATTTAAAGTATGCTTGAAGACCCTGAGGGTCAGAAGTTTGGGTTTGCTCAACATTATTCACCCAGATCCTCAGCACATACGGGGATTATAGTAGTTGCTCGAAAAGAAAAGAAAACAGAAGAGGAGAGGAGAGGAGAGGAGAGGAGAGGAGAGGAGAGGAGAGGAGAGGAGAGGAGAGGAGAGGAGAGGAGAGGAGAGGAGAGGAGAGGAGAGAAGAGGAAAGGAAAGGAAAGGAAAGGAAAGGAAAGGAAAGGAAAGGAAAGGAAAGGAAAGGAAAGGAAAGGAAAGGAAAGGAAAGGAAAGGAAAGGAAAGGAAAGGAAAGGAAAGGAAAGGAAAGGAAAGGAAAGGAAAGGAAAGGAAAGGAAAGAAAAGAAAAGAAAAGAAAAGAAAAGAAAAGAAAAGAAAAGAAAAGAAAAGAAATCTGTTGAACTAACCAGTTAGTGAATGGAAGGTTCCCATGAAGGGCCCTCCTGGGACGAAGAGTCCATGATGCTGGTGAATTCTCGAAGCAACATCAGTCAAGCGTCTCCTTCCATCCTGACCAGTTTCCCCCAGTGCCACTGCTAACCCAGCTTGCAGGCCCGGGGGCCACCTTGCACCCCATTCAACCCACTCACATCGCACCCGAGGTGATCACCTTGAGCCCCTCTCCAGGACCCCACAATGCCGCGCACTGCTTATCCAAGCCCTGGGTGGTTTTTCCTGTTTTACACTTACAAAGTCTGCAGCTACACACTAGCAAAATGCTTGCTTTCCTTCTTGGTTACTTCCTTGGCGCCTACTTGGCAAAAGGGAACTGCCAAGGGGACTATGTCTTCCAGCAGACTCAGGACCTTAAACCTAAGGTATTCCAGCTGCTGTGGACAGCAGTGATGTCCCAGTGCCACTGAAAGCAGACAGGGACCAAGAACTTCCTATAACGAAACATCCCGAGACTACTTAGGTTGGGGCCTCCATGGGATTAGTCTACCACTCATTCCTGTCGAGTCTCGAAAGCCAAAACTGTTCTTTGTTCTTCACCACTGGCGCCCCCTTGTGGCAGTCTCTGGGAATTACAACACCCCAGTCTGGGAACTGGATGGGGGTGGGGGGGCAGCCTCCTGCCCCTAAACAGTTTTCCTGAAGGTCACGGGCTATTTCCTTTCTTCTTGCAAGTTCTCTTGAGGAAATGTAGGAAGCCTGCAAAATAAAACACACAGGCATTTGGGCTCCTGTGAGAGTGCTCCCTGCAGACAGGAAGGTGGACCTCAGACACACGGCCACAAGTGGCAGCAAACTGTCACGTCTGGGATTCCGGACCCAGTGCAAGTGGTCACGACGGATTCCGCCCGGCCAACTAACTCGACCAGAAATGGAAATGCTTTCCTGGCACTCACTGCCCACAGATGTGGGCTGTCTGGCCAGATGGACCACCCTGGCGGCCTCAGCAGGCTGCTAACGCAGGCTGGTCCCTCCCCACCTGCCCAAGTCAGCTGTGAGCCCGGCCGCCCTTTCTCACCAGCCTCACGGCTGCATACTAGGACTTAGCAGCAGCCGGTGTGCGTTGTGCGTGCATCGGTGTGTTGTTTCCCTTCCGGGTGGGGACTGCTCTGGGGTGAGCTGGTGCCCCTGCATCCCCCACCAACACCTTCCCCTGATGCACACCTCATCACAACCTGCGGTGCAGAAGGGTTTTCTTGCGGTATATTCTGGGCTAATTTTAGAAATTTGGTTTCACCTTCTGACATTGATTCCTGGGGCAGCTTGCAAGCTGCCTGGAACAAAAAAATCAATGGTGACAGCCACAGACTAGGCTCCTGTTCTTCATTAACCCGGAGCTCGGAGCGGCCGCAGCCCTCTCTCCTCCCTCTGGGCTAGCCCTGGGCAAAAACGGACAGTCGGGAAGTTCTCCTTTGGTGCCATCGGACTTTCCTCCCTGAGCCTTTTCCTGCTGTACCGATGCTTTCCACCAAGCATGGAGATGGTCTGGGAGGGAGGAGGAAGTGCAGCAAGATCCACCTAGGGGCCAGCGCTGTGGGGTAGCAAGTAAAACCACCGCCTGCAGTGCTGGCATCCCACATGGGCACCAGTTCGAGTCCCAGCTGCTCCACTTCCGATCCAGCTCTCTGCTAGAGTGCCTAGGAAGGCAGTTCAAGACGGTCAAGTGTGTGGGCCCTGACACTGACATGGAATTCCTGGCTCCTGGCTTCAGCTTGGCCCAGCCCCAGCCGTTGCAGACATCTGGGGAGTGAGCTGTGGATGGAAGATCGCTCTCTCTGTCACTCTTGTTCTCCCTCTCTCTTGTTCTCTCTGTAACTCATTCAAATACATAAAACAAATATTTTTTAAAAAGCCACAGGCCCAGTATGGCACAGCTAAGGTGGAGCTTGTGAGTATCTTATCTGTGGCGCCATCTAAGCCCCGGACACCATCTCAGGCTCTGGCTCCCATGGCCATCTTGCACAGTAAGCTTCTGTCCTAAGCCCAGTCTGGCTCATTAGGTATCAGGTGACCAAACAGCCCAACCATAAGCGTCAGCTCCACCCCTACCCTAATGGGATTCACTGCTCCCACTTCCCTGCCCCCTGCAGGAGTATAATAGGACCTGCTTCCCTCTCTCTCTTGACCTCTCTCTCTTGCTCTCTCGCCCTCTCCCTCCAGCCTGTTGGGTTTCCCCCACTGACAATAAACCTTTCCTTTAACTCTGGTATTTGGTGTGTTTTGTGGTGGCCTTTAGAGCTGCCTTTAGTGCCTGCCACCCCCGTGGGAGACCTGGATGGAGTTCCTGGCCCCTGATGCCAGCTGCAGCTGAGGCAGGCATTTGGGAATGAACCAGTGGACAGGAGCTCGCACTCTCTCTGTGTCTCTGCTTCTCCCATAAAAATGTTTTTAAACTTCTATTTAAAAAAAAAAGAAATTGATGAAGTTAATTTTAACAGAACAGGATCAGAACCCCTGTCTGCCCAAGGCCCACTTTCTCCCCGTGGCCTGGCACTGATAACCACAACTACTACAGAGCAGAAATAAATCTGACAGCAGGCATTTAGAGAAGACACATCCCCAGGGACACAGAAAGCGTACTCTGCTCTGCACCTAGCCACCCCCGCTCAGCCAAGGGATCCGCTGAGCTCTACACACAGGCTCTGACCCTAATGAAGTCTCCAGGGACATCCGGCCATGCTCCGAGTCTCAGCTCCAGCAGCAGGAGGCAACAGAAGGGCCAAGAAAACTCTAATGGAGAATCCACAGGTCCAGTCGTAGCCATCTGGCCAAAGGCCACTTGCAAATTGCACAGAGCAAACAGTGGCTGCTGGGGCTGTTTGAAACATGCTAAGTGCCTGGCAGTGTGGCGCAGAGGGTTAAAGCTCCAGCACGCAGCATCAACATCCCATATGGGCGCTAGTTTGAGTCCCGGCTGCTCCACTTCCAATCCAGCTCCCTGCAAATGCACCTGGGAAGGCAGTGGAGGATGGCCCAAGTCCTTGGACTCCTGTATCCACATGGGAGACCTCGAGGAAGCTCCTGGCTCTTGGCTTCGGATCAGCTCAGCTCTGGCTGTTGTAGCCATTTGGGGAGGAAACCAGTGGATGGAATAAAAAGGAAGAAAGTGAGGAAAGGAGGGAGGGAAGGAAGAAGAAAAGAAAGAGAGAGAAAAAGGTGTTAAGCAGGCAAAGCAGAAGAGAACGGCAGTGAATCCAGAGTGGAGAAGGTGGAGGCCAGGAGAGGATGAGACTGGAGCAGCCCTGCCCCACAGAAACCTGATGCCTGCCACGTGCGTCACAGGTTTTCCCGTAACTGCACTAAAAAAGCAAGCAGAGGAGCAGCACGCACCGACCGCTTCAGATGCTGCCGTCCCGGGTAGGATTGCCGGCGTTTGAATCCCAGCTCCAGCTCTGAGTCCAGCTTCCTGCCAATGCAGACACTGGGAGGCAGCGGTGCTGGTTCCAGGGATTGGGTGCCTGCCACCCCCGTGGGAGACCTGGATGGAGTTCCTGGCCCCTGATGCCAGCTGCAGCTGAGGCAGGAATTTAGGAATGAACCAGTGGACAGGAGCTCACACTCTCTCTGTGTCTCTGCTTCTCCCATAAAAATGTTTTTAAACTTCTATTTAAAAAAAAGAAATTGATGAAGTTAATTTTAACAGTATATATGTTTAATCCAGTGTTTCTCAAATGTTATTTCAACATAAAATCAATATTAAAACTCATTCATGGCCGGCACCACGGCTCACTAGGCTAATCCTCCGCCTAGTGGCTCCGGCACACCGGGTTCTAGTCCCGGTCGGGGAGCCGGATTCTGTCCCGGTTGTCCCTCTTCCAGGCCAGCTCTCTGCTGTGGCCAGGGAGTGCAGTGGAGGATGGCCCAAGTCCTTGGGCCCTGCACCCCATGGGAGACCAGGAGAAGCACCTGGCTCCTGGCTTCGGATCAGCACGGTGCGCCGGCCACAGTGCGCCAGCCGCAGCGGCCATTGAAGGGTGAACCAACAGCAAAAGGAAGACCTTTCTCTCTGTTTCTCTCTCTCACTGTCCACTCTGCCTGTCAAAAAAAAAAAAAAAAAAAACCTCATTCATAGGGGCCGGTGTGGTGGCGCAGCAGCAGGTTAAAGCCCTAGCCTGAAGCACTGGCATCCCATATGGGCCAGTTCTAGTCCTGGCTGCTCCTCTTCCGATCCAACTCTCTGCTATGGCCTGGGAAAGCAGTAGAAGATGGCCCAAGTCCTTGGACCCCTGCACCTGCGTGGGAGACCTGGAAGAAGCTCATGGCTCCTGGCTTCGGATCGGTGCAGCTCCGGCCATTATAGCCAATAGGGGAGTGAACCACCGGATGGAAGACCTCTCTCTCTCTCTCTCTCTCTCTCTCTCTACCTCTCTCTCTAACTCTGTCTTACAAATAAATAAAATAAATATTAAAAAAAAAAACCTGGGCCAGTGCCGTGGCACACTAGGTTAATCCTCGCCTGCGGCACTGGCATCCCATACGGGTGCCAGTTCTAGTCCTGGTCACTCCTCTTCCAATCCAGCTCTCTGCTGTGGCCTGAGAGGGCAGTGGAGGATGGCCCAAGTGCTTAGGCCCCTGCACCCACATGGGAGACCAGAAAGAAGCACCTGACTCCTGGCTTTGGATCCGTGTAGCTCCAGCCGTTGTGGTCATTTGGGGAGTGAACCAATGGAAGGAAGACCCTTCTCTCTGTCTCTCCCTCTCACTGTCTGTAACTCTACCTGTCAAATAAATAAAATCTTAAAAAAAAAAAAACTCATCCATGAGAATTTACATTATTCTCTTGCTTTTTGTGCCCCAAACAAAGAGTTAGGTCTCGGAGGCCCCTTGTGTCTTTTACACCTATAGCACTTCTCGGTTTGGATGAGCCAAAGTCACGTTACTCAATAGCCACACGAGGCTGCTGGCTACCGGGTAGTGCTGGCTGAGAACCAAGGCCTTCAAATAGTGTCCTGAGGAACCCAGCCTTCTTCAGAAATGTTCTGAGAGCTGCTTATTTTAATTTCATTCATAATAGATTTTAATATTTCAAATTAGTATTTAAAATGTCACACATCCCATCCTACATTTTTATCACTTTGAAGACAATCAATATGAAAACTTGTGTTCCTATTGGAGAGGAAATATTATTTAATTCATCCTCCTATAGGATTTTGGTACTGATAAAACATCCCTAAATACGTTTTCAATATTGGTAACTCTATAGCAGAGTTCAAAAAATGATAATAACTGTGAAGGTTTGGATGTTAGTGTGGATGTCCTGCTCATTTTAAAAAAAAAATATTTATTTATTTATTTATTTATTTGAAAGAGTTAAACAGAGAAAGAAGGAGAGGCACAGAGAGAGAGGCCTTCCATCCTCTGGTTCACTCCCCAACTGGCCACAATGGCTGAAACTGCGCCAATTCGAAGCCAGGAGCCAGGAGCTTCTTCCAGGTCTCCCACACAGGTGCAGGGGCCCAAAGACTTGGGCCATCTTTTACTGCTTTCCCAGGCCATAGCAGAGAGCTGGATCAGAAGAGGACAGCCAGATCTTGAACAGGTGCCCATATGGGATCTGGCACTGCAGGTGGTGGCTTTACCCACTATTCCACAGTGCCGGCCCCCTGCCCATTTATTAAATGGCTTGGTCCACAAAGTCTTAGGTTAACAGCATTAGAAGGATGGAAACTTCACCCAATCATGGTGTCGACTCGGGGAGCCTATGGGCGCGCTTAGAATTGGGTTACATTGTCGGGTTGGTTCCTCTGGTTGGACCACTGTGGCTTTTTTTTTTTTTTAAGATTTTATTTATTTATTTATTTGAAAGTCTGAGTTACACAGAGGAGAGGGAGAGAGAGAGAGAGAAAGAGAGAGTGAGAGAGAGAGAGGTCTTCCATCCGATGGTTCACTCCCCAACTGGCCGCAACGGCAAGAGCTGTGCTGATCTGAAGCCAGGAGCCAGGAGCTTCTTCCAGGTCTCCCATGTGGGTGCGGGGGCACAAGGACTTGGGCCATGTTCTACTACTTTCCCAGGCCACGGCAGAGAGCTGGATAGGAAGTGGAGCAGCCTGGACTAGAACCAGCGCCCATATGGGGTGCTGGCACTTCAGGCCAGGGCATTAACCTGCTGCACCACAGCGCCAGCCCCCCACTGTGGCTTTTATAAGAAGAGACCCAAACAGTTGCTTGTCCCTGATCTGTGATGCTTGGCACTGCCTCGAGACTCTGCCAGCGAGAGCACCATCACTGGACACCGAATCAACACCAATGAACGGGACCACCATGCTCAGACCTTGGACTGAGCATCGCCAAGACCACTAACCGGAATAGACCTCCTGCCTTCATAAGTCATTTATCTTAGGTATTTCTTGTAGCAATAAAAGCTGATTTATACAACGCCAATATTTATTGCAGATTTGCTGTGAGTCAAGTGCCTTTTGCACATCCTCTCATGAAATTCTCACGAGAAATTTTGGAGGTGAGTAATGTTACTCTTCTCATGTGCAGAGGAAGACCGGGAGGCTGGTGAGTTCAACAGCTTCCCCAGGACCGCAAGGAGTGATGTGGGGATTCAAGCCCAGCCCCAGCGCTCTAACTTCTGAACCACAGCAATTAAATACCAGGCTGCTACTGAAGACGGAACAGCCCCCCTGGCCAGTGCAAACTCTGAGCTTCATCAAAATTTAGGCTCCTTCACAAGGACTCCCTTTGCATTCTGGGATCACAGTCTAAATCATCCTGTCTCTGCACTGGCCCTCACCTACACACACACACACACATACACACATACACACATACACACACATACACACACACACACCACAGCATTCTGTCCCGGCAATATCTATCCACATTATGTGTGGGTATTAGCTGGGGTCCCTTTGTAGCCAAGATAAAGCATTTTAAGTCCCACTTAGGCCACAGCCACCTGGGGAGAGGTTGGATTTTATCCTGTAATGATATGAAGTGATGAGAGATTTAAGCAAGAGGAAGTGTCGCAAAAAAAAAAAAAATGAAATTTGCATCTTAGCTCATTCTGGAAGCAGCAGGGAGGGTAGTTTGGAGGGTGTTGGGACTGGAGAAAGGAAACCAATTTAAAAGCCATTAGGGCGGTGACAACAGATATGAGAATATGAGAAAGGGCACAAATGATGGAATAACTGGGTCTCCGTGGTTCAGTGATCACGGAGTGGAGGCGACCAAGAGAAAGTAGATGATGACTCTGGTTTCTGGTTAACGTAGTTGAGTTAATGATGGGCCATCAACTGAATTAAAACACAGTCGAGTTAAGGGGAACAGTAGACATGATGAGTTTAGATTTTAATACTGCGGTCGGTGTTGTTATCAACGGTCCCACATCCGTTCAGTCCTGCTGTCTGTCCTGAGGCACCTTCTGAGGGATTCTCTCCAGATCTAGAGTGGACCCTGGCCCGTGTCACTCAACCATGGTCACCTATCCTATGTTAATCCCCCTTACTAATGGCTGATTTGAAGCAAAAATCTAAGCACATCCCATCCCCCCACCCCCACCCTGTAACTAGAGGCGCTAGGCTGACTTGTTGGAACCAAAGGAAAGCACTCGTCCTTAATAGTAGTGGGAAAAGGGCCTCTGTCCTGCTGTGAACAAGCAAACCAGTGGTCCTGGCCACTACCCACAGAGATCCTCCAAGTCAGCAGGCTCAGGATAGAAGGTTATAAGGCAGAGATAGAAACACACGGACCCAGGGCCGGCGCTGTGGCACAGCGGGTAAAGCTGTCACCTGAGGCAGGAGCATCCCATGTGGGCACTGGCTCAAGTCCTGGCTGCTCCACTTCTGATCCAGCTCCCTGCTAATGTGCCTGGGAAAGCAGCAGAGGATAGCCCAAGCTTTTGGGCCCCTGCATCCAAGTGGAAGACCCAGAAAAGGCTCCTGGCTCCTGGCTTTGGATCAGCCCAGCTTTGGCCATTGCAGCCATCTGGGGCGTGAACCAGTGGAGAGAAACTCTCACTCTCTTTCCCCTATACACACTCATAACTCTGCCTTTCAAATAAATAAATATATCAAAAAAAAATGGACTCTTGATGAATTCATTAAGCCACTGGATCAAACTACCCAAGAAGATCAACCTATGCTCATGTGTGAATCAATAGATGTCTTAAGTGCTTAAGTCTCTTTGAGTTGGATTTTCTGCCACACATAGCCACGAGCATCCTGCCGGGGAGGTGTGGAGGTGGCCCCGGTTCACAGAGGCCCCAGCTGTGCCATGCAGCATCTCCCAGCAACTTTTGGGACACTAAAAAGGAGTTCACTCATATGCCCAGAGCCCTGACCCCTAGACAGGACACCCGGCTCTTAAATCTGAAACTCAGGAAAGGGGCCACGCTGGGGTGCAGATCTGGCATCATCAGGTGGGCTACAAACTGGGAAAACAGAGGAGATTGAGCAAGGGCAGCACACAGACTGCGTGGAGGACAGAGCCCCAGGAAACGCTGACCCGGGGAGGGCTAATTAACTCCGCAGGAGACCAGTGAATGGAGGCAGGGAAGGAGCAGTTCCTGACGCAGGATGGAAGCTGAACGAACATGGCCACCAAAGTGCAGACAGGAAAAAGATGAGATGAACAGCGAAGGATGGGGCCACTGCTGAGTGGTGATGGGCACTGTGGAAAGACAAGGGTGGGGGCAAACGGGGAGCACTGGTTAAGGTGCAGGCCAAGCTGCTTTCATAGCAAGACTCATAAATACAGTGGCTTAAAGAAAACAGCTCAGGGGCAGGCACTGTGGCGTAGTGCGTAAAGCCGCCGCCTGCAGTGTTGGGGTTCCATATGGGCACTGGTTCGAGTCCCGGCTACTCCACTTCCGATCCAGCTCTCTGCTATGACCTGGGAAAGCAGTGGAGGATGGCCCAGATCTTGGGCTCCAGCACCCACATGGAAGACCTCAAAGAAGGTCCTGGCTCCTGGCTTCAGATCGGCACAGCTCCAGCCATTGTAGCCATCTGGGCAGTGAACCAGCTGGTGGAAGATATCTCTCTCTCTCTCTCTCTCTCTCTCTCTCTGCCTCTCAGTAACTCTACCTTTCAAATAAATAAATAAATCTTAAAAAAAGGAAGCTACTGAAAATAATAATCAATTAACCTTTTAAAAAAAAAAAAAGCAGTTCATTTCTCTCCCACACAGTGGTCCAGGCAGACAGCCCAGAGCACTGGACATTCTTTTCTTTTTTCTGAAATCATTTATTTCAAAGGTTGAGTGACAGACAGGGAGAGACACAGAAAGCTCTCCCGTCTACACCCCAAATGCCTACAGCAGCTGGGTCTGGGCCAGGCTAAAGCCAGGAGCCAGGAAATCCATCTCCCACATGGGTGGCAGGGGCTCAAGTACTTGGATCATCTTCCACTGCTTTCCAGGCACATTATCATGCAATTGCATTGGAAGTGGAGAAGCTGGGACTTGAACCAGTGCTCCAGTATGGGATGCCAGTATCACAAACAGCAGCTTAACCCACTGTGCCACAATGCCAGCCCTTGGGCATTCTTTTGTTCAAGGAAGGTCTCAGGGGTCCTTCGGTCCATTTGCCTGAGTATTCTAAAGGATTTTCCCATTGTGCATATAACCCTGGCTTCTTCGTGGCTGGCATTTCCAAGTTCCTGCCCCAGAAAGGCAGAAAAATGTTCAAAGCAAAAAGCTTCCTTACAAAGATGTGATCTGAAAATTGCACATTCGCATGCAACTTTTGGCAAGAAGTGGGTAAATGGCCCCACCTAGCTGCAAGGGAGGCTGGGAACTATAGTCCTGAGCTAAGTGGCCATGTTCTTCCTTGAAGTTCAGTGGAGAGAATGGGTACTTAGGGACACTGAGCAAACACTGCCACTGGGTCCTTGGAAATTGTGGGAGGTGTAATACAGGCTACCCCCCTCAAACCTCAGGCTTATCATCTGAGCTTCTCTGCGCTGACTCCTGAAACCTAAGGGACGATCGTAGAAGACTGAAGAATCTCAGGCTCTCCAGTCTCTGTGGCCACCCCCTTGCCCACTCAGGAAATGGCCTGCAGTCCAGGTCGTGCTTTGTGACCGGTCGGCTGTGTCCACCCTGCCCCTGCCTGCTTCCTGGCCGGCTGGCTTGGCTCTGCAAACGCACAGTGGAACTGAGCTGAGAGGGAGACACGGTCACATGTGGGCATTCTGCAAATGCAGGTCCGGATCCCCTTCTTTATTTTTAATCCCTCCCTAGCCGCTGGGTCCTTCACTTACAATGATTACATTTTTTCTCTCCTTCCTTTCACCAACACAGCTACAACGACTGGCTTGTTCTCAACGCTCCGCAATCTGATGTTGGCCCCACCACGCAGCTGAAACCCTCACCAAGGTCATTAACTGGAATGGTCTCGTCCCAGTCCTCCACCCGGCTGGGTCTCCTTAGACACAACCGGGCAGTGCTTCCTTGAAACTCCACCTGTGTTTCTGCACACTCTCCCTGTACCCTTCCTCCTTCCCCATCTCCACTCCTGCCTGTTCTTTCTTTCTGTAGCCCCTAGAGACACAGATAGAGGCATTATCTACCTATACAGAAGAGCTATAACCTGAGCTCCAATGTAGATGGGCCACTTGCTTGCTATGTGACCTTAGCCCCTTACTTAGTCTCCCTGAGTCTGTTTTTTCCCTGGAGAAACAGGCTTCAAATTTCCGTTTCATGCCTAAGAAACAACCCCCAAAGCCTCAGTGTTTACTAAAGATAATATCACAGTCCAAAGAAGGTGAGCAGAGAACAAGAAACCATAATGCAAGATTATATAGGAATTCAGGCCAATGGTTCTCCCACCCTCTAAGACTCAGGTCCTCTAGACGTTCTGTTTCCGCAGCCCACCAAGAAAAAGAGCAAGTGCAGGTGCACAGAAGATTGTACGTGATGATTTTAAGGGGCCAGAATGGCAAGTGGCATGTATTGCTCCTCCCCATATCCCATTGGCCTGAACTCAGTCACATGGCTCAATCTTACAGCGAGGGATGCTGGGAAATGTAGTTCTGAGGCAAAAGAGATTTGAGGAACACATTGTATCCTTTCTACCACAGGGTTGCTGTGAAAATGGAAACAACAAAAGTAAATCCTGTGCTATTTCTGGAATGTGTGATGTCCTTATGAACAGTGGCCATTGGTTTGTTGTTTTTTTTTTTTTTAAGATTTATTTATTTATTTGAGAGTTAGAGTTACAGACAGAGGGAGAGACAGAGAGGTCTTCCATCCATTGGTTCACTCCTCAAATGGCTGCAATCGCCAGAGCTAGGCCAATCCAAAGCCAGGAAGCAGGAGCTTCTCCAGGGTCTCCCACATGGGTGCAGGGGCCCAAGGACTTGGACCATCCTCTACTGCTTTCCCAGGACATTAGCAAGGAGCTGGATCAGAAATGGAGCAGCCAAGACTTGAACAGGCATCCATAAGGGATGTGAGCGCCACAGGAGGAGGCTTAACTCACTATGCCACAGTCATTAGTCTTTTAAAATCATGATTTGTTTAACCATTGGCCAACTCTCCTGTGCAGACATAGGCTGAGATGTACAGGGAGACCAAAGGAAAGAGGACAAAGAGGGAGACAGCTGCTGGGGACGGAAGTGTGGACAGAGTGCAGGCTGTGGGGTGTGTGTGTGTGGCGCAGGGACACGGGGCTCGGGGGACAGACAGCCAAGTGGTGCCGAGCACAGCGTCTGATTTCCCAGCCAGCCCTGGCTCCCACCTGAGCCAGAAGGGGCTTTGAAAGATTTTAGTTTCCTTGGAAACCATGTCTCTGGCCCTCTGCACGTCATCAGCTAAGTTGGTTGTAATCAAACCCCCACGGGGCAGGGAATGAGCTCTGAACCCGCAGTCCTGGGGCTCCACCCAAATCGCCTGCATTTCCTATTTAAACTGGCACGTTCCCTGCCCAGAGATCTGGCGTGAAAGAGACACTCTGGACCTACTGCCCCCACCCGGGACACAGCCCAGGGCCCTTGGGTGTGCCTCCAACCATCCCTGGGTGCCCCGGCAAGGCCAGGCCTCAGGGACAGCCACAGCCAGCCAGGACAGTGCCCCCTTGTGCCCCCCAGGAGGGCCACAGAGCGAAGCAGCCCAGACATGAGCTGTGGAGGACCACGAGCCACATGGGCCGCTGGAGGGGACTACAGTATGGTGGGTGTCGCTGTGCAGGTCACTCCCGGGGGAGCTTTCTCTGTTGCTTTCACAGCTACACATCTTCTAAAGTAAGGGGGTGGAGGCTGGGCCCAGGCAGAGCCAGAGCCACAGCACCAGGGACAGGTGGGGAGGCCCCAAGTGCCAGGCAGAGAGATTCCAGGAGACTCGGGACATCATTCCCCTCCACCCACCCCACACCACCCCCAATCACAAGCCAGCCCAGTGCCCAGGGGGACCACCAGATGGGAGACTGGACCTCTGTGTCCAGTCCAGAATGTGTCCAGAATGGGCTCATCTCAGACAAGGACAAACACCCAGAGAAGCACACACAGATGGCCATATTACACGCGCCTGGGTAGGCACGTCCACGCATACCTGTTAGAGAGATCCGCCTGTGGGTACTTCAAGACAGGCAATGCCATGCATGCCAGCCCCTCGAGGCACACTGGGTGGTGGGTCGAGGCACGTTCACAAACACACATCAGAGTCAGTCTGGGTGCATGGCGCACAACCACGCTGACGGCCTCGGTGAACATGCACGCACACTGATCCAAGGCCAGCCACAGGCACAGGGACTCAGACCCACACATCTGACACCGAGAGGAGGCTGAAATGGGCCAGGAGAGGGAAATTGCATTGCAGGTGGCTAAGTGGGGAGGTAGCGGGGGGACGGGGGAGAGTTTGGATTCTAAATGACTCGAGAGATCCAAGGAGCTACAGCCAACTGGACTCCAATCTGAGCCTGCACCTGCAGTTTGCCGGGATGTGATTGTGGAGCAAAGTGGGGGGGGGGGGCATTTTCTTCGGGTGGTGGGGGCTTCCATGGGTGAAGCAGTTCCCAGGCTGCATTGCAAAACAGGGACCCAGATTAGCTGCCTGGGAGAGTTCCCACTCCCCACAAGGAAACTGAGTATCAGCATCCATCCCAGGGCAAGAGAACAGCTAAGCCCAGGAACCAGCCAGTGGCCTGGGCACCTACAGTGAAGAGAGGGATGTGTCTGCTGGGCTTCTCTGGCCCTGTGTCCTGGGAATTATGACTGCTTCCGGGCCCAGTCCTGCCTCTCTGGCTTCCTATTTGGCAGCAGGCTGGGTCAGAGTTAAGGCAGGGTCTTGGCGGTCAGCGTCTGTGGGCAGGGACCAGCAGCATCTGCCGCAGGGGAGCAGAGCTGGGGAGACAATGCCAGATGCTGGAGCCAGCAGAACCCTGGACTCGGCTGTCCCTCTGCTGCCTGGAACACTCTCCGTGGGCCCCAGAGCCTGCCCTCCGAGCCCCACCTCCACCCCGTTGTCCTCCCGGTCAGTCACGCTCTGAGTCCAAGAGTCCCTGGGCTCCCCTCCCACCGTGGGAAGCCAGGCGCTGAGCCATGGGGCTGAGAGGAGTGCGGAGCAGGTGCTGGATTCCGACGCCCATGGCAGCTGTCCCCACTGCTTCTGCTCCTGCCCTGGCACAGAAGAATCCCACAGAGCTTCACGGCCCACCTGCTCCTCTCTAAACAGACAGGTGTGCGGGAAGAAGTGGAGCCTCCAGCAGGGCAGGTGCAGCCAGCTGTCTGCAGCTGCCACTCTCCAGGCATTCTGGCAGAGTCTGCGGGGTGTAGGGGAGCTAGGCAGGGTGCAATTCCCACCTCCGTGTATGTGTGTGTGTGCGTGTACATGTATAACCCTCTTCCTCTCTCTCTCTCTCTCTCTCACACACACACACACACACACACACACACCCCTTTGTGAATGCTGTCACCTCCTTGTCTCCTGGAAGATTCTTATTTAACCTTCAGAACCCTGTTCAGGGGGCCGGCACTGTGGCATAGCAGGTAAAGCCACTTGCAGTGCCAGCATCCCATATGGATGCTGGTTCAAGTCCTGGCAGCTCTACTTCCAATCCAGCTCTCTGCTATGGCCTGGGAAAGCAGTAGAAGATGGCCCAAGTCCTTAGGCCCCTGCACCCATGTGGGAGACCCAGAAGAAGCTCCTGGCCCCAGCTTGGGATGAGCACAGCTCCAGCCGTTGTGGCCAACTGGGGAGTGACCCAGCAGATGGAAGACCTCTCTTTCTCTCTGCCTCTCCTCTCTCTGTGTAACTCTTTCAAATAAATAAACAAATCTTTAAAAAACAAATGAACCAAAAAAAAAAAATCCTGTACCGGCTTCTCCTCTTCTCCAGAATCCTTCCCCAGCACCCCCTTCGTCTGAGGGCTGAATCCTCTGGGCCACCTGCCTGGCAGCACGTGCTATGATTTGCCCATTTCCGCCAAGACGTCTGCCTTCTCCACTTGTCCGTGAGCTCCGTGAAGTTAGGAGCTCGGAGGCACAGACCTCAGCACCACGCAGGCTCTGAGTGAGCTTGCCCAGGAGCAGCAGGGGGACAGGGGTGTGGGATCTGCAATGAGCTCACCGGAGTTCAAACGCCTGCTCTGTCTCTTCTAACTGTGGAATGGGGACGAGTTGTTCCAACTCTCTAAGCCTCTGCTGGCCCAAGTGGGGAAAATGCCCATCGTCACTGTCTCAGGAGTCATCACGGGTAAGAAGCAGCATAATGAACAGAGAGAGCTTAGCCCAGGACCAGGCACATTAATTCAGCCATCAGTGTTATGCTGAGGCATCAGAATAACTGCCTGGGTCCCTCCCCCAGCACTCTCACCAGCAAACAAACCACTACAGTCAAGAACACTGAGTTCCATGCAAGGAGACTTCAAAAAGGTCCATGGACTGGAGCATAGGGAGATTACTGATGCCATAGACAGGAGTGTCAATTGGTAAAGTCAACAACAGGAGTCACTGTGCACTTACTCCTCATGTAGGATCTCTATCCTTAATGTGCTGTACATTGAGATTTAATGCTATAACGAGTACTCAAACAGTATATTTCACTTTGTGTTTCTATGGGGGTGCAAACTGTTGAAATCCTTACTTAATGCATACTAAACTGATCCTCTGTAAAAAAAAAAAAAAAAAAAGAAATTATCAATTCCCAACTTGACTCTCACTGGGATTAAACATGACAATAGGTCTGCTCTGATTTCATCATCATTTAAAAAAAATCATCTATTATTTTTCACTTTATGTTTCTGTGTGGGAGCAAACTGTTGAAATCCATACTTAATGTATACTAAGCTGATCTTCTGTATATTAAGATAATCGAAAATGAATCTTGATGTGAATGGAAGGGGAGAGGGAGTGGGAAAGGGGAGGGTTGTGGGTGGGAAGGACGGTATGGGGGGAAGCCATTGTAATCCATAAGTCGTACTTTGGAAATTTATATTCATTAAATAAAAGTTTAAAAAAAATAAAATAAAATAATAAAAAAAAAAGAAAGAGATCCCCTTCAGTGGTCCACTCACCAAAGGCCTGCAATACATGAGGCTGGGCCAGGTTGAAATGAGGAGCCAAGAACTCAATCCAGGTCTCCCATGTGGGATACAGGAACCCAACAACTTCAGCCATCACCTGATGTCTCCCAAGTATGCAAATTTGCAAATATGGAACTCACAACTAATAAAAATAAATTATACATCAAACAAGTTAACTAAAGATTAAATCAGTCAATAGTTCATTTGTACACAATAAAATCTTTATAGAAAGAAAAAAAAAAGGTCCATGGAAAAATAGAAGTACAAGATAAGTTGATTTTGATGCAAAAAAAAAAAAAAACTTGGAAATCCATGCAAATTGGGTGTCTGCAAAAAATTCATGAAAGGGGCCAGCGGTGGCACACCTTGTGTTGCAGGTGTCCTCTGTCAGAGGCCCAGCTGCTCCACTTCTGATCCAGCTCCCTGTTAATGTCCCCGGGAAGGCATTGAGAAATGGCGCAAGGCAAGGACTTGGGCCCCTGCCACCCACATGGAAGACCAGGTTGGAGTTCTGGGGTCCTGGTTTCAGCCTGGCCCAGCCCTGGCTGTGGTGGCCATTTAGGGAGTAAACAAGTGGATGGAACAAAATCTTTTCTTCTTGTAAACAGGACACCTGGGAGTACATTGATTAACAAAATAATTAAAATCAGAGCTCCGCCCACTGAAGCAGAGGTAGGAAGGCCATCCCCCAGCCCACTCACTTTCCTTCCTGCTCTACTCCCCAGCCTAGACACCTGCTGGGCCCTCCCCTGACCCCTGGGACAGACTGCACTTCACTCCTTCCCATGCAAACTCCACGGCTAGCAAAGCTGCACAGCACTGAGACCCGCCGATGGACCTGACACTGGAGCAAAGGCGTTCCTTCTGATCCCCATCCAATCTCCTAAAAAGCCCAGCCTGCCACGTCTTAATATTCCTCCTGCTAAGGTGTCTGCAGGTCCCCCTGACGTCTGGTTCCAGCCTGCTAGCCTTTGAACTTGAGACATTCTGAGCATCCAGTAGCTGACTTCATAATCTGGGGAGACATGAAAAGCCATGCAGGCAGCGGTCAGCCAACTCACCTGTGCAGAAAATCTGGCCGGCCTGGCTGCTCTCCCTAAGGGCTCCTCTCCAGGATAGCTGCTTGAATCAAAGAGTTAGGGATCACGGCAAACTCATTTGCAGCCACAACAGGATCCTGTTAGCAGGCTGTCCTGGGGACAGGAGGTGAGGGAGCTCACCTACGTCTCTATCAGGAGCTGTGTCCTTGAGCATTTAAGAACCAGCTCTGCTTGGCTTAGCACTGTCACAGCCTGGAGCTGGCCTCAAAGCTGTGCCAGAGACAGGCCAACTCCCTGCCCTCTGGCTAAGGACACCCACTGCCATTCGAGCTTCAGTCAGTTTCACCCTTCCTGAAAAGATGTGGCGGAGCAGGCAAGGCCTCCATCTGCAGCTCAGGCATCCCACGGCAGGGCCAGCGCTGTGGCGTAGCAGGTAAAGCTGCTGCTGCAATGCTGGCATCCCATATGGGTGCCAGTTTGAGTCCCGGCTGCTCCACTTCTGATCCAGCTCTCTGCTGTGGCCTGGGAAAGCAGCAGAAGATGGCCCAAGTCCTTGGGCCCCTGCAGCCACGGGGGAGACCTGGAAGAAGCTCCTGGCTCCGGGCTTCAGATTAGCCCAGCTCCGGATGTTGCAGCTATTTGGGGAGTGAACCAGCAGATGGAAGATCTCTCTCTCTCTCTCTCTCTCTCTCTCTCTCTCTTTCTATCCCTCTCTCCCTCTTCTCTCTCTCTCTCTGTAATTCTGCCTTTCAAATAAATGAATGAATATTTTAAAAAAAGATTATGTTTGATGGCACAGGAAAAAAAGGAACAAAATAAGAGTGGCTTATGCAGGAGAGAAGTCCACGTCTCACAGGTCTGGGCTCTGGATGTGCAGGTTAATCGGCCGCTCCACAGTCACGAGGGACCCAGACTCCTCCTGCCTCGTGGTGCGAGTGGCTGCCTGAGCTTCACAGCCTCCATGCATCCTGCAAGAAGGGGAAAGGCGCAGAGCAGCCAAGGTGAGCGTAACCCACTTTCCCTCTCCTCGCCAGCCGCACTGAGCACGTGACCACACGCAGCCTCAGGGAGCTTAAGCAGGATCTTTATTGCTGATGGCTCTGTCCAGCTAAACCTTGGGGATTCTGAAAACAGAGGAAGAAGAGCAGTCTCTGCCATGCCCAACCACCTGATGACCCTAAACCTCCACCACCGCACCTGAGCCTCCCTCTCCCCCATCAACCCCCAGGTCCCTCAACTGCATCATCGCCAAATCTGAACCATCTGACCAGGACCTACGAAGATTCAAGGGAGGACTTCTAAGATTTTATTTATTTATTTGAAGGATAGAGTGACAGACAGAGATAGAGAGAAGAGAGATCTTGCATTTGCTGGTTCACTCCTCAATGGCAGCAATGGCTGAGGCTGAGCCAGGCACTCCACCAGGGTCTCCCATAGGAGTGTCAGGGACCCAAGTACTTGGGCCATCTTCCACTGCTGTCCCAGGCGCATTAGCAGGGAGTTGAGTGGGAAGCAGAAAGGCTGCAGGAATTTGAAGGACACAGGGCAGGCAGGGTCCTGGCCTTGACACTCAAGGGCCCATGGCTGTGTACCTTGGCCTTGATGAGCCTGGGTTCCCTAATCCATGAATAAGATCAGGAACAAATCTCATACATAGTTGGGAAGTTCAAACTTTCAGCTACACAAAAACATCTGGTAGAGTGCCCCATATGTGTTTGAGCTCAATACACCTTGGTTTCCTTTTCTCCTGCTTTTCTTCCCTGGTCTGTAACCACCATTCTTTGTCACTCCGTGCTGCCTCTCCCCAAGGCTGACATCAGGCCCTCTGGACAGGACTCTCGGATGCACTGACCATATCCACCTTTGTTGGGAATCTGTGTGAGGTGGCAGAGGGAAGAAGAGGGAGAAAGTATCTCTCCAGAACAGCAGCTGGCTCTCCTACCCAAAGATGCCCCGGAAGAAAGGACAACTCCCCGAGGATTAACCAAGCGGGCAGCTCGGGAATCCCCAGCTCCTGTGCTCTGCCTCTCCCCTTTGTCTCTGGGGAGCACTCTTGTTTCTCCTGCACTCTGCCATGGCCTTTTTATTATGACTCTTGGCTACTGGGTTGGAGGACGGATGCAATGTTGGCCTAAGTTGAAAAAGTCTAGGGGTTGGCGCTGTGGCTTAGCAGGTTAACGCCCTGGCCTGAAGCACCGGCATCCCATGTGGGCGCCGGTTCGAGTCCCAGCTGCTCCTCTTCTGATCCAGCTCTCTGCTATGTCTTGGGAAAGCAGTAGAAGATGGCCCAAGTCCTTGGGCCCCTGCACCCGCGTGGGAGACCTGGAAGAAGTTCCTGGCTCCTGGCTTCGGATCAACGCAGTTCTAGCCATTGCAGCCAACTGGGGAGTGAACCATCGGATGGAAGACCTCTCTCTCTCTCTCTGCCTCTCCTCTCTGTGTAACTGTGACTTTCAAATAAATAAATAAATCTTAAAAAAAAAAAAAAAAAAAAAAAAAGAAAAAGTCTGGTCAACTTCACAATCCTTTAGTTTTGGGCTGACCCAGTTCCCCAATTCCCCAAACATAAACTGATCCTGACTCCTGGCCACCGATCACTCTAGGCCCCAGTCACAGACCACTATAGGTTGAAACTTCCTACAGCTTTGCCGGCTGCACCAGCATCACCAGAGAACTTACTAGAAATGCCGAGTCCCAGGCCCCACCTCTGTTACTACCTTTACAAAGCAACTCAAGGGTTTCTTATGTGTAGGTGGAACCACAGCACCATTTGAGCCTTCAGGTTTCATCTCATCTTCCTTCAGGAGAGAAATAACTTGACATCGGTGGAGGGTGTCCTTCCTCTCGCCTCCCCAGGAACCCAGCATCGGCAAGGCAGCTGCTGGGCCCCTCAGCATCCCCAAAGCTCCCACTCTCCCTTTACTCCAGACATAATTTACTCCCTCCCCCAAGCAAGTTCCCACAAGGGTCCTGCCTGGCAATGGGCACAGCTCGTGTGGAATCCTTCAATGATGAATCATCATTTGAACAATTATTAGCATTATTAGGAGGATTATTATTAGGATTATTAGGAGGATCACAAAGGAAGCATGTAAGACACCTGGAAGAGTACCTGAATCAGGAGACAGCCAGCAAGCGGTGAGTGTTATTATGACCAGCTGTGGCTTTGACCATCACTGAACGTGCCAGAGCCCGAGCTCACCATCAGCATCCACGACCCAGTGCCATCACGGGATGCTTGGGACTTCAATCTGATTCTCAGTTCAGTGGCAGGAGAGGGTTCAAGTTCAGGACTGGTCAATGAAGAGAGGAGATGACTGACAGGGAGAGGGACCCAGAGTTCAGGACAGGTACATCTAAGGCACATTTGAGGAGTAAAGAGGAGACCAACTTGGCAGAAGCAAGGTGCATACCAGGCAGAACGGCTAGGATTTGTGGTGCAGGAAGAGGAAGGATGCAGGACCAGGGGGATGGTGACATCAGTGACAGACAAGGCTCCTGAGACAGAACTGTCTGCAAGTGGAAGGTGATGACTTTGGGGCCGGCGCTGTGGCATAGTAGGAGGTTAATCCTCCACCTGTGGCATCCACATTCCATGTGGGCACCAGTTCAAGTCACAGCTGCTCCACTTCTGATCCAGCTCTCTGCTAATGCACCAGGGAAAGCAATGGAAGGTGTCCCAAGTGCTTGGGCCCCTGTCACTCATGTGGGAGACCCGGAAGAAGCTCCCGACTCCTGGCTTCAAATCAGCCCATTTCCACCATTGTAGCCATTTGGAGGGTGAATCAGCAGATGGAAGATCTCTCTCTCTCTCTCCCTCTCTCTCTCTCTCTCTCTCTCCCCCTCTCTCTCTCTCCCTCTCTCCCTCTCTCTAACTCTGTCTCTCAAATAAATCAATAAATCTTAAGAAAAAAAGGGATGACTTTGGTTCTAGAACCCCACTCCTTCCTCCATCCTTGTCTTGAGTGTCCACACTGAGCACCACAAGGGGCTCTGAGTTGCCAACCAGCAACAGCTCCTGTCCTCACAGGAGGCACAGCCTGATGCCAGAAAGATCCCCAGGGACCTACGAGACCTCCAGGGAGTGATTCAAAGAGAAGCCGGGCTGGCCACAGTTCAGGGGTCATTCTTCCCATTGCCCTAGATGTACTTGTCATTCAGCAAGTGTCAGGAGCTGGGGAAATAACCAGGAACCTTCTTTATATTTATTTATCTAGTTCATTGATTTGAGAGGCAGCGAGACAGACAAATGTCCCATCTGCTGGTTCACTTCCCAAACATCCACAATAGTTGGTGTTGGACCAGGTCAAAACTTGGAACCAAGAATTCCATCTGGGTCTCCCAGGTGGGTGATGGGGACCAACTACTTGAGCCGTCAATCTGCTCCCTCCAGAGGTACACATTAGCAGAAAGCTGGAATTAAGAGTGGAGCTGGGACTCAAATCTAGGCACCCTGGGCCATCTTCCACTGCTTTCCCAGGCTAGAGCAGAAAGCTGGATCCTTAGAAGTGGAGCATCCAGGACTCAAACCAGCACCCATATGTGATGCCAGCACTGCAGGCTGTGGCTTTACCCACCACGCCACAATGTCAGCCACCCAGCTGGTGTCTTAACCACTGTACCAAATGCCCACCCCAGAGCCTTCTTCAAAGCCCAGACTTCAGCCTTGCATTTCCCACTCCACCCAGACAAGGCCAGTGCTCCTCTGCTGGGCTTGCTCCAAGGTGAGCGTGGCAGAAGTAGCTCCCTTGGCAATGAATACCTGGCCCAGTGGACAGGGGCTCAGGGGTGCTGACTACCTGCTGGTAGGGACGCTCAGGATTGTAATCACATGATTAGGGATTCACACTCTTCCCAGAGCTGAGTGCAGACACAGAATCTGATCCAGGTGGCGTGGTTCCTGGCTAGCTTGCCCTGTGGGTGAGGCTACTCTTCAGCACTGCCTACAGGGCCCCAGGCCATCAGCCTCACAGGTCGGTCCTTCCACCGTGTCCACCGCACGTCCCTCTGTACTCCCTGCGTGCCTGCTGGCCCACTCACCTCACACGGGCTCCTCCCTCCAAGCTCAGACCGTGATCTCCCTCTCGGGCCTCCCCCCAGCCCCTGCCTCCCAGCCCCCCAGACTCACCACATGCCCACACACACTCTTCGCCCCTGTAAGCCCGATGAACAACAAGTCCACAGCTAATTTCCTCCTGACCCCTTAGCTGGGAGGTGCATGAGCTGCGTGATCTATGGGATTACATCTTTGTGTGCTCTACCTGCATGAGTGATAGGTGCCCCCGTCCCTTTTATAGAACTCAGAGGCTAACACAAACAAAATAAACGACACAGCAGTGCAAGGTGTCTCTGTCTCTTTGGGACGTAGGGTGGTGAAAACTACAACCTCCTGGTAACAGTCCTAAGGCAGGAGGCGGTCCCCAGGTACCCGCCTCCTCCAGGGTAGAAGCCAAGCTTTTCCACTGCCATCTGCTCTGTGATGTGGCTTCCAGGAATACACGGGGAGGGGCGGGCACTCCCTGTGCCTCCAATCCTACTCCTCCAGCAAGTTTGTTGGCCTGGACCAAAAGCCTTCAGCGTATGCATTTTCTTTGATCCCATAAATCTATTTCCAGTAACTTAATCTAAGGGACATGTACGTGCAAGGGTGTGTGTGCATAATTAAATTAGCTCCACAGGAAATGGGAAGAAGCTGGCCGTCACACGCACTGCGGGAACTGGGCGAGTTGTTTACGCGGTGTCTCTCAGCCCCAATCCACCTCCCATATCTTGCTGTGCCTGGGGCCAGGACTCTGCACGCGGTGCCTCCCAGACTCGGGACCAGCTGGTTTCCTGTTAGGTTCCAGCAACGTGAGGCAGCAGAGGGAGGCTAGAAAGCAAGGTGAGGAGAGAAGGGGCTTCAGTTCCTGTTTTTGCTTTGCCGCCAGCTTCGCTCCGGCAGCAGCTGTTAGCGCCAACCTCCACTTTGCCTTCCGAACTCCCAGACTCAGCCTCACCCGACTCGTCCCACCCCAGCAGCACTGTGCTCTCCCCTGCTCGTGAGCCTCAGTGCCGGCTCAGCAGGGCCCACACACCCAAGCCCCAGGTCCGCCTCCCCACACCGCTTCTTCCGCTCCTGCAGCTTGCCGCAGTTCCCTTCCAGCCCCACCTATGTTAAATTCCTTCTGTTTGAAATACCTTGTGAGATGGGGCCCTGGCACTATGGTGCAGTGGGATAAGCCACAGCCTGGGACACCAACATCCCATAGGAGCTGGTCCTAGTCCTGGCCTCTCCACTTCCAATACAGCTCCCTGCTAACGTGCCCGGCCTGGGAAGGCAGCACAAGACAGCCCAAGTGCTTGGACCCTGGCCACCCACGTGGGAGACCTGGATGAAGCTCCTGGCTTTGGCCTGGCCCAGCCCTGGCTGTTGCAGCTATCTGGGGAGTGAATCAGTGGATGGAAGACCTCTCTCTCTCTATCTCACTCTCTAACTCTGCCTTTCAAATAAATATTAAAATAAATAAATAAATAAATAAATAAAAAAAAAAAAAACCTTGTGTGGAGTCTCATTTTCTAAAGGGTTTCTGGCTTAAAAGGTGGATGCCATTCCACACCTATTAGAGGGGGGCAGGGGTTATACAGGATGATTTTTTAAAGATTTATTTATTTGAAAGGCAGAGTTACAGAGAGGCAGAGACAGAAAGAGAGAGAGGTCCTCCATCTGCTGGTTCACTCCCAAAATGGCTGCAGTGGCTGGAGCTGTGCCGATTCAAAGCCACAAGCCAGGAGCTTCTTCTAGGTCTCCCTCGTGGGTTCAGGGGCCCAAGGACTTTCCTAGGCCACAGCAGAGAGCTGGATTGGAAGTGGAGCAGCCAGGACTCGAACCAGCGCCCATAAGGGATGCCTGCACTGCAGGTGGCAGCTTTACCTGTTACGCCACAGCACCAAGGCAGGAATTATAAATGTAACATCACCAAGCCAGTTAGGACACGAAGCAACAGGAAATCTTGTACATTTGCTGATGGGGTCTCAAATTTATCACCATTTTAGGGAGCAATAGGATAAGCAATAGCTAATCAAGTCAGACTGCTTACCCTTCAGTTCTGGCCCTGGGATGCATTATAAAGAGACTCTTCCAAGAAGAAAGCCTCATTCTCGACGCTCACTAGCGGTAGGAAATGGGAGAGTCGGTTGCGGCAGGCTCACAGGATGGAATACCACACAGCAGCTACAAATGAATAGATGGACGTCGCTCACAGCAGCACACAGGAAACCCAGAGGCAGAGTTTGAGTGAACAAAAGCAACCTGGCAGAGGATGCGTACAGGTGGATGTCGCTCATGTACGTGAAGTTCGAGGTTCACAAAGTGAGACAAGCCGTTGATGGGTACACTGGGATACAGTAAAACGATACACCACGCACGGTGAACTAAATTAGAAGCACTCACTCTCGGAAAGATGGTTACCGCAGGGGCAGGACAGGAAACAAAATCAGGATAGGGGACTCAGAAGCCATTGATTTCTTTCTTCAGCTTCTTGGTGGGTGCCATGAAAATGAGGGTGGAGGGCAGGGATTAAAGAAGGAACTGGGGTCTGTGCTTAGGAGGGTGGGGCAGCTGGCATTTCATACGTAGGCGTCCACTAAAATGATTGTGTAAAAATAAGCCTTGCTGGGCCAGCGCCGCGGCTCACTAGGCTAATCTTCCACCTTGCGGTGCCGGCACACCGGGTTCTAGTCCCGGTCGGGGCACCGGATTCTGTCCTGGTTGCCCCTCTTCCAGGCCAGCTCTCTGCTGTGGCCAGGGAGTGCAGTGGAGGATGGCCCAAGTACTTGGGCCCTGCACCCCATGGGAGACCAGGATAAGTACCTGGCTCCTGCCATCAGATCAGCGCGGTGTGCTGGCCGCAGTGCGCCGGCCGCGGCGGGCATTAGAGGGTGAACCAACGGCAAAGGAAGACCTTTCTCTCTCTCTCTCTCTCTCTCACTGTCCACTTTGCCTGTCAAAAAAAAAAATAATAATAATAAGCCTTGCTGGAGCCGGCGCTGTGGCGTAGCGGGTAAAACCACTGCCTTCAGTGCCGGCATCCCATATGGGCACTGGTTCAAGTCCTGGCTGCTCCGATTCCCATCCAGTTCTCTGCAATGGCCTAGGAAAGCACAGGAAGATGGCCCAAGTTCTTGGGCCCCTGTACTCACATGGGAGACCCAGAAGAAGCTCCTGGCTCCTGGCTTTGGACCAGCTCAGCTCCAGCCATTGCGGCCATTAGGAGAGTGAATCAGCAGATGGAAGATTCTCTCTTTGTCTTTCTCCCTCTCTCTCTGTAACTCTGCCTTTCAAATAAAAATAAATAAATGAGAACACACGCAGCAAAAAGTCAGGCTATCACACAACATGTGCTCTGTTACTCCTTTGTCATAAGACACAACACACATGGATCTGGGGAAGGAACAGCCGAGGACTGGCCCACAGCGGTTACAGCGCTTAGCTCTGAGCTATCGGTGACATTCCTGGACTGCTTTATATTTATCTGTATTTTCTATTGATTCTAAAACCGATATAAACTGCTTAGACAATAAATTCTTAAAGACATTTTTAAAATTCACTCATCCTGGTTTCCTGGCTGCTGTAATCACAGCATCTCACTGAGGGGTTTCTTAATGAGCGGCATTTGAGATGAGTCTAGGTGGTTTCGCACAAGCTGAGCATTGTTTATTTTCCTATGTATGTATTTATTTTAACATATCTTGCAAAAACAGGAGCTAGCACATCAAACCCATGATTCAACCCATACTTGAATATTTTTAACAGAATTTGTGAAGTAAAAACAGGTAAGGGCTTTCCTTTCCAGCAACCGTGCTGGCTCGGCAGGACTGCCACAGGCAGAGGGCTGCTGAGACCCAGCTCCCCAGCCAGCAACCCATCCCAAGTACCCCTAAAGACAAAACCACAAAGCTTCTGGATGACAAACCCCAGGGACTGTCTTCCATCTTTGAGGTGCAAAGATTTCTTCAACAGAACACAGAACTGCTAATCTTGTGGAACAAGACACTAGACCACTTTGAAAGAAGGAACTTATCATGTATCAAGGATACCACGGGGAGAGTAAAATGAAAACCACACATCAGACGATGGCCACAAGAAACCCTGCAGTGCAACTGTTAAGAGACAAGACAATGCCATCGAAAATGAGCCCAGACTTAAACAAGTGGCAACCCAAACAACCGATAAACTCATGGCTCATTGACAAGGAACGGTACTTGTTGGGGAACTGAGAGGTGATGAGAGGGATCCACTCACTCTATTCCATTCATTGAGTCCAGCACTTAGGATCTGTGTGCTCTCCTGTGCTGTGTGTACACTATACTGCAATAAAAAGGGGCTTTTAGAGAAAAGAAATGTGGTTAAGAAAAAGAAGATAACATTGTGGCGTTTTTATCGATCCCAAGACAGTTTAGAAAGATAATGCATTCTGTAACTTTCAAAAGGAATCATAGAAAAATAAACCTAACACAAATTAAAAAGTATCTTTCGGAGAAAGACAATGGGGAAGGGGGACTACTTTGTATGTGTATTTATTTTTTAAAGTCTTGATTCAGAATCCTGTCACTCAACAATATAATTTCTTTTTTTATTTTTTTATTTTATTTTATTTTTTGACAGGCAGAGTGGACAGTGAGAGAGAGAGACAGAGAGAAAGGTCTTCCTTTGCCATTGGTTCACCCTCCAATGGCCACCGCGGCTGGCGCTCTGCGGCCGGCGCACCGCGCTGATCCGATGGCAGGAGCCAGGTACTTCTGGTCTCCCATGGGGTGCAGGGCCCAAGTACTTGGGCCATCCTCCACTGCACTCCCTGGCCACAGCAGAGAGCTGGCCTGGAAGAGGGGCAACCGGGACAGAATCCGGCACCCCAACCGGGACTAGAACCCAGTGTGCCGGCGCCGCTAGGCGGAGGATTAGCCTAGTGAGCCGCGGCGCCGGCATAATTTCTTTTTTTAAAGATTCATTTATTTATTTGACAATCACAGTCACAGAGAGAGAGGGAGATACAGAGAGAGAGATTTTTTTTAAAGAACTCCTTTCTTCTTTTTTTTTTTAAGATTTATTTATTTATTTGAAAGGCAGAGTTACAGAGAGGCAGATGGAGAGAGTGAGTCTTCCATCTGCTGGTTCACTCCCCAAATGGCCTCAATGACCAAAGCTGCGCCAATCCGAAGCCAGGAGCCAGGAGCTTCTTCCAGGTCTCTCATGTGAGTGCAGGGGCCCAAACACTTAGGCCATCTTCCACTGCTATCCCAGGCCACAGGCAGAGAGCTGGATCAGAAGAGAAGCAGCCAAGTGCCCATATGAGATGCCAGCACTGCAGGTAGCAGCTTTATCCACTACACCACAGTGCTGGCCCCAAAAATATAATTTCAAAAAAAATTCATTTTTAAGAAATACTAATTTATGGGACCGGCAATGTGGCACAAAAGGCTAAGCCACTGCCTGTGACACTGGCACACCTTATGATCACTGGTTCGAGTCCCAGCTGATTCACTTCTGAGCCAGCTCACTACTAATGTGACTGAGAAGGCAGTGAAAGGTGCTCTAAGCACTTGGGCCCCTGCACCCATGTAGGAGACCTGGATGGAGTCCCAGGCTCCCGGAATCAGCCTGGACCAGCCCCAGTCATTGTGACCATTCGAGGAGTGAAATAGCAGATGGAAGATCTCTCTCCCCCGCCCAACTCACCTTTCAAATAAACAAAATCAATCTTTAAAAAGAAATATTAATTAGAATCAAGTTTAAAATCCAGCTGGTGTGTGGATACAGCATAAATGGTGAAGATGTCAGCCTGAATGATGGAAGTTGTACTGAATGAATATAAGATTCCCATACAATTGGGCATTGACAAGACACGTCACTGCCTGTACCACAGTCAGGGCGCACTCAGCGAATTTGCTGTGAATCTACCAATCCAACCTCAGGATCCAACTCAATGCAGCCCCTCAGACAGCGTGACACAGCTGTTAAGGTCAGCTTGTCAGCCCCACCCCACCCAGCAGGCCTTGAAGAAGTACACTGAAGCCATCGCAAGAAGCAGCCAGCTCCTGCAAAGCTCCCAGGCAGCAACATCACTGTCGGCCCTTGCGTTGCTCCTGCACCGAATACAACCCTCCTCCCTGGCTGTATCAGCCACTCTCCCAGGACCACCACTGCGGAGACATCTGGCTGGGTCACAGCAATGATCCCACCACCCTCCTGCTTCCGACTTCCTGAGTCCTAACTCCTGACCTTGGCATTCTAAATAGTTCGGATCTCCAAAGGACTCTGCATCTTCCTATCAGCTTGCTGCCCGATGGGAGTTCCAGCTCGGTCTCACCTCCAGGTCTTCGTCCGTGCTGTTCCAACTGCCTTGTGCCTTCACTGAGTTCCAGAGAGTGCAACTACACGCCTGAAAAATCTTCCCTCCATGCTGAGACGAAGCCCACCCATTGGGTGTGGGTGCGAGGCTCCAACCGGAAGGAAAAAAAGACCCCTGGAGCTGGAGCCAGATCAAACAGAAGACAGTTTCTCTTGGGCATTCTCAACCTCCTTTAGATAAAAGATTCTGAGAATCTGATTAAAACTCCAGGTCCTATTCACACAGAAGCACAAGATTTTCCATTTAACATCGCAGGGCAGGGGTCGAGAGACCCTACTGTGAGAATCCCTGCTCCACGATGGGGTGATGATAATCACTAGGTCGTCCGCATCCACTGTGTGTCAGGACCGCGCTCAGAACCGCAGGTGCTGTCTCCTCCCCTCCCTCCATGCTCCCCACCCCCAACCCCTTGACACCGCCATGAAGCAGGAGCTATGATTGCTGCACTTTGTGGATAAAGAACAAAGGCAAGGGAGTGGTAGCCACTGAAGCCAGGTTCAAGTTCAAATCTCTCTGGCACTGTAACCTTTGCTCCTAAAGGATTTGCTCAAGGTTTCAATTAGGTGCCCTCAGCATTCTCTGCGGTGCTCTCGGAGAAGATGCAGGTTCTTCGACCAGCACTGAGTCTAATGAATCAGGACATCCGCAGGGGGAGTCCAGGCACCTGCCTCCATTGACTGCCAGTGCCCTAGGCTGGAAATGGCTGCATTTTCCTGGCCTGTCTTCCCCAGTCCGTGCTGGCTCCGTGGTGTGGCTCTGATGGTTGTGTAACTGACCACCCCAAAATTCAGTGGAGCAAAACAACCATCACTTCATTTAGCTCAGGAATTCAGAAAGGCTATCAGTTCCCCCCAGGCTGTGTTGGTCAAAGCAGTCACAAAACAGCCCTGACTTGAGAGAAAGAGAATCAGACTCTCCCTGTGGATGGGGTGCAGCCAGGTCCCAGTGCACACAAGCATGGGGGTGGGAGCTATGGTGGTGGCCATCTTTGAAAAGGGCAACCTGCCACTCCTAGCCTGTGCTCACATGCAAAACGCAGTCAGCTTGGAGAGAATAATGCTTAACACTCATCAAAGTCACTTTTCTCTCTTTTTTTTAAGCTTTATTTCTGCTCAGTCTTTTTTAAAAATTTTTTTTTCTTTATCTATTTGAAAGGCAGACTTATAGAAATGCAGAGGCACTGTGGCATAGTGGGTAAAGCTGCCACCTGCAGTGCCAGCATCCCATATGGGTGCCAGTTCCAGTCCCAGTTGCTCCACTTCCCATCCAGCTCTCTGCTATGGCCTAGAAAAGCAGTAGAACATGACTCAAGTCCTTGGACCCCTGCACCGGTGTGGGAAACCTGGAAGAAGCTCCTGGTTCCTGGCTTTGGATCGGCACAGCTCTGGCCATTTCAACCAATTGGGGAGTGAAAGTGAACCAGTGGATGGTGGAAGACCTCTCTCTCTCTCTCTCTCTCTCGCTTTCTCTCTCTCTTTTTTGCTCTCTTTCCCTCTCTCTCTGTCTTTCCTCTCTGTGTGTAACTCTGGCATTCAAATAAATAAATAAATCTTAAAAAAAAAACCTATGCATAGATTTCAAAAGTTTTCTGCAAAGTAAAGTAAATTTTTAATTCCATGTTTCCACCACCAACTTTTTGAAGGATGCTCATAGGTTAACTCATTCTCATAATGACCCTACAAAGTGGAGACTGCTGTCACCCACATGTTAGAGCACTAGAATACTTCTGTTTGACTCAGAAGTCAAAGGGCTCGCCCACAGTCACACAGCAGGCAAATGACAAAGACGGAAGCCATGCCCAGGCGGTCAGAGGCTGCGGAGCCCAGGCTCGTGGCCATAGAATTGTCCTCCTGTCCTACATATATTGCACATCCTATTTCTACTGAAACAACATGGCCATTTTATTTTGAAAAAAAAAAAAAAGTCAGTAAGCTAAGGGCCCTTAAGTTTGCAGAAGGAGCTTGTGCATGTCCTCGGTAGGGGATTTCCTGCCCCTTTGCCCTGTTTGGTGCACAGGAAATCCCCAGGGGCCAGTGTGCCAGAAGGGACCAGGTCTGGCCGGGAAGCCCCATGGTGACCCAGTACATTAAGGAGACCCAAATTATCCCTTTGGGTGATCCTGGGGCTCTTTAAGTCGATGGCTAACCAAAGGTCAAGAAAGAAACCCCCAGACCCCCCAGAGCCCACAGACCCAAGTCACAGCTCCTGCCCAGGCCCAACCGCACACCTGATCCAACGCTAGAAACATTGATTATGATAAATATCTGCTTCAAAGTCTAGAGTGAGATCAGCAGGTCAGCGGCATAAAAGGAAGCAGAGGTTCCCAGTGCAGCCTCAGACTCCACAAGTCTGCAGGAGGGGTGAGGCAGGCGCACCAGGAGCCGTGGGCGCGAGGGGCACAGGGTCCGCGGGGCAAACCGACCTGAAGGAGAGGGAGACTGACGTCCAGACCCAAAGACAAGCGTGGAGATTTTCAGCACAGCCCTGCTGTGTCGCTCGATGCCCAGCCCGACCCCAGCGACCTCGTGCCCGAGGCTGGTACAGGTGCCCTCCAAAACCTGAAGCTGAAGTTCGAGGAGCTGTTTCTCTCCTCCCTCTCTGAGTGAGCAGCAGCCCCCAGCAGCCCTGCAACCCAAGCAAGAGTGGTTGCTCCTTCTCTCTAGGGCCACTGCCAACACTTTGGGCTTCACCAGGAACAGGGGACATCACCATGGCAACTGTGACAGGCCAGGAGAGAAGCAGTGGGCACTCATGGTTGCCAAAGGCACCTGGGAGGGGTCCTCAGGGATCTCAGAGGAGCTTGGGAAGTGAGTCACTGTATCAGGAGTTGTGATCACTTGTATCACAGGGGCCAGCACTGTGGCACAGCAAGTTGATGCCACTTGTGGGGGCTGGCGCTGTGGCGTAGTAGGTTAAAGCCTCTGTCTGCCGTGCTGGCATCTTGTATGGGCGCCAGGTTGAATCCCAGCTGCTCCACTTCTGACCCATCTTCCTGCCAATGCACCTGGGAAAGCAGCAGAAGATGGCCCAAGTGCTTGGGCCTCTGCATCCACATGGGAGACCCAGAAGAAGCTCCTGGCTCCTGGCTTCAGATGAGCCCAACTCCTGCCGTTGTGGAGCTGGGAAGTTTGGGGAGTGAACCAGCCGATAGGAGATCTCTTTCTCTGTTTCTCCCTCTCTGTGTCTGTAAGTTTACCTCGCAAATAAGTAAATAAACCTTTAAAAAATTTAAAAAAAAAAGATGTCACTTGTGACACCAGCTTCCCATATCAGAGCACCTGTTTGAGCCCCAGCTACTCCACTCCGGATCCAGCCTCCTGCCAAAGTGCCTGCGAAGGCAGTGGAATATGGTCCAAATCCCTGGGCCCCTGCCACCCACATGGGAGACCTGGATGGAGTTCTAGGCTCTTGGCTTCAGCCTGGCCCCCAGACCTGTCTGCTGCAGCCATTTGGTCACTGGAAGATCTCTATCTACCTATCGATCTCTACCTGTATCTCTATCTCTCCCTCTCAGTTGCTGTGCCTTTCAAGTAACTAAGTAAATCCCTCAAAAATAAATAAAAAATAAAAACCGCTGCTTTGAGCATGCAGGGGTCAGGTTGCCCAGGGAGAGCATGCACGTGTGAGAAGCAGAGCAGCAGAGCTCAAGTGCAAATTCTCAGGCAGACAGGGAAGAGAGAGGGTGGGCAAAGAGGGTAGGACTGCGTGTGTGACCCTCTGTGTTCTGGGTCTGCCCTGATAGGTAGCAGGGCAGTTTGCTTCTTCCCCCTCCTCACCCCCTTCGCCACTCAGCAGCCACCCTCCCTCCTCCAAGCTGCAGAGCCCCCTCCCCACTCACTTTCGGCACCTCCACCCACCCACCCACACTACCTTGGAATCCACCTCTGTGTCCTTCTTCCACCCACCCGCGCCCCAAAGAATCAGGCAGGATAGAATCAGAAG
Source organism: Oryctolagus cuniculus (assembly GCF_964237555.1). Taxonomy (NCBI): domain Eukaryota; kingdom Metazoa; phylum Chordata; class Mammalia; order Lagomorpha; family Leporidae; genus Oryctolagus; species Oryctolagus cuniculus. The sequence goes on along the minus strand of NC_091438.1, from coordinate 137,882,095 downwards.
GGCTCCTACCCTGGAAACTTTCTTTTTAAAGCTGAGCGAGAAACAAATGGCTCTGCAATCCGCCGGGACTGCCTTGGGTTGGAAATTTCAAATGCATTAAGGTTGAGAGACCTATAAACATGTCATAACATGCACCACAGGCTGCCGCCTCTGTACGTGCAGGCCCCCGAGCCCCAGAGGGCACGAGCGGGCACATTCACCTCACCCGTATGCACGTGTCCCTGGAACACTGTCCTTCCACACTCATGCACATCCGTGCACACACTCACCGCACACACACACACTTATCTGCACGTGCAATCTCCCCAGACAGGTGCACACATGCAGACCCTGCACACGCCACACCAAGGACAAATGCAACTACACGCAGTACATGTAGCCCTGCTGCATCCTCTCCCTTACCCCGTGTACAAAGATTTGCACACACAGTCACCCCACAGACATCTAAGCCCTGCACCCAGTGCACAGAGATATCACACACACACACACACACACACACACACACCTCCTTGTTTAGACATACTGCACAGAGGAAAAGCTCTAGCTCCTAGACAAACATTCTCAGCCCAGAGCAAAGTTGGGCGCAGCCATCCGCCTGCACTCCCACCCCACCTGTCTACACCTACAGGGACACAGCACAAGTACTGCAACTTAGAGAGGGCCAGGCAGGTGTCCTCTGCCCAGCACGGCATCCAGCACCCATCCAGGGCTCGGGGAGTGACTGCTGAGTGAACTCACACATGTGCCCACCCTTCCACCTCTTAAACACCCCGCTCAAAGCCGAGTCCAGGTGGGTGACTTCCCTGTTCTCCCAGGCAGGATGCCTGTGTCTCTGCACCAGGCAGGCCCTTATTGCCTGAAGGCTCTCTTACCCCACACTGAACGTGAGATGGAGAGGACCGGAGGAAGTCTCAGGGGCCGTATGTGCATCACCCCTGCATGGCCCCACTCAGCTCTTTGCGCGCAGCCAAGAAGCTACACTCAAAGCACAAACTCTGGGGCAGATGTCTGGTGAAAGGGCTTACGCCACGACTTGGAGGTGCCTGCATCCCATGTTGGGGTGCCTCTGCTTCTGATCCAGCTTCCTGCTAATGCACCCTGGCAGGCAGCAGATGATGCCTCAAGTACGAGGGCCCCTGCTACCCCCGATGAGAGTCCAGGCTCGTGGTTTCAGCATGGCCCCATGGTGGCTGTTGTGGGCATTTGAAGAGTGAACCAGCAGATAGAAGATGTCTCTCTCTCTCTCTCTCTGCCTTTCAAATAAAAATGAAAATAAATGAAAGCTCCGATGACCCCGGGTTCACACCGCACCTCTGCCGCTTTCCAGCTGGGACTGTGAGCCTGCGCAGAGCCTCCCTGTCCTCACCTGTGAAATGGACATCCCAGTGCTCGTGCGGTGAAAGGTGCAACATGTGTCCGCGGCGTTGCCCGCGCAGCTGGCTCCTGCCTGCACAGAAGCAGAATCTGTCTGCACTGTCCCCCCACCGCCCCCGACCTGTTGCTGAGCCCGTGCAGAAGCCTCAGTCTGTGCCCAGCATATCCCACACACATTTCTGAAATTCCATAAGAAGGGCGCTCCAGGCCAGTGCCCACATGGCCCCCTGGTTACCCAGACTCTGGTTCTGACCCAGGGCCTGAGCTAGTCAGCGGCTGTGTTTCAGTCCTTCATTTACATGACGTTAAAATACTGGTGTTGTGTGAAAAGCACCCTGTCCTCACCACCAAACCCACCCACAACCACGCCCTCCTCTGTCCATCTGGCTTGAGTCTCTCCGGAGCCAGGAGAAGGTCCCAGGGAATTCAGCGCCGTGCAGGGGTAGATTCATGGGCTCTGATGCCAAACTGCCTGGGTCCAATCCTGGGCCCCAGTCCTCAGCAGCTGTGTGCCCTGAAGCAAGTTGGTCGTGCTCTCCGAGCCCTCATCTAGGAAGCAGACAGAAAGGGAGAGTGATAGCACCCACTTCACTGGGTTGTCCTGGGGAGTATTCATTGGTACTTATAAAGTGCCGAGAATGGAGGCTGTTTGTGCTTGCTCGCTCACTCATTCGCTCCCTCTGCCTTTCAAATAAAATAAAATGTGTAAAGGGAGCAGATGTTTGGCTCAGCAATTAACAAGCCACTTGAGATGCCCTCATCCCACATTGGAGTTACTGGGGTCCAGTCCCGGCTCTGCTCCTGATTCCAGCTTCCTGCTCATGCACACCTTGACAGACAGCAAATGGTGGCGCAAGTACTCGGGTACCTGCCACCCACGTGGAGACCCAGACTGAGTTCCTGGCTCCTGGTTTCAGTCTGGCACAGCTCTGCCTGTTGCAAGCATTTAGGAAGTAAACCAAAAAATGGAAAATCAACCTCTCTCTTTCTCTCTCATTCTCTTTAAAATAATCTTTTTTAAAAGATTTATTTATTTATTTGAAAGTCAGAGTTACACAGAGAGAAGGAGAGGCAGAGAGGGAAAGAGAGAAAGAGAGAGAGAGAGACGTCTTCCATCCACTGGTTCACTACCCAATTGGCCGCAATGGCCAGAGCTGCACTGATCTGGAACCAGGAGCCAGGAGTTTCTTCCAGGTCTCCCATGGGGGTGCAGGGGCCCAAGGACCTGGACCATCTTCTGTTGCTTTTCCAGGCCAAAGCAGAGAGCTGAATCAGAAGTGGAACAGCCAGGACTCAGACTGGTGCCCATATGGGATGCCGGCACTGCAGGCAACAGCTTTACCCTATGCCACAGTGTCAGTCCCTAAAATAAACAAACTTTTAAAAAGAAAGAAACAGGCTGGCATGTGGCACAGCAGGTTAAGCTGCCAGTTGTGATTCCAGTATTCCATATTGAATGCTGGTTCGAGTCCCGGAAGAAAGCCCACCTGAGGCAGTGGCTGGAAAGCTGCGTTCACCAGGCAAAGATCCGGGAGAAGAGCATCTTCGACTGTCTGGTGTGACCTCGCTGCACAACAAACTCGCAAAAACGCATGGTGTGAAGCAACCTTGTGTTTGCTCGCGGCTTTGTAGTTTGCAGGGCCCAGTAGGAACAGCGCATCACTGCTTACGGCGGCCCAGCTGTGATGGCCACGGGAGCTCTCCCACATGGCTGGCAGATGGAGTGCCAGTTAATCCTCCACGCGGCTGCTTGGGCTTCCCCACACTATGGTAACCACGTTCCAAAGGGAAGGAAGCAGAAGTCGCCAGGCCAAACTGGCAGAGCACTACTTCCCCCGTGTTTCATTGGTGAACGAAGTCACAGGCCCTCCCCCACCCCAGATGCAAGGGGCAGAGAAACAGACTCCATGCCTCTGTGGGAGGAGGAGCAAGCCATCACCGCTGGCCTTCCTCCACTGTCTCTGCCAACAGCACTGCAGGTGCAAAGACCCCAAGGTGAGGGTGACCTTGGTGGTCTCAGGGCAGAAGTGTGGGTGCAGAAGAGCGAGCAAGTGAGCCCAGAGGACAGGGCAAGATGAGGTCGGAGAGGAGGGCAGCTGCCGGATCACAGAGGGCCTGAAGCCCATGCAGAGGCACTGAGGTTTATCCAAGACCATGGGAAGCCCTGGGAGCCAGAAGTGACTTAATCTAACAGTGGTTTTTTAAAGTATCATGAAAGGGGCGGGCATTTGGCACAGCCCTTAAGATGCCACTTGGCAGGGGCCAGTGTTGTGGTGCAGGGGCTTAAGCTGCCACCTGCAGCACCGGCATTCCATTGTGGAGCGATGGTCCCAGTCCTGCCTGCTCTGCATCGGAGCCGCCTCCTGCTAATGTGCCCGGGAAGGCAGTGGAAGATGGCCCAAGTACTTGAAGCTCTGCCACCCACATAGGAGAGTGGGATGGAGTTCTTGGCTCCTGGCTTCTGCATGGCCCCACCCTAGCTGTTTCAGCCATTTGGGAAGTGAACCAGCAGATGGAAGATCTCTCTTTCTCCCTCTCCCTCTCCCTCTCCCTCTCCCTCTCCCTCTCCCTCTCCCTCTCCCTCTCTCTCTCTCACTCTGCCTTTCAAATAAGTGAACCTTGTTTTTAAAATGCCACTTGAGATCCTGTATCTCATATTGCAGTGCCTGGGCTTGAGTCCCTGCTCCACCTCCAATTCCAGCTTCCTGCTAATGCAGACCCTGGGAGGAAGCAGGTGATGGATCAAGTAGTTCGATCCCTTGCCACCCAAGTGGGACACCCAGACTGAGGTGTAGGCTCCCAGCTTTGGTTATGGGCACTGGGGAGCAAATCAGTGAATGGAAGATCTTTCTCTGCCTTTCAAATAAATACAAATTAATTAATTAATTAATTAAAATGCAGTAGATCGCTTGATGCTGAGTGAAGAGAGGGGAGGATAGAGACCAGGCACTGAGACGGCCAACAATGAGGTGACACGGGGCAGGGGTCTTGCTGTGCACGGTGTCATTTTCTGAGCAGTAATGGAAAGGAGTGAGGACGCTGGAGGGCGGGTCACTCTGAGACTGGCAGAGTTCGGGAGCCACTGAGAGTCAAACACATGGGCCTTGGCATCAACCCTGCACGGCTAACCTGCGACCTTGAGTAGGTAACTTATCTCTCTTAACCTTCATTTTCATCATAATAGCTTTCCCATAAGGTCATTAATCCACCGGCCCAATGTCTCCTGAATGCCAGCTGTGTGCCTGAAAAGGACAACAAATGACGTTCCTGCAGAGGAGCTCAGAGCCCCATGCAGAGGGATATTGATCTCTAAATAATTCAGTGCCCGACACATCGTGCCGCTCAGGCTCAGACACAGCCACGACCGCAGTGGTGGGCCCGGTGGCGCCCTCAGGTGCACAGTCTGAGCACTCCGCCGGAAGTGCAGCCCCACTGTGCACCCAGACCCTGTCCCAAGTTCCTTCACATCTGGTCACCTCTCTCAGCTTCCCAACAGCGGAGGAGGGTCCCCAGTGGGGCCTCTGATGCCAGGATGAATGACGCATGCCAGGCACCCAAAGGGCACCATGAGTCGGCCCCCGAAGTGTCGCAGACACAAGTAGGAAAGGCCGGAGCAGAAGCACAACCCCTTGTGGCAGGCACGACCTGTGTCCCAGGCACCGTAAGCCTCATGAAACAGACACCATTGTCATCTTCATATGACAGATGGGATCACCAGGGCCCAGCTGGGGTCACAAAGCTAGTGAGTGGCAGATCTGGAAACTGAGCCCAGACAGGTGGACTCTGGGGACCACCACCCCACACAGCCATACACCCCCTCATTTGGAAAACTGTAAGGATGGCCACCCTCCTTTGCTGTTTCTTCCTTTCTCCTCTCTGTCTCTGTCTCTCCATATCTCTCTCTCTCTCTCTCTCTCTCTCTCTCTTTCACACACACACACACACACACACACACACACACACAAACAGTTGGGGCAGCGCCAAGCCAAAGCCAGGAGCTGCTCTGTCTCTGTGCCATTCTCTCCGGCGCTCCATGTCTGTCATCGTGCCCAAGGACACTGGACAGAAAGCCCCGCATCCTGCTGGGTGCACTTCACCTGAGCCGTGTCCCAGGCAGCTCGGCTCAGACCCAGGAGGAGAAACCTCCCAACAGAGCGGTGGGGTGCAGACGCCCTCCTCCCAGGTCCTCCCCTCCAGCTGCACCGCAGTCACCCACGGGCCACTTTGAAGACCTCCCAGATGCTGGGGACCTACACCCAGAGACACGGATTCAGGTGGTCTGGGCTGAAGCCAAGACACGGTCATTTGCTATCACCGCCCAGGTGACTCTGCTGTGCAGATCCAGACAGGGGGAACTCCCACTCACTGTCTGCCTCCCCCAAATGCCCACAACAGCCAGGGTCGACCCAGGCCAAAGCCAGGAGCTCCGAACTCTATGTGGGTCACCCACGTGGGTGGAGGGACTCTCTGCTATTTGAGCCATCACCTGTGCCTCCAAAGACCGACATTAGAAGGAAGACAGGGGGCCAGCGCTGTGGTGTAGCTGGTAAAGCCACCATCTGCAGTGCCCGCATCCCATATGGGTGCCGGTTTGGGACCCAGCTGCTCCACTTCTGATCCAGCTGTCTGCTATGGCCTGGGAAAGCAGTGGAAGATGTCCCAAGTCCTTGAGCCCCTGCACCCACGTGGAAGACCCAGAAGTTCCTGGCTCCTGGCTTCGGATAGGCGCAGCTCCGGCCGTTGAGGTCAGTTGGGGAGTGAACCAGCGGATGGAAGACCTCTCTCTCTCTCTCTCTCTCTCTCTCTCTCTCTCTGTCCTTCCTTCGCTCTGTATAACTCTTTCAAATAAATAAATCTAAAAAAAAAAAAAAAGGATCAAAACCAGAGCCAGGGCTGGAACCAGCACTCTGACACGGAACGCATAGGCAGCTCAACCGCTAGGCCGCCATCTGCCCCCAGCCTTTCTGCTTAGGCAAGGCCTCTTTGGGGCCAGGGGTACGTCCGGCCCCAGGCAACTGAGCTCCGAGGGAGCCTGAAGCTGTGGGAAGGGAACCGGCTGGGGCATCCGACATTCAGGCTAGGAAGACGCGTGAGCAAACACGCTGTAGACAGCTCCGGAGCCGCCCACCTCCGCGAGCAGCAGCGTAGGCCGAGCCGGGAGTGAGGGGCTGAGGGCCCGGAGGACGCCAGCCACGCGGGGCCGGGCGCGGGAGCAAGGGCATCCCGGAGAGAGGGTAGGGGCGAGCAGCTCCCGAGGCCGCCATGCCGGCCGCTCCGCCCAGCTGTCCCGAGGCTGCAGACGCGACTCCGGACACGGACACGCGCGGTAGGCCCCGGAGGCATCGCTTCCTTCCCTGCAGCTGGAGCCGCCTTCCCGGGGCGCGGCACCGGCAGCCGCCCCGCGATCCCCGGTTGCCCTCGCGAACGCGCACGCCGTCTCCTTTGGTCTGATCATTCCCAGTTGGGTGAAACCTCCATTGCCACATCCACCAGCGTCTCCAGGGCTCCGGTGTCCTAGCAACCCGGCTCCGGGGGGGGGGGGGCGACCGGGAGGGGCGTGTCGCCGCCTCCGCACCACACGTGAGCGCGCGAGCCAGCGGCGCCACCCGCAGCCGGGGTCCGCCCTGCCCCGGGCAGCTGGTTGCCGCAGCCCTGGGCACACCCGCGCGCGCCGGCCCTGCGCCTCAGCCTTTCTAGGCCGCGGAAGGTGTCTCCGAAGCAGACGTGTGATTTTCCAGCCCCCTGATTGACTGAAAGGCCCTCCCGAGCTGATCCGGGCTTCCCGGGCGCTTTGCTAGAATCCGGTTTCTAGGGCGACTCGCCGCTGGGTCGGGAGGAGGGGGCCGGGTGACCCCAGCGGCGCCTCCAGGGTAGCGGGGAGGGCCCTGCTGGCACTGCGAGAGCAGCCTAAAGCCAGCGCTTGGCCTGACCTTCCCAGTCCCAGAGCGCAGGCTCCCGGCAGGCCCGGAAAGACGCACGCACGCCCCCTGCGTGGCCCCCAGCCTGTGGGCACAGCTTGGTGACCGGACCAGGGTTCAAATCCCAGCCATACCCTTATTGACCTTCGTGTGTGATCACGTGCACGGGGCTCCCCATCTCTGTGCCTCCCTCCCCGCATCTGGGAAGTCGCTGAACCATGGCGCCAGCCTGGGAGGATGGTTAAGGGCTAATTCATGGGAGGCACTTACCTGAGGCCCAGTTCGCAGTGCTGAGTGCTGAGTGAGTATTGGAGAATCCGGAAGGCGGAGTCCTGTAGGAGACACAGGTGGCTCCAGGGAGCTCACACCCTAAGGCTGAGGTCTCCCCGGGGAGGAAAACGTGGAGGATTTATGTTACACATTTTGTGTTGAAGGGCAAGTGTTTGGCTTACTGATCAAGCAGCCAGTGGGGACGCCCACATCCCACGTGGGAAGGGCCTGAGTTCAAGTCCCGGCTCAGCTCCTACTCCCAGCTTCCTGCTAATGTGCATCCTGGGAGGCAGCTGGGGATGGTGGCTGCGGTAGCTGGGTCCCTGCCACCCTTGTGGAAGACCCAGACTGAGTTCCTGGCTCCGACCTCAGGCGAGTGCAACCCCTGTCATTGCAGACATTTGGGGAGGAAACCAATTTTTAAAAGATTTATTTATGCATTTGAAAGAGTTACACAGAGAGAGAAGGAGAGGCAGAGAGAGAGGTCTTCCATCTGCTGGTTCACTCCCCAGCTGGCCGCAATGGCCAGAGTTGTGCCAATCTGAAGCCAGGAGCCAGGAGCCTCTTCCGGGCTTTCCCACACAAGTGCAGGGGCCCAAGGACTTGGGCCATCCTCTACTGCTTTCCCAGGCCATGGCAGAGAGCTGGATCAGAAGAGGAGCAGCCAGGACTCGAACCAGCGCCCACACAGGACGCTGGCACTGCAGGCGGCAGCTCTACCCACTACGCCACAGCACCAATCCCAGTAAATTTTTAAAAGATTATTTTGGTGCAAAAAAAATGTCAAAGCCCATGCACCGGGACTCATTGGAAACATTCCAGCTGCTGGGGCGGACGCCTAGAGACAGGGAGTGAGGTTATCGAGGCTGAAGCCCAGACATTAGTCTTTCCTGACACTGCCCAGGAGACTGTGATATGCAGAGGACCAAGTCCCGTGGGGGTAGGGATCCCGCATTCCCAGATAGAGAGATGAGTCTTGAGGACAGAAAGGACTCAGCCAAAGTCACAGAGCCAGGATTTGAAGCCAGAGGGGTCAGGCTGCAGGTGCACATCCTTTGCTCTATATGGCGCATTGTGCAGGTGGCACTGTCCTGCTCCAGGGCCCGCTCACCTCTGGGCTCCCAGAATGGCTATGGGCTGCCCCGGAACCCCCACCCACTCCACTCCAGCTCTCCAAAACTCTGCGCCAGCCCCCAGGCCTGGGCAGCCAGCTCTACATTCCACCCCCCCAACTGTTACGAAACCCCCTACTAGTGCTGCTTTCTAGATTTTTCTCATTTTGTGGCCTGGGAGGTCCTGAATGCCCTGGAGTGCTCCCTCCACACCCACCCCTCTGTGAAAACACCCTCTCCTCCCTGCCCAGCCCCTCCCAACCCCCCCCCAAGTCCAGCCAGCACCCTGCTCCTTACATTAGGTGGCTCTTGCCTGCACCTGGAGCACTGCCATTGCCATATCAACCGCGGTGCCATTGCCAACAAGAATTTCTCAGACTCCCTCTGCCAGCTGTGTCCTGATCCCCAGGGTGACCTCCCACCCACAGGAGCTTGCACTGAGGCCATTCTGAGGCTCAAATGTCTTCAAAGCTTCCTAGCTTCTCTCCAAATTCAGGGGAACTTGGCATTCTTACCCACAGTGTGTCAGGGTTTGTTTCAATATAAAAATAATGCCTATTGATTGGATTTTGACAAGGAACATGTATTCCTTTTGTCATGTAAAATATTCAATTAATAAGCAAATATAACACTTCTAATTCCTTACCATCAAGTAAAATTGATGATCCGAGAGACGCCGGTTTACTCCGTGGCTTTATGAATTCCCAGCGCAGAGCGTTTCCAGGGCCATCCATAACGCCTGCCTGCTCGCCCGCTCACTTTCATTTGCTCCTTCAGTAAATATTTTTGGAGTGCCCGCAGTGTCCCAGGCATGGGGCTGGCGTCTGGGAATGTAATGATGAGTAAAGTACAAGGAGGCTTCGAAAAGTTTGGGGAAAGATGGAATTAAAAGATACGGTTGTTTTGCTGCAAGAAAATTTTGAATTCCATGCAGGTTTTTCTGGGATATGCTTTTGCTGTGAATTTTCTGATGAGCCCTGGTAGACAAGCCCCCCACCACGACCACCACCTCCCTTCAGGGAATTTCCAGTCTACTGGGGGGTCAAGGTGTTCACTCACACACACACAAAGATACACTGTATCGTGCGCGCGCGCGCGCGCGCGCGCACACACACACACACACACACACACACATAACGATACATTGTAATAAATGCCACCCAGGAAAATTAGAGTCCAGAGCATGAATGGAGGAACTAACACTGTTTCCCAGGAAGTGACATTTCAACTGAGACACAGAGATGAATAGCAGCCGGCCAGGTGAGAGGGAGCGGCAGGAGAACGCTGCTGTCCCAGGTGCAGGGTCACAGCGAAGCAGGAAGGAAGCACAAACCCCGGGCTCTTCTGGAGACTGGCCTTGAGTCCCTCACCGTCTGCAGCAAGAGCTGGGAGGCCGGGAGCCCGGAGGCCAGGCGCGGGAGCAGCCGCCCTCCCAGAGGCCTGGGAGGCAGCCGGCGTTCTGCCAGCCCCAGCCCCACTGCAGTGGCTGGGCACAAGGCCACCAGCGATCACACAGCCTGAAGAGGACCTGGGGCCTGTGGGCTGAGGGCTGGAGCGCCCCGGGCTTTAACGCCAGGCGAGAAGGCCCAGGACTATGGCAACGCCTAGGTCCAGCCCCACCTCCAGGACTTCCCGATGGGGCACACACACACAGGGGGAACAGCCCATGGGCCAGGCGGGCCGTCTGCCCTCCAGGAGCCAGGTCTGACCACAGAGTCCACCAGGAGCGGAAGCTGGCACCTCTGCTCCTTCTCCAACTGCCCCTCTTCCTGATCCGCAGCTCTGATCCCCTTCCTGACAGGTCAGTCCACTCTCCTGCTACCACCCCAGTGAAGGGGATCATGGGGTCAAACCCACGCCTGGGCACTCTGTTGCCATGGCAGTGGCCCGCTTGTTCCAGAGCCTGGCATTGCCCCCCCATGCTCCCCTAGATGTGGCGCCGGGTGCCTCATGTCCCCGTGGAGGCCTCTGTGGCACCTGCCCTCTGCCTGGCTGCCTACCTCATTCTTCACCCATCCTGCTCCCTCCTGGACACTTGCAACAGCCTGCTGATGGACCCTCCCCTGCCGGGGTGGACCCTCCCCTGTTGATGGACCCTCCCCTGTCATGTGGACCCTCCCCTGCTATGTGGACCCTCCCCTGCTATGTGGACCCTCCCCTGTCACCATCCCTCCTGGAGCCAGAGGGACCCTTTTCTTTAAGATTTATTTTATTTATTTGAAAGGCAGAATGGCAGAGAGATGTGGGAGACAGAGATCTTCTACCTACTTGTTCACTCCCCGCGTCCCCGCGTCTCCCATGTGGGTGGCAGGGGCCCAGGCACTTGGGCCTTCTTCTACTGCTTTTCCCAAGCAAATTAGCAGGGAGCTGGATCAGAAGCACAGATCTGACCGTGTTGCTTCCCAGCTTCCAGCATTTCAGTGGACAGCCCAGGGAATTTAGGGTAAAGCCCAAGCTCCTGCATAAAATCCCCGCCTCTCTGCTCTCATCTTCCAGGAAGACTTGTAGGAGAGCAAAGGACACCGGGAGCAGATTTGGCGAGAGTGCACAGACAAGTTCAGAAGCTGGGGCACAGGCTGGGAGACCCTACACGCTTGGTCTCAGTGTCCCTCCACCCCGCCTAGCAGTTGCCTCCCGGCAGGAGCTAGGCAAGATACAGAAATCAGCCCAGGCTGGCATGGCGGAGACCGCTGGAGCAGGAACTGCAGCAGAGCGTGGCCCTCTGCTGCCACCCAGAGGCTAAACTGAGAAGTACAGGCAGGTGTACTGGTGTGGCCACAACCCAGCAGGGGGACGCCCAGCTCCCAGGACCCACTGGTCCCCTGACACCCCAGTGGATGGACCAGGTTAGGGCAGGGCCAGAAGCAAAGTCCTCATTTGGTGGCGACAGGAGTGGAGTCCAGCCTAATGGGACCTGAGCACATCTGTCAAAACATGTAATTGACCTATTCCTATGTCTGGCTTCCCCAAGTCCCCATAATAACCCTGTGCAAGGGCTGAAGCTGTGGCATAGCCAGTAAAGCTGCTGCCTGCAGTGCCGGCATCCCATATGGACGCTAGTTCGAGTCCCGACTGCTCCACTTCCGATCCAGCTCTCTGCTGTGGCCTGGGAAAGCAGTAGAAGATGGCCCAAGTCCTTGGGCCCCTGCACCTATGTGGGAGACCAGGAAGAATCTCCTGGCTTCTGGCTTCCAATTGGCACCGCTCCAGGCATTTTGGCCATCCGGGGAGTGAATCAATGGATGTAAGACCTCTCTCTCTCATTTTCTCCTCCCTCTCTCTCTGCCAATGCCTCTCTGTAACTCTGCTTCTCAAGTAAATGAATAAATCTTTTAAAAATAATAATAATCACGCTGGCCCTCTGGCCAGCCAGCTCCCAAGGCCTCTCTTCCCCTTACCACTCTCCCCTCCTTGCCTTCAACACTTCTTTCCTAAACCTCTGGGTCCTTGGGAACCAGCCTAGGACCACAAACCCATTTATAGCTGCAGCCCCTCCACCCCTGCCCGTAGTGACTGCTGGTCCTCCCACCACCTCCACACCTGTCCGTTCCCCACGGGGGAGTGGTGGGGAGCACCCCGCCACTGGGCAGCAGCTGTGAACAGCGAGGTCTCCTCGTGGAGCTTCCCTTCTCAAAGGAGCAGAGAGAGAACCGGATCAATGAGCAAGACCATTCCAGAGAATGCAACGTGTTGGGGGAGGGGAGGCCTGGGAGAGGGGCACCAGGGAGGGGGTGGGGGGAAGGAGACATAGCAGGTGGAGCTGAGATGGCCTTTCCCAAGCCAAGTGCGATGCTTTCAAAACATGTCCACAAAGGCTTCCAAATGCGCCCACCACCTCCGACACCGAACACTGACTTCCCTCCACATAAGTGCCTGCAGCACAAGCCGCTCTCCGTGACTCACTCCTTTTCTATTTTGTTTACTTTTTTAATTTATTCGAAAGGCAAAGAGACAAACAGAGATGTTCCATCTGCTTTTCACTCCCCAAATGCCTGCAACAGCCAGAGCTGGGCCAAGCCAAAGCCCGCAGCTGGGAACTCATCTGAGAGCCCCGGCATGGGTGACAGGGATCCGAGCCCTTGGGCCCTCACCTGCTGCCTCCCAGGGTGCCCTTTAGCAGACAGCTGGAATTGGAAGCAGACCCGAGACCCAACCCAGATGCTGCGAGGGGATGCAGCCGTCCCGAGCTGTGTCTAAATCACGCCCACTCCAATGACTCACTGTTAATGAAAAGAATGTGGCCGAAGTAATGGTGAAGACATTTTATTATTGTAAGCAACCAGACTTGGTGGTGATTTGTTAGACAGCAAGAGAGTTCCTTGGCCTAGCAAAGATCACAGGGCAAGTGCTGGGTGCAGGAAGAGCAAGCATAAAGGGCCTGGGGCAGGAGCAATCTCAGTGTGTCCCAAATGGACAGGGAAAGCATGATTTAACCTCTTTTAGCCTCAGTTTCCTGATCCGTGAAATGGTGATGGTCAACACAGCCCCTCGTCCGGTTCTTGGGGTTAAAAGAACAGAAACCCTGTGTTTGCCTCTTTCTGGCCTTTCTCTGCCCAACTCCCTCCTGACTGGACGCCCACCTGGCGGCCCCTCTGTCTCCTGTCTGCCACCTCCAGCAGCACGCCCAGCAGCCAGGGGGCCCGCGAGGCTGCCAGGCGGGGTTCTGAGCTGAGGGTACCCGTGTGCTGCAGACGGGGCTGGGGCCGCCCTGAAGACATTGCCTGTCTTTTCTGCTCACCACTGGCCACCGCGCCCAGACCAGCAAGCGTCTCCAAGAGCCTAGAAGAGCCCTGATTCTCGGCGAACTCCCCTAAATGCCTGCCACCAGCCCACCGCGCAGTGCTGAGCAAGGTGAGGTCCTCCCCCCACCCGGCCTGCCCCCGCCACAGCCACACCCCAGGGCCTAAGCGGGTGAAGGAGGGCCAAAATGACTTCGCGCATGTGTGCACGCACAGCCTCAAGACAGAAGTCCCTCTTTCCTTAGCCTGTGTCCTTTGCGCGGGATCACAGAGGCGAGGCGCCGTGAGAACTGGACAGCGGTGGCTGTCTCACAGCCCTGTCTCACGTCCCCACCCGGCAGACAGTGAAATAAGCAACCATGTATGGGAGTAGTAGCATCCTCTGTGCGCAGCCCCTGGACGCCTCCGGAGAGGAGCGGACAGCAGTCCCTGGCCCCGTCACACAGGAAGGAAGTGGGACTCAAAGCCAAGCAATCTGTTACTGGAGACCAGACCTGTGGCACTGTGTATCTGGCCCCTCTAGGTCACGGTCACCTGGACCTGAGGGCGACCTGTCCCATAGAAAGACAAATTGGACCCACCCAGTGGCTCCTGCAGCAGGGGCTGGGGGCATGGCCCGGAGGCCACAGCAGATGCTGGGCTTCACTTCGGAACAGGTTTCCGGCCCAGGTGTCACAGGGGACAGAGCAGCCAAGGCCACCATGTGGGGATGGACAAGGAGCTCCTGGGAGAGAGCCAGGAGCCAGCCTCAGCCCTGCTGGCTCCCCGGCGGCTCCTCGGCTCCTGCCCCTGCAGGCCTGGCAGCGGCCTGGCTACTGTGCAAGTGACCCAAGCTTTAAAAAGTCTCCCATCTGGGCTCTCAGAAGACCTCTGGCCGGCATATGCTGAGTGACCTTGGGCAAGTCGCTTTACCTCTCTGAGCCTCAGACTCCTCCATGACACAGATGCAGAGTAAGACGAGGGTGCCTCCCCCTGCCCCTCACCCTCCTGTCCTGATAAACTGAATGCTGACTAGCACAGTGAGGACTCAGCGGGGGCCCTGAGAGTGGTCCTGCCCTAGGTGGGGTGCCCGTGCGCCCTGGAGCCCTCCCCCAGGCTCCAGCTCCCAGGGGAGAGCTGAGCTGTGCAGCCCCAGCACCACTTTGCTGCACCCACCCCCCATCCCGTCCTGGGCGCCGACCCCTGCCCTGCCCTATCAGCCCCCTTCCCCGCCCCCAGCCTGCAGCTGCTGGAATCTGCTCTTCCTCTTATGGTTATTTTTCATAAGGGTGACAACCTCAGAGCTCTCCTTCCAGAGGCCCTGCCTTGGCTCAGAACAGAAGCAGTGAGGGGAGAACGACAGAGCCACGGAGCTGGGGTGAGACCGGGTGCTCTGGACAGAGGCCAGCCCCCAGCAACACGGCTGTGTGACTCCGAGCCAGGGACTCAACCTCCCTGGGCTTCCGTCGCCCTGCTCTTTTCTCCGGTTTCCATCTCAGACCCTGCCTCGTGGGCTCTTCCTGCCAGAGGTCTCTGCCCATGTTCAGCTCATCCCCCCAACCCGGGCCCCTTGGAGTCCCATTCATGTGAGAGGCCGTCTGTGCGGACCACGCCTGGCCCCGGCCTGGGGATAACCACTTCTGCCTCTCTCCTTCCCCAGGGCCCGCAAGTGAGGAGGGGCATCCCCATCACCTTGGAGCAGGGCGGAGATGGGGAGGGGGAGTCCCTGTGACCCCCACCATCAAATGATGAGGCCCACTGTGGTCGCGGTGAGCTCCGCACACCCAGGCCAGGTTCAGTCTGCATCAGCGGCTCTGCCCTGAGGCTCCTCCTGCCCCAGCCTCCTGCAGCCAGCTCTCCCCAGCACCTGCCCAGGTGTATCCCTCAGGCGTCAACCTCCACCTGCCACTGTCTACCTCCCCAGGACTGCCCCCCAACCTCCTTCTGCCCCCGCCTCGCCTCCTGCATCACCCAGGCTCCTAAGGGAGACACTTCAGTGTCACCAGTGCCTCCTCCCTTTGTCCCGCATCCCTCACTCTGACATGGCCTCAGCCATACCCATCTCAAGGGGCTTCAAACAGCTCACTCAGTGGGGCAGCAGTCGGCCTAGCAGTTAGGCCACACCCCACGCTGGAGTCCTGGGTTCCAGTGCCAGCTCTGCTCCCAGTTCCAGCATCCTGGGAGGTCATGCTTCACCCTGGTGATGACTGGAGAACTTGGGCCCCTGCCACCCATGTGAGAGACCCGGCTGGAGTTCCTGGCTCCCGGCTTTGGCCCAATCCAGCCTGGCCATTGTGGGCATTTTAGGAGTGAACCAGCAGATGGAAACTCACTTGTTCTCTCTCTTTCTCTATCTCCCTCTCCCTCTCTCTCCAATAAAAAAGAGTAGAATTAAAAGATAAGGTTATTTTGGTGCAAAAAAGGTTGAAATCTGTGCCAGTTTTTTCATAGCACCCATGTTCCATGAGCTTTCTGAAAACCTCTCAGGAGCCTTGAGAGCTCCCTGGAGTGTCCCTTCACCTGGGGACGCCTGTGGGCCCATCCAGGTGGCAAGGCCCAGCCTGACCATGCCATCCCCACCCCCAAATCTCCCTGCATCTGTCTCTGGCATTCCCCTTCCCAATCTCCCATACCAAGGCTCACCCCTCCCTGACATCCAGCCAAGCCGTGCGGTGCTGTGGGGAGAAGTGGTGCTGGGTAGCTGGGAACCGAGCTCAGGCCTGGCTTCAGCTCCCCACTGTGACCTGGAGCAGAACAGATCA
Source organism: Oryctolagus cuniculus (assembly GCF_964237555.1). NCBI lineage: Eukaryota > Metazoa > Chordata > Mammalia > Lagomorpha > Leporidae > Oryctolagus > Oryctolagus cuniculus. The sequence continues at coordinate 137,865,941 of NC_091438.1, read as the reverse complement.
CTTCTCGGCTGTCCCTCGGTGTTGCCATCTGTACAACGGCACCAAGTGCACCTGCTGTGCTCACTATGAAGAAGATCAGCAGAGGCTGGTCAGGATTACAGTCTCAAAGGGCCGGGGCCAGGGCAAGTACCTGAGAAACGACAGGGTCTGGGGGGCCCGTGGGGCTCAGGACAGCAAGTGCCACAGGGTTAGGGCAACCACTGGTCAGCTCGGTTCTTGACGCCACAGGGAACACAGCCCCTTACAGCCAGATCTCCTGGTTTTTCAGGAGCAGCCCCCAAAACATGTTTTCACGTACAATCTCCAGATGTGTATGCACTTGCATAGAGATGTTTCTTAGCACCAAGAAAGCGTTTGCGTCCAGGTCACCGTTTTGTCCTCTCCAGGCACCCTGCGTAACAGATCGATCACCATTCCTTTCTCTGCCCATCTGAGTGATTCTCTCAAAAGAGAGGAAAAGTCTTTCCAGTGACAGCATTGAGGCACAGAGGGTTAAGCTGCTGCATGCAATGCCGGCATCCATATCAGAGCACTGGTTCAAGTTCCAGCTGCTCCACTTTCAATCCAGCTCCTTGCTAATGCCCCAGGGAAAGCTGCAGATAATGGCCCAAGCCACCCATATGGGAGACCTGGATAGAGTTCTGGGCTCCTGGCTTCAGCCTGGCCCAGCCCTGCCCATTGCGGTCAACTGGGGAGTGAACCAGGAAAAAGAAAATCTCTGTCTCTCCCTCTCTCTTTGTAACTCTGCCTTTCAAATAAATAAATCCTTAAAAAGAAAAAAGCCTTTGCAAGCCCTTCCTCCCCTTCCACTGTTTTTACCACCTTCATGCAGCCCCCCAGGCCCTATCAATCCACAGACACGGGAGGCTCTGAGCCACTCGGCCAAGATGCCCCAGTCTCCCTGCCGCCCTCCCAGCCCGTCTGGGTGGAGCAGAGCTCTCTGCTCACGTCTGACACGTCGTACGTGGCAGAGCCCTTACCTTGGGTCAAACCCGTCCCACAGAATCGATGCGTTGGGAACAGAGTGCTGGCAGTGGGCCTTGTGGGAGGAGTCTGGGCCGTGAAGACTCCACCCTCACAGATTAATAAATGCCCTTCTAAAAGGGTTTGTGTCCCCAACGTGGGACCTTCTGCCACATGCGGACACAGTGCTCCTCCCCACCAGCAGACACAGCGGTCAAAGCACTATCTTGGACCCAGAGCTTAGACTCTCACCAGAGGCAAGCACCTTGACCTTGGTCTTCCCAGCCCCAAGAACTGCAAGGAAATCAGTTTCTTGTAGATGACCCAGTCTTTGGTGTCTGTTACAACAGCACAAGACGGACCAGGACAGCCCCGCCCCTTCGTGTTCTCATTTGATCTGTGTGACACCAACGTGTGAGTGAGGGAAGCGGGGTCCAGAGGAGGTGACAGTCAACAGATGCTTTTTAGAAACCTACTGTTGGGGGCTGGCACTGTTTTGTAGTAGGCTAAGCCTCTGCCTGTGGTGCCGGCATCCCATATGGGCACCAGTTCCGGTCCCCGTCACTCCACTTCCGATCCAGCTCTCTGCTATGGCCTAAGAAAGCAGTAGAAGATGGCCCAAATACTTGGGTCCCTGCACCCACGTGGGAGACCTGGAAGAAGCTCCTGGTTCCTGGCTTCGGATCAGTTCAGCTCCAGCCGTTGTGACCATTTGGGGAGTGAACCCGTAGAAGGAAGATCTCTCTTTCTCTCTCTCTCTCTCTCTCTCCCCCTCCCTCTCTCTGTAGCTCTACCTCTCAAATAAATAAATAATCTTTAACAATAGGGGGAAAAAACCTACTATGCACTTGGCACTGGGGAGTGGCAAATGCAAGGTCAGAGTATTTTGGTTGCAAAGGACAGAATCTAGATTAAACAGGCTCCAGCAAAGAAACCACGTAGCACCTTCTGTGCAGGCAGGATGAGAAACAGCCGCACTGGGCCCCAGCGGGGACTCGAACACCTCCCAAGGATTCCCTGATTCTCCCTGCTCGGCCCCTGTCTCTCCACAGCAGAATCCTTGTCCCGCTCAGCACGGCAGCTGTTCCAACCCACCAGCCTCACTGTGCTGACCCTAGACAGACACGCACACTGTCCCTTGTTCCAGGGCCCCTGAGAAGCACCCTGGGTAAGTCAGCCTGCGTTAAGCTGTCATGTTGGACCAATCAACTAAGCCAGGTCAGTGTGACTGATCTGCTCTGCTGGGCTAGTCCCGCCCAAGTCAGCAGGAAAGCCAGCGCTGTGAGAAGACGCAGCTGGGCGGACGGGGAAGGGCCATTCCCCCAGGAAAGGAGCCTGCTGCCGGCTGCAACCAGAGATGGTCTGCTCTGGGCTCTTCCAAAAGACAAGCCTGAGACAAGGATTTGTGTGCGAGTTGTTTACTTGAGAGGCAATCTGGGGAACCAGCCCGGAGAGGGAAGGGAGGCAGAGGAGGAGGGGAGCTATGCAGGCTGTGTCCTGACAAGTGACCTCCCAGGGCAGCTGGGCCTAACTGATGGAACAAGGACAGAAGCCTCGGCCACTTTAGGTTCTTGTTACCCCTACCACCTTGCTTTGTTTGTTTGTTTGTTTGTTTTTAAGATGTATCTATTTATTTGAAAGTCAGTTACACAGAGAGAGAAGGAGGGGCAGAGAGAGAGAGCGAGAGGTCTTCCATCTGCTGGTTCACTCCCCAGCTGGCTGCAATAGCCAGAGCTGCACCGATCCAAACCCATAGCCAGGCACCAGGAGCCAGGAGATTCTTCCTGGTCTCCCACACAGGTGCAGCGGCCCAAGGACCTGGGCCATCATCTACTGCTTTCCCAGGCCATAGCAGAGAGTTGGATCAGAAGTGGAGCAGCTGGGACTCGAACCAGGGATGCTGGCACTGGAGGAGGCAGCTTTACTGACTATGCCACAACGCCGGCCCCATCCCTGCCTTCTTTCAAAAGACTGGTTCAGTGTCACATCCTGTATTGTTCCCCACCCCACCCCCTGCATTCTTCCCCAGGTTTGGAAGCCAGTGGGACAGTCTTGAAGAACCGGTATGAAGAAGCTCATCTCGGCCTCCTGCCCCCACCCCCACCACAGCCCACCCACGATACAAAAGGCCCAGGCTGCTGGGGTCTGGGTCCAGGCCCTCTGTCACGTGTTCTCTCAGTCTGTATACACGCTGACAGTTGGTCGACCTCTGCAAGTTTATTTTCTTTGAATAAATTCTGTCTGGCTCTGAGTTTGTATTCTGTCTCCTCTCTGTTCTGCTGCGCCCCTTTTCCTTACATTTGGTGCCACCAGTCTATACTCTTTTCCTTCCAATAATCTTCCTGGGGGCTTCTGGGAAGTAGCAGAATGTGGCTCCAGGCTATCTCAACGGACGGGTGAAGAGTACAGAGCATTTGTCCCTGTCTTCCATCAGTCATGATGGAGGGCTCCTTCCATGGGGCACCAGTTTGCTAAAAGCAGGTAGAGAGGCCCCGGGAGCCCAGAGAGATTCAGGTAGAATGGCAGATGTGCTGGAGCCATCTATCATCAGGCACCATGCTCTATGCAGGTGCCGTCAATAACGGAAATAGAGCAGGCAGGGGTATGGGCTGGAGGCTGACAGCACCTGCTCCACGGATTGACTGCTTGATGGGACAAGATCTGAAACCCTCATCCATCTGGTTGTTTCCAGGAGGCTGTGAGATCTGTGCTCCAGACCACAGCTGAGTACATCCAGGCCAGTGCCCAAAAGGGAGGTCCTTGACCTTGGAACTGTGGGGCCGTCTTGGGGAAGGTAGGGGTCCATGGTCAGTTTCAAGAACCGCTCATAAGCCCTCCATGCTCTACCAGGGAGGTGCTGAGGGAACGGGGACAAGCTGCTCACAGGTGATTGGGACCATGCATCCCCTGTTCGTGTGGGTCTGGCTGGAGGAGAGGCGATGTGGAAGGGAGCATTGGGCCCCAGGCTTGGGGACGGGGAGTCGCACAGCTGTCACGGCCCAACCCAGCCGGCACAACAAAAATAGTGGGGAGGGCCTAGAGCTGCAGCCCAGTCGCAGTCCCCACAGGCACCCCGGAAAGGAAACGGGTGGTAGGCGGAAAGCACCCCGTCAGTCCTCTCCTAGGGCCCTGGGGAAAAGACAGGCCTGTCCACCCCACACCCGAGAGCAAAGCCCTGCAGAGCAAGGACAGGACTGTGTGAGGCGCCCGCTCGCATGACCATGCTCTCCGAAGGACCCCCAGCTCCCTCCCAACGCTCGCCCCAGGGGACCCTGTCCTCCCTGGAGGAGATCAAGACTCAGAGGAAAGCGACTTGACCATGGCCACACAGCAGGGAGCAGAAAGGCACCCACCTCCCACCCTTCCCACTCCACCGGCTCTCAACCCTCTGCAGAAGCGAAGTCCTGCAGCCTCCCCTGGCACCTCCAGCTTCCACAGGAAAGCAAACTCCTCCCAGCACAGGCTGAAACCCGGCCTCTACAGGAGCAGGCGCTCAGGCTCCCAGGCGCATGGCAGCCCAGGGCTCAGCGGTGGCACTGTCCTAGGGCCTGGGCCCTGCTCCTCTATGGGGCCTTCATGACTGGGTCGCCCCAGTTCCCTCCAGGGCATAGGCAACTCGGGGCAGACCCCAGACCTGCAGCATCTCCTGTCCTACTGTTAGTGGAGGACGGGACCCCTCAGACCCTGTGGCCGTTGACATCTCCTCCTGTTTTCCCTTGGCAGAGCTGAGACAGGCAGTCCACAGACCAAATAATGGGGGAAAACAGTAAGAACACGGAGTCTCACTCCCTGAGACGGATAGAACAGCTGGCATTTATCGGGTGGCTATTACTGCCAGGCATGCGTACCTTCAGCATTTCCATTCATCCGGTCCTCACGGTACTGCTGTGAGGTAGGTGCAGTTGCAGCCCCATCTTCCAGATGAACAAATTGAGGCCAAGAGAAGCTCAGAAACATGCCCAGGGTAGCTCAGGAAGCAGAATAGCTGGGATTGGAATCCGGGCAGCTGGGCGCCCGGGCCCATGACTTTAACATCTGAATCAACACCCTCGCGCCCACGGATTTGTCTATACTCTCGGTTTCTTTGCTCTTTTTTTTTTTTTAATTTATTTATTTGACATATAGAATTAGCCAGTGAGAGAGAGAGACAGAGAGAAAGGTCTTCCTTTTCCGTTGGTTCACCCCCCAAATGGCTGCCACGGCCGGAGCTACGCCAATCCGAAGCCAAGAGCCAGGTGCCTCCTCCTGGTCTCCCATGCGGGTGCAGGGCCCAAGCACTTGGGCCATCCTCCACTGCACTCCCGGGCCACAGCAGAGAGCTGGACTGGAAGAAGAGCAACCAGGACTAGAACCCGGTGCCCATATGGGATGCTGGTGCCGCAGGCAGAGGATTAAGCAAATGAGCCATGTTGCCAGCTCCTCAGTTTCTTTACTCTTGAACTGAATCACTCCTTCATTCACCATCAAGTCCTCCCAAGCCCCTGGCACGTGTCTGGCATGATGACTGATGACGGAGAAGGAGCAGTGAGCAGGATTCTCAGGGCCCCGCTCCGGGCCCGGCCCTCCTGGAGAGAAGGCACCGAACACACAAGCACACCAGTGATGCTGCGAGGGAGAACGTGACAGTCACGCAGGAGAAACAGGGAGCCGAGACGCCGCGTAGCAGAAACCACACCAGGTTTGGAATGTCAGAGAAAGTGACACTTTCTGAGAAAGTGACATTTAAATGGTGCTCCAGAGCTTGAGTCGATGCCAGCTCACAGAAAACAAGGAAAAGCCTTGAAGGCATGTGCAAAGGCCCCGGGGTGGGAAAGAGACTCTTACGTCCAAGGTGAAACGAGGCCAATGTGGCTGAGCACAGAGATGGGAAGGAAGAGGCTGCGGGTGATGAAGGGGCAGGGGCTTCACAGGTCGTGTAGTAACCTGGGATTTTATCCCAAGGGCAATGGGGAGCCTCCAGATGGCATAGGCCGCTGGCTTGGCTTCGGGCACAGAGGCGGTGCTTGGTAACGAAGCATCGTCATCACGGCTTCATCTTCCAGCCTTTTCACCTCTCCTAAGAGGAGGCAGTGGGCCCCGCCCTGGCTCCACGGGGACCCCGCAGGTTGTCCTGTCTGGCATCCTCTCTTTCGGATCCAGGGTGGAGGATCCAGCCAGGTGTCTCCAGCAGAGAGCTCCTGGGAAGATCAGGAACTCCCACACCCTTTGCCCTCTGGCTCCGTCCCCTCCCCGGAGCTGAAATGGTGCGGGCAGAGGCCACCCTGTCCACAGATCTCCCTGCAGTGGGTCTCCCGGATCTTTCCCCGGGCCTCTCCCCTCCGCTGCCTGTTCTGGCTTCTCTCTCTCTCTCACCGTTCTCTCCTCCACAGGCAATGCTTTCTCTGCCTGCTCCCTAAAGCGCCAATGCAACCCCAGAGCTCTGCCTGGACCCTCGTCTCTCAGGCCACTGTCTCAGGACTCCCTCGTCCCCTCCTGCAGCTGTTCCCATGGCCAGGGGAGCCTGGGACTCCACTGTCGCCTCCTGCCGGCCTTGGGTGGTCCACACAGCACGCCATGAACACAGGTTAACTCTGAGCACACTAACTCCACACACACCCCAGGCAGCACACCGTGCATCTCCCTACCCATTCTGCCCCCACCCCCAACCTGCAGTTCCTAACGTGCTCCGTAATTCCATCAGTGGCCGAATCACCACGCCAGATCCCTGGGTCCCATCCTTGGTGGGCCTCCCACTGCACCCCTCCATCCAATCAGCCCCTGGAAACCGACACTTCCCACCTACCACCTGGAGCCAGTCCTTTCGCTCAGTTCCTGTCGAAATCATAGATTTTATTTATTTATTTGAAAGGTAGAGTTAAGACACACAGAGAGAGACAGAGGCAAAAAGACAGAGGTCTTCCATCTGCTGGTTCACTCCCCAGATGGCTGCAATGGCCTGAGCTGAGCGTATCCAAAGCCAGGAGTCAGGAGCTTCTTTCGGGTCTCCCACATGGGTGCAGGGGCCCAAGCACTTGGGCCATCTTCTATTGCTTTCCCAAGCCATAGAGAGCTAGATCACAAGTGGAGCAGCCGGGACACAACCCAGCACCCGTATGGGATGCCAGCGACATAGGCTGAGGCTTAGCCCACTACACCACAGTGCCAGCCCTGGCAGTAACTTTTTACTGGTTTTACAAGCCCATCCAGCCCAGCATCTCTAGGGCAGAGTGAGATTTCTAAACACCCTGAACACCCAGTCAGTCCTCATTAAGCACAGATCCCACATCACGAATTCATCTGTTCACTACAGTCTATTTGTGACCTGAAAATGAGTACTTGAGGCACTCTCGCGGCCATTCAGGACACATGGAGAGCAGCAGGACACTCATGCCTCATCCCTGAGGTGGAGCCCATGGCCCTCGGCTCCTTCCTCCAGCCCCAGATCTAGGCAGCTGCGCATTCTTCTCATTGTTGGACTTCTTGGTGGCTTTGCTGTTGAAAGGGGCCCCAGCCTAGGTCGCCAAGTGCCTGGGGGAGAAGATGGGTGTGCCAGATAAGCACCAGGCAGGCTGCATTCGGCTGCCTTTGGCCATGAGTTCAATGCTAAGGAGCCAGCAGTACATATGAGACACGACATGAGACACGGTGTCAGTGCCACATGGAACAAGGCTGCGCGTCGGCTGGTGAAAGCCTAGTAAAGAGGGCAGGAGCAACCTCGGGCGGCGCTCATGGCCACGCAAGAACATAGCTGCCCTGGACACAGAGACCCAGCGGCTCCCATGGGTCCCTGCCCCATCTCTGCTGAGGACTCCCTGTGCTTTCTCTGCACACAGGCTACGGCCATGCTCCTTGGCACGGCAGCCCGGGTCCCTGACAGCCCGGAAGGTCTTCATGGACCCTCTCCTCGCCACTTGGCGCCCCTGCTGCAGCTCCCTCCTGCTGAACCCTCCTCACTCATCTTTCACGGGGTAGAGTGAGGCCCTTCCCCCTCCCCACTCCACATGCCCACAGCCTCACCTCCCTTGGTGAACTCCTACACATTCTTCCAGACCCAGCCTAAACCTCACCTCCTGGGGGGCTCTGTCGGGCAGGCCTAATCTCTAACTTCCTGTCTAACACAAAGGCACAACCAAAGACTGGCAGGTGAGGGGGCGGTGCCTTCGGAGGGCTCAGTCTCTGCCTGGTTTCCCAAAGGACTTCCCCCTGGGTGCTGTGAGCGGGACACATGGCTCACATGGTTCCTGCACCCTGATTATCCATGTCTGTTCCCACGTCTTGCGGTGTTGTGACTCATCCGTTTGTGTGCCTCCTCCTGCACTTGGCAATAGTTTGGGGGAAGAATGTGGAGGGGTGTGGATGTATGTGAGCCTCCTAGATGGACGAGCACAGTCATGTCACATGGCATTCATTCAATAAATCTGCATCCATCGGGGTCCAACTTACCACCACCTGGTGCCAGGCGCCAGGCACACAGCAGCGAAATAATGAAGCCACTGCCCCGTGGGAGCGCACCACTGTGCCCCCAAGGGTGGCCTGCATGTCACAGCCAGTGTGGGTGGCACGCCATTGTGTAAGCTTATGAACATGTGGTGGGAGTCCAAAGCCGTGAGTCCCGCTCACAGCTCCCAAGGGGCGTCTCGGAAGTCCATTGGGAAACCAGGCAGAGACTGAGCCTTCCGAAGGCACCGCCCCCTCACCTGCCAGTCTTAGGCTGTGCCTTTGCAACTCAGAGACGATGGCCTCCAAACACAATTTTCCTCAGTGAGCCGGTGTCCCACTGCCTTCTCCAGACACAGGAATAAGGAATAACCACTGGTGCTGGGCAGTTGGTCTCCACGGGGGACAGTGCAGGAAGTCCTCCAAGACTGGGGCCATCCATGCACTGACAACCAGGTGGGCGCTGTTTTCCCACCTCCCACACAAGAAGCTGAGGCACTGGGACTCAAGCCACATGGGGCGCCTGTTCAGCCCAGCCCTGCACGGCGCCCGAGCGTTAGTAGAGGAGGCAGATTTAAAACCAGCAGGGGCGAGACTCAAATCCAGGGCAGGAGATTCTGGGTGCAGGGGTGTGGGACTCACTTGCAGCTCCCCCGGGTGAGGAGGCAGGTGGGAGAAGGCACCCAGCGGGAAGCCACTTAAAGGGGCAAGTGCATCTGGGCCCAGAGCTGAGAGCAGGGAGTTGGCAGGGGTATCCGGAGGTGTGAGCACCTGGAGACCCGGAGGAGGGGTGAGAGTTAGAAGCAGAGAACTTGCAGGCCTCCCACACCCTGCGCCCACGGAGGGGAAGAGGAGGTGGGGGATCAGCGGGACCCCTGATTCTGCTCGAGAGGATGTCGGGTTTCCAGTTTCCGAGCGAATCCTAAAGTTTCCTGAGCCTCCGGGATGGCCTGGGGAGGCTGCGGCCCAGCCAATGGCAGCTCCGGCCGCGGGCCGCAGCTCCTCCTCCTCCTCCTCCTCCTCCTCCTCCTCCTCCTCCCCCTCCCGGCGGCGGGCACACCCTGACTGCTGGGCCACTCGGTCGCAGGAGCTGGCTTTCCCCCCTGAAACCCTCCTGCTTCGGACATGAATTCCTGCCGCTTGCTGAGTCCCTCTGCCGGCTGCCGCGCACCGACCCGGCAGCACCCCGCGGAGTAGCCAGGACGGTAAGGACACCTGCATCCAGATGTGCCCTGACCCCTGGCACACCTGGCAGCACACTCCTGCTAGGCAGTGAGAGGAGGTGGCCGGGACACCTGGGCCGCCCGGGTCCTGCTGGGGGAGGCGTGCAGGGCTGCTCGTTCCCTGCGCCCCGCGTCCTCCTTGCTCTCCCTAGCCGCGCTAAGGTGGGAGCGGGAACCGAGCGGGAGAGGGGCTCCGAGGGAGCCGCGCCGGGCGGGAGGGCGGAGCTGCGCTGCCCGCATAGCCCCGCCCCGCCCCGCCCCGAAGCGGGCTGGGCCCAGCCCCGGGGGCTAAGGGCTGGGGCCTCGCTGGGTGTTCCCCAGGAGCCGCCCGAGGTCCGCCCACCCTGGCCGGGCTGAGCAGACAGGATGGTGATTCAGAGCAGGGGCCCCCGGCCAAATGGGAGGTGGGGTGGAAAGACCGGGTGGGGAGCAGAGACGCCGCAGCCGCCCTGGCCCAGGCCCCGCGGAGGGGGAGGCAGTGTGCACGGACTGCGAGCAGCGCGGACTGCAAGCAGCTTGTCCAAAGAGGCCCAGACCCCAAACTGGACAGTCCCCAGAGGATGGGCTCTGGACTAGCCAGCCTGAGTCCAGCTCCCAGCCCTGCCGCTGGCGTGCAAGCTGTGTGACAGAGAGCTACTTCATTAACCTCTCTATGTTGCACTTTCCTCGTGTGCCCATTGGGGATGTAGCACTGTGGCTCAGTGAGTTAGGTGTTGCCTGCGACCCTGGCCGGCATCCCATATGAGCACCCGTTCAAGTCTGGGCTGCTCTGCTTCCAATCCAGGTCCCTGGATGCACCTGGCCAGGCAGCAGAAGACGGCCCAACTACTTGGGCCCTGATACCCCATGGGAGGAGACCCGAATAAAGTTCCAGGCTCCTGGCTGTGAGCCTGGCCCAGCCCTGGCTATTGTAGCCATCTGGGGAGTGAACCAGCAGATGGAAGAGCTCTCTCTCTCCTGTCTCTATAACTGCCTTTCAAATAAATAACGAAATCATTAACCAAAAAATACTATTTAAAACCATGCTGTGCCCTACCCAGAGGTAGCTACAAGGGAACAGTGTGTGACGCCAGTGTGTGACACCTGTTGCAGCCACACTTCCAGCAGACCCAGCAGAGGGTCGGGATGGCCAAGACCTCCTGCCTGGGAATTTGTGCACACAAGCTCCCCCGGGGCCCTGGGTGGCCAGCAGGGCGAGGCCACAGTGCATGGGTCTCAGGGACCCCCAGACAGGGGACGTCCCAGTGAGGGAGCCACACAGCAGACCTGCTCCTTAAATGCCCTGGCCCCTGATTCGCATGTTCTCATGCCGAATGCACCAGCGGAAGTGCCCAGAGCAGAGCCCCATGTGGGTGTCTGGGACCCAGCTGCTCCCTAAAGATGCTCCCAGTTCCAGTCCACCCTGGGAGACACCCACCGTGAGATGAGTCAGCACAGTGCAGTACAGGGCCCCTTGTAACCCCGCCGAACCCTGCCAATGCTTCTGGAACACAGAATCCTTTCTTACTCCTCCTCTCTCCAGCCTAAGGAACAGGTCCCTTGGGAACAATGGTTGGGGAAACAATGGAATACCCAGCCCCGCTAGGAAGCCTATTGTCCAAAAAGAATTGTTCTCTCTACTTTATCTGGTAGCTCAGTTGCCTTTGGCCCTGCTACAAGTGGGTCACACCCAAGCAGAGGCCAAAGAGCAGGTTTCCCTGGGACGAGGCTGTCTGGGGAGAGAATGGAGAAGGCAGCCCCTGTGTCTTCACTCTGCAGGACTCCAGGGTCACAGTTGCAGGCCCTGGGAGCCACCAGTGCCCCTACTTCCATGGGTGGAGTTGGGTTCTGACTTAATTACCTATGCTGAGGATCCCCATTCTGCATCCAATAGTCTATAGGCCTCTAAGCCTCAGTTTCCTCCGTCTGTGAAATGGGCTCAGGACTGAGGCCAATGACCTCTGTCTGCAGAGTGCTCGGAGTGAGCATTTCGTGAGGGCCGGGCAGTGACTGTGATGGTTTTCTTGCAGTAGCCGCCGACGCTTCTCAAGCCCACCATGAACTGGGGAGTCTTTGAGGGGCTCCTGAGCGGGGTCAACAAGTACTCCACGGCCTTTGGGCGCATCTGGCTGTCGCTGGTCTTCATCTTCCGCGTGCTGGTGTACCTGGTGACGGCGGAGCGTGTGTGGAGCGATGACCACAAGGACTTCGACTGCAACACCCGCCAGCCGGGCTGCTCCAACGTCTGCTTCGATGAGTTCTTCCCCGTGTCCCACGTGCGCCTCTGGGCCCTGCAGCTCATCCTGGTCACGTGCCCCTCGCTGCTCGTGGTCATGCACGTGGCCTACCGGGAGGCTCGGGAGAAGAAGCACCAGGAGGTTGCCGGGAAGAACGGCGGGCGCCTCTATGCGAACCCCGGGAAGAAGCGGGGCGGGCTGTGGTGGACGTACGTCTGCAGCCTGGTGTTCAAGGCCGGCGTGGACGCTGCCTTCCTCTACGTGTTCCATTCGTTCTACCCCAAGTACACCCTGCCCCCCGTGGTCAAGTGCCACGCTGATCCGTGTCCCAACACCGTGGACTGCTACATCTCCAAGCCCTCAGAGAAGAACATCTTCACCATCTTCATGCTCGCCACGGCCGTTGTCTGCATCTTGCTGAACCTGGTGGAGCTGAGCTACCTGGTGAGCAAGAGGTGTCTCGAGTGCCTGGCGGCGAGGAGGGTCCCGGACCCCTGCCTGAGGCATCTCTCGCACTCTCCCTGCAAGCAGGATGACCTCCTCTCGGGGGACCTCATCTTCCTGGGCTGCGACACTCCCCCCGCTCTCCTACCAGACTGTCCTCGAGACAACGTGAAGAAAACCATCCTGTAAGGGAGGGGCTGAGGGGCTGGTGCATGGCTTGGGTGGGGGTTGGAAGATTCCAGAATCTCCCCTGGGTCCAGCCAGGCAACTGGGAGCTGAGCCTGGAGTTGGAGGAGCCAGGCAGCCTGAGATACAATCTCTGGTTCCCTGATGGCTCCAGGCTCTGCAGCCTTGGACGAGTTACACACCGTACTGGGCCTCAGTTTCCCTTATGTAAAGAGAGTTTGGGGACCACGTCTCAGGGTGGTTCCCAGGAGGGATTTAGTAAAAGGACCTCCAAGGTGTGTGGCCCCCAATCAGGGCTTAATAAAGGTCAATGCATTTGCTGGTTCAAAGTACCCTTTGGTCATTTGGCCTTGATGACTCATCACTCTCTCTGCCCTGCGAAAGACTGACCCAACCCAAGGAGGGGCAGAGGGGTCCCCGGCACTCTTGGGAACCCTGCTCCTGGCTCACGTTCAAGCTCTTGTTTAGGCCTGTGTGTTGTCTGCACGAGAATGCAGCTCAGCACAGGGGGAACCGCGTGTGGCAACGGCAAGTTCACGGCTTCTGGAGCCTGAACGACTGCGTGGAATGCTCAAGTTCCCCTGGGACTCTGGGAGAGTCACTTTTATCCCTTTCTAAAATGGGTTAATAATACCTAGCCTTCGGGGTTACTGTGAGTTAGTCGGCTGTAAACAGTCACATAAACGTTAATCACTGGTATTAGGAAGTACTCGATCTGTGCTGGGGAAATCAGGTGGAAGGGCCCCTCCCCGCTGACATTCACCTTCCCTGTCCCAGCCTCACCTGGGCCCCAGACTCCTCCGTAGCCCACGCTGGGTCATGCCCCGGCTTCCCTAAGGCCTCCCCCAGAACCCTGTGGAAGAGGACAGGGAGGCCGGGCCTGCCCCTGTGCCCACTGGGGCATTCATGCTGGCGACCTGCATTCCATGTCTCCATTGGACAGCCACGGTCAGCCCTGCTGTCCTCTATGCAACCTGAGGGCAGCACTAGCTCCCGTCCCCAGACGTGTTTCCCACCAAGGTAGGACGCGGTCCTGGCTGAAGTCCGGGTCGCCCCTTTCCAAAAATGTCAGAACCAGGCTTCTGGAGAAAGGCCAAGAGACGGTTCTGGGGACAGAGAGGTGGGGCAAGGAGACAACGCAACGGGGAAGGAGCGTCACTTCCACGGGTTCCATCCTGGGCCCAGGCGTGATGGTACCAGGAGCCTGCCACCCTCGCTGTGGCCCTCACCCACACACCTGCCAGCACAGGGAGCCAGGCCCAGCCATGCCCAGCTGGGCAGGAGCGAAGGCGTGGGCCTGCAGGGAAGAGCTGAGATGATAGCTGTGAACATGCGCCCCGGGAAGTCTCCTGCCCGCCCGGCTGGCCTGCCTGCCTGCCTACCTGTCACTCTCCTTGGTTCATTGGCCCAGAAAGCCCCACCCAGCAGGGGAGTGCGGAACAAAAGCTGCCTCCAGGAGGCCCACGGGCAGACCAGCCAGGGACTGGAGAGCCGCCTGCCAGATTCAACACGGGTGAGGACGGAACCCTGCAGGAGTGGGGCTGGGGACAAGGGACCAGTGGGGCTGAGGGCACCCAAGGGATCTTGGGGCTGTGGGCTGGGCCCCAGGGAAGGGGACAAGAGGGAACCTCGGGGAAACTCCCGAGGAGGTGCCAGGGACCGAGAGAAGAGGAGGGACCAGGAAGAAACGGGTTTCAATTCAGTTGAACAAATGTCTACTGAGAGTGTTAGCCAGGCCAGGCCAGGCCGGGGGCCGGGTTCAGGAGGCGACATGATCAGGCTGTAGAGACTGCCCACCAGTAGGTAACAGCCCAGCAGGAAAGACAGGTGAACAGACCGCGGAGAACAGGTGACGCACCTCATCCCAGAGGACACAGCAGGTGCTCAGAACGCTCCCAGGGGCCCTGAAAGCTGAGTCGGGGGCAGAGGAGGGCAGGACGTGGGACTGCGCATGCTGGGACTTCCAGAGTAGGGGGTGTGGAGCTTTGGGTACACAGGGCGGGGGCCTAAACAGGGATCATGGGCCATGTGGCTAGGACAGAGGAGTGTCTCTGAGAGGGGGCGGGGTGGGGCGCAGACCACGCAGAATCTGGCCTCGGTCCCTCCCCCAGTCCTTGTCTAAAGCTGGCACAGCTGGAATCAGAGGAACCCACTGAAGGCAAGGCAGGGGCTGGGAGGGGCGAGGCCAAGCCATCTGGGCCCAAAGAACCTCTGTTTAGCTTGGGAGCAGACCTCTGGGACCCTTCCTGGGGTCAGAGGAGAGAGGATGGAGATTGTTCCAGGAGCTACCAGAAGACTGATGAGAATACAGATAGCACAGGGCCAGGCCATGCGTTCAGAACCTGACCCCATGAGGACGCACCCCCATGCCCTGCTGCTCTGGTCCAGCCGTGGCAGCTGACGGGAAAGCACGTGGCTCAATCCAAACCTCTTGCGCGCTGTCGGGCTGATACTTGGGGTGAGAGGGGCTGGCCGGCCTGTTCCACAGGATGCTCATCTTCCCATGTGTCTATTACCTTGTAGAGCAAAAGAGACCCAGATTGTGGAACCTGCAGGCCAGGGCTCAAGACCAGCTCAGCTACTTCCGGCTGCAAGGCCTTGGGCAGTTGCCTGTCTGGGCCTTAGTTTCCTGCCCTGTGACATGGGGGCAATGGCCATCTTGCCATGTCCAAGTCTTTGCAAGTGAGGACGTGAGGACTTGGTGATTGTAAAACAGTTTTCCCCCCACCCCCCGCGTCATCATCACGGGTGCCCATTTCCAGGTCCTCCCCAGACCTCGTGGTGCAAGATCCACCCACGTGAGGCCCCCAGTACACAGCCAGCATGAACTGGGCGTTTCTTCAGGGCCTCCTGAGCGGGGTCAACAAGTACTCCACGGCCCTGGGCCGCATCTGGCTGTCGGTGGTCTTCATCTTCCGCGTGCTGGTGTACGTGGTGGCGGCCGAGGAGGTGTGGGACGACGAGCAGAAGGACTTCATTTGCAACACCAAGCAGCCGGGCTGCCCCAACGTGTGCTACGATGAGTTCTTCCCCGTGTCCCACGTGCGCCTCTGGGCCCTGCAGCTCATCCTGGTCACGTGCCCCTCGCTGCTCGTGGTCATGCATGTGGCCTACCGGGAGGAACGCGAGCGGAAACACCGCCTGAAACACGGGCCCAACGCCCCGGCCCTGTACAGCAACCTGAGCAAGAAGCGGGGCGGGCTGTGGTGGACGTACCTGCTGAGTCTCATCTTCAAGGCTTCCGTGGACTCGGGCTTCCTCTACATCTTCCACTACCTCTACCAGGATTACGACATGCCCCGCGTGGTGGCCTGCTCCGTGGCACCTTGCCCCCACACTGTGGACTGTTACATCTCCCGGCCCACGGAGAAGAAGGTCTTCACCTACTTCATGGTGGCCACAGCGGTCATCTGCATCCTGCTTAACCTCAGCGAGGTCACCTACCTGGTGGGCAAGAGGTGCCTGGAGATCTTCGGCACCAAGCGCCGGCGGTCTCGGCACCGGAGCCGTCTCCCCGACACCTGCCCGCCGTATGTCCTGTCCCAAGGAGAACCCCCTGGCAAAGAGGACTCTGTCCTAATGAAGGCCCCAGTGGACACAGGTGTGTACCCATGACCCGTGAGATCTGCAGGGAGGATCACCAGGCCTCCACTGCCTGCGTCCTGAAGCCACCCAGCAAAACGGACCCAGGCCAGGGTGCCTGTAACAGGGCAGGTTGGCAGTGGGGCTGGGGAAGCTCTCCCAGGACCAGCGCAGGCCAGGAGGGCAGTGTGCTCCCTGGGTCCTACGCCTGGGGCAGAGAAGGGTGATGGCTGGTGGGGATTTTGCATATGGCATAGGGAGCCTCAAAACCCTGAATAAATATGATTTTCTCAGTACTTTGCAGAGCAAGTGGAGAGCGGCAGATTTGAGAGCAGAGGGACTCAGATGGACCTCGGAATGGAGGCCACGAGCACAGCGGGCAACTGAGCCCTGGAAGCTTAGACCCAGGCTCACCCATCACCGCCCCAAACACATACACACCCTCACACGCACACAGGAGGGTGCTCCAGGACTCGGAGGGGAGGGCCCAAAGGAAGACACTTCTCCAAGGGCCTGGGGCTCTCTAACGCTGGCCAAGGTGGAAGGAGAGGGATCCCAGGAGAACTGGTGTGACCATAAGAGAGAGTGAGTGACCATCGCATGAAGGCGGATGGTCCAGGTGGCCTCTGCCTCCCCCTCCCAGCCTCCCTTATCCAGCCCAGCACAGGTCCAAGGCAGGTGAGTCCCCTCAGAGGGTAGGAGGTGTGGTCAGGGGGCCTCTTGAGACCATCGGAGCTGAAAGACCCCTTGAGGGTCTCAGTCTGCAGAATTTCCCACACCCCACCAACACCCGTTCCGGAGCAGCCTAATCCTTCCCCTCCCCACCCCCACCACCTTGGCCTCCCCAGCACCACCCCTGCAGCCTGGCCCTGCCTCCCTGGGAGCCCCGCCCCTCATCACTCCCACTCCTCCAGGCAGATCACTTGGGAAGGGCACTGCCAGCCCCCAAGCTGTCTAAGCCCAGAGCTGCTGGCCTGCAGCCCTCACCCCCCACCCCTCACTAGCCCCTCCCCCCACAGCCCCACACAGCACCCGGTCCCACTCATCCCACCTCCCAAACGCCTCCCAGTCTGCCCTCCGTCCCCGTCCCAAGGCCTGGCTGCCACTCGCTGGGCCTCTCCCATCCAGCCTCTGCTGTGGGGACACACTGGCTTGTGTGAATACCAATCTGACCGAGTCATTTCTCTTGCTTTGAAAATCCTTCCACAGCTCCCCCCAACCACGACTTTCTCCCCACCCTGGCCGCCACTGACCGCTAACCCTCATCCTGTCTCCCCACCCCATTCTACCCTCCAATGACCCCACAGGGCCTGTGGTCCCTGGAGTGGTCACAGCCTTTGTCATACCCTGTGCCCGCTGCCTGCCTTCTGGAACCCTTTCTGCCTCTCTGCAACCCTTCCTCCAACCTCCAGGAAACCCCTAACGGCCACTCCCGGTGTCAGAGTCCCCGTGCTCTGCCCTGCTCCCCTGCTGGAGCGGTCAGCACCTCCCATGTCCACCGCAGTCTGTGCACCCCTCAGGAACAGGATACTGAGTGGGCCCTGAGTCACTCAGGTTCTGGCTGCCTTCAATAAATGTTTATGAAATGAGTAACGAGGCTGTGAGCTGCCTGGGGAAGGAACTGCGTCCTGTTTATCTGAATCCTGCGCTGCACCAGCCCAGGGGCTTTGGCAAATTGGGTGACATTGAACTTGGATTGGCAAGGGGATCTGCTGGGTCTGCTGGACACGGTGTCCCTTGTGGTCCCTGGGAAGCCGCCACACCTACCTTTGACTAAGGGGCAGGATCAGAGAGGCAGCCCATGGCAAGTTAGGCTCCCTGCAGACAGAGCCTGAGGCTGGGGTGGATGTGCCTTAGGGGAGCAGGGGAAGTAGGACAGGGAGCTGGCCAAGCCGAGTGGCGATGGGCACACAGGGAAATGTAGCCTTGGCCTGATCACCAACCATGCTATGCAGGGGCTTTGGACAGTCAGGCTGTCCCCCCTGGACACAAGGGTACCAGGCTTTGAGATCCTCTGTCAGTCAGCCATTGGCTTCAGGCCACCCAAGTGGCAGGTGCACTGGCACGAAGGGGCAGGTGTCTGGCTCAGCCAAGATGAGTTTTCCAGCGGGGTGGGGAGGGGGGGCTGCAAGCCACAAGCAGCCAATATTCACAGCAGCAGGAGAAGGGAGCCCCCAGTAAAGAGCACATGAGGGGCTGGCGCTATGGCACAGCGGGTTAAAGCCTCAGCCCACAGTGCTGACATCCTACACGGGTGCAGGTTCAAGTTCCAGCTGCTCCACTTCTGATCCAGCTCTCTGCTGTAGCCTGGGAAAGCAGTGGAAGATGGTCCAAGTACTTGGGCCCCTGCACCCACATGGGTGACCCGGAAGAAGCTCCTGGCTCCTGGCTTCGGATTAGCCCAGCTCTGGCCATTGCAGCCAGCTGGGGAGTGAGCCAGAAGATGGAAGGACTTTCCCTCTGTGTCTCTATAACTCTTTCAAATAAATAAAATAAATATTTAAAAAACACATGAGGAGGCCACCAGTGCCATCTACTGAACTCCAAACCCCAGGAAACAACAACAGCTCCCTCCCACAGGGCTGTGACCAACCAACATGGGAGACACCAGGCAACCCACTCTGTCCAGACCAAGCTAGCTCCCAAGGCCACAGCCAACTCCCGCTGAGGTCACAGATGCCCACTCCAGGGGCATATAATGAGCCCGTTCCCGGCCTGACCACTCCCATGGTGACCTCCCCATCGGTGCTGTTCCCAGAAGTCTGGAAGCCACAGCCTTGAGCCAGGCGGAGGCCCAGCCCCCTCTGACCAGCCTGGGGTCTCCAGAGGGACAGACACTTCAGTCACTGGGCTGTCATCCCCGGTCCCACCCACACTCTCAGGCCCCTCCACCCCCACTCTGTCTTGCCCCCATCATCTTCCTCTTTCCTATCCCCATTGCTACTGCCTACTTCTCCTCCTACATCAGCCACTGAGACCATGACCAAGGTCTCCTCCTCCCGGTCTTCTCCCACAGCCTAGGGCCATGGGATCCTAGGTACCTCCCCACCCCTCCCTTCCCTTCCCCTCTCCCCTCCCCTCCCCTTCTTCCCCTCCTCCCCCCCACCAGATAATCACCAACTCCATGACCTCCTTCTCAGTGGTTAGCTACCCACTCACGGGACCACACCCCAGACATAGTCATCACCCAAAACCACTCCACCTCTAGAACCTTCCATGCGATTCTAGTCAACAAATATCTGCTCTTTGCTTCTATTTGAAAGTCCTGTGCTAGGTGCTGGGAAGAAGCAGACATGACTGTGGAGCTCATGCTCTGTGAAAGAGGACAGCCGCCCAGCTCCCTGCTGCGGAAGCAGCGGTGCTGGGAGCAGAAGGGGAGGGCGACAGACACCTGGGCATCCAGAAGCGGACTCTCGAAGGCCTCTTTTGAGTCCTCTATTTTTAAAGATTTATTTATTTATTTGAAATGCAGAGTTACAGAGACAGAGATCTTATATCCAGTGGTTAACTCCCCAGATGCCCACCACCATAGCTATGGCTGGGCCAGGCCAAAGCCAGGAGCCTGGAACTCCATCTGGTCTCCCACGTGGGTAGCAGGGACTCAGACACTTGGAGCATCTTCTGCTGCTTTCCCAGGTACATTAGCAGGGAGTTGGGCTGGAAGTGGAGCAGCTGAGACTCAAACCAGTGCCTGTATGGGATGCCCAGTGTCACAGGTGGAGGCTTAATCCATTTTGCCACAATGCTGGCCCTGAGGCCTCTTATATCGACTCCCTGAGAGAGAGAAGGGTTTTGCCAAGCAAAAGGGTGAGATTCCAGACAGAGGGGACGGCACCTGCAAAGGGGAAGTCAACCTGATGGCCAAGGCTAAAAGACACCAGGAGAGCTCCAGCCAGGTGAGGGGCTGGGGTGGCGGGGGGCCAGTAGCGCAGTGCTTTCTTGGTAAATCCCTGTTGATGATTTCAGACTTTCTCCTTAGGACGATGCCCAGGCCCTGGAGAGATCTGGCGCAGAGGAGACATGATATGATTGGCAGTGCGTCTGGCTGCAGTGAGGAGGGGCCAAGGCAGGGCTCTCTGGAATCTGCGGCAATAACCCGAACGGGAACCAACAATGGCCTGAACCAGGGTGTGTACAATGGGGACGGAAGCAAGAGCTGGATTTTAGAAATGGTTACGAGATACAATCAGAGGGGTTTGGTAATTTGATTGGGTATGGGGACCAAGGAGAAGGAGAACTCACCCACCCAGCTTTCTGGCTCCAGCAGTTGGAACCTTTTACTGGAGCAGGAAGCCGGGTGGAGGAGCCAGCGTGACGGAGATGCCACAGCTTTAGCTTCAGACATTTTGAGGGTTTAAGGCTTCTTCCTTCCTTCCTTTCTTTGCAAGGCAGAGTGACAGAGAGAGAGGGAGAGAGACAGAAAGAGATCTTCCACCCATCAATTCTCTCCCCAAATAGCCACCACCTCGGCCAGGGCGGGGCCTGGCCAGAGCCAGGAGCCAGGAACTCTAACCAGTGTCCCACATGCATGGCAGGGGCCCAGGGACTCAGGCCATTCTCTGCTGCCTTCCTGGCACAAGAGCAGTGAGCTGGATTGGAAACACCGCATCTGGAACACAAATTGGCCCTCCAGTGTGGGTTGCCAACATTGCAAGCAGCAGCTTAACCCACTGCACCACAAAGCCAGCTGTA
Source organism: Oryctolagus cuniculus (assembly GCF_964237555.1). Taxonomy (NCBI): domain Eukaryota; kingdom Metazoa; phylum Chordata; class Mammalia; order Lagomorpha; family Leporidae; genus Oryctolagus; species Oryctolagus cuniculus. Next base: position 137,845,219 of record NC_091438.1, on the reverse strand, counting down.
CACGTTGTGAGTCGGAGATACAGATGAGAAATCCTGGCTGCTCCCTGCCACCATGGGCCATCCTGGCCCTCGGCTCACTGTCTTTTTTTAGCAGCTGCCCTTCCTTCATTCTTGGTGGCTGCATGTCCAGCGCCCTGGCCTCTTCCATCGCTCATGCGCTGGACTTTGTCAAGGACCTTGTACCCACCTGTCTCTTTATGAGGAGTCTTGGGTTAACAGGCAGTCTGCAGATTGAGGGTGAAAAATGTTGCCCCAACAAAGTTAACCTTAGCAAGGTCAGAAGTGCCTGTCTGCTGGGAGCTTCCAATCTTATCATGAGAATAGCAAAGGAATGGTGACTCCACCCTTCTGAGCTCCCAGTTTACTGTCAAAGGAATCAGATATTCCACCCTTGTGATGGCCCTTTTATCATGAGCAAGCCAGACAGGAAAAAGGATTGCAAATAAGTCTTGATTTTTAGAATCTCTCTGCTTGTCTGCTTGGAAATTCTTCTTCCATGTGAGACAAAGAACTGAGGTAACACTATGTTCTCCACCACCGCTTTCCCGTAACATCTGAGCTCCCTCACTCTGCTGCCCACCCCTGCAGTCTACCCACCATTGTTCACCGCCCTTCCCAGCTCAGACTCCATGGGGCCCCAGGTAATCACCAACTCCGAGATGTCCTCCATTTCCTCTCCAGGCCTCCGCGCCACCCAGGGGGCAGGACCCGGATTCTACTCAAACTTGACTCCACTGAGCACCTGAGAAGAGCACAACCAGGCTGCTCGTAGTTTAAGCTTCAGACCACAGAGCCCAGGTGGACACTCAGCACCTGCAAGCAATTCTGCATCATCCTAAAGCCTTACCCCTGATCCCTGATGCCTGTCTCACACTTTTTCCTCCAACTTCCATTTCCACTGCCAGCCACACACCGTGTGTTCCTGGAGAACAGAAGCATCAGGCAACTGCTAGCTCCTGTACCCCACCACAGCTGCAGGAGCTCCGGCACTCTGCCTTCTCTCCTGCAGCCTGAACAGCATATCCCTGCTCCTGGGAAACCCATCTACTTGGTCCCTGGACCCCACCACCTCTCACCCACTTGGGACTGTGCTCCACAGCCAGTCCCTCTCTCCCCCAAGTCACAATCCCTCTCTCTGCAAATGACCATATATTTTATTTTTGCTTTAAAGATTTATTATTTTTTATTTATTTGAAAGGCAGAGTTACAGAGAGGAGAAGAGACACACAGGGAGAGAGATCTTCCATCCTCTGGTTCACTCCCCAAATGACCACAATAGCCAGGGCTGGTCCAGGCTGAAGAGCCCAGAACTTCTTCTGGGTCTCCCATATGGGTGCAGGGGCCCAAGTTACTTGGGCCATCTTCTGCTGCTTTCCCAGGTGCATTAGCAGGGAGCTGGTTCAGAAGTGGAGCAGCCAGGACTCAAACCAGCGCCCACATGGGATGCCGACATCACAAGCAGAGGCTGAACTTGCTAAGCCATAGCACTGGCTCCTATCATAGTCTATTCATCTCTCCCTTTTCCCAGTGCTCCTTTGATGCCACATCCTTCCTCAGCTCCTCCCCTTGACAGAAGACAAAGTGTCACCTGTGTGGCACCTCTAAGTGTCACCTGTGCAAACCTTCTTCACTCCTCATCACTCCTCTCTGGTCAAGGTCACCACTGGCCTTCAAGTTCCCAGATCCAGGGGTCAGATCTGCAGCCTCCTCTTACGTCCTCAGCAGTGTTTGGCCACGGAAGCCCCCTGCTTGAACACCGTCCTCTCTTGCTCCACGCGGCACCTTCTCCTGGCTTTTCTCTCTTGACCTCCACTGATGGCTCCTCTCCTCTTCCTACTCACTAAGTTCATGATGCCCCAGGGTCCAGTTCTCCACCCTCTCCTCTCTATGCATCCTTCGGTGATTTATCCAGTAGCACCTATAAAACCATCGATAAATGGATGACGCCTACATTCGTGTCTTCAGAGCCAACCTCTCCCATGTCAGACTCAGGCATCCGAGTTCCCGTTGCTCATCTAAAATAGAACTGCTCATGCCCCTACCTGAGAACAGGTGTGTGTCTTCCACCTCCACCATCCTCTTTCCTCACAATCGCACCCACACCATTAGCAAGTCGTGTGGGCAATAGTGCCAACATGCTTTCAAACCCAATCGCTTCCTACCCTCTCCAGTGGACTGTCCTTGTCCCAGTACCTGCACACCTGCAGCGACCAGGTGCCCAGCTTCCTCTCTTGCTCCCCTGAAACTCCGCATCCCCACAGGAGCCTGAAGGATCTTTCTAGCACACAAGTCAGATCAATCAAGTCCCCTCCTCTAAGTGCCTTCCTATTATGGCCAGAAAAATAATGAGCCCGACTCTTCCACATGGCCTGCACAAGGTTGGGTGTGACAGGTCTGAGCCCTGGCTACCCTCTCCAAAGCTGTCTCCTTCCACATTCTCCTCTCTGCACGCTCTGCCCTTTCCTGCCTTCTCCCCTCACGGGGCCTTTGCACATGCATCTGCCCTGCCCCCGGCTTCTCTTGCCTGTCTTCCCTGCACTCAGCTCTCAACTCACACATCCCCTACTGCAGGAATCCCTTTTTTTTTTTTTTTTTTTTTTTGGACAGGCAGAGTGGATAGTGAGAGAGAGAGACAAAGAGAAAGGTCTTCCTTTTGCCGTTGGTTCACCCTCCAATGGCCGCCACGGCTGGTGTGCTGTGGCCGGCGCACCGCACTGATCCGAAGGCAGGAGCCAGGTGCTTCTCCTGGTCTCCCATGCAGGTGCAGGGCCCAAGGACTTGGGCCATCCTCCACTGCACTCCCTGGCCACAGCATAGAGCTAGCCTGGAAGAGGGGCAACCGGGAAAGAATCCGGCGCCCCAACCGGGACTAGAACCCGGTGTGCCAGCGCTGCAAGGTGGAGGATTAGCCTACTGAGCCGTGGCGCTGGCCAGGAACCCCTTTGTGACCCACCTCCACAGAAGGAGCACATGATCACTCTGTCACCTACCTCATTTCTCCAACCCTGCAGCATTTACTAGGATGTCCCAGCACTTTCTATTGTTAATATAGGGAGTCAGATGGGTTAATAGGCAGCCAGAGTGGTCCCGGTGGAAATTGAGGGTGCAAAATGCTTTCTTCCCCCCCCCAAAAAAGTTATCTTTAGCAAGAATAAAAGTGCCCGCCCTACTTCCTTAGGAACCTCTAATTTTACCATGAGAATAGCAAGGAAGTGGTGATTCCTTCTGAGCTCCCAGCTTATTGTAAAGTAAATTAGGTGTCCCATCCTTCTTTGTTTTATCAAGAGCAAGCCAGACAGGGTAAAAAAATTATAATATAAATCAGGTCTTATCCCCTCCTTGTACTGATTGACAGTTTCTTCCCCAAGATTGTGCTTAAAAACCCCACTACCCCCAGCCTTCCAGGTTTCGCCTCTCTCGGATCCCCTCTCCATGCCACTCTCGACTGGAGATCTCTGACTCTAATAAATCTTGCTTTTAAATGTTTCTAAATGCTTTCTCTCTGCCTTGTCCACTTGGACATTCTTCTTCCACGTGAGAGACAAAGAACCAGGGTAACACTTTCTCCGCCGCCATTTCACCTGTAACATTCACATGTGTATTTCCTTGTTGTCCATAGAGAGGATGAGAAGGGACTTCGGAGCAAGGACCCTGTTGTGTTCACTCTTTATTCCCCAGCACCTAGAAGAACGCTCCGTATGGTAGGCACTCAGTAAACATGGGTCAGTGCCGACTGCAGAAGGGAACAGAAGAGGGAGAAAGCACAAGGCTGGAGATATCCATTGGGGGGGGGGGGGGGGCGTTGTCAGCGTGCACATCTGAAGATGCACCAGGGGGCATGCTCTCAATTATTGCATCTGAACGACAAAATGCTCTTTGCGTGAAATTCATTAGCCTGAAATAACCTCAGTCAATGAGGTTTTGGATACTTGGGGAGGTAGCCTGACAGAATCAGAAAACAATGGCCAAGATATTTTACCTAGATTTAATCAGCATTCCTGGGGGTGGGACCTGAGATTGTGAGCATTGTCTTTGTCAGCAAGCCTTAACAAATCACTTTACAAACAATAGAGGAGGCAGTTATGGTGTGTGCATGACAAATGCACACCTACTGCATGATTTTTTTAAATTTATGCAACCTCTTTTTTTGTGTGTGACAAAGAATAAAGTTTCCAGCTTCATATACAGATTCAAACAGCACTGTTTCACCAACAGCTTGGCCAGAAGTAGCGCTTTTGTGTTTTGTAAAATGTTGATGATAACCAAGAAAGCTCTAACGATATTGACCCAGATATCAATGCAAAAAGTTTAAATAAAACAGCTTCATAAAATATGAAAGGGAAAAAAGTAATTTTTCCTAATGCATGGTTTCATGAGTATAGAATCAGAATCAAAAGTAAGTGAGTGTGGCTAAAAGCTAATTGCAGATCTCTTGCTTCTGTACATATTAGCTTTGCTTGCGAACGGCTAAGGGTGTATCTTGTGAAACTATGTGGGCTCAAATTCCCAGGAACTAGGTTGACCCAAATGTGTCCTTCACTGGATCTGCTATTGGGTTTGTTATTGTTCACTGTTATCTTACAACCACATTCTGGTTTTCCTCTTTATTGTTCACTGCATACCAGGGGTCTGGTTCGAAATTGTGAGCCCTAGTGAGCTATGTAACCTGCACTCTGGTAAGGAGTATTGGTCCCGATCGGTGGCCGGTCCTGATCTGTTACCTTGCCTCTCATTTGTCTCTCATTTGCTTCTCATTTTCAATAAAATTCATGTGTGACTGTCACTTGTTTTTGTAACATTTTGTTTTAGCTGACGAGTGGATGTGACAACGAGTAGCCAGATGGATCAATAGGTTGATCTCAGTGGAAAATGAGGGAAGGGAAGTCCATTTAATAGGGTGCAAAATGCTTGCGTCCCCCAAAAGTTATCTTTAGTAGGAAAAAACTGCTGAATCCCACTGCAAGTTTCCACCCCCCAAAGCTGCCTTTAATGAGAGGAAAGTGAATTTCCCACTCCTTGGGAGCTTCCAGTCTTATCATGGGAATAGCAAGGGAGTGGTGATTCTACCCTTCTGAGCTCCCAGTATACTGTGAAATCAGAAGTCACCAATCTCACCAGACAGGGCAAACAAGATTACAAACCCTGGCCTTTTGATGGGTTTTGTCTCCGCCTTCTAACTGATTGTTAGTTTTTCCCTAAAATTGTGCTTTAAAAAAACCCACTTCCACCAGCCTCTTGGGTCTGCCTCTCTTGGAGCCTGCCTCCTGGCTACTGCAGCGAGAGGTTTCTGACTTAAATAAATCTGGGTTTTTCTCTCTGCCTGGTCCACCTGGAAATTCTTTCATGTGAGACAAAGAACCGAGGTGATCTTTTCTCTGCGACCATTTCACCCATAACAGTTCTAGATAATACGCAATCTTAAAAACTGCACAGTGAATAAAGCACATGATTTCAACCACACTAAAACTTGATATAATCAAATTAGTCCCCAAACGCTTTGGAGAGTTCCTTTTTTTTTTTTTTTTTTTTTTTTTTGGCGGGGGTAGGAGGGTTGGTGGTGGGGAGAAGAACTTGTGGCTGAGCCCCCCGGGTGGAGTCTCAAAAGCAGAGGCCACTGTGCAGAGGCTGCAGGGCTGAAAGAAGATGATCCTGGAGAAGGGCCTGAAGACCAACTAGAACACGGGAAGAGCTGGCGCTGTGGCGTAGCAGATAAAGTTGCCGTCTGCAGTGTCGGCATCCACATGAGTGACGGTTCAAGTCCCAGCTGCTCCACTTCAGATCCAGCTCTCTACTGTGGCCTGGGAAAGGCAGTAGAAGTCCTTGGGTCCCTGCACCCACATGGCAGACCTGGAAGAAACTCTTGGCTCCTGGCTTCTGATCGGCTCAGCTCTGGCCATGGTGGCCATCTGGGGAGTGAACCAGTGGATAGAAGCCCTCTCTTCCCCTTCTCTCTGCCTCTGCCTCTCTGTAACTCTGCCTTTGAAATAAGTAAATAAATTTTTTAAGAAAAGAAGAAGCCAGTGCCGTGGCTCAACAGGCTAATCCTCCGCCTAGTGGCGCCGGCACACCAGGTTCTAGTCCCGGTCAGGGCGCCGGATTCTGTCCCAGTTGCCCCTCTTCCAGGCCAGCTCTCTGCCGTGGCCAGGGAGTACAGTGGAGGATGGCCCAAGTGCTTGGGCCCTGCACCCCATGGGGGACCAGGAGAAGCACCTGGCTCCTGCCTTCGGATCAGCGCGGTGCGCCGGCCGCAGCGCGCCAGCCGCGGCGGCCATTGGAGGGTGAACCAACGGCAAAGGAAGACCTTTCTCTCTGTCTCTCTCTCTCTCACTGTCCACTCTGCCTGTCAAAAAATAAATAAATAAAAATAAAAAAAAGAAGGAGGAGGAGGAGAGAAAGCGGGGGGTAGGTACTTGGCCCAGTGGGTAAGACTAAGATGCCACTTGGGATGCCCCATCCCATATCAGAGTGCCGACGTCTGGGTCCCACTGCTCTGTCCCCAGTTCAGCTTCCCTGGAAGGAGGCAGCAGGTGATGGCTCTAGCACTTGGATCCATCACCCACGTGGCAGACCCCAAGGAGCTCTGGACTCCTGGCTTCAGCCTGGTCCAAACCTGGCTATAGCAGGCATTTGGGGAGTGTATCTGTGGATTCAATCAATGGTGGATTGAAAATACTTGGAAAACAAATTTGGTATCCACAGGGGGTCCTGAAACTAACCCCCCCTCCCATGGATATCGAGGGACAAGTGTACATGTTTAAAATTTTTAAATGACATAAAATAATAAGAAGCCATCTTGAAACTGCTAGATATTTGACAGCAATGTGACACTGTTCTCTCCCCAGCCCCTAAAAAGGCAAAAGAATATAAATGGAGGCTGGAAATGCCCTCTTCTCCCTCTGCCTTTCAAGTAAATATTCATTTTTTTAAAGAAAAGAATATTAGAAAGCCAGCTAAAGGTGGTTTAAGTAGATGCCACAGAAACCAAGGGGTAGGGCATCATAGCAGAGGAAGGTGACATCACAGAATCCAACAGGCAGGGCCAAACACTGATGTAGTTCAAATCAAATAAGATGGGAAGATGCCCTTAGATTTACACCAGCCTGGTCATTCGACGGGTCAGCAGGCCCTCTGTGGAAAGGATGTCATTAGTAGAGATTAAGACTATAAAACCAGGTGTACTGAGGTGAGGACACAGTGAGAGCCAAGCAAATGGAGACATTGAATGCATACCACTGCCTGAACAGTGGTGGCTTTGAGAACAGATATGGAATTGTGGGTAATTAGGGGGAGGAGCTAATGATTGACAGGTCAGCCAAACTGGAGTTTGACAGCAGCTGGGAACCCTGAAACACTGCGTGCCTGAAATTAACAAACTCAGACTTACACTCATTGCTTGCGGTGGATCCCAGAGGTCCTTGATTGACAGCTCTGGACAAGTTAGTGTTTTACCGCCAGGGCTGCCTGTGGCAGCCTGGCCTGATCTGCGTAACAGGCCCCCTTGGTGCAGCACCCAGGCTCCCCTCCCTTCCTGTGCATGGTGCAGGACCACCTCCAGGCACCAGCAAACCCCTGCAAGTTCAGCTCTAGCTGGGAATATCCAACACAGCTGCAGGATGTGAGCCCCCAGCCCATAACCTTCAGGTCACTATGGTGTCCTTGCAATAATATTGCCATGGTGGCATGGCACGCCCACTCCCAGCATGCCCCTGTCAGCCATGACACTGCCGCTTTTTCTCCAAATGGATACAGAAATAGGCAGTGCTGGCTCCCTGCCCATAACTCTGCCCTCTGAATATTCAATAGGGCTCTGCCCCAGACGGAACCCCCAATGCCTCTGGAGGGTGTGGAGGGCAGGCCTAACTTTGGTAGGGTTTTTTCCTGAATCAGGGGCTTTTCTGGTAATGAAGCTTTTTTCCTAGGGTTTTTTCCTTTGTGGAGGATTCTTCACTCTTGGAAAATTGTCCTTGGGAGGGGCTTTTCTTTGAGGCCCTTTTCCATTTCTGGCTGTTTGCTCATGCACGACTTGGTTCTTGAGGTTGCAAATCTGTTCCAAATCAATCCTGCTCTCCTGGACACCGGCAGGCCTCCACCCTTGCATTCCCTCCCATGCCCAGAGAAGAACCTGCCGCGAGCTTAGCCGGGAGCCCCCAGTCCACCACAGAAGGCAAGGTCAAGAAAGCCAGGGTCGCCGGCACCGCGGCTCACTAGGCTAATCCTCTGCCTACAGCGCTGCTACTCCGGGTTCTAGTCTTGGTAGGGGCGCCGGTTCTGTCCCGGTTGTTCCTCTTCCAGTCCAGCTCTCTGCCATGGCCCGGGAAGGCAGTGGAGGATGGCCCAAGTCCTGGGCCCTGCACCCCATGGGAGACCAGGAGAAGCATCTGGCTGCTGGCTTCGGATAGGCACAGTGCGCCAGCCGTAGCGCCCATTTTGGGGGTGAACCAATGGAAGGAAGACCTTTCTGTCTCTCTCTCACTGCCTAACTCTGCCTGTCAAAAAAAGAAAGAAAGAAAGCCGGGGTCAAGATTTTTTTTTTTTTACTTTTACTTTTATGATGGGAGAGATGTGATAACATCTAAATAGTGCCAGGATGGATCCAGTGGAGAAAGTCAAGGGCCCAAGACAGCCAAGGGAACCTAGACTCTAAAGGACAGCTCAGCTGTTGAAACAGGAAGGAAGGAGAGCTGGTGGGGCAGGTGCAAGGGGAGGCTCTTGCCACCACCTGACTGTACATCTGCTCAGCACCCCACAGGCACCTCCAAGCCTGACCCAACACTTTCTCTTTGGCTTAACTGGCTTAATGGGCTGTGCCACGTGGGGCTGGTCCCCATCTCCTTGCTTTATTCCTGATCTTCTACTTCTCTCTCCTGGCTCTCAGCACCGAAGCAGGCTCAGATCTGCCCCACCCAAAACACAAAAGCAAAACCCCTCCTTGAACCCATGTCCCCTGCAGCTACCTCCTTATCTCCTGATTCCCAGCTAGGCCCCCTGAGTAGACTCATTGTCTCTGTTCCTCACCTTCCACCAATCACTATCTATCTCTGCCCCCCACTGCACCACCCAAACTGCCTGGCCTTTGCCAAGTTCACCTACAAGTGGAGTCCTTTGTCACTGAGCCCAGTGGATGCTTTCCAGGCCTTGTCTTGTGTGATGAAGCATCTAACACGTAGACACCCTTCCTCCTTGAGTCTTTGCCCTGTGCCATGGACCCCTTATTTGTTCTGTCCCCCAACACTTTTCCTCTCCCTCCACCCGGGTCTATAGGTGACCACCAGCCATGCATCCCAGACCCTTGTGCCCAGCATGGATCTGAGCTGCAGGTGAAGCTAGAGTTCTCCCCAGGTTGTGCCTGCTGTTGCTAAGGGGAGAGTGTGTTAAGTGACAACTTGCAAAGGTGTGAGTGAGCTCAGGGCTGCTGAAGACCTTGTGCAAAAGCCCTGTGCAAAATCCCCAGGAGAGAAAGAAGCCAACAGTCAAGGAGGCGCACAGGTGTGGCCAGCAGGAGAGTCCTAGACGACTCCACGCCCAACCCCAGGGACTTCTGAGGCCCCAGGCATCCTGCCCATCCCATTCTCCTGTGCATCAATAAATGCCCCATTGTGCTCCAACTAATTCGAGCTGCAAGCCCATCTGGTGCAATTAAAGGTGTTGACTACTCCACCCAGGCTTCTGCCCACCACTCCCACCACCCCCTCTGGCTCTCCTCCAATTGGGAAGATCCTCAAGCTCAACCCAAGCCCCCTGCTCCCCTCCGTCTCCACACCCTCACTGGCTGGCCATGTCTGTCTGTCTCATAGCCTCAGCTACCACCTGAATCCTGTTGACTCCCAAATCCGTATGTCCACCCTTCTTTATCTTAAAAAAATTAATTTGATAGAACATAAAATTATCATTGTAACCATCTTTCAGTGTACAATGCAATAGAATTCATGACACTCACAGCACTGTGCAACCATCATCACCACCCAGTTCCTTGTTCAGGCCCTGGCCCCGCCCCAGTCATTGTGGGTATTTGGGGAGTGAACCAGCAGCTGAGAGCTCTTTCTCTGCCTCTTAAATGATTTTTAAATTCTCCCCAAATTGCTCTTATTTGATATCAGAAATGAGCAGGGGCACTGTCACCATGGAGGACTCCCTAGCAAAGATATCTACCTTTTTTTTTTCCTGAGCTAACTTTATCAGAACATTTCTTACTATGCAGATGTTATCATTCCTTAATCCTCCAAAAAAAGTCAACAAGCAAAATGCCTTGAGCATCAACAACACTGCGGCCACGACCTTTGCTCTTGACCTGTGACTTTGGCTGAACCGCTTCCACCTCCTGGTAGCGCTCTCTTGGACTGTGCTTTGTCTTCAACATTGTACTGGTAAAGGCACATTTCTTCTGTTGCAATGCTTCTGAGGAGTGTTCAGGACCTTTTAAGATTTATTTATTTATTTGAAAGGCAGAGTTACTGAAAGAGGGGAGAGAGAGAGAGAGAGAGAGAGAAGATTCTATCCACTGGTTCACTTTCCAAATGGCCACAACAGCTGGGTCTGCACCAGGCCAAAGCAAGCAAGGAGTCTAGAACTCCATCCAGGTCTCCCATGCGGGTAGTGAGGGTGTAAGTCCCGGGGTCATCTTTGGTTGCTTTCCCAGGCACATTAGCATGGGGATGACAAGTGGGACAGCCACTCATAAGGCGTGCCATCGTCACAGATGGCAGCTTCACCCGCTATGCCGCAACTCCGGCCCCATGCTTTGGGGTCTTGACTCCACTTGTTTGAGATGTCCATTGAAACAGCCCCACTCTTGCCTGCAGCTGCTCTGGGTGCAACAGTTGTGGCATCCAAGGAGCAGATTTGCTCCACGAAACTTTCCAGGCAGGACTGTGCAGGCTGCACCAACCGGGACGGGTGAGATGTGGGCTGTTACTGATGCTGGTGGTCACTGTCTGCTTCAGTGAGGGCACAGACAAGGTGATCCTCACAGGTGGCTGGGGATGAGCAGCCATGGGGGCCTTCACCTCCAGCACCGTCTCATCCCTTCATAAACCGACTTAACCACTTGTGAGCCACGGGCTTCTTTGGGGTGTTATCTCCATCAGCTTCTCATAAGACATCAGTGACGTCACCATTCCTCCACGCCAGTTTCACCACCAATCTGATGCTTATTCTTGTTTCGATTTCAGGAGAACTCACCTTGCTCTTCTCATCCGCACAAGTGGCTTGACCTTGATCATGTTTAGGCATATTCTAACCAGTCAGTAGAAGTTTATGGTGTCATAAAAGAATGCTTAAATCCATGCATAGTTTTTTTCATAATAAGCTTCTTCTGTGACCTTTGGGAAGACCCCGGTGCAGTATGGACACAAGAGACAAAAATCAGTGCCTTTTTAGATTCGAGTGTGGAGGAAGAAACTAAACAAGAAAAATAAGCACAGTCTGGCACTGTGGCACAATGGGTTAATCCTCCACCTGCGGCGCCAGCATCCCATATGGGCGCCGGTTCGAGTCCCGGCTGCTCCACTTCTGATCCAGCTCTCTGCTATGGCCTAGGAAAGCAGTGGAAGATGGCCTGAGTGCTTAGGCCCCTGCACCTATGTGGGAGACCTGGAGGAAGCCCCTGGCTCCTGGCTTCAGATGGGTGCAGCTCCGGCCGTTGCAGCCATTTGGGGAGTGAACCAGCGGAAGGAAAACCTTTCTCTCTGTCTCTTACTCTCACTGTCTGTAACTCTACCTCTCAAATAAGTAAATAAAAAATCTTAAAAATAAAAAAAGAAGCAAACTGCAGAATTGCTGGATGGATTATACTGCTCCAGGGGAAAATACAGCAGCAAAGGGGAGGGAGTGTTCAGATAATGACTTGCTTGGCACTGCCAGGTAGGCTGAGTAAGCCTGTTCTAGGTACTGAGGCTGGGCCAGACACCACGTGTACCTGGGCAGCAAGGAAGCCAATGAGCCAATGCAGCCAGAGAGCCAAGAGAAGTGGGACTGGGGCCTGAGAAGAGCCGGCTGCTCGAGGGTCTCACAGGCCGTGCAGGGGCCTTGGGCTGCCACTCTCCGGGAGCACAAAGTTGGCGGAGAGTATTTTTAAAAGGAAGGGTCAAGACCTCTCTGGTGATTGTGTTTGCAGTAAACACATCGGGGCAAAGGTTAACACAGGAGATCAGTCCCAAAGCTATTGCTGCGATCAGGGGAAGAAATGATTCACAGTTTACCGTTACCAGGGTGACGCTAGGGTACACCCCGGCTGAGCTGTGGACACTTGCTCTGAGAGCAGAGCTGTTGGACAACTGCGCTGGAGAGGCTCATGCAACCCTGGGTGGGACGAGGTATTCCATCGACGTAGCTCCTCGGAGTCAGCAAATACAAGATGCGCGGGGCTGTTGCCCTCATGACAGCGTGCACTGTTTCCCAGCAAACTTTTCTCCAGGAGTGGAAGTCCACGCTGGAGTAACAATAAAAGTCATGGCATAGTAAATGCATAAACCAGCAACACAGTGCTTTATTGTCGGGGGTTATGCACTGTACCTAATTGTGCCTGCTGTGGACTTTTATAGGATCCACAGGGCAGCTGGCTTGCTAACCCCAGCATCACCACACATGCATGAGTTATGCACTGCCCTACAGTGTCACCAGGTAAAAGGAACTTCTCCGCCCCATTACCACCACTGTCACAGCCGTCATCTGCTGGCGGCCAAATCAGGCAGCACGTGGCTGTCACAGAATTGGTGGCAAGTAGCCAGATTCTGGGAATAAGTTTACTGCTCTTTATCCCTATTTGAGAGACAGAGAAAGAAAGAGACAAAGAGGGAGAGAGCCCCCAAATGGCCACAAAGCGGGGAAGGCAAAGCCAAGAGCCAGGAAGTCAGTCCAGGTCTCCCACATAGGCAACAGGAATCCAGTCACTTGAGTCATCACCACTGCCTCCCAGCGTCTACACTGGCAGGAAGCTGGAGTCAGGAGCAGAGCCAACTATGGAACCCAGCACTCTGATGTGGGATGCTGGGGTCTTAGCGCCTTAACCGCTAGGCCAATCGCCCAGCCTTGAAAACATCTCGAAAGTAACACCAAAGTGACCTTGACATTGAACGTGAAGGAGGGCAGACAAGGACCCTGAGGTTTAGAGCAGAGCAAGTAGATGAATACAAGAGTCGTTTGCTAGAGGAATCAGTGAAAAGAGACAGGAGAGGAGTAAAAAGGATAGGTTGCCAGATAAACACATTTCAGATAAGCAAGTAGTTTTTTGATGTGTGTCCCACATACAAGCTGAAATTCAAACTCCAATGGGCATCTTGGTCTTGGTTCTTTGCTTGTTGGCTGGCTGGCTTTGTTCCCAAGTCTAGCAGCCCTCATAAGTAGAGAGCGCCCCTGGGGATGTGGTAAGCTCACGCCGTCCACTAAGCAACCACAGGAGGAAGTCAAGTTCCGGGGGGACACAGGAGTACCACACTCAGGGCAACAGTCGGGGAGGGGAGGGCATTTTGGAGCTGGGGACCAGATGCATCACCAGGAGAGGGAGTGTGGACAGAGGAGTCCAGGGACCGAGCCCCAAGGCACCCCAATATGTACAAGTGAGGAGACCCAGAGGAACCAGCAAAGGCAACTGAGAAAGCAAGCGCAGGAAGGAGGAATTCAGGAAAGGGGAATGGTCTAGCAGTCCAAGGAGCAGTGTTTCAGGGAGAGAAGAAGCCACTTCACTCAAAGCACCCAGGCCCCTCCCCACCGGGAGGTTGAGGGCAGACACTGGACCCTGGGGAGCAGCTACGTGCACCCTGACACGAGCAGTGCTGCTTGGTGAGCAGAAGTTCAGGAAGGAAAAAGAGGGACAAGGAAGGTGATGAGTCATGGGCACTCTTGGGAGGAATTTTGCTACAAAGGAGCAAAAAGAAAGGAGCTGAACTCCGCGGGAGATGTGGAGGCAAAGGGCTTTTTATTTTTTCTTGTTTTAAGGAGGAGACAGATGGGCGCGCTTGTTGTGACAGACGATCCAGCAAAGGGCAGAAGGTGGTGGTGGTGGAGCAAGCTGGAAGTCAGAGTGAGGTCCTTGGTGGGTAGGTGGGGGTGGGTGCGCACAGAGGATGGCCGAACCCCAACGCAACTCAGCAAACTCATCGTCGCGCTCTCAGGACACAGCGGCATGGGCAGAAGTTCCAAAGGTTTCTGGGTGTCTTGGAAGGACAGTCACATCCCAGCCTGGGTGCTGCGGCACCGCATCCTCCCCACCGGCCCAGGCCTGCAGAGCCCCAGACCCGCCTGGCCGGTGGCCCCTGCCTGCCTACTCCACCTGTCTGCTGAGCGGAGGAGAGGGCCTTCCTGCTCCGCAGCAGACACACACAGACGAGGAGGCTCCTGCCCATCCCAGGCAGCCCCTGCCTGAGCCCTGGGCAGCACTCCTGGGAGCAAGGCCAGCCTGCGCCAGAGCTAGCCACAGTGGCTTCGAGCCTGCCACCCACAGACAGCAGCTGTAGGCCTTGGGGCAGCGGGGGAGGCTGAGCCACCCTCCAAACCCTGGCGCAACACAGCCTTGCCCTGAGGCAGGGGAATGCCCTAGATGGCCTCCCACACAGTCCCTGACTTAAGGAGCAGACATTTAGGGTGGAGCCTTAAGGCCCTCAGAGCCTCCGTCTCGGGGTGGGTTGGAGTACACTTCCGACTCATTCCAGAGAAAACCAAGGTCAGCCGTGTGGGGCACTGCCCGGCATCAAGAGCAAAGAGGTGGCATCAGGCAGGGTCAGAAAGGTAAGATTTACACAGTCAAGTCATCGGGTCACCAGAGCAGAATGACCCAAAAGCACACATTGGCACCACAGCAGACACAGCCACACCTGCACACAACCTCCCAACAAAACATGCACACTTGCCCCGCCCACACTGACACCCTCCATACACAACTACCCCCTCCTGTCTTCCATACCCAGCCCATTCTCATACATGATCCTGTGAGCACTCCCGTGCCCAACGTGTACGTCACAGCGGCTGAGCATCGGCTACACCCCAAGCCCTGAAGACACAGATGGAGCATGCCCGGGGTGGGGTGGGGGTTTCCACCTGCTCTCCTGGGGGTCACCAGGGGATGTTAGGATGAGTGGCTGCAGAGGGAGTAGGGGGAGGGGCTTTCAAGAGGGATGACCAGGACACGCCTCTCTAAGAAGGTAAGACCTGAATGAGGAGGAAGCATCCAGACAGAAGGAACAGCAAATGCAGAGGGTGGGGTGGATGCGGCTTGGATGCGGCTGCAGTGTAGGCTTCAGGAGGACAGGTGATTGGAGGAGAGGCAGACACCATCTGGAGAGGAGGGATTCGTCTAAAAGTAATGATAAGTCACAAGTCATGGCAAGGTGTAACAGGGAAGTGGCCCGTTCTGATTGATATCTTTCAAATACTACTTTAACAAAAAGAAACCATGGGAGAAGTTTTTAATCCGGTTCCCACAGTGGTGAAGTCCTTTCTAATTATGATCAGACCTAGAGGCCATAAAAGATAAGATACATGCGTAAGACTAAGTAAAAATATTTCACTCTGTTTACCAAGTCCAAACACAAATGTCAAGCTGGAAGAAAACCCCATTAGTGTCACAGAGGCCTTGCTCCTTAATATGTAAAGAGCTCCTAAAAAATCGATAATAATAAGGCAGATATCCAACAGAAAGTGGCAAAGGCAAAGACTGTCCACAGAAAAGCAAATAAATAAATCAGTCTTTCAAACAATTTTCAAAGGAGTATACAATTTTAACTCAAAACTTCCTCGGCCAGTAGTTGACAGACAACATTTTTTTTGAAAGATTTATTTATTTATTTGAAAGGCAGAGTGACAGAGAGAGGGAGGGAGAGACAGAGATTGTCCAACCACTGGTTCACTCCCCAAATGGTTGCAACCTTCAGGGCAGGGCAAGGCCAAATCCACATGGGAGCCATCCAGGTCTCCCATGTGGGTGGCAGGGTTCCAAGTATCTGGGCCACCTGCTGCTGCTCTCTCAGGCACGTTAGCAGGGAGCTGGATTGGAAGCGGAAGCAGAGCAGCCAGGACTGGAATCAGTGGTGCAATACGGGACACTGGTGTTGCAAGCGGCCGCTGAACCTGCCGCACCACAACGCTGTGCCCTAGACACAATCTTTAACCGTGCAATGGAGGATATCCACTGCCATGGATTTGTAATAGAAGAAAGAAAGAAAAGACTGGAAACAGCTTTAATCTTGATCAGTACAGGGTTGATTAAATATATTTGACAGTACACATATTATTCAGCTGTCTTTAAAAAGAGCAAGACAGCTCCATATCTACTGAGGGGGAAGATTCCCATATCCCTTTTTTCATTTGTTTGTTTTCAAAGATTTATTTATTTATTTATTTATTTGAAAGGCAGAGTTACAGAGAGGCAGAGGCAGAGAGAGAGAGAGAGAGAGAAAGAGAGAGGTCTTCCATCCAGTAGTTCACTCCACAGATGGCTGCAATGGCTGGAGCTGCACTGATCGGAAGCCAGGAGCCAGGAGCTTCTTCTGGGTCTCCCACATGGTTGCAGCGGCCCAAGGTCTTGAGCCATCTTCTACCGCTTTCCCAGGCCACAGCAGAGAGCTTGATCAGAAGCGGAGCAGCCAAGACTCTAACTGATGCCCTTATGGGATGCTGGCACTGTAGGTGGCAACTTTACCATGTGCTGCCCCCCATATAATTTTTTTTTAACATTAGTTTGAAAGGCACAGTTACAGAGAGAGAGAGAGAGGAATTCCATCTTCTGGTTCCCTCCCCTAAATGGCCACAATGGCCGGGGCTGGACCAGGCCGAAGCCAAGAGCTTGGAGCTTCTTCTGGGTCTTCCATGTGGGTGCAGGGGCCCAAAGTTTTGAGCCATCTTCCACTGCTTTCCCAGGCACATTAGCAGAGAGCTGGAATGGACATGGAGCAGCCAGGACTGGAACCGGTGCCCATATGGGATGCCAGCACTACAGGCGGTGGCTTTACCCACTATGCCACAGCGCCGGCTCCCTCCCATATCTTGTTAAATGAAGAAAGCAAAGTGCAGAACAGTGTACCTAGCATACTTCTGCAAGTTAAATGTCAAAAAGAATATTCATATAGTTTATATATGCACAGGTGGTTCAGGAAGAAACACAAGAAACTGCTTCCCCTGCCAGGCACCTGGGCAGCCTGGCCGCACCGGCCGGTCTTCAGAAATGGGGAACTCATCAGTGAATGGGTAGTGTTTAAGGCCCCAGGACTGGACCCAAAGTTACCCCCTAAGAAAGCTGGAAAGGAGGGCTCTGGGGCACAAGGCACCCAGGAAAGTGGGGGGTGTTTAAGGGAGCCAGGGGAACCAAGTGCGGCTGGCTGTGTAACAGGTGGGACTGTGCGATTTAGCCTCACGCGGATCCGCTGTGACCTTGAAAGGCCTTTTGAGTGACATAGGAGGGACAGAAGCGTCCACAGGAGCTTCTGCAGAGTGACTTGGAGATGAGGAAATGGAAGCCTGTTCTGCCTGCAACGCAGCCGACGGCAGGTGCCAGAGCCATGGCTACGTGGCCACACTCATGCATAGAACCACAGGGACACCCCAGCGCTGCCCAGCCTCAGCAGATGGTCAAGGCTAAGACCACCAGGAGTGAAGCTTTGTCCTGGGCTCTCCTCCTTGTTATCTGTGTGGCCCTGGGCAAGTCACCTACACACCCTGTGTCCCTGTTTCCTGGTCCATAAAAGCAGGTCGGCTCATAGCTGCCTCATCGGGAGGCCCCGTGGGGGTGTAGCCTGGCTCCAAGATGTCCCCCGAGATCCCTGCAGGAGGGGACACTGCTCCAGGTACCGGCGCCCCAAGCATAAACCAGCACAGTCACCACGGCAGATGACCTTATCTCTGTCCAGACAGGGACAGGTCAGGCCTGAAGTGACTAGGGCTCAGGGAGGGGCTCCAGGGAGGCTGGAAGCCCTGGGGATTCCCCGAGGCTGGGGAGCCAAGGCTGTCTTTAGGCTCCCTGTCTCGTGGCACACCAGTAAGACAAGAGTCCTTGTTCCTGGAGCCCAACCCAGCTGACCCGCCCCCTCCTCGTTCCCCCCTTCCCCTGCGCGGGGTCTGTCCCTGGGCCACGACGACCCCCTTCGCGTCCTCGCCCCTGCACACCTCATCCCCAGGCCCTGGCTTTGCTGTGCCCACCCTTCAAAGTCCTTTGGGAAAGGGCGGGTGAGAAGCGCTCCCTCCCGAAGGCAGGTCCTAAAAGCCCCCGGGAGCGCCGCACGTAGGGGCCAGCCCCGAGCCGGGCGCGGTCGGAGCGGGCTGGGCAGGGCAGGGCAGGGCTTAGTATCCGCAGGGACCGGAGCTCGTGGGCGAGACGCGCTGGGTCCTGCCGCGCGGCCAGGACGCTCCGCAGTCCGCAGAGTGCTTCACGCCCCTGGTTTCATTGGAGCCTTTGCAACAGCCCTGCCCATGGCCACGGACGCCCCCATCCCACGCAGGCGGACACCAGGGCCCAAACGAGCCGCGAGTCGTCGCCGAAGTCGCCCAGGGACCGCGTGACTGCGGCGGGACTAGAACCCAGACCCCTGCAGCGCCGCCGCCCCCCGTGCTCCGGCTCCTCCTCCGACCCTCCCTCCGCCCCACCGCCCCCGGGTTCTGCCTCCCGCGGCGCCTCAACGAGACAGCAGAGCCCGCTCCCGCCGCCTTGGTCTCTGCTGCCGGCCTCGGGGACGCGGGGTCCGGGCCCCGCGGTGGCCGCGCCGCTGCCGGTAAGTGCGGGGCGGAGACGGGACCCCCGGGGCACGGCGCGCTCCAGGCGACCGCGTGCAGCCGGGCTGGGACTGGGGTGAGGGCAGATGAGGTCAGATCCCCAGCTCCCCAGCTCTCCTCTGACTTGTTGCTGCCCCCATTCCTGGTAGGGTAGGGGTTCCTAGAAGGTTCCGGGACCGGCACCCTTCTCCAGGGCCCTTGGGCTCCCACACCGTCTGGAACGGAGGGAGACTGGGGAGGGGAGAGAGCTCTAACTTTGGGAGGCCTTTTCGCAGTTAGAGGCAAAAGCTGGGTGCGCAGGGTCCAGGGACTGGGAAGGAGCAGCTGTGCAGGGAGCTGGCACTGGGGGGAAGGGGGTGGCAGGGGGACCAGAACCGGCCCCACCAGCCCTGGCCCGGTTAGGAAATTCCTTGGCGATGAGTCGTCCCTGGGGTGTGTCCACCGGCGGTTTTGGGCAGACAACGCATGGCGGTGGAAAGTGGGGGCCCAGGGCTGGGCTTTGGAGGAAGCGGCTGGCAGGAGCCTTCTCCCAGCGCGGGCAGAGCGCGCTCCAACCTCCGCTTGGGTTGCCTTGAACTCTCCCCAGGTGGGGCTGGGGTGGGAAGGGACTTAATGATTCTTCCAACCGCCAAGAAAGTTGTCTTTTCCTTTAGAGATAAGGAAACAGGAGCCACAGCTAAGGGAATTCTTGGAAGCCACCCAGCTTGTAAGTGGCAGAGCCGAGATTTGGATCCAAGTGCGAGTCAGAGTTCAGTGCATATTGCCCTCCCCTCCCCTAAGGACTGCCAGAGCTGGGGGGGGGGGGGGGGGCGAGTGTGCAGGGCTGAGGTCTTCCCCAGCGCCCCCTCCTGTCCCAGTCTGGGATTCCCAAAGGAGAGGCCTGAGGGAGGCCAGGGAGTCTGAGAAGGGATTGTTATCCCCTGTCTTTCCCCTAAGCCTCCCTGTCCAGGCCGCGTCCAGGGGCACCTGCCCACCCCTCACCCCACTCCCTCCACCCTGCCTCTCTGGGGACCCCGCATCCCTCTGTTTACCCACGCAATACACGGATGAAGCCCGTACCATGCGCAAGCCCCCGGCACTCGACAGGAAGCAGTGAGCAAGACAGAACTGGCGTTCCAGTGGGAGAGACAGATAGATGAGCCGTAAGAATACTGTAAATGGCGGTTGTGTGCTATGGAAAAAATCAAGGGGACTGGAGCCAGGTAACCAGAGGCAGGCGCAGGTTCAGAAGCAGGGTAGTTGGGGCAGGCCGCGGGGAGCCCACGCTGGAGCAGAAGCCTCCGTGGTGAGAAGGTTCCAGCCGCGTGGTGGTCTGCAGGAGGAACACTCGAGGCAGACAGAATCGATGCCAAGGCTCCGGTGCGGCCAGAGCCAAGAGAGGCAGGCAAGAGATCAGGAGAGGAGGTGAGAACAAAGTGAGAGGGCTTTCCCTCTGGGCACAGGGAGAAGCCAGTGACATGGTCCTGACTTAGCAGACCCTACGGGTGAGTGGAAAAGCTGGAAGGCCAGTGTGCTGGCAGCAGCATCACACGCCCCGGGAGGCCCACCCCTACCCCCCCACACCCCACCCCACCCCCGTGCACATGGGGAGGGGCGTGCTCTCACACGCATGCCTCTGTCCAATCCAGGCAGGACCACCGGGCCACACCACTAAGTCAGTCCAGGATCACGGAGGAAGGTGTGCAGTTGAGGGCAGATAGTGTTTTGCCAAGCTGTATGGCCGGGGTGGGGGAGGCTGGGGAGGAAGGCATGTCTATAGATAGCCCCTGGGGCTGGTATCCCCCCACAAGAGCCGGATCCTAGGCATCCCCCTGCACCCCTTACCTGAATCGGCCCCCTCCGTCTTCACCACCAGCTGGCTATGAGACCCGAGAAAACACATTTCCCCTCTAAGCCCCGGGACTTCCCAGGATGGGGGTGTCCATCAACAAGGTCACAGAGTCCAGAACCTGGGTTCTTGCGGCTGTGCAGCAGCGGAGGGCAGGGAGGTGGCCGCGCACATTGGCCATGAACCTGACTCCCGTTTTCAGTCGCCCTGCCCTCTGAGTGACCACCTTGACTGGGGGTTATCGCATCCTCCCGGCGTGGCTGTCAGTGTGTCCTTTCGCCGTCAGCATCTGCTATCTGGACACAATCACAGCAAATGTTTCACTTGAAGGACTGAGTGCTCTGAGCAGAACAAAGGGGACAGAAGCAGAGGGACCGGATGCAGGTGGGGTCCGCCTGCAGAGGATTAAGGGAGATCCTGCACAGGAAGTGGCCAGCTCTTGTCTAGCTTAGAGCAAATGCTTGTACATGGTGACTTTTTTTTTTTTTTCTAAAACATTGACTTATTTATTTGAGAGGTAGAGTTACAGACAGAAAGGGAGAGACAGAGAGTGAGGTCTTCCATCCACTGGTTCACTCCCCAAATGGCCGCAACGGCTGGAGCTGTGCTGATCCGAATCCAGGAACCAGGAGCTTCCTCCGGGTCTTCCCATGTGGGTGCAGGGGCCCAAGGACTCAGGCCATCCTCTGCTGCTTCCCCAGGCCACAGCAGAGAGCTGGATCGGAAGTGGAGCAGCTGGGACTTGAACTGGCGCCCATATGGGATGCTGGTGTTGCAGGTGCCGGCTTTACCTGCTACACCACAGCACCGCCCCGGTGACATTTTATCGGCAAGCACACATTCCTTTCCTTCCCAGTGCACTTGCTCTGACTCTGGGCAGGTTACTTAACCACACCGTGCTTGTTTCCTGTCTGGAGCTTGGAAGAATGATATCCAGACCCCTTGGCGTCATGGTGACGACGACTGAATGAGTCCATTTACGTCAAGAACTCAGAGCTCAAATAGGATGGGCATTTGGAGCTTGGGATGCTGACATCTCATGGCTTTGCGTCCCAGCCCTGCTTCCGATTCCAGCTTCCTGCTAATGCAGGCTCTGGGAGGCAGCAGTAGTGACTCAAGTGCTGGGGTCTCTGCCCCCGACATGGGAGACCGTGGCTGGGTTCCCGGCTCCTGGGTTCAGCCTAGCAGCAGTGTAGGCATTTGGGGAATAGACCCTAGATAGATCTGTGTGTGCCTCTCTGTGGATAGAGCTCTCTCTCTCTCTTTCAAATGAACAGAAATGCATAATTAATTTTCTTTTAAAGATTTATTTATTTGAAAGGCAGAGATAGAAGAGAGAGCGAGATCTTCCATCCGCTGGTTCACTCTCCAAATGGCCGCGACTGGGCCAAGCCAAAGCCAGGAGATTTCCTGGGTCTCTCATGTGGGAGCAGAGGCCCAAGCACTTGGGCCATCTTCTGCTGCTTTCCCAGGCCATAGCAGAGAGCTGGATTGGAAGTGGAGCAGCCAGGACTTAAACTGGTGCCCATATGGGATGCCGGGTACTGCAAGTGGAGGCTTAACCTTCAGTACCACAGCGCTGGCCCCAAAATACATATACAGTTCTCTTAAACGCTCAGCATGGCACCTGGCACGTGGTAAATGCTCACCTGTGCATTGTCTCCACAGGTGGGCACGGCCCCCGGAACCCCCACCAGGCACCATGGACTGGAAGACCCTGCAGGCCCTGCTGAGCGGCGTGAACAAGTACTCCACAGCTTTCGGGCGCATCTGGCTGTCGGTGGTGTTCGTCTTCCGGGTGCTGGTGTACGTGGTGGCCGCGGAGCGCGTGTGGGGGGACGAGCAGAAGGACTTTGACTGCAACACCAAGCAGCCGGGCTGCACCAACGTCTGCTACGACAACTTCTTCCCCATCTCCAACATCCGCCTCTGGGCCCTGCAGCTCATCTTCGTCACGTGCCCCTCGCTGCTCGTCATCCTGCACGTGGCCTACCGCGAGGAGCGCGAGCGGCGCCACCGTCAAAAGCATGGCGACCAGTGCGCCAAGCTGTACAGCGACACTGGCAAGAAGCACGGAGGCCTGTGGTGGACCTACCTGCTCAGCCTCGTCTTCAAGCTTATCATCGAGTTCCTCTTCCTGTACGTGCTGCACACGCTGTGGCACGGCTTTGGCATGCCACGCCTGGTGCAGTGCGCTAATGTGGCCCCCTGCCCCAACGTGGTGGACTGCTACATCGCCCGGCCCACCGAGAAGAAGGTCTTCACCTACTTCATGGTGGGCGCCTCGGCCGTCTGCATCGTGCTCACCATCTGCGAGATCTGCTACCTCATTTTCCATCGGCTCCTGAAAGTCCTGCAGAGGAACCGGCCCTCCAAGGGGCGCAGCCCCCCGGCCTCCACCAGCCGGGCCTCCATCTGCCACTGCCACCATAAGCTCTTGGAGGCCGGGGACCTGGAGCCTGAAGCCAAAGATGCTAAGCTGCGGGCTTCGGCCCCCAAGCTGAGTGCCATCTAACCACTGGCTGGGCACAGCCGGCAGGGGGTGGGGGTGGGGGTGGCGCTGCAGGGTGCCGGGCCCTCCAGGTGCTGGGTGTCTCCACTGCCAGTGCACCCGGGTCCAGGTAGCTCGCCAGGTGCAGAGCCACACAAGCAAACTAACTGTATGCTACAAGCCTTACACGCAAGCCCGGGGATGCTTGGGAACTCACCAGGGAGCGGCGCCCAAGCCAGGCTTCCCTGGGGAGGCAGCACGGGAGAGAAGTGAGCTGTGCTCCAAGCAGAGGCCCCGGGTCACACAGAAGCTCGCCCTGATCTGGGTACCGACAAAGGGAATCTTCCACGCCGGACCGGAGCCCCTCCCCGGTTCCCAGGGTGGGAGGGAGGTCTTCTCCCCGCAGCAGCTCTGCTCCACCCGAGTGGCCGCTGGTGGAAGCCCCACAGCCAGGCCACCGTGCTCTCCTCTTCCCCCCCAAAACGTGCTCAGCTGGGCGCTGCCCTGCTCTGGGGAATTCAGGTGGAGGCGCTTGCTGCAGATGGGGACCTGCGCGGGGAGGAAGTTTCCTTGAAATCAATAAAGACTGTGTTTTCTAAGGCTGGCTCTGTCCTCAATTCTCCCACACTCCCACCCCTGGCACCCTGGGGGCAGGGAAGGGAGCGCTCAGAAGGCTAAACAGGGGCTGGCGCCGCGGCTCACTTGGCTAATCCTCCGCCTGTGGTGCCAGCACCCCGGGTTTTAGTCCTGTTTGGGGTGCCGGTTCTGTCCCGGTTGCTCCTCTTCCAGGCCAGCTCTCTGCTGTGGCCCGGGAGTGCAGTGGAGGATGGCCCAAGTGCTTGGGCCCTGCACCCCACGGGAGACCAGGAGAAGCACCTGGCTCCTGGCTTCAGATCAGCGCAGCACCAGCCGTGGCAGCCATTTGAGGGGTGAACCAACAGAAGGAAGACTTTTCTGTCTCTCTCTCACTGTCTATAACTCTACCTGTCAAACAAATAAATAAAAAAAAAAGGCTAAACAGCTCCAAACCTAGGGGTGTGAAGGGAGGCTGGAGCTTGGGCTGGAGCCCTCTGGCCTACACGTTGGGATTCTAGTACTGGCCACGAGAGGCCGCTGTTCTCCAGCCTTCTGATTCCACTCTGTCCCAGCTTACACAGCAATCACGGTCATTGGTTATGGACAAACCACACAGCCTCCTCCTCAGGCACCTGGTTCCTGCTGTCTCAGCCTGCAGCCTCACCCTTGGTACACACAATCTCTGTTATTCACACTCTCTGCACACTCACCAAAGGCCATGTAGCTGCTCTAAAGCATGCAGACAGCCTCACCCAGCATTTCATTAGCCCATAAAAATCCAGAGCATTTTCTCCACCCTGGGCCCCTGGCCAGAGGCTCACTGCAGGGTGTGTGTGTGTGTGTGTGTGGTGGGGAGGGCAGGGTGGCCACAGCCCACAGGCCCCTGCCTTGCATTACTCCCCTGCATTAACCAACCTCCCCCACACCCTGAAATTTAGGGGACATCAGCATCCAAGGCCAGACTGGTATCGGAAGTGAAAGGGGGTACAAGGCCATAAAAACCCAGAGGGCCATTAGTGAAAGCCAAGGCCAGGAGCCAGTGAAACGAGAGCCAAGTTGTTGTGTGGACAAAGCTGGCTGAGGTTCACAGGGGGCGTTGCGGGGTGGGTGAGGCGGGTGTGGGGGTCCCAGGACTGAGTCATGGAGCTGGACCACTGCAAGAAGCACAGCTTCCTCATGCCACACTGGGGGTGAGCTTTCAGGACCTCAGTCTTGTCATCAATGCAATGGGGAACTGTGTTGATCAGGGTCCCTGCAGAAAACCGGTAAGAGTTTCCTAGAGAGACTATTGCAAGATACTAGAGGCACTGCGATGCCCTGGGGCTAGTACCCAGCTAACAGTGGGCAGGAGCTGGGGATACTTGCAGCCACAGCAACCAAACGACCACCCACTTCACCTCTCTGCTTTTTTTTTTTTTTTTGACAGGCAGAGTGGACAGTGAGAGAGAGAGACAGAGAGAAAGGTCTTCCTTTGCCGTTGGTTCACCCTCCAATGGCCGCCACGGCTGATGCGCTGCGGCCGGCGCACCGCGCTGATCCGAAGGCAGGAGCCAGGTGCTTCTCCTGGTCTCCCATGGGGTGCAGGGCCCAAGCACTTGGGCCATCCTCCCCTGCCTTCCCGGGCCACAGCAGAGAGCTGGCCTGGAAGAGGGGCAACCGGGACAGAATCCGGCACCCTACCGGGACTAGAACCCGGTGTGCCGGCACCGCAATGCGGAGGATTATCCTAGTGAGCCGCGGCGCCGGCCACCCTCTCTGCTCTTGTTCACCCCCTCCTGAAGTCAAAGTTCAAGGGAGCCACCAAGTGTCTGCCTAATGTCAAGCCAGGACAGAGGTCAGCCTGCTCTGGGCTGGACGGCTACAAAGGTCTTGGGGAGGGGTGATCTCCACCTACTTGCTGCCAGACATTCCAATATCTTCTAGATGGTTCTGGCTGCTTGGCCAAGGGCACCTTGGAAGTCATGGCAACCAGAAAACACCACTGGCTGTCCCAGCGGAGACTGACTGCTCAGCACCGCCTGGGCTTCCTGTCCTGTCCCCGTTCTTCCAGGCTGCAGGCCAGGACCACAGAGGAGGGGACAACCCAGGCCTGTAGATCCCGCCTTTGGCCCGAGAGCCACTGTTCAGAGCAGTGCAGTGCCCCAATCTGCGATGTGGGTTGGGCTAGTGCTCCCCAGTGCCTCACTGTTACCACAAGGCAGCCCTTGCCTCCTGGCCTCTTCCCCGCTGGCTGTGGATGCCTTCCAGGCTTCCTTCTGTGCCAGGAGGCGGTTTCCTAGGCAGCCTCTGCAGAGAGCCACCCCCACCGCCACCCCCACCTGCACCCAGGCAGTGGGAGGCTGCTCTATTCATTTGCCCTGGTCTAAGCCCCCTGCGTGTCTGTGTCCCCTCTATTGTGGTATCAGGAAATGGGGCCTTCGGGAATGATTAGGTCATAGGGTGGAGCTCTCCCCCTCCTTTTCAAGATTAACTTATTTGAAAGGTAGAGTGAGATGTTCCATCTGCTGGTTCACTCCCCCAGTGCCTGCAACAGCCAGGACTGGGTTAGACCAAAGCCAGGAGCCAGGAGCTTCTTCTGGGTCTCTCATGTGGATGGCAGGGATCCAAGTGATATCATCCTGCTTATCAATAATTTTTCAATAGTAATAAGCCTTGTGGGTGCTTAAATAATGGTAAGTTCTTAGGATTTTATTCAGTGAGAGAAATGCACAGGAGAGTAAGGGCTTTATTTAGGGGAAAGAGAAGTCTAGAAGCTAAGTTGGTCCACACCAAGCGGAGAGCAGGCCAGGAGCCACGTGGAGCAAGCGTTCAGTCACCAGCAGCCACAAGTAACTTAGCATGAGCAGCACAGCAAGGCAGAGAGCGTGGCAGCCAAGAGGCCTCACCCAAAGTCACGGGTAGCAAGGACGGGGCCCACTGTGGTCCAGGCCTTTTATCCATTTCCAAAGGGGAGTGGTTATGTAGCCTAACTGGCAGGTAGGCATACAGGTGGGGTCAGGTAGGGGCATGAGATCACACAGGGGCATGGTGAAGGCGCGGCCTTCCAGCTCACAAACCTAATCAATTTTATCCTATCTGCCTGCCTACATCACAAGCACTCAGGCCATCTTCTACTGCCTTCCCAGGTGCATCAGCAGAGAGCTGGATGGGAAGAGGAGCAGCGGGACTTGATCGGGCGCTCCAATATGGGATGTCGGAGTTGCAAACGGAGGCTTAAGCCAATGTATCACAATGCTGGCCCAAGCAGATTAGTGCTCTTATCAGCAGAGAGAAGAGGGAGCAAGCTTCTAGGCCAGCAGTTAAAACATCTGTATCTCACGTGCTATTCCCAACTCTGGCTCCTGACCCAGACTCCTGCTAATGCACACCCTGGGAGACAGATGATGACACCAGGACTTAGGTCCCTGCCACCCATGTGGGAGTGTGTCAATGAAGATAGCCATCTGGTAAACCAGGCAAGAAGGGTCTTTGCCAAGAACCTGACCCCTTGGGCCCCTTAATCTTAGACTTCCAGCCTCCAGACTATGAGAAATCAACCTTAAGTCACCCGGTCTATGGCGTTCTGGTATAGCAGCCGGGACTGACGAGACACTCTGCCATCTGTCTCTGCTCCCTGCCCCGACTGTGGGATGTAGGGTCTGGAGAGGAGGGGAGAATGTGGAGGGGGTGCTGGGGGCCACACCCGACAATGGAAGAGGGGAGAAAGCAGGTCTATGGCAGGAGGTCTGACGCACAGACCATCCACGCAGGCAGCCCAGGACTGCCTGGGCCAGCAGGGGGCTCCCGGCTGACCAGACCCCGCACAGCCACAGCCAGTCCCATAGCGCAGGGGATGTCACAGTCCGCTGCCTACCAGGGGCTGAGCTCCATGCTGCTCCTCCAGCAGGAAGCCCCAGGGACATCCTGCCTCAGGGCCTTTGCACTCCAGCTGCTTGGAGCCCTGGGACTCCCTCCCTCTCCTCCTTCAGGGCTACATCAAGTTGCCACCTGCTCAGCCAGAATTTCTCTTGTACTCAAACCTGAAACTCCCTGTGCTCTCAATCCCAACTTTACTGTCCCCATAGCTTTGCTCACCACCTAACCTGTTCTCTGTGTTGCTTCATCACCTGTCTTCCCCGAGGACCGGGATCTTCGTGATGCTGACCTTGACCCCTGGATGATCTCCAGTGTCTGGGACGGTGCCACAGCACCCACCAGGTGCTCCGTAAACTATGTTGATGAATACACAGGCCTGGAGCCCTGCTGGGTGCTGTCCATGTAGGTGAGCCCCAGCTGCCTGCCCTCCAGGGACTCCCAGGCCATTGGGGGAGGGTGGGGACCGTTTCTGTTTTGAGACCCGCCATCTGACACAGGGAACATACTCAGCAGTATCGAGCTGAGCATCTAAAGTGGTTAAGACAGTCAGTTTTGGGGTTGGCATCATGGTATAACAAGTTAAGCCACTGCCTGCAATGCCAGCATCCCATGTGGGTGCCGGTTTGAATCCTGGTTGCTCCACTTCCAATCCAGCACCACTAATGTGCCTGGGAAAACAGCAGAAGATAGTCCAAGTGCTTGGGCCCCTGCTCCCATGTGGAGACCTGGATGAAGCTCCTGGCTCCTGGCTTCGGCCTGGCCAAACCCAGCCATTGCAGCCATCTGGGGAATGAACTAACAGACAGAAGATTTTTCTCTCTTCTTCTTCTCTAACTCTGCCTTTCAAGTGAAATAAAACAAATCTTTAAGTGAAAGAAATACAACTTTATGGTTCCTCTATTTCTTAACACAATCAGGAATTCACACACACACACACACACACACACACACCCCACACCACGGGGCAGTACCTGAGTGCCAAGGGCACAGATGCAGCATTAGAGGTCAGGAGGGGACTTCTGGGAGAAGGTGACTTCTTGTTATAGGAAGGCAGATAGGATTAAATTGATTAGATTTGTGGGCTGGAAGACCATGCCTTCCCCATGCCCTCTGTGTCACCTCATGCCCCTACCTGATCTGACCTATAAGTAACCACTCCCCTTTGGAAAGCAGATAAAAGGCGTGGAGCGTCCAAGGCTCGCTGTCTGCCTTTGCTTTCCTGCCCGTGCTGAGCTACCTACGGCTGCTCATAATCACGCACCTCGCTCCGCACGGCTCCTGGTCTGCTCTCTGCCTGGTACAGACTCAGCTGCTACACTTCTCTTCTTTCTCCCCTGTGCATCTCTTTCACTAAATAAAACGTTAAAAACTTACCACGTAGCCTGGTTTATTTTGAGCTGATATTCAGAATTCTCACTGGACTAGATGGCAAGGACGCCCAAAATTATTAATATCACAATGATTAATAAGGCTAGCCGGTATCCATCTGATCAAGTCCTGAGGGGCTTGGGGGCTCAGCAGGAACAGAACGGATACTGGCAGAGCGCACGGAGCCGTGCACCACCGCATGTGGCTGCTCTCACTGCCACACACCATTGCAGATGGCCGCTCTCAGTGGCCTGGGGCTTGGAGAGCTCAGGTCTTGCCCTGACGGCCATTGGAAGCCATGGAAGGGCTTTAAGCAGAGTCACGGTCAGATTTCTGGGAAGAGTGGAGGCTGGGTGGAGGGGTGGTCTAGAGGCCAGGAGCTCAGGTGGGAAGCCCCTGAGATGGCCGCCTCCTGGACAGGTCGGGGACATGCAGGGTTCCGGGTGGACTGGCCTGGTTGTGGGGAGGGTCCTCCCAGTGGATCCCAGCTCCTTCTTCCTCTGGGGAAAGTGCTGGGCTATTCAAACGCTGGCCTCCACAGCCGCTGAGGACGTGGTCAGTGCAGTCTTGACGTCACCCACCCCCCAGCCCCCGCCTGCCATCTGCTCCCACCCAGGAGATGGAAGCAGAGAGCCCTGTGGAGAGCCAGCCCCAGCCCCAGCCCCAGGAGAGGAGTCAGGCGCAGAGGCTGCTATGGGGGCGGGGCGGGGCGGGGCGTGGCGGAAGCCAGCCTCCAGGGGCCTTTGTTCTCACGACCTCGGAGGTCAGAATTGAGCAGGCACGAAGTTGTCAGCTCTGCAGATCCAGAACACTCCATTTGGCCTGGCCCAGAGGGAGAGGCCTGGGAGGGAAGGCCCCCAGGAGCAGCCAGCCCTGGAGCTCTGGGTCCAAGCCCACCCTACCTGCTGCTCTACACACCCAGCAGCTGGGCTCTGCCACCAACCCCTGGCCCCGACGTCCACCTGCCACTGGCTTCCCCGGCCCCCATCGAGGGCTCCTCAGCTCTCTCCCAGACCAACTCACAGATCCTTTGTTGCATTTTGCCACAATGCTTCCAGATTTCACTGGTGCCATCTCCCCACACCTGTGCCACACCATGGGCTTGCATCTCCCAGCAACTCCTGCGCCCTCCACAGAGGAAGAAACAGGCCCAGGGCACAGAAGTCAAGAGCAAAGCCGCAACCTCTGGGCTCCCCGCCACCTTCCCAAGGCCTCACAGCCCCCAGCCCTCTGGCCCTTCCCCGGGCACCTGGCCAACAGCCTCCTGCACCAATATCCCCATCCAAGCCCCTGAGCCCCTGCGACTCTCCTGGAACCCTGGGGAGAACTACCCACGTGTGAATCACACCCTCCCGCCAACCATGATCTCAGTCTGCACCTGCCTGGTTAG
Source organism: Oryctolagus cuniculus (assembly GCF_964237555.1). NCBI lineage: Eukaryota > Metazoa > Chordata > Mammalia > Lagomorpha > Leporidae > Oryctolagus > Oryctolagus cuniculus. The sequence continues at coordinate 137,815,018 of NC_091438.1, read as the reverse complement.
CGGAGGGATTGCTAGAGGCCGGGTTTGGCCCGCGCACCCCCAGCTGCACGCTGCGTTCCCACGGCCCGCCCCACCCTCTTGCCCCATTTAGAGGTGGAGAGGGCTGGAATTCAAGATGAAGATCAGGAAGCCCCCAGCCGTGACCCTCCAGGGAGGTGCTCAGTGGCCTCTGGTTGTGTGCCCTGCCAGGAACCGGGACAGTCCCGAATTCGCCGCTGCGGCTCTAGCAAGGGGAGTGCACCCCGGTTTCCCATCGTGGTCCCCAACCCCAAGCGCTAAGGAGGAAAGTCCCGCGCACAACTGGCAAAGGAGTAGCCCCAGCACGCGCGCATCCCCTTCTCACGCTGTCGGGCCAGCGCTTCCCGTCCAGCCAAGGAAACCGAGCGAGGGGACTGCGCCGCCGTCGGGAATACGGGACTCGGGACTCGGAGACCTCAGCGGAGGCGCGGGGCGGGGACCCCGACTCCGGGGGCCACCTCCGGGAGGGGTGGGTGCGGGGCGCCGCACCTCCCGGGCCAGGCCCCGCCCCGTCTCTCCCCAGCGCCCCACCGCCCTCCCCCGCGTTTCCTGCCCCACACCCCCGCCTCCGTGCTATTTAAGGCGCCCGTGGCGCGGTCCCGCAGGGCTCCCGCGGGCGCCGCTCCGCCGTCGTCCCCACCTGCACCTGGGCCGGCCCGGCAGGCAAGCGGTGAGTGGCGGACGGGGGACAGGGTGGTGCAGCCTGCCCGCGGGAGGTCGGGTGGCACGCAGAGAGTTTCTGCCCTGGTGCCCACGGGCCGAGAAGCCCGGAGGGGAACCGCCCAGGCTCTGTGTCCAGAGCGGGTCCTCCCTGTTTTCACAAAACCCGGACCCCAGCCCTAGAAGGTAGGAGGATGGCTGCTTCCATTTCCCGGGAGAGGAGACGGAGGTGTCCACTAGTGGTGACTTTACCCCAGGGCCCAGTTAAGAGAGAGAGCACGCGCGGGGTGCTAGGATTTGAACCCAGGTCTGCCTCCAGAGCCTGGCCAGAGAAACAGCTTGCTTAGGGAAAGAGGCGCCTGGCCCCCAAGATGGCCTGGGAACTCTGTGACCTTTGTCTTAGCCCTGCAGTGACAATCCTTGGAGTCTGGAGTTGGAGGTGGGGTAGGCCTGGGGGTGGAGGACGAGGATGAGGGTTGCAGGTGAACCATGTTGCTGGCAGGTGGAGCTGATGCGTGATGCTGTGCCTTCCACTGGGAATGCAAAGGTGAGATTGAGGCCAGCTGGGGGAGAGGTGATAGGGAGAGAAAGACCTGAGGCTTGAGCCTAAGAGCCATGCACAACACCTGCGCGCCCCCACCTCCCCCTGCCCCTGCCCTGCGCCTGGGGGAGGCAGCGTCTGGCAGAAGGGAGAAGAGACATAGGCCAGCTGGGTGGCCTTGGATAAGATTCTCAAATTCTCTGTTTCCCCGAAGTGAAGCATCCTCAACCCACTTCAGATCTGGGACTCTGGTCATCCTGGGGCTCTGGCTGGGGACGAGAGGGGACACATGTGTCGTTAGATAGGGCCTCTGGCCGCACCTACCACCTAGGGACTCAGAATGAGGGCCTGCAGAGGACTTGGCAGCCGTTGTCCGAAGCTGTGCTTTGGGTCCTGATGGCCCGCTGGGTGGGAGCCCAGGCCTGTCCTGCTGCTCCCTGAGCCTGGGTTTCCTTGTGGGCTCGTGGCTGAGACAGGTGGGCAAGGGTGGCAGGCTGACACTCCCTGTGTCCCCACAGACGGTGGCCCGGGAGCCATGGGTGACTGGGGCTTCCTGGAGAAGCTGTTGGACCAGGTCCAGGAGCACTCGACGGTGGTGGGCAAGATCTGGCTGACGGTGCTATTCATCTTCCGCATCCTCATCCTGGGCCTGGCCGGGGAGTCGGTGTGGGGCGACGAGCAGTCAGACTTCGAGTGCAACACGGCGCAACCGGGCTGCACCAATGTCTGCTACGACCTGGCCTTCCCCATCTCCCACATCCGCTACTGGGTGCTGCAGTTCCTCTTTGTCAGCACGCCCACCCTCGTCTACCTGGGCCACGTCATTTACCTGTCTCGACGCGAGGAGCGACTGCGCCAGAAAGAGGGGGAGCTGCGGGCCCTGCCAGCCAAGGACCCGCAGGTGGAGCGGGCGCTGGCAGCCGTGGAGCGTCAGATGGCCAAGATCTCAGTGGCGGAGGACGGCCGCCTGCGCATCCGTGGGGCGCTGATGGGCACCTACGTGGCCAGCGTGCTGTGCAAGAGCGTGCTGGAGGCGGGCTTCCTGTATGGCCAGTGGCGCCTCTATGGCTGGACCATGGCGCCCGTGTTCGTGTGCCAGCGTGCACCCTGCCCCCACCGCGTGGACTGCTTCGTGTCTCGCCCCACAGAGAAGACCATCTTCATCATCTTCATGCTGGTGGTCGGACTCATCTCCCTGGTGCTCAACCTGCTGGAGCTGGTGTACCTGCTGTGCCGCTGCCTCAGTCGGGGGCTGCGGGCACGGCAGGGCCAGGGCGCCCCCCCAGCCCAGGGCACCGCCTCAGACCCTTACGCCGACCAGGTCTTCTTCTACCTCCCCATGGGCGAGGGGCCCTCATCCCCACCGTGCCCGACCTACAACGGGCTCTCGTCCAGTGAGCAGAACTGGGCTAACCTGACCACCGAGGAGAGGCTGGCTTCCTCCAGGCCCCCCCTGTTCCTGGACCCACCCCCCCAGAGTGGCCGGAAATCCCCCAGTCGCCCTAGCAGCTCGGCTTCCAAGAAGCAGTATGTGTAGGGGGTTGGTGCTGAGGCTTCTGTCACCCAGCAGAGGGATCCTGAGCCGGGTGGTTGCCTTGGATGTCCCCTCGGCCAAGGCTCAGCGGAGAGGACGGAGCTCGGAAACCCAGAGCTGGCTGGCCGGTCATTCTGGAACGCTCGGGCCATCCTGGTGACCGGAGGGCACGGTGGCTTCCTCTGCAGAATGTGGCTTTGTCACAGGCACAGACAGAGCTGGCCCGGCCTGCCTTTGGCCAAGGGTGCCACGTGGGCCCTTTGTTCATTTTCACCTGGTCCAGAGGGACCCAGAGCCAACGTTTGCCCCACCCCCACCGGAATCTGCCTGTGCCTGGGCTGTCCGCACGCCCTTTGCTTCCAGGCAAAAGCTGCTGGGTCGGCCCTGACCACACAGCCAGACAGAGCCTGTGCTGGATCTGGGCCTGTCGACAGGACTGAGACCTTGTTCCCATCACTCCTTCCTAGTTCCGCTGTTTATGCTTGGAAAATAAACCGGACTTGATCAGCAGTGAGGTGTGTGTTGCGCTGTGAAGACGTGCCTTGGGGCAGGGGCTGGGGCTGGGGCTGGCTTGTTTCGCCCCAGATTCCTTCTCTTCTTGCTCCTGCGTAGTCTGTCTTTGGTCTCTGCTGCCCCAGCCAGCACTGTACACGCTCAAAAGTCGTGCATTCTGCCTTCCCCAATGGCCCCGAGTCCTCCTGTAGGGCCTCAGGCTCTGTCCTCTTGGCCCACCTGGTGCTGTGGTCATCAACCTGCCCAGTAACTGGCGGCCAAAGCAGTGTCCTTCCCGTCCTGACCCAAACCCGGTTGGTGCCCCTGCCATGCTGGCCCCTGCCAGGCGCCTTACTCCGCAAGCACATCTTCCAGCCACACCTTTCACCATCCGACCCAGGTGCACCCATGCACCCACCTCATCCTGGGGCCCTTGGTTTGTGTCACTGTCCTCCTGACCGGGGCGGCAGAAGGAGCAAATCCCCACCCCGTGCACCCAAAGCTCAGTGAGAACAGACGAGGGGACCATGCTGAGGGTGTAGGGACTGAGCCTGGCTCAGTGACCAAAGCTGCAGGAGCAAAATGAAGAGCTGAACTGGATTGTGGTGGGGGTCAGTGGGAGCTGGCTGGGGCAGCAGGGAGACGACATGGGCTTTGAGCAGAGGACACTGCCTTGCAAGGCCCTGTGGAGGGGAATGGTGCAGGGCACTTGGAGAGCACAGGAGGCGTGACGGGGGCTGAGCCTAGAGTTGGCCACGCTGCCCTTCCGCGTGGAGGGTGACCAGGGTGGGAGGTTCCACAGCAGCGGCTCTCAGAGGCAGCAGGTTGTCATTCCCCAGCTGGCCAGGGCTGGGCCTGGGGCAGGAGGAGGGAAGGGAGCTGCCTTGTGTGACCACGTGCTTCTTGGGTGCCCTTGGAATAGGCAGGCACCTTGGCCCCTCCCATCTCTCAGGCCAGGGACGAAAGGCCAGCTCGGATACCTTGCCCGGAGCTAACTGCTCCTTACCCACCAAGTGGGCACAACAGCCTGAGGGTTGGCCCCTCACTGTGCCAACCGCCGTCCCCATGTTCCCCAAGACCCAGAGATCCAATCAGCCCTGCTGTGTGTGGCCCCCCAAACCCACCCCTCCATCCCCACCTGGCTCCTTGGCCAGCCTGAAGCATCCCTGCCCCTACACTTCCTGATCCCGTCAGTCCTCAAACACGAAGCTGCCCTGGGAAGGGCGGAGCTGGTGCAGAAGGAAGAGGCAAACGAGCTTTGGCCTTAGAGGGACCTGGTTTAGACGCTGCCTCCAACGGGGGCAGCCACGGGGTCTTCTGCCTGTCATCGCGCTTCTCTGGGTCTCAGTGCTTTCAACTCTATCAGGTCAACACTGCCTGCCCACACGTGGCAGAAACTGGAAGATGGGTATGACGGGAGGGGAGGGGGAGCAGCAGGGTAAGCTGCCCCGGGCAGTGCCAGCATCCGCTATCCAACCGCCTGGGTTAAAAAGTCCCCACTCCTCTGCCTCTGATTCAGCTTCCTGATCATGAACAACATGGGGGCAGGGGGCAGAGGGGATGGCTCAAGTGCTGGGATCCCTGCCACGCATGTGGGAGCCCCAGATGGAGTTCTGGGCTCTTGAATGCCCTGTCATGGGCGTTTGGGGAATTAACCAGCAGATGGAAGATTCTCTCTCTCTCTCTCTCTCTCTCTCTCTCTCTCTCTCTCTCTCTCCCTCTCCCTTTCAAGTAGATTAAAATAAATAAAATAAGCATTTTTTGCTAAAATCTATGACTACCTGGCTCATAGTAGTCACGCGGTAAAGCTCACACTTTGCAGGAGCCTAATGTAGGTCCTTCCTCCTCCAGGAAGCCCTTCCTGACTCTTCTCCAGCCACTCTGCAGCAATGACCTGAGCTCTCAAGGGGTCTGAAGCACCGCTCCGTGTCTGCCCATCTTTGTGCATCTCTAAGCATCGCCAGGGGCACACTTTCATCCTGTATGGGTGTAGCCCAACATCAGCCTTGAGTGTGACCTGAGGGATTGAGTTAGGCTGGGCAGAAAGAAGGTTGTGGGTATCTTAGAAGGGCAGGACCGCTGGAAGCTGAGGCTAAGAGATTCCTCCCCCAGGCAGGGTGAGAGGCCAGAGGCTGAGGGTTAGAGGTTGGTCTCTTAGAGCCAGACCCACCTGCGGGCCCCAGGAGACCACTGCTGGTCTCCCCTACCTGTCCTGACTCAGGCAGGTGGGAGAGGGAAGCTCCCTGCCCCTCCCTTAAACTCAGTCTCTGAGCTTGGTGTTGGGCTGGAGCTCAGGGACTCAACCTTCAGCAAGACTAGGACCCAGGCTGATGGCCACTCAGGCCAACATGGGTGGTGGGGTCGAGCATTGTGAGCCCCTCCCCCGAGGTTCATTGGCTAGGGTTCCCTTACAACCTAGGTCGTTGCTGCGTGTGTCTCGGTGTCTAAACGCCCTCTTTCATCAGAACACAAGTCCTGTGGGGAGAGGGACTCAACTTCACTCATTACCTCCACAAGACCCTCTTTCCAAGCAGTGCTGCTTTCAGAGGGGCTGGGGGGTTAAGATCTGAACATGACCTTGAGCAGGGGCATTGCTCCACTCACCCCAGTGCCCCTGCCCCACGCCCCTTCCAGCCCCACCTCACTACCAGTCAGGGAGTAGAGGAGACTCTGAAGGCTGTATTGGCCTGGGGTGGGGGGGTGCCTGTGGCCGTGGGTCCTGGAAGAACGCAGCAGGCTCATGCCTTGCTTCTCCTGTTGCCGCCTTCTTCCCCCAAAGAGCCTACCCTCACCACTACCAAAACGGAAGTGGACAGCAGGCCACCCTCACAGAAAGAGCCCCTGCCTTCTGCCTCTTGTGATGGCTGGCTGGTGGTCCCTTCCCTTCCCTTCCATGGGCCTTGTGCAATGAAAGGGTTGGATGGGGAGCAGGGCGACTGGGGATGAGCAGCCTTGCATGGGTCCCTTGTCCCTCCTCCCGGGGCTGCAGCTCCCGAGGGATGTGCTGTTTTCATGAATCAGAACAGACACAGGGCTATTTCTATAAAAAGAGAAATTCCAGGCACTTGGATTCAGATTGCCTTCCTGAGTGGGAAGGAGAGGTTACGGGGAGTGCACTGGGACTTTTGCAAAACCCAAGGTCATGTAATCTGTGACCCAGGGAGCATGTGAACGTCATGGCTGCACATACACAAAGCAGAGAGCTGTCAGGCTGGGTGATGGCAAAGCTTCTGCCCAACCTGATCAGATCAGGCCAGCTCTGGCCATTGAGGCCATTTGAGGAGCGAACCAGCAGATGGAAGACCTTTCTTTCTGCCTCTGCTCTGCCTTTCTGTAACTCTGCCTTTCAAACAAATAAATAAATCTTTAAAAAAAAAAAAAGAAAGACCCGGTTGCCCCTCTTCCAGGCCAGCTCTCTGCTGTGGCCAGGGAGTGCAGTGGAGGATGGCCCAAGTGCTTGGGCCCTGCACCCCATGGGAGACCAGGAGAAGCACCTGGCTCCTGCCATCAGAACAGCGAGGTGCGCCGGCTGCAGCGCGCCGGCCGTGGTGGCCATTGGAGGGTGAACCACCAGCAAAGGAAGACCTTTCTCTCTGTCTCTCTCTCTCTCTCACTGTCCACTCTGCCTGTCAAAAAAAAAAGAAAGAAAGAAAGAAAGAAAGAAAGAAAGAAAGAAAGAAAGAAAGAAAGAAAGAAAGAAAGAAAGAAAGAAAGAAAGGAAGAAAGGAAGAAAGAAAGGAAGAAACCTGACACACTTGTGCACTGGCCACTGGGCTGCTGCCCACGTGGTCTCCCGCTGGCACGCTGCAGTGTTGTCCTTCCCAGTACACTGCAGCCCCAGGCGGGGTCCACTCTCTCCCATCCCTCGGCTGACCCCGATGTGCAGGAGTCTCTGGCAGCCCTGCAGTTTGTCCCCGTTCCCCCAGGGCATCCCACCCTGCCTGTGTGCTGGGTGATCAGAATCCAGACTATCACCTCCCCTGCTCCGAAACTCCTACCCCTAGTAATGCAGCCTAGGTTTATGCTGACTTTTCCATTTTCATTTTCATTTGCAGAATTGGTTTATTATAAAGGTAATGCATGATGGCTGTAGACAGTAAGATCCCACCAGCCAGGGTAACAACTATAAATACTCAGAAATCACTCCCTGGAGCCTCCATGCATGCTTCTTAATGAAATCTAAGTCCAGGAGTGTCTACACTTTCGTGTTCTCCTTTTCCCTCTTTATATTCAATCCTAAGTCCTTACTCGTGTCATGAAGTATCTTTGGAAACACCACTTAATGCTTTATGCTATGGCTTTGTCATTGGCTCCTTAACCGTGACCCTGACATTGGATTTTTCAAGCGACTGCAAAGAAGTATCCTCCATAATCAATTGTAGTGTGATGTAGGTGCCTGTAAGTCAGTGTTTTCCAAATTTCTATTTCCTTAAAGATATTCTAAGAAGTGAAATTACTGGGTCAAAAGGTATGAAATCTTGAATTAAAAGAAATTTAGGGACTTTTTCTGATTGTGAAAGTAAGACATTGTAGATCATTCAGAAACCCCAAAAAACACAAGGCAATGACAAGTGAAGGAACCAACTACCTCTGAGCGGGAGCAGATGTGGAGCTAACGCAGGGGAGCCAACTGACCCAGGGTTTCCCTGCTGTTCTGCCCCCACCCTCTGGAAGGATGGAAATTTATTCTCTGGGGAGGAAGAAACGGTCCTAGGATGGGGAAATGCCGTGCATGGTGGGGTAAGAGTGTCACCAAGTAAACAGTGGGGTGAGCGCTTAGCCTAGCAATTAAGACACACGCATCCTACACTGGAGGACCTGGGTTCAGTTCCCAGCCCTGGCTGCTGACTCCAGCTTCCTGCCAAAGGAAGGCAGGCAATGGCGATGGCCCACCTGCCACCCAGGTGGGAGATGGGGATTGAATTCCTGGCTCCCAGCTTCCATCTGGCCCAACCCTGGCTGTTGTGAGAAGTAAACCAAAAGATAGGAGCACTCTCTCTGTGTCTGTCTGTCTATCTCTGTCTCTCTCTCTGCCCCGCAAATAAATAAATAAATTTATATTTAAGAGAGAGAGAAGGGGCTGGTGCTGTGGTTTAGTAGGTTAAGTCTCCACCTTTGGTGCTGGCATCCCATATGGGCACTGGTTAGAGTCCTGGCTGCTCCACTTCTGATCCAGCTCCCTGCCAATGTCCTTGGGAAAGCAACGGAGGATGGCCCAAGTGCTTGGGCCCCTGCACCACATGAGAGACCTGGAAGAAATTCCTGGTTCCTGGCTTCGGACCATCTCGGCCCCCAGCCATGGTAGCCATTTGTGGAGTGAACCAGAGGATGGAAGATTCTCTTTGTCTCTCCCTCTCTGTCTGTAACTCTGTCTCTCAAATAATAAATAAATCTTTTTAAAAGAGAGAGAGAGAAAAAAAAAAAAAACAGAGGAATGAGGTGGAAGTTTACATCTTACATCTTACATAGAGACTTCAGGCATCTCTCATCAGTTAGCTCCCAGAACACTGGTTGATAGACAAAGCCTAAAAAAAAAAAAAAAAAAAAAAAAAAAAAAAACAAGAAAACAAGGACCTGATCCACCCTGGAGGTGGTGGTGAGAGCCTGCTGGGAGGTGAGCCCAGAAGAGGTGAGCAAGAGCATTCCAGTAGCAGGAAAAGGAGCTGGATCCTGGTGGTGCTCAGGGCTGTGCTTGCTGTGCCCCGCCCTGCTGCTGTCCAGGAAAAAATGACTTCCGTGTTCAAGGGCACAGTACGAAGGCGCTCATTTCCAGGCACTCACACCAGCATGGTTATAAGTTTTAATTCCCTTGCTTATCAATAATCAAACGGGTGAAAAATGGAATCACTTTTCCATTGGTGGGCCCTGATGGCCACCAAGGGTTGACATTTTAACATGTGGCCCATTTTCCCATCAAGTTTCAAGGTTTCCTAATCAATTTGTATAGGCCCCTCCCCCCCCTTTTTTTTGACAGGCAGAGTGGACAGTGAGAGAGAGAGACAGAGAGATGGAGAGAGACAGAGAGAGAGACAGGTGAACTGCTGGTTCACCCCCCAGTGGCCGTTGCTCTGCGCTGATCCGAAGCCAGGAGTCAGTTGCTTCTCCTGGTCTCCCATGCAAGTGCAGGGCCCAAGGACTTGGGCCATCCTCCACTGCACTCCCAGGCCACAGCAGAGAGCTGGACTGGAAGAGGAGCAACTGGGACAGAATCTGGCACGCCCCGACCAGGACTAGAACCCAGTGTGCTGGCGCCGCAGCCTATTGAATTACAGCGTCGGCCTAGGCCCTTTTTTTAAAAAAAAACAAAAAAACAAACAAAAAAAAAACAACAGAGTGCTGCTGTCTGGATTTTAAATCCTCCCAGATTTGTATGTCGAAATTCTAATCCTCAAGGGAGTAGAACTGGGAGATAATGAGGCCTCAAAGGTGGACCCCTTGTGGATGGGATCAGTGCCTTTATAAAGAAGGCCCAAGGGGCCAAGCAGTATGGCATAGCTGGTAAAGCCACTGCCTGCAGTGCCAGCATCCCATATGGGCATTAGTTCGAGACCCAGCTGCTCCACTTCCGATCCAGCTCCCTGCCAATGTCCTTGAGAAGGCAGTAGAGGATGGCCCAAGTGCTTGGGCCCCTGCACCCATGTGGGAGACCCAGAAGAAGTTCCTGGCTCCTGGCTTCAGATCAGGCCAGCTCTGGCCATTGAGGCCATTTGAGGAGCGAACCAACAGATGGAAGACCTTTCTTTCTGCCTCTGCTCTGCCTTTCTGTAACTCTGCCTTTCAAACAAATAAATAAATCTTTAAAAAAAAAAAAGAAAGACCCGGTTGCCCCTCTTCCAGGCCAGCTCTCTGCTGTGGCCAGGGAGTGCAGTGGAGGATGGCCCAAGTACTTGGGCCCTGTACCCCATGGGAGACCAGGAGAAGCACCTGGCTCCTGCCATCAGAACAGCGAGGTGCGCCGGCTGCAGCGCACCGGCCGTGGCAGCCATTGGAGTGCGAACCACCAGCAAAGGAAGACCTTTCTCTCTGTCTCTCTCTCTCACTGTCCACTCTGCCTGTCAAAAAGAAAGAAAAGAAAAGAAAAGAAAAGAAAAGAAAAGAAAAGAAAAGAAAAGAAAAGAAAAGAAAAGAAAAGAAAAAAAGAAAGAAAGGCCAAGAGAAGCTCCTGCCCATTCCACCACATGAGGACACTGCAGGAAGTGGGCCCTCTGCGTACACGGACTCCACCGGCATCTTGGCCTCAGACTTGCCAGCCTCCAAAACTGTGAGAGAGAAATATCTGTTGTTGTTGTTTGGTTTGTTTTCATCTACTTAAAAGGCTGAGTGGCCGGTGCCGCGGCTTAATAGGCTAATCCTCCACCTTGCGGCGCTGGCACACCGGGTTCTAGTTCCGGTCGGGGCGCCGGATTCTGTCCTGGTTGCCCCTCTTCCAGGCCAGCTCTCTGCTGTGGCCAGGGAAGGCAGTGGAGGATGGCCCAAGTCCTTGGGCCCTGCACCCCATGGGAGACCAGGATAAGTACCTGGCTCTTGCTATCGGATCAGCGCGGTGCGTCGGCCGCAGCGCGCTGGCCGCAGTGGCCATTGAAGGGTGAATCAACGGCAAAGGAAGACCTTTCTCTCTGTCTCTCTCTCTCACTGTCCACTCTGCCTGTCAAAAAAAAAAAAAAAGAAGAAAGAAAAGAAAAGAAAGAAAAAAAAAAGGCTGAGTGACAGGGGAAGGAAGAGGGACAGACAGACAGAGAGATCTTGCATTTGCTGGTTCACTCTCTAAATGCCTGCAACAGCTGGGGCGGGGCCAGGCCAAAGCCAGCAGCCAGGAACTCCATCCAAGTCTCCCATGTGAGTGGCAGGGACCCAAACACTTGAGCCATCATCTTCTGCCTCCCAAGGTGCAATAGCAAGAAGCTGGATCAGAAGCGGAGTAGCTGGGACTCCAACCCAAACAACTTACCCAACCTACTGCACCACAACACCACCCCTATTTGCTGCTCATAAGCCTCGCATGGCTGAACAGCCATGCAAGGACAGCACAATCACCAGGTCCGGAGCTCACATACAGAGCATCCATCCCATCAGCTTTCTTTTCATTACACAAGTGTTTGTTTGCTTGAATGCCCTGGTTAAAACTTCCTGTGCAGTGTTGTGGTTTTGTCTGTTAAGTTTCAGAGAAACATTTGGTTCACAGCAAAATCAAGCAGAAGATAGAGAGATATCCCTTATGCCCTCTGTCCCCACGCATGGCCAGCCCCACTGTGATCAGTGTCTCCCCAGTCCCCAGAATGGCACGTGCTGACGCCTCCTCCTCCTCCAAGGGCCCACAGTTTACAGGAAGACTCAACCTGCCCCTGCTGCTTTGTGGTGCCATTCTCTTCAGCAAGTGCACACAGCTCAGGATGCCAGCCATTCAAGAAAAGGATCTCCCATGACAGAGTCTGCAATAGACAGAAGAAAGTTTCCAGAGGAAACAGAGTACGCATGTTTTTTAAGCTAGCACTGCTTTGTTCAGAAAGATAGAAGTGAATGGCATCCAGGAAATAAGATAATGTTCTATTAAAAAAAAAAGAAACACAGAGAGACATGACAAAACCAAGTTATTGGAAAGTAAAAGCATGATGGCAGAATTGGAAAGTGCAATAGAAAGGTTAGAATGGAGTTAAGCAACTCCCCACAAACATAAAGGCAGAAGCATTAGAAAAGATAAAAAATGATTAGAAGACTATTACAGGAAGTACAACCAACAAGAGTGCCTGAAAGGGGGAACAGAAAAAAACAGGCGTCTAAGTAATCGAAGATTCAAGGATGTCCAGTTTGAGAGGGTCACTGAGTGATGAGCCCAGCGGATGAACCGAGAGCCCAGCAAATGTCTTCAGAACACCAGAGTGGTAAGCCTGCAAGTTTCTGGAGAGAGGACTTAGTTCCAAAAGCAGTCTTTTTTTTTTTTTAGATTTATTCATTTATTTAAAAAGCAGAGTTAGAGAGAGAGAGAGACAGACAGACAGAGAGAGAGAGAGATGGAGATAGGTCTTCCATCTGCTGGTTCACTCCCCAAATGGCCACATGGCCAGAGCTGGGCCAATCTGAAGCCAGGAGCTAGGAGCTTCTTCCAGGTCTCCCACATGGGTACAGGGGCCCAAGGACTTGGGCCATCTTCTACTGCTTTCCCAGGCCATTAGCAGGGAACTGAATTGGAAGTAGAGCAGCTGGGACTTAAACTGGTGTCCATATGGGATGCTGGCGCCACAGGTAGAGGCTTAACCTACTACAGCGCCAGCCTCCAACAGCAGTCTTTTTTTTTTTTTTTTTTTTTTGACAGACAGAGTTAGTGAGAGAGAGAGACAAAGAGAAAAGTCTTCCTTTTTCCGTTGGTTCACCCCCCCCCAAGTGGCCGCTATGGCCGGCACATTGCAGCCGGTGCACTGTGCCGATCTGAAGCTAGGATCCAGGTGCTTCCTCCTGGTCTCCCATGTGGGTGCAGGGCCCAAGCACCTGGGCCATCCTCCACTGCACTCCCTGGCCACAGCAGAAAGCTGGACTGGAAGAGGAGCAACTGGTGCCCCAAACGGGACTAGAACCCAGGGTGCCAGTTCCGCAGGCGGAGGATTAGCCAAGTGAGCCGCAGCGCTGGCCTCCAACAGCAGTCTTAAGAATCACAATGGTGTTAGACTTAGCAACAAGAGTGGAAGCTACAAGACAAAGGAACAGTGCGTTCAAAGTCCTGAGAAATGTGATTTTCTACCTGTAATTCTTTTTTTAAAAAAAGATTTATTTATTTATTTATTTGAAAGAGTTACATAGAGAGAGAAGGAGGGGCAGAGAGAGAGAGAGAGAGAGAGAAAGGTCTTCCATCCGCTGGTTCACTCCCCAATTGGCTGCAATGGCCGGAGCTGCGCTGATCTGAAGCCAAGAGCCAGGAGCTTCTTCCAGGTTTTCCACACGGGTGCAGGGGCCCAAGGACTCGGGCCATCTTCTACTGCTATCCCAGGCCATGGCAGAGAGCTGGATCAGAAGTGGAGCATCTGGGACTCAAACTGGCACCCATATGGGATGCCGGCTGTGGGGAGCAACTCAGACTAGACTGTTACTCGAATTAAGACTTATTCTATGCATCTGTTCTCCCACAATATGGCGCTGGGAGAGGAGTAAACAGCTTCTACACAGCTGCCTCCAGTTCAACCAATAAACTGTAGGACCTGCTCCTGATTGGAGGAGAGCAGCGTACTCGGCGTGTGGGTAGCAGAGTTGGGATTGGTGGAAGAGGACTATAAAGGAGGAGAGAGACAACATGCACCAGGAACATCTACCTGAAGGAACACCTGTGCAGCCCCTGAGAGAGCCGGCCGGCGGTGTGCCGCTCCCCCGCGGAAGTGGGGAAAGTGGCAGGGGGAACCGCCCTTCCACGGAGGTGGAAGGGACGGTAGCCAACCTGGGAAGAACCAGCAGCAAACCCGGGGAGGGCCCGGCAGACGAAAGAACAACGCAGGGTCCTGTGTCGTTCCTCCACGAAGAGGGGGAGCGACAGCCGGCCTTGCAGGCAGTGGCTTTACCCACTACACCACAGCGCCGGCCCCTACCTGGAATTCTCTACTCCAGCCGGAGTTGTTTCTGTGGTGGGATTCCCTGAAGGTGTGGAGTCCGCTGGCCTGGGTGCCTTTATTACAAGTCATTCTTCAGAAATCTTTTTCAGTGTCTTCAGCAGCTGCTTTTCCATTCAGATTTTCACCATGAATCTATTTTAGTGACGTGTGTTTTCTCACCAAGAAAGTAAGCGTTCAGGTAGCTGAACCGTATCTTTTCATTTTGTTAACACATTGACTAAAAACCCTACGTGAACTTATCCCTCGGCTTCCATGTGAGCCACGTGGAGATGCTTTCCAACAAGGGTTATGCTAGTTTGGTCACCTCTTGGAAAGATTTTCAATTAAAACCCCCGTGCCTTTTACAAGTGACCACCCCTAGGCTAGTACTGAGCACAAGCTTTTATAATTGGGAATTGGGGCAATAAAATTTAATCTGCACCAATTAAATGCGATCATGTCCACCTCAGCTCATTGACCCCACTGACAAGAACCATCCTGTTAAATCTGGATTCATCCAGCGTTAGCCACATCTAGCTTTGATCAATCGGATTTGCCCTTCATCCGATAAAGCTAAGAAGCTTAATGCAATTAAATGGCATTCCCCGGTGGAGACGATGCTTGTTCCTGGGTCTGTGTGTCTGAGGCCTTGTCAAATGCAAAATGCTATTCCTAAAAGAGCACCCCCCCTTGCCCTACTGCACCCTACAGGATGGGAGGCAGCAGAGCACAGGTTTGGGGACCTGATACCTGGGCCATTCACTGAGTTCAGGAAACCTCAGCCAGTCCAACTCAGTGATGACGGAGGAGTCTCTAACCCCAGAAACAGGGACTCTATGGTTGAGGGACAGTGACTTCCCTTGAGCAGGCATGGGAGGCAGACACAGGAAGCAAGGCCCAGCACAGGGTTCCTAAGGGTTCCCAGGAGGAGACGCCCAGGCACTAGGTTAGGACCATGGATGCAAAAGTCAAGTGATAGCCGTGGGAAGAAGCAGCTTAGCCTGTGCTTGTCAGTTCCTGCCGAGGCCAGCTCGTAATAGGCAGGGTCCCCAAGAACCCTCCCCAGGAGCCTTTAGGAGGCCCCCCGGCAGGACAGAGCACACGACAGCAAGGAGCTTCAGAGCTGGACAAATCCGGAACAGACACGATCAGATGATGGTGTCTTAGTCTGCTTGAGACTGCATAATCTACAAAGAAGAGAAATTTATTTCTCACACTTCAAGAGGATGGGGAGGCAAAGATCAAAGTTCCAGGAGGTTCGGTGTCTGGAAAGAGCCCGATTTCTGCTTTTAAGACGATGCCTTCCTGCAGCCCTCCGGACTGGCTGTGCACTGTCTCACCACTGGAAAGAGTGGAAGGGCAAAGGGGGGCCTCGTGGGTTGCCAGCAGCCCCTTTGTAAGGTAGCTGGCCCCATGCATCACCTCCAGAAGGGCCTACTCTTCCGACTCATATTTGGGATTAGGTTCAACGTGAAATTTGCATGGGATACAAACATTCGCACCATAGCATTCTGAACCTGCCCACCCCAAATTCATGTCCTCTCAAACACAAAATAGATTCATTCTAGCTCAGTGGCCCCAAAAGTCTTAACTCATTCCACAAAGTCTCATCTAAACATCATCTGAAATTTTAAAATTTTGAATTCTGTTTTCCTTTTCCTTGTAAGCCCATCTATAACTATTTCTCTCTGCTTGAATTGTACGATAAACAATCAAGAGAAGCACTCTACCCCTTTTCTCTTCTGAGACCGCATCAGAATCACCCTTACTGCCCCATACGTGGTGATCCAGGCCTTTTCCAGCACACACTCTTCCAATATCTACCCATTACCCAATTCCAAAGCTGCTTCTACATTTGTAGGTATTTGCTATAACAACACCCCCACTCCTGGTACCAATGTATGTCTTAGTCCTTTTATATTACTATAACAAAATACCCGAGATTAGGTAATTTACATTGAACAGAGATTTATTTTTCTTAGTTCTGGAAGATGAGAAGTCCAAGATTAAGGTGCTGTTAGGTTTAGTGTCTCCCAAGGGCCTCCCACTGCTTTCAAGTTGCACTTTGCTGCTGCATTCTCTGGAGATGATGTTGTGTCTTCACATGGTGGAATACTGTGTCTCACATGGTTTGGATTGTAAAAGCGAATAATAAAATACTCAGAACCCCTTTTTATTATTTTCAGCCAAGAGTCTGGCCGGATATGGAGCCCGTATAATTCTCTGACACAGTACATAAACGTCACCATCCATTCTCATGTCTCAAGAATAGACTAGGACTGAGCCCTAAAATAGGCCACCAGACACCATATTTCTCAACAGTAGTTACACTTCGGAAACTACTTCAACTATAACATCACATATCCAGCTCTAATGACATGTAGTATTTCTAAATACAATGACTCACTCAACATATAGCTAAGCATTGTACTAAGCTCTGGGGATTGTTAGAAAACAAAATAGATCTGGCCTCTGTCTGCAAGCCACTTGTAGTCCAGTGGGAGAGACAGAAGTAAAGCAGAGAGGATTACACAGGTGCTATGCAGGGAAATCACTTTTCCAGGAGCGAGAATAACAGGGACATCGAATGTCCTGGAGACTTCAGTAGAGAAGAGGCAGGGGAAGGGCGAACCCAGGACAAACGAGCACAGAAAAACAGCAACACAGCAGAAGAAAGGCTTTGAAAGTCCTCCCCCTCCAAAACAGGGGGAAATGCTGGGTCAGAGCTTACAAACAACTTTCTAAACACACAGCTTAGCCAGAAGGAAAGATGTGATAGTTACAACCAAGCTGAGTACCTGCGTACCAATATTTTGGGATGTCCTGCTTTGGGTAACATGAGATTTTTAAAAATATTTATTTATTTATGTGAAAGGCACAGTTGCAGAGACAGAGAGAGATCTTCCATCTGCTGTTTCGCTCCCTAGATGTCTGCTATGGTCAGGGCTGGGCCAGGCAGAAGCCAGGGGCCAGGAGCTTCATCTGGGTCTTCCACGTGGGTACAGTGGTCCAAGCACTTGGGCCATCCTCTGCTGCTTTCACAGGCCATTAGTAGGGAGCTGGATCAAAAGTGGAGCAGCCAGGACATGAACTGGCACCCATGTGGGATGCCAGTGTCACGGGTAGCAGCTTGATTCACTACGCCATGGCACCAGCCCCAAGATTGGCTTTTAATGATGACATGAGAATAAGAGACAAGACTTGAATCCACTTGGGGAGTTGAGTTTGAGAGTCCTGCTTAAAGCCAATACTGGGAAAGCAGTGGAAGATGATTCAAGTGCTTGGACCCCTCCCACCCAGATGAAGCTCCTGGCCCAGTCCTGGCTGCTGTGGGCATTTGGGGAGTGAACTAGCAGATGGAAGATCTCTCTTTCCCTCTCTCTCTGTAACTCTGCCTTTCAAATAAATAAATACTTCTTTTTAAAAAAAAAGAAAAGAAAAAGTTACCCCAAATTTCAAATCTGATGAAAATCATGAATTCATAGAACCTCAGCTAAAAAGCTCAATGAGACCCAAGCGAATAAATATAAAGAAAGCCACACCAAGGTGCAGCATAATCAAATAATCAAAAGTCAGAGGAACAGAGAAAATCTTAAAGCATTCAGAGAAAAAGCAGTACACACAGAGGAACAAGAACAAAAGAAGACTTCTTGCCAGAAAGGGAACGAGCCAAGACAACACGGTGCAACTGCTCTGGACTGGGAGGGAGAAACCACTCTGCAAAGACCACACATTGTAGGATTCCATTTACAGCAAGTGTGCAGAACAGAAAACAGATTAGGGGTGGCCTGGGGCTTTGATCTTGGAGGAGGAGGGAAATGACTGCTAACGGGCACAGGGCTTCTGTCTGGCGCAATTCAAACGCCCAGAAGAGGTCACCGTGGCCTTGATCGTCACGCAGCTCTGTGAATACGCAAAGAACCACTGATTTGTACTCTTGAAATGAGTGGACTGTATGGTATGGGAATCGTATCTTACAAAAGCTGTTTTTTTTTTTTTTTAATTAAAGCAAAACAAAGACCTTTGAAAACAACAGAAAAACTAAGAGAACTCATGGCCTGCAGACCTGCACTAGAAGATACGGTAAAGGAAGTTCTTCAAGGCAGAAGAAAATGAAACAAATGAAAATTTACATCTACACAAATGAGTCAAGAGAGCAAAACAGTGAATATGTGGGAAACATAGAAGATGTCTTTTAAAATCTGATCAAAAGACAGTTGATAGAAGCCAGTGTTGTGGCGTAGTGAGTTAAACTGCCGCCTGCAGTGCTAGCATCCCATATAGGCACCAGTTCCAGTCCCAGCTGCTCCACTTCCAATCCAGCTCCCTGCTAATGCACCTGGGAAAGCAGCAGAGAATTGCCCAAGTGCTTGGGCCCCTGCCCCCATGTGGGAGATATGCATGAAGTTCCTGGCTCCTGGCTTCGCTCCGGCCCAGTCCTGGTTATTAACGGCCATTTGGAGAACGAACCAGCGGATGGCAGACTTCTCTCTCTGTGTCTCTCCCTCTGTGTAACTCTGCCTTTCAAATAAATTTAAGAAAAGGACAATTGGTAATTAAATCAAAAAGTAATAACATATTGTTATGTTTATAACAGGTGTTAGAAGAAAATTATGACAGCTAGAGCCCATAGGCGAGAACAGAGAGAGAATAAATATACTGCTATAAGGTTCACATGACAGCATTTCAAAAAGTCCATGAAAAATGGAATAAAAAATGACCTTGTTTCAAGTCTGAAATGTTTTAAATTCATGTGTATTTTTCATAATATTCATTTTCATGAATTCTTTGAAAACTGCTCATAGATAATATGTGAACTACTATAATATTATTAGAAAGTACACTGTGATAATAAGTTAAAGATAAATATTGTAAACCCTGGAGGAATCACTACTAAAACAAGAATAATAGAACACAGTAGTGTAACCACAAGCCATAGGGGAGACAGACTGTAAGTCACACAGCCTCTGCTATGCTGCATAGAAGGGACCTCAGGGCCAGAGGCATGAAGTGATAGTGAGCTCCCTGCATTTCCTTTATGCCACTAAAATCTCAGATTTGGAGGCAGTGCCAATAGCCCTAAATGCCCATAGGCATATATTTAAAAAAGAAAAACTCCAACAGAAGTCTCTTCTCTCCATTCAAAGGACAAGGACAAGGAAGCCTTGCAAGACAGAAAATCTTAGACAACAGCCACTCCAGCCAAACACCACACAAAAAAACTGTACAACTCACAATGATCCACATGTGGATATTCGTGGCCACATCCCCATGCACACCAGGAAAGTCTCAATGAGTGATTTCCACCCTCAGGAGCCTCCCTGGCAGTGTGGGTGTAGAGAAAGCCAAGTAGGGAGCCAGTCAATGAAATTCACGTGCATTTAAATGAAATGGTATGATCTCTGTTGGCAGATGACAGGATTGTCTATGCAGAATGCCATTAGTAATTCTGTATTCCAGCAATGAGCATATGGACACGGAACTTGAAATACAACACCGTTTACACTCAAAAAAATTGAAATATAAATCTAACAAAATGAATACAGGACTTGTATGCTTAGTACCACATAATGCTAATGAAAGAAATTTTAAGAATGGCTAAATAAGTGGAAAGACATACCATGTTCATGAACAGGAAAATTCAACCTAATAAAGAAGACAGATTTTCCCAAATTGATAGTCAGGACTAATGAAATTTCCATCAAAATCCTAGCAAGTTTGGGGCTGGTGCTGTGGCACAACAGGTTAATGCCCTGGCATGAAGCGCCGGCATCCCATATGGGTGCCGGTTCTAGTCCCGGCTGCTCCACTTCCTATCCAGCTGTCTGTTATAGCCTGGGATAGCAGCAGAAGATGGCCCAAGTCCTTGGGCCCCTGTACCTGCGTGGGAAACCCAGAAGAAGCTCCTGGTTCCTGGCTTCGGATCAGCGCAGTTTCAGCCATCGCGGCCAATTGGTGAGTGAACCATTGGATGCAAGACCTCTCTCTCTTTCTCTGCCTCTCCTCTCTATGTGTAACTCAGACTCTCAAGTAAAAAATAAATAAATCTTTAAAAAAAATCCTATCAAGTTTTATTATATGTATAGATATGGTTTTTCTAATTTTTATACAGAAAAGAGAAACAAACTAGAATAGCTAAACATTTTTTCTGAAATAAAATAATATAGTGGATAAAATCAGTCTACCCAATTTCTGGACATATTAAATAATGATCATATACAGAGATGTGTGATGCTGGTAGAGGGATGGATGTCAGTGGAACAGAATGGAGAATTCAGAAATAGATCCACACAAAGATTCAGTTTGACAAGGGCACAAAAGTCACTCAGTGGTAGAAGGTAATCTTTTTTTTTTTTAAAGATTTATTTATTTTACTTGGAAGTCAGGATTATACAGAGAGAGGAGAGGCAGAGAGAGAGAGAGAGAGAGAGAGAGAGAGAGAGAGATCTTCCATCCACTGGTTCACACCCCAACTGGCTGCAATGGCCGGAGCTGTGCCGATCTGAAGCCAGGAGCCAAGGAGCTTCTTCCAAGTCTTCCACATGGGTACAGGGACCCAAGTATGTGGGCCATCTTCTATTGCTTTCCCAGGCCATATCAGAGAGCTTTATAGGAAGTGGAGCAACCAGGACTCGAACCAGTGCCCATATGTGATTCTGGCACTGCAGGCGGCGGCTTTACCCGCTACACCACAGCGCCAGCCCCAGAAGGTAATCTTTTCAACAAATGGTGCTGGAGCAATTGGACATCCATAAGCAAAAATTTAAAAATATTTTAACATACTTCAACCTGAGTCTCACATTAATCCAAAATAGATCATGGACTTAAATATAAAATTATAAAAATTTTAAAAATAATATCTAGGGCTTATATCTAAGGCAGAGTTCTTAGACTGTATACCAAAAGCATGATCCATTTAAAAAATTGATGACATAGACTTCATTTAAAAAATATATGTTCTGTGAAAGATTCCATTAAGAAGTTGAAAAGAGCATGGCATTGTGGCAAAGTGGGTAAAGTTTCCACCTAAGATGCTGGCATCCCATATCAGAGTGCTTGTTCAGGTCCCAGCTACCTGCTTCTGATTCACTCTCTGGAGCTGGCAATGTGGTGTAGGGAGTAAAACTACTGCCTGCAACACAAGCATCTCATATGGTTGCTGGTCCATGTCCTAGCTGCTCTACTTCTGATCCAGCTCCCTGCTAATATGCCTGGGAAAAGAAGCAGAAGATGGCCCAAGTGTTTGGGCCCCTACTACCCATGTGGGAGACCCAGAAAAAGCTCCTGGTTCCTGTCTTTGGCTTGGCCCAATCCAGGCCATTGTGGCTATCTGGAGAGTGAACCAGCAGATGGAAGATCTCTCTTTCTCTATTTCTCTCCCCCTCTCTCTGTCATCCTGCCTTTCAAATAAATAAAATAAATCTTTTTTAAAAAAGAGAAAGAAGAAAAAGATCATATAGACAACTGGTCCATATCAGGATCAGTTTCCTAGGACATACACACAGATTATCTTTCTATCTATCTATCCTGAAAACTATGACACACAATATAGAGAAATTAAAGATCTATAAGTGAATGATATACCATGTTCATGGATAAGATTCAATTTTTAAAGATATTTATGAATTAAATTCATCCCCAATGAAAATATTAACAGGCTTTTCAGGTGGAAATTTATCTAGAAAAGGACAAGTTTCAAGCACATACATTATCTGTTTTCAAGATTTCCTAGGAAGATATAACCAAAAGTGTGTGGTGTCAACATAAGAATAGCCACACAGAATAACAGAACAGAATAAAAATCTATAAATAGATCCATACACACTCTATGACTTCATTTATATGAAGTTCTACAAAAGTCTTTAATGAGACAAAGCAGATTGATGGTTCCAAGTTTTCTGATCCTTAAAGTAAGATTGTCATCTTGATAAATTCTCGCCTTTGCCACAGCATTGTTATATAGATTGAGAAATGAAGGAAATAACCTCTATAGAGCACAGTATCTTACATACAAGGGAGTTCAATCGTTGTTAGCTGTATTTTTAAATAATTGCTGTCATTATGCCTCAGCCTGCTGGGGTTCGACCGTATCATGTTGTCCCCTTCTTCCTGGACCTCAATACTAGACTCCTTGCATCTGCTACTCCAGTAGGATGTGGGTGGAAATGATGTGTGCTACCTCTAGACAAGGCGAGGAAGGGCGGGTTGCCTTTTACGTGCTCTGTGTTTGCTAGAGGATGGAGGGGACCCAGGGGAGGACTCTGAGCCCCTGGAAACGAGGGAACCGCAGCTGGACAGGAGACTGGGTCTGCAAACAACCACATGGAGCAGAGTGGTCCCCATTGCACTGGGGGGTGAAATAAGTAAAAACCAAACATTCACTGTGTTAAGCCATGGGTGGTAGAGGTTTTTTTTGTTTTTGTTTTTGTTTTTTTTTTTTGTTTTGTTTTGTTTTTTGTTTTTTGTTTTTTTTTTTTTTTTTTTGACAGGCAGAGTGGACAGTGAAGACAGAAAGAGAGAAAGGTCTTCCTTTGCCATTGGTTCACCCTCCAATGGCCGCCACAGCTGGCACGCTGCGGCTGGTGCACCGCGCTGATCCGAAGCCAGGAGCCAGGTGCTTCTCCTGGTCTCCCATGGGGTGCAGGGCACAAGCACTTGGGCCATCCTCCCCTGCACTCCTGGGCCACAGCAGAGAGCTGGCCTGGAAGAGGGGCAACCAGGACAGAATTCGGCGCCCCGACCGGGACTAGAACCCGGTGTGCAGGCGCTGCTAGGTGGAGGATTAGCCTGTTGAGCTGCGGCACCGGCCAGAGTTTTATTTTTGTTGTGACTACAGCATTAGTCCAACTACTCTATTATATCCATGTGTGTGCCTACCCGTGTATAACACTGGTCACTCCTTCACTCCCTATCCTTTCTACTCCAAACCCAGCTCCTAGTACATGTCGAGCTCAACTTCCCACTCTTTAGTTTCCATCCTGCTTTCACCTCCACTCTCACTTCCTGTTGTAATCCTGAGTTGAGAATCTCCAATGAACCAAATATCTACCAACAACCCAAGGCTTTAAGTGGCACATCTTGACCCCTAGGCAATGAGGGACAAGAGAATGAACACAGCTTGGCATTTCAAAGGCCTAGATTGGAATGTCAGTTCTACAAATAACCAGTCGTGGGACCTTGCCGTGTGGTTCCATCTCTGAGCCTCAATGTTGTAGCAGAATTCGGGACAGAGATGTGGGACACCTAGGCTCTTCATAGGAAAACAACTTCTATTCTTGCTGGCAGGCCCAGGGGAGAGTTTTGTCTCTGAATTCTGAGCCCTGAACAAAGCACCCTAGCCCAAACAACTTTTTAAATATATATTCAATTATACAACTTTTTAAAAAAGATTTATTTTAAAGACAGAGTTACAGAGAGAGAGAGAGAGGTCTTCCATCCACTGGTTTTTTCCCTGAATGAAGCCAGGACCTTCTTTTGGGTCTCCCACATGGGTGCAGGGGCCCAAGGACTTGGGCCCTCGTCTGCTACTTTCCTAGGTTGCATTAGCAAGGAGCTGGATCAGAAGAAGAGTAGCTGGGACTGGAACCAGTGCCCATATAGGATGCCGGTGCTCCAGGCGGCAGCTTTACTCACTACACCACAGTGCTGGCCCCAGTTACACAACTTTTGAGTGGCTATCTTAGAAGTGCAGCACTAGTTACACAACCATTGCACAGTCACACCTGTGAGCACCTGATCTGCTGCAGTTGGCCTAGCTGCATTGTGGTGTTTCTCAGAGAGCCCCCTCCACCCCCTGTTCCCAGAAAGCCCATGCTTGAAAGCCTCTGTCGTTTTTGCCTTAGCCAGTTTTCCTCTTCCTCAAGGGGAGGGGTCCCTGCCACAGTCCCCCCTTTGATGCTCAGACCCTCTTAGGGTCAAAGAGCATCATCTTAACTCAAATCATTATCTTGGCTTACAGACGATATTCCCACATCATCACGACACGAGCGGCTGTCTTTCTCTCCACCATACCCTCGATGAGGCTGGAAGCTGATCTCATTACCAGGGGAGCCAGGCAAGGAAGAATCAGGCAACTCCTCAGCATTAAAACCACAGCGCTTATGCAGGCTTTGAACCCTCGTCCTCTTGGAAGAGGTGGAAGTCATTCTCCAAACCAGCTGCCTCAGTTTCAACCTTTCCCAGTTTGGACAGGAGCATGGGCAATTTTTCTCATTCGGTCAGCAATCTCATTTGTGACTTTTCTTGAATCATCTGTTTCCAGGTTGCAGTTATTCAGGTTGAATTTTCCATAAACCCCACCCTCAGAGTAAATAGTCTAAAGCCAGGCAGTTTTGATAAGTAGCATTGCACATCTGGGCACAGCCCTCCTGGGGCTTGCCGCATTCTATTTGCGGTGAGGTGGGTCCAGGCCTTGATGTTGGCAAACGGTGTAAGTAGTTCCATTGTGAGTACAGATTCCCGAACAGTTCCCTCCCAGGGATATTGGGTGTAGTAGAGCAGGTGGTAGTGACTCCCTCTGCAGATCTAGCTGTACAGAGGCCCGGGTCTCAAGAGTCTGGAGTCACGAGGAGGGGCAAAAGCCAAGCATCCTGCCCAAAAGAGATAAAGAAATTCCAGTAGTTTTTCGTCCCAGGTCGAGTCAGCCGAGGTGGTCTCAGCCAGTACTAAGGCAGACAGCAGGGCAAGAATTGCAACCACTGGGACTGGCTCGCTGTGGTGCAGCAGGTTAAAGCCCTGGCCTGAAGCACCGGCATCCCATATGGGCGCTGATTCTAGTCCCGGCTGCTCCACTTCCAATCCAGCTCTCTGCTATGGCCTGGGAAAGCAGTAGAAGATAGCCTAAGTCATTTGGGCCCCTGCACCCACGTGGGAGACCCAGAAGAAGCTCCTGGCTCCTTGCTTTGGATCGGCACAGCTCTAGCTGTTGCAGCAAACTAGGGAGTGAACCATGGGATGGAAGACCTCTCTCTCTCTCTCTCTGCCTCTCCTCTCTCTGTGTAACTCTGACTTGCAAATAAATAAACAAATCTTTAAAAAAAAAAAATAGCAGTGGTTACTTTGGAAACTGGGCAGAGTGAAGGGCCTTTGCAGCCTAAGGGGGTGGGGCAGCGGGGTCTTTAGTCCTGACCAAGGAGCCCTTTGACTCCAGGCAGTTCTGTTTCCAGTGGCCCAGCTCTTGGCAGAGCTGAGGGGACTCCTTAGAGGCCGGCTTTTGTTATGACTGCTATTTGCCCAAAGCCCTGGCTTCCATATTGAAAACCAATGCCATTTGGAGAGGACTGGCCTGGAGTCTTCCTGATGGCAGACCTCTGTCACTCATGCTTATATTGCTCCTGCTGCGTAGCTCACTCCTCCTCCTCTTGGTCTTGGTTAAAGTAGACCGCAGAGGCAGCATTTAGGATGTCAGCCAAGGGGGGTGTCCGGTCCCATCTCTAATCTTTAGTGGCTTGAGCTACAGGCGTGTTTTGACAGTGCTTTTCCTGTGAGACAAGATGATGCCCACAAGGAGAGCCAAGTCCCTTCAGGTGAGATCAAAACAGGATGATCACCTTACCCAAGCTGTCTGCAAATTTTGAAGTCATTAGTAAAACTTTTTCTCTCTTTTTTCTTTAGTTTGGGTCAAAAGAGGGACTTTGTTTAAATCTAGCTGTAAAACCATATCATAATGAAGCTTTGATTTTTGGTTATGTTATTTAGTCTGTTTTATGTGGTCAGGCATTATTATTATAAGGCCTGGGGAATTAAACTGTACATCTGGATGCAGAGTCTTTTAGAACACTTGTTTTTTATCTTTTTTTTTTTTTTTTTTTTTACAGGCAGAGTGGACAGTGAGAGAGAGAGGCAGAGAGAAAGGTCTTCCTTTTTGCCATTGGTTCACCCTCCAATGGCCGCCACGGCCGGCGCGCTGCAGCCGGCACATTGCGCTGATCCGATGGCAGGAGCCAGGTACTTCTCCTGGTCTCCCATGGGGTGCAGGGCCCAAGCACCTGGGCCATTCTCCACTGCACTCCTGGGCCACAGCAGAGAGCTGGCCTGGAAGAGGGGCAACGGGGACAGAATCCAGGGCCCCGACCAGGACTAGAACCCAGTGTGTCGGCGCCGCAAGGCAGAGGATTAGCCTAGTGAGCCATGGCGCTGGCCCTGTTTTTTATCTTGAAGAGAGTAGAGGAGAAATGAGGCAACAAGTTAGGCCTCCCAGATTGCTTAACTTTAGCAATTGATTTTTTTTAAAGATTTATTTATTTATTTGAAAGGCAGAGTTACAGAGAGCCAGAGAGAGAGAGAGAGAGAGAGAGAGAGAGAGAGGCATCTTCTATCTGCTGGTTCACTCCCCAAATGGCTACAATAGCTGGAGCTGGGTCGATCTGAAGCCAGAAGCCAAGAGCCAGGAGCCAGGAGCTTCTCCCAGTTCTCCTATGTGGGTGTAGGGGCCTAAGGACTTGGGCCATCTTCTACTGCCTTTCCAGGACACAGCAGAGAGCTGGATCAGAAGTTGAGCACCTAGGACTCAAACCAGTGCCCATATGGGATGCCGGTGTTGCAGGTAATGTTAACCGTCAAATAATAACAACTTGCAAGACATTACCAAAAGTTCCAATGCCTTTTATAAATGTTAAGGCTAGAATACAAATGTTTGGAAACACTGATCTTTTACACTTACCAATTCAATTTTTTTAACAACTATACTGAAATTACCTATATTTACTTACTATTATATTATATTAATATTTTAAGAAACTAAAGCATTAGATAAGCATGGCTATTATCTTAAGTCATGATCTTACCAAAGAACAACCCCAGAAGCTAAATTGGACTTTATAGGGAGTTATGTGCATTGATTGCCTCATATCTTTCTGACTGCAAATGTCTAATGTAACTTTACAGAGCAGAACAATAAAGTGGTTTTGGTAACAGCTTTTTAAAATCTTTGACTGTTTTTTTTAAATTACCTTTAAGTAATTAGAATTACCTTTTGCTCTTAGTAACCCGAATTAACCACACTTTTGTAGTTGCAACTTGCAGTTCATTGCTAGACTTTAGCCTTATTTGTTTCCAGAGCTGTTTTTAAAGTACTGAGATGATAGAAGTCACAGAAAGATTCCTTTGGAACCTAGAAGAGGAAACATCTAAACACAGACCAACAATATTTTAATTTTTATGAGCAGTTCGTTTTTGTGTCATTATTGGAACCTCTTATTTAATCCACTGATTTTAAAGTTTTCAGAAAACCTGTATTTAAGTACGTTTGTCAGAGTCTTTTAAAACAAATCTTTCAATCAAAGTGGTTTTAGAGGAGAATACAGAACTGTGGATGCAGGAGACTTTAAACAGCTAAATTATAAAACGCATTAATTGACAAGAAGAGGCACCTGTTTACTCCACGCAGTATTTTAGAAAGCACCTGTAGGATTTTATAAACATTTATCCCTTTTAGGCCTCTGGGCCTTTTTATTAAAATAACCATCATGTCTGATGACAAAAGATCATTAGACTTTTGTAACTTCTGGACATTTGTATCAGTAACATTGTATATTATTATAATTTAAAGTTAAGTACCGCTTTACATCCTTTAACATAATCCAAAGAGCCTAATTGGTTGGTGTCTCTACAAGATGACGGATGCCTCCTTTGACATTTCCAAGGGCCCAGCTGGAAATAGCAAGGTCCAAGGAATTTAGAACTTTGATTTTTAGGAAGCCTGTCAAAGATTCCAGGAGACTTAAAATATCTAGTCAAAATAAGATTTAACATTGTGAAATAGTATCCGTTTATTTAGCCAGGGCGATTTAACCAGTTATAGATCAGATTTATGCCAAGTTATAAATAGAATGAATACTCAAATACTTTAAAATAAGTAAATATCCAAAAACAACCTTAACCCGTTTAAAACTCAGCTCTTTTCAGTCAGAACCAGAAAAGAGCTTCTAGGACCTAACTAGAAAATTGACAGGGAATAACCAATTCAGAAGAAAATTATTGAAAGGAGATATTGCAGTTGTTTGCAAAAAGATTTTAAAATCTAAGATCAAGGGCCACTATGGCCAGTGCTGTGCCATAGTGGGTAAAGCCGCTGCCTGCAGTACCGGCATCCCAAATGGGCGCCAGTTCAAGTCCCAACTGCTCCACTTCCAATCCATCTCTCTGCTATGGCCTGGGAAAGCAGTAGAGGATGGCCACCTCTGCACCCATGTGGGAGACCGGGAAGAAGCCGCTGGCTCCTGGATTCAGATCGGCATTGCTCTGGCCATTGCAGCCAATTGGGGAGTGAACCAGCAGATGGAAGACCTCTCTCTCTCTCTATCTCTCTCTCTCTCTCTCTCTCTGCCTCTCCTTCTCTCTGTGTGTCAAATAAATAAATAAACCTTAAAAAAAAAAAAAACCTCTTTAAGATCAAGTCTATTTTTAGGTATTTGTTAACATATTGATATACATATATTTTAAAATCTCATTGCTTTAATAGATTAGACTTTAGCTTTGATCTAATGTTTAATTTTTTTAAAAAGATTTATTTATTTTATTTGAAAAGCAGAGCTACAGAGAGGCAGAGGCAGAGAGAGAGAGAGAGAGAGAGAGAGGTCTTCCATCCGCTGGTTCACTCCCCAGATGGTCGCAATGGCCGGAGCTGAGCTGATCAAAAGCCAGGAGCCAAGAGCTTCTTCCGGATCCCCCAAGTGGGCGCAGGGGCCCAAATACTTGGGCCATCTTTTTTGCTGCTTTCCCAGGCCATTGCAGAGCACTGGATCGGAAGTGGAGCAGCCGGGGCTCAAACTGGTGCCCACATGGGATGCCTCACAGTGCTGGTCCCCGAAATCATCTTTTTAAAAAAAGATCTCTAAGTTAAGATAACATTTTTAAAGTAAAAGAACATATCGTATCTTAACCTTATGTCCCAGAAATTTCTGAGTGCCGCTGCCCCAGGCTGAGACAACTGGCTTCTTCCTTCCCGCTCCCAGCAAAGGGGCAGAGCTAACATACCTCCAACCAAAGAGAGAGTTAAAACTCTCTCTCTCTCTCTCTCTCTTTCAGAAACTGCAGTCATAGAAGAGGGGAGGGAGTGGGGTTTAACCCTTTAGGCCCTTATACATGCACAACAGAAGTTAGACTTTATAACCTAATAGTGGATTTTAGGTTATGAAAAAGATGATACCAATTTCGTGCCGTAATTTAGTATTTTTTTAAGATTTATTTATTTATTTGAAAGTCAGAGTTACACAGAGAGAGGAGAGGCAGAGGCAGAGAGACAGAGAGGTCTTCCATCCAATGGTTCATTCCCCAGATGGCCGCAATGGCCAGAGCTGTGCCAATCTGAAGCCAGGAGCCAGGAGCTTCTTCCAGGTCTCCCACGCGGGTACAGGGGCCCAAGGACTTGGGCCATCTTCTATTGTTTTCCCAGGCCATAGCAGAGAGCTGGAATGGACATGGAGCGGCCAGGACTTGAACCGGAGCCTGTATGTGATGCTGACACTGCAGGCCAGGGCTTTAACCCTCTGTGCTAAAGCACTGCACCCACCCCACCCCTCTAAGGCAACCTATTTCCACATAAACAAAAAGATATCTTGGGTTAACAGTTTTAATGTATATGAGCACTCTGATTTTTAAGCCAATTAACACAGAGCTTTTAAAAATTTTCCCCATAGACATACAAGTACACATATAAAACACACAAACAATATACATCACCCTGGAGTCATTTTAACACCATAGTTTCCAGATTTTTTTTTTCCAAATTTTTATTATACACTCAGACAACATCTCCAGTCTGCTGCCCAGACGAAGTGCAGCTTCGTCTCAGCGGAGCCTTCCCACACCTTGGTCTCTGCGACCTTACGAGATTGCTCGGCAATTCTAGGAGGTGATCGGGCTCCCCTTCTGCCTCTTAGGACGCAGGTCCACCACGTCCTGGACCTGGGTTCCCTCCTGGTCCCACAGGCAGAGCTCCCTTGGCTGGTTGTTGCACCTCCACAGGTCCCTTTGTGCTTCCTGGCAAGCTGGGAGGGGCTCGTCACGCTCAGAGCAAGTGGTCCGCTGGCACCTGGTGAGGTCGGCTGCCCTGAAACATCCCAGGAGTAGCGCCCCACGACAAACAAGGTGGAGAATGCCGGTTCTGAATCCTGGACAAGCCCACAGAAATGTAGCTGGGGCAGAGACGCAGGACAAGGCTCTTAATAGAAAACAGCCTTTATTCTTATTGGCAGGCCCAGGGGAGAGTTTTGTCTCCAAATTCAGAGCGTTGTCATATACACCATAGCACAAATAACTTTAAGTCTTCTAATACATATTTAGTTATATAACTTTTTTTTTTTTTGACAGGCAGAGTGGACAGTGAGAGAGAGAGACAGAGAGAAAGGTCTTCCTTTGCCATTGGTTCACCCTCCAATGGCCGCTGCGGCCGGCGCACCATGCTGATCCGATGGCAGGAGCCAGGTGCTTCTCCTGGTCTCCCATGGGTGCAGGGCCCAAGCACTTGGGCCATCCTCCACTGCACTCCCTGGCCACAGCAGAGAGCTGGGCTGGAAGAGGGGCAACCGAACAGAATCCGGCGCCCTGACCGGGACTAGAACCCGGGGTGCAGGCGCCACAAGGCGGAGGATTAGCCTAGTGAGCCGCGGCGCCGGCCTAGTTATATAACTTTTGATTGGCTATCTTAAAGCTACAGCACCACTTACACAACCATCACCCAGTGTCACACCTCTGTGCACCTGAACCCCTGCAGTTGGCCTAGTTGCATTGCAGTATTTCTCAGAGAGCCCCTTCCACCCCCTATTCCCAGAAAGTCCCTGCTTGAAAGCCTCTATCATTTTTGCATAGCCATGGCCATTATCTAGTTATCTGAAAGATGGGAGAAATAATGAATAAACTAGATAATGGATGTGTAAAGGGCCCTGCATAGCCACTGCTACACAAGAGGCTCAGTAGACCCCAGACTACTTTCCTGATTCCCATGGGCTACCAGAGCTGACCCAGCTCCCTAAAACCAGCCTAAGGACAGAGGGCCATGAGCAGGTGGAGAGATGGGCTCCTGACCAGGGAAGGCAAAGCATTTGCTTAGCCTGCTCTCCTGCACCCTGCAGACAAAGCTACAGCCCTCTTCTTGGAAATACTGTGGCAACCTCCCCTACATCTTATACCGACAGCTACACCACCAGCAGCAGCGACACACATGCACCACAACCAACAACTCCCTGGTTTATTAGATGGGATGCTTCCCTGGACAAAGTCGGGATGCTAGAAGCACACTTAATTTTTGCAGCATTTCTGTGAAGCACATATTCTGCAGATGAGGACAATAAGGTTAAGAGAGGCCACAGAACCTGCAGAAAATCACATAGCTCCCAGGTAGCAGAGCTAGAAAATGAATATATGCAGGTGTCCAATCTTTGGTTGATTTAGTCGACAAACTGTCTGCCATCTGCTCCTTGCCGGGCCACATGCTGGGCCTGAGGACACAAAGATGCAAGCAGACACAGCCCTCGAGGTGCAGAGGGCAAACAGACCCAGGACCCACAGAAGACGGAGCCGTGCCCTGCCTGTGCCTCTCTTTCTGGTCCCCTCCCCAGCTCTGTGGCCTCCAAGAGCTGCAGAACCCCAGCAACAGAGAGACTGCTGCTTTCCTTGGCCCCTGAAGTGGGTGACAAGTGTGCCCAAGAAAGTGGAAAACAAGACAGGGGGTCGGGGGAGGCAGGGAGAAGCCTTGCCTGCCGCCTTCAGCAACCTGTCTGTCGCTGGTGGAGACAGGGAACAGGGACTGCCCTCCCCCCACCCCTACCCCCTACCAGCCCATCCAAGCCATTGTTCCCTTGTTGTGACAGGGGGTTCGGCTGGGGCCGGCGGCCTGGGACTTCCTCTCCAGCTCTTGCCATGCTTGGACAGCTGGAGGGAGCTGGAGGCCGTGAGCCAGCACTTGGCTCCAACAACAACAGACTGCGTGCCCGCTGGCCGCCTCGCTGGGGGCCGGCCCGGAGCCAGGGAGGCCACCCCACTGTACCCCCGCCACTGGCAAAACATGTTTGCTTGTTTTCTGAGGGGGAGGCGGAGGCCTGTGCCCATCCTGAGCAAACACAGGAGCTGATAAGCAGGGACAGAGCTGGCGGCCAGGCAGTCAGCAGCGCTGCAGAGGCAGGGCCAAGGGCGGGCCACGCCTGGAGGTCACCCAGGCCAGCCTGCCAGGTCCAGAGTTGTGCTGGGTCTTCCAGGGACAGAGCACTCAACTCCAAGTCCATCTTCACAGACACAGTGGCTGCCCTCAGAGGCCCAGCAGGCAGCCCTTTCAGAGCGGGAGAGCTCCACTGGGCACCTGCTCCCTGGCCAGTCCCTCCACCAGTCCCCTAATGGGCAGCACCAGCGTCCGTGCTCATAGAGAACATGGGACGTATGCATTGCTGCCCATCAGCTTTTCACATGAGGGAGCAGAGGTTCCCAGAGGCTGAGAGATGCCCAGCATCATGCAGCAGTCCTTGTGCGCTTGGGATATCAGCCTGCACCTGCCCGAGCACCAAGTCCCCGGGCAGTCCCCGAGTCCCCCACATTTGAGGGGGACCACCGATTTTCAAAGCACGTCTCAGGCTGCTGCAGCTGCAGTGAAAACCATTACCCATCTGCTACTGCTCTCGCTCGTTTTTTTGGCCAGGAAGCACCCAACAGACCAGTTAGGTCAAAGTCTTAGTTTGGGAACTCCCCTACCCCCACCAAAACTGGAGGTAAGAACTTGAGTGCAAAGCGGTTTATTTGGGAGCCTGACCCCAGAAACTTCTTGTAAGAGGAGAGAGATAAGGAAGGAGGAAACCAATACAGACAGCAGTCGTGAGCAGGGACTGCTTGGGGCCACTGGGGCCCAACCCCACTGGGGAGGCGGCCTGGAACAGAACTGACCCCCAGAGATGCCAGGGAGCTGGAATATCGACCTGCTGCCCTCGCCACCACCGGGCGAGAGCTGTTCATGGCACTTTAATCCCCCAAGCTTCCAGACTGCCAGGGGAGGGGCTGAGCATGACCCGTGCCAATCCGTAACACACGGAGCATCACACCCATTTAGCAGATGTCACCCTGGTCCCTCCAGGCCACACCATCCCCATACCCTGTGCATGCTGGGACCCTTCTCAGCTCTAAGGAAAGGGATGACCTCTCTCCCAGGGATACAGCAGCCCCTGCAACCAACCCCACAGGCTGGGGTCCCTGCTGATTCTTATCCTATCCAGAGAGAGTCTGTGTCCTTTGATTCCTCCCTAGCTCCCCAAATGCCTTGCATTTCTGTCTACAACTCTCCCTCTGGAAAGCTGGGGCAGTATTTCTTTTCCCTCCTTGTGGGGTAGGGTCCTGATGTTATGGGTGAAACGGTGACAGAGAAAAGATCACCCCAGTTCTTCTTTATGGAAGAATTCCCAAATGGACAAGGCAAAGAGGAAAGCAAAATGTGTTTAAAAGCAAGAATTATTCAAGTCAGAGACCTCCTGGCCACTCTGCCAAGAGAGGCAAAACCCAAAGGCATCGGTGGCACTGGGGTTTAAAGCACAATTTTGGGGAAGAAACTGTCAATCAGTACAAGGCGGGGACAAAGCCACCAAAAGACCTGATCTGTAATCTTTTACCCTGTCTGGCTTGCTCATGATAAAACAAGAGAGCCGTCAGAAGGGTGGGACACCTAACTTGTTCTACAGTAAACTGGGAGCTCAGAAGGGTGCAATCGCAACTCCCTTGCTATTCTCACGGTGGAATTGGAAATCCTTAAGGGGTGGGGCAGGCACTTTCGACCTTGCTAAAGGTAACTTTTGGGAAAGAAGCATTTTGCACCCTAAATTTGCACTGGGACCACCCTGAGTGCCGGTTAACCGTCTGACTCCTCACACTGAGATGCCCCATGCATTCTGCAGCCCTGTGGACATTAGGAATGAGTCAGATCTGTCAGGGCAGGTGTTCAGCACAGGCGCTACCCTGCCCCAAAGACCCCTGCAGCCCACGTTGGAGTGCCTGGGTTCGAATCCTGACTCCAGCTCCTGATTCCAGTTCCCTGCTCGTGTTGCCCCTGGGAGGCAGTAGTGATGGCCCAAGAAAGTGAGACCCTGGGAGACCTGGATTGAGTTCCTGCCTCCTGGCTTCAGCTCCAGCTCTCTCTCCCTCCCTTCCTCTCTCTTTCTCTCTGAAACAAATTTTTTAAAAAATGTAATCCCTGGAAGTGAAATGCTGCCTCAGAATCTGCCACGTAATACTCTAAGCACCCACATTCTAAGCTGCCATCAGAACTGGCCCCTGGCACACAAGATCTCTGGTACCTAAGGGTCTTAATCCAGGCTCTGATCGAGAGTGGTCCATGGGCTGTATGCTGGGCTGGAGGGGTCCAGCTGGGCCCTGAGCCCACCTGGCTGAGTTCACAGTCCCCACTAATCTCTCCTCACTGTCCTCAGCTCTATTTTTACCCTATCCTTATCCAACGGCACACCTGCTTCCTGCCCACAAGGCACCTAGGGTCCTGGCCCAAAAGTTCAATCCAGAAAGTCCTGGCCTCCTGCCCGCCGGCCTGTGCACTGTGTTCTCCCTGTGGTCAGACAGCACTGGAAGGTGACTTCTCACCTGTGCCTTGTGTCATCCATCTAATCTCGACCGCCCTGGGGACATGTGGCCTTGTGTTCTGATCCTCCTCTGAAGTGCTATTAGGCACCTGCTCCTACAGGCCTGGTGTCTGTGTCCCTCCACCAGAGTGGAAGTTCCCAGAGGGAAGCTTGGTTCCTCTTCTTTGCTGCTGAGTCCGCAGGACCAGCAGGTGCTCAGCCAGTAGCTCTCAGGCGATGGAAGAAGTAGACGGGCTTTCCTCGGCCCACACTTTGGCCACAGAGGTCCAGATCCACTGGGGACAGCCTCAGCGTCCAAGGCGGCTCTGGCTCCGGACCTCAGCCCCGAGCCCTCTCCTTGCACACTTGCCCTTCAACCCACAGAGCTCCGGGCTGCTGCCCCCGGCCCCCCACCCCCAAGTCTTGGCTCCAGCCTCTGCTGTGCTCCGCTGCCTTCCCGCTGTGTTCTCACCGGTGCTGCGCTTCCCTGTCCAACCAACCGGTGACCCCAGGGGTGCAAACCCAGGAGATGGAGAAGCAAAGGGTTTGCGAGCTTGGACCCCACCAGCCATGTGACCATGTGGACCGTGTACGTAACCTCTCTAGGAGCCAGGGTCCTCTCATCAGCAAAGTGGCAAAAGTAAAAATACCCAAGGGTTCTTCCAGGGCAAAAGAGGGAGAGCAAACATGCCAGGTGTGCAGCAAGCTCCCGGAGTGCGGGCCATTATTGATTCTAGGTTAAAAGGCTTTTATGATAGCGCGGGAGGAAATGCCAACTCTCTCAGCCTCCCCTTCGCCTGGCAAGGGCCTCAGAAGAAAATGTTCAAGCTCAGGTTTGCAGAGCACTCAGATTCAAAACTGCTGTTATAAGCACCACGCATTTTGGCTTGGGTGAGTGATCCTCGCTCCACACCCCTTCCCAAACCCACTGCCTTGGCCATTGGGGCTTGCAGTTTTTCTCATCTAAGAGGCAGAGTTTTGTTTCCACCCCCCTCCCTCCTTTGAATACTGGGCCGGCCTTGGGCTTGCTCAGGCCAACAAGGCGCAGCAGAAGCCCTGGGTGCCAGTTTGGAGCTTTGCAGGGTTGCGTCTGTGCACTGCCACCAAAACCAAGAGGCCGGCACACAATGGGGTGAGATGCAGGCAGGTGCAGCCGAGCTGGGCCACACCAGTTCCCCGAGGCAGGGCAGTGTAGGTCAGCTGCCGCCCGGCCAACCCGCAGAGCTGTGAATGAGCCCGTCCAAGTTCAGCCGAGCTGTGAGCCACCCCTCAGCATACTCCAGACCTGAGAGCCGCAAATCCTCACCGAGGGGTGCCACTGAGGTTTCGTGGTTCACAAGCGGCAAAAGCTGCCGAATGGACCCCCGTCCCCCTGCCCCCACCAGAGCTGGGCACTGACCCCGCTGTACTCTGGCCTCTCTGCTAGTGGCTGACCGGCTTCTGCTCCACTAACAGAAACCTGATCACCTTCCAAGGCAATCGCTCCCAAATTCTGTCCATCTTCCAAGCTAAAATCTCGCTCCGTGTCCTTCCATCCCTGAAACAACTCCTCGAGCCACACAAAAGCAGCACAGCTTCTCTGTCGGGCTCAACTGCACGTTCATCGAAGTGTGCACCAGACACTTGCAAGCCAGAATGCCCAAAACAGAAAGCTTTTCTCCCTCGGTGTGCACAGGGCAAGGGCCTTCCAGTTCCCCGAAGGCTCCCTCGTCCTCAGCCCTGCATTCACGCACTGCCAAGTGAGGGTGCTGCTTCCTCCAGCCAGACATCACTCTCCAGGGCTGGCTGGCTTCTCATTCCCTGCCTGGGTGCCTCCCACAGCTGCCTGGTTGCCAACAATCTCGCTCTCTGTTCCTTCCTCCACCCCAGCCCCAGCCGCTGCTCTCTGTCCAGGCGTCTCCCATTCAAAGGCCGTCAGCTGGCAGTGACTCTGCCCCAGGCACTACGCTAAGAATAGGGAGAGAAAAGGCACAGTCCCTCCCCTCCAGAAGTAGTTCAGTCCCAGAAAGGAGTCATCATCTAGGAACCTGACAACTCCACCAAGTTGTGTCGTGCCCATTTTTACAGATTAGGAAACTGAGGCTCCGAAAGTCCAAAGGCTGGGGCTCGCGCTGTGATGCAGCAGGTGAAGCCACCACCACCTGCAGGGCCAGCATCCCATATGGACATTGGTTCAAGTCCCGGATGTTCCACTTCTGATCCAGCTCCCTGCTAATACGCCTGGGAAAACAGTGGAAAATGGCCCAAGTGCTTGGACCCCTGCACCTATGTGGGGGACCTGGAAGAAGCTCCTGGCTCCTGGCTTCAGATCAGCTCAGATCGACCCAGTTCCTGCTGTTGCTGCCATCTGGGGAGTGAACCAGAGGATGGAAGTGCTCGCTTCTCTCTCTCTCTCTCTCTCTCTCTCTCTCTCTCTCTCTCTTCCTTTCCCTCTCTCTTTGTATAACTGTGATTTCAAGTAAAGTAAATGGATCTTTAAAAAAATATATTGAAGCCCCAAGAACAGTCAGGAGTCCCGGGAGGCCTGGCAGAGCAGCCCTGGCTGCAGTGATGAGGTGGGCAGAGGCCCGGAGCAGGCTGCTGTGCGGGGCCCAGGCCTGCGGCTCTCGGGAGGAATGCTCTGCTGTCCCCGTGTCCCCGGGTGCAGAGTCCTGAGGGAGGAGGCCCTGTCTCACTCCCTGAGAGCTCTGCACTGAGAACTGGGGCTCTGCTTCCAACAAGGGCTCCCCTGAGGTCCCGTCCAAACGTGGGCATGCTCAGGACGCTAGGCAGCC
Organism: Oryctolagus cuniculus; assembly: GCF_964237555.1. Classification (NCBI taxonomy): domain Eukaryota; kingdom Metazoa; phylum Chordata; class Mammalia; order Lagomorpha; family Leporidae; genus Oryctolagus; species Oryctolagus cuniculus. The sequence continues at coordinate 137,777,885 of NC_091438.1, read as the reverse complement.
AAGACCACAGAAGCAAGGTGCCGAGCCCCCAGGGATGGTGGGGGAAGATTACGGGCCTTAGGGGTCGGCTGGTCCAGCATTTCCCAAAGTGCTATCCATGGACCCTGTGAGGTCAGGGGCACGAGAGAGGGTCTGTGGTCGAATAGGTCCTTTGAGAAACACTGGCAAACGTGGGGATCTTTTTCTCTTTGCAGGACTTCTCAGAGCCTTTCCTATGCCTCTGTGCACCGTGAATGCCCCAGGGCAGACGAGACTGTCCCCTCTCCCCCGGCTCAGGCAGCCCGTCTCTCAACAGTGTATTCTGTGGGGCTAACATTCAGCAGCCCAGACACAGGGGAACCCCAACATAACCCAACCTGCTCATTGTCAGAGCGGGAAATGGAGGGACTTTCCTGGCCTCGCTTGGTCCCTGGTCTCCTAACTGCCCGAGACTCAACGATGGAGGCCAGGACCTGGGCCAAGGGCCTGTGGCCGCCTTCCCATCCTGCCTGCTGCCATGAGCTCACTCTCCAGGTGCGGCTGAACAATGCATACTCCCAGTGCCCGCGGGCCTCACTTCCACCCTCAGGAAGCCTTGACCACAGCTCGGGCAGCTCGAGGCCACCTGGACCCGCCCTCCAGCTTCCTTGGTAGCCGGGGGAAGGGGAGGGGGCCCAGCTGGGGGCCAGCTGGGAAGCAGGGATGCTGGAGTCCAGTCCTGCACCTGCTACTTGGCTGTGGCCTTGGGAGGGGGTGGCGAATTCTCTGAGCCTCTCTGTGTTCAGCAGTGGGAGAGGAGGGAGGGTCACTTGAGACGTTTCAAGCACATGCATCCCGTTAGGTACGAAGCCTTCAGGAGTCATGGCTACGCGGGAGACGGCGCAGGAACAAACGCTCCTTTTCTGACGGCAGCCTTCTTGGGGACGCCGTGGCGGTAGGTGGGCGCCAGAGAAGGTGTCTGCTGTTAACAGAGCCATGACCGGCCATGAAACGGAGAGGGCTCAGCTGCGCTTCTGAAGTATTGACTGAGGGTTGTTGGAGGCCAGGAACTGTGTTTGAATTCACACACACTCATACACACTCGCTCACACACATACACACTCTCACACTCACACCTGCATACTGAAGTAACACCTTGACAGTAGGGACTCCATTTTGGAGCACCTGAGACTCCATCTTGAGAAAGCACCCCCACCCCCACCCCGCCGTGAGACTCTGGTCTGAAACTATGATCTAAAACACTCGGACAAGAGCAGTTCACTACATCACACCTGGCAACCTGCATCACACTTGGCAGAGCACAGAAACCCCCTAGCATGATCGCTCAAGCTTAGAAGCAGAGAGGCTGCACCTGTGTGAATGATAAAGATGTAGTTTGTCTATGTTCTGCATATGATTTAAGCCAATACCGGGACTAATGTCAAGATTATAATTGAAACTGTTAAGATTGTAACTAGTTAAGATTGTAAGTAGCAATACGGGTGTTGCTTCAAGCCACCAAGTGTGTGGTCTTTTGCTCTGGCTGCAGCCGTGCACCAACCCATCCTCCTCACTCTCGCCGCATGCCATGCCCAGACCCTCCTGCCTCAAGCTGTTGCTCTGGCCCCAGACCTGCACCTCTCGCGCAGCCAAGTACAGACCCTGCAGTTGGCCAGATTGACGGGCCTTCCTGAAATAAAGGCAGCTTAGCAACCACCTGTTGTGACTCAAGGCCCCAAGGCTCCGTGCGAGGGCTCAGGCCCTCCAAGCTGCTCCAAGTGTCCCTCCCAGCCAGTGCACTCCCTGGGGGAAGGGCCGCTGACCCCATCCTCCTCATAGCGCTAGTGAGGTAACAACATAGCTGGCGTGTGTGAGCGTGGGCCGGGGGCTGGGGCCACTGTCAGGGAACGCAACGCAGAGGCTGAACACGGCGGGGACTGTCATGCAGGCAGTCTGCCTCTGGAGTCGGGGCTCGGCATACTGTTTCCCAGCACACACACGAGGTTCAGGCGATGCACGTAAGGGCGTCTGTCTCTGTGTACACAGGTGGAGGAACAGCCCTCAGACCCGGTACCTGCCCTGGTTTCTCAGAGTCCACCTCGGCAGGCAGGGACGTGACTCATCCCCAGCAGCACAGTGCTCAGAGAGCAAAGCGAAAAGGAATTCAAAGGGCACAGGAAGGATCAGGGAAAGCTTCCTGGAAGAGACGGCACTGTGCTGAGTGTCTTACACTATGTACTTATTTATTTGAAAGGCGGAGAGAGCGAGAGCAAGAGAGAGAGGGCGCGCTTCCACCTGCTGGCTCACAAAGGCCCATAATAGCCAGGGTCGGGCCAGTCCAAAGCCAGGAACGAGGAGCACCCCCCCGGGTCTCCCACATGGGTGGCAAGGACGTGAGCATTCTGGCTGTCCCCTGTTGCTTCTCAGAATGCATTAACAGAAAGCTGGATTGAAAATGGAGCAGCCAGGATCCGAACCAGGTCTTCCTTAACCCACTTAACCCATGAGGCCAGCCCCTGCGCCGAGTGTTGGAGTGCATCAGGCCATCATCGAGGGGAAAGCTGGCAAGGCACTGGGTCAAAAACACCCTGAGGCCTGGAAGAGAAAAGCAGAGAGAAGAGAGAGACAACCCCCGACTGCAAGCCGTCCTGGCAGAGAAACAGCCCTGGAGAAAGAGGCAGCAAACAGCTGACTGTGTCGTGACTGGCTGCTCCCGGCCCAGCCTCCCCCCAGCCTGGGACAGAAAATAGCCTGGCTGACCCGCAGTGTGTGAGGCATTTCCTGTGCAGCCCTGGGGACCCCTGAGCCGTCCTTTCTCAGGGGTGGGGCTGGCTGGGGGAGGGGTGTGAGGGCAGAGCAGGAGGGACAGGCAGTCCCGGGCCTGGGTGAAGTCTGCAGAGTGAGTGGCTGCAGACAGGAAGGATGCGTCAGGGTTCCGTGTGCCATGTGGGCTGCACGTGCCCGTGATTATGTGCGTGTGGGTGAGTGTGCCTCCATGTGCGTGCGCGTGCCTCAGCCTGGCCTTCAGCGTCTCTTCATGGAGAACGAAAGCCAGCAGGACACACAGCAGGTCACGGTGGCACCTCCCCGCCTTAGGTCCCAGGGCAAAGGGCCTTTATGAGGTCACAGGCTCGAGGTCAAAAGCTTGCCCTCCAGGGAGCTTCCAGCTGCCATGTTCCTGTCGCAGCCTCCAGCTGACTCTTGATCCTGGCCCCCAAGGACACCACCTCTGTGTGCTCCCTTCCAGGGCCAATGACCTGGTACCAGCTTTTCCTGGGGACCGAGCGACCCAGCCAGAACTTGCCCTGAGGGCTTTTCCCAGGGAGCAGGGGGAGGAGCAGCACCCAGAACTCAGGACGTCTAACTGGGGAGGACATTTCCTCTCACAGCACGCATCCCAGGGACTTCCCCATCACCAGCCTAAGCCCTTGCCCTCCGCTCCCTTGTTGAGAACCTGCCCCCAGCCCCAAGGTTGCTTCTTAGATTAACTATATTTTTTAGGGGCCAGCGCTGTGGAACAGTGGGTTAAGCAGCAGCCTGCAACACTGGCATCCTGTATGGTCATCACTTTGCATCCTAGATGCCCCACTTCTAGTCCAGCTCCCTGGTAATGCACCTGGGAAAGCAACAGAAGATGAGCCAAGTGTATGGGAGACCTGGATAAAGCTCCTGGCCCCCAGCTTTGGCCTGTCTTAGTCCTAGTCATTGCAGCCATTTGGAGAATGAACCAGTGAATGGAAGATCTCTCTCTCTCTCTCTTTCTCTCTCTGTAATTCTTTCAAATAGATAAATAAATCTTTTTTTTTTTTTTTTTTTTTTTTTTTACAGGCAGAGTGGACAGTGAGAGAGAAAGACAGAGAGAAAGGTCTTCCTTTTGCCGTTGGTTCACCCTCCAATGGCCGCCATAGCCGGCGCACCGCGCTGATCCGAAGGCAGGAGCCAGGTGCTTCTCCTGGTCTCCCATGGGTGCAGGGCCCAAGCACTTGGGCCATCCTCCACTGCACTCCCGGGCCACAGCAGAGAGCTGGCCTGGAAGAGGGGCAACCGGGACAGAATCCGGCGCCCCGACCGGGACTAGAACCCGGTGTGCCGGCGCCGCAAGGCGGAGGATTAGCCTAGTGAGCCGCGGCGCTGGCCAGATAAATAAATCTTTAAAAAGGGAAAGATTATTTTTTAAAAAGATTTATTTGAAAGATGAATTCCAGAAAGAGACAGAGAGAAAGAGATCTTCCATCCCCTGGTTCACTCCCCAAACAGCCGCAATAGCTGGGGCTGAGCCAGGCTAAAGCTAGGAGCCTGGAACTCCATCTGGGCCTCCCATATGGGTAGCAGGGACCCAAGCACTTGGTCCATCTTCTGCGGTTTGCCCAGTTGCATTAGCGGGGAGCTGGATTGGACATGGAGCAGCTGGGATACAAACCAGCATTCTGATATGGGATTCAGGCATCCCAAGCAGCAGCTTAGCTATCTTTAAACCAAGTCTGCCTATCCTGTCTTGATGCAGTTTATTAATCTACTCCCTACGCCTGATAGATTCTTATTATCAGGCACTTGAACCCAGAGCACCAGTGCTTCCTGTTTGTCAGGTGCCACACAGAGGCATGGCTGCCAGGAGGGAAACCAGGCCTTTATTCTCCAGGTACACACACACTGAAGGGGGTGGGCTCAGGCGGAGACACCCGTTCTCAAGACATCAAAATCTACAGCCTCCTGCTTCCCTCCAAAGTCTAAAGACCCCGCCTACAACTCAGCCAGGCTTGCCCCTGACCTGTGCGTCCATTAGCCAGAGTCTTTTTTTTTTTTTTAATTTGAAAGTCAAAGTTACACACAAAGGAGAGAGAGAGAGGGAGTGAGGGTGGAGTGAGGGAGAGAGAATCTTCCATCTGCTGGTTCACTTCCCAGATGGCCACAACAGCCAGTGCTGGGCCAGGCCAAAGCCAGGAGCCAGGAGCTTCTTCGAGGTCTCCCAAGTGGCTGTAGAGGCATAAGCACTTGGGCCATCTTCCGCTGCTTTTCCCAGGCCACCAGCAGGGAGCTGGATCAAAGTGGAGCAGCTGGGACTTGAACTGGTGCCCATATGGGATGCTGGCAGCACAGGAGGCAGCTTAACCCACTGCGCCACAGCGCTGGCCCGGTGGGGCAGGATCATTGACTCCATCACCTTGGGACTCACAGAGCTCCCCACTGAAGACCACACACCACACAGGAACAGCCAGGCTGGAAGAATCCCAGCTTCATCTGGCTGACCCATGCCAGGCCTGCTCCCCTGGCTCCCCAGCAGTGACACCTGGCATCCCCAAGGCAACAGATGAACCCGCGGATTAAGAGAAGCAACTGACATCTGCTGAGCCCTTCCCCTGTGCCCTTGTAACTGACAAGCCATGGCTGTGAGCTGGAGGGGCGATCTCGGTGCCGAAGCTTTCTCTAGATGAGCATTCAGGGTGGGATGTGTCAGTGCGCAGGAGGCGGGCACTGGAGAGGCGCCCAGCTCCCAGGACTGGACCAGAAGCTTCCTAAGGGAAGGAGAGCTGTTGGCGGGTGCCGGAGGGGCACCCTCTCCTGGGGGGCTGCGCGAGAGACGCCTCTGGAGCCACCCTGCCTTGGGGCCCCAGTGAAAGTGTGAACTGGATTTGGCGACAGTCAGGAACCAACTCCTCACTTCCTCGTGGGACCTCTGGCAGCTCCGGTTCAGTAGAACCAATGGGAGCAGGGCAGTCCCTGGTACCCAGGCCATCTGCAGCTTTGAGGGCAACAGAACTGGACAGGGAAGGAGGACCCTTCTGGGGTCACAAGCCAGGGCTGTCAGGGAACAGCCCGTGGTGGGCAGGCGAGAGTTATCCCCAACTCTGTGTAAGGAGGAGCCTGGATCCTCTAAGTCAGGGCCCGGGAGGTGGCACATTAGGGCCAGCCGATTTCCTTTGTATCCACAGGGTGCTGAGGCCTGGGAAACTCAGTCTCTTGGACTCTTTGAGAAGGGCTCGGCCTCGTGGGGCTATTGCCAAGCCTGGGTCTCTCCGCCTCCACAGCCACACTCTTTCCCATGCACCAGCGTACCTGTGCCGCCTGTAACACCCACCGCTGTGCTGAAATCCCACAAATCCCTGGCCATTCCCATCCCGGTTCCGCACCGAAGACCAGTGCACTTCCACTGAGAAATCAACCCACCAGGAGCGGGTGTTTGGAGCAGCAGCTAAGACGCTGCTTGGGAAGCCCACATCCCACTGTCAGAGTGCCTGGCTCCGCTCTCGCTTCCAGCTTTCTGCTAGTGTGCAGCAAGTATGGCTCACATGCCTGGATCCCTGCCACCCACATGGGAGAGCCAAACTGGGTTCCAGTCAACTGGCCCAGCCCCAGCCATTGCAGGCATTTGGGGAGTGAACCAGAGACAGGAGATCTCTCTCTCTCTCTCTCTCTGTCCCTCTCTCTCCCTCTTTCAAAGAAAAAAGAAAATCACCAGAGCCGGGCCACCACCGCAAACCCCTGCCCTGCCCAAGGGCTCTATCACACGGGCTTCCCTCTGTAATGCCACCTAGGGACCCATGTGCCTTCTCTGGGAACTGCGGCCCCACCCACCGGCCACTGCAAGGGCTGCCACATCCCTACTAACACTTCTTCCCAGCCACTGTTTACTAGTGAGGGGACAGGAAGCTGGCATTCCTTCCCTGTGACTGCTGGATTCAGAGAGCAGGGATCAAAGCCAGCCCTCTGCAGGGACAGAGCCTGTGACATCTAGGACTGGGCAGCTATCAGTGGCTCTGTTTCTGGCCATGTGGGAGAAACAGGTCTACAGTGAGAGGCTGCAGTCCCTGGAGAGGGATATGCCGAAGGGAGATGCAGACAAAGAAGGTTCGGTCTGTCCAGGTGCTGCTGTGAGTACCATGGTCTTCTTTTTGCCTAAATGAGTGTAAGCTGGAGGCTGGTCACTTGCCTACAGCCCAGCCCAGCCCCCACATGCCCTTTGCCATCCTTCCCAGAAGCAGCAGTGCCAGGGAAAAGTCAAGGCATTGGCAGGGAGGGAAGGGGCACCCCTTGGGCTGTCCCTTGGGTTTCTCCCAACAATGGCATGGGTGACAACATTGTTTCTGGGATCGGGAACAGATCCCTCCCCGGATGCTCCCACCCTCCGCCAGCAGCCGAGGGAGGCAGAGGCGGGAATGGGTGGCAGGGGCAGTAGCTGGTGTCTTTAGAAACCTTCTGACGTGTAGGGGTCACCTCTGTGGCCACAGCTTCACAAGGACTGAGGGGGGAAGAGGTGGAGTCAGAAAAAAAAAAAAAAAAAAGACGAGAGAGCAGTCTGTTCTGTGTTAGGTAGGAAGACTGTGGCCCCAGGCTTGGGTGCAGAAAGGGGCTGGGAGACCCTGGAGCAACAGGACCAGCATGGACCCCTGATTGCCACTCAGGCCTGGCACTGTGGCCTTGCAGTTTCTCTTGTCTTTCCTTTAGGATCTCCAACTGTGAAACAAGCAATGGGAGTACAACATTCTCTGCCACAGACCCTGGTCTCAACCAAGACGGGGGACAACTTGGCTGCTCGTGTGATACCACATGGCTCCTAACCTTAGCACCTGCCAAGCATCTTTCAGCTCTAAGCACTGTGAATGACCATGAACCTGCCTGCCCGAGGTGGGCAAGCCCACAGGGCCTTCCTAAATCTTCCAACACCAAAGGCCTCAGCTGCCAGGCATGAGGACCTCACCGTTGGCACAAACAGGTGGGAGAGGACAGGCAGGGAGGGCGAGCTACTGCCAAGGCAGGATCTGCCCCAATCTCGACCTCTCTAGGCCAGTTGGGTGTTCAGCGCAGATGAGATTTCAGACGTGGAGTTTCAGGTGACCAGGCCCAGCTAAGAGGGTGGGAGACTCCACACCTGCCAAGTGTGCAGCCAAGTGTGGCGGCGGGGGCTGAGGGTCACTGGCAGCAATGACAGTGTATGCCTGGGCATGAGTTTGTCACCAACATCAGGACGCGGCCATGGGGATGCTGATGGTTTCTGTACACAGAGTGGCAGGCAGAGGGAAGAGCGCCAAGCAGCAGCTGTGGATAAAAAGTCTCAGGAGGGCTGGGGCTTCCCCGGCCCTGAGCTGTCACAGTTCACACCGACGCAGGCAAACTGTGAAAGCCGGAAAGGCCTGGAGATTATGGTCCCTGGTGCACAGAGCCTACCCCAGGCAGCTTTCTCAGGCCAGCCTCACAGGTCCCTGGCATGTCAGTGTGAGACCAGCTGTGCAATGGGGTAGCTCACCGGGGGGCCGAGAGCACCAGCTTAAAGCGTCTAAACCCCACAGACACACTTCGCTCACTGCTTAGCTTCCCATGCCCTCTCCTCATTAGTTTCTCTCCTTCTGCTCACCAGGCCCCGTGACGATAGCACCCCTGAAGCTCAGCACCATCTGCAAGGGTGCCAATGGCCGGTCCTTGCCACCAGAACGGCAGCCGCTGGCCACACCTGACTGCTGAGCAGTTGGTGGGTGGCAAGTGAGGAGCTGCAGGGTTCGTTTTAGCTCATTCCACCTGTAACAGTCACGTGCGGCCAGCGGCCACTGCCTTGAACTGCCCAGCCCTGGCCCTCCCCGGCAGTGGGACGGTGAAGCTCCCTGAAGTCCAAACACTAAACTGCATCTGAGCACCAGGGATGATTAGGGTAGGGCTCCAGCGACAGAGGGGAAGGCAAATAAAAAGAAGAAGGTGACAGGCACATGCATTACCTTATTTCCTTATCACAGAACCCTGCAAAGTAGATGCGATTATCCGCCCCCCCCCACAGGTGACAGACTGAGACTCCAATAACTCACTGCTAATCGCACCATGAGTGAGGGCCAGAGTCGTGGCCTGAACCCCAGCGTGTGACTCCCAAGTCCATGGTTTTCCACTCATCAGATAGCAGAGTGGGGAAAAGGCCCTTTCCTGGCACCGATGGGTTCCAGGGTTGAGCAGGGTGAAACCACGAGCCACTAGACAGTTCTCTAACTCGCCTCTTCCTGAGCTGGGTCTGCCCTGTTGCGACGATGTTATTTGGCTTGATGTGAACTTCTAGAAATCGCACCCACCCAGATGTATACACAGGGCCAAAGGCACACGGCCAACGAAAAATTATCTGCTACTGTGCTGTCCATTAGTGTAGATAATTAGCTATTGGTTTGATATTCTTGGCGTAAGGGAAGGCAGAGTACTGCTTTGTTTGGGCTGATATTAAAATTACCCCTTCGTGCCCCTGCATGCTGATTTGCTCGCTCACCAGCAGACCAGACAGTGGGGTCAGGAGTGAGCTGGAAGGGAAGGAGCTGAGGGTGGAGAAGGAACTAACATTTCTTTTATATATATATATATATATTTTTTTTTTTTTTGACAGGCAGAGTGGACAGTGAGAGACAGAGAGACAGAGAGAAAGGTCTTCCTTTTTGCCATTGGTTCACCCTCCAATGGCCGCCGCGGCCGGCACGCTGCGGCCGGTGCATCACGCTGATCCGAAGCCAGGAGCCAGGTGCTTCTTCTGGTCTCCCATGGGGTGCAGGGCCCAAGCACTTGGGCCATAGCAGAGGGCTGGCCTGGAAGAGGAGCAACCGGGACAGAATCCGGCGCCCCAACCGGGACTAGAACCTGGTGTGCCGGTGCCACAAGGTGGAGGATTAGCCTAGTGAGCCGCAGCGCCAGCCAGAACTAACATTTCTTAGACATCTAAGACGTGCCAGGTACCAAGCTACAAGCTTCAGTAGGTGCTCTCAAGTCCTGAGCAGCCCCCTGAGCTAGCTATGACCATACTGGTTTTATAGGAAGCAAGGTTGAGGCCCAGAGTGTGAGGCGCCTCTCTCAACGTCACACAGCTGATGGTGGCAGAGGACAAATTCAAAACTGGGTCTGCCTGGCTCCACACCCCTTCCAGAAACCCAGAAACCACCACCCCCCCGCCGCTAGTCAGGTGCTGGGACGCCTTTCCCACACTCTGTAGGGTCCTGCCCAAGTCAAGCCCCTTCCCCAGATGCGCAGGCTCCCATGAGCAGGAGAGGACCCCAGCCCCCAAGCCCATTGTGCCGTGGACGACAATGAGAGACAGGCGGCCCCCTTCTTACCCACCACTTTCCTCCCCGCCCCGCAGGGTGCTGCCAGTTCAGCACAATAGTGCATTCTCTGTCCAAGAGCCTCGGCTGGCGGCCCCCAGGTCTGCAGCCCCTTCGGACAATGGCAGGACCCACAGAGCCTGATAGCCGGTGACAAATGTATGTGAATGACCAGCTCACAGGAAGTGGCCTTCAATAGTCCGATAGCTTCCTGTATCCTGACATTGTGAAGGCCCACTTCCTGCACTGTCTCCGAAAATACAGCCAGGCAAAGCTGGGGGCAGGGGCAGAAGCCCGGTTTCCCAGAGTACCCCCGGCCCAGGCTGGTCTGCGCACTGGACTGGGGCTCCCGGGGATGCCACCAGCCTCACCTGGTTCCCTGCCTCCGACTTGAGGGTGAATTCCTCCCTGGCCTCCGACCAGTCCCTCCACCTCTAGGCCAACCCCACCCACGTCCAGTGAGAACAAAACGACCTATTTTTAAAGATTTTACAGCTTTCCTTAGACTCACCCTCTGCCCTCCTGCCCTCCTGGGACCCAGGCCTTCCACTCCCTATCCCAAAAGGCTCCTTTGTGTCTCCCCAAGCCCCTCTGCAGCCACAAAACACCCTTCGCAGGGTCCGCCAGCCACTCGGTTCTCAGCGATGACCTTCGATAGGCTCCGACGCTTCTGAACTCCCCCTTCCAGGAACTTTGACTCCCCAGAGAAGATAATCACAATTCCTTCAGCTTCCTCTGCGGTGCAAAAAGCAAAGCGAAGCAAAAGAGCCAGGGGAGCAGGGAGGCCTCCTTTATCTCTGAGCTCCAGCCAGACCTGCAAGAAGGCTTCCCCAGCTTGTGCATGCCCCCCTGCAGCTCACCTCCCAGCCCGAGCTGGTGGAAGAGATCAAGACCACCAGGCAACCAGCAGGCAAGCAGGAGCGAGAGGGGGAGCCCACGTCTCCTGCGGCGTCGAGCGCTGTGCTCGGCACATCCCCCTTAACCACCTGAAGTGGGTGGTAAACCCCCATACCAAAGACAAGGATACAGGGAAGCCAGCCATGTGGGCCAGAGCCTTGGGGCCCACGGAGCGCAGTGGGGAGCCACACTACTCCAGCCTTGCTTGGACTGGGGGGTAGGTTGAGGTTTAGATTCAGGGGAATGGGAAAGACCCATCAGCCCCTTCTTTCACACCAGCTCCTGGGACCCCCCACCCCCTCTCCCGGATGTTCAAAAGTCCTCTCCCAACTTCCTGGCGCTGGAGAAGGAACCCTGGAGTGCGGCAGGCACAGGCTGCACCCAGTCCTGCCAGCAGCCTGTCTCGGGGAGTATTGTTCTCGGCTCCAACAAAGCGGGCACTGAACCAGCCACTAGCCTCAGGCCATTGTGGTCATCTGGGTTGGGGGGGTTGGCTGGAGGGGAGCAGGTCAAGAGGTAACAACCCATTCATCCCCTCCTGGCCACTGGAGACCAAAGAGCCGCAGCTCAGTCCGTCAGGAGCCCTGGGCTGCAGTGTGCAGGAATTGGGGAGAACAAAGAGGTCTCTGGAGATGAAAGGAAGGAGGACGGGAGGAAGCCCTCGCCAGCTTTCCCACCCTCCACCCTCCACTGTCCACAGAAAGGACAGTGAGGGACTCCATGGAGTTGGGAGGGTCAGCCAGCTTCACTGGGGTAGAAAAGAGCTCAGAGCCAGCCAGTGGGCCCTCCTCTCGGCACGACCGTTACTCAGCATGGGACGGAGACAGCCACGTGGCCCCCGTGGTCCGCAGACAGAGAAAACCACCCCTGTGGGCATGATCAGAGGAGACATCAGGAAGCCCCCAGCCCAACACGCAGCCTCACGAGCTCAGTGACAGGACCTCTGGCCCCGCTAACAGGGCTGCCTGGAAGAACGACGGGAGAGAGGGCGAGGCAAGGAGCTCACCTGTCCTCTGAGGCCAGTTCCCAGTCCCAGCAAGCCCCACCCTGCCCTCAGCATTTATCAGAAAACCTGTGACCGAGGGTGGGTTTTCAAGGCTGTGGTTACGACGTCACTTGGGACTCTGCATCCCAAATCGGCAGAGTGCCTGGGTTCAAGTCCTGGCTCCACTTCCAATTCCAGCTTCCTGCCGATGTAGACGCCAGGAGGCAGCAGGTTATGCCACAGGTACTTGGGTTCCTGCAACCCACACGGGAGACCCAGATTGAGTTCCTGATTCCTGGCTTCCGCCTGGACTAGCTCTAGCTGTTGTGGCATTTGCCATCTGATACTTCTCTGCCTTTCAAATAATTAATTAATTTTTTTTAAACAAACATGAGTGGGGGTGGGTGGGAATCTTTATCAGAATATCAGCATGGACCAACTCCAATCAGCCAGGTAAATCTTCTGGAAAAAATAATAGAAGTGATGTTTGGATTCCAGGTGCTATTTCTCCCACTTCCCACAGGTCGGGTACATGGAGAGTTGCCCAGTTCAGCTAAAAGTGGGGGCGTTACCCCCTACAAAGTTTGGGAGCTCCCTCTGGAGAGCCAGGCTCCAGCATGGAGGCGGAAGGGCAGCCAGGCTCTGATAAGACAGGAGCAGGACAGGACCGAGCCTGGGGCTGCTGACTGTTCTTTCACCCCAGGGACCACAGGGATAATCAGCTCACAGAGCCTTCCGGTCTCTAGGCGTTTGGTTCCCACCCTAAGACCTCTGGGGAGAGAGCAGGAGGAGGAGCCTGCACCAGCCTCACCCCAGAGCCAAGCAGGCAGCCAGGCGGGTAGACACTACGTCCCCAGCTCTGTTGCCACCACTTACCTCTGCCGAGGACTCCCAGCGGCAGCCTCCTGGAATTGTGTCCCCCCCAAAACCCTGTGTTGGAGGCCCACACCTCAGTATCTCAGAATGTGACTTAAAAGAGGTGACTAAGGCAAAATGAAGTTGTAGGGGGAGGGTAACCTGGTGCAACTCACAGGGAGACCCCAGTAGCATGCACAGAGGGGCACCTGTGAGAAACAGCAGTGAGAAGGCAGCCATCTGCAAGCTGAGGGAGGCCTCACAAGACACCAAGCCTGCAGCCACCCAGACCTTGACTTCAGCCACCAGGACCATGGGAAAATCAAATTTTCTGTTGAAGCCACTCCATCCTGCGTGTTCGCTGTGGCAGCTGAGCAGATTGTAGCATCCTCCCCTGACTGGCAATCAGTCGTGAGCAAGAGTCTGGAGGACATGTTCCCCCACACCCCTAGCCATTCCTCACCTCACCACAGCAATGACCCAGGGAGGTGCCTGAGCCCAGCCCCACCACTTAGCTCCCCAGCTTCTGGAGCCTCCTCCAGGAACCTGTCCATCTTCTATAAGCCGATCAGTGAGCCAATCAAGGCAGGGTTGGGGGAAGGGAGGAGGTGGTGCAGGGGACCCTGCAGGAGGCCAGGGCACCACACACAGGGACTGGGGAGTGGGGAGGCAGTGACACAGGGGGCAGATGGCAGAGCCAACAGGCGTCAGTGCTGGAGGAGCAGCCTCTGCCCCAGCATCACTGCAGGCCATGGTTTCTCCTGTACACGCGGGTACCCCGTCTGAGAGACAGAGGCAGACAGACCGCAGTCCCCAAGTGTGGCTCCGTGCAACAGATGGAAACAACAAACACTACTCATAACGGTAGCCAGCTTGTCCTCAGGGCTGTGTTCCAAACGCCTGCGTGAGTTTGCATCCTCACGGTAACCCCATGAGAGAAGCAACGTACTAGCCTCATCGGACACGTGAGCAGGAGACACCAAGGCAAACAGCCAAAGGATGCCGAGCTGCACGGAGCAGCGCCAGGCGCTGAACACAAGCAGGCCAACTCCAGAGAGGGTCTGGGGGAAGGCTGGGATCCGAGCCCATCAAGGCCTCAGTGTTATGTCAGTGAGGTGAGGGCCAGCCAAGGACAGGGCTATAGGGACAACAGCAGCTGAACAATCCTTTGTCATCAATCGGCCAAGTTATAAACACACAGGACTCCCATCTGTGGGAAAGACTGTGAACTCCTACCCTCCAGCACGTGGGGAAAACAGCTAGCAGAGCATCAAAGGGGCAGAGCTACCCCAAGAGTTGATCTTTGGTCTGTGCATTGGGAAGATGAACCAGGGAAGGATGCAGGAAAAGCAGGCTGGCCGCACGTGACAGGTATGTCACGGGAGCTGCCAGCCAGAGGCCTGTGGCTGTGCTGTGGCCGGGGCCCTCAAGGGTGCTCTCCCTCACCGTGGAGCCAAGCAATCTGCAGGCCCAAAGCTGACTCTGCTTTCCTGTGCTGACAAGAGGTAAGCTGGGGGAGCCAGCACTGTGGTGTATTAGGCTAAGCCTCCACCTGTGGTGCCGGCATCCCATGTAGGCACCAGTTCATGTCCCGGCTACTCTACTTCCGATCCAGCTCTCTGCTATGGCCTGGGAAAGCAGTGAAGATGGCCCAAGTGCTTGGAGCCCTGCACCCGTGTGGAAGATCTGGAAGAAGCTCCTGGCTCCTGGCTTCACCCTGGCCCAGCTCTGGCATTTGTGGCCATTTGAGGAGTAAACCAGCAGATGGAAGACCTCTCTGTCTCTTCCTTTCTCTGTCTGTAAATCTGCCTCTCAAACAAATACATTTTTAAAAGGGAGGTGGGGTGGGTGGGAGGCAAGCCGGGGAGGGGAGGGAGTTCAGGGCTGCAGGACCAGATCTGCCGAGAATCCGTGTTCTCTTGGTTGAGCCATTTCCTGCTCAATGCCTCTGATCCCCTTGTTAGCCAAAGGAGAATAAGTGCCCTTCTCACTGCTAAATTGAATTCCTTGGAGATGAGGGAGAAGTGGCAAGAGGGTTTCAGATAAAATCAAGACGCTGTGGCGTAGCGGGTAAAGCTGCTACCTGCAGTGTCAGCATCCTATACGGGCACCAGTTAGAGTCCTGGTTGCTCCTCTTCTGATCCAACTCTGCTATAGCCTGGGAAAGCAGTAGAAGACAGCCCAAGTGCATGGGCCTCTGAACCTGTGTGAGAGATCCAGATAAATCTCCTGGCTTCGGATTGGCCCATCTCTGGCTATTGCAGCCATCTGGGGAGTGAACCAGCGAACGCAAGACTTTCTCTCTGCCTTTGCCTCTCTGTAACTCTGCCTTTCAAATAAATAAATAAATCTTAAAAAAAAAAGAGAGAGAGAGATGTTTTGTGTGAGCTCCTGGGAGAAATGAGGGGACTGGGGCCTACCCTGCCCGTTTCCCAGGCTTCTGGCCTCACCTGCCAAGCCACCACCTTGTGGGCCTCAGCCACCTCCAAGGAGCACACGTGGACAGAAGAGACACACATCGATGTGCCTCCCACCGTCTCCCACCCTAAGGGCTGGGCCAGCTGTCTGCTGGAGGCAGCCGGCCTGAGCTCAGACCCAGGGCCTTCAGGACTCCTCGGAGTTTCCCCATCCACCCTGCGGAGCTGCTGCACAGCTTTGATCACGGCTACACGAAGGGTTTCCTGAATGCTTTCCTGAGAACATTGTTCCCCACCACGGAGTCATCGGGGTCAAATTCATCATGGGCCGTGCTGGTCCAGGTCCTACCCAGCAGGGGAAGCGCAGCCCTCTGCCCAGGCCCCAGGGCCCCTGGGAAAAAGTAAGCCAGCAGCTTCTCCGGATTCAGCTCATTACCAGGCTCAGGGAAAGCGAAACGGTAGCAAAACTGTGGCCACACACCTGGCAGCACAGCTCCCTGTCCAGGGCTGGGCTCCACAGCCAGGCCGGCCCTTCTCCTTCGCAGATTCACCCTCCAGGGCCCCTTCCTTCAACCAGCATGTACTGACAACGACTGTGCATCAACCACTGTGCTCGAGGAACTCAGCTAGGGGCCGACAGGCAGGACTCGGTCCCTGCCCTCAAGGAGCTCACAGCCTAAGGGGGACACAGACACATGCCAATCACAGTGCCTTTTTTTTTTTTTTTTAATTTATGGAGTCAGTGCTGTGGTGTAGCAAGTAAAGCCATCACCTATGGGCACCAGTTTGAGTCCTAGCTGCTCCACTTCCAATCTAGCTCTCTGCTATGGCCCAGGAATAGAAGATGGCCCAAGTCCTTGGGCTCCTGCATTCCAGTGGGAGGCCCTGAAGAAGCTCCAGGCTCCTGATGGGCCCAGCTCCAGCCATTGTGGCCATCTGGGGAGTGAACCAGATAAATAAATAAATAAATCTTTTAAAAAATAAAATCTTTTTTTAAATTTGAGATTAGTAGCCTTTTTTTAAGATTTATTTATTTATTTGAAAGAATGATAGGGGCAGGTGGTGGGGACACAGAAATCTTCCATCTGCTAGTAGACTCTGCAAATGGCCGCAACAGCCAGAGCTAGGCTGATCCAAAGACAGGAACCAGGAGCCTCCTCCAGGTCTCCCACGTGGGTGCAGGGGCCTAAGCACTTGGACCATCTTCTGCTGCTCTTCCAGGCACATTAGCAGAGAGCTGGGTTGTAAGAAGAACAGCCAGGACTCGAACAGCATCCATATGGGATGCTGGCACCACAAGTGGCAGCTTTACCCGCTGTGCCACAGTGCCGGCCCCATAAAATCTTTAAAAAATTTATTTTATTTGAAAGGCAGATTTAGAGAGAGAAAGAGAGATTAATCTTTCACCTGCTGGTTCACTCCCCAGATGGCTGCAACAGCCAGGGCTGGGCTAGACGAAAGCCAAGAGCTTCATCCGGGTCTCCCACACCAGTGGCAAAGGCCCACATAGTTGGGCCGTCTTCCAGTGCTTTGCCAGCTGCATCAGCAGGGAGCTGGATCAGAAGTGGAGCAGCCAGGACACAAACTGGTGACCAGGTGGGATGCCGACGTTGTAGGCAGAGGCTTTACCTGCTACACCACAATGCCAGGCCCATCACAATGCTGGAGAAGCAGAGGGGGAATGCCTGTCTCTGCTTAGGAGAGTCAGGTATGGATCCACATGCTAACCTCCTAGCATAACCAAAAGCTCACCAGGTGGCCAAAGAGAGAAGAGCCAGGGAGGCATAACACAGAGTGGAAGTATCCAGGTTTGAATGAGCCTAAACACGTTCAGGACATGGCAAAAATTACCTTATCATAGGACATAGAAACAAAAATTACCTTATCGTAGGACAGGGGACGAAGCTAAGGAAGTGGGTTTGGTTACGATGGTGAAAGATCTTGCCTGGCATGCAGAGGGCTTTGAAAATAGCCAGGAAGGTCTCTGATGGACAGCCTCATCAACTATGTCTTAGGGGTTGGCATTTGGCATAGCAGTTAAGTTGCCACTTGAGATGGCCACAGCCCATATCAGAGTGCCTGGTTAGAGCCCTGGTTTCTCTGCTGCTTTTTTTTTTTAAAGATTTATTTATTCATTTGAAAGTCAGAGTTACACAGAGGGAGAGTGAGAGAGAGAGGAAAGGAGGGAGGGAGGGAGAAGTCTTCCATCCACTGGTTCACTCCCCAGTTGGCAGCAACAGCTTAAGCTGTGCCAATCCGAAGCCAGGAGCCAGGAGCCTCCTCCAGGTCTCCCACGTGGGTGCAGGGGCCCAAGGACTTGGGCCATCTTCTACTGTTTTCCCAGGCCATAGCAGAGAGCTGGATCGGAAGTGGAGCAGCCAGGACTCAAACTGGCACCCATATGGGATGCCAGCATTGCAGGCTGCAGCTTTACCCGCTACACCACAGTGCCAGCCCCTCCTCTGCTTCTGATCCAGCTTCCTGCTACGTGCACAGGTGATGGCTCAAGCATTTGGGTCCCTACCACCAATATGGCAGACTCAGATTGAGTTCCCAGATCCTGGCTTTGGCCCTGCCTGGCCCTGGCTGTTATAAGCATTTGGGGAGTGAACTAGCAGTTGGAAGATCTCTCTGTCTCTCTACCTTTCAAACGAATGGAAAATTGAAATCTTAAAAACATGTTTTAGAAAGTAAATGCTGTCAGAAACAGGGAGAAGGGAGAACTTTCAGGAAGAGATCATAAGGGTCTTCAGCAAGGGGGTTTGGAGAGGATGGGATGCAGATGTGGAAGAAGTGAGCCACCCTGGCTGAAGACACTGCCAGATGTTTCATAAACGTCACCTGCACTGCACCACTCTGGGAGATGGGACACTAGAAGAGCCCAGACACGTCCGTAGTCACAGCCCCAGGTCAATACCAGTGCACTACATGGTGAATCTAGACAGAGACGTCCAGTGTGCTGTTTCAGAAACTCATCCAGCACTTACAGGGAGCCTCGGAACTAGAGATACACATTTGAGAGTCAAGGTAGACACTGATGATGGAGGCTGAAGCCACGGATGAGGCTAAGACTGCCCACCAAGAAAACAGAGGCAGGACCGAAGCGGGAAGAACACCCACACACAGGAGGACAGGGGAGAGCCAGACCAGGAGAGGGAGACAGCGGTGACGTCAAGGGAATTCCACAAAGGGAGTCAAGCAAAGACCTAGAATATGACAAAAACATGATGCAAGACTTGCAATTGTAAAGGCTTCTGGCAAAAATGACTTCACCCCTGTAGTGGTGGAGGCAGAGAGCAGGCAAGCAGCAAAGGGATAAGAAGAGGGCAGGGATGAGCTTGCAGGCTGGAGGAGCTCCATCAATCACCTCGGGCTGGACATTTGGCCTGGAGGGTTAGCTACCACTTGGGAGATAGTGTCCTATATTGAAATATTGGATTCAATCCCCCGCTCCAGTGTGAATCCAGCTTCCTGCCAGTGCAGACCCTGGGAGGCACTGTGACAGCTCAAGAAACTGGGTTCCCTCTACCCACCCACATGGGACACTTGGATTGAGTTCCCAGGTTCCAGCCTCTGCTTGGCTCAGCCCCAACTACTGCAGGCATTTAGGGAGGGAATCAGTAGAGTGAGCGCGCTTGTGCACATGCACTCTAATAATTTTTTTTAAAGATTTATGTATTTATTTGAAAGACAGAGTTACACAGAAAGAAGAGAGGCAGAGAGAGAAAGAGAGATCTTCCATCCACTGGTTCACTCCCCAAGAGGCCACAACAGCTGGGGCTGTGCCAATCTGAAGCCAGGAGCCAGGGGCTTCTTCCGGGTCTTCCACGTGGGTGCAGGGACCCATGGACTTGGGCCATCTTCCACTGCTTTCCCAGGCCATAGTAGAGAGCTGGATCGGAAGTGGAGCAGCTGGAACTCAAACTGGTTCCCATATGGGATGCTGGCACTGTAGGCAGTGGCTTTACCCATTATGCCACAGTGCTGACCACTCTAATACTTAAATTTTAAAGAAATTAAAACACTGATGCCCATGGGCTGTTGAACCCTTAGCTGCAGTGCAAGGGAGGTTTGGTCATGCAAACTGCTCCAGCTGCTCTTGGCAGCTCAGGCTCAGAAGCAGACAGGAATGGGGCTGGAGCTGGAAGTGAGCGAAGACAGGCAGGCAGAGGGCAGGAGGCGTGGGGAGGGGGCTCTGGATTCTTCCAGACAGAAAAGTTGCCCTTGTTGAAGACTTTTTAAAATCTCAATCATTAAGAGGACCCATTTGGCAGTTTTTCAACAACAAAAACAAACCAAAAGCCAGGGCTTACCTTTGTATCATGCAAAAAAGATTTGATAAAAGATGTTAGCAAATGTAATGCAAAAAGAATAAACTGTTTTGAAGGACATCAGAGGCACCGCGGGAACAAGCTGGGAACACACAGACCGATGACCACTTACTGAGTCGCCCAAAGACTGCTATGGAGCAAGTACTTTAAAAAAGAGCCCATGTACAGCAGACGGAAACAATAGCGTTTATTTATTTATATTTCATTATTCAGCTGGCTGCCATCCCAGCTGGATAAAAGGGAGGTTTCACTGGGCCACAAACATCTAGTCCTTGCACATTTCCAAAGACCCTAGGCCAATTTCCCACTCTCTGCACATGAGCAGCAGGGAACACAGTTGCAGCCCCGTTTTTCAGGTGGGGAAATGAAGGCGAGGGGGGCTGGAGCAGCATTCCACAGGTCTCTCGGTTCTACCACCTGCAAGCCGAGGCTCACTCTTCTCACTAGTCTGCGACTTGGAGACACTCTAGAACACCTTGCTCCCCGCTTCTCATCTCTGAGTTTACAAACTGCACAGATATAACCTCTGCTTAGTAACACAGCCCTAAAGCTGGCAAACCCCTGGCCAGCTCAGCTCTTCCAAGGCAGTCCTTCCTCTGAGAACTCTAAGAAGCCCTCAGCTCCCAGGCCTGGGAGGGCCCCTGCCATCACTCAGCCAAGACTGCTCTCTCCCACCCACTGGGAACACAAGGATGTGTGCAACCACGACAATTGTCCCAGGTTCTTCCTGCAATGAAATCACACCGGCAGGGGCCAGCACTGTGGCGGTTAATGCCCTGGCCTGAAGCGCTGGCATTGCATTTGGGTGCCGGTTCGAGTCCCGGTTGCTCCACTTCCTATCCAGCTCTCTGCTGTGGCCTGGGAAAGCAGTAGAGGATGGCCCAAGTCCTTGGGCCCCTGCGCCCATGTGGGAGACCCGGAAGAAGCTCCTGGCTCCTGGCTTCAGATCGGCACAGCTCTGGCCATTGCAGCCAACTGAGGAGTGAACCAGCGGATAGAGGATCTCTCTCTCTCTCTCTCTGCCTCTCTTCTTTCTGTGTAACTCTGACTTTCAAATAAATTAAAAAAAAAAAAAAGAAAGAAAGAAAGAAATCACACCTGCACATGCTGGTTACCTTTCCCTTGCCCCAGCCCAGCCAAGATCCTTAATCCCGATCTGCAGATGAGGAGAGTGAGGTGGAGGGAGTCTGCACAACAGCAATCCATCAGACTCTAGGATCCACTTGATTTTTACGCTGCCACACTGCCCAGGGGTCACCAGCCTCTAAGCGCTCAGAGACCCACACCAAATTGGGAGCAGCAAAGTAGACGACACAGGAGCTTTCTCGTTTCCGCTGCCTGGCTCCCGACCCAGACTCCAGCGAGGTTAATTCCACGGTGCTTCACTTGGCCGGTGGCCCCACCAGGCCGGGGCCCCAGGAAGCTGACGAGAGGCAAAGGGCTCCCTGGCAGGCCTGTCCTGGCGGCTGTCCAGCTGACTTGTGCTAACACAGCAACAGGCGCAGGAAAGGGTCTGGAGAGTGGAAAAGCACCAGACTGGGCTCCTGCCCTGCTCAGCCAGGACAACCCTGCCTTAGAGCCCCCACCGTCACGGGGGTGGGGGTCAGGGACCAACCGAAGGGGTCGAGTGGGTTTCAGTGAACCGTGACTGCACGCCCAGTCAAAAAGGGAGTCATAGGCCTGCAAGGTCAATCAGCGAACATGGAAGAAAACCAGGCCACACCCTGGTTCATCCCAGCAACCCTGGCCTGTCTTTGCTGCATCCACAGAAACCCTGCCACTAATGCCACCCGAGCAGAGGCGAGACGGCACGCGGTCTCAGAGCTACCGCCAGGGGAGCAGACCTCAGCCAGCCCGTGGGAATGATCGAGCTGCGAGTATTAATAGATGTGCAGACATTGGGTGAGGATGTGCCCTAGGAAATGAATTTAAAAGGGGGCACAAAGTGAGAGGAGGAGAAGGGAGCAACTTGGACTTTCCAAAGATAGGGCTTCCTCCGCCAGGCTCGGGGAGGAGGCACACAGGGAGACAGGGTTATTCCAGAATAACTGCAAATCTAAAAGCGGCCGTGGGAAAACGGTTTGGTTGTGTTTTCGTAGGCCTCCCATCTTCAAGTGCTTTCTTGGGTTGATATTAAGCTGGGCAAGTGCAGGATGCTCAAAAGTGTCCCGGTGGAAACAAATTCTGAGGGCTAACAGCTGCTAGATCACTACAAAAACCTCTGTCACTGGAAGAGAGAGTTTCAGAAGTCACCAACTGGCAGTCACTGGGTCCAGCTGATGTCACAGGTGTGTCAGCATAGAGTTTCTTAAGGGATTGTCAACATTTAAAAACCAGATGGCTCGGGGCCAGGGGAATCCCACTGAATTTCTAGCATCTGTTAGGGCAAAAGCGGCAAACCTAGCTCCAGCAGCATAAGCAGCACCTGCTGGGAGCTGAATCCGCTGCCTCCTCCAGGCAGGCCAGCGGCAGCCGGCGGGCCTGTTCCTCACCTGACTGATGCCAGCAGGCATCAGGGCTCCCTCCTCCCAGGTCAGCCCAGGGAAGCTCTCGCCAGGCTTGGTGATGCACAGGGAAGCCACAGGGTGGCAGCACTGGTCTTGTCAATGAGGCCCAGGCTGCCAGGTGAGCTTCCAGGACTGGAAACCTCTTTCCTCACACTCTCCACATTAACATGTGCTCACTCCAACATTCTCCCGACAGCTCACTGGAAGGAAGCCGCCAGGCCACTGATCTGTGCTGCTTTTCTCAGGCCAACGCCCCTTAGGCCCTCCCACGCCACAGCTGGCATCTCCACAGGCCAGCCCACTGGGGATGGGAACGCAGGGGCCTGAGGGAAGGTGGCATGGTGATTCAGCTTCCAGCTTGAACCGCTGGCACTAGGTCTTCCATCTTTTTCTGTAAAAGCTGCTAGAAATTCAAATCCAGTGGAGTTTTTTTTTTTAAGCATATTTTTAAATGGTGACATTAAAAAAAAACACACAACTCTACTAACACCACCTGTGGAGTCGGTATGACCCAGTGGCTGCCAGTCTGTGACCTCTTAATTCTTTTAATTTTTTTTGACAGGCAGAGTTAGACAGTGAGAGAGACAGAGAGAAAGGTCTTCCTTCTGTTGGTTCACCCCGCAAATGGCCACCACAGCCAGCGTGCTGTGCCGTTCGGAAGCCAGGAGCCAGGTGCTTCCTCCTGGCCTCCCATGCAGGTGCAGGGCCCAAGCACTTGGGCCATCCTCCACTGCCTTCCCAGGCCACAGCAGAGAGCTGGACTAGAAGAGGAGCAACTGGTGCCCCAAACGGGACTAGAACCTAGGGTGTCGGTGCCGCAGGTGGAGGATTAGCCTAGTGAGCTACGGCACCGGCCAGCCAGTCTGTGACTTCTGAAATGGTCCCTCTCCTAATGAGATGGTTTTTGTAGGGATTCTACCCTCAGGGCCAGCACTGTGGCACAGCAGGTTAAGCTGCCCCTGGGACGCGGACACCCTTTCTGAGTGCAAACTGGTTTCCTAACTGCTCCACTTCCGATCCAGCTCCCTGCTCATGTACCTGGGTGAGGCAGTGGAAAATGGCCCTAGTGCTTGGGCCCCTGCCACCCGCCTGGACAGGGCTCCAGGCTACTGGTTTTGGTCTGGCCCAGCCCCTGGTGCTGCTGCCATGTGGGTTGTGAACCAGTGGATGGAAGATCTGTGTCTCCCCTTCTCTCTCTGTAACTCTGCTTTTCAAATAAATCTTTTCTTTTGTTTTTTATTTATTTATTTATTTTGACAGGCAGAGTGGACAGTGAGAGAGAGAGAGAGACAGAGAGAAAGGTCTTCCTTTTTGCCATTGGTTCACCTTCCAATGGCCGCCGCGCCGCAGCCGGCGCATCGCGCTGATCCAGTGGCAGGAGCCAGGTGCTTATCCTGGTCTCCCATGGGGTGCAGGGCACAAGCACTTGGGCCATCCTCCACTGCACTCCCTGGCCACAGCAGAGAGCTGGCCTGGAAGAGGGGCAACCGGGACAGAATCCGGCGCCCCGACCGGGACTAGAATCTGTGTGCCGGCGCCGCAAGGCAGAGGATTAGCCTATTGAGCCACGGCGCCGGCCAAATAAATAAATCTTTCTAAAAAAAATATTCCTACCCCCACCCGTTACCACCACCAGGGGCTTAGGGGAGAGAGACCCTCAGACTGGATGCAGGGCAAACACCTCCCTCTTTCAGAGGTAGATGCATTCTCACCAACGTTCACTACTCACACAGGGAAGACCTGTTTCATGAGGCTATAGGTTCTTCCGCCTCTTTCTGCCCTCTCTCCATTCCCCCTGCAACCTCCCCAGTGACCTCTTAGCAGGTACACCCGGTGTAAGCTCCCACACCCACTCGGAAGGCACTGGCTATACCTGTGGAGACCCTTATGACTGCTGATTCCCTCCAACAGGCAGGAAAGGCCTGCATTGGGGACGCTGTTGCAAGTGAACTTACTCTACAGCTCCACCTGACCAAGCACGCAGCTCCTAAAAGCAAACATGAGGACCACGTGGCAGGATGGAAAAAGATTCTAATAAGGAAAAACCGTGAACAAAGTAAACGCGCCACGGTGACATCTTTAAACTTTGGCGAGAATTAGTTAAAAAACCAGAATATGAACCATGGCTGTATGAGAGCACTGGGGGCGAGTGGCCTCTCATTAGCCCTGTCCCGCTCCCTCTCATGTGCAGGTGTGTGGGGAGCAACTGGGAGCAACTCGGACTAGACTAAGTTACTGGAATTAAGACTTATTCTATGCATCTGCTCTCCCACAATATGGCGCTGGGAGAGGAGGAAACAGCTTCTACACAGCTGCCTCCAGTTCAACCAATAAACTGTAGGACCTGCTCCTGATTGGAGGAGAACAGTGTACTCGGCATGTGGGTAGCAGAGTTGGGATTGGTGGAAGAGGACTATAAAGGAGGACAGAGACAATATGCACCGGGAACATCTATCTGAAGGAACACCTGTGCAGCTCCCGAGAGAGCCGGCTGGCGGTGTGCCGCTCCCCCGCGGAAGTGGGGAAAGTGGCAGGGGGAACCGCCCTTCCACGGAGGTGGAAGGGATGGTAGCCAACCCGGGAAGAACCAGCAGCAAACCCGGGAAGGGCCGAGCAGACAAAAGAACAGCGCAGGGTCCTGTGTCGTTCCTCCACGAAGACGGGGAGCGACATAATGGTGCCGTGACTCGGATATGAAACCTAGGCAGGGTTTAGTGTCGTTCCTCCACGAAGAGGGGGAGCGACACAGGTGTTTCTGTCCTAGGGAAAAACTTGGGCACATGTCCACGCAGGAGCTCCACCCCAAGTCAGATCTGGAAGGTGCTACCGGCTCTTGTTAGCAGGGTGAAAGGCTCCGGGAACCTGTGCCTCTGGAAGCTGGTGCAGTATCACTGGGAGACCCCAGCCAAACGCCAAAGCCATCCCGTCTGGAAATGCTAGCCCTGGCTAACTCCTAGGGAGACCCAGACACAGCGAAGGTAGGAGCCCAGCGATCCGGTTCTCAGACGCCACTTTAATCGTGTTTTGTACTACACAGTGATGGGGGGTGGAAGATGACGATTGTTTTCAAGTGAATTCACTAGGACATGTTCCTCCAGCCCCAACGTAAACAGCCTGGGCTTTCCTTCCCAGGGAAATCCCATTCCCAAGCACACAGGACAGGATTTCAGGAAGAATGAGCACAAAACAGGGCGAACAGGACAAGGGGGCCAGGTCGACTTCTGATTCTTCCCGGTGCAAACCAGGACTACGCTTGTAGTGTCTCCTGCAGGCAGCACCCAAACCCCAGCCCTTTCCCCGGAGTCCAGGCCGCTGCCCCAGGGAGACACAGTCCCTATGCACCTCACACACTCCTCCCCTAGTGCTCCCATCCGCTCAGGACCTGAGCGCGTGTGGCCCCCACGCAACAGAGGCAGCCGTGGGCCAGACCCTTCAAGGGCCTTCCTCTTCGCTGGCCCCGCCCTGCCTGCCTGCCCAGGAGGGAGCAGACAGTGTGGTGTGGCTGCGGGGGTGCGGGAGGGGCCGAGGAAGCAGCAAAGCAGATCAGCTGCGCAGGGTCTGGGGCCCGGGCGACAGAGCAGCAGCCCAGCCCCGGCCTCCGAGAGGGGCGCAGCGCCCCGTGTCCCCCATCAGTTCTTCTCGGGGCGGTTTCTGTTCAGGACGGCTTTCGGGGCGAACTCCAGCTTGTCCTTGAGGCTCAGCACCTGCGTGTGGTCCTTGCCGAGCAGCTCGTCCAGCTTGCGCTCCTCCCGGCGCTCGGAGATGCTCTTCTCCTCCTCCGCAGGCTGGGGCGCCTTGCCCCGGATGAACCATTCCAGGTGGTAGCCCACGGCCCCAACCACGAAGGCCACAGGAAACGTGACATAGGGGGCGTAGGTCCGCACCACGGTCCAAAGCACAGGCCACATGACATCTGCAGAGGTCACAAGGCAGCGTTAGGGAAGCGCCAGCACCCCTCCCGCTGCAAACAGGGACGACCCCCAGGGCGCTCCACCTGCCAGGAGGCCATGCACAACTAACTGAGCGCCCACCCCCACTGTGGAGCAATGCAAGCGTGCATCTGGCTTTACCCAACAGCTGGGCCCCAGGAGTCCTGCATGGGGCTGCAAAAGATTCAACTGTCAGGGAAGGGGGAAGAATCTGTCTGGTGCGCTGTTCTCTTGGACAACTCTGCACCAGTGTGTGGCAGTGTCCCCACAACGCGACCTCCGAGCCTCACCTTGTGGAGCTCCGAGCCTGCTGCCGGCTCCAAGCCCTCCCTCGACAGCTCGTCAACGTTTCGGGCGTTCTCCACCCTATGGCATCTCTCCGTGAGCACTGCCCGCCGCCCTCTGCCCACCACAGGTCCTCCCACTGTCACCTCCTGGCTCCATGCCTGTGAAAAAGGAGCTTCTTTCCCCCGGCCAAGCATAAGCAGCGCAAATAGCCAGAACGGTAATCCACACCCAGCGACTCTGGATTTGAGATAGGAAAATTGGCAATGCTTTTTGCCTGTTCTTAACTTGGTTCTACCACTGCGGCCACCTATACTTCACAAATCTGCTGGCAGTTTTTTGGACAGGCAGAGTGGACAGTGAGAGAGAGAGACAGAGAGAAAGGTCTTCCTTTGCCGTTGGTTCACCCTCCAATGGCCGCTGCGCTGCGCTGCGCTGATCCGAAGGCAGAAGCCAGGTGCTTCTCCTGGTCTCCCATGGGGTGCAGGGCCCAAGCACTTGGGCCATCCTCCACTGCACTTGGAAGAGGGGCAACCGGGACAGAATCTGGCGCCCCGACCGGGACTAGAATCCAGTGTGCCGGCACCGCAAGGCGGAGGATTAGCCTATTGAGGCACGGCACCGGCCCCGAGCTGCTTTCAAAATACGCTATCTTCAACCAAATCCATTTCCTCACTTTTACATATGCTCCTGAACACACCAAAGCGTTCTCTGAACACCCCAGCATTAGAAGTCTCTGTGAAAACCACTGTCCTAGCCACGGAGGGCAGGGGGAGACTGCCCTGCTCCCGAACCAAAGAGGGACAAAGCAGACGTGTCCAGTAGAGAGAGAGAGAGAGAGAGAGAGAGAGAGAGACAGACAGACACAGAAAGACACACACACACCCATTATCATTATTAACAAAGATCACTCTCAATTATCTTAACAATGACAGCTAAGGACTTCCTGGTCCTAGCACTTTACATACAATGTCTCCTTTAATCCTCCTGTCTACCCTGCCAGGGAGAAGGCACAGAGTTAAGTAACTTGCCCAAATGAAGTCCAACTGAAAGACCTCTGTGATTGTGCAACTCTCCAACGTCACTGTCTCTGGACTAAAAAGAACAATCAATACCTCACCAGGGACAGGTTTTGTGTGTCTTGTTCCAGTTCTCTCTGGAGGAATCCCAGGTTCTGTGGACCACTGTGGCTGGGGGTGAGCCTGCAGCAGCCCGGGTTTCCTCTCCTGGTCCTTGAAGCCACCCAGGCACTGCGCTGACTACCTGCACAGTCACAGTCACAGTCACCTGATCCTCCCAGCACCCCTGTGGGGTAGGAGTTGCTGGCGTGGACTCTGTCTAAGGCCACAAAGTCTCAGGTGTTATTACTTAGTCCAAGATCACCAGAAGCGACACAGCCTCTGATTTTGACCCCAGGCCTCTCCAACTTCAAGACCTGTGGTCTTGTGGTGGAAAGAACATACTGCAGACAGGTATATGGTTTCTGTCTAAATTCTGAACTTAAGAACTTCTGCAAGTCTTTTCCTGTCAGCCTGGCATTTCATTACCTACAAGAGCTTCCTGCTTTTGCAAACTCTGTGATCATTCTAAGAAATCTGTTTAATCCTAACATGCAGAAGCTGTTAAGAGAGACACCTTTGAAGAACCCCAACCTAACACGCCTCCCATTTAGCCCAGCAGGTTAAGCAGCTGCCTGGGATGCCAGCATCCTATATGAGCGCCACTTTGGGTGCTGCCTGATCCGCTTTTTTTTTTTTTTTTTTAATGATTCATTTATTTATTTGAAGGACAGAGTTACAGAAAAAGACAGGGGGGCTGGCAATGTGGTGTAGTGGGTAAAGCCACCATCTGTGGTGCCGGCATCCCATATGGGCGCTGGTTCAAGTCCCGACTGCTCCTCTTCTGATCGAGCTCTCCACTATGGCCTGGGAAAGCAGTAGAAGATGGCCCAAGTCCTTGGGCTCCTGGCTCCTGGTTTTGGATCGGCTCAGCTCCAGCCATTGCTGCCATCTGGGGAGTGAACTAGCAGATAGAAGACTCTCTCTCTCTCTTTCTCCCTGCCTCTCTGAAACTCTGCCTTTCAAATAAATAAATCTTAAAAAAAAAAAAAAAAATTCCTTCTCCCATGTTATTTCCCACCTTCTAAGCAAATCCTCTCTATAAGCAAACACTTTTCCTAAACAGCAACTCTCTTTTCCAATCTTTTTTATTTTTTTTTTTTGACAGGCAGAGTGGACAGTGAGAGAGAGAGAGACAGAGAGAAAGGTCTTCCTTTCCCGTTGGTTCACCCTCCAATGGCCGCCGTAGCCGGCGCGATGCGGCCGGCGCACCGCGCTGATCCGATAGCAAGAGCCAGGTACTTATCCTGGTCTCCCATGGGGTGCAGGGCCCAAGCACTTGGGCCATCCTCCACTGCACTCCCTGGCCACAGCAGAGAGCTGGCCTGGAAGAGGGGCAACTGGGACAGAATCTGGCGTCCCGACCGGGACTAGAATCCCGTGTGCCAGCGCCGCAAGGCGGAGGATTAGCCTAGTAAGCCGCGGCGCCGGCCTCCAACCTGTCTTAAAACATCTCCAGCATGGCTTTTCTTTCCTATCCGCCATCTGCGGTAGGCCCGCCATCAGGATGCAGATCTACGTAAAAGCCCTTCCGGGGAAGACCACCATGTTCAAGGTTGAACCCTTGGATACAACAGAAAATAAAAAGGCCAAAATCCAGGATCACGAAGGGATTCCCCCAATCAGCAAAGACTGATCTTTATGGCAAGCAACTGGAAGACGGATGGACTTTATCTGACTACCAGCATTCAAAAGGAGTCCACTTTTCACCTTGCACGGAGACTGTGGTGGTGCCGAGAAAAGGAGGTGGTCTTAGAGCACGCCCAAGAAGGATAAGCACGAGAAGTCCTCTAGTACTACAAGGTGACGAGAATGGCAAATCAGTCGCCTGCGCCGCGAGTGCCCTTTGCACGAACGTGGCGCTGGAGTGTTTGTGGCCAGCCACTTGCAGACATTACTGTGGCAAATGCTGTCCGACCTACTGCTTCACCAAACCAGAAGACACGTAATTGCACATGAGGAGTCAACAAAGGATGTTAACAGGGGCCAGCACTGTGACATAGAGGGTTAAAGCCCCAGCCTGCAGTGCCGGCATCCCATATGGGCGCCGGTTTGTGTCCCGGCTGCTCCTCTTCCGATCCAGCTCTCTGCTATGGTCTGGGAAAGCAGAATGAGATGGCCTAAGTCCTTAGGCCTCTGCACCCACGTGGGAGAACCAGAAGAAGCTGCTGGCTCCTGGCAACAGATCGGCTCAGCTCTGGCTGTTGCGGCCATTTGGGGAGTGAACCAGTGGAATGGAAGATCTCTCTTTCTCTAACTCTTTTAAATAATAATAATAAAAAATACGTTAACATAAAAACATACCAAGTATGGTTCACAACTAATCTCTCACATGCAGCACAAGGCCTCTCTCCCAATTCAGTCATTCCATTCATGTATCCCACACTTACAACCAGCACTGTGCTGGCTTGCTCGTCTGCATTTCTCAAGACACTCTAGGCTCCCAGGGGGAAAAGACCATGTCTGCCAGCCCTACTGTGCCCTACCCGCTCCTCGACCCCTCACACCCTCGCCTGGCACAGAGTGATCCTCGATCATGGCTTGTTGAGGGGAAGGAGGGCAGCCCGAGCAACTCATCAGAGCTAAAACCACAGCAGCCACCCAGACACCGTCCCTGAAAAGGTGGCGAGAACCCAGCCCCTGCTGGTGACAAGACGCTAGACGCTCCATCATCATCATCCCCAGGGTACCAGAAGAGGTGTCGTGGTTGGGGACATAACAGGCCAACCGGTTGCCGGGAAACCGCTCTTCATGTCTGGCCCACGGAGGCCCTAGAGACCCCCAAGTGCTGCCAAGGGCAAAGGAGGTCTGAGAAGGGGCAAGAATTAACCCTGGGAGTCATCCGAGCCCGGCCGGGGGCGTGGGGGAGGGGGCGCGGACGGGGCAAGTGAGGTCAGCGCCCAAACAGCTCCCCTAGGCCGCCAGTCAGCCCCCTGTCCTCCCTACAGCCCCGTCGCGTCCGTCCTCAGCCCTGGTCGCAGAGGACCAGCCGGGCTCCCCAACTCGGCAGCGCAGCGCCGGGAAGAGGGAGCCGTCAGGCCGGGCCACAGCCGGAGCGGACACTCGCCATACCCTCTCCCTGACGGCCTGAACTGGCGTCACGGAACTGGCAGCCCCGGCAGGTGCTCCAGCGAAACGACCCGCTCGCCGGGACCGCGCGCTCACCTGCGGCCCAGCCCGCACTCCTCGGTCCAGCCCCCAGTCTCCGCCCGCCAGCCGGGAGCACGGACGTCGCCGCTCCCAGCGGCCCCCGGGCCGCGGGCCCCGTGACCCCGCCCACTGGCCGCCGGCTCCCTCGGAGCCCAGGGATTGGCTGAACTCTAGCCACAGGCCGGGAAGAATCCAGGCCTCCGCAACGGGATTCCACTGAGCTGAGGCGGTCACAGCGCCCCCTGGTGGCCGGGAGGTTTCCCAGTCGCGGCGCCACGTGTTTTCCTCGTGGGAGAAAAGTGACAGGTCATCCATTTATTTATTCAACTGAGGTTTATTACGCGTCTTCTGAGACCTAGGTCTGGGCACACAAAAAGCCAAGACTATGGTCCCTGACCTCAAGAAGGGCTCCCTTGCGAATGACAATCTAGTGCTTTAGAATCTTTGGATCCAGGCTTTCTAGCTAGGTGACCTTCGGAAGAATGTTCATTATATTCATTCTCCTGTGGGAGCCTCCCCGGGCTCCTCCGTGTAAAGGCGGGAACGCCCATTTCGCAGGAATGGTGCAAGGATTACATGAGATGATGTATTAAGGTGCTGTGCCAGGCACAAAACAACCAGGGAAACATGACCGTTACTGTTCTCTGTTAAAAAAAAAAAAAATCGAACTACAGTAAAACCTGTCTTACATGACTCCCTCAGGTTAAATATTCACGACCTCCTCTGCGTCTCCACTGTGCACTGCACAATTATTTTATAACATGCAGGGAAAAAAAACCCTTGCCCAAGCTCTCCCGTGCTCCCCCGTGGGCCTGCCTCCCTGCCTTCCTCCCTTTCTTGTACTTTTCTCGGCCTGGCATGTGAGGGAAGCGCCACAAGATGCTGGAAGCTGGAATTAAAGGATAAGCTTATTTTGCGGCAAGGACTGTTTGAAGTCCATCGCTGTGGCATGGATATTAGCGTGGGCACTCCTCAGAGGCCCACGTGGTAAAGGCTTGGTACGGATAAGACAGACACTCAGCCCGATTACAGCACTGGTGGGGGGCCCCTCTGGGAACTGATCAGGTTGGATTTGGCTGCCGGGGTGCTGCTCCCATGACTGAGTCGTGGCTTCACAGGGGGAGCCACGGACAGGTGCTTGCTCTGCCATGTGATGCTTGGCACCGCCTCGCGACTCTGCTAGCGAGAGCACCATCGCCAGACACCGAGCCAGTGGGGCCGCCTGACCTTGGACTGAGAACCTCCTAAACCACGACCCAGAATAGACCAGAAGCTGTTTGTCTTAGGTATTTCATTGTAGTCATGACAAGCTGAGTGATGCATTCATGCATAGCTTTTTCAGCGTGCGTGTTTCCCATGAACTTTCTAAACTGTCCCCATGTTTACCATTGGTAACATACACTAGACCCCCAGATTCTCCATCCACCCCAAACTGGTGCACGAGGCTATGCCTCGTAGATGCTTGAGCACCTACCTGGAGTGCCCCTCCCACCTTTCTTAACCAGAGCCGCTCTGCCTCCCCTATTAAGGGTCACCTGCACAGGAAGCCTCTCCAACTGCATTACTTCATTATGGTGAAGAGTCCAAATCTAGGGGCCGGCGCTGCGGCATACTAGGTTAATCCTCCACCTGCAGTGCCGGCATCCCATGTGAGTGTTGGTTCGAGTCCCGGCTGCTCCACTTCCGATCCAGCTCTCTGCTATGGCCTGGGAAAGCAGTAGAAGATGGACCAAGTGTTTGGGCCCCTGCACCCGCATGGGAGACCTGGAAGAAACTCCTGGCAGCAGCCTGGCCCAGCTCTAGCCGTTGCCGTCAATTGGGGAGTGAACCAGCAGATGGAAGACCTCTCTCTCTCTGCCTCTCCCTCTCTCTGCATCTGTAACTCTTCCTCTCAAATAAATGAAAATTTTAAAAAACTTAAAAAGAAAGAAGTGTATACATGGAGCACAGAGGAGGAGCTTCGGCCCAGCCAGGAGGCCTCAGCGAAAGCTCCCTAGGGGCGCCGGTACGGAGCCGAACCTTGAGCACTGTCTGCCGGTTCCCTCAGGCAGAACGGAGTGGAGCTCAGGAGCATGCTTAGAAAGCAGAAAGCCATGGGTTCAAATCCTGGCTCTGCTCTCCGCTAATTTCAGAAAAGCTATGGACACTCTTTGTTTTAGAAAAGAGAGTAATAGTACCCAGCCCCTAGGCGTGCTGCGTGAAATCACCTAACTGTATACCATGCCTGGTGTAGTGCCTCGCACTCGGTAAATTATTACCACCATGGTGAGTCTTCCCCAGACTCAGTCCTCCTTCTGCAATGCCTGATGCCCAAGTACGGTGTTGCAGTCACTAAACCAAAAGCCCGAGCCACACCCTCAAGGCTTGGCCCCTCTCACCGTATTGCCCACACCCAGCTTGGCACAGGGGCCTCCCACGTCTCCCAATGTCAACATCGGTCCCCAGACCACATCAGCAGCTCCCCCGGGGGTCTCCCGGCCTTCTCATCGCTCCCTCCAGTCCATTTCTGTTGGTTCTGCCGGTCAAGGGAACTTGCAAAGCAGGCGGACTCCAGGGCAGACAACCTCTCACCTCCGTGGGTTCTGTGCCCCACCCCGCCCCCGCACACACCACCCTGCGTTCTCCAGTGCTGGCTGAACAAACCAGGCCGCACAGCGGCCCTCCCAGGCCTCTGCCCAGGGTGCTGCCCTTGCCTGTCCTAAAGGTTCTGCCCTCTCTTCCACGACAGCAAAACACTCGGGCATCGTGCGAGGTCCAGCGCACAGGCGGAGAGTTTCCCCAGACTGCCTGTCCTCCCAAACGCACGATGACACGTCACTGCCACTGGAGCAGCGTTAGGAGGTGATGAGGCCATCCGAGGGCTCTGCTCCCGCGGCTGGGGTTGGGGCCTCCATACAAGGGCGAGTCCAGCCTCATCTCGGCCTCTTCCACCCTCACACCTTTGCCAGGCGAAGGCCCGTGCCAGATGCTGGTGGCACCTGGGTGCTGTACTTCTCCAACCACAAGCCAACAAAGTCCTGCTCGCGGTAAATTGCCCGGTCTGTGGCTTTCTGTCTTAGCAGCACAAAATGACCTAAGGCACTGCGTGAACAGAGGCTCCCTTCTCTTCTCGCCCCTCCGGGAAAGCAGGTCTCCCTTGGTACCCCCACTTTCTGTATGCCCAGCTGTGGCCACACCGAGAGCACTCAGAGCACAGAGATGGCGCTCATCTTTATTTCTGGGGCTCAGCACAACTGAAGGAAGCGCCCCCATCAGCCGCACCTGGGGACACTGCAGACCTGGTGTGGGCAACAGGACAGCCACAGGGTTACAAATGCTGCCCTGTTCCTCCGTGCGCTGCCTGTATACCTCCTGCACCCAGAAAACCTGGCCCCCTTCCAAGAAGACAAAGACCAGAAAAAAACTACACAGAGGACTAAACTCCGAGCCAGCCACTGCCCAGCTTTGGGATTTGGGAGCAGCTGTTCGCATCTCCAAGCCTCAGTCTGCTCATCTGTGCAGGGGGTGAGAACACCTGTTTCCTGGAATGGCTCTGATATCGTCTAGTTCAAGCCTCACCTGTGTCCTACTCTGAGCGATGAGAGTCCCAGAGTTGACGCGGTCCAGCCAAGGATTCCCCTGCCAAGCGTACCGGAAACAGACACTCCAGGAATCCGACGGACAGTCATCCAAGCGAGGTGTTCTCAAAGCCAGCTGCCCACCAGAGCCCCCTGGAGCACTTGTTGAAGACCCACTCAAGGGGTCTTTAACACTGTCTCAGACCAGCTCCAAGCTGACCGGCTTCTGGAGATTCGGGTCACAGGGAGCCCCCTCATCGGAGTCTGTGTTCCAGCAGCTGCTTCTCAGCGGCCTGGAAAACGCCTGTGCCAGTGGCTTCTGTGGCCCCACGCCCTCCAGACCCAGGCCCACCCCCTCGGCGTGACCCAAACAAAGGCTGAGCCATCAAGTCGCTGTGCCCCAGTGCCCGCTTCTCCTGCAGGTCTTTGCACAGCTGCTCCCTGATCTCAGAACAGCCCCAGCCCCGGCCCCAGCCCCTCTCCCGCGGGTACTACAGTCAGCCTCCTGGCCCTCACCCTTGTGTTTTAACTGCCCATTTCTCTCTTTTCCCCAGAGCACCAGAAACTACAGCCTGTTCACGACCATGTCCATGATGCCTGGCAGTGATAAACATTTGCTGAACAAATGAATGAATGAGAAGGGGGCGGGCACTGTGGTATAGCATGTTAAGCTGCTGCCTGTGGCCAGCATCTCATATGGTGCCGGTTTGATTCCCGGCTGCACCACTTCCTCTCCAGCTCCCTGCTGATGCACCTGGGAAAGCAGCAGTAGATGGCCCAAGTGCTTGGGTCCCTGCACCCACATGGGAGACCAGGAAGAAGCTCCAGTTGTTGTTTTTTTCTTGGGGTGGGGAAAACCAGGGGATAGAAGATCTCTCTCTGTCTCTCCCTCTGTCTCTAATGCTTTCAAATTAAAAATGAATGAGGGCCGGCACCGTGGCTCACTAGGCTAATCCTCCACCTTGCGGCGCCAGCACACCGGGTTCTAGTCCCGGTCGGGGCGCCAGATTCTGTCCCGGTTGCCCCTCTTCCAGGCCAGCTCTCTGCTGTGGTCAGAGAGTGCAGTGGAGGATGGCCCAAGTACTTGGGCCCTGCACCCCATGGGAGACCAGGAGAAGCACCTGGCTCCTGCCACTGGATCAGCGCGGTGCACCGGCCGCAGCGCGCCGGCCATGGCTGCCATTGGAGGGTGAACCAATGGCAAAAAGACCTCTCTCTCTCTCTCTCACTGTCCACTCTGCCTGTCAAAAAAAAAAAAAATGAATGAGAAGGTCTGGCTGAGCTAGAGTGGCCCAGAGGAGCGGGCACCCCCCCACACAAGCCCTCCTCTCCAGTCTAGGGGTGACCCATCAACCCCCAGGGCTGGAAGGGGGGCTGTGTCAGGGCTGCCATCAACCCCTTTCCAGGCCTCAGCCCTGGATCCCCCACTGCGGACATGTCACCTATCTGCCCAGAGCCTTGGTTCCCTCTCCTTTGGCAAGGCACTGCCCCTTCGTGGGCAGCACTCAGCCTTGCCTGGCCCACCTACGAGCCAACACCACTGGGGCCTGGCTGCCTTCCCAGGGCGGTTCTGGTCTTTGGACCCCCCTGCCCCACGGTGCCCACTCACAGGAGGCACCCAAAGGAAGACAATGCCGCAGCACCAACCTCCACAGAGCCTGTGTGCTGCTGGCCGTGCCCTCGGGGAAGGAGAAACCAGTATTTGTTAAACCTAATAATAACCACACTCCCTGTTTATTGAGCACACACTCCGGGTTGGGCACTTCCCTCCGCGGGGGAATCCGGGAAAGACCAGGAGCCAGACAAAGAAACACAACCAGGGCTGGGGAGATGTTGACCCCTCCCCACTCTAGGAGGGCCCAGGTCCTGACCGTGGCCACCAACGGGCTCAATCCCCTTCCCCCCTGCTGTCCCTGGACCGAGAGCGTGGATCCTGTCTGGCCCCCCGGGGCACACGTGGCCTCCTCCGGAGAGAGCAGCGGTTTCAAGTGCAGTTCTGCCGTTTTATTTTTCCTGGGATACTCAAGGGGGTGTGGGAACAGCCACAGGTGTGGTGAGGGGAAGCCCCCATCTCCCCTCCCCAGCCGCTGGGAAAGGGGAGAGGCCCAGGCGCCCTGGTCCTGGGTTGGTCCAGCCACTGTGGTCCCTGGGCCCGGTGGGCTGAGGGCTGAGGGCGGAGCCCCGGGAGGGTGGGGCGGGCTCCTAGGCGGGGTTCGGGATTCTTCATAAAAAGCCACGAAGCTTGATCCCCACGAAGCCCAGCCCCGCGGGGTGGGGTGGTGGTGGAGGACGTTGGAGGGTGGGGGTGGGGACGCAGAGCCCAGATGGGGGACCCGGCCCGGCCTGGCCCGTGGGGGTGGCAGAGATGGTGGCCGTGGGGAGGAGGTGGGGACGTAGCGTCGGACCGGAGGGAGGGGGTCCAGGTGGGGAGCGCAGGGCGGAGAGGCGCGGCCCCCAGCCCAGCCCGGGCGCCTTCGCGTGGGGTCAGGAAGGTAAAAAAACCCACGAGAGCGCGCGCCGGGCAGCAGGGCCGGGGCGTGTGGAGCCGGCGCGGCGGGCGCGCGGGGCGGCCCGGTTCACAGTGACCTCGACGCTGGGTGTACAGTACGGGTAGAAAACCGCGGGCCAGGCCGGGCCGGGCGGGCCGGGCCGCTCACAGCCTGGTCTGGGCCTCGGGGATGTAGATCTCGATGCTGTCCGCGCTCTCGGTGGCCGAGCTGTGGCGGAAGGAGGCGGCGCGCTTGGCCGCCAGGAGCCGCTTGCGCGCTTCCTGCCGCTGCCGGTCCACGGAGTCCAGGGAGCGCTCCTTCACCGGCACGCCCCGGCCCCGCGAGGGCTTCTTTGGTATCGGCGGAGGGACCTTCTTCTCCTCCTGCGGCAGAGGGGGCGGCCGCTGAGGCAGGGGTGCGGGCGGAAGGGCACCCTCCCACCCCAGAAGAGGGCGAACCCCTTGGTGGTCTGGCTCTAAGGAAACCCCCGCATCTGTCCTGGAAACAGGTGGAGCACGAGCGCCCTCTGGTGGAGAGTCCTCAGCCACTCGCCTCACAGAGCTCGCTCCGGGGGTCCCCTACAGCCAGCCCAGGCTAGGCCAACTGGGGGCTCCTGCGCGCCCCTCCCAGGCGAGGTCCTGGAGGCTGCAGGGACGCGCGCAAGGCTCTGCCCTCGGAGCCTAGGCCGGAGCTGAGGGCCATGTGCCTTTCTGGAAGGTCTAGTTTGGCTCCCTCTGGTTCCACAGCTCAGGCAGTGATGTAAACGGCGAGGGGCGCGCGGAGGGGGGGGGGGCAGGCCGACGACAAAGCAGGGCTGCCCTTCCCCCGCCGCCGCTGTGCACCTCTCTACAGAAGAGCAGTCTGTGGAGCCTGCCTCTTGGCCTGAGGAGACACCCCACAGCCATGCGGCACACCCACCTTAGGTTCCAGGAGTTTCCAGCTGTTGGCCTTGAGTTGCTGTAGCTCCAGGAACTTGAGGGTCACATCCTCGATGGAGAGCTGCAGGAGGTCCCAGAAACCCGCCAGGTCCTGGAAGGTGGGCACGGGGAACGCAGTGGGGTCCTGCGGCAGGGACAGAGACAGCCAGTGAGGACCGGAGAAAGCCCTTTCCCCATTGTCGGGCAGCTCGGCTGGGGGAGTGGGGTGGGGGCTGAGAGGCAGAGCGGTGAGAAGGCGCTGGGGCCTCTCCCTCGCCTGCACTAACACCAGGTCCTGTCCCCGGCCCCCAACACGGTCACCTTTGCAGCCTGGCCGCCAGGTCACTCTGGGTCACCCGCCAGGCACACACACCTGCTAGGCGCTGCTCCTATGGTCACTCACCATGCTCTGCTGACACAGCCGGAAGAACTGCTGAACCTTCTGGGACAGGAGGAGCTGTGTGCTGCCCACGGCACTGCGGATCTTCTCCAGGACTGGAGAGATAACAGGGGGAGGGGGATGGGGCCATGACCCGCCTCCAGGAGTGAGCCCCCGGCTGGCTGGCACCATCTTCTACCTGTGTCCTCAGTCCAGCCCCTCCCCCAGCAGACAGTACCCCCAGACCCTGATGCTGATTCCCCCCTAGGGCCCCGTTTACCAAGGACTCCAGCCTCAAGGGGACCCAGCCCAGCCTAGCCCCATAGCCTTGGCTGGGCCACTCATTGGGTAAACTGATCACAGTGCATGACTCCTTGCCTCAATAAGAACTATTAAGAGATTTCCCCTCCATGAGGCCTATCTTCCTACCCACCAGCCCAACATGGGGGTCCTATGGAACGACTGTTTCCCCTCGGAATAGATTGACAGAGAAGAGCCAGGCCCCCTCTACCCTCCCCACAACCAGGGCCTGGAGCCACTGCCTGGATCCTGCCTGGATCCTCATCCCAGGCCCTGTGGTCCCTTTGTCCTTATGGAACTGGCGACCTGCACGGGGTCATCTCCCAGAGCCCAATCCTCTTGCCTGGTCAGCATCCCCAGCCCTGAGCCCTGGCCGCTGAAGCTGCTCCCTGCCCCCTCTCAGGAGCTCCCAGCACATCCTGCTGCCAAGTGCACGGCCAGGCTCGGGTGCCAAGGGCCCAGACAGCCGTGTCGGCACACTCAGGGGACCCGCCACTGCGCTGCAGCCCCGCCAGCCGTGGTGCCTTGGCCCCGCACGCCCCACGAGGTCCCCAGAGCCCACTCACTCTCCTCCGGCAGCTCGTATTCCTCCGCCTCGCGCTCCATCTGCTGGCACCACTGTTCCAGCTTCTCCACCTCCGCCCGCAGCATCTTGAGGAACCACTCACCATCCCGGGGACAGGGCGACGCGCGGCCCGAGTCGGGGAGGCTGCGGGATCCGCGCTCCATCCAGGAGTCACGGCGGCCAGCCCCGGGGCCGGGGGCAGGGGCAGGGGCCGGGCCCTGGGACCCATCGGCCGCGGGCGGCTCATAGGGCAGCGGGAAGCCCTCGCGGTAGGCCCACTGGCCCTGCGTGTGGACCGTGCGGAAGACTGAGTAGGTGGGCGCCCGGGGCCCGGGCTGCGGCTCCGAGGCATGCCGCTGGAAGGAGCGTCCGAACTGCAGGGCCTTGTCTTCGGTGGCCACGGCAGCCAGGCCGGCCAGGCCCTCCAGCTCCAGGTCCGCCTGCACGCCGGCTGTCACGCTGTTGGAGCGCTTGAACCTCGCCCGCCTGGGGAGAGAGGGCCCTGTCACCTCTGCACCCCTCCGCCCCTCCCGGGGAGGTAACAAGGGCAGGAGCAGGGGAAAGACTCCAGAAAGCTGACGGACAGGAATCCAGGCCCTTGAAATGGATCAGAGCTTGCAACTGATGGGGACCTAATCCTAGCTTTCGGGAAGCCGCTAGACAAAAGTGATGTTCAAGATAGGTGACAACCGGTCCTCGGGGCACGGAGGCTACAGCACATCCAAACAGCAAAGACCAAAGTGCTGGAGCAGCACCGTGTAGAAGCAGCATTTTGGGGGTGACAGAGGGCCCAAGGGGCGAGGGGTAGTTTACGAACGAATGCATCAGTATTTCACTACCATAACCCATGATGTGTCCATATTCGTCTACACCTGCTGTACCAGCTGTCTTCAGCCCTCCCAGGAGACACAGTCACTCAGCTACAAAGGAGCAGGGCCAGGGTGTGGGCTCTGCAGTGAAGCCCTTCATACGGCGCCAGTTGTTATAACATCGTGGCTGGGCTGGAGTGGGCCTGCCTGCAGCCGAGAGGACCTGTCCCCCAGGGATCCCAGCGGCTCAGCCCAGAGCCCGGCCAGACCCGCTAAGCCAGTGCCAGTGGAGCTGAATTAAGTTGTTGGCAGGAATGACAAGAGGCCTGGAAATTTCTTCTCTTTGAGTTAATCATATGCAAATCCTATGCAAAACAGAAAGTCAATTGGCCTTGTTCATTTTATTCCCCCCACACCCCCCCCCAACCTGGGCTCCTTTCTATAAAGAAGTCGGTAGCCCCCAAAGATGCACAAGGTTGGGGCCAGACAATACCTTAGGAAGCAGTCAGGATGTGGGGGGGTGGGTTGGGGTGGGGGAAAGGGTAAACAGAAGTTTAAGGTCTGGAATTTCAAGAATCACAAAAGAAAGGCTCAGGAGTCCTGGGCTACCTCCACCCCGACACAGAAGAGACAGGGGCTCCTGGAGCCAGCTGTGGGGGGGCCTTCCCAGGGGACTCTCCCGACCCCATGACTTCCTATTGCTGCCCAGGCCTCCTCTCCCCGCCTGCCTGCCTGCTTCCCTGCAGCTGGCGGGCTGCCTGCTGGGAGCCTGTTGCCATAGAAACCAGGCCCAGAGGATGCTGCAGGACCCAGGGAAGAGAGATGCACTCGTGTGCAGTCTCCGCCCCCACCCACAGAGAGAGGAGACAGAACATGGCCTCATGGCCTCCCACATAGTCTTGACCTTGGAGTGTGCCCAGGTCAGGACTTGCGTCACTATCTGCCTTGACCATTGGACTGGCCCCCTTTCAGCGGCCTCTGCCTCCACTCAGTACCGGGCAAAGGATGAGCACTGGACTAGGGGGCAGGCCTGGGTTCTAACCTGACTGTGTCACTGTTACCTTTGGGAAGTCCTCCATCTCAGCCATCTAATGTGAGGGTATATGATATAGTATTATATCTACCATATACTTTAAATTACCACATGTCTATATAAAACTGTAAATTAATGGCCAAGGTATTGCCCTCTCGCTAAAATTATACCTTATACATTTTAAGGCGTGGGGCCCACCAATCCCCTTCCGATCCACTAATCTTCCAGAAGCCGAGTTCTGCCAAGGCATTCCCTGCTCAAAACTCTTCCATAGTTCCCCACTGACTGACAACCAGATAAAGCTCAGACGTCCCATGCTAGCATTTAGCGGAGGCCCTTCGCCTCTTCCTCTTGACCCTCATCTCCCCGCCCCCCTTCTTGTCTCCAAAGAAATCTGCACCTGCTATTTACCTGCTAGCAGCGGTGTCACTCCCTTCCACTTCCTGCACAAGTCCCTCCTCCTCTGTGAGCCCCCTAAGTGGCCTGGCCACTCCTCAGCAATCTCCCCGCAACCAGAGGCAACCCCGCTGCCCAGTTCCGTGGTGCTCCATGGGGAGCACCTTGAGTGTCTAGCTACAGGGACAGAATGCACGGGGCCCCCTCTGAGCTCCAATTAGCCTGTGGCTCCTTCAGGGCGCCAGCAGCTGCAAACCACAGAAGTACAGACACAGTATACCTCCAACACACGTGTTACAGAGGAACTGATATTCCGGCTGGCTCTCCTGTTACCCCACTATACGTGCACCTGTCCCGCAGCACCACTGGATCTTCTGCCTCCTTTTGCCCATCCTCGGAGAAGTCCTGAGAAGGCCCATGCTCCACCTTGCTGGGAATGGCCACACTGCCTACAACAGAGGCACACCGAGCACCCCCGGCGTCACAGTTCTTAAGCAGATAGCTCAGTGAGCTCTCCCAGTGTCTGCTTCAAGGAAGACGTGGAAGAAGCTGAGGAGCTTCTGGGAGTACTGGGGGCACAGTCCTCACCAATGCTCCCAGCCTGGGGCCAGAGATCTGCACAGCACCAGCAGGTGTCGGTCAGCCCTGGTATAGGTGGTATTTAAAACTGGCGGTGTGGGAGCTGGCGCTGTGGCATTGTGGGTAAAGCTGCCGTCTGTAGCGCCGACATCCCATATGGATGCCGGTTCAAATCCTGGCTGCTCCACTTCCAATCCAGCTCTCTGCTATGGCCCAAATCCTTGGGCACTTGTACCCACATGGGAGACCCAGAAGAAGCTCCTGGCTCCTGGCTTTAGATCGGTCCAGGTCCAGCCATTTTGGCCACTTGGGGAGTGAACCAGTGGATGGAGGATCGATCGCGCTCGCTCGCTCTCTCTCTCTCTCTCTCTGCCTCTCCTTCCCTTTCTGTGTAACTCTTTCAAATAAACAAATAAATCTTAAAACAAAACAGAACAAAAAGCAGTGTGTGACAAGGTCACCCAAGTGAGCAGCGATGGAGCACAGATGCCAAGAGCCAGTGCCCTGGGGAAGACGGGCATTTCCGAGGCAGGTGGAGACCATGTCGTCCACAGAGGCGAGGAAGAAGCCGGCAGGAAGGGGAAGAGACCAGGAGAAAGTCATCCAAAGGCAGACAGGGGAGAGGAAGGTCCCGGGAAGATGTGAGCGGCCACCACGGGAAATGTGGCCAGATGAGAGTGAGGGCTGCCCGCTGACTGGCCATGTGGGAGCCACGAGTGATCAGAGCCAGAGTAGGCTGGATGGGATGTGGGGAAAGCAGCAGACGCAGTGGGTTGTCAGGAGGTGCTGAAATCTGGTCATCGCCTTCAAAGAACTTGGCCGAGAAGGGAGGATGGGAGAAGGACGTGCAGTTAAAGGAGTGACGTGGTTTGGGATGGTTGTCACGAGAATGCTGGCCACCCAGAGATTGCTGTCCTCAGCACCACCCACCCCCTCACACACACACACACCACCATCAGCAAGTTCCCTGCCATGGCACTAGGGGAGCTGCAGGTGCAACTCGGGATCCGACATGATGAGAATGGACTGGGTTACCCGGGTGTGTGCAATTTAATCACTCGGCCCTCACATGTGAGCAAGGGAGGAAAGCGAGTCAGAGGGGGAGGTGGGATGACAGAACCAAGCTCTGAGGACGGAACCTGCCCCTGCCGGCTGTGGGATGGAAGCCGGCCATACACCAGGGAGTGAGTGCAGGCAGCCTGTGTAACTGGGAAAGGGGACAAGACGGGCTCTCCCAGAGCCTCCAGGAGGGACGCAGCCCAGTGCATCTCAGTTCAGACTTCTACCCTTGGGAAATGCATGAGCCTAATCTGCGTCGTATCACAGCACTGAGTGTGGCGATTTGTTATCGCAGACACAGGAAACCACACAACCTGATTCGGAGAAAAGAGACCAATAGTCCAAGGCACAACACAACGGATGTCCTCCAGGCACTTAGTAGGTGCTCAGCTAAGCACCTTGCTGGATGAAGCACACTCGGTCCCCACACACAGTCCCGTGATGAGGGTGCCTGTGTCACACCCCTTTTACAGATGAGAAAACTGAGGCTCAGGGCGGTTCGGTGGTTTGTTCAGCTGAAGCAGTTACCAAATTAATGCA
Organism: Oryctolagus cuniculus; assembly: GCF_964237555.1. NCBI lineage: Eukaryota > Metazoa > Chordata > Mammalia > Lagomorpha > Leporidae > Oryctolagus > Oryctolagus cuniculus. The sequence goes on along the minus strand of NC_091438.1, from coordinate 137,734,775 downwards.
GAGGCCCCTCATAAACCACTGCACTCCACTGCCTCTGCAGGCTGGAGAAGGTAAGGAAGCAAGCTGGGGGCTGGTGTGGGCACAGAGAGCGGTCCCACCCTGTGTGCGCAGCCGTCCCCGTGAGGCAGGCAGAACTGTCTGCTGGAGATCTGGGGGTGCTGAGGGGAGGCCCGACAGTGAGCAGCCTGAGGGGAGCCGGCTCAGCAGAGCCATCAAGCCCAGGTACTCTGGAGCCAGACCGCCGGCTGGAGCGCTTGTGCCTTGCCTCGTCGTCTGTCAGTGCGAACGCAGGCAGCAGCAGCTCCGGGGATCGCTGTGGATAATATCTATAGAGAACACACAACAGCACCTGGCCTGCCATTGTGTTCGCTCTCACGGGGAAGTGGGGCGGGCGGGAGTCTGTGGTTCCCGCTGAAAAGCAATGGATCCGGACAAACACGAGAGCGGGACTGTGGCACTGAGAACCCAGCTGGGCACTGCCGTTATTCATTACGATGATTGCTGTTGATCATTTCCATCTGTTCCCACACCACACTCTGCACAAAACCTCTTTTATGCTCCGTATCACATTGTATGGTGGTTAGCTATTTGCATATCTGTCTCCCTCACTAAATAGGGCAGCCCCTCACACACAAACGTTGGCTGGCTGGTTGGCTGGTTGCTTTTTGGAAGGAAGAATGGTAGAGACCAATAATTATCTCTCAACAGCCGTTCTCCCTTTCTTCCTTAGTAACAGAATCCCACAATTTTAGGCTGGATGCATGGCCGCTTTGGAAAATGATTCACCTCCCAATTTCCCCTATAATTAATTAAGGGTAGCCAAGTGGCTAAGTTTTAGCCCGGGGGACATAAGCAGAAATGGTATGTGCATTTCCAGAAAGTGTTCTTCAAAGGGTGTGTGTGTGTGTACTTACTGTCCCTGCCTCCTCCCTGAGGAACAGAATGCAGATATGATGGTTGGACCTCAAGCAGCCACCTTGGAACGTTAGACCACAGGCAAAGATCAAGGGCAGAGGAGTAATCAGATGGGAGGAGCCCGAGAGCGACACCGCACAGCACCCAGCAGCCTGATGGCCTCTCTTTAGACTTTGAAGCAAGAAAAAGAGACCTCCATCATGTTTAAGTCACTGCCGCTGGCGAGGTTTTCTGTAACCCAACACCAAACCTTCCCCTAATTTTATATAATTTTTTTTTTTTGACAGGCAGAGTGGACAGTGAGAGAGAGAGACAGAGAGAAAGGTCTTCCTTTGTTGTTGGTTCACCCTCCAATGGCCGGCGCACCGCACTGATCCGATGGCAGGAGCCAGGTACTTATCCTGGTCTCCCATGGGGTGCAGGGCCCAAGCACTTGGGCCATCCTCCACTGCACTCCCTGGCCACAGCAGAGAGCTGGCCTGGAAGAGGGGCAACCGGGACAGAATCCGGCGCCCCGACCAGGACTAGAACCCGGTGTGCCAGCGCCGCAAGGCGGAGGATTAGCCTACTGAGCCGCGGCGCCGGCCCTTCCCCTAATTTTAACAGGTGTATTTTCAAGGTGGTAAAGCTCAAGGTTTAGTCGCTGTTTCTCTTTGGCTGTGGTCTTCACAGACAGCTGTAAGCCCTGGCTGGACACTGGCTCCAGTTGTGCCTGGTCATGAATGTGTAACCCTGCACTCGCGACATTTTCTCCCCGAGCCTTTGCACAGGGATGCAGAGGCCTCCTCCCCTCGCGATCTTCAAGGTGACAATGACTGAATTCCTGATGGCGCTGGAAATCATCGCGGCTAGCACTGTCTTCACGGGAGGTGTCGCTACTGTACCTCCCTCGGGGATAACACACGCGCCTCGGCAGAGACTGGATCATCCCAAGAGACACGGTGTCCAAGGAACGCTCAGTCTCCAGAAACTGTCAGAAGTTCTGCCAGCAGTGTTTGGCAGCAGGCTGCCAGGGGGCGGGGGACGAGGAGGAGGAAGGGCAGGGACATTTCAGCAAGGCACAGCCACTGCATGGGTGTCTGTAGAAGGCAGCGAGGAGTTTAGACACACAGCCAAGCAGGAGTCTTTGAGGCCACCGCCCCAGCCAAGGTGGGAGATCCGGGAGGAGCCCTCTTCAACCAGGAACCATCCCTGAGCCAAAGGCTGAGGAAGGGAGGCAGAGCTGACACCTGGTCGGCCGATCTCTCCTGCAATATACCTTCCTGAGCACGGAGGCTCCCCTCCCACAGCTCAGGGGCTCACGCTGCCAGCACACACCCCTTCCAAGGCCCCAAAGCCAAAAACAAGCACAATGCTAAGAAGGAGTTAGGCGGGGCTTCCTACACAGCCCACCAGGAGGCCCTGGGTAGGCACGAGTGACATAAGCAAAGTTGTCGGATAAAATATCAGATTCCCAGTTCAACCTGAGTTTCAGATAAATAGCAGGTATTTTTTGAAGTATGTCCCGCATAGTGCATGGGACATCTTGTGCTAACATTTACTCATTATGTATCTCATAATCCAATTTAACTGGGCATCCTGGTGGTTTTTTTTTGGTTTTTTTTTTTTTTTGCAGGTTTTGGTGGAGGCTTTGTTTCTATTTTTGCTAAATCTAGGATTTAACATAAGGTCTTAGTGGGAGGGAAGATACAGGAGGATAGCCCTGGTTAGAGAGAGCTGGAGGCAGAAATCACATTTTCTATGACTTCAAAGTGCCCCAGGAACAGCCTTCTAATATTTAGCAAGGATATTTGATGTACTCCTTTATCTTGGCCCAGGGTGAGGAGGCCTTCAGACAGGGCTGGCCTCTATTTCCTAACCACGCCCCCGCCCACCCCTGGGCCTTAGTACATGCTGTTCCTTCTACCTGGAACACTTATCTTTCATTTTCATTTAGTGACTTTTTGCTCATCCTTCCAATCCCCACCCAAATGGCTCTTCCCTAGGAAAGCCGTGCCTGACAGACTGGATTAAAGCCCCCTGCTAGACAGACTTACAGCACACATAGTCCTCCTTGGTAGCATACCGGTCACAGCCATAACTCCATGTTACTTAGCAGATTCTGGGACTCAGTGGTGGGGACACTTCACAAGGGTGGGGGCTCTGCCTGCTGCTGCTTCTCTTTGCAGCCTGAGACCCAGCCCCAAACTTGACAAACAGAGAGTCCAGTCCATCGCTGTGGACAGATGAATCTCGGTTGGGGGTGCACAGAGGCCAGAGCTCAAGGGGGTACCATCCCCAGCCCTGTGCACTTCATCCTAAGCTACGTTATCACTGCTGATGGACACTGGGAAGGACCCCCAGGGGTAAGGGGCAGTGAGTCCAAACTCCTCCCCCAAAGAAGTCAGCAGGGAACACTCTGAAAGGCAGCAATTTTTAAAACCAAAGAACAGAGGCGAGAAGTGGATACTGGGCTGAGAGAGACAGAAGTAAGGACGAGAGAGTCCAAGGGAATGGTGTGGCCGTGGGTAGGGGGCCAGCCTGGCCGTCTGCCCAGCAAGGCTGCTGGGATGCATGGCTCGCTTTTATGTGCCAGTTGGGGCATGGTGTGTGGTGAGTCAGACTTAAAGTGCCAGGGACATAAGGGACAGCAAGGGCTGTGCAGGTGCATAACTAAGGATGCCTTCAGCAGACAAGCCTGGCCAGAGAGATGGGCCAGATCCCCCCCTCCCCACCTGTCACTCCCTCTGAGTTCCCGTTGTGATCACCTGTCCCAGGCACTTGGGTTCTGCAGACACTCGCTCAGCCCGCCCCACCAAGACCTCGCTGAGACCTTACACGCGAGCACGGAAGACCGCATGCTCTGCCCGCCCCTGCCCTTCCCCGACCTTCACTTCCGAATGCCCCTCAAGCAGGTCCATGGCTCTCTGTATCTGCTGCTATCAGCTCAGGGCAGACAACTGATCAATACGGTAGACGGAATCAACTCAGGAGGCTCCCACCCACGCCCCAAGCACACAGACATGCTGGATGGAATAGAAGCCGGAAGTGTTTGAGCTGCAACACGAGAAGGAGAAATCTTCGGATACCAGAAACAAAAGAGAAATGCAAAACCCGAGCAGTGAGAGGGCGTCAGAGCCAAGTGAGCCGCAGGAACGTAGGGCCAGACATATGTTAGAGGCTGGAGGCGAAGGCGGCAGGCAGGCAGGAGAGACCCCAGGCCTGCGCACCGTGGGGAGCTGGAAGGAGACCCCGTGCATTCAGCTGGCAGCCAAGACGGTCTGCTACACTAACAAACTTGGACCAGAAGCACGTGTGCCAGGGATACAGGAATGTGGCCTGGAGGTAGGATGCTGGGCAGTCAGAATGCTCAGGCTGCTTTCTGTGTGGGTGTGGGCCCAGGTGAGCACTACCAGTGAGGCACAGGTTGTACCCCAAGCTGAGACACTGCCTGGAAAACCAGGCTCAAGGACTGGTGTTGTGGCGTAGCTGGTAAAGCTGCCGCCTGCAACACCAGCATCTCCTATGTCAACGGTTCAAGTCCTGGCTGCTCCGTTTCTTTTCTTTTCTTTTCTTTTCTTTTCTTTTCTTTTCTTTTCTTTTCTTTTCTTTTCTTTTCTTTTTTCTTTTCTCTTTTCTTTTCTTTTCTTTTCTAAGATTTATTTATTTATTTGAAAGTCAGAGTTACACAGAGAGAGGAGAGGCAGAGAGAGAAAGAGAGAGAAGTCTTCCATCCACTGGCTCACTCCCCAATTGGCTGCAACGGCCAGAGCTGCGCTGATCCGAAGCCAGGAGTCAGGGGCTTCTTCTGGGTCTCCCATGTGGGTGCAGAGGCCCAAGGCCTTGGGCCATCTTCTACTGCTTTCCCAGGCCATAGCAGAGAGCTGGATCAGAAGTGGAGCAGACGGGACTCAAATCAGCGCCCATATGGGATGCTGGCATTGCAGGCCAGGGTGTTAACCTGCTGCGCCACAGCACCAGTTCCAAGCTGCTCCATTTCACATGCATCTCCCTGCTAATGTGCCTGGGAAAGCAGCAAAAGATGGTCCAATTGCTCGTACCCCTGCACCCACGTGGTTAGAGTCGGAAGAAGCTCCTGGCTTCTGGCTTCAGATCAGCCCAGGCCCAGCCTTTGCAGCCATCTGGGGAGTGAGCCAGTGTGGATAGAAGACTTTTCTCTGTCTCTCTCTCTCTCTCTCATTCCCTTTCTGTAACTCTGCCTTTTAAATAAATAAAATAAATTAAAGACAAAATAAAAAATGGGCCAAAGCTCAAGCCGTGCTGCAGCATCAAGGAAACGGAGGCCGTGAGGGAGGAGTGGGCAGGAGCCAACAAGAGCAAACACACAAATTGCTAAGACGCCCTTGTAAATCTAAACTATTAAACCACAAAGGATTTCACAGCAACTGATTTAGCAGAGCCTTTCCAGGAGGTATAATCACAATACCAGATATCTATAACATGGAGGAGGGGTGGGCATTTGTCCTCCTGGTTAAGCCATTGCTTAACCCACGTTAGAGGGCCTGGGGTCCAGTCCCAGCTCCGCTCCTGATTCCAGCTTCCTGCTGCTGCACACCCCGGGACGCAGCAGGTGATGGCTCAAGTAGTAGGGCTCCTGCCACCTAAGTGGGAGACTGCATGGAGTTTCCAGTTCTTGGTTTCAGCTTGGCCCAGTCTTGGCTGTTGTAGGCATTTGGGGAGTAAATGAGTGGATGGAAGATCCTGCTCTCTCTCTGCACTTTTCAAAAAATAATAATAAAAAAATTCAAAGATTTATTCATTTATTTTAAAGGCATAGGCATAGGCAGAGAGATATATATATATAGAGAGAGATAGAGAATCTTTCACCCAGTGGTTCACTCCCCAAAGGGCCACAACAGCAAGGGCTGAGCCCACCTGAAGCCAGGAGCTCCTTCCAGGTCTTCCATGTGGGTGCAGGGCCCAAGCACTTGGGCCATCTTCCACTGCTTTCCCAGGCATATTAGAGAGCTGGATCAGAAGTGGAGCAGCCAGGGGGCCTCGAACTGGCACCCATATGGGATGCTGGCACTGCAGGCAACAGCTTTACCCACTATGCCAGAGAGACAGCCCCCCAAAAGTAAAATTTTTAAAAAATTTAATATATATAACAAATGGAATGTTCCAAGGCTCATGTTTTGTACTTATAGAAATACTAACTTTAGGCTTTATTAGAAAAATATTAACTATATCTTGTTACGTTTTTAGGAGAAATCACTTCTGAAATGTAAACTTCCTTTTTTTTTTTAAAAGCCAGACTGAATTTATTCAGAGAAAATAAATTTGCAGAGGTGGGTGACCAACTGCCAGCGTGCACATTGATGGAACATGTGGCAAAAGGCTATAAACTTCCAAAACACTGAAGTGAAAAAGAGAAGTAAAGTGAAAAAGAGAAGTAAAGTAAGTTTGATCAGTTCAACAGAAGACAAAGGAAAAGCGGTCAAATAGAAAAATTCTAAAGAGATCAGAGAAATACAAATAAATAATCAAAATACATAAATGGGTAAAATATGTCTACTAAACTTTGGCTACCTATCATTTAGAAGCATCAGACCTACATAAAGATACAGGAAGACTGAAAATAAAGGGATAGGGCTGGCACTGTGGCATAGTGGGTTAAGCTGATACCTGAAATGCCAGCATCCCATACGGGCACCACTTTGTGTCCCAGCTGCTCCACTTCCCAACCAGCTCCCTGCTAATGGCCTGGGAAAGCGGTGAAAAATGGTCCAAGTGCTTGGGCCCCTGCTCCTGTGTGGGAGACCAGGAAGAAGCTCCTGGCTCCTGGCTTTGTCCTGGCCCAGCCCTGGCTGTTGTGGCCATTTGGGGAGTGAACCAGCAGATGGAAGACCTCTCTCTCTCTCTCTCTCTCTCATACACACACACACTCTCTCCCTCTCACTCTCGCTCCCCCCAACTCTGATGTTCAATTCAAATAAATTAACATTTTTTAAAAAGAAAAAAAGGCCAGCGCCACAGCTCACTAGCCTAATCCTCCACCTGTGGCGTCGGCACACCAGGTTCTAGTCCCAGTTGGGGTGCTGGATTCTGTCCCAGTTGCTCCTCTTCCAATCCAGCTCTCTGCTGTGGCCTGGGAAGGCAGTGGAGGATGGCCCAAGTGCTTGGGCCCTGCACCCGCTTGGGAGGCCAGGAGGAAGCACCTGGCTCCTGGCTTCAAATCGGCACAGCGCCGGCCGCGGCGGCCATTGGAGGGTGAACCAACAGAAAAGGAAGACCTTTCTCTCTGTTTCTCTCTCTCACTGTCTAACTCTGCCTGTCAAAAATAAAATAAAATAAAAGGATGGGAAAAGACAATAGAAAAGTTACTGAAAGGAAGCAGCCAGAGCAATGCAATTAGGCAAAAGAGACTACAAGGCAAAAACCATCAGTAAGACTGAAAAGTCACCTATTGAATGACAAAAGAGAAGATATAACAACTATAAGCTTGGATGCTTCAGAACAGCACTCTCAAACTAGGGTAAAAAATAACAACATAACCAGGCAAATGGCACACCCACAACCATCCTCTCTCAGATGGAGGAAGCCTCAACAAAATCTAAGGAACAGAACACACTCTGTGACCATATGTAGCGACTTTGGAGATCAATAACGAGGACTGGCCATACAGCAGGTGAAATGATACTTGGGGTGCTGGCATCTCATACTGCAGGACCTGGATTCAAATCTCAGCTCAGCTCCAGATTCCAGATTCCTGCTTATGTGCCTGGGAGAGCAGCGGAAGATGGGCCAAGTGCTTGGGCCCCTGTACTCACATGGGAGACCCGGATGAAGGCCCTGGCTCCTGGCTTTGGCCTGGCCCAGCCCCTGTTGTTGCAGCCATTTGGAGAGTGAACCAGTAGGTGTAAGATTCTCTCTCTAATTCTGCCTTTCAAATAAATCAATAAATTTTTAAAACTTTTAAAAAATTTTTTAAAAAGAAAAAGAAATTACCATGAAAGTTACAAACTATTTATAACTGCACAATGAAAACACTACATCTCAAAACCTATGAGAGGCAGCTAGCGCAATACTGCTGGAAGGAAACTGACAGCCCTAAAAGCACATGTCAGAAAATAAGAACTATTGAAAGCTGGTGTCAATTCAAGAGGTTGAAAAAAGATAAACATGGTAGAAGCAAAAAAAAAACATGAAAGTTGCAGAAGAAAGGAAATATTAAAGATTGCCCACCAAAACAAAAAACTAGTGTTTTAAAAGACTAATAAAATATAATTTTTAAAGTTAGTTTTTAAGAGGCTAATAAGGCGGCCAGCACCGCGGCTCACTAGGCTAATCTTCCACCTAGCGGCGCCGGCACACCGGGTTCTAGTCCCGGTCGGGGAGCCGGATTCTGTCCCGGTTGCCCCTCTTCCAGGCCAGCCCTCTGCTGTGGCCCGGGAGTGCAGTGGAGGATGGCCCAGGTGCTTGGGCCCTGCACCCCATGGGAGACCAGGAAAAGCACCTGGCTCCTGGCTCCTGCCATCGGATCAGCGCGGTGCGCCGGCCGCAGCGCGGCGGCCATTGGAGGGTGAACCAACGGCAAAGGAAGACCTTTCTCTCTGTCCCTCTCTCTCACTGTCCACTCTGCCTGTCAAAAAAAAAAAAAAAAAAAAAAGAGGCTAATAAGGCATAATTTTAAAAATCTGTTTAAACACTAACATACAAATTTCAGGCAAGGTTGATCATGAAAGAGAGGTAAGATATAAATCCATGGTATTAGGAATGAAACAGGTGATATAACCTAGAGATAAAAAAAGTACATAATTACAATACTACTATGAGAAAGAATATTTTGTGCCCAAACTTTTGAAGACTGTCAACTTTTGTCAAATGGTTGGTTTTTAGAAAAAAAATCCCCAAAATTGACTCCAGAAAAAATAAGGGGTTAGTGCTGTGGCGTAGTGAGTAAAGCCGCCGCCTGCAGCACCAGCATCCTATGTAGGCACTGGTTCAAGTCCCAGCTGTTCCTCTTCCGATCCAGCTCTCTGCTAATGCTGCTGGGAAAGCAGTGGAGTTTGGCTCAAGTGCTTGTGTGCCCCTACACCCATGTGGGAGACCCAGAAGAAGCTCCTAGCTCTGGCTTCAGATTGGCTCAGCTTCAGCCATTGCGGCCACCTGGGGAGTGATCTAGCAGATGGAAGACCTCTAGCTGTCTCTCCATATCTGTAACTCTACCTTCAAATAAATAAATAAACCTTAAAAAAAAAAAGAAAAAAAATAAGACCAGAATGGATCAATAACTGCCAAAGAAACCAAGGTTGGAGTTTTAAAAGTTTGTCCTATTCCTAAAAAGCATCAAGGCCTGATAGTTTTAGAGGTTTCCAAACCTCAAGCAGTAAATAACTCCTACTTTATACAAGTTGTTCCATAGAATAGAAACACAGAGAAAGCTACTAAATCCATTTTAGGAGTTTAGCATAACCTTAATACCTGAGCAGAATAATGGCAACAAAAATAAAATTGTAGGTTGGAATTACTTATGACCATAAATATAAAAATATTAGAGTGATAACTAATCAAAAACCTAGCACTATGCATAAAAATAAAATATAGCGGGGCCGGTGCTATGGCGCAGTGGGTTAATACCCTGGCCTGAAGCACCGGCATTCCATATGGGCGCCAGTTCAAGACCCGGCTGCTCCACTTCCGATCCAGCTCTCTGCTGTGGCCTGGGAAAGCAGTGGAAGATGGCCCAAGTCCTTGGGTCCCTGCACCCGCGCGGAAGACTGGGAAGAAGCGCTCCTGGCTCCTGGCTTCAGATCGGCACAGCTCCAGCTCCGGCATTGCAGCCAACTGGGGAGCGAACCATCAGATGGAAGACTCTCCCTCTCCCTCTCTCTCTCTCTCTCCCTCTCTCTCTCTCTTGTGTGTGTAACTCTGACTTGCAAAAAATTAAATAAATCTTTAAAAAATAAAATATAGCAAGACTGGGACAAAAGCTGCTGGAGCCCCACATAGCCCTCCTCATCTCCATCTGTAGCCACAAGAACCCCGAGTGCAACCACCGTCCATTGTGCCTTGCGCATGGCATCCACCGCCTCCTTGGGAGCTAGGTGCCTCCAGGGGATCAGACTCCAGTCTGCCGTGGGTGACAAGTGTTGCGTGGAACTTTCCGGAAGTGATTTTTTTTGTTTTTTTTTTTTTTTTTTTTTGTTTTTGTTTTTGTTTCTTGACAGGCAGAGTGGACAGTGAGAGAGAGAGACAGAGAGAAAGGTCTTCCTTTGCCGTTGGTTCACCCTCCAATGGCCGCCGCGCTGATCCGATGGCAGGAGCCAGGTGCTTTTCCTGGTCTCCCATGGGGTGCAGGGCCCAAGGACTTGGGCCATCCTCCACTGCACTCCCTGGCCACAGCAGAGAGCTGGCCTGGAAGAGGGGCAACCGAGACAGAATCCGGCTCCCCGACCGGGACTAGAACCCGGTGTGCTAGCGCCGCAAGGCGGAGGATTAGCCTAGTGAGCCGCGGCGCCGGCCCGGAAGTGATGTTTTAAAGAGAAAGAATGCCTCCTTCTCCTCCTCACTGCTCAGAAGGCAGACAGGGAGGTGGCACTTGAACTTCAGCTCCTTGCCTCTGCAGTGATATACAAAGGATAGAAGAACAGCACAATAGAAGGCACCAGGCCCTGACACAGCAGTTCCTACAGTCAGGCTGGCTTTTTTCTCTTCATTTTATCTGAAAGGCACAGAGACAGAGATGGAGATTTTCCATCTGCTCGTTCACCCCCACCAAATGCTCACAAGAGCTAGGGCTGAGCCAGGCTGGACCCAGGAGCCAGGACTCAGTCTGGGTCTTCATGTGGGTGGCAGGGACTCACTGCTGCCTCCCAGGGTGTGCATTAGCAGGAAGCTGGATGGGAAGAGGAAACAGAACTGAACTCAAATGCAGTCACTCTGAAATAGGATGCGGGTGGCCCAAGTGGCATCCTAACCACTGTGCCAAGTGACCACCCTGATTTTTTTTTCAAGTGAGAGGGAAACAGAAGAAACACTTGCTTAAAATACTATTGGGGACTGGCACCGTGGCATAGCGGGCAAAGCTGCTGCCTGCAATGCTGGCATCCTATATGGGTGCCAGTTTGAGTCCCAGCTGCTCCACTTCCAATCCATCTCTCTGCTGTGACCTGGGAAAGCAGTAGAAGATGGCCCAAGTCCTTGGGCCCCTGTACCCATGTGGGAGACAGAAGAAGCTCCAGGCTCCTGGCTTCAGATTGGCGCAGCTCTGGCCATTGGGGCCAATTGGTGAGTGAACTAGCAGATGAAGACCTCTCTCTCTCTGCCTCTCCTTCTCTCTCTCTTTAACTCTGATTTTCAAATAAATAAATAAATATTTTAAAAAAGACGTCTCTCTCTCTCTCTCTGCCTCTCCTTCTCTCTCTTTTTAACTTTGATTTTCAAATAAATAAATAAATCTTTAAAAAAAGAAGATACTATTGAGGCCCTATTACTCACAACCAAATTCAATCCAACTGACAATGATATCAAGCAGGGTTTATCCCAAGAATGAAAGAACGGGTCGATATGTACAAGTCACATTATATATGGAGGGAGAACCATCTATGATCATCTGAGTAAAATTCCGAGAAAGCATTGCATAAAGTTCCACTCACACTTTCTGCTTAAACAATAAAAATCAGAACTCCTAGCCACCAGGGAAGTACTTAGCCTTTAACAAACAGTACCTGTTGGAATGTGCAGCCAACATGGCCTTGAGAAGCAGAGGCGCTGAAGTCAGGAATGGGAGCAGCGGGCTGCTTTTCCGAAGGGAACTAGAAGTCCTGCTCAACGCATTATTCTAAGAAGAACCCCACAATGCAGATGCAAAAGAAATGTCCTCAAGTGCAGAAAAATAACCGACAACATGGAAAACCCCCCGTGATTCTCAGATAACCGGTGAGACCTAATAGGAGAGAGCAGCAAGGCTGCTGTCTATAAAACCAACACACAAAACCCAATAATGTTCCCATGTTCCAGCAGTGCCCGCTTATGAAATGCAATAGAGTAAGAAGTCCCCAGTCACCGTCACCAACACAGGACAGAACACTGCCATCCCTCTGGATCACAGAGGTCCCTCATTGCCACCGTCGCCTTCCTCGCATTCACTCTCCACTCAGCAGCTACCGCCTTTCATAAACATCAATCAGAACACGTCACGTTTAGCCCTTTACTCACTACTCATTACTTCTAGTGCTTTATCCACGGCCCCTGGGACTCTCCCTTCCAGCCCTGCCCCGCCCACCCCACACTAGCAGTGAGGACCTTCTTCCAGCTCCCGACATGCAGCCCTCTCTCCTGCCCCAGCAGCTCCACATCCGCTATTCCCCAATCACCACCTGAGCGTTCCTAGTCAACGCTCAAGTGCCCGCTTAATCTAAGTAAGAGCCCTTCTCCCTCATCTCCTCTGTTTTTCTTTCACAGCCCTGCATTAATGTGCAATAAAATCCCACTACGTATTAGATCATGATGTGTAATCCTATTTTTTTTTTTACATGGGGATTATTTATTCATTGCCTCCATGTCCCTCTAGACTGGAACTTCGAGGAGGGAAAGAGTCCTGTCTTTGATGTCTCCTCACTCATTGAACACAGGGCGCAGGAACTGTCATAGAACAAGGGCTTAAGGAGTGTTTGCTGAATGAGTGGATCAATGGCTGAATGGCAGTTTGCTGACTTAGCGGGAGTCTTGGCTGGAATGCTGCCTGCACTCTCCCCGGGATGCAGGCTTGTTGGGAGGGTCCTTCTGCACGAGGGCTCAGAACCTTCTCAAGGGAGTGGCTGGGGACACATGGGCTTGGTTTAGGGCCCACAGGGCAGCATGAGAGCCCAAGGGCAGGCAGCACAGAGATGTAGCCACCCAGGACGCTGGCCCCTCTCTCAAGAATTCAAGTCTTGGATTTCTGCAAAGTGAGCTGGCAGTCCATTGCTACTTCTGTGCGATCCCAGTGGCCTACTTAGAGTCTGGGAGACAGCAGCTTTAGGAGCGATGGGGACAACTCAGGCTGCTTTTTGCCAGCCCTGATGGGGGTTTCTACATCCTCAGGAGGTTGCAAAACTTCAGGAAGCTAAAGCAGGAGTGCAGCAAAATGGTGAACCCCACAGGAACCCCAAAATGACTAGATTAGGGACACACATGAGACATCCACGGGGTACCCTGGAAGAGCTGGGAGAATTCGCAGGGAGGCCCAACAGCAGCAACTAGGGACAGCGCTGCAAGGGACTGCGACCAGGACATTGGCTTGCTTTCTCCTGTGGGCATGGCCTGGGCAGCTCCCATCACCAGGAAACCCTCCCAGCCACCACCACCCTGCCCCCCACCTCCCGTTTCCCAGACGGCAGACCCAGGGCCACCAGCCTGACACACACACCGCAGCCCAGAGGGCTAGGGGGCTGATGCAGCACTGCCCCTAGGCCATGAGACAAAGTGTATCCCCAACAGCAGAGAGGACTCTGCCCTCCGGAGCTCGCGGTGCGAATTCTTCAGCTGGAAATGAAGGGAGCAATGTTTCTGAGGCCACCTAATGTCAGAAGAGTGGCTGCCGGTAATTCTGCTGTCTCGAGTACGCCACAGACTCAGGCATATAATAGGTACCCCCGACTGGGTAAATGCTGGTGGGAGCCAAGTGAGGAGGAGTGTTATATCTGCCAGGGGCTGGGGAGAGGCAATCTTCCTGTTTGTTTCTTCTTGAGCTCACATACTTGTTCGCCACAGGACGTAAGGAGGCCTTGGCTGAACCCTGTTATCCCCAGGAAAGGACAATCGCTGGAGGCCTGCTTGGCACCTAGCTGCTACCTCTCCTTACCTCTCCCTTCCTCCCCCGAGGCACGGTCTGCCGTCATGGGTGCAAGACCCCGTCAACAACTCTATGCACAACATTTGCAGCTGCCCTGACTCCCCCAGTAAAAAGGCCTGGCCCCCAAACTCCGGGAAGACAGCACGCACATGGAGACGGGATGGTATGCAATCCTCTCTCCTCTCCACGCCCACAGCGGAAGCCAGCCCAGGACGCCCTCACTGCCACCTACCGCTTGTCTTCTTCCACCTGCACACCGATGGAGTGGAACTCTCTTCGGCTCCTGTTTTCCGTGTCCGAATCTGAGATAGTCTCCACCTGGTGGCCAGTGGAGAGGAGTCAGTGGCTGGGGCTAGTCAAGGGGCACAAGCCCTTCCCAGGGAGAATGGCCAGCAGCAGGTTGAACCCCAAGCCACTCAGCAAATCTTGCAGAAGCAATCTGCCCCAGACAAGAGAAGAGACCAGGGGCATCAAGGTGGTAACCCCTGGGCACTGCTCTGCACTGGCCGACTGGAGACATCCTGTCCATGACCAGGCACGGGGCCCACCTGCAGCCGGGACAAGCCAACAACAAAATGGTCTGCACACCCAGAAGACCCCGTAGGCCCCCTCGACCCATCCTCAACCTGCCAGGGCCTTGCCTGAGTTCCTGTTCTTACCTGCACCCCAATGGACGGCCGCCACTTTCGCTGCCGCGCCAGGCTCCGCAGCTCCTCCCTGCCAGGGATGGTCTTGATGATGAGCGTGGGGGGCTTGGGGCTGGCCCGGGGTGGCACCGGCGCCAACTCGAGGGTGCGCGCGCCCATGGCAGGGCCGTCCAGCCCGTCGGCGGAGCTGCAGCGCCGGGCGGGGCCCTCGGCCGCGGTGAAGCTCTCGTGGGCGGAGTCGGTGCTGCTCTGGGCGGTGATGGAGATGCGGGGCGGGGCCTGGCTTCCCAGCGGGATGGGGGGCGGGGCCTTTCTGAAGTTGAAGGCTGCGGCGACCGAACGCAGAAAGCGCGGGTGAGAAACGCGGCCCACGCCAGAAACGCTCGTGCGGTCGCACGGGGCCCGGCAGCCACGCAGACAACACGTGAGGCTGCGTCCCTGGCTCAGGGGTGCGTTCCCCACCGTCCCACCCGGAGAAGCCACCGGGGTGCGATCCGCCCGAGGGCCCGGCCAGAGGCAGAGCGCGCGGGCGCGGGCGTGCATACTCACAGGAGCCGGGCCTCCCTGAGACAGAGGCAGGGGCAGCGAGGAGGGGCAGGCAGTCGTCATCTTGGGAACAGCCGGCTTGGATGGCCCGGAGGTAGCTGTGGCTCCGCATGCGGAAGCAGCCGGGCAGGTCCAGGGCGTCCACGGCCTGGGACTCGAGCTCACCGAACACGGAACCGCACACGGCCTCCAGCTGCTGGTTCAGCTCCTCGCTGAGCTGGGGGTGGGTGGGGGGTGGGGAACGGTTAGTGAGGGGGCTGCGAGGGGCTGGGGGTCACCGTGCCGTGTGCCTTGCGTTAGGAAAACATCTGGCCAGTGGTGGCTGTACCCCTGCGTGCCGCTTTTTCTGTATTTGGACCAAAAGAAACCCGCATTCTGCAAAGGCACTTGGAGGGGGGGCGCCCTGTGCTGCTCCCCAGGCCTGCTTTGCGGCCCCTTCTTCCTCTAATTACCCCCATCTCCATCCCACCTCTGCCCGATGGCCACATTTTCCCTCCCAGCGCCTCACCTGTCTCTTCCCACATGCACCAGCTAGGGACTGCAAGAACACGTATTATATTACTCATCATCACTACAATACCGAGCGGGGCAGCCTATGGCGATAGAGAGCAAGAGGCAGGATGGAATTCAGATGATGGAGCAAAGATGATCCACCTCGAAGTGTCCCAGCCTTCCCTCACTTTCTGCCCACTAACGAGGGCTCCAGCGTGGCCGGCTGCAGCCTGCCCTGGCCTCACTCTCTTGAGGTGCACCCAGCCATTCCTGGATGATGTTCTTGTTTTGTTTTTTTGACGTTGTGTGATACAGAATCCATGGTATTAAGAAAAAAAAGAAAGAAAAGGCAAGAAAAAGCAAAAGAAAAATGTTGTTCGTGGAGCCGTGCCATGCACCACCGCACTAAGATTTAATATACCATATTTAAATATAAATATGGCAGCTTGGTTCACAGCGCCTAAGAAAACGGAGGGCAAAGGGAAAGCAAAGGTAGGACAAGGTGGTGCGAGGGCCGAGGGCTGCATCCAGAACACAGGTGAGAAAGACGTGAAAAGTGCCCAAGATGGGTGCATGTTTAACCCTGGGCTTCTGAGCGACCAGACCCAGGGGAGCACAGCCTGAGGGGCACCTGCTATGGGTGGGACTCACCCGGACTCAAGTGCTGGCCCTACCAGTGCGGCCCCAGGAAAGTTCAAAGCGTTGAGGCCCCCGTTTGCTCGCCTGTCAACCAGGAGTGACAGTGGTAGCGTCTTTACAGGACTTCTCAGGAGAGTCCGTGAAGCACCTGGTGCAGATACAGGCACACAGGAAGCCCCTGGTGCATGTGAAGGTCTCAGGCCTCCCTGGGAAGCACAGGCCAGGTGTTCGAGAGAAGCACAACTATTCCTGCCCCTGAGCCCAGGAGAACGTCCCCTGCGGGTGATTATGCAGGGGTCATCGCATGAAGTCACGGACAAGGTTGGCAGTAGCATCCTGTGGCGAACATGACAGCAAGTATGTCCCATGGCTGCACCTGTGCTGTCTCCCAGGAGAGGGTCACGGCACCACCTTCGTGTGCAGTCAAAAGATGCCCAAGGGAGTGGCTTGATCCGTGCGTAAAGCGCAGCTCACTCAGCTGCCAAAGCACAACAAGACCTCACCAGAACCCACTACCAAGAGAGCAGGGGCTTCCACTTCCATTCTCAGAGACGGCAAATGAATTATCTGAGGGTCACCAGCAGGTGAGTGCTACAACAAAGTCAAATGCCACCCTTCCTGGCCCCCACGTCAGGCCGACTGAGTTACCAGAATCTCCAGGAAGCTCGTTCAACCTACATTAACTCGGGCCCCACAGTTCTGGACCCTGTGCTCTCTATCCTCTGCACTTTGGCGGCTTGGCCACTTAGAGCTGAATCTGCAGGAGACTGAGATTCAGTGGTTCCACTGAGAACCTGTCTGGACTTCCTGAAGCTTTTTCTAAAACAACTTTATTGGAAATATACAGAAATCACAGGCCATAGAAAAACCGATCCAAGACCCTATGGAAGTCAGGTTCTCTCGTGTCGGATGGACACAAGCCACACTCATAAGACAGCTGGGCTCTCGCCTTGCCTCCCTGGAGTCTACCTCTCAATCTTGTCTCTAGACTCTGGGACACCAAGAACAGAAGTTACCTGGGTATTTCTAGAAGCTTAGGCGCTGAACTACCATCTGCTATTTCTGGCTCAAGACACTTCTCAACAAGAACAAGTCCAGCCCCGAGGGTCCCTCCTAGAACATCAGAGAGCTGATCTAACCATAGGAGAGCATTTTGGTCTGGAATCTAGACATCAACGAGGGATGGGCTCTCACTATGTGACATATTTCTGTATCCTCAACCTTCTGTGTATTAAACATCAAGCACACTATCCTGGCACATAGTAGGTGACTATTATGACATGTTAATGACATATTAATACGACATATTAATGACTATTAATGCTATGAGATTCATAAATCACAGTGGCAATAACTCTTAGAACAAAGGGCCTCTCTTTTACAGAGATTCTGAAGTTCTTAAACCCCACCAGTAGGCCACATCCGTCATCAACTCTATCCAAGGCAGACAGCAGCACCCTGGGGCCACACACCTTCCAGTTCAATTGGAGACCCAAGGACCAGGACCCAAGGGTAACACACACTCATACAGACTCCTGGGAACTACTACAGCTGAGTTGCTTTTCACTAGGTTACCATTATAAAATTGTGACATCAGGGAGCCAGCCTTTTTTTTTTTTTTTAAAGATTTATTTATTTATTTGAAAGTTAGAGTTACACAGAAAGAAAAGGAGAGGCAGAGAGAGAGAGATAGATCTTCCATCCACTGGTTCCCTTCCCAGTTGGCCCCAACATCTGGAGCTGCACCAATCTGAAGCCAGGAGCCAGGAGCTTCTTCTGGGTCTCCAACACAGGTGCAGGGCCTCAAGGACTTGAACCATCTTCCATTGGTTTCCCAGGCCATAGCAGAGAGCTGGATCATAACTGCAGCAGCCGGGACTCAAACTGGTGCCCACATGGGATGCCAGCACTGCAGGTGGCGACCTTACCTGCTACACCACAGCGCCAGCCTGGGGAGCCAGCCTTGTGGCACAGAGAGTTAAGTCACCACCTGGGACATGGGCATCCCATAATATGAGCACCAGTTTGAGTCCTGGCTGCTCCTTTTCTGATCCAGCTCCCTGCTAATGTGCCTGGAAAAGCAGCCAAAGATGACCCAAGTGTTGAGCCCCTGCCGTCCATATGGCAGATTTGGATAGAGTTCCAGGCTCCTGGCTTCTGTCTGCCCCAGCCTCAGCCATTGCAGCCATTTAGGAAGTGAACTAGCAGATAGAAGATCTCTCTCTGTGTCTCGCCCTGTGTGTAACTCTGCCTTTCAAATAAATAAATCTTTTTTTTTTAATGGTGACACTGTACTGTGAATACTCCTTTATCACTGCACTGACTTCCATCCTGCTGCACTCAACCCCCACTCACGAGAGAGTCAAAGTCAAAGAATTACCTGGGGAAATGATATCCTCAGCCTTTCTCCAAGCCAGGGCCCATCTCCAAGCCCATGGGATGCTTAGAGGAAGATACTTTGTTAAGGTCCACTGAAAACTGTGCACGCTGGAGTGGGTGGGTCCAGCTGAGGGGCAGGCAACATCCTTTATGCTTTACATATGTTATTTAGTTTAGATAACCTTTAGAAAAGCCTCTCACTCTAAAACACTGGATAAAATATAACAAATGTCATTTTATATGCATAGCTGAGCTCACAAGAAAGCAGGATAAGTCCCCAGGGGACAAAAGCAAAGAAGAGACTGGAAAACCAGAATATTAACTGTGTGAGCCAATGCTGCAAACAGCCCAGTGGAGGCGGGAGGTGGGGGCAGGGGTTGCTGGTCCAGTAACCAAAAGACTTAGGTTTCAACACCCACTTGGGCAAAGGAGTAAGGCTTTGGGCTCATGTGAAACCCAAACGAGAAGCAGGAAATGAAAACCCACATAAAGTGAGGAAAGGGGGAATTACTGATGAACATGTAGACTAGGGAAAAAATCAGTCAAGGCCATCCTCTGCTGTAGCAGTTAAGATGCCACACCTGGGACTCTTGCATTGCCACAGCGAGTGCTTGGTTTGCATCCTGCCTCCCCCACTTCTGATCCGGGTTCCTGCTCGTACACCCTGGGAGCAGCAGGTGACGCTCAAGTACTTGGGTCTCCACCACCCACGTGGGAGACCCGGATTGAGTTCCAGACTCAATCTAGGATGGAAGCCATGGTCTATTTGAAAGCTATTCTGAGAAGCGACCTCCCATCGCATCTGCCATATTCAGTTCATTGGAAGTGGGCTGATAAGTCCATCGACCCTGGAGAGAAAGGGCTTCCCCGAGGACGGGAATGCCTGGAGGTGGTCGCCATGAGGGGTGCAGGTTTTGGCATGATCTAGCCCTAGCTGTTGGGGGCATCTGGAGAATGAACCAGGGAATGGGAGATCTCTGGCTTGTTTTCTCTCACTCTCTCTAATAAAAAACTGAAAAATACAGATTTTTTTTTTTTAATCTTGGCCTCTCAACAAACAAGGAAAAGTTCTCTGTGAATTAATCTGAGACTATGCACATGACAATAAATTATACACATGACAATTTAAAAAAGATTAAAAACTATAAAAATCTATCAGCACCAGAGGCTGATGACAAGGAAGCTAGTTTGTAGTGCAGGCAGTGGGGACAGGAGTAGGGGGTATGTGAGTCAATGGCCTGAGAATTTGTGCCCACAAGTTGGCCCTCACATAGACACAGCTATGTGTCTGCATGGGTCAGATTACCCCAAACTGAACACAGTCCCAGACCAGGAATATTCTAGCAAAAGCAACTGCAGAATCCTTTGGAGGGGACCCCTCCTAACCCAGGCATCTCGCAGACAGCCCCACTGAAGGTGAACTCACTGCACTCTGCAGGCCACCGCTGACTGCACCCCTCATGGCGACCGCCTCCTGGCATTCCCGTCCTCGGGGAAGCCCTTTCTCTCCAGGGTCGATGGACTTATCAGCCCACTTCCAATGAACTGAATATGGCAGATGTGATGGGAGGTCGCTTCTCGGAATAGCTTTCGAATAGACCATGGCTTCCATCCTAGACTCCTTCTCTCACTGTCTGGCTCTCAGAGAAGCGACCTGCTAAGCTGTGAGTAGACTCTGGCCAAAAGCCACCTCAGGAAGTGTGGAAGCAGACTATGCCAGGGTCAAGCCTGGAGATGACTGCACCCCCGGCCAAGGCCCGAGTTCCAGACTCCTGGTTTTTAAGAGACTAAACTGCAGTCAGATTCCTGACCCACCGAAAGTGCAAGCTAATGGATCCTCCTGTTAAGATACTACATGTGGGGATAATTTATAATGCAGCAATACATAACTAATACAAACCATGTCATAAACAAGGACTCAACTTTTGAGTTAAACTATCGAGAAGACAGGGTTTACCTGTTACAGCAGTCAGTGTTACCTTAGCTAAAACAAAATAGCTTGTAAACTTTGTTCAAAAGCTTTAAGACTAGGGGGGCATTGCAGCACAGCTGGTTAAGCCACTACTTAGTACACTGATGCCTACATCCCATGTCAAGAGTGCGGGTTTGAGTCCTGGCTGTTCGGCTTCCATTTTTTTCTCTTCATTCTTTCTTTCTTTCTTTTTTTTTAAGATTATTTATTTGAAAGGCAGAGTTACAGAGAGGCAGAGGCAGAAAGAGAGAGGTCTTCCATTCCATGGTTTACTCCCCAATTGGCCACAATGGCCAGAGCTGAGCTGATCCGAAGCCAGCAGCCAGGAGCTTCTTCTGGGTCTCCCACACAGGTGCAGGGGCCCAAGGACCTGGGCCATCTTCTACTACTTTCCCAGGCCATAGCAGAGAGCGGGATTGGAAGAGGAGCAGCTAGGACTAGAACAGTCTTCCATATGGGATGCCAGCACTGCAGGCGGCGGCTTTACCAGCCATGCCACAGTACCAGTCCCTGCTCTGCTTCTGATCCAGTTTCCTGCTAATACATCCTGGATAAGCAGGGGAAAATGGCCCACGTCTTTGAGGACCTACGACCCTGTGGGAGACTCAGATGGAGATGCAAGCTCCTGGCTTTGGATGGCCCAGCCCTGGCTGTTGTAGCCTTTGGGGAGTAAATCAGCATATGAAAGATCTGTCACTTTCTGTCTCTCTGATTCTGCCTTTCAAATAAAGGAATAAATCTTTTTTTAGAAAAAAGATTAAAACGGGGGCCTGGCATTGTGGAATAGTGGGTAAAGCCATTACCTGCAATGCTGGCATTCCATATGGGGGCCGGTTTGTATCCCAACTGCTCCACAACCCATCAAGCTCCCTGCTAAAAGCAATGGCTCAAGTGCTTAGGCCCCTACACCCAAGTGGGAGACCAGGAAGAAACTCCTGGCTTGAGTATGGCTGGCTGTTGCGGTCACCTGGGGAGTGAACCAGCAGATGGAAGATGTCTCTCTCTCTCTAACTCTTTCAATAAAAATAATAAATATTAAAAAACAACACTAAAATGACTTTATAAGGGACCAAATCGAATTTCCAGAAATGAAAAAGTTCACAATTAAAAATTGAACTAAGGAGGCTGGTGTTAAGGAGTAGATTAAGCCTCCACCTGTAGCGCTGTCATCCCATATGGGCGCCAGTTCAAGTCCCAGCTGCTCCACTTCCGATCTAGCTCTCTGTTGGAGGCCTGGGAAAGCAGTGGAAGATGGCCCAAGTCCTTGGGTCCCTGCACCCATGTGGGAGATCTAAAAGAAGCTCCTGGCTTTGGATCAGCCCAGCTCTGGCGGTTGTGGTCATTTAGGGAGTGAACCAGTAGATGGAAAATCAATCGATCTCTCTCACTCTCTCTCTGTAACTCTGCCTCTCAAATAAATAAATAAATCTTTTTTAAAAAACTACATTACATGGTGACACTGTGGCACAGGTAAATCCTCCGCCTGCAGTGCCAGTATCCCATATGGGCGCCAGGTTCTAGTCCCGGTTGCTCTTCTTCCAGTCCAGCTCTCTGCTGTGGCCTGGGAGGGCAGTGGAGGATGGCCCAAGTCCTTAGGCCCCTGCACCCCACATGGGAGACCGGGAAGAAGCACCTGGCTCCTGGTTGTGGCCATCTGGGGAGTGAACCAATGGAAGGAAGACCTTTCTCTGTCTTTCCCTCTCACTGTAACTCTACCTCTCAAATAAATAAATAAAATCTTTAAAAAAAACTACATTAAAAATCAAAAAGTTCACACTTAAAAACACAATTAGTGTACATGGGATGAAACACAATTGAAGAGAAAGTCAGTGAACTAGAAGACACACCTGAGAAACAGATCCAGCAGGCAGCATAAGAGGTAAAGGCTTGAGGGAGGGGCTAAAGTATACGGAGAAAAGAACAGAAAGGTCCCATAGACAACTAATAGAAGTTTTGGAAAGAGAGGCTCGATAGAATGTGGAGGAGGTAATATTTAAAGAGATAATGAAGTGGCTGAGAATCTTCCAAAACTTTTCACTTCAGATATAACAGATAAGGAAGATACATCAAATCCTATCACCCAAAACAAAACTACAAAGCTGGACAAAGCTGTCAAAATATCATTTCATCACTCTGAAAATCAGTCAAAGGCATATAGCAAAGAAATATTTACTTATAAAAATTACCAAACTTGGGACCAGCCCTGTGGCATAGCGGGTAAAGCCACTGCCTGCAGTGCGGCATCCCCTACGGGCGCCAGTTTGAGTCTCAGCTGCTCCACTTCCAATCCAGCTCTCTGCTATGGACTGGGAAAGTAGCAGAAGACGGTCCATGTCCTTGGGCCCCTGTACCCACATGGGAGACCTGGAAGAGGCTCCTGGTTCCCGGCTTCCAATCGGCCAAGCTCCGGCTGTGGCAGCCAAATGGGGAGTGAACCAGTAGATGGAAGACTTTCTCTCTCTCTGCCTCTCCTTCTCTCTGTGTAACTGACTTTCAAATAAATCAATCAATAAATAAATCTTTAAAAAAAAAAGATTGCCAAACTTAGGTGAGAACAGTGTGACGCTGTTCTCCTCTCCTGAGGTTGCTCCCCTGCTCCTAGCCCCCAGCTCTTACCAATCTCAGGAGTCCAATGAGGACAGTGCAGATTTAAAATCAGCTGTTTCACTGCCAACGCCAGAGGGCTCCACTGAACTTGGAGCAAGGTCAGTTGTGTTAAGAACAGGGAAGGCCCGCAGCACTGCCAGGCCGAGGTTTCAGCACTGTTTGAGGGAAAGCAGTGGACTGGCAGGCCAGCAATTCCAAGGGCGAGACAAGCACAGCCAGTATGACAAGTGCTCCACTGGTCCTGGGTTAATTAGGAACGGTGTGAATTCATAGCACAAACCAGTGAAGCCTGAGCCGTAGCACATTCCTGGCCAAAGGAACCTGGACAGCTTTGCAGAGGGAAGCACAAGAGAACCTGGCGTTTGTCCTTCCTGGGCCACGGTCACAGGCAGAGAGAGGAGGCTTTACCAGCTTAAGATGCTTAGCACAACCTCTGACCAATCTTTGGCTGAACACTAAGCTATGTAGACACAGTGGCAACCCCTAGGAAACAAGGCTAGAAAATAAAAATTATAAGAAAAGAAACCGAGTGAAGATTTCAGAAGCTGCAGGGAAGGAAGTTTTCACAGATTTCATTCAGGGATACACAAACAAACAAAGAAAGCAATAATATATTCAAGAGGGAAAGGTTAAGAAGCCAGAGTTGCTACCAAAATTACCCAATTATTGAATATTCAAGAAAAAGTTACGGGCTTACAAATAGAGACGTGTGACTGTCCTCAAATGCTGGGTTCATCAAAGGCTACAAAGTAGGTATTACAGTCAGCCAAAGAGTTCAAGAAAACCATGTTTAAAGATGTAAAGGCAAGAATGACAACAATGACTTTGTGAATACAAATCATTACCCAGAGATAGCAATTATTTTTTAAAGAAACGAATGGAAATGATGGAGCTGGAAAGTAGAATAATCGAAATGAAAATCAGAGTAGAGGTGCTGAACTTAAGAAAGGAGAAGACAGATAAATAGAAAGTATCCAACTGGAAGAATGGAGAGAAAAGATTGAATAGAAATGAACAGAGACTCAGAGACATCTGGGGTAACATCAGGAATTCCAGCACATACAGTGAGACTCCAAGGAGGAAGTGGCAGTGGAGACAGAGGTGGAGGAGGGGGAAGAGACAGCAAAGACAGCAAAGTAGAAGAGGAAAAGGGGCCGGCGCCGCGGCTCACTAGGCTAATCCTCCGCCTAGCGGCGCCGGCACACCGGGTTCTAGTCCCGGTCGGGGCACCGGATTCTGTCCCGGTTGCCCCTCTTCCAGGCCAGCCCTCTGCTGTGGCCAGGGAGTGCAGTGGAGGATGGCCCAGGTGCTTGGGCCCTGCACCCCATGGGAGACCAGGAAAAAGCACCTGGCTCCTGGCTCCTGCCATCGGATCAGCGCGGTGCGCCGGCCGCAGCGCGCCGGCCGCGGCGGCCATTGGAGGGTGAACCAACGGCAAAAGGAAGACCTTTCTCTCTGTCTCTCTCTCACTGTCCACTCTGCCTGTCAAAAAAAATAAATAAATAAAAAATAAAAAAAAATAAAAATAAAAATAAAAAGAAGAGGAAAAGGAAGACATGAATGAAGGCAAAAAAAATTGAAAAAATAATGATCCAAAACTTTCCACATGAGATTTTTTTTTTTTTTTTGACAGGCAGAGTGGACAGTGAGAGAGAGAGAGAGAGAGAAACAGAGAGAAAGGTCTTCCTTTGCTATTGGTTCACCCTCCAATGGCCGCCACGGCCAGCGCGCTGCGGCTGGTGCACCGCACTGATTCAAAGGCAGGAGCCAGGTGCTTCTCCTAGTCTCCCATGGGGTGCAGGGCCCAAGCACCTGGGCCATCCTCCACTGCACTCCCGGGCCATAGCAGAGAGTTGGCCTGGAAGAGGGGCAACTGGGACAGAATCCGGCACCCCGACCAGGACTAGAACCCGGTGTGCCGGCACCGCTAGGCGGAGGATTAGCCTGTTGAGCTGCGGCGCTGGCCCTCCACATGTGATTTTTAAAATATTAATCTATAGATCATAGGAGCTCGAAGTTAAACATGAACAGATCCATATCCAGACACATTAGCATCAAAACTGAAACCTAAAGGCAGGACAGCGAGTTAAGCTGATGCTTCTGACACCAGCACCCCATATCATCCCAAATCCGAGTGCTGTTTTGAATCCCTGCTGCTCCAGTTTTGGCCTGCCCCAATCCTGGCCATCTGGGGAGTGAACCAGCAGACAGAAGATCTCTTCATGTCTCTCCCTCTCCCTCTCTTTCTCACTCAGCCTTTCAAATAAATAAATCTCTATACCAAAGGAAAGGGGCTAGCACCACGGTGTAATGGATTAAACCTCCACCTGCAGCACCGGCATCCCATACAGGCGCCAGTTCCAGTCCTGGCTGCTCCACTTCCAATCCAGCTCTCCACTATGGCCTGGGAGAGCAGTGGAAGATGGCCCAAGTGCTTGGGCCCCTGCACCCATGTGGGAGACCTGGAAGAACCTCCTGTCTCATGGTTTCAAATGGCTCAGCTCCAGCAGTTGCAGCCATTTGGAGAGTGAACTAGTGGATAGAAGACCTCTCGCTTTGTCTCTGCCTCTCTCTGTCTGTAACTCTGCCTCTCAAAAGGAAAGAAAGCGACAGAGAAAGTCTCATTATCAGCAAGAGACAATACAGGAAAACAACTGGCTTTTCATCACAACCAATGAACACCAGAAGGCAGTGGAATGATATATTCCTGGAATGATATATTCAAAGTGCTGAAAGAAAAAAGTGTCAGGAGGAATTCTATATCCGGCAAAACTACCTTCCAAAAATGAAGTACAGGGGCTGGCGCTGTGGCATGGCAGGTAAAGCTGACATCTACTGTGCCGGCATCCCATATGGGCACCAGTTCCGGTCCCTGTCACTCCACTTCCAATCCAGCTCTCTGCTATGGCCTGGGAAAGCAGTAGAAGATGGTCCAAGACCTTGGGCCCCTGCACTCAATGTGGGCCATCTGGGGAATGAACCAATGGATGGAAGGACCACCCCCCCCCCCCGCCTCTGCCTCTCTGTAATCTGCCTTTCAAATAAATAAATAAATCTTTTTTTTTTTTTTAAAATACAAACAGACATTTCCAGATAAATACACACTGAAGAATCTCTTGCTGACGGACCTGTCTTACAAAAAAAATATGAATACTAGTCCTTCAGGCTAAAAAATAAGTAACACTCTGTGGCACTCAAATGCTCAAAAAGAAATGAAGAGCACCAGAAACAGTAAACGACTGAGCAAATACAAAAGGCTGCACAAATCCATTTTCTCACTTACTTTCTTAGCTTCTTTAAAATTCTTAAGATTGGGGCTGGTGCTGTGGCATAGCGGTTAAGCCACCACCTGCAGTGCCAGCATCCCATATGGACGCTGGTTCAAGTCACTGCTGCTCCACTTCCGATCCAGCTCTTTGCTGTGGCCTGGAAAAGCAGTAAAAGATGGCCCAAGTCTTTGGGCCTCTGCACCTACTTGGGAGACCTGGAAGAAGCTCCTGGTTCCTGGCTTCAGATCAGCCCATCTCTGGCTGTTGTGGCCATTTTGGGAGTGAACCAACGGATGGAAGCCCTCTCTCTCTCTCTCCCTCTCTCTCTCTCTCTCTCTGTCTGTACCTCCGCCTCTCAGGTAATTAAATAAATCTTTTTAAAATTTTTAAAAAATAAAATACCTAAGATTATATAAAAACACTTATAATACCACTATTGATTTCAGCAATTGATAGGGTGATAACATATATAGGCAGTGTATACGACAATAATAGTACAAAGAAGGGAAAGGAAAAGGAGAGACACTGGAACAATGCTTCTGTGTATTTTGCCACAATTAGTAATATTTTGTTAAGCTAGGGTACACACTGTAATTCCTAGTATAAACATTAAGAAAATAACTCAAATAGAAAAGTAAAAAAATTACCAAAGGAATTTAAATGTTACACTAAAATATTTAGTTAATACAAAGAAGGCAATAAGTGAGGAACAGAAATTATGAGACAATCTAACCATATCATAATCACATTAAATGTTAATGAAGGAAAAAACTCCCATTCCAAAAACAGAAATTGCTGGATTAGATAGAAAAAGCAACAACCAACTACACAAACTCTACAAGAGGTATATCTTAGATAGAGGATACAAGAGTGGGAATAAAAAAGTACCATACAAACAGTCACCGTGCAAATTTTCCAGAAGTGTTAATGACACGGATACTCAGATTTAGGGAACCCACAAAGAAACATGCAGAGAAACTGCAGAACACCTAAATCAAATCAAGTCTCAACAGCAGCCAGAGAGAATCCAAAGTTACCTACAAAGACAACCGAGATGAAGGCAGACTTCTTAACAGCAACAATGGAAGACAGGGGACAAAGAATAGCTTCAAAAGGTTTGAAAGAAAATAAATGTTGACCCAGAATTCCATAAGAAGCTAAACTATATCAAATAATGAGGATAAAACATATTTTTTGTTCAGGCCAGGGTTTGCTAACAGACATTCACTAAAAAAAAATGTACTAAGGAATATATTTGGTAGGGAGGACTATATACAAGGAGGTATAGTGAGAAGGAAAACCCCCTCCCCTCTCTGCTTCTGCCTCTCTGTAACTCTGCCTTTCAAATAAATAAACAAATAAATATTTTTTTAAAAAATAAGGATAGTAATACTTAACTGGGCTACATATTCAATGAAATCCCTTCAAATGCCAACTATATTTTTATAGCAATCCACAAGGTTCCCCCAGATCTGTATGTATAAATAAAGGAAACAAAAAACAATCTTTAAAAGGATTAACTGAATTCAGTGACTTAAACTTATTGAAATAAATTCTTACAGTTATCAAAGCTTGTGGTAACAGAAGGACAGACTAACATAGACCAATGGGATAGATCTGAAGTCTCATTAATAAGCACATGTATTTATGGTGAATTGATTTTGACAAAGGAACCAAGAAATTACAATGAGGCAAGAAAAGTTCAACAAAGGACACATGCAAAAAAATGAAGCTGGCTCCTAACTCAAACACACTGCTCCCCCCAAAAAATACTCCAAATGGATCACACATCTAAATCTAAGTGCCAAAACTACAAGATCCCTGAGAAACATTATTCTTGTGATTCTGTGATCTTGGATTAGGCAAAGATTTCTTACGGTGTACACCAACAGCACAATTAAGAGGAGAAATACTGTGCTTCAACAAATTTAAAATACTTTATTTTTCAGACAACAACATGAAGAAGTATGAAAATGTAAGTCACGGAATGGGGGAAATCAACTGAGCTGACAGCTTGAGAGTGGACTTCTAGTCTCCAGAGTTGCAAGAATATAAATTTATGTTGCATTAAAAATTAAGAAAAGGAAGGGAAGAGATCATCAGAATGAAAGTGTTGTAAGGTTTTTGTATTGTTTGAGTCAAACATGCACACTAAAATAATTAGAAGGGTAACTACAAAAAATGAACTAGTGGGATTTGGTAAGAAAAAGAAGAAAATCAATCTAGAAGGCAGCAAAGGGATAGAAAATATTATTACAAAAATAGGATAGGGGCTGGCTCTGTGGTGTAGTGGGTAAGCCTCAGCCTGGGGTGCCAACATCACATGTGGGCACTGGTTCAAGTCCCAGCTGCTCCACTTCCAATCCAACTCCCTGCTAATGGGCTGGGAAGGCAGCAGAAGATGACCCAAGAGATGCACCAATGTTAGAGACCCAGGGGAAGCTCCTGGCTCTTGGCTTTGGATCGGCCCAGCTCCAGCAGATGGGAGTTTGGGGAGTGAACCAGTGGCAGGAAGATCTCTCTCTGCCTCTTTCTCAAATAAATAAATAAATCTTTTTTTTTAAAGTAGGACAAATAGAAGACACAAAGAAAGAGGATAAATTCAAACATATCAGTAATCCCAATAAACATAAATGTACTAAACTCTCAAGCAATTATTCAGGGTGGATATAAGACAAAAATCCAGCTATAAATTATTAACAAAAGACATACTGAAACATGGGGAAACAAAAAGCTTTAAAATAAAAGAGAGGAAAAGATGTTTTAGGCAAATTAAAAAAAAAAAAAACAGACTTTAGGGGGAAAACATGATTAGAACAATAGGGTACCATCTCTACAGCCCCACAGTTCTTTCCTCTTCGGTAAAGCAGAGATCATAAGCCAGGGCTGGGGAGCCTTTTTTCTGCCAACAGCCATTTGGATATTTATAACATCATTTGCAGGCCATACAAAACTATCAACTTAAGAATCAGCCTGCTGGGCCAGTGCTGTGACGCAGCAGGTTAAGGCCCTGGCCTGCAGCACCGGCATCCCATATGGTGCCAGTTCAAGTTCCAGCTGCTCCACTTCCAATCCAGCTTCCTGCTGATGCACCTGGGACAGCATCAGAGGATGGCCCAAGTGCTTGAGTCCCTGCACCCATGTGGGAGACCCAGAAGAAGTCCCTCACTCCTGGCTTTGGATTGGTTCAGCTCTGGCCACTGCAGCCATTTAGGGAGTGAACCAACTGACGGAAGACCTCTCCCTCTGCCTCTGCCTCTCTGTTAACTTTGCCTTTCAAATAAAATAAATCTTTAAAAAAAAAAAAAAGAAAAGAAAGAAAAAGGAACTCGTCTGCTATAGACTTCCTGCATTTGGAGTCCTGCCCTGGTTGCCTTGGAGGTGCCAGACCAGATGATCCCATGGGCCTTATTCAGCCTGCCGGTCAGACTTTGCCCACCACGTAATAAACCATACCTCCGGGAGAAACATGTCAGTATACGTGATGTTAATGTGCAGTGCTAAGGGGGAGGAGGAAAAGGAATCAAGGAAGGGGACCAGGAAACGTCAGGAAGGGAGAATTAAATTGAAATTTTGGAAAAAGACCTAGCAGAGTGAGGAAGTCTGTTACAACGATTATTATAAAAAAAGACAAAAAGTAACAAATGCTGGTGAGGATGTGGAGAAAGGGGAAGGCTTACACACTGTTGGTGGGAATGTAAATCAAGGCAGCCACTGTGGAAAACCGTGTGGAGACTCCTTTAAAAAGTAGGAATAAATCTGCCCTATGACCCAGCGGTCTCTCTCCTACGTATGTACCCCGAAGCCACAAAATGATCCCATCAAAGCAAGACCTGCACTTTTTAAATGGTTTATTACAGCACTATTCAGAATAGCAAAGTATGGAATCAACTAAGGTATCCATCAACAGATAAATGGATAAAGAAAATGTGGTATATATACACACAATGGAATGTTATTCAGCAATAAAAAGTATTGAAATCCTGTCATTTGCAACAAAATGGATGGAACTGAAGGGCCTCATGCTGTGAAATAAGCCAGATACAGAAAGACAAATATCACTTGTTCTCTCTCCTGTGTGGAAGCTTAGAAAAGCCCATCTGAACACAGACTCATAATTACGAGATCAGGAGGGCAAGGGGGCACCTAAGGAGCTGGTCGAGGGCATCAAATCAGTTAGATCAAAGGAGTAAGTTCCTGGTATTACACAGCACGGTGGAGTGACTACAGCTCCTAATACTCTACTACGTATCTTCTGAGCAAAGAGAAGACACGAGCTCCAAGGCTCTCCAATCACAAGGTCAGGACCAAAGGGGGGAAATGGTAACTACCCTGATCTGATCGACACACATGCCATATGTGTATTGCAATGTCTCATTGCATTCCATAAATATGTGCAATTATTGTTCATCAATCCTTCAATCAATAAAACCAAGGGTTAAATGCCAACAAAGCCAGGCTGGGGAAAAAAAAAACAGTGAGGAACTGATCCACGGGAGTGTCTGGGAAGGAGACACCAGGCAAAGGTAGGGGAGAGGCCACAGCTGTGGCGCTGCAGTTCCCCTGTGGGGTCCGAGGAGCATCCTGGGGTCTGCCGTGGCAGCAGCGAGGAGGGCAGGGAACAGCATCCGCAGAGGAACTCGGGGCTGGCACCAGCAGACCACGAAGGTCCTTGCAGGTCACAGTGACAGCTCCCCTGAGCACAGAGAGAGTGGAGCAGAAGAGTGAGTGAACGGAATCGCACTTTTAAATGATGGCTCTGGCTGCGCTGAGAGGGGCTGAAGTGCAGCGGGAGCAAACACAGGAGACCAAGCAGAAGGCAGCGCAGCACTCCGGGCCTAAGGACACGGTGACGGCTGGAGCAGCGGCGGGGAGGGGCTGCTCTCTCTTCATGATTTACTGAAGCATCGGGTGCGGGATGTGAGAGGGAGGGAGAGACAAGGCAGCCAAGACCACCTCTGGGGGCCTGCGCTGTGGTGTAGCAGGTAAAGCCACGTCTGCAGCGCCAGCATCTCATATGGGCACCGGTTCAAGACGTGGCTGCCCCACTTCTGATCCAGCTCTCTGGTACGGCCTGGGAAAGCAGCAGAAGATGGCTCAAGTGCTTGGGCCCCTGCACTCCCTTGGGGGACCTGGAAGAAGTTCCTAGCTCCTGACATCAGATCAGCTAAGCTCCAGCCATTGCGGCCAACTGGGGAGTGAACAGCGGATGGAAGATCTCTCTCTCTCCCTCGCCTCTGCCTCTGCCTCTGCCTCTCTGTAACTCCACCTTTCAAATACATAAATAAATCTTAAAAAAAAAAAAAAAAAAGACCACTTTTGGGCTTTGCGGCCACAGCCCCTGGAAAGATAGCATTTTCCTTATCTGAAATGGACAGGAGAACGGATAGGGCAGCAATTTTAAGAGTTTCACATTGGGTATCTCAAGTGTAAGATGTCTACCAGCCACCCAAGAGAGATTTCAGCACCCAGTCACGTGCACACGCCTGGCATTTATGGGAGGATACAGACTGCAGATATGCACCCACCTCAGTAATATTCAAAGCCATATGCCTGGATGACATCACCCAAGGATTGGGTGTAGACAGAAGCCCAGGGACTGAGCCTGGAAAAGTGCAGTGTTTAGCTCCTAGGGAAGTGCAGAGGCACCCGAGACACAGGCTGAGAACAGGCAGAGAAGAGAAGGGGGAGAGCCTGGGGGAGTGATGGCCTCAAAGCCAGCTGAGTGGAGGGCTGCAGGAAGGAGTCGTCAGCTGGGTCAGATGGTGCTGACGGATGAAGTAAAATGGGGACGGGGCCTCAGCGAGCGCGTTTAGCCACACAGGCTGGTTTGATGTGAAAAGATAGCTGTGCCAATCAGATCCCCAGATTCAGGGACTGGAACAAAGCGACACTGAGGGACCGCAGCGTCAAACAATAGGAGCCGATGTGGACAGTCTTCGGCACTGCTTGTTGCATTGCTTTTTTCCCCCAGCAAAGAGTAAAAATAGCTAACCTTTATTGAGTGCTGGCCATGTGCCAAGAACACTATTATGATGCCTATTTTTAAATAGGCAAAGTGGGGCTCAAAAGGCTCCCAAAAGTCAAGAAACTTGCCCCAGGTCACGGAGCTAGTGAGGAGCTGAGCTAGGAGCCGAACCCACCGCCGCGCTGCCTCCTCCGTTGAATTAAGGGAAACATCCACACTGAGGTTTGCACCTCACATTTGTAAAACATCCATCTGGGACCAGGTACCTTGTGTTTGCATCCATCCTCTGGCGGAGCCTCCACAAAACCCCTGTGCGTGTGCGGTCACCACCGCTATTATCGTCATTTTAAAGTTGAGAAAATGCAGACAGGCAGGAGGTGGTGCCAGGTAAGGCACCTTGCTAGTGGTCGCACAGGAGGGAAGTGGTAGGGGCAGACTCGGGCCCAGATCACCCGGGAGACTGCAGCTCGACCTCTGCCCTGTCTGTACAAATCCATGCTACCTTTGGCAAGGGGGTGGGCTGGGAGCAGTCAGGCCCGGAGAGAGCCGGGGAACTCAGAACTGGTGCCGCCCTTACAAGCTCATCACTCAGAGGCCGCCTGATGGGCAGTGAGGACGGGAGTCTCTGAGCTTCCAGGGCCTGGTCAGCTCCAGGGGCCCCGTGGCAAGTTTCCCCGTTCTCTCCTTGGGCAAGCCCCCTGACTTCACGGCCCTGGCTGAGCAAGGGGTGGAATCCCGTTTCCCCCCCCCCCTCCTCGGGGGACGCAGGGCCTCTCTCCTTACCTGTCCGGTGGTGAGGGAACGGCTGTAGCCAGGGATGGAGCTCCGGGGGTGGATCCGGGGTGGGACACAGCAGCTGGAAAAAGTGCAATTCCAGGGTCAGACCTGGAGTCTGCTAGGAAGTGGGGCGGGGGGAGGACAACACTGGGGGCTTCAGCAGGTTCTACTCTGCCCCAGGAACCCCTAAAGTGAGGTCCTCAGGAGACTCCGAATAGAGAGACTCCCCTAAAGGATGCCTCGGAGAGGGACAATCAGCAGGGACACCCCTTGGTGAGGAACAGCACGAGACACCCCAGTTAAACCCAAGCTCCGCTCCAGGACAGCACACCTCCTGCAAGGCCCACAGCAGCCTCCCAGAGCTTACTTGATCCGGGCCTGGTCCACGCTGGAGGAGCGGCGGGAGGCGAATCGCCGGGCGAGGGCTTTGGGCGAGGTCTTGGGGCTGCCGTCCGAGTCTCCGCTCTCCTCGTCCCCCATGGCTTTGATGTAGCTGCCGCTGCGCATTCTGCGGCAGGGGATCTCCCCGTCCTTGCCACCCGTGGGGTAGCCCCCCCAGTCGTCTTGCGGCACCTGCAGGGATAGGTCTCTCAGATGTGTTCCTAGCCCACAGGGGGCCAGGGGCCTCTCTCCCCACCAGCAGTGGGAGATGCCCAGCCTTGGCTGATGCAGACCACATTCAGGAGCACACAGAGGCAGCATGGGAAGGGCTGGCCCCTCCCTCATCATGGATCTCTCACCACTTAATTGAGGGCCATCTAGAAAGTCTGGATGGGGGCCACATGCAGGTGCTAAGGTCAGTGGCCTCGGTGACCTTTGTCAACCCCACCCCCGGGGCACTGAAACATCACCTGACCTGGGCCACCTTCCACCCCTCCTCCTCCATCCTTTTCACCAGCTTACATCCCCAAGGCCTCCAACTCTCCTCCCTGGGTGAGGAGCCCCCAAGGGTTTTATGCAGGTGCGAGCCATCAGCTTGGTGCCCCAGATGAAGCCCTCCAACTGTGCCCACAGGCTCGGGGCATGTGGTGGACCAGGAGCAGGGCAGGGGCTCAAGCAGCGAGAGGGAGCCCAATTAGGAGGCTAAGGCTGCAATCCCGGCAAAAGATAACAAGGCCTGGATGGGGACAATGACAAGGAACAGGAAAGGAGATGGGAATGAGGCACTAAGGGGATCAGTGGGCCCAAGGAACCCTGGGAGAAGTGGGGGTGGCCAGGAGACAGGACGGCTGCAGGCTGCTGGCTACAGACCTGGTTGGGTGCTGTCCCCACTGAGCTACAGAACCCCGGAGAAACAGGTCTGGGGAAAGGGGACAGGTCCGGGGCTGAGCACCTGGAGCTTGGCATGGAACTGCCGTGCAGGTGGCTGGGCGTCTGGTTGCGGGGCTCGGGGCAGGAGACCAGGGTTGGAGGCAGACATACGGGAGTCATGGGCAGCAGCTGAATGCATCGAGGTGAAGGAGATGGCCCAGAAGTGAGCAGAAAAAGAGTTGAGAGCGATCTGCTGACATTTTAAAAGGATGCAAAGGAAGAGGAGTCTGCAGTCACGTGAGAAGGAGTGGGCAGAGGGGTAGGAGGCAAGTCAGGAGAATGCCATGTCACAGAAACAGGAGGCATGTTAAGAAAAGGAGTTGATTATGTCAAATGCCACAGTGCATTCAGAGGTCAGTAACTCAGGCTCGAGAGTCAGAAGATCCATGTGCCAATTCTGGCCCCATCACTCGCTAGCTGCATGAACTGGAGCAAAGCTGGTGCATCACCAAGTACCCATTCCTTGTGTGTGAACTGGTCTTGGTTGTTATACCTACATCAGAGCTCGGCGGGAAAGGCAAATAAGCCAAGAACGAGTTCCCAGGACACAGTGCTCGGTAATGGTTAACTATTATCCTGAGCACTGAAAGGGGCCTTTTTGAGGACAACTCTCAAGAGAATTCGTTGGTGACCTCTACCATGGCATTTCCAGGGATGGGGGTGTGGAAGTCACACTCTGGGGGGGGCAGAAGGGAAACGGAGAAAAGGGAAATCTGTGCCCTAAGATCCTGGGGAGGGGGGAGACAGGAGGTGGGGTGGGGTAGAGGGAAGCTCTCTCGGGATGAAGTAACTTCAGGCTTGGTTTCAGAAGGGCAAGAGCCAGCAGAGAGACCCCTGAAAGATGAGGAGGGGGCAGCTCAGGGGTGAAGGGGGTCCTGACAAGAGGGGCTCCAGCCTTGGAGGAGGGATCAAGCTGCGGTGGATGGTCCTGGATTCTCCTCTGAGCCAGGGAAGATGAGGGAGGCTGGGATATGCGAGCCCAAAGGTACGCTGGCAGGATGCTGAGCACATCCACTAAGGTGGCCTACACTGGGAAGAATGGGGTATGGGCAACAGGGAGAGGGCTGGGGGAGACGGAATGGGCTAAGGATGGGAACCCCAAGAAGGAGCAAGGCTCAGGAGAGCTTAGGGCTCCAGGGAGCAGTGAGGCCAGGTAAGGGGACAGTGATCCATGTGGGAGCCCCAAGGGTGGGAAAGGGAACCTGAACAAACCCACGGGGAGGAACGGGGCTCAGTGAGGAGATGGGAAAACAAAGGAGAGATTAAACTCCATCAAGAAACAAGGCTCAGCGAGGAAAGGAGGTCCCAGAACAGGGCTGTGGGAGTGCTGGTGTCCAGCGAGAGGAACAAGGCCTCGGCAAAGATGTTGGCATCCCACGAAGATGCCTCGCTGGATGAGGCCAGCCCCCTGCTTCTCCCGGGAAGGGCTCCAATTTCCCAGGCCTAAGTTGCCCTGGAGCCCCAGCTCAAGAGGGATGGACCAGTCCCTCCCCCACACAGAGAGCAGAGTGGCAGGCAGGCTGAGAGGCCGGCCAGCGGGTGGGACAGCCAGGGCATGCTCTGCCACACTGCAGGGCTCCCCCTCTGTAGCCACTGCCACTGCGGAGCACTCGGCTCCTCTGCAGGACACTGTGATGTGCATGTTAAAAAGGAAGCCCCCAGGGAGGTCAGGGCAGCCCTGGAGAAGCAGCAGGGATCGGCAGGGTGGTGGCAAGGGCCAGGGAGCGGGCAGCGGGAGGAAGGGTGGGTGCTCCCTCCCTGCACCCTTTCATTCCCAGCTCAGAGCACCTCCCTACCCAGGGAGGGGGCAATCCAAGGTCAAACTTCACGTCCCAAATCCTCAAAGTCCTTTCCTACAGCCCTGGGCTTTCCAGGTGTCTCCCAAGAGAGCCCTAACATGCGAATAACAACAGCCCAAAGACGCAGGCAGCCTCTCCTCCCCACACCTCTGAACACGCTGTAGCCTCTTCCTAGAATGCCTTTCAGCTGCCCCTGACTAACCTGAACTCCACGGAGATTCAGCCCCAGGAACACTCCTCCCAGAAAGTGTTCCAGGCCCGCAGGCCGCCATCACTGGGCCAGCGAGGGGCCTCCTCCACGTCCCCGAGGTGCCCAGGGCCCTGTCCTCTCACTGCCTGCTACATTGTGTTCTCTCTCCTTCCTTGTCCATCCCCCTCGAGTCCGGGAGCTCCTCTCAAGCACCACCTGGAACTTCACTTTGGCATCCACAGCACCCAGGCAATGCTGAATGAATGAATGTGGATCAACTATGTGGAATGTAGTTTTGGGGGATCATTCTAAATCCTCTGGACCTCTAGAATTTGCAATGGCTTCTAAAATTCTGGAAAGACTCAAGAAAACCAATCAGGGGGCACAGGGAGTGTGAGAAGAGGAGTATGAGATCAAGAGAAGCCCCAACCAACGGCACCTCATAAAGAGGGGACGGGTACCATTTGGGCTGAGGCAGAGATGGGGTTCCCAGGAGAAGCAGAGATCAAAGCTCCCAACCTCACCCACAGACAGCACAGAGCAGGTGAGAGTGGCTGGCAGCCACATGTCAGCTGTCACCAGCACCGTCTACTCCCTGGAGGCTATGCCCGACACCGGCTCAGGGCTCAGACTTCAGCGATGCCCCAGCCACGGAAAACTCAAGAGACAGACACCCAGGGCCCCTCCATGGCCCAACAGGCTGTCCGCCAGGTGAGCAGAGGTCTGGAGAAGGCATTGGGGCAGGAAAACTGCTTCCCACCACGGCCTCCGGTATTGGGGGCAGCTGCAGCCAGAGAGTGCCACAGTGTCCTGTCCACTGCCTCCCCACTCAAGAGAAGGGTCAGCCCAGCTCAGCCCAAACAGCAGGACTAGGGAAAGTCTTCCTGTAGCTGATGTGAATTGTCAGAATAGAAGCTGGAGACACTGAGGCCCCAAAAGGTTCTCAGGGTGATACAATGAAGCAGAGCAGAGGCCCTGCCTCCGGCCCTGCCACCCCCAATCACAGGGACACCTGGCCCCGATCCAACCCTTTCCACTGTTCCCTGAGTGACAGGACTGGTGAGGACTGAGGCCCCTGCTCCCCATCCTCACCAGAGCCTCACCTGCAGATAGTGATAAGTCCTGGCTTTGGCCTTGGCCTCTGGACCCAGGAGCCCCTTGCCTGGCCCGGCCCCTGGGTATCCATCCCGGCCCTGGCTGACCATCATGGTGTGCCAGGCACTTCTCTTGACCGACTGTCCATCCAGCGACATGGACATCCCAGTGCAGGCAAGGCAGCGGCCTTCTGACCCGCCTGAGCGCCCCTTGAAGCTCAAGTCCCGGTAGGACCCGTCTGGAGCTTCCAGGCAGAAGGGACCACCAGGCTCCCCGGGGGGCCTCCCCCCGGCCAGGAAGCCGCTGTCACTGTCCAAGTTGTCGTCGGAGCTCCACCAGCCCGCGGCCTTGGCCTGGTGCCGCCCGTCCCCCTTGCGGTCCTTGCTCTTGCTCCTCTTGCCGTGCCGGGACTGGTGGTGGTGGTGGTGGTGGTGGTGGTGGTGGTGATGGGAAGTGTGTGGGCCGCCAGAGCCGGGGCCAGGGTAGCTGTCTCCCCCGGAGCCACCTCTTCCCTCTGCCTTGGGCCCATTATAGTCCCGCTTCCCTGGTGCCTCCAGAGAGTGGGACTTGGCAAAGAGCTTCTGCACAGAGTGAACCAGGTGCCGGATGCGGCTGGGGCTCTCGCTTCGGGCCTCAGGGGCAGCGCCAGAGCCCTGTCCTGGCCCGGGCCCAGCTGTGGTGGGCCCTCGCTGGTATGGGAGCGTGTGGAAGCCATCTTGTTGAACTGGCAACTGCTTTTCAAACTGATCCAGGAGTGTGGGGGGCAGGCGAGGGGCACCCTTGCCCTGTGGGTGGCCCACACAGTCTTCACAGGTGTCAAAAGGGCCCTGGCCAGGGTACATCCTGGGGAAGGTGCTACTGCCCCCCCCAACCCCGGCCCCCCCTGGCCCTCCCTCAGGGCCTCCCGATGGCCCCTCACTGAGGCTCAGAGGCCCTTCGGGAGAAAGGTGTCCCAGGCCAGCTCTCGGGGCGCAGAAGCGGGGCTCGGTGGCGAAGGCCTCCCTAGAGCCCAGCAGGTATGGGGCCCTGGCAGCTGGGCCCACATCCGTAAGCTGCTGCTCGGCAAAGCGGGCTGGGCGGGGATGGCTGCCTCGGTCGCCATGGTAACCCCTCATGGCCTCAGCAAAGGCTCTTCATAGTGTTGGGGGCCGGGCCCCAGGAACGTCCTGGGGAAACAGGGAGAAAAGGGGGTTGGGATCGAGCAACGAGCCACTGACGTGCAGCCACCTTGTCTTCGGCATGCCCCGCTCCCTCCAGGTGATGCGCTGTCCAATGACTGTGATTAACTGTATCATCTTTCCACAAATGGGCTAAAAAATCCTCAAAGCAGTCACAGGGCGCAAAACAATCGCAGCACCCACCAAAGGCCGCACATCTGATAAATACGTGCACTAGAAGAAGTGCCCTCGGCCAGATGCATTCGTAAATATCCTTAGATCACCAAAAAGAGGAGACCCAGGCAGACATACAAATTATTGCAAGAAATCAGGCCATCACTGAGCCAGCTTTTAACAAACCGATTTGTGGTAAACTGATTCAGAGCTACATTATGCCCCAACCCCCTTCCCATGCCCCTTGGCATCAGGGGCCAGGCCTCTGGACCTAGGACAGCACTGGCCCCAAAACTCCATATCCAGCACTATAATGCTGCAAACCACCCTCCCCCGCTTCCTTCTACCTGGCTGCAGGTTCCTTCTCCCTCCTCTCAAGACTAAAGTAGGAAGGAAACCAGAGACAGCCCTCCTCCCTTCTCCTCTAGATTACAAATATTGCCGTCTGTCCCCATTCCCCACTCCCGTTCCACTGGAGGGAGTCATGGAGGATGGCCGGCTGCACAAGAGAGCATCCGAGTCCTGAACCAGGACTGGAACCCAGGAGTTCCTCCTCCCAAGAACAGTGGCAAGGCAAGGAGGCGATGGAGAAAAAGCTCTGGAATCAGTGCCCCTGGCCCCTATCCCAGGCTGGCCAGGGCTACAGGACAGAGAGGTCAGCTCTCAGCAAGAGCCGCCTCTAATCAGGACTCCAGGAGCTGCCAGGACAGGAGCTACGGCAGGAGGGGGTGACAGCAGGAGGGACAGGGACTGAGGAGCTGGCAGACGGCGCCCTCCCTCATCCCAGACCAGGCTCCTGGGCCATCTGCTGACCAGGAGAGGTTGACAGCCTCCCAGAGTCCAGACAGCAGCACCTCCGAGCCTCACTCCCCCCTCCTCCCCACCACTGCCTCCCCACACCCGTACGGACACAGGCTTCTTTCAGATCCTGCTCAGAGTGCATCTCCTACTATTTCCCGAGCACTCGCCATATAGCAGGCACTGTGCATCCCTAGTCTTCTCTAACCTCGCTGAAGCGCTGCAAGTGTCACACTACCCACAGAAGGTGAAGCTCAATACGGTGAGGTCCCAAAGTCAGTAAGCAGGTCACTCACTCTGAATCAGTTCAAACCCTAGATACTGATTTGAGAACCTGACTCTAACCCCCATCTCCCAGGCTCTCCTACCACTCACCAACCGGGGTGTCCCATCCTCGATGTCAGGATCCCCACTGCCAGGCAGAATCCTACCTTCAGAAGGCTCAGGACTGGCTCCTGACAACAAAGAAAGAGGCGGTCAGCAAAAGGTGTGGGGGGTGAGGGGTGGAGATGGGGAAGATTCCCAGAATCCTCAGAGGACCCATCTCTGGCCCTGCCAGTGTCCCTTCCCAACCCCCCAGACCAGGACTGATTGGATCCCCCATGATGCAGAGCCTTTGGACCTCCAGGGAAATGAAGTTGGCTTCATTATGCAAATACATGCAAATGAGCATATAGGTTGGACTACCTCCAACTGCAGGTGTCTGTGTGATCTGTCCATGGTGCTGAGCCACTGCATTTTCATAGCCCTCAAATAGCATCCCACCCCACAAGCATTTTCCTGAACAGCTACCATAAGTAAGGGCCTGAGTGAGAAGCATACAGAGAGAATTTAAGGGTGCACCTGTCCTCAAGGGGGTTAGAGTCGAACACAGGAACAACTTGTCACATGACAGAGTTATTTCAGGTCCCTGTGCTTCTGCACAAGCTGTTCCCTCCTAGAATCTCTTTCCATCCACCCCCAATGTCTCCTCCTGGCTAACACTTACTCATGTTGAGCCCCACCTCCCCTTGAAGACTTTCTGTACTCTTATTCTGGGTTATGCCTCTCTACTGGGCTTTTACAGCACCCTGGGCACCTCCATGAAAGCAGCTACCACACTGCACTGCAATCGTCTGCTTCAGTTCCTGCTTCCCAACTAGAACAGGGTCTTCTGCAGGGCAGGAACCAACTCCTCTCTGGCTCTCCAGCACCTAATTCAGGCCTCAGCCAAGGGCTGGCCCTTAACAAACGTTCACAAAGGAGAAGACTACATGACTGTGCTGGGCCAAGGTACCAAAATGCTAGGCTAGCTTAGATGAGGGCAAGATTGGAGTCAACAGAGGGAAATCAAGAAGGACTTCCCAAGGAAGAGGGTGTTCGAAGTGGAGTACACAATGGCCATGTGTTCCAAAGACAAAGGCGGTGAGGGAGCTGTCACAGCCAGCACAGGAAAGAGCAGGAGCAAGACAGAAGAGGTGCACAGCTAAGGAATCCTGAGGGGCAGGCTGGGAGAGCTCCAGTAGGCAGTCAGGGGCTGGCAAATACCGGGAAGACGAGAGAAAGAGAGAGAGAAAAAGGAAGACGACTCTGAAGTTTGCAGCAGCCGTGACTGGAAGACTAATGATGCCATTATTAGACACGGGGATGTCAGAAAGAAGGGAGAGCTTTGCAAGCATGATTAATAGTAGTGGAAGAGACACAGTCAGACATCAGGAAGAACTTCCTGGCCCTGAGGGATGGGAGACAATGAAGAAGATGGTGGAGTCTGCTGGGAATCTTCCACAGTGGAGAGAGTGAGACACGCCCACCCTGGGCCTGCACTGGAGCAGCTGCTGCTCGTGTGGCCTGGAGGGAGACCAGGTGACATCACGGATATCACCTGCCCCGGCACAGATGCCGAAGCCCTTCTCCCCCACTGCCCTTCTCTGGGGAACCTGAGGGAACTTCAGACCAAGAAGGCCTCACACAGTGGTTAGAAAGGCACCTGGAATCAGCTCTCCGCCTTGGAAAGAAGCTCGAGCAGCCTGGGCCTTGGTCCGTGGGATGCTCCTCCTCTTCCTGCCCTAGGCAGGACCTGTGTCTGGGACTCACAGCACAAAAGGCCAGGCTGCCAGGAGGCCACAGCATCGCAATGGAGCCTTCCACTCAACCTCCCAGTGGTGGATGTCCCCAGAGGCCCCTTCACCCCAGCTTCCCACAGGCGCTGCTGCCAAAGCCGACGAGCCATCCTCGCTCTCTCTGGCATCATTCCTGGTCCTCCAGGCCCTGTTCTGGGAGCTGGGCCTCTGTGACCATCCCTCTCCAGGGAGATTGCCCTGACTCCCTCACCTGTGTCCTATAGACCTGCGAGCGGAAGCACGAGACACCAGACAAGCGCCCGCGCCTAAGTCTAATGCCACCTGCTCACCTGTTGAGGACTTTAATGAATAACAAATGACACAATGCACATAAAACTGCTTACACAACATAATCTCTCAGGTGAAGGCTTTATGCTGGATATCTGAAACCCCCAGTGCCCAAACAGTTAACAATATAACCAAATCCAAATTATAGGGCACGAGACTCGCCCGTTTATGCGTTTCCTGAAGAAGAGCACTAATGAACAGGACTAGATTCTGCTATGTATTGGGCTTTGCAGTCCACATTCCTTCACCCCCACCCCCACCCCGTTACTGAACATGATCAATGGGAAAGAAAAAGAAGGAAGGAGGGAGTTAAC
The DNA here is from genome assembly GCF_964237555.1 of Oryctolagus cuniculus. Lineage (NCBI taxonomy): Eukaryota > Metazoa > Chordata > Mammalia > Lagomorpha > Leporidae > Oryctolagus > Oryctolagus cuniculus. Next base: position 137,692,561 of record NC_091438.1, on the reverse strand, counting down.
AATTTGATACATCACCAAAGGCTATGGATTTGGCTCCCACTTAGGTCCACGCCCACCAAAGCGCTGTCAGCTGTCAATAAGACTCACTCCCAAGCCTCGGCTCCCTGTCCCAGGCTCCTGGAGGCCCCAGGATTCCATTTCAGCAAACTGATGCAGACATACAGATGCAAGCGAGGTATCTGGGGGAAAGTTTGCACTGGTGACAAAAGGGGCATAAGGCCGCCTTCGCCCCTCTTCTTTTCAGCTTGCACACAATCACGGCAGCCAGAGCCGGCATCGGCCGCCATGACATGGTCGCCTGCAGAACTGCAGAGATGGCCGGCCCAGTGCCAGCGAGCCGTGGCACCAACGCAAACGGTTGCTTTTCTCCAGGGCTGTGTGTGACGAGGAATAAACTCTCTATTTAAGCCTCCGTTGGGCCTGTTTTCTGCATTTGACGCAGAAGCACCGCTGGCGAACCCAACTCTATCACAGAATATCCTTGTCTGCGGGAGCAGCTGCTAGCCCCTAACTGCCCTCCCTGCTCCCATCCCGACCGTCATGCCCAGCCACGTCACTTCTCTCCCAAAAACTGTCCTTATCGGCTTTTTGATGTTCTCAGGGTAAGATACCTTCACCTGTCCGACCAGGCCTGGCCCCTCCCACTTTCCCCAGTGCCCTCCTCTCCCCACCTCCACTCCCACTCCTGCCGGCCGTGCTTTCTCGGCTCCAGCCATGCCATATTTTTTTTCAATCTCATGATCCCTCACATCACGGGGCCTGGGCCCCCTATCCGAAGAGCTGCTCCCACCCACCTCTGCCTCGCTGTCTCTGACATGCCCTTCAGACCTCAACCCAGTTGTTTACTTCCTCAGGGAAGCGTTCTCTGCCTCTCTGACGAGGTCAGATCCCCCCGCTGCTTGCTCTCAAGGCACCGTGCGCCTGGCTAGCTCTTCTTCTTCTTCTTCTTTTTTTTTTTTTTAAAGATGTATTTATTTATCTGGAAGGCAGAGTTAGAGAGAGGCAGAGAGAGAGAGAGAGAGAGAGAGAACCTTCCATCCGCTGGTTCACTCCCCGAATGGCTACAACTGCTGGAGCTGGGCCAATCTGAAGCCAGGAGCCCAGAGCTTATTCTGGGTCTCCAATATGAGTGTAAGGGCCCAAGGACTTCGGCCCTCCTCTACTGCTTTCCCAGGCCAGGGCAGAGTGCTAGATCCAAAGTGGAGCAGCTGAGACTCAAACTGGCGCCCATATGGGATGCTGGCATTGCAGGCAATGGCTTTACTAATTTGGCCACAGCACTGACCCCGTGGCTAGCTCTTCTATCATCACCATTTTAAATGTGTGTGATTCCGGGATGGGCTGTTCCGCTCATAGCTTTAGGAGTTTTATCCGTTCTGTCCACTATGTTCTCCCCAGCCCTTCGAATAATGCTTGACATATGGTGGGTGTTTGTTGAGTGACTGAGAGGCTACAAACGAGACTTTGTTTTCCACTATTTGGCCTTGCTTCTGCTTTTTTGGCTTCTGCTATTTGATTTCATTCCCATAACTATCCCAAGAGATAGGTAGCATCCCCTCTTCTAGTTTACAGAAGAGGCTTGGGCTTATAGGGGCTAATTGACCTGCCCAAGGTCACACTCAAGAGTCAGAGGCAAAGCCAGAAGTCAAACCCTGACTCCAAAGACTGCGCTTTTCTCCTACCTATGCCACTAGCTCAGAGAATCAAACTTATTAAACGCCAATGTAAGGTAAACCAGGTAAGAAATGTGAATCTCCACGTACCTCCCCCCCCACACACAAAAAAAGCAAAGAAACAAATTTGAAAAAAAAAAAAAAAAAACTTCACACTCCAGAGCTAACCAGAGAGCATGGTTTGGCCTCTCCCCCTGCGTGCTGAGCACTGAGTTTATGCCAAGTCCAAGGTCAGCTAAGAACAGAAGATAGCAAGCTCCCTGAAGCCCTTGACACAACTGTGGGTGCGGGTGTCACTCTCCCCATTTCATTGCACCAAGTCCTCCCTCTGCTGTGCCTGGCCGTGGGGAGACCCCCAGATGGCGACCCTCTGGGCCGAGGGTAACACCAGTTGTGCAGTTGCCTGTGGCTGGCTGGGAAGTGGGGAGCGAACGAGCCTGGGAGGGTGCCGTGTGTGACAAATTCTCCTCTGATGCAGCTCGAATCTATCTGGGAATGGAAGAAGTGGCACAGATGCCGTCACCAAGAAATTACCCAATTTAGCACCAACTACACAATCCGGCAATTAGTTTCTTAAACCGGAACTTGCTGGGGGCTGCCAGCCTGGCGGGGTTGTTGTTACAAATCTCACTGGGAAACCAGCTGTGTACTTCGCCAAGAGGCTGTCACGGCCCCAAGCAATTACCGTCCAGAAAAAGGATGGAGAAGGGGAGAAGGAAAAGGCCTGCACAGGAAGCAGCCAGTGCTTTCTCCTCCTCTCCCCCAGGGCCCTGCCCAGCCACATCGGCTGACTTCCCTTTCATGAGTGACTCACGAGCTCCCCGGATCAAAGCACCTTGCCATGTGGTTGCTGTCATCAGATGATCTGCGTGCAGATCCCTTTCCACTCACTGGCTGTGTGCACTTGGGCAGGTGATGTACCTCTCTTAACCAAGCTTCTCATCTGCAAGATGTGGCTAATATTAAAGCCGTGGCATAACGGTTATCAAGTCCCTTAGCACTGTGCCTGGCACATGGCAAATACTCCATAAAGGTAGCTTTCCTTATTCACGTTTATCACTTCCTCCCTCTGTGTGACCTTGGGTAGGTCGCAATCTCCCTGGGACAACAGATGCTCTGCTGGGGAAAAGATAAGCGGTTCTCACTCAAGATTATCCACATCCAGGCATCCTGGGATCCAGATGTATTTGGCATCAACCAGTGTCTCCTAGGTTGACACAAAGTGATGCCTTGGGCAAAGATAAAAACTTCAAAACCCACTATTAGCTAATTCCTTCCTCCCCTAGAAAGCTCTCTAGAAAAGCTACAGGCTGGACATTGCTGGTACTCTCTTGTTGGGGGGGGGTGGTCACATGGAGCACATGAGGTCATCCCCACACCTGTGCCAGCACAGCAGCATTTTCGGCAAGTGAGGCCTAGAATTCGTCTTGTTGCTCAAAGTCTGGGCCCCTCCATTGCTGTCGGGGAGCTAAGTGTGCCCCTGAGACCCCAGTGTCCTGAGATTCTGCCTCAGTTTCCCTGTCCAGTTCACCACCAACCCCTGAACTGGCAGTGCCTTGGATGGCTGGAGCTGTATATTCACTGTGAATGGGCCAGCCACTGGCAGCCCCAACACAGGGCCTCTGACTACAACACAGGCATGCCTCTCAGGGCCCCTCGTCGCCTCCGGCACCCAGTTCTACCTGAGCCCCTTTGACCAACCTGACACTGGCTTTGCTGACCCTTGGCAGGGTCTCTGTGGCTGAGCTGGTGCCTTAGTCCTGGCATCCGTCAACCTCTTAAGCCCACTACCCCACAACTGCCCCTCCACCCACTCTTGCTGAGGACTCAGCACATCTTGTGCCCAACCCCAGCCCTCAGGACCCCGAGGAAAATCCTCCTTCCCCTAACCTCGCTGGCCAAGAAAGTAGAGGAGGAGAAGGCATAGAATGGAAGGAGGGAGATTTGCAGTTTTACACCTTCCCTTTTATTGCTTAATTCATTCAAGTCTTGCTGGGGTCTCGGGGCAGGAACTTTATAGATAATATTGCAAAATACCCACCGCAGGCAGACACAACACTAAATGCATCGCCTGACCCAACAGCCAGCTTGCGGCCCATGAATAACCCACACCACCTAAAATCTGCTTGAAAATCCCACCTCAGGGGGCTCTGCACTTCATGTTCTCTCTGATGGAACACTCTGCCCCAGATACTCCCAGGGCTTCCTCCATCTCATCATTCGGGGCTCAGCTCACAGAGAAGTTCCCATGAAACGCGAGGTCATCGCCTGGGCTCATTCTACCTCACCCTGATTCTTGCCTGCACAGCACTCACTGCTCCTTGAAATTCCTTCCTCTACCACACATGTATGTGTCTTCCCCTGGCAGGACAGAAATTCCCGAAGGGCAAGGACCATGTCTGTCTAATGCCCTGTAGTGTCCCAAAATGTCTAGAGCAATGCCTGGTACTAACAGGTGCTGCAGGGAAAAAAAATAATAACAACTAGGGCCGATGCTGTGGCATAGTAGGTTAAGTATCCGCCTGCAGCACCAGCATTCCATCTGGGCACCTGTTCAAGTCCCAGATACTCCACTTGTGATCCAGCTCCCTGCTGATGGCCTGGGAAGGCAGTAGAGGATGACCCAAGTCCTTGGGCCCCTGCACCTGCATGGGAGACCCAGAGGAATCTCCTGGCTCCTGACTTGGGTCAGTCCAGCTCTGGTCATTGCATTTGGAGAGTGAGCCAGTGGATGAAGACCTCTCTCTGTCTGTCCTCTCTATGTAACTATGCCTCTCAAGTAAATAAATAAATAAATATTTTTTAAAAACTATTGCATGAATCATGAATGAATGTCTTCCCTTGCTGCCCTCATCCACGCTACTCCTGTACCCGCAGAAAGGACTTCCATGTCTTTCCCTCAAAAAACTTTGGAGGCCGGCACCGCGGCTCACTAGGCTAATCCTCCACCTGCGGCGCCGGCACCCGGGGTTCTAGTCCCAGTTGGGGTGCTGGATTCTGTCCTGGTTGCTCCTCTTCCTGTCCAGCTCTCTACTGTGGCCCGGGAGTGTAATGGACAATGGCCCAAGTCCTTGGGCCCTGCACCCGCATGGGAGAGCAGAAGGAAGCACCTGGCTCTTGGCTTCGGATCAGCGCAGTGATCCGGCCACTTGGCGGGGGGGGGGGGGGGGGGACCAACAGAAAAAGGAAGACCTTTCCCTCTATCTCTCTCTCACTGTCTAACTCTGCCTGTCAAAAATAAATAAATAAATAAATAAACAAACAATCTTAATGTTTAAAAAAAAAAGGCTTTGGAGAGCTGTGGAGGGTTTGGTATCAGAAGCCCAGCCTCTGGAGCTGGCATTGTTGTACAACAGTTAAGCTGCCACCTTCAATGCTGGCATCGCACATGAGCGCCTGTTTGAGGCCCTGCTGCTCCACTTCTGATCCGGCTCCCAGCTAATGGGCCTGGGAGGGTAGGAGCTCCTAGCTCCTGGCTCCTGGCTTTGACCCAGCCCAGCCCCAGCTGTTGCAGTCATTTGGGGAGTGAACAAGCAGATGGAAGACCTTTCTGTCTCTCTCTCTCTTACCTCCCACTCTGTAACCCTGCCTTTCAAATGAATAAAAACATCTTTAAAAAAAGAAGTCCAGTCTTCAAACCCAGCCCTGCTCATCATGTTTATCTAGGTCTATCCAAAATGTACCCTCTGCATGATTCAGGAAAGGTTTTGGGGAATGGGGATGCACAAAGAGAAAGAAGGGAAAAGGTGACACTTCTGCCACTACAGAGAGGGGCCAAGCCTGTGGGCAGGGACTTGCAGGGCTAAATTGTGGAGCAAGGCTCAGGCTCCTTCACCCAGCCCTGAGGAGGTCACTTGACCCACACCCCAAGGACCCCAGCTCCCTCCCCTGCAGACGCCACATAGACAGGAGGCACGAGAAGCACACGGTGGATTTCGTCTTCCTTCCCCAAGGTTGCTCTGAGACAGTGTGGCATGGTCAGCCTCCTGGCGCCCCAGACCCCCAGACGCAGCCAAGGCCAAGTGCTTCTGTCCCACTCTCCGTTCCCTCTTTCCTCTCAATCAGCTGAAACAGTTTGCAGGCCAAGCTGCTTCGTCCTGCCTGTGCCCCTCTGCAGAGGCCTTATTTGAGCCTGGCCACTGCTGAGAAGGAGGACTCCCAGGACCAGAACTCCTACAGGCACCCGGCCAGGGGCAGCTGGGGACAGATGATGAGTACTGGGTCTTCAGCTAAACTTTTCGAGTTCGTATCCAAGGTCCACCAGTTACTGGATGTGTAGCCTTGAGGAAGTCCTTTCATTGCTCTCAAGTTCAGTGCCCCCATTTAAAATGGGAGTAAGAATAGTCCCTTTCTCACTGTGATGTCACAGGATTAAGATAAATAAGATAAGGTGTCCTGCACCATACACAGGACTCACTGCTACTAATCACTAGGAAAAAAACACTTACATGAGTCAGACCTGGAAACAGGGCCTCAGAGAAAAAGATTGTAGCCATACCTGACTCAGGTCTGGATCAGAAATAGGTACTCTGAAAAGCCACGTGTTTCATCTAGGAATTTGTTTGCCTGGGCTGTTTCTTTCTTTTTTTTTTTTTTAAGCTTTATTTATTTATTTTGAAAGTTAGAGTTACAGAGAGAGAGGGACTGATCTTCCATCTGCTGGTTCACTCCCCAGATGGCCGCAACAGTCAGTGCTGGGCCAGGCTGAAGCCAGGAGCCGGGTCTCCCATGTGGGTAGCAGGAACCCAAACACCTGGACCATCTTCTGCTGCTTTTCCCATGGATCTAGATCAGAAATGAAACAGCCAGGACAAGAACCAGCACCCATGGCTGGCGCTGCAGATCACTTGGCTAATCCTCTGCCTGCAGCATCTGTACCCTGGGTTCTAGTCCCAGTTGGGGCGCCTGATTCTGTCCCAGTTGCTCCTCTTCCAGTCTAGCTCTCTGCTATGGCCCGGGAGTGCAGTGGAGGATGGCCCAAGTGCTTGGGCCCTGCACCCACATGGGAGACCAGGAGGAAGCACCTGGCTCCTGCCTTCGGATCAGCACAGCGCACCGGCCATAGTGGCCATTTGGGGAGTGAACCAATGGAAAGAAGACCTTTCCCTCTGTCTCTCTCTCTCTCTCTCACTGTCTAACTCTGCCTGCCAAAAAAAAAACAAAAACAAAACAAAAAAAAAAAACAGCACCCATATGGGATGCTAGCATTGTAGATGGGTGGCTTGACCCGCTATACGACAGCACTGGCCCCTGCCTGAGGTTTGTTTTTTGTTTTTGTTTTTTGTTTTTTAAGCCCTGCCATTTATTGAGACTGAGGACAGCCCAATGGCCAAGGATGGTGGCATCTTGGAGAACTAAAGGGCTTTAATTCACAGAGCCCTCCACTGACCCCTGCAGCCAGCACCAGTGGTCTCCCAGGTCCAGAGAGCTAGAAGGGAAAGCCCAGGGACCTCACAGCTGGGTATGAAAGAGACAATTGTCCACCTTCAACCATCTAGCCCAGCCCACTGGCGGGAGAAGGAGCAGGAGCAGCAGCAGCTTGTCTGAGACTCACTTTTCTCATCTGTACCACAGGGATAACCAGACCTACCTCCTTAGACTGCACCAACAAGTAACTAAGCCGATCTCGCCAAGGCAGCTGGCGCCTGTATCTCCAAACTCTAGCACCTTCTCGTTTGTGATTTGGGCTGGTGATACCCTGGCCTCCAGAGCCTCCTGGGACCACCAGGGAGTATCAAGGTCCAAGTTCATGGCCTTTCCTATCCCCATCCAAGGTGTCCAGTGCCACTACAAGGTCCAGAGCTTATGACTGCCTCCTGGGTTGGCATACTGTCTTGTACGCTCTCGGCATGAGCGAGTACAAGGGCTTCCAGCTCCAGGGCCTGTCCCCTCCTTGTGGGCCCCTCCCACAGGGAAGTCAAGCACAAGGCTGGGCGCCACACAGCCCCATCAAGGTGCACTGGCTGGCTGACTGCAGGCTCGCAGGGTAGCACCTCCTGCTTTTTGGCTCTGCCAGACTTTGCCCCAACCTCAGGAATCTGAGCTCTCCTCTCTGGATCTCTGGGCTTAGCAGGAGAGAAGAGAGCCTGGAGCTAAAGACACAGCAGGAAGGTACACAGGGCAGGCGAGGAGGCAGCGGTGACTTCAGGATCCCAGCCCCTCCACAGCCCTGTCCTCATGGCTTCGCCTTCCCTAACACACTCTCCCTGTCAATCTCAGGACAGCGCTCACCACCTCCTCTTGGGTTCCTGATCTTCCCCACAGTAGGGTAAATATTTGTTTGCAGGCTGTGAGCTCTCCGAAGGCCAACATTTATGCAATCTATCCCTGCTTAGACAAACGCGGCATGCAGTAGGTGCTCAATGAGTTCCAGGTCAGCGGCTGAGCCACTGAGAAGCAGTGCACACAATTACTGCATCGGGAGAGGAGGAGAAACAGGAGGAAAGTGACTCCCTGCAGCAGGCAGAGCTGGTCTCAGGGACAGCGTCTCCCCAAAGAGCTGGGAGGGTCCTGCCCAGGGTGACGTGCAAGCCTATGCAGGAGGGCCACTCTGCAGCACAGCACAGGATGGGCAGACGCACTGAACACACTGCACACCACAACAGCTCCTGGTGTCTTTCTACTGTGAGCCTCAGGTTGAGCTCTTTCAATGCCTGTCCTGCGCAGGCACTGTGCTGAGTTCTTGAGATGCTCTTCCTCTGTGGTTCTCGCAACTATCCTCCACAGCAGGTACCGTAACTCCCATTTCACAGGTGAAGAGACTGAGACCCAGAAATGTAAAGAAGATTGTCCAAAGTCACACCGGTGGTAGAAGAGGGATTCAACTCATCTGAGTCCAGAGCTTCCCCACTGCTAGGAGACCAAGTCTAAGGCTGAACAGAACATGTCCAAAGCTGTACAACTCTCTGATCAAACTGGAGGCCAGCAGGTGGCCCCTCAGGGTGCCCTGATTCATCAGTAAGCTTCAGAAAACCTCCACCCCCATTCATCCCTTCCTCAAACACAGCCATACATGTTCCCCCAAGACTGCTCGCCCACCACTTAACATGTGCGTTCACCTAGACACAAACTACCCAACTACACAATCATCCACATACAACTTACATAACATCAGTCCCCATCTAGGGTGTTATAATCACATCACGGACACAGATACACACGAACTTGCTTCCACCAGGGCTCGTACACGTGTGCATTTTCATGCAATTGACACTGATGCTTGAGTGCACGGCAGCTGCAGAGACAGGAACCTCACATACCTGTTCACATGTGTCTGCCCATGACAGAACAGATGCACGCATTGACTTCACAGCTCCCAGGCACCCACACCTGCTCAATGTCATACACCAAATCCTCTCCTCAACAAGAACTTTATCCATTGTCCCCAGATCCAATACTAGACCCAGGTGAGCAATGCTGTTCCCTCCCTCTGGGCTCGGCCAGGCAGCCCAGAGAGGGGGAGAAGGCTGGGCCCGCCTGTGATGGATGGAATTAATCTACTGAGCTGGAGAAACTACATAATTAAATCCCTAATCACCCCCCAAGCCAGCCCAGGCCAATATAGCTGAGGGAGGGTGGGGGCTCTGAGGCCCAGACCAATATCCTGGAGAGGGGAGGAGTTTAGAGGAGAGGCTCAGACAGAACCCTCCAGGAGGGGGTCCCTGGGAGGAACTCCTGCAGGCAGGCAGACAGACAGATGGACAGGTGTGTTCTCCAGTGCCACGGGCTCTCCCTCGCTGTGGAGAAATGGGGCAGGTTGGGAAGACAGCCCACCATTACCCACTAAAACAGGGTGAAACAAGGGGCACGGTGCCCTGCCACCCTTCTCAAGAGCCCTCCCTGCCCCTCCACAAGGGGCATCCTGGGTATGTATGGGAATGGTAGATAAGACACCCGAAATGCGCAGGGCCAAGGCAGGGCACTGTACGCACCCAGGGCTGGGCTGGAGGGGGGTCAGTCAGGGCAGGGCCCACCCTGCCGCGTGGGAAACAGGCTCCTCCCTGAGTCTCTGCAGCTGGCAGGGAAGAACCACTCCACCCAGGTGCACCTGCCTCCCTAGGAAGTGGGTCCAGCACGTGGCGAAGAGGCTGAGGATGGGGCAGAGGCCTGAGCAGGGGGGCTCAGGGAATCAGCCGGGGAACAGGCCCCAGTCTGATTGGCTGAAAAGTGGGTCATTTTCCTTTTGAAAAATAGTGAGAAAATGGAGAAGTAGGTCGGGCTCTCATCCCCTCAGCCCCACGCACCATCCCCGCATCCCCAGTGTTCAGGGTGGGGGGATAAGGAGAGGCCTGCACATGCCAAAGCCCCATGTCCCCCAGGACCCAGCCAGGGCCCCACGGCATGGGAGGCTGAGGTCATCGTTACTTAGGACACCCAAGGACATCCACACTGTGAGGCCAGGGCTGGAGCACCAGCCCCGCCCTGCCCTGGGGATTCTAAGCTGAAAGGAGCTAGGGCTGGGGCAAGCCACAGGGGAGGGGGCCGGCAGCAGGACCCTGAGAAGCCCCCTCCCATCCTCATGTCTTCCGTGAAGCCTCCTCTCCTCCTTCTCCTCCCTTTCCTCATCGTCCACGTGGGCAGAGTCGTTGCCATGACACCGCGGGCAGGTGGGCGGCTCTGGCGGCTGTTCCGGCCCAACCCCCATGCTCGCAACCCAGGTGGGAGGGGAGCGGCTGCAGTGCACGGCCCCTAGCCCAGATCAGAGAGGAGAGTGGCAGAAGGCACTTTACACCCCAGAACCTGGAAGGGGCGCTCATACTGGTCCCTGGGGATGGGGCAATGCAGCCCCAGGCTGGAAGGCTTCAGGGAGGTTATCTCAAAGATGGTTAGCCTTGACAGCACCCCCCACCAGACGTTAGGGGGTGGCATGGGTGAGGCCGACCCACAACTCCCATTTCCTCCTTTTCTTGCCCAGCTTTGCCCACCCACTACACCTCAGTCACTTCGAGCCAGCAGTTCACTGTCCTACTGGAGATCTAAGCTCAATTCCTCATGCTGCAACACAAGCTCAAGTCCCCATGCTCTCTTGGGAGAAAGAAAAACAAGCAAAGTTGAGACCCCCAGAGACATCCCTCTTCTCCTGCTAAACTGGGGGCTGCCCTGTACAAACTGGGACTTCCCACCATAGCCTAGGGGAACCAGGAACTCTGAACCGGATCCCTCGCTTCCCCAAAGCCCCAGCCCCTAGCAGAAAGGACCCACAGTGGAGAAGGGAGGAGAGGTGGGGGCTCCGCCTGAGACACTGTCCTGGCCACCACCCCCATCTGGCTTCAGCAGCACTCTCTGGCTCTGAGCAGTCGTCAGCATTCCCCTTCTCTCGTGGGTTCCCTCTACCTCTCTCACTCGTGTTCCTAAGTCTCTGCAGCTCCACCTTGCTAAGATCCTTCCCATTCTTTAGGACCCTGCTCGCTTCCTACCTGGTTCCCTAAGGCAGGAGCCCTGCATCACTGATGGAACAGAATGGCAGGGACCCCCGCAAGGCAGCCCTGTGCAGCCCTGCTGGCAGAGGTGGGTGCACGTGGGATGGCGGTGACAAGACCAGGGGAGAAGGGCAGCCGGGGGCAGCCAGAAGTTGTTCAATTTGTCACTGTTTGTGACAGGCCCACCACATACAGACATAAAGACAGTTAGCCTCCCCCCGAGATGGCAGATCAGGTTAAAATACATATGTGCACATGTGTGCACACGTGTGTGCAGGTACATGTTTGTACTCTGTATCTCCTCCACCTCCACTGCCGATGTCCTCCATCAGGTCTCCCTCACTCTAATTTCTCATTAAAATGATCATCACAGATTCCTAACTGGCCTCCCTGCCTCACATCCCGTCCTGCCTCAAGCCATGCTCCTCACTGGCTGCCAGTGTGATCTATCTAAAATGTGTTTATTCAACAAATATGTATTGAGTGCCTACCCTGAGCCAGCTACTCTTCTGGACACAATAGACTTAGCAATGAACAAAACAGATGAAGCTCCCATCCTCACGCAGTTTACACGAGGGATGATAAATAGATGAAATGATGGCGGTGGCAAGTGCTGAAATAAAAAGTAACGATGCAATGGGATGAGGGAACAGAATGACAAGGGGCTACTTAAGATAGACTGTGGAGGAGGCCTCTCCAAAAAAGTGACTTTGGAGCAAAGACTTGAATAAAGTGAGAGAGTGAGCTTGCGTAGAGATCTGCGGGAGAGCATTTCAGGCTGTGCAGGGTGGAAAGCCAGCTCTACAGCCTCCAGGGGGTGCTGTGCCGTGCATGGGGGGTGTCCCAGAAAAGCAGCCCATGCAGGAGTGGCACCTGGGCTCAGGGAGGTCATGGGGGCTGCACATCATGCTCATGTCGCTCAGGCCCCACCAGCACTTTGGATTTTGCCTCGAGTGAGATGGAAAACCACTGGAAAGGCATGACTGCTTCTTACTCTGGCTGCCGTGGGAGAGGAGTGCAGGACAGTAAGGAGACTTCCTGTCACTCAAACACCTTTTCTAACAGTTGTCTGGTAAATACCTGCTCAACTTCTAAGCCTCAGCTAGGGGCCTGCCCTTCTGCAGATTCAATGCCAAACCCCACTCTTCCTCCCTCTAGAGCTGACCTACCTGCCGCTGCATAGGTCCCACTCCCCCCAGTGACGGCACAAAATAAACATTGGTTGAGGAATGGCTGTGTTGGGTGAGGGATGCACAATGGAACAGGGGCTGTGTGCAGGCAGTTGCGAACCTGGTTTGGGTAAGAGACAAACACATATATGGCTACAAGTTGCCATGGGCAGGGGTGGCACTATGGCATAACAGGTTAAGCCTCTGCCTGTGGTGTCAGCATCCCATATGGGCACCGGTTTGAGTCCCAGCTGCTCCACTTCCAATCCAGCTCCCTATTGATGGCCTGGGAAAGCAGCGGAAGATGGCCCAAATTCTTGGGCCCCTGCACCCATGTGGGAGACCTGGAAGAAGCTCCTGGCTCCGGGCTTTGGATAGGCCCACCTTCAACCATTTTGGACATTTGGGGAGTGAACCAGTGGATAGAAGATCTCTCTCTCTCTCTGTGTCTGTAACTCTGTCTCTCAAATAAATAAATAAATAAATCTTTTTTTAAAAAACAAGTTGCCATCAGGCCAGTGTTAGCATGTGCCCACTCTGTATGTTCTGTTGACAGTTACACATGTTTAGCACATATGTGCTTGCCCTCCTGTGGAACTGTTGGTGATGTGGGTACTACAAAGTACACCTATACTAATATATGCACATTCCTGCACAAACAAGAAGCACATACACACATAGACAGGAACCACCACAGGCACAAAAGCATGAAGCTGACATGTACACTTGGACAGCCATCGCTTCTGTCCTCCACTAAGCCCAACTTGTTCTTCATTCTTGAAACTTCTGTCACAATGTTAACATCTCCCTCCCCTTAATTATTCCCCACATACACTCCTGAGCACCACAGCATCTGGACAGCACTGGACCAGGATCCCTTACTCAGCTGTCCCCAAGGCCTGTATAGGATTTCTTCCTCTGCAAACTCCCTTTCTATGAATGGTGCTGGGGAATAGCTGGTGTCCCAGGACAGGGGAATTTGAGAGACCTCAGAGAGCCTACTTTCTGGAGAAGAGCCATGGGCATCAGAGTGGATCAAGTTCAAAATAGTTAGAAAACTTTGGGGCAGCCAAATGTCCAGCCAAGTCATTCATTCTCATTCTCTCTCTCTCTCTCTCTCTCTCTCTCTCTCTCCTACACATATATAACTCAATATAGCAGATATATTCATATGTTGTTGATTCACGTGCCTATGGCATATACATGCTCCCACATATATGTTCACATGTATACTCATACATATGCATTACTGGGTGAGCACACACATTAAGTAATTTCCTTAACAGTGACATTTATACACAGATATAAACACAAATTCATACATACATACACAAGTGTTTACACACATAAACATGTATGTTGTACTCACCCATGCTAATGTACAGATACAGCCATATGCCCAACAGAAACACCCATGCATGTGCACCAGAATCACAGCTCCTGCAGCCATCCAGCCCCTCCTCTGGCTTCTATCCTGTCCACAAGGCCAGGAACCCAGAGTCTCACAAGTTTGCATTTGCAAACTCGAGAGCTTCCCACTTCTCCATTTGGAAAGTTGTTCCTATTAGTAATAGGCTACGCTTCATTCCTGGACACATACATTCTCACTTGTCCTCAGAAAAAGAAACAAGTCATTTTAAAGAAGAGCTCTGTAATTCTCTCGTCCCATGCCTGGAAAAAACAAATTTCCTAACAATGAAAGAGATGCCTCTGCTTTGAGGTGCACCTCTTCCCCCCCATCCCCGCCATATCCATATTATACAGCTCTTATATTCAAAAAAGATAAATTAAGTCTTGCCACTATCTCTGAGTTTGGCCTATCATCCCAAACTCCAAAACAGTTGTTGAAGCAACGGAAGAAAGGAAACAGTAAAGGAATAATCGCTGGGCCCTAAAACTTTCCAGGACAGCCCCTCTTCTTCCCCAGAAGACAGCTGCCTGATGCTCAGTGAACCCCTCCCATCCCAGCCTCAGGGCCCTGCCCACAGAGAGGATAGACCTGCAGGCTTAAAAAATGTAAAGGGGATGACCTGGACTCAAAATAACACAAGAAACAAGAATTTAAAAGCAGGAGCTGGATAGAGGACAGGGAAGCAAGCAGCAGACACCTCCTGGCAGGGAAGCAGCTGCTGGAACACTGGATCATGAATAGCAGGACTCTCCAAGGGGCCGGGGAGAAGGGGGTGGACATCCAGCCTTCCATGTGGGGGTGGAGGGGTGACTGCTTCAGGCAGTAGCAGCAGCTCTAAAGTGAAGTCTTATCAAAGCTGTTATGTAACCAAGGGAGCCGAGTGGAGCACAAACACCTCCCCTCCCCAAACAGGCACCCACACCCACACCCACCACCTCCCAGCACCCACAGCACAGGAAAACTCAGCTCCTCTCAAGCAGCTCGAGAAGGGAGGAATCATCTTGATGAGTTTCATCAAAAAACATGATGGGTGAGGGGCTCCTGATTAACAAGAAGTCAAATATTGGAACGGACAAGCTGCTTCAGCTGGGGGAGGGGGAAGGGTCCCTAGATACTGCTCCCTTTTCCTAAACTCCTGGCCACACCCAGCTTTTGCCCAGCACCATCTGGAAACCCTCTCCTTCCTCTTCCCCTAAGAAGGATGCTATTTGAATATTTGATTGCACTCTTGGGGATGGGAGGTGAAGCTGCCATCAACCCCTCCTGCCTGTGGTTCCCCCACAGTCTCATCTGCATGTCCTGACATTTGGCTCTCATCCCCCTGGGATGACAAGTGAAGGGACCTGGAGAAATAACTCCTGGCTGTATTCCCTTCATGGTTACAAAGGCAGAGCACAAGAAACTAGACAATTGAGATGACCCCGACCCTAGGTCAGCAGGAAGAAAATACCCAGGGGAGTGAAGGATTGCAGCCCAGACTTCATCCCCCAATTTGAATATTCTCTACACCCCCACATCTGCCTCCTTTCCCACTGCCCTGTCTCCAGTAGCCTCCTCCTCTTCTCCATGGCACTGAACAACCCCACCCACTCCTTGAATCCTTTGCTTAGAAATCTTCCTCCCCAACAAGTCTCTCCCAAATGCTCCTGTGAGCTAGAATTGGGGATGGGCAGAACACAAGACAGGCTTGCAGAATATTTCAGTGTCCTGAATTACAAGGTATGGTGAGCACGAAGATACTAAGTGACCAATAAAATTATCCTGAATTCCTGAGCTTGATTCACCCCAGGCCTAACCAGCAAAATCCAAACTCTCCTAATGCATAACTATGTTGAGCCTGAACTTCTGAGACTCAATAGGAGAGAGGCTGGTGTGAGTACCCCCTAAGCTTGTTGTGCTGAAAATGAACCCAGAAGAGAGCTCACAGCCACAATTTCATCCTCCATCCCTTCCCCCACACTAACAGTACAATGGTTTGGAAAAGAAAAAGGGTGCTGAAACAGCAAAGGGCTTGAGGGGTGGGGAGGTGTCCATTTCCCAAATACCACTATAACTGTGAGGCCTGACTCCACAGGAGGACCCCAGGATCTATATTTTTATGCAAAGACTCTGCCCTTGGAAAGTGGGTCACCTGGGAGAATTTTTCTAACGAGCCCTCAACACTGCCCAGTCGCCTTTCCATCATCGGGCAAATGCAACCCGGTTCAGCACTCAGGACAGCTCCAAAGGCGCAAACCCCAGCCCAGTCCCATTCAGCACTCAGGACAGCTCCCGGTGCCTCACCAGCCCTACTGCCAGAATCGCAGGACTGGAAGGAGCTGGCTTGCCCCACAAAACACCCTCTTTAGAACAGAAGCCCTTCCACTGGTACCTCTCCCACACTTGCTCCCATCTACCGGTGGCACCGGATACCCCTCCCTTCCCTCTATGTCCCAAGGGAGACAAAAAACCCAGACCGGGGGCTTCCCTGGGGGAGCGCAGAGAGAGGGCCCCACCCACCTCCTTCAGCCCTGAGCCTCTCAACACCACTCACAGCTGGTTCTAAAAAGCACTTTCATTCTTAACCACCACCCCAAAAAACAAGAGAAATACTCACGTGGGGGCTCCCGGCCCTGCAGACAGATGTGGTGGGGGCAAGCTGAGAGAGGTAGCTCCCCACACCCTGTTCTGAGCCCCCTTTCTGAAGGAGCCAGCTCCCATCTGGACTGGGGGGAGGAGAGACATGTGGAAGCATTGAGTGAGGGGAGGGGAAGGGAGGGGAGAAGGGAGGAGGCAGGAGCGGGGGACTGTGGGGCGGGGGTGTCAGGATGGGGGCGAGGGAATCCTTTTTAATTTCATTCTCTCCCCATGTCTACATAAGCCCTGCAGGCTCAGCTCTTTAATATTTACACACAGGGAGAGGAGAGGATGAGAACAGAAGGGGGGGGCAGTAGGGGCTACCTGAGCTCAAAGGGTATAGAGGCAGGAGCCTTTGGGAGCTGGGAGCTTGGGCCCCTCATACCATCCCCAGTTCACTCTCACTCTGAGCTCTGGACTGCAAGGAACCCTGGGACCATTCTGTCCCTTTGTTAACAAGACACTTTGAAGCCGAATCAAAAAGATCAGATCCCCTCCCACAAACCTGGACACCCCCACAGAGCCAGAATTCTTGGGTGCCTTATGTGCACATGGTAGAGGCAGATTCACGCACAAGCATGTTCTGATGCCCAGAAGCATGTTTGCGTGTGGGCTGCTGTGTGAAGGCATGTCAGCTAGCATGTACAAGTTCACACAAGCACGTTCTGTGTATATCTGCATGCTAACAGTCATACAATCAAATTCAAATTTAGGTTCCCATACGTAAAAGCCAGCCCCCAACAGCCTCCCCTCACCCCGCTCCCCAGCTTCCACCTCCCCAGACTCCCTAGTTGCCAGGCCCCTCCCTCCAGCCTCACTTTTTCTGTCTGTGACATGGGAAGAAAGGCTGGTGGGAAGGGATGCCGCATTGAGCCCAGGGGCCTGACAAGTTATTAGCAAGGATGAGCTGGCAGCTCGTTACCATAACGATGTTGCCACTACCTCACCCCAGCTCAAACCCAGACTCCCCAGACGGCAGGAGGCCCGCTGAGCCAGCAGCCTTCAGACTGGAAGGGGGGGGGGGTGGATGAAGAGGGGATCTAGACATAATGCTTGCATGGTGGAGGGTATGCAGCTGTTCTTCCAACCCCCACTGAGAGACAAAGCTTTGACTCCACCAAGTGGGAAAGAAATCTGAATCTGGAAAGGTTTCCTGACCACAGGGACGGTAACACACTGGAAGGGGGTCCCTGGAAGCCTCCCTAGGCCAACGTTCTGTTGTCATTGACTCCCTGCCTCCCTTCACTCCAACTCTGTAGGCGGCCCTTCACTGAATTTCTGTCTCCCCACCTGTAAAACGGGGACTGGGGGTGAACACCCTGATTCTTTGCCCTAGACTCTTGGATGAGACAAGGTTTAGGGGAACTCCAGACCTTCCTAAATCAGACAAGCCCCAGACACCCCTGTACCAATAAGGTCAGGAATCGTCAGCCCAGCTAGCAGCAAAATGCATCAGAAGCTGGGGAGGCTGAAGGAGAAAAAGCTCAGCCCGCTCAAGCC
Source organism: Oryctolagus cuniculus (assembly GCF_964237555.1). NCBI lineage: Eukaryota > Metazoa > Chordata > Mammalia > Lagomorpha > Leporidae > Oryctolagus > Oryctolagus cuniculus. Next base: position 137,674,773 of record NC_091438.1, on the reverse strand, counting down.
CCAGCATCAGCTGGAAGAGATGCTTCTGGTGCCAGGCAGCCGCTGAACGCAGGCACTGACACAGAAGAAAGTCTGGGAGTCTGGCCCTGTAGCAGCTCTGGCCCTGCCCCAGCAGGAATCAAGACAAGCCCACGGCCTACCTCTGAGGTGGGTATGGCTAGGAATCCCCAGCCCCAGGAACATCTGTGGCTCCCTCTCCTGGGAAAGGAGTTCCAGGTTGAAAGATTTACAGCCTTAGGCTAATGAGCCTGCTTCCTCTCCCCAGACTCCCCATGTTCAGCTCTGATTGGGTGGGGGTGGGGGATAAGGAACAGAAGTCAACACAGAGGGTTGGAGAGCTCTGGGCTAAGACTCAACAAGGAACCTACAAGTTTGTTGTGTGACCTTGGGCGGGTCTCCTTCCCTGCTCTGGGCCTCAGAACCCCTGGGTTATAATTAAGAGGTTGGACCAAGTCAATTCTAAGTTTCCTCCCTTGGCCATTATTCTGTTGCTACACAGAAGCTCACTCCTTGGACGCGAGCCCCCTGGCACCAAATGGAGTGGGCACTGCCTGCCAGATCAGTGGGGCAGTGGGGAGATGGGGGGTTGCGGGGGCTGCATCCGAGGCTGTTCATCCTATGTTCGTGTTCCTTTTAGAAACACCTGCCACCCTGGCCCTCCCAGCTCCCTTTTTAGACCCTGATTCACTGCCAACTCACGAAGCCTCTCCCTCCCTTCCCTTCTCTCTTCTCCCCCTCTCTCCCTTTTAGGCATTGGCAGCTGGGTGCAGAAGTAGCCCCAGTATTCAGGGATTGCTGGGCAGAGGTGGGAAGGCAGAGCTTCCAGGGTCAGAGAGCACACCAGGGAGTACCGTGCTCTCTAACCTTGGCCAGCTCAATGCTTTGGGTCACCGAAAGACCCGAGTTACAGTCTTCCTGTTCCACTGAGTAGCAATGTGTGACTGTAGAAAATGCAATCCATTTTTTCCAGGCTCACCATCCTCATCTGTATTAGACTGGACCATGTGAAATTGCTATTTCGTAGGTTTTTTTCTTTAAAAAAGTTGAATATTGGCCATTTCATAGGGTTGAACTGAAACTCTGCCCTATCTGCTTCTCAAGGCTGCAAAGCCCTGAACGATAGAAGGGCATTGCTTAATTATTATTACTTTAAAGAACTTAGCACGGACCCATCTGGAGCCAGTGGGTTGAACCAATGACCCAGAACTTGGAAGTCGAGAGAGCCACCTGCTCTGATGAAAGACAGCATGACGGTGGCTTCCACCCTGCCACGCTCTTTGCTCAGCAGGGTCCTCGGTGACACAAGTTCCCAAGCCCCAAGAAGGAGAAGCCAAACACACAGGCTCTGACCCTCCAGCTCACTCCAGCGCCCCCCACCAGGCAGGAAGGACACAGCCAGTGGGGCATCAGAGGGGAGCCCCCAGGCAGGTGAAGATGAAGCCCAAAGTAGGGGGTGCCTGAGACAGGAGTGAGGAGTCCCTGGGGAAGGGGTGGGGGATGTCTGACCTCTGCAAAGTCTGCTCTCCCTGTCCCACGTCCCGCTAGGAATGGGGGGAGGGGATACAACCCAGGGGTGGATGACTGGGAGTGAACCTGCACAGACACATTCTCACACAGCCGTGCACACACATGTCCCCCCCACACACAGTCACACCCTGCACACGCACACACACTCGCCCACGGCGACACACGGTGACACACTCACACACCTGCCGCCGAAACTTCTCTCCGGCTCTCCTCGGCACCACGATTCCCCCCCCCACCCCCCACTACCGGCTAAGCCTCCAGCCGGGCAGGCACCCGGCAAAGGCTGGGCCGGGACGCGCGGGCCCCGGCGGCCCCGGCCGGGCAGCGGGAGCTCGGTCCGCGTGCTCGCCGCCCGCCCTCTGCTAAGGCCCGCGGGCCGCCAGGCCCGGGCGGGGGCGGGGGCGGCCGCCGAGGCCCAGCCCCTCCCCCCCCTCCCGGGGCTGCGAGCCGAGGCCGCCGGAGCCCGGGGCGTGGGCGGCGCCGGGGCCGCGGCCGGGCCGAGCCTGGGGGGCGCTGCGGAGGGCGCGGCGAGCGCGGCCCGGTCCCCACCCCGCCCGCGGCTTACCTGGCCCGGCTCGGGCTCCGGCCGGGTTACATGGTGCCGGCGGCCCGGGCCGGGGCGCTGCGGCGGCGGCGGGCGGGCGGGGACGGGCCCGGCACTGCGGAGCCCCCGGCGGAGGGGCCGCGCCGGCTGCGGAGCCCCAAGCGAGCGCCGAGAGGCAGCGGGCGCGGGCGCGGGAGGCGGCCAAGCCGCGGAGGCTGGATTTCCCGGGGACCAGGAAGGGGAGGCGGGGGGATCCCGCCCGCGCGCTCCGCCCCCGCCCCCGCCCCCGCGCAGGGCGGCCGAGCCCGGAGCCCGGAGAGGGAGGAGGACGAGCGCCCGCCCCCGCACCGGACCCAGGAGGGCCGAGGGCGCAGCCGGCGGACGGCCGCCGGGTCCCGGAGGAGCGCCCGCGTCGCCCGGCGGCCGTGCTGGGGAGGCCCGGCTGGCGGCGCCAACGAGGTCCCCCTCTCCGGGGACCCCCGAGGCGACGTCCGCGGGGAGTCGGGTCCAGGACCCAGGGTCACACGGCCCGGAGAGGCGCGGGGAGCCAAGGCAGAGGCGGGCGGGTGGGAGACGGCCACACGGCCTCGAGACGGGGTCCCGCGCCCACCGGGCTCGGTCACGCCCTGAATGTCACACACAGCCCCCCAGGCTCGTCCCCGGGGGAGACTCTCCCAGGGTTTCCCGACCTGCTCCCCGCCTTCGCCTGCTGGCCCCGGCTCAAGGAGCCCCTCCTCGTGCCCCACCCCTGCCAGGATGGGGCGCGGTGCCCGGCTTCAGAGCCATGGACAGGCGTCCTCCACCCACGGTCTGCACAGCCGAGGCATCCCGGGTGTGGAGGAAGAGCCCCGGAAACCCCGCTACACCTGCCACGGGGCCCCCGCCCGCGCCCACTGCGCCCGCCCACCTCTGGGCCCCGAGCCAGGGGGTGCCACGCGGGGGCGGCGTGGGGGAGGGAGAGGGGACTGTCCGGGGCACGGCCGAGCTGCAGAGCCAGAGCTCAGGCTGCAGGAGAGAGAGAGGCGGGGAACCGACTGCAGCAGTTCTTGGCTGGGATCCGTCTTGGCGCCCGGAGCGATGCTGTAATAGGGGGGAGGGGGCGGCGTGGGGGAAGCCGCAGGGGGAGGGGCTGCGGGGGGAGGGGCGGCCTCTGGATTCCGACGTCCCGGAATGGGTGTGAGGGAACCCCGACCGCTTCGGGCGCTGCGAGTTGGGGCAGGTGGTGCGGGGCGTTGTGCGTCCTGGGAGGTCGGGATGGTGAGGAGTGGGCTCGGCTGGCTTGGGAGACTGTGGGCCTCTGCAAGAACGGACCTGGGAGTTGCTCTGACTCAGGGATCCCCGACAACTCCCTTCTGTCTGTAGTCCTTTGCGGACAGTGGCTCTCCTCCTTGTTTAAAGAGAGAAACTGAAGCACAGGGAATAGAAGCCATGGGCCCAGAAGAGCTAGATGAGCCCTCTCCCGGCTGCCCGGCTGCCCGGGGCAGGTGTTCAAAGGTGCCAGTTTACCTACATAGGGTAAGGGACTTGCGGAGTCCTCGTGTCAAGGGAAACCGAGGCGTCTGGCGGAAATCATCAGGCTGGCCAGCTCGCCTGCTGCCCACAAGACCAGGCCCTTGTCCCTTAAATCACCACGCAGCTTACAGGTAATTCCCAGCCTAGGGTTCAACCAGGGGTGGATGTCAGAGAAAATAAGAAAGTTAGAACTGAAAGGAACATCTCCCTTCCCCTGCCGCATCGGTACAGCCATCAGGCAGGAGGCTAAAAGGCACCACCGTGTTTACTCAGTTCTAAGACTCGGTTCTGCAAACTGTTCTGAAACCAGATGGATGTGGACATTTAATGTTTGGGGTTTTTTGTTTTGTTTTATTTTTACTTTTCTCTCCAAGCGGTTATCCAGGAGTTGAAGTGTTTTAAAATGGAGAACATAGTAGAGTTGGCATTAGTTCACTCAACAGTCGTGGACTGATTGTACCTGACACCTTGCAGCCTTTTGGAGGCATCATTATTCATCGGACAGGTTAACCTTAGACAGGGAGACTACCTGTCCAGTGACTAACCAGGAAAGTGCAGGTGTAAACCAGGAACCGTAGCAGCTGGCTTCTTGGGAGTGTGGCCTGTGCGGTGGTACAGAGCCCCACAGGTAGAAGACTTCACTCTTGGTGACCGGCTCTGTTGTCACTGTGTCTTGAAATTGTTTATGAATACTTGAACAAGGGCCCCTGCACTCTGTAAATGAGGACCACTGTTTTAGAAATTCCATGTGTCGAGGGAAGCGGGCATAGTATTCTTTTAGAGTCTAGAGGCAACAGCCAGCTCTGCCTGGGCAAAGAGGAGCATAAAGGGGGTATTCTGGTGGAGCCTTAAAGATCGGGGGAGAAAATGTCAGGTGGAGAGCCACACCTGTGCAAGGACAGAGACCCACCAAGTGTCACTCAAGCAGCAGAGCAGGCTGGGCGCCTTGGCTGATCCTCCCACTGAAAACACGATAAAGGATACCAAGCGACGGATCGAATATTCCTTTGAAAATCTCACATCTGTCAATATGCTGGCAAGAAACTAAGAATCAGTCAAGCTAGAGAAGCGAGCAGAGCCCTGAAGCCGTGCAGGCTGGGATGGACCGGTTGCACAAACAGCACCAGCTCTCTCCTCTCCCAGACTACGTGTCCACTGCCATGGGACTTTGCAACTCCCTGAATCAAGAGGTGGACTCTGTTTTTCCACCTCTTGTCCCAGGATGGGTTTGTGACTTGCTTTGGCCAATAGGAAATGTGCAAGAAGTTGTGATCCTAAGCCAAGGCCTTAACAGACTTGCATGCTGCTACTCTCTCTCTTGGCCTCCTGCCTCCAGGATGAGGAGAAGCCTGAGGTTTGCTGCTGGAGGAACTGATAAGGTGGACAAGAGCCAGGCCATCCCATCCCAGCATCCAAGCCAAGACCACCAGAGACCAGCCTACAGCCAGCTGAAACACCACCACCACCACCACCACCACCCCCCCCCCCCCCGCCACCAAAGGTGCGCAAGAGCCTGGCCAATGGCAGCAGCAACACCTACCTCGCCACAGCTGGCTGCAGACACGTGAGCGAGCCCAGGAGACTGAGAAGACCCATCGAGCCAATCTGAAGATTCCCGAGCAGTGATAAATGTTTATTTAAGCAAATAAATTTTGGGATGATGTGTTATGCCTTAATATTGTGATAATAAATAACTGGTACAAGGGCATTTGTTGACAAATGAAATGTAACTTTAGCTTCTATAATCTGCCGCTCCCTACCTACACGGAGGAAATGGGAAGAGAATTTTTAATTTGGTTTTTATTTATTTATTTATGTGAGAAGCAGAGGGGCACACAGAGAAAGGCAGAGGGAGACACAGCTCCCACCTGCTTTCACTCCCCCAAATGCCTGCAACAGCTGGGGCTGGGCTGGGGCTGAAGTGCAGAGGCCGGAACTCAATCCAGGTCTCCCACGTGGATGGCAGGAGCCTCACTACCTGAGCCATCACCACCGCCTCCCGTGCTCTGCATGAACAGGAAGCTGAATTCAGGAGCAGGAGCCAGGTATCAAACCCAGGCACTCCAGTGGGAGCTCTCTCTCTCTCTCTCTCTCTCTCTCTCTCTCTCTCGTCATTTTATTTGAATCGGTGAGAGAGACAGACAGATGAGATACAGGGAGCTGAGGATGGCCAGCACCTGTGCTGCAGCTTCACTGCGCTGCGGCCCTGCAGGCACCACCAAAACCCCACCCCCTTCTGTGCAGACCACTGCTGCCAGGTTTCACTGCTTAGAAACAGCACCAGCTGAAAAACGCCCAACATGGCTGCAGGCTGCTCCCCGCCGTGACCTTTAGTTTATTATCATGTCATTAAGATGGAATAATCATGGCCAGCTTCCACTCCCATCATGCACCTGACACCAAGACACCTCCAAGATTTCCGAAAATGGCACAGAAACGGGCAGTAATCAAGCCCTGCTCCAAACTCCACCATATTTGAATATTCAGTTAATCCCCACCCCAGACACCACTGCCTCCGAGTCCAGGCCATGTAAAAGGACAGCCCCAAGTCTTATCAATGGCAGCTCATTCTCCCTCTCCAGCTTACCTGCACTTATCCCTTGAGTGTGTGCTTTTGCTTTAAATAAATCTTGCTTTCCTGCTCACCTTTATCTGTGTCTCTTCCTTGTATTCTTTCTTATAGGGGCCGGCGCGTGGCTCACTTGGTTAATCCTCCACCTGCGGCGCCGGCATCCCATATGGGCGCCGGATTCTGTCCCGGTTGCCCTTTTCCAGTCCAGCTCTCTGCTGTGGCCCGGGAAGGCAGTGGAAGATGGCCCAAGTGCTTGGGCCCTGCACCCACGTGGGAGACCAGGAAGAAGCTCCTGACTCCTGGCTTCAGATCAGCGTAGCTCTGGCCATAGTGGCCATTTAGGGGATGAACCAACTGAAGGAAGACTTTCTCTCTGTCTCTCTCTCTCTCTCTCTCACTGTCTAACTCTGTCAAAAAAAAAAAAATTCCTTCTCATGTGGAGACAAAAACAAGGAGCAAGACTTCTTAGGGGCCAAACTCACAACAGAGAGATCCTTCATCCACTGTTCACTGCCCAAATACATGAAATAGCCAGGGCTGAGCCAGGCCAGTCAGAAACCCAGAATTCCACCTGGGTTTCCCATGTGGGTGGCAGGGGCCCAAGCATCTGAGCCATCTTCTACTGCCTCCCAAGATGCATTAGTAGGAAGTTGGATCAGAGACAGGTGACCCAAGTGGTAGCTTAAACTGCTGAGCCACAATGCCTAAGCCAGATTGCCTGTTTTAAAACCTGGCACCAGGGCCAGCGCTATGGCGTGGCAGGTGAAGCTGCCACCTGCAGTGCCGACATCCCATATGGGCGCCATTTCACACCCCGGCATCTCCACTTCCGATCCAGCTCTCTGCTGTGGCCTGGGAAAGCAGTGGAGGATGGCCCAGGTCCTTGGGTCCCTGAGCCCTCATGGGAGACCTGGAGGGGGCTCCTGGCTCCTGGCTTTGGATCAGCCCAGCTCCAGCTGTTGCAGTCAGTTGGGGAGTGAGCCAGCAGATGGAAGACCTCTCTCCCTCTCTCTGCTTCTCCTTTCTCTGTGTAACTCTGACAAATAAATCTAAAAAAAAAAAAACTGGCACCAGCATGGGTATAGAAGTATCACCTTCCAAGAATCCACAACTGTAAGTTAAATCTCACCTCATGCACAGTCAAAATCTCTCTACCTACCTGATCTGAAAAATACAAACCAAGAATTTAGCATAAAATGGTCCCAAAATGGCAGTGGCCCAGGGTGCCTGGCAGAAACAAATGTAAGTCTTTGTTAGAGGAACTCCCCCGCATCTCAGACCTCAAGTAATTCCCATAGATAAAAGTTACAAAGAAAAAGAATAACTTACAGTCAAATACCACTAAACACTCAAGGAAATGTGGTACCATGAACAAGAACCGGTGTGATGGGCAATTTTTTGTAGCACATTTTCTGGGTTGAGGGATACCCAGGTGTCTGGTCAGGTGTTATTTTGGGCATGTCTGTGAAGGTGTTTCTGGAGATTAGTGTTTGTGTCAGTAGACTGGGTAAAAAAGATCCACCCTCATCAGTGTGGGCAGGCACCATCTAATCCATTGGGCACCCAGAAAGAACAGGCAGACTGAGAGTGAATTTGTTCATTCTTCTTCTTCTTTTTAAAGATTTATTTAGGCCGGCGCCGTGGCTCAATGGGTTAATCCTCTGCCTGCGGCGCCAGCACACCAGGTTCTAGTCCCGGTCAGGGCACCGGATTCTGTCCCAGTTGCTCCTCTTCCAGTCCAGCTCTCTGCTACGGCCCGGGAGTGCAGTGGAGGATGGCCCAAGTGCTTGGGCCCTGCACCCCATGGGAGACCAGGAGAAGCACCTGGCTCCTGCCTTTGGATCAGCGAGGTGCGCCGGCTGCAGCGCGCCGGCTGTGGCGGCCATTGGAGGGTGAACCAACAGCAAAGGAAGACCTTTGTCTCTCTCTCTCTCACTGTCCACTCTGCCTGTCAAAAAAAAAAAAAAAAGATTTATTTATTTATTTGAAAGGTAGAGTTATAAAGAGACAGACACACAGAGAGATCTTCCATGCACTGGTTCACTCCCCAAATGGCCAAAACAACTGGAGCTAGGCCAATCACCAGATCCAAAGCCAGAAGCCAAGAGTGTTTTCCGGGTCTCTGGAAGTGCAGGGGGTCAAGCACTTGGGCCGTCCTCCACTGCTTTCCCCAGCGCATTTGCAGGGAGCTAGATCAGAAGTGGAGCAGCCATGACTAGAACCGGTGCCTTATGGGATGCCGGTGCTGTAGGCCAGCCCCTTTTCTTGCTTCTTGACCAGGAACATTCATTCTTGCTGTCAGACATGGAGCTCCCAGTTCCCAGGCTGCCAGCCTTGCATTTCGAGTTATGTCATTAGCTCCTCTTGATTGCTCAGGCCTCTGGGTGTGGACAGGATGACATCCCAGACTCTCCTGGTTTTCCAGCTTTCAGACAGTGTATTGAGGGACATCTCAGCATTTGTGTGAGCCAGTTCCCATAATAGATCCCCTCCCGTATGTCTGAATATGCACAATCCATTCTGTTTCTCGGGAGAACCCTAGGAGAACCAACCAGAAAACAACAAGGAATAGCAGAAACGCACCTGCAAAGCATTCAACTATTCAAATTATGAGAAATAGTATAAAATAACTATATTTAGTATACAGAAATGAAATAATCTTGTTGCCTTTGGCTTATATTTCTGGTCTCTGTGCTGACTGGATCTTAGACTACAATGTTGGATAGAATTGGTGATGATGGGTGTATTTTTCATGTTCACAACATTTTTAAAAATTTATTAGAAAGACAGAGATAGACATAGATCTTCCATCTACCATGTTTGTTACTTCAATACTTCTGATATTTCTTCTTTAGGATATTTATTGTAAGATTTTTGGAAATTTCTCTTATCAGGTAAAGAAAATGTTATTTTATTCCTCTAAGAATGTTTGGTGAATGTATGTTCAGTTTTATCAAAGGCTGTCTCTGTATCTTTTCACATAATCATATAATGTGATCAATTACATTCAGAGATTTTTCCCATATTGTATTTTACTTTCCTGGGATAATCCCAACTTATTCATGAATTATTATGATTTATTTTACATGTAACATTAGGTTCAACCTGCTAACATTTTGTTGGAGGTTTTCACATCTATACAAATAAATGAAATGAGCCTGACAGCTTCCTGTCTTTATTATCAAGTATTTGGTTTCTAGATTAGTCTAGCCTCCTAGAATGGGCCTATCATTTCTGTTTTTTTTTTTTCTCTGAAAAAGTTTGCAAAAGATTTGAATGATCAGGCCTGCACCGCGGCTCACTAGGCTAATCCTCCGCCTTGCGGCGCCAGCACACCAGGTTCTAGTCCCAGTCGGGGCACCAGATTCTGTCCCGGTTGCTCCTCTTCCAGGCCAGCTCTCTGCTGTGGCCAGCAAGTGCAGTGGAGGATGGCCCAAGTGCTTGGGCCCTGCACCCCATGGGAGACCAGGAAAAGCACCTGGCTGCTGCCATCAGATCAGCGCGGTGCACCGGCCGCAGCGCGCTGGCCACGGCGGCCATTGGAGGGTGAACCAACGGCAAAGGAAGAACTTTCTCTCTGTCTCTCTCTCTCACTGTCCACTCTGCCTCTGCCTGTCAAAAAAAAAAAAAAAAAGATTTGAATGATCTGATATTTGTAACTTCAGTAGAATATAGCTGTAAAACCATCTAAAACTGGAGTTTTATTTATGGAAAAGTTGTTTTAGCTATTGCTTCTTTCTTTAACACAACTATTTAAAGGACTATTTCAGGATTTCTATTTCTTTTCGAGTCACTTCAAAGAAGTTAGATTTTTAAAATATATATCTGTGTTTTCACATGTATTGTTGTAAGGTTGATAACATTGTCTTGCTGTCATTCAACTCTGTGTCACCTGTTACTGCTTCCCCCTGCGTAATATGTATCTGTATTTTCTCTCTTTTGTTTGTCCACATTTTCATCATTTTAAAGAATCAAATGCTTAGCTTCTTGGCTTTGTTGTTCCTCTCTATTTTCTCTTTTCTAATTTGTTGATTTCTGCTCTTATTTTTGTTATCCACTTCCTCCTGCTCTCTTTAGGTATGTTCCTTCTTTAAGTTAGTGGTCAAGTTGGAAAGTTATCTTCTTAATTTTCAACTTTTCTTCTTTTATACTATAAATACGTAAGGCTACAAACTATCCTTGAAGAACTTTTTTTCATTGCATCTCATAGGTATTCATGATCATTTCTAATATCAATTCTAAGCATTTTTAAATTCTCATTATAATTTCTTCTTTGACCTATGAGTTATTTGGAAAAGTAGTTTTCATTTCCAAATACCAATACTAGTTTATGTTTTTGATCCGAACTTCTTACTTAATTTAATTGTGATCAAAGAATGTCGCCGTAGAACACTTGCTCTTTGAAGTTTGTTGAAAGTTGCTCTGTGACTCGGACATAACCAGTGTTTGAGATTGCTTTGTACGTGCTTATAGTGATATCCAAATGGGTGCCCATTATCCTTGCCCCAAGGTTGTAGCCATGGGCTGTCCCTCCTACATTTGTCATGAAGACATTCAAGCAGACCTACACAGGGAGAACCCAAGGCTTCCTCCCAACCACTAGCACCAACTCATTAATTATGTAATTATTTGGAAGCAAATCCTCCAGCTCTAGTCAAGCCATCAGACTGCTGCAGTCCCTGACAACATCTCTCCAAATGCATGAGAAATCTTGAGCAAAAACCACCCAGCTAAGCCGCAATGAATGTGCTATAATGAATGTTCGCTGTTGGTCTACACTACTGTCTTTGTATAGCAACTGCACAACTAGGACAAGTCTGCAGGTTTGGTAATATCTAATTGTAGGAAGCAAAAGTTTGCAGATGTCATGCCTCTGTTGATCATTTTGTTTATTGTTATCTTCAATATATTTACTGGATTTCTAGCTACTTTGTCAACAATTTAAGAGAATGGGTAGAGGCTGGCGTTGTGTGGCATATTGAGTAAAGCCACCACCCCAACACCAGCATCACACATGGATGCCAGTTCAAGTCCTGGTTGTTCCACTTCCAATCCAGTTCCCTGCGAATGGCCTGGGAAGAGCAGCAGAAGATGGCCCAAGTGCTTGGGCCCCTGCCACCCACATGGGAGACCTGGATGAAGCCCTTGGCTCCTTGCTTGGCCTGGCCCAGTGCTGGCCATTGCAGCCAACCAGGAACTGAACCAGCAGATGGAAGATCTCTCTCTCTCTCTCTCTGTAACTTTCAAATAAATAAATAAATCTTACAAAAAGAAAAGAAAATGTGTAGATCTCCCACAGAAATGTGCATTTGTCTATTATCTTTTGTAGCTCTATCAAATTTTCCTTATAAATATGAGGATATTTCAGAGTTCGTGAAAAAAGCTATGCATGAATTTCAAATATTTTCTGCACCAAAATAAAATTATTTTTAATGTAAAAAATCATTATTTTTATGATGATGACACAATTGCTTACTTAGGAAATAGCAAAGAATCTAAACAAACTGTTAGGAGTACTTGTATATAGCAAGATGTCCGGATAAAAGATCAACATACAAAGTCATTTGCATATTTATGCACTAGCATAATAACAATGCGTGTAATGTTTAAAAGTACATCATTAATAGATCTAATAAAATGAATAAAACTATAAAACTGAAAGTCATTAAAAAGACATAAATGGATATTTCATATTCACAGACTAAAATTACATTTTTAAATGATGCCAGCTCTTACCATGTGTGACTCTAATTCAATGCAATTTATTTTTTTTAAAGATTTATTTATTTATTTATTTAAGAGGTAGAATTACAGATGGAGAGAGGGAGAGACAGAGAGAGAGGTCTTCCATCTGCTGGTTCACTCCCCAAATGGCCACAACAGCCGGGACTGGAACAGCCTGAACCCAGGAGCCAAGAGCTTCTTCCAGGTCTCACATGGGTTCAGGGCCCAAGCACTTGGGTCATCTTCCACTGCTTTCCCAGGCCACTAGCAGGGAGCTGAATCAGAAGAGGAGCAGCCAAGACTACTACACCACAGTTCCAGCCCCTCATTGCAATTTCAGTCAAAATACCATGTGATCTGATCAATTGATTCTAAAATTAATATAGAAAAGTACAGCAAAAAGAATGACTAACATACATTTTTAAAATATCTTATCATAGGGGCTGGCATTGTGGTATAGTAGGTTAAGCCTCCGCCTGCAGTGCCAGCATCCCATATGGGCGCTGGTTCGAGTACTGGTTGCTCCACTTCTGATCCAACTCCCTGCTAATAGCCTGGGAAAGCAGTGGCAGATGGCCCAAGTGCTTAGGCCCCTGCGCTCACATGGGAGACCCAGAAGCAGCTCCTGGCTCCTGGCTTCAGATGGGCCCAGCTCTGGCTATTGTGGCCATTTGGGGAATAGACCAGCAGATGGAAGACACTTCTCTCTGTCTCTCCCTCTCTCTCTCCGTAATTCTGCTTCTCAAATAATAAATAAATCTTAAGCAAAAGAAATTTTAAAAATCCTTTTTATCATAAAAAATTTAAAGCATATACCAAAAAAACTGAGAATAATACTTATAAACACAAGGCCAATGTTGTTTAATCTATATTTTCTATGCTCCTCTTTGTATTATTTTGAAACAAGTCATGGACATAATTTATTAATAAATGTTTTAGTATGTATCTCTGTAAGAACTTTTTTGTTAAACATAATTACAATTATATTACCACATCTAAATTAATTATATTAGTACATCTAAAAATGTAACATTCTTTAATGTCATCAAATATCTAATCAAATATCCAATTAAGTTCCAATTCTTCTCATAGATTGTAATCAATTGATGTCAGTTAAGTTTTCTTAGTCTTTCTGTTCTTTCTTTCCTTTTTGGGGGAGGAGGGATTTATTCCCCTAAGAAACTAGATTATTTATCCTGAATTTTTCCCACAGTTTAGATACCCTAACTCTAACCCTATCTTCCATAGTTCCTGTAAATTGGAAATTAAACCTAGGGATTTGATCAGAGGCAGGTTCAATTTTGAGTCAAGAATTCTTGGCCAGCACCGCAGCTCACTAGGCTAATCCTCCACCTGCAGCACCGGCACACCAGGTTCTAGTCCCAGTCAGGGCGCCGGATTCTGTCCCGGTTGCCCCTCTTCCAGGCCAGCTCTCTGCTGTGGCCCGGGAGTGCAGTGGAGGATGACCCAAGTCCTTGGGCCCTGCACCCCATGGGAGACCTGGAGAAGCACCTGGCTCCTGGCTTCAGATCAGCGTGGTGCGCCAGCCACAGCAGCCATTGGAGGGTGAACCAACGGCAAAGGAAGACCTTTCTCCCTGTCTCTCTCTCTCTCTCACTGTTCACTCTGCCTGTCAAAAAAAAAAAAAAAAAAAAAAAAAAAAAAAAGAACTCTTTATAGGTAGTGTAATATTACCACCAGTAGAATTAGCACATCTGGCTGTTGCTCTTCATTTGAAATCCCTTTTATGTATTACAGATTGAAAAATGTCAGAGAAGTTATTATACAAGGGGAGGACATCAAAAAGTTTGTGGAAAATGGAATTAAAAGTTAAAAATTAAAAATATAAACTTAATTTCTCAACATAAGCTCCATCAGATCAATATATCTTTGCAGTGAGAGATGGCCCACATCTTTGGGCCCCTTCACCCACATGGGAGACTGAGAAGAAGCTCCTGACTCCTGGCTTTGGACTGGCACAGCTCCGGCTGCTATGGCCATTTGGGGAGTGAACCAGCAGATGGAAGACCTCTCTCTGTCTCTCCTTCTCTCTTTCTCTCCCTCTCACTGTTTGTAACTCTACCTCTCAAATAAATAAAGAAAATTTAAAAATAGACAGCTTTGTAGGTGATCATATCAGGCATTTATTTCATCTCTAAAGAACTGAGGACTCTGGTAATTTAACCAAGTCAGTGCAGTCTTTTTGTTAAGTGAAGAAAAATGAGTGTCTTTTAAAGATTAATTTATTTATTTAAATGGCAGATTTACAGAGAGAGAAGGAGAGAGAGAGATAAATCTCCCATCTGCTGATTCACTCCCCAAATGGCCACAATAGCCAGGGCTAGGCCAGGCCAAAGCCGGGAGCCAGGAGCTGCATGTAGGTCTCCTACATAGAGGAAGGGGCCCAAAGACTTGGGCCATCGTCCACTGCTTTCCCAGGTACATTAGCAGGGAGCTGGATCAGAAGTGGAGCAGCCAGGACTGGAATCAGCACCCATATGGGATGCCAGCATTACAGGCAGTGGCCGGCCCCTCTTTTAAAGATTTTTAAGATTAGGCAACCAAAAGGAGTGAGAACGATTGGGAGGTAGATGTCTACAGTTGTTCTGCGAAGCTTTGGCTGACTTTCTGAAGCACTCTCATAACAAACGCATATTCATTGACCCTCCAGAAAGTCAGCCAGCAAAATGCCTTGAGGATCCCAGAAACTGTTGGCATGACCTTTGCACTTGACTGGTCTGCTCAGGCTTTGACTGGACAACACCCACGTCTTAGTAGCCATTGCTTTGATCATGTTTTGTCTTCAGGGTAGTCCTGGTGATGCCAGGACTCATCTCCTGTTAAAATTCTTCAGAAAAATTCTTCAGAACCTTGCTCCCAATTGTTGCAGATTTCCACTGAAAACTGCTCTTGTCTGTTGAGCTGAGCATAACGGTTTGGGCACCCGTCAAGCAGAATGGCTGCTCCACTTCAACTGTTAGATCAGAATTGAGCCAGTTGAGATGTCCATGGAGTTGGCTACTGTTTCTGCTGTTGAGCACTGGTCCCCTTTAGTTAGAACATGAACATGACTAATTTTTTCCTCCCTAGTTGATGTGAATGGTCTGCCACTACTGGCTTCATCTTCAACGTAATCTCATCTCTTCTTAAGACAACTTATCTATTTGTAAACTGCTGATTTCTTCCAGGTGTGTGTTGTGTGTGTGTGTGTATTTTTTTTATTTGTTTGACAGGTAGAGATGTAGACAGTGAGAGAGAGAGAGACAGAGGGAAAGGTCTTCCTTCCGTTGGTTCACTCCCCAAATGGCTGCTACAGCCGGAGCTGAGCAGATCCAGAAACCAGAAGCTTCTTCCAGGTCTCCCACATAGGTGCAGAGGCCCGAGGACTTGGGTCAATCTTCCGCTGCTTTCCTAGTCCATAGCAGAGAGCTGGATCAGAAGAGGAGCAGACTTGAACCTGCAATCAAATGAGATCCCGGTGTGGCAGGTTGAGTCTTAGCCCACTGTGCCACAGCACCAGCCCCCAGTAGGGGTTGTTTTCAAATGGATGTCTTATCCTTCCTAGTGGCTCCAACTAGATCCTGTAACAACATGTTATAACAAATTAGTATGTTTTTATTATAAAAAATTTGAAATGCACACATAGTTTTCCATAATATGCATATTTGATTATTTTTGAAGACTCACAGTACAATTACCTTCTCATTTATTGGCATAAATACTTCTGCAAAAAGAAAACTTCCCTCTTCAGTCATTTTATTACATATTTCATATGCAGTTTATACAGGGAAAACATGAAAACACTTGATTTGGTCCCTTCGGCTTTTGATTTTAACAACTATGAGTTGTAGAAAAACTAAACATTGACCTTGAAAAGTAGAAGCAGAATGGGAGAGAGCTGTGGCCACAAAAAGCAGTCCAAAATGCATCATAGAACAAAATATGAACTGTAAGATATGAAGGCTTCCAAAAAACGCGCAGGAGCACATCTTTGAAGTGGACAGATTTTCCTCAAGCATGATGCAGAAGGTGCTACCCAGCTGAGAAGACATCGACAGACTTGATTTGTTAAAATTAAAGACTCAGGGTCATCAAAAGAGAATGAGAGGCTGGCACTGCGGCTCACTAGGCTAATCCTCTGCCTGCGGCGCCGGCACACCGGGTTCTAGTCCTGGTCGGGGCACCGGATTCTGTCCCAGTTGCCCCTCTTCCAGGCCAGCTCTCTGCTGTGGCCCAGGAGCGCAGTGGAGGATGGCCCAAGTACTTGGGCCCTGCACCCCATGGGAGACCAGAAGAAGCACCTGCCTCCTGCCGGATCAGTGCAGCACGCAGGCCGCAGCAGCATTGGAGGGTGAACCAACTGCAAAGGAAGACCTTTCTCTCTCTCTCTCTCTCTCTCTCTCACTGTCCACTCTGCCTGTCAAAAAAAAAAAAAAAGTGAGAGAGAATGAGAAACCACAGACGACACAAAATTATTTTCAATACATGTATCCAATAAAGAACTTGTACCTAGAATATGCAAAGAACCCCTATAAATCAATAAGAAACAAAGAAGCTAAGATTTTTACTAAGCGAAGTAAACAAGTACAGAAAGACAAACATCACATGATGTCACTCATATGTAAAGTCTAAAAAATAAGTAATCTCATAGAAGTTAAAAATAAAATGGTGGTCACCAGAGATTGGGGAGGGAAGGAGGAAGGGAGGAACAAGGAAAGGTTGACTGACAAGTACTTGGTTATAGACAGGTAGGAGTGAGAAGTTCTGGGGTTCTATTGGGGTGACTATAGATAATGTACTATACAAGATAGGATTTGGGATGCCTCCACTATAAAGAAATGATAAATATGTGATAAATATGTTTCTTCTGATCGGATTTTACACAATCTATACATGCAACAAAAGATCATACAGTACCCCATAAATATGCACAATGTTTATGTCTGGTAAATTTTCTAAATAAAAAATAATTTTAATAAACAAAAAAATTGAAATGAACATTCTCCAAAAAGGATGACTAACTGACCGACAAGCAGATGACAAAATGTTTAACGTTATTACTCATGACGTCAGTAGGATACCGTCATCCACCCAACAGAATGCTACCATTAAAAAAGATCGGCAAGGGGCAGGTGTTTGGCCTGGTGGCTAAGACGCTAGTTAAGATGTCTGAGTGTGGGTGGGAGGACAGGTATGGTAGGAAGAATAACTATATTCCTAAAGTTGTACTTACGAAATTTGTATTCCTTAAACAATAAATTTTAAAAAAATGTCTGAGTCCCATTTCAGAGTGCCTGAGTTTGATTCCAAGTTCTGGCTCTCAGTTCAACTTCCTGCCAATGCAAACCCTGGGAAGCAACAGGTAATGGCACAGTGGTTGGATCCCTGATATCCATGTTGGGGACCTGGATTGAGTTCCTAGTCCTTGGCTTTGACCCAGCCCAGTCCTGGACATCATAGGCATTTGGTGGGTGAACAAACAAATGGGAGTGCATTCTCGCTCCTTTCCCCTCTGTGTGTGTGTGTGTATGTCTGTCTCTTGAATAATATTTAAAAAAAAAAAAAGATCAACAATACCAAGTGTGGGTAACACGTGGAGCAATTAGAACTCATTGCTGGTAAGACTGTAATGACAAAACCATCTTGGAAAACTGTTTGTCAGTGTCCACTGAAGCTAAATCTTGGCCTACTTACGACCCAGGAATTCTACTCCTGGATATAAATTCCTCCACAAACCTGTGCATAATCCTACCAAAAATATGCACAAGAACGTGCATAACAACTTAACTCATAGTGGCCAAAAATTGTTCATTGAAGAAAATATGTAAATAAATTATGAAATTTTCCACTGACACGATAGAAAATCATACAGCAACAGCAACAAAAAAGAACCTTCTACTGTGGCACACAACAACATAGCAAAATACTACATGCTTGACTCTGAAAGCATGGTCCACTCACCAGCAGCACCAGCTGGGGGCTTGCTAGAGGTGCAGATCTGAGGCCCCACCACACGCCACCGAGTCAGAGCCCACAATTTAACAAATTCACCAGGTGATTCACATACACATTAAGGCTTGAGAAATGCTGTTCTATTTCTTCTTTTGAGTGATGATTACATAAAACGTAAATTTTCATCAACCCACACATTAAAGATCGTACTTTAGACTACACACATTAAAATACATTTAAGATTTACTTTACTATGTTTTTTTTTTTTTTTAAGTTTGATAAAACGTAAAGTAAGGGTAATGATTTGGTTCCCTAGCACGTTTCAGAGGTGACCAATAAGGGCTACTTTGGTAGCATTCTGATCTCACGTACTTAAACATATTCGGTGTAGTTTAATCCATTAAAGCTATTATTCCACTTAGGCTCTATTTTTCCCATCTTTGGCCAAAGGTGGCCTCTTCATGCTGGCTGCTGGGTCCTTCACAAATCAAGAAATGTTTGGTAATTTCTGTGCTTTCTAACATAAGAAAGTATCTCGACGCATTTTATAAATTTTTTCTACCAGACTGAAATAGCCATTTTCCCAAGGAACCAGAGTGCTTTTTAATGCAAATGGTATTCACAGCTCCAAACTGGGTAACTAAAAGATATCATTAATTACCCTAAACACTTTTGAAAAAGGAGGAAGAGGAGAAGAAGAAGGAGGTATAAATTTCCCTATCAGAAATCGGGGTTTATTAAGAAAATACAGCATCAAGATGATGTAGTACTGGCTCAGAGAGAAACAAATGGTCCCTCTAATATACCACAGAGCTCAAAAGCAGACTTGTACTTGGAACTTGCATATATGACAGAGGTGGCATGGCAGATAAGTGGGAAAAGGAGGAAAGGGATTATTTGTTTGGAAAAAGACTTAATTGCATCTCTACTTCCCACAACTTGAGTTGGATTGAGCGATGACTTAAATGTCAAATACAAAAACTCTTCGTACAAGTTGTATTAGTCTGGGTTCTCCAGAAAAAAAGATCCAATAGGGTGTATGTGTGTGTGTGTGTGCACATGTGCATGGATAAATGGGTGGGCGGGTAGGTAGGTAGGTAAATAGATGGAGGTAGAGATGATTGATAGATAATAAGGAATTAGTTCATTCTATACACTATTATGGAAAATGAGAGGTCTCAAGATCTGTAATAGGCAAGCTGAAATAGTGTAGTTCCAGTCCAAGTCTAAAGATGGGAGAAGACCAGGGCAAGTGTGTGGCAGCAGGTTAAGCTGCAGTCTGCAGCATCAGCATCCCACATGGGCGCCAGTTTGAGTCCTGCTGCACCACTTTCAATCCAGCTCCCTGCTAATGTGCCTGGCAAAGCATTGGAAGATGGCCCAAGTCCTTGGGCCCCTGCATCCACGTGGGAGTCCCAGAAAAAGCTCCTGGCTCCTAGCCAAAGCCTGGCACAGCCCTAGACATTGCAGCCATCTGGGGAGTGAACCAGCAGATAGAAGATTCTCTCTCTCTCTCTCTCTCTCTCTCTCTCTCTCTGTAACTCTGCCTTCTAAATAAAGGAAATAAAATAAAGATAGGAGAAGACCAACATCCTAGGTCAAAGACAATCAGACATAGAGAATTCTTCCCTCCTCAGTCTTTTTATTCTAGTCTGGTCTTCAATGGATTGGAGGAGGGCCATCCATACTGGGTAAGGCCATCTGCTTTACTCAGACTGCGATGCAAGTGTTAGCCTCATCTAGAAACACCTTCACAGACACAACCATAAACAACGTTGAACCAAATATCTGGACCTTCTGTAGCTAAGTTCACACATAAAATAAACCATCACAGAAGTATAGGTAGGGGCTGGTGTTGTAGCATAGAGGGCAGAGCCACTGCCTGCAGTGCCAGCATTCCATATGGGGACTGGTTCCAGTCGTGGCTGCTCCTCTTCCAATCCAGCTCTCTGCTATGGCCTGGGAAAGCAGTAGAAAATGGCCCAAGTCCTTGGGCCCCTGCACTCACATGGGAGACCCAGAAAAATCTTCTGGCTCCTGGCTTTGGATCAGCACAGTTCTAGCCATTGCAGCCAACTGGAGAGTGAACCAGCAGATGGAAGACCTCTCTCTCTCTCTCTCTCTCTCTCTCTCTCTCTCTCTCTCTCTGCTTCTCCTTCTCTCTCTGTGTAACTCTGACTTTCAAATAAATAAATAAATCTTAAAAAAGGAAGGAAGGAAGGAAGGAAGGAAGGAAGGAAGGAAGGAAGAAAGAGAGAGAGAGAGAGAGAGAGAGAGAGAAAGAGAGAAAGAAAGGCCGGCGCTGTGGCACAGAGGGTTAAAGCCCTGGCCTGAAGCACTGGCATCCCATATGGACACCGGTTCTAGTCCCAGCTTCTCCTCTTCTGATCCAGCTCTCGCTACGGCCTGGGAAAGCAGTGGAGGATGGCCCAAGTCCTTAGTCCCTGCACCCACGTGGGAGACCAGGAAGAAGCTCTTGGCTTCTGGCTTCGGATCGGCGCAGCTCTGGCCATTGCGGCCATCTGGAGAGTGAACCAGTGGATGGAAGACCTTTCTCTCTGTCTCTGCCTCTCTCTGTAACTCTTTCAAATAAAAAATAAATAAACAAAATTAAAAAGAAAGAAAGAAAGAAAGAAAAGCTCTCCTGTAAGATCTGAGTTAATCAAATCTTAGGCAGAGGCCAAAGCTACCCATTCTTCCACCTGCTAATGTAGGTTTTAAGGCCCTGTTTTAGGAGCCGGCGCTGTGATGTGGCGGGTAAAGCTGTTGCCTGCAGTGCCTGCATCCAGTATGGGTGCTGGTTCAAGTGCTGCTCCACTTCTGATCCAGCTCTCTGCTAAGGCCTGGGAAAGCAATAGAAGAAGGCCCAAGTCCTTGGGCCCCTGCACCTGCATGGGAGACCTGAAGGAAGCTCCTGGCTCCTGGCTTTGGATTGGCCCAGCTCTAGCTATTGCAGCCATTTGGGGAGTGAACCAATGGATAGAAGACCTCTTTCTCTCTCCCTCTCTCTCTCTCTCTCTCTCTTTGTCTCTCTCTCTGCTTCTGCCTCTCTGTAACTCTGTCTTTCAAATAAATAAATAAATAAATCTTTAAAAAAATAAAAAGAAGGTAAATAACTTTGTACCTTGGATTAGAGTTTTTTATTCAAAGATTTATTTATTTATTTGAAAGAGTTACAGAGAGAGAGAGAGAGGAAGAGAGACACAGAGAGAATTTTCCATCTGCTGATTCACTCCCCAAGTGGCCACCACTGCCAGGGTTGGGCCAGGCCAAAGCCAGAGCCAGGAGTTTCTTACAGGTCTCCCACATGGGTGCAGAGGCTCAAGGCCTTGAGCCATCTTCTACTGCTTTCCCAGGCCACAGCAGAGAGCTGGATCGGAAGTGGAATAGCTGGGACTCAAATCGGCACCCATATGGGATGCTGACGTTACAAATGGCGGCTTATCCCACTGCTCACAGTGCCAACCCTGAGAGATTTTCTTAAATGAGGTATTCCTAAAAGTGTTATCTAGAAAAGAAAAGTTTGATACATTTGACTTCTAAAATTTAAGAATTTCTATGAATGGGGCCAGCATTGTGGTACAGTTGGTTAAGGAACTGCTTGCAATGCCAGTATTCCATAAGTGCTGGTTGGAGTCCCAGCTGCTCTACTTCCAATCCAACTCCCTGCTAATGCACCTGGGGAAGCAGTGGAAGATGGCCCGAAAGTCTGTGCCCCTGCCACCCGTGTGGGAGACCCAGTGGAGTTTGTGATCCTGTTACGACAATTTGGGGATTAAACCAGCAGATGGAAGATCTGTGTGTGTGTGTGTGTGTGTGTGTATTTCCCTCTCTCTGTAAACTCTGCCTTTCAAATACATGAATAAATAAAACATTTTTTTAAAAAATCTATTCACGGGCCAGCGATGTGGCTAAGGTCTGTGGCACTGGCATCCCATATGAGTGCTGGTTCATTTCCCAGCAGCTCCTCTTCTTTTTTTTTTCTTTTTAAATAATTTTAAAGGATTTATTTATTTATTTGAAAGTCAGAGTTACACAGAGAGAGAAGGAGAGGCAGAGAGAAAGAGAGGTCTTCCATCCGCTGATTCACTCCCCAGTTGGCCACAACGGCTAAAGCTGCACTGATCTGGAGCCAGAAGCTTCTTCTGGGTCACCCACGTAGGTGCAGGGGCCCAAGGACTTGGGCCATCTTATACTGCTTTCCCAGGCCATAGCAGAGAGCTGGGTCAAAAGTGGAGCAGCCAGGTCTTGAACTGGCACCCATATGGGATGCCAGCACTGCAGAAGGCGGCTTTACTCCTACGCCACAGCACTGGCCCTTGCTCCTCTTCTGATCCAGCACTCTGTTTATGGCCTGTGAAAGCCTAGAAGATGACCCAAGTGCATCCACGTGGGAGACCAGAAGAGGCTCCTGGCTCCTGGCTTCAGATCAGCACAGTTCCGGCCATTGCGGCCAACTGGGGAGTGAACCAGCAGATGGAAGACCTCTCTCTCTGTCTCTCCCTCTCTCTGTAACTCTACATCTCAAAAAAAATCTTTAAAAAATATATTCCTAAATCATCCTTTAAAAAGTGAAAAGCTTTTTAGGAGTTATTTTTTAGGAGTTATTTGTAATATGCACAAGTGTGACTGATCAATAATTGTTATCAATAAATTTTTATTTCTTTATATGAACTCATTTCAATTCACTAATAAAATGACAATCAATGGGGCTGGTGCTATGGCCTAGCAGGTAAAGCTGCTGCCTGTCCTTGGGCCCCTGCACCCACATAGGAGACCCACAAGAGGCTCCTGACTTCGGATTGACCCAGCTCTAGCCGTTTCGACCATTTAGGGACTGAACCAGCAGATGGAAGATCTCTCTCTCTCTCTACCTCTCCCTCTGCCTTTTTGTAACTCTGAAAATAAATTAAACTCTGTAAATAAATCTTAAAAAAATTAATAAATACAATAAAATGATAGTCAACTAGAAAATTAGATGATACATGAGCAAGCTCCATGAGCAAGGACTTCTCACAGGGAACACGCACAGTTCACAGACCTGAAGGCATACTCAGACTCATTAGTAACTAGGAAAATGAACGAAAGATCAGTCTACACTCATAAATTTGCCAGAAATGGGGAAATCTGACCATTTCAGATGTTGAACAGAGTGTGAACCAGCGGGATCTCTTACACATTTCTCATGGAGGTATAAATTAGAACACAATTTTAAAATAATTTACCATTAGCTTGCATAGTTTGCCATTCTTAGAGCTTCAAAAATAATATTCAAAGCATTAATGATGGCTGGCACCACGGCTCAATAGGCTAATCCTCCGCCTGCAGCGCCGGCACACCGGGTTCTAGTCCCGGTCGGGGCGCTGGATTCTGTCCCGCTTCCCCCTCTTCCAGGCCAGCTCTCTGCTGTGGCCCAGGAAGGCAGTGGAGGATGACCCAAGTGCTTGGGCCCTGCACCCCATGGGAGACCAGGAGAAGCACCTGGCTCCTGCCTTCGGATCAGTGCGGTGCACTGCCGCAGCGCACCAGCCACAGTGGCCACTGGGGGATGAACCAACGGAAAAGGAAGACCTTTCTCTCTGTCTCTCTCTCTCACTGTCCACTCTGCTTGTCAAAAAAAAAAAAAAAAGTATTAATGAACAGAACCACATGGTTCTGACCCATCAGAACAGATGTCTAACTTGCCAAACCGGATGCTATCCAGTAGCTCTGCTGGTATGTCCTAGCTGACCACTACTCCCATATATGCTACAACACTGCATTTCACCCCTAGCTATGTCCCTACTGGAAACTCTTGATCATATTTATCAAGAGACAAATGAAGGAATATTCATAGCAAGACTGTTTGCAGTAAGAAAAAAAAACTAGTCATAACTAAAATGCCCATTAACCAAAGAATGGATAAAATAATATTGGAATACATGAAGAAATATGTACTCCATGAGATGTTCCATGAAATATGTATTCAATGAAATAGTCTATAAAGCATACATAAAATGGATAAATATTATTTAATATAATGTTAATTTGAAAAAATTAAGTCTTAGAATATTATATAGCATAATGTCCTTTCCATATAGTTAAAAAATGGCTACATTGAGCTATTTATTTAGGTCAGATTCATATTTAACAAAGCTATAAGAACAAAGAGAATGGTAATCATAAATTAGGAAAGGAAGAGGTAAAGTTGGAGGGGGAAACAGCTGGGTAGCTCTTCTGGCTGTTGAGTTGGGATGGTGGGATTATTTTATAAATACATTTGCACACCCATTTATACAGAAAATAGGAAAGCTATGCCCAATGACAGTGAACCATAAAACAAAGATTATGAATTATCCAAGTCTGTGTATGTCACATTCATTAAAAAATAAAAGACAAACTTGAAATGTGAGCAGAGAATGAGGAATTTTAAAGAATGATCAAGCAGTTAAGTAACTAAAATAACCTCAAGAAGTGAAAAATATAATAACTCAAATTAGGAACTCAGTAAATGAGTTAAAAGTCAGCTGAACTTAGGTGCCACCAGAATAAGTGAACAGGAAGATCAAGCTGAAACACTACCCAGAAGGCATCAGAGAGAGAGAAAGCTCTCAGAGCAAGGTCAAGAAACAGGGTGGGCCTGGGGCTGGCACTGTGCCGTAGCAGGTAAAGCTGCCTCCTGCAGTGCCAGCATCCCATATTGGCGCCGCTTCGAGACCTAGCTCCTGGGAAAGCAGGAGAAAATGGCCCAAGTCCTTGGACCCCTGCACCCATGTGGGAGACCCAGAAGAAGCTCCTGGATCCTGGCTTCAGATTGGCGCAGCTCTGGCCATTGTGACCACCTGGGGAGTGAACCAGCGGGTGGAAGACCTCTCTCTCTCTCTCTCTCTCTCTCTCTCTCTCTCCTTCTCTCTGTGTAACTCTGACTTTCAAATAAATAAATACATCTGAAAGAAAGAAAGAAAGAAAGAAAGAAAGAAAGAAAGAAAGAAAGAAAGAAAGAAAGAAAGAAAGAAAGAAAGAAAACATGGTAGGCCTAACTGTCCCTAATTAGAAGCCCCAACAAGAGGAAGAGTCTAAGGCAGAAGCAATATGTGGAGAAATAATGGCTGATGATTTTCCAGAATCAGTGAACATACTAAACTACCGATAGCCAACAAATTTCAAGTAGGATAATTAAAAAGGAATCCACAACTACAACAACATACTGGAAAACCGAAGACAAGAAGAATTGAGAAGCAGCCAGAGAAAAGACAGGTTGTCTTCAAAAAGCACCAGATAAGCTGACAGCCGACTTCACATCCAAAGGACGGTGGAAAGCAGTGTTCACGAGTGGAAGGAACAAAACAGTCACCCTAGAAATCTACACCCCACAGAAAAGACTCTGCAAGAATCCTGGTGAAAGAAAGATGTTTCAGAGAGGAAAATATTGCTTGCCATCAGTAGATCCTCGTTAAGTAAGATGACAAAGGCAATTCCTTAAGCAAAATATGTTCTCGTGTGTAAGAGGTTATCTCAGAATAGGGGTCTAGGACGCAATGTTTAATGTGTACATACATATAAGGAAACCTTTACAGTGTAACAGTAGTGAGGTCCAGTGGATTTTTCAAAGGCAGAATTCAAACAGACATGAACAACAGTGCTATGTTACGGATTGTTGTGTAACTTCCAAAATAGTCGTAGAATGATTGAAATACTCAATGCAAGTGGGAATGCAAGCGCCATCCATTTAGCTATGAGCCAGTCATGTGGGGACGGTGACAAAAGGTGAGGGTAGTGACAGAGGCAAGAGTCGGTGTCTAGAGTGTCTGGTATGTCTGGCTGAGGGGATCAACTCTCAAACAACGTGAAGCCAGTGAAGAGCTTAGTTTAAGCAAGACTGACACAATTAGTCTTGTTTTTATTTATTTTTAAAGATTTATTTATTTATTTGAAAGGCAGAGTCACAGAGAGAGGGAGAGAGAGAGAGAGGGGTCTTTCATCTGCTGGTTCACTCCCTAAATGGCCTCAACAGCCAGAAGCTGGGCCGATCAGAAGCCAGGAGCCAGGAGCATGTGAGTGCAGGGGCCCAAGGACTTGGGCCATCTTCCACTGCCTTCCTAGGCCACAGCAGGGAGTTGGATCGAAAGCAGAGCAGCTCGAACTCAAACCAGCACCTACATGGAATGCCAGTGCCACAGGCAGTGACTTAACCTATTACCCATGGTGCCGGTCCCTAGACTTGTTTTTAAGAATGAGCCTTCTAATAACAATGTGAATATGGACCAGATTTCGAACACACACACACACACACACACACACAAAATCTGGCCTGTCATGACCTCTCAGGTTAATGCCTGTATCATTAACCTCACCTCCTATCACTACCCCCACATAGTTTAATCTTCCTAAAATGGTACTCAGATTTCCATTTTCACTGAGTGCCTCTTAATTCCACTTTTCTACAAGGATTTGCAATATATTTCTAATAATTTCATTTATTATAATCTGTTTCTATTCTTTTAAAGATTACTCGAGAAATTTCAGCATACATACTTAACGTATCAAATTGTACAGTTAATCAATCCTTTATCTTCCTCCCCCAAAACATAAGGAACTTAGACAAATTTATCCAGCCTTTCATAGACACATGATAGATACAGATAGATTTTTTTAAAAGATTTATTTATTTGACAGAGTTACAGAGGCAGGTAGATACAGAGAAAGAGAAGCTGAGCCAATCTGAAGCCAGGAACCAGGAGCTTCTTCCAGATCTCCCACACGGATGCAGGGGCCCAAGCACTTGGCCCATCTTTTATTGCTTTCTCAGGCACATTAGCAGGGAGCTGGATCAGAAGTGGAGCAGCCGGGACTCAAGCAGGCACCCATATGGGATACTGGCATTGCAGCCGGCACAGAGCCGGCCCCAATACTGATAGATCTTGTCTTCTGCTTTAACTGTTTTTTAAAATAGACATTATCAGACCGGCGCTGCGGCTCAATAGGCTAATCCTCCGCCTTGAGGCACCGGCACACCAAGTTCTAGTCCCGGGTGAGGCACCGGATTCTGTCCTGGTTGCCCCTCTTCCAGTCCAGCTCTCTGCTGTGGCCCGGGAGTGCAGTGGAGGATGGCCCAAGTGCTTGGGCCCTGCACCCCATGGGAGACCAGGAGAAGCACCTGGCTCCTGCCTTTGGATCAGCGTGGTGCACTGGCCGCGGCAGCCATTGGAGGGTGAACCAACGGCAAAAGGAAGACCTTTCTCTCTGTCTCTCTCTCTCACTGTCCACTCTGCCTGTCAAAAAAAAAATAGACATTATCATTATTTTATATGGTCAATATTATTTACATTTACTCATAAATGTATCTGTTTTTGTTGTTCTCCTTTATTACTGCTTGTATCCTAGTCTTCATTCTAAGATATATTTTTTAAAAATCTCATGAAGATAACCAGAAATCTCAAACTTTGGCAGGCAATAGAATTATCATCCATTAATACAACTAAATCTCCATAGCTTAAAATGTGGAATTTTTGCAAGCAAGCAAAATGGGGTGGAGGGGAGCTTTAGACCCTGGCTCACCAAGCCAGAAGTCTCCATGCTCAGGACCCAACCATTCATGGAAGGGCCACTCCACACGGGCAGTTGACCCCATCCTTGCCATTCATTAGTGATAGTGGAGTTGAGATGCTGCTGCCTTGGAGAGAATGCTTTTTACAGGCCAGGCTCAGCTGGAGAGGCCTGCGATGAATTGCTTGAGCTGCTAGGTATACGGTTCTCTTTCTCATTGCCGCGGCCATCCAGGCAGGGACTCCATAACCTCTGGACCCACCAATTGCACAGGAGCCACACTCCTGCTGACACTCCATTCCTGCTCATGTTATCACCCCCGCAGACACCAGGAGCCAATGAAGCAGGAAGCCAGCCCTGCCGCGCGCGGGTGCAGCTAGAATTCAGCCGCAGCCTGAGGCCACAGCACTGGGAGACTGTGCTGAATTCAGGGCACAAAGTCCATGTCCTTACTCCTTGGAAGTCAAATAAAAAGACTCAGCTTCTGAAGCGGACTCAGGGGAAGAGAGGCAAGCAGCCATACAAGGAGGACTGTCCACCCCCCCAACCCCCCACCCCACCCCCACCCCTGCTCCACCGTGTTTAGAGACCACTGATTTAACTCTTCCAATTCTAACTCCCCACCACCAGAGAAGCTTTACCAGAGTTGTCAGCCCCCTTGCCTTGCACTTGGAACCAGAAGACTTCTCCCAACACTCAGGGACTGCTGTTGGCATCAGAGGTCACTTGTTCAGCCCCTTCTTCAGCTTAGAATAAGTTCTCCCACGGTGCTTTCTGCTCCCCTTCCCTGCCATCAGGCTTCTGCTGGGGTCACCCCAGCCCTTCAGCCGTAACCGTATGTGTCTGGAAAGAGGTCAGGGCTCCTCTTTAGGGTTCCTCAGGCCTTGTGTAACTCATGGAGGCAAAGGGAGGGTGACTTGCCTAACTTCTTTCCCAAAAACCTTAGCCCTCATTCACACTCAACCATAGCATTCTGTTGTATTTCTATAATTATTTTAAAGATTTATTTATTTATTTGAAAGGTGGAGTTATAGAGAGGCAGAGGCAGAGAGAGAGAGAGAGAGAGAGAGAGAGAGAGGTCTTTTATCACTGGTTCACTCCCCAGAGTGAGCTGCGCCCATCTGAAGCTAGGAGCCAGGAGCTTCTTCCGGGTCTCCCACGTGGGTGCAGGAGCCTAAGGACTTGGGCCATCTTCTACTGCCTTCCCAGGCCATGGCAGGGAGTTGGATCCAAAGTGGAACAGCCGGGACTAGAACCGGTGCCCATATAGGATGCTGGCGCTGTACCCACTATGCCACAGCACCGGCCCAATACTTATATAATTTTAAAACAATTTTAGAAGTATACTGTCAAAGAACCTTCTTCTGTAAGATAAACTGAAATCTTAAGTAGACAATTTTAAAATGTAAATTATTGAATTGAATTGCAATTGCATCATACACGTATTGCAGAAATTGCCTACCTACATACAGTGCCCAAGTTCTAAGTGTACCACACTGATGACTGTCACAAAGAGAACACAGCCCTGCAACCAACCCTGATCAAAAACAGAGCACTGTGAGCCCTACAGTGTATGCTTTGACACAGAGAGTTTGAGGGGAAGGACAGGAAGAGCCTGGGTTCAGGCCAGAGAGCGGCTTGGACAACTGAATGGGTTGTGGAGCCAGTCACTGAAATAAGAAACACAGGACGGGGATGGGCATCTGGCCCTGTGGTTAAGTCACCGCCCAGGCCACCGATATCTCATATTGGATGGAGTGCCGGGCTCAGCTCCTCCACTTCCAACCTAGCTTCCTGCTAACTCATACCTGGGAGGTGACAGGTGATGACTCAAATACTTGGGTCCCTGCCACACATGGGAAACCTGAGTTGAGAGTTCTGGACTCCTGGCATCAGTCTGCCTCAGCACTGGCTGCTGGAGCCATTGAGGGAGTGAATCAGCAGCTGGAAGAGCTCTGTTTCTCTCTGTCTCTCTCCCTTTCAAATAAGATGAACATAAACGAATTTTTTAAAAAAAGGAACAGGAAGAAAAGCAAGTCTGGAAGAAAAAATTTTGACTTTAATTTTGAACATGTTGAGCTGGAGATGCTTCTGGAACATACAAGAGACTCTTTCTAGTGCTCGGTTGGGATTGCAGGATTAGAACCACGGGGGAAATTTGGAGCTGGGCAGGTGACCCTATTTTCTGAACCAAGACTTGGGTTTCCAGTAGATTTTTGCACTTCTCCCAGACGTATGAGAGAATCCTAATTCTAACATTTTGATCTTCTTGCAATATTTTGATGTTTCAGACAATCTTCTTAATCTCTCTGTCCAGAGGCTCCTCATCAGCGACACTGGGGTGACCAGGGTATCTACTTTTTTAGAATTCTTGTGAATAAGTACTGAGTAATGAGTAAATAAATGTGAAATGCTCGGCCAAGGCCTGGAACACAGGAACCATTGGGACTAACTAGAAGTTTTGTTTAATAGTTAGGAACTTATAATTGCTTACCACTATCCAGATGTTAGGCAAGACACTGGATGGTTCCAGCCAGTAGCCCCCCTCAGTTGAGGCAAAAGGGGTCTATTTCCTTGGAAGCCCTCACAGGCTGCTAAGTCTTTTTCACTGCTATGTAGTATTCCAGATGTGATTATACCAGAATTTAGTCATCTATTCTGCTCTTTGGTTACATTTAATTTGCTTCCGATTGTTTAATAATATTGCTATTAAAACGCTGTGTGGACATACACACTCATCTTGATCTACACCCAAGAACTGACTGTCCACTCATACAGTAGATGTTTATTTAGCTTTACCAGAGGCTGGAAAAATCTTTACAAAAATTTATATGCTTATAAGCAATATATGAGACTTCTAGTTTGTCTACATATTTACCAATTCTTGGAATTACCAGTTCTTTAATTTTAGTCATTCTAAAATTGCACGGCTTGGAGGTGGTATTGCACTGTAGTTTGAATTTGCTTTTACTTGATTGCTAATGATTTTAAACAATTTAATAAATGCTCATGATCCATTTGGATATCTTATTTTGTGAATTGTCTATTCAAGTATCTTATAGTTTTGCAAATTTACTTATTTTCATTTTATTTGAAAAACAGAGAGAGATGGGGATGAGAGAGAGAAAGAAAAATAAAAAACAGGCAGAGAGATCTCTCACCTATGCCTCACTCCTCAAATGCCCACAACAGGGCTACATCAGGTCGAAGCCAAGAGCCCAGAGCTCAACTCAGGCTTCCCATGTGGGTGGCAGGGGCTCAAGTTTTTGAGTTGTTACCAGTTGTGTCCCAGGGTGCATATGAACAGGAAGCTGGAATCCAGGACTTGAACCCATGCACTCTGTTACGGGATGCCAGGGTCCCAAGCAGTGGTTTAATTATTTTTTTTTTGACAGGCAGAGTGGACAGTGAGAGAGAGAGACATAGAGAAAGGTCTTCCTTTGCCATTGGTTCACCCTCCAATGGCCACCGCGGCCGGCACACCGCGCTGATCCGATGGCAGGAGCCAGGTACTTATCCTGGTCTCCCATAAGGGTGCAGGGCCCAAGTACTTGGGCCATCCTCCACTGCACTTCCTGGCCACAGCAGAGAGCTGGCCTGGAAGAGGGGCAACCGGGACAGAATCTGGCGCCCCAACCGGGACTAGAACCCGGTGTGCAGGCACCGCAAGGCAGAGGATTAGCCTAGTGAGCCACGGCGTCGGCTGCAGTGGTTTAATTATTGCACCAAACGTCCACCTACGTATTTTTTAAAAATATTATTTATTTATTTATTTATTTGAGAGGTAGAGTTACAGACAGTGAGAGGGAGAGACAAAGAGAAAGGTCTTCCTTCCGTTGGTTCACTCCCCAAATGGCTGCAACAGCCGGAGATGAGCCGATCCGAAGCCAGGAGCCAGGTGCTTCTTCCTGGCCTCCCTTGCGGGTGCAGGGGCCCAAGCACTTGAGCCATCTTCTACTGCTTTCCCAGGCCACAGCAGAGAGTAGGACTGGAAGAGAGGCAGCCGGGACTGGAACTGGCACCCATATGGGATGCCGGCGCCACAGGCGGAGGATTAGCCTACTGCTGCACGCACTGGCCCCCACCTACATATTTCATGCTTTTGAAACTTGGGTTGTCAGTCTTTATTTAGATTGATTTGAAGGAGTTGATTATATATTCCAATTATGAATCAGACTTCCAAAATACGTGTTGCAGACATCTCTCAGTCGCAATTTGCCTTTATGCTCTCTTAATTTTGTAAGTTACTGCAGAGAAGTTTATTTCAATGAAAGCAAAATGACCAGCCTTCCTTCTATAGTTAGTTCTTCTTCCATCCTGTTTAAGAAATCTTTACCCTCCTCCAGATTAGGAAGATATTTTCCAATGGTTTTGGGGGTTTTCTGGATTGTTCGTTTGTTGGAAGCTATATCATTTTACCTTTCACGTTTAGGTCTATGTTCCATCTCCTACTAATTTTTAGTGATGTGTCTAGAGATAAGCAGCTTTGTTGAGATAGAATTGACATGTCCCAAAACTTCCCCTTCAAAGTGTATAATTTTTTAGTACATT
The DNA here is from genome assembly GCF_964237555.1 of Oryctolagus cuniculus. Lineage (NCBI taxonomy): Eukaryota > Metazoa > Chordata > Mammalia > Lagomorpha > Leporidae > Oryctolagus > Oryctolagus cuniculus. Next base: position 137,642,866 of record NC_091438.1, on the reverse strand, counting down.
TACAGATTTGTACGACCATCACCAAAGCTAAAGTTAGGATATTTTCATCCTCCTAAGAAATGCCTTTCCCCAGTAAGCTAAATCCATCCACACCTTTACCCAAGTCGAGTGCTGCCTTTCTTAACCAGCTGAGCTCCCTGAGAAGATGGTGTGGGAGTAGATCTCAGTAGGGCTGCTCATGTTCATTGGATAGGTTGATGGGAAACGTAAGTTCCACCTTAGAGCTCCCCTGGGGAGCCTGGGGTCAAGGCAGGCACCCTTTTTTGAAGATTTATGTATTTGAATGTCAAAGTTACAGAGAGAGAGGGAGAGACACAGAGAGAGATCTTTCATCCGCTGCTTCACTCCCCAAATGGCTGTAAGGGCCAGCTCTGGGCTAGGATGAAGCCAGGAGCTTCTTCCAGGTCTCCCACATGGGTGCAGAGACCCAAGCACTTGGGCCATCTTCTACTGCTTTCCCAGGCCATAGCAGAGAGCTGGACCGGAAGTGGAGCAACCAGGACTCGAACCGGCGCCTATATGGGATACTGGCATCGCATACAGAGGTTTTACCGGCTACACCACGACGCAGATCCCAGTAATGTGGTTTTCAGGCAAGGTGCCTCACACTGACCTTCGCAGTGCTGGGTGGGGTCTCGGAGCTGGCCATGTGTTCTGGAAGAACAGGGTCTTAGCCAAAGCTGCCTTCCCCCTTGATGGGTGGAGGGTCTGAGGAGCATGAGCCGAGTATGTAAGAATCCCTAAACCCCCTCCAGCCACTTCCCCCAGGATCTGCACCACGATCCTGTCTTTGCTCTCAAAACTTTTTTTTTTTTTGGTGTAAAAATTTGCTTTTATTTCTAAACAGTCATTTAGACGGTGTGAGGAGTGTGAGGAGATAGAAGAGCTCCAGACTGGAGTCCACAAGAGGAGGTAGGTGAGAAGACTGACCAGGGGTCAGGATGGGAACGAGACTGGGGGAGCAAGGCCTGCTCCTGGTCAAGATCATTCTGAGGCTCAGTCAACCAGGGAGAAGAAGGCTTGGGTCGGGGACAGGAGTGGAAGATGGCCCAAGTACCTGGCCCTTGCATCCACGTGGGAGACCTGGAGGAAGCTCCTGGATCCTAGCATCAGATCAATCCAGGACCCATTTGGGGAGTGAACCAGCAAATGGAAGACCTCTCTCTCTATCTCTCCTCTGTCTATTACTCTGTCTCAAATAAATAAATAAATCTTAAAAAAAGAAAGAATGCTTGGGTAATGGTGGCCAGGGCAAGGCGTGACTGCCACACAGTGAGTCAGAGCGAGGGTGAGGGGCTGTAGAGACAAGCCAGGCCCCAAGTCGGGCTGCCCTGGCCAGGAAGGCCTGGACAAAGACCAACTCCAGTGGCCTGTCACTGTGGCATTCCTGTGAGTGCCAGATGGGTCATCTGCTTGGGTAGGCAAAGGCCTGACTCCAGAAATCTCCAGGGCACAAGAGCCATCAGGCAGTGGTGGTACCAGGGGGCAGTCTTTGAAGCCATGACACAGCCAAAGATGGAGATCAGCACCAAGATGCCAAAAAGAATTGGCAGGAAGATCACCATACACTGGTTGACTATAGCTCATGGCAGGTTCCTCTGTGCTTCTGCAGCACCTAGGGAGAAAGGGGCCACCTGGAAAGGTAGGCCAGCCAGACGGCCACCAGACTGAGCAGTCACTGCTGGGGTCTGCAGGGTGGCAGAGGGGCCTGGCCCAGGAGTGGGAACAATAGCTCCCCTGACACAATCGGCGAGTCTTCTGGAAACCTCAAACCAGCACCTGCGGGAGATCAGAGAAGGGGCTCCGTGCCTCCTCCCGGATGCGCTGGGAGGCAGGAGATGTGAAGTCCCCAAGTGACTCTATGTACTTTTCGTCGAGGATAGTAAAAGGCCAGGCAGTCCCACTCAGCCAAAAGCCAGCCAGAGCGGTGGGGCTCCCGCGCTCGGACCACGTGGCCAGCACGGTCAACATCTGCAGTCCTCGGGATGTCACCAAGGCTGGGCTCAGCTCCTGCGCTTCTGCCTGGAGCTACAGGGGCCTGGACAGCAGCCAGATAGGCGTGAAAGTGAAGTCTCCCGGAGGCTGAAGCCTGCCCAGGCTGTCTGCTGCCTGCTCTTTCAGTTGATCAGCGGGTATGGGGCGGCCTGGGTCATGATCACTGTTAATCCCAGGCATCACAAAGGTGGTGGGCAGCATCTCAGATGGCACAAGTGCTTGGGCCCATGCACCCATGTGGAAGCTCCTGGCTCCTGGCTTTGGCGGGCTGTTGGGGTCATTTGGGGAGTGAACCAGTGGATGGAAGGCTTTCTCTCTTTCTCTCTGGGATTAGTGCCCTTGTAAGATACATGAGAAAGAGCCCCCCCACCACCATCACCTCTGCCGGGTGAAGAAAATAATGAATGGCAACCATCGGAAAGCCAGGAAGTCAGCCCTCACCGCACACCAGATCCGCCGGCACACTGACCTTGGACTTTGCAGCCTGCAGACTAGGGAATAAAAGTTTTGCTGCTGAAGCCTCCCTCCCCCATCCATGGAGTATTTGTCACAGCAGCCAAAACAGAACAGCACAGGCTGGGACTTCTCAGGCCTCACCTTCCGTGCTGTGCTCTGGCCCCACATCAGGGTGTGTGCATGCGCTGGAGAGATGAAGGGAGAAGAGAGTGAGAGACTACTCAGCCAGCCACTGCCGCGGGAGAAGGGAGGCTGCCCCCTCCTGGAGCGTCCCCCGGCAGTGCTGTGCCTGCAGCAGCCTTGCCTTCCTGCGGCAGCAGCCAGACCCCCTTTGCAGCTTTCCCAGGACTTGGAAGAACCTTACTTGTCACCCTCAGACCCAGAGGTCTGGCCCCAACCCGGGGAAGGTTCCGGAGACCCGTCCTCAGCATTTACTCTTCATTTTCTTCTCTATCATTTATTTAAAAGATCTTTTTTTCCCCTCCTGACTTATAGTAGCTATATGTGTGTGTATGTATGTATATGTATGTATGTATATATATATATACACACACACACACACACACACACACACATCCACTTGCTTCTTCCTCTCTGTTCTGTTCCTTGTCTGTCCTGGTGTACTTGTGTATTCTCAGACCAATTACACATTCTTTTTTTAAACTTTATTTATTTGAAAGGCAAAGCGACAGGAGAAACAGAAAGAGAGAAAGGGAAAGAGAGGGGTATTCCATCTGCTGGTGACTTCCCCAAATGGCCACAACAGCCAGGACTCGGCCAGCCACAAAGGCAGGAGCCAGGAACTCCATCCTGGTCTCCCATGTGGGTGACAGAGCCCCAAGTACCTGGGCCGTCTTCTGCTGCCTTCCCAAGCATACTGGCAGGAAGCTGGATCGAAAGCAGAGTAGCCAGGACTCAAACCAGGATGCCAGCCTTGCAAGCAGCTTCGCCTGCTGTGCCACCTTAAGGCCCTGAATCACGCACTCTTAAAGTCGCATCTGTCTTGACTTCCACTCTGAGCAAGGAAGATGTAACTAAGGTGCATGCTTACCCAGTTGTCGGCTGGCTGGGTCTGGGTTCTTGACTCTGATGCGAGAAAGAAGGTGAGGATGAGATGTGGGGAAAGGTCAGCACAGAAGCAAGCTTTATTTGCAAGCAGAGCAAAAGTACACTCAGGAAGGAGTGCAGACATGCTCCAGAGAGGTGCCCTCAGCGGGATTTGGGTTCGTCCCTTTAGATGAACTGGAGGCATAGCGGGTGGTGACTGAGGTGGGGTTTAACAGAATATACATAACGGGTGGATTTGGGGGCTGGGCTTGAGCACCGTTTATTTTCTCACCCTATTTTTTTTTTTTTTTTAATCTTAAAAGTGTCACACTGTGGCGTAGCAGGTAAAGCCGTGCCTGCTGTGCCGTCATCCCATATGGGTGCCGGTTCAAGTCCCGGCTGCTCCACTTCTGATCCAGCTCTCTGCTGTGGCCTGGGAAAGCAGTAAGAAGAAGGCCCAAGTCATTGGGCCCCTGTACCTGTGTGGGAGACCCAGAGGAAGCTCCTGGCTCCTGGCTTTGGATCAGCACAACTCTGGCGTTGTGGCCATCTGGGGAGTGATCCGACAGATAGAAGACCTTTCTCTCTCTGCCTCTCCTTCTACCTGTGTGTTACTCTGACTTTCAAATTAAAAATTTTTAAAAATGGTTTAAATCCAAACAAATAAATGAGGAAGAGTATGGAATTAGGAAACCTAAAAACAATTATCATAGATGTGTACAATGTATTCAAGAATTTGAAGCAAAGCATGAATACAATGAGAAAAGAAATGAACATTGAAAAGAACTAAATGGAACTTCTAGGCATGATAAATATGAAGTGCAAAAGTCATTGGATGATATTAATAGCAAATTAGATACTGAAGAAAAATACCAGTGCATCCGGGGACACATAAATCAAGCTATTCAAAATGAAAAAGAAAGACATAGGGAGAGAGCTAGAGAGAAAGGTCGAGGAAAAAGGAACTGAGAAATTCAGTAGAATGATTTCAAGTAATTGGACATACCTGTAATTGGATTGATGGGAAAATAGGAGGAGGGAGGCACAAAACTACTTTAGAAAGACCACAACTTGTCCAAATATGATAAAAACTATTTTTCTGATCAAAATCATTGATCCCAAAAGCCCGAAGATCCCTAGGCAGGATAAACACCAAGAACAGCACATACAGGCACAGAATCCTCAAATCCCTGAAAACCAGTGATAAAGGGAAACATTAAAAGCAGTCAGGGAAAAATACAAGGCACACCTAGAGAAACAAAAACAAGAATGGAAGTAAATTACTTATCGGAAATAACACAAGCCAGAAGACAATGGATAAACATCTTGAAAGTGTTGAAAGGAAACCAAATCAACAAAAAACCATTAACCTAGAATTCTCTATGCAAAGAGAATATTCTATGAAAGTGAAGACAAATGAGTGAATTGTATCATATGTAAATTATACTTCAATGAAACTGTCATGCAAAGCAAAAGAAACTAAAGCTCTTTTCAAACCCAAACAAGATGAGGCGACTCAGTGTCAGCAAACTTGCACTTGGAGAGAAGAAAAGGATCCTTGATGGAAACCCGGATCTCCACAAAAAAACAAAAAGTACTGGAAATGGTGGCTATAAAAACTTTATTTTTATTTTAAAATAAAGTCTGGTCTGGGTCAGTGGGGAGCTATTTTTCAGTGGGTGTAGCGTTCCTGCTGGGCGAGACGGGAGCTCTGTGGATCCAGGGCACAGCCATGTGCTAGGTTGGCACATGGGAATGAGGAGGAAGGTGAATTTTATGTTATGTGGGTTTTTGCCACAATGAAAACATGATTAATGTTTAAAACAACAATAACAAAAATCCTGCTTTGTAATTGGGATTTACAACATACATAGAAATAAAATGCATGGCAGCACTGGAAGGCTGAGAGAGAGGACATGGAAGTCTACCGTTGTGAAGTTCTTACATACTATGTAAAATGTGAAATAAGATAACATTACTTGGAAGTAATCAGTCACAAGTTAAAAATGCGTATTGTAAATCCTAGAACAATCACTAACTAAATGAAACAAAACAACATAGCTATTGAGCTAGTAGCTGAAATTAACTAAAAATTTTTAAACAATAACTAATCCAAAATAAAACTAGAAAAAAGGATAAAAGAAATGAAGAATATATGAGAAAATTGGAAAATAAATAACAATATGGCAAATTTAAAATCAACCATATCAATAAGTACATTAATTGTAGAGAGTCATGTAAATAGTCAAAGCATTCCAATAAATGGGTAGAGATTGTTCTCTTGAAATAGACACAGATAGCCTAAAAGTGAAAGAAGGGAGGAGACATGGCATACAAAGAGTGATCAAAATAAAGTTAGGGACCAGTGTGGTGGCACAGCAGTTTAAGCCACCACCTCTGCCAGTTCCAGTCCCACTGCTTCACTTCTGATCCAGCTCCCTGCTGTGCCCTGGGAAAGCAGTAGAAGATGGCCCAAGTGCTTCGGCCCCTGCACCCACGTGGGAGACCAGGAAGAAGCTCCTGGCTCCTGGCTTTGGTCCAGTCCAGCCCAGACCATTGAGACCATATAGGGAGTAAACAGTGGATAGAAGACTCTCTCTCTCTCTCTCTCTCTCTCTCTCTCTCTCTCTCTCGTCTTTTGAATAAAATAAATAAATACAGTTAAATTGCAGGATTGGCATTGTGGCATCCATGTTCTTTCCATAGTTGCCAGATCAGTAGGCCCATGTAATCTTTTTTTTTTTTTTTTTTTTTTTTTTTGACAGGCAGAGTGGACAGTGAGAGAGAGACAGAGAGAAAGGTCTTCCTTTGCCGTTGGTTCACCCTCCAATGGCCGCCGTGGCCGGTGCGCTGCGGCCGGCGCACCGCGCTGATCCGATGACAGGAGCCAGGAGCCAGGTGCTTTTCCTGGTCTCCCATGGGGTGCAGGGCCCAAACACCTGGGCCATCCTCCACTGCACTCCCTGGCCACAGCAGAGAGCTGGCCTGGAAGAGGGGCAACCGGGACAGAATCCGGCGCCCCAACCGGGACTAGAACTCGGTGTGCCGGCGCCACTAGGTGGAGGATTAGCCTATTGAGCCGCGACGCCGGCCCGGCCCTTGTAATCTTGAACTGTGAAACTCCAAAACCTTGATCCAAAATAGACCTTTCTCCTGCACAAGTAGCTTGTCTCGGGTATTTGTTCTAGGGGTAAAAAGCTGACTAACACACTCCACCAATACGGAAGAATGAGCATTCTTCTCAAGTGCACAGGAACCACCATAGGCCCTCCACTGAGCCGTAAAACAATTCTAAATAAACGTAAAAGGCTTTAAGTCATGCAGAATGTGGTCTCTGACTATATTGCAATTAGAAACAAAAACAGAACCATATGTAGAAGTAACCCTTGAGTGTCTGGGAAGTAAACAACGTGAGTATAAATAATTCATTAGCAAAGAAGATATCACAAGAGATATTAGAAAAAATGTTAAACTCAAAGAAAATGAAAGTACAACATGTCAAAATGTCCAGGGACGTAGTTTAAGTAGCAAGGAAGGCATAGTTTTCAACGTTTCTATTAGGGAAGAGCATGAGAACACAAATCAATCACCCAAGATATCCACCTTAAGGGGAAAAAAAACAAAAAGCGTATGAAGTCCAAAGGAAATAGAAAGAACCAATAAAGAGCAGAAGTCAGAAAAGTAGAAAAATGGGGGGAGGGGACAATGAAACTTAAAGCTGCTCTTTAAGCAAGCAATAAAATGTATAAACTGATTTGAGCAGGAGAAAGTGAGAAGAAACGATTTATTGATATAAAAAATGAAGGCAGGGCCGGCGCTGTGGCGTAGTGGGTAAAGCCGCTGCCTGCAGTGCCAGCATCCCATATAGGCACCTGTTCGAGTCCCAGCTGCTCCATTTTCAATACCGCTCTCAATGCTTTTTAATGGGAAAGGCATGGGAGACCCGGAAGGAAGCCCCTGGCTTCAGATCGGCACAGCTCCGGCCATTGCAGCCATTTGGGGAGTAGTAAGTCAGCAGATGGAAGTCAGTCTCTCTCTCTCTCTCTCTGCCCCTCTGTAACTCTGCCTCCCAAATAAATAAACAAACAAATCTTTAAAAAAAAAATGAAGGCAAGGGGGCTGGCACTGTGGCATAGCAAGTAAAACCACTGCCAGTGATGCCGGCATCCCACCTGGGTGCAGGTTCGTGACCCAGCTCTGCTCTCTCTCTCTCTCTCTCGCTCTTTCTCTCTCTAACTCTGACTTTCAAAATAAATAAACAAATAAATCTTTAAAAAAAAAAGATCGGAAGTGGAGAGGGAGGAAGGGGGGAAGGGGGGAAGGAAGGGTGGAGCAGGCATCGTCCTAGCGGCTAGGACGCTTGCACGCCTCGTTGTATTGCCTGGGTCTGATCCCCAGCTCCAGCTCCTGACTCCTGCTTCCACTAACGTGGCCCCTGGGAGACAGCAGAGATGGCTCACGTAGCTGGGTTCCCACTACCCGTGTGAAAACTGGTATTGATTTCGCAGGTTCAGGCTTCAGCCTGGCCTAGCCCAGCTGTTTCAAGCATGTGGGGAGTGAAGCAGCAAATGGGAACGCTCGCGTTTCGTCTGTATATCTCTCTGCCTCTCAACTAATAAAAATTTTTTAAAGATTTATTTGAAAGGCAGAGTTACAGAGAGGCAGAGACAGAGAAAGAAAGGTCTCCCATCCGCTGGTCCACTCCTCAGATGGCCATAACAGCCAAAGCTGAGCCGATTCAAAGCCAGGAGCCAGGAGCTTCTGCCAGGTCTCCCACACAGGTGCAGGGGCCCAAGCACTTGGGCCATCTTCTACTGTTTTGTCAGGCCATGGCAGAGAGCTGGATTGAAAGTGGAACAGCCAGGACTCAAATTCATATGGTGCCCATACCCACCACACCACAGCACCAGCTCCTAAATAAATTTTTTAATGGAAGAGGATACATCATGTCTCTACAGGCATTAAAGGGACTTTAAAATTCTTGATTTTGTAGGTCAATGCCTTTTCATTACTTTGGAGATGTTTTTGGCTCTTATTTCTTTAAGTGTGCCCTTGGCTACCATTTTCTCCAAGCATGTTGTTGTTTTGATTGATCTTACATGTCTTTTATGCCCCATTCTTTTAAAATTTATAACCTCTTAAAAAAGGACTTGCTTTATTTATTTGAAGGAAAGAGAGAGAGAGAGAAGCTTCCACCTACTGGTCCACTCCCCAAATGGTCACATCTGCTAGGGCTGAGCCAGGCTGAAGCCTAGAGCCTGGAACTCCATCTGGGTCTCCCAGGTGGGTGGCAGGGTCCCAAGCACTTGGGCCATCATCTGCTGTCTTCCCAGGTGCATTAGCAGGGAGCTGCATTGGAAGAGGAGCAGCCAAGGCAAACCAGCACGCCAGCATGGGATGCCAGTATCACAGGTGGCAGCCTAATCCACAATGCAGCAATGCCAGTCCCTAAATCTAGTCTTTATTCTCCTTATATTCTGTTTGGATATTTCTAATATTTGCTAATGACTGGTCTTTAAATTGACTAATTTTACAATCTGTGTCCAGTCTGCTGTCAAACCCATCCAGTGAATTCTTAATTTCAGATGTTGTACTTTTTTTTTTTTTTTTTGATAGGCAGAGTGGACAGTGAGAGAGAGAGAGAGAGAGAGAGAGAGAGAAAGGTCTTTCTTTTCCGTTGGTTCACCCCCCCAAAGGCCGCTGCGGCTGGTGCACTGCACTGATCCGAAGCCAGGAGCCAGGTGCCTCTCCCAGTCTGCCATGCAGGTGCAGGGCCCAAGCACTTGGGCCATCCTCCCCTGCATTCCTGGGCCACAGCAGAGAGCTGGATTGGAAGAGGAGCAACTGGGACAGAATCTGGCACCCGGACCGGGACTAGAACCTGGTGTGTCGGCGCTGCAGGCGGAGGATTAGCCTAGTGAGCTGCGGAGCCGGCCAAGATGCTATACTTTTCAATCCCAGGAGCCCATTACCTGTTTCGATTACTTCTGTTTTCAGGGAGTGGGGGAGAAACCCAAGTTTATTTTTGGTTTTCTTGGCAGATGGTGACATCTGGGGGGATCCGCACCCTCATCAGCCATTGCCAATCACACGCGTTGCTAGGAGCTAGGGTTAGAAGGAATCCTCCTTGCGAACAACATTGTCTGTTCCATTTGCAGGGGAAATCTGTGTGCACCTCTTTCAGCACAAAATAAAGCTGTTGTCCGCAGGGGCTGGCATTGTGGCACCATGCAGCCGGTTAAGCTGCCACCTGTGATGCCAGCATCCCATATGGTACTGGTTCGTGTCCCAGCTGCTCCACTTCTGATCCAGCTCCCTGGTAATGTGGCTGGAAAAGCTCTATAAGATGGGCTGAGGAGTTGGGCCCCTGCCACCAAACGTGGGAGACCACAATGGAGTTCCTGGCTCGGTCATGGCCACTGCGGCCATTTGGGGAGCAAATCAGCAGATGGAAGATCTTTCTCTCTCTGTCTCTCCCTCTCTCTGCAAGTCTGCCTTTCAAATAAATAAATCTTAAAACAACAACAAGCTGTTGTCTCCCGTTTGCTATAGTTTCTCCCATCTCATGCTAACAGCAGCCTTTTTCGGAACAGCAGATTCCCCTGAATTGACTTAGTTAAAATTCACAGTGCAGAAGAATAAATTATAGCACCGAATCTCAAACGTCTCCACTTCTGACATTTGCTCTGCTAATTAGTTTGCTTTTGAAAAAAAACACATAAATGTAAATACATTTTTACATATCCAGATTTCCATTCAATGTTGAGAAGTAGACAGTTTCTGTTGCAAACAGTGACCAATGCTTAGATGTTGCATTTTATACCCATCATTTTGCATTTTATTCCTACAGCACTGTAGAAGCAAATCTGCTCATAGGAAGCACAATTAAAAACAAAATATTCAGGGGCCGGCGCTGTGGCGTAGCGGGTAGACCGCTGCCTGCAGTGCCGTCATCCCATATGGGCGCCAGTGTGAGACCCAGCTGTTCCGCTTCTGATTTGGCTCTCTGCTGTGGCCTGGGAAAACAGTAGAGGATGGCCCAAGTCCTTGGGTCCCTGCACCCACGTGGGAGACCTGGAAGAAGCTCCTGGCTCTTGGCTTTGGATTGGTGCAGCTCCAGCCATTGCAGCCAATTGGGGAGTGAACCAGCAGATGGAAGACCTTTCTCTCTCTCTCTCTCTCTCCCTCTCCCTCTCCCTCTCCCTCTCCTTCTCTCTCTGTGTAACTCAAATAAATAAATATTTAAAATAATTCAAAATAACGAGGACAAGCGTTTGGCACAGCAGTTAACATGCTGCTCCCACCTGCATCGCATTTTCTGAGTGCCCGGGGTTCCAGTCCTGGCTCTGCTTCCAACCCAGTTTCCTGCTAGTGCACACCCTGGGAGGCAGCAGTGATGGCGCAAGCACTTGAGTCCCTGCCACTCACATGGGAGATCCAGACTGAGTTCCAGGATCCTGGCTTTGGTTTGGCCCAGCCCTGGCTATTGCCAGAATTTGGGGAGTGAATCAGTAGATAGAAGAGGTGTTTTTTTTTTTTTTCCATTTAAGTCTTTATGTATGTGTGTATTTGAAAGGCAGAGTAACAGAGAAGGCAGGAAGAAGGAAGGGAGAAAGACAGAGGCCTTCCATCCACTGGTTCACTCCCCAGATGCCCACAACAGCAAGGCTGGGCCAGGTCAAAGCCAGGCGCTAGGAACTCCATTCAGATATCCCTGGATGGAATATGTCTGTTTCTTGTTCTCTCTTTCTCTCTCTCTCCCTCTCCACCCACCTTTCCCTCTGCCTTTAAAAATAAGAGAAAACAATGAGAAATTTATCTTCAGATGTCAGTTTCATTGGAGTTGTAAGAATTATCGCCACTGTCCGTTGACCCCTGATATTTGCAAGTTCTCCCTGAGATACCTCAGGAATGCGGTTTCCTCCGTTTCAGCTGGGAAACCTGGGCAGCACCACTGCGAGTGTGCAGTTGGAACGTGAGGGAGCTGGAGCTCTATCCTGGGTCCCTCCCGCTTCGACCCTATGTTTTTCCCCTCTGTACCCCAAGCTTTTGTCATGACAATGCAATCAAAATAACCTGAATTAATTGCAATACCAGACTTTGAATTTTATTTTTTCCCAGCTGTTTTTTTTGTTTTGTTTTGTTTTTTGTTTTTTTTTAACTTTTATTTAATGAATATAAATTTCCAAAGTACAGAATATTGATTACAATAACTTCCCCCCCATAATGTCCCTCCAACCCACAACCCTCCCCTTATCCACTCCCTCTCCCCTTCCATTCATGTCAAGATTCATTTTCGATTCTCTTTATATACAGAAGATCAGTTTAGCATACATTAAGTAAAGATTTCAACAGTTTGCTCCCACACAGAAACATAAAGTGAAAAATACTGTTTGAGTACTAGTTATAGCATTAAATCTCAATGTACAGCACACTAAGGACAAAGATCCTACATGAGGAGTAAGTGCACAGTGACTCCTGTTGTTGACTTAACAAATTGACACTCTTGTTTATGGCATCAGTAATCACCCTAGGCTCTTGTCATGAGCTGCCAAGGCTATGGAAGCCCCCTGGGTTCACTGACTCTGATCATTTTTAGACAAGGCCATGGTCAAAGTGGAAGTTCTCTCCTCCCTTCAGAGAAAGGTACCTCCTTCTTTGATGACCCATTCTTTCCACTGGGATCTCACTCGTGGAGATCTTTCATTTAGGTTTTTTTTTCCCCCAGAGTGTCTTGGCTTTCCATGCCTGAGATACTCTCATGGGCATTTCAGCCGGATCCGCGTGCCTTAAGGGCTGATTATGAGGCCAGAGTGCTGTTAGGACATTTGCCATTCTATGGATCTGCTGTGTATCTCACTTCCCATGTTGGACCATTCTCTCCCTTTTTTATTCTATCAGCTAGTATTTGCAGACACTATTCTTGTTTATGTGATCCCTTTGGTTCTTAGTCCTATCATTAGGATCAATTGTGAACAGAACTTGATCACTGGGACTAGTGAGATGGCATTGGTACATACCACCTCGATGGGATTGAATTGGAATCCCCTAGTATGTTTCTAACTCTACTGTTTGAGGTAAGTCAGCTTGAGCATGTCCCGAATTGCACATCTCTTCCCTCTCTTGTTCCCACTCTTATATTTAACAGCGATCACTTTTCAGTTGTTTCAGCACTTAAGAAGAATTGTGTATTGATTACAGTATTCAACCAAAAGTATTAAGTAGAACAAACAAAAAAAATACTAAGAGGGATAACATATTAAGTTGCTCATCAACAGTCAGGGTGAGGGCTGATCAAGTCACCATTTCTCATAGTGTTCATTTCACTTTAACAGGTTTCCTTTTTGGTGCTCAGTTAGTTGTCACCTATCAAGGAGAACAAGTGGTATTTGTCCCTTTGGGATTGGCTTATTTCACTCAACATAATGTTTTCCAAATTCCTAACAGGGATCACTTTTCAGTTAAAATTTAAACACCTAAGAATAATTGTGTGTTAATTACAGAGTTCAACCAATGGTACTAGAACAAAAAAAAATACTAAAATGGATAAAGTATTACGTTGTACATCAACAGTCAGGACAAGAGCTGATCAAGTCACTGTTTCTCACAGTGTCCATTTCAATTCAACAAGTTTACCCTTTGGTGCTCAGTTAGTTGTCGCCAATCAGGGAGAACATATGATATTTGTCCCTTTGGGACTGGCTTAATTCACTCAGCATGATGTTTTCCAAATTCCTCCATCTTGTTGCAAATGACTGGGTTTTGTTGTTTTTGACTGCTGTATAGTATTCTATAGAGTACATGTCCCATAATTTCTTTATCCAGTCTACTGTTGATGGGCATCTGGGTTGGTTCCAGGTCTTAGCTATTGTGAATTGAGCTGCAATAAACATTAATGTGCAGACAGCTTTTTTGTTTGCCAATTTAATTTCCTTTGGGTAAATTCCAAGGAGTGGGATGGCTGGGTTGAATGGTAGGGTTATCTTCAGGTTTCTGAGGAATCTCCAGACTGACTTCCATAGTGGCTTAACCAGTTCGCATTCCCACCAACAGTTGGTTAGTGTCCCTTTTTCCCCACATCCTCTTCAGCATCTATTGTTGGTAGATTTCTGAATGTGAGCCATTCTAACTGGGGTGAGGTGGAACCTCCCTGTGGTTTTGATTTGCATTTCCCTGATTGCTAGTGATCTTGAACATTTTTTCATGTGTCTGTTGGCCATTTGGATTTCCTCTTCTGAAAAACGACTATTGAGGTCCTTGGCCCATCTCTTAAGTGGGTTGTTTGTTTTGATCTTGTGGAGTTTCTTGATTTCTTTGTAGATTCTGGTTATCAACCCTTTATCAGTCTCTCACTTGGGTGGCAGGGACCCAAGCACGTGGGCCATATTTTTGCTGCCTTCCTAAGTGCATTAGCAGGGACCTGAATCAGAAGCAGTGCAGCCAAGGTTTGAACCAGCATTAGATATGGGATGCTGTCTTAGCAAGCAGCACTTTATTTATTTTTTTTCACATAGATGTCTAAAGTTTATTTACTGTTTCCCCAGAAATCGTGTATTTAAGGAATGCAAACTTCATGTATTTCATAATTACAACCTTAGGAACATGTGATTCTCCCCACCATATCCACCCTCCCACCCACTCTCCCACCCCTCTTCCTCCTCCCTCTCCTATTCCCATTCTCACATTTTACTAAGATCTATTTTCAGTTAACTTTATACACGTATGATTAACTCTATGTTAAGTAAAGAGTTCAACAAATAATATGAAAAAGAATTGTTTCTCAACAGTCGAGAAACGGGCTGTTCAAAGTCATTGCCGCTCTTCCTGCCTTTGCCTCTGCGTTTGACCTCAGGGACGCCGGTCTCCAAGCAGGGAGAGGGCCAGGCAGAAAGGAGGCCCAGTGCCAGGGCTGTGCCCATGCCAAGCTTGTTTCCCCTGCATGCCTGTTGCCGAAGATGCTGGTTTGGAAGCCCGGCCCGCACCAAGCTACTTTAACTCTCAGGTTTATGGAAGATTCCAGGCCTTGCCTGCACTCCCTTCTAACTGGCACTGCACACCCTACTTGCTGGCTCTCGGAAGCCCAGAGATGGGTGTCCTTGTGGGCATGGATTTTCCCCAGGGATGACCAGCATTTAACCAACCTAAGGGCCCAGGGCCTGGGACAGCTTCACTGGATTCAGAGTAGAAGCAGGAGAGGACCTCACTGCGGCAGGGCAGGGGCAGGAGTGGTTCTGGCCGGCGCCCACCCCACGGCCACTCTGCTCCCCACCAGAGGAGACCCAAGGCCTCGGTCTTGCCTTGCTGCAGGGTGGGGCCGGGCCTGCAGACGGACTGCTTCTAGAGGCTGTTTAGGACAAGTTCACTCAAACTCAAAAATCCTGACTGGCAGGCAGGTGCCCTCTGCGAATGGAGGCAGAAGCTTCACCTTTCTGTCTTGGCTTTTCTTTGAGCTGGGGGTGGGGGGCTCCATTTCCAGGATGGGGGAGGAAATACCAAATGAATTGTTGTATTCAATCCACCTCACTTGTTTCTAATAAAACAATCTATAGATTGCCTTTTAGGTGCTCTATTAGTTATCACAGCTCAGGTCAGGAAGAATATATGGTACTTGTCCTTTTGGGACTAGCTTATTGCACTAAGTATTATGTTTTCCAGTTTCATCCATTTTGTTGCAAGCAACCAGATTTCTTTTTTTTTTTTACACCACTGTGTAGTATTCCATGGTGTACATATCCCATAATTTTTTATGCATTCTTCAGTTGACGGGCATTTGGGTTGATTCCACGTCTTAGCTATCGTGAACTGAGCCGCTGCAAACAGCAGTTTGAACCACTGGGTCACAATTGTGGCCCCTACTCTTTGAATTTTATTTCTTTTTTAAAAAAACATTTATTTCTTTATTTGTAAGGCAGAGTTTCAGAGATCTTCCATTTGCTTGTTCACTGTACGAAAGGCCTCAATGGCCAGGGCTGGGCCAGGCTGAAGCCAGGAGCCAGAAGCTTCATCCCAGTCTCCATGTGGGTGGCAGGGGTCCAAGCACTTGAGCCACCTTCTGCTACTTTCCCAGATACATTAGCAGAGAGCTGTATAGGAAGTGGAGCAGGGGCCGGCACTGTGGCATAGCAGGTAAAGCTGCCGCCTGCAGTGTCTGCACCCCATGTGGGCACTGGTTGGAGTCCCAGCTGCTCCATTTCTGATCCAGCTCCCTGCTAACATGCCTGCAAAAGCATCAGAAAACGGTTCAAGTCCTTGGGCCCCTGCACCCACGTGGGAGACCCAGAAGAAGCTCCTGGCTCCTGGCTTTGGATCTGCCCAGCTCTTTGGGGAGTGAACCAGCAGATGAAAGATATCTCTCTCTCTCTCTCTCTCTGCCCCTGCCTCTCTGTAACTCTACCTTTCAAATAAATAAATAAATCTTTTTTTAAAAAAATACTAGTGATTCTTTCTTCCAAGATAGCTCTGGTGAAAATGTAGCATAAACTACTCCTGTTTATTGATATATTTGCTTCTAGCAAGAAGTTAATTAACTTGTACTTATATGTGTGTGTATAGGACTGGGTAAAATTGTACAAGAATAGATTCTTCTTATTAGTTGTTATTCTTTTGTAAAAGAATCCCACATCATTCCAGTGTTACCTTCTCTACAGTTCACAAATCAATTATTTAATTCCTTTTGATGAATCCTAGTTCTCCATTGAAAATATCTATTTTTAAATTCATTTTTCTATATTTTCCTCTATTATTAAGTCATTTTAATTGGAGTCCTTTAACATCTTTGTCTTACTACTCCAACATCTGGGTCATTTATGTGTCTATTTCTATTGTCTATTCTCTTGATTATCATCTACATTTTCCTGCTTCTTTGCATGCCTAGTTAGTTTCTGTTGTATGCTAGACATTGATCTCTGGCATGCAATAAGAAGACCCAAAGAGACAACAAGTAGTCCTACAGTGACCTGGATATAAAAGACCTGGGAGGCTCAGTACAATACCTCCCAGTAGAGAAATTTGCTCTTTTCCTCTGTTAAGCAAGTAAGATGAGGGACTGATCACTGAATCAGGACTTAACTGAGACAGAGCTGCGCTTCAATTTCAGGATGACTCAGTCTGCCTCCACTTCATTTCTGTTTTCAGGTGGGGCCTTCCTGGGCTCTTGATTGAGAATCTAATGGCTCTCTGCCTCCCCAGCCCTGAAGACCTGTGGGAGATTCAGTTCTGCTCTCTGGAGGCTCTGAGCTTGGCCCCTTAGCTGTTTTCCTACCTCCTCCTCACTCCCACAACTTCAAAGGGTAGTTTCTGTTTTGGGGGGAATTCTGGCTATGTTCTTGCATCAGGCCTCATTCTTCTAGTTGGACTTTGTGTCTAAGTATTCCAAGGTTGTGAACAATTTCGCACTGCCTTTTAGAAGCCCTCGGCCTAGCTACCCAGACTTCTGAAGGTAATCCAGAGCCAAACTTTTGCCCAAGAATCCAGATAAATTCTTTGACCATAAGACATGGGCTGATTTGTGCTGAGAGCAGTGACAGAATTTTGAATAATTCAAAGATTAGGCATAATATTTTCTGGATATGCCCAAAAATGGAACTCAGTGATGAAACACATCACCCTTGACCTCAGAACCACTCACACACATTGTGGGAATCGTAACTAAGGCCATTAAACCAGGCAAATTGAATTTGTTTAAGATATGAGATGTACTAGAAAAGTTAAATAAAACAAATTCTCCAATAGAGAACAGATCATGGTCTCTGGGAGAAAACCATTCATTTTGAGTATGTATTATTAATAGTTACTTGATGTGCACTATCATTTGCTATTAAAATTTTTTATAAAAGCTTATAAAAACAGGTTACTAAGTTTAACTATTCAGTTTTTAAATTAAAAATATTTCTGTGTCAGAAAATAGTTTTCTAAATTGAAAAAAGCTGCATATGAAATATACAACCAAGTGAGATTTCAATAAAACATAAGGCAATTGAAAATGTTTGCATAACAATGAATAAGATTCACAGACCGTCTCAAAACTAATTTCTACAGAGACTATTTTTTGACTGTGACAGATAGTTGTATAATCTTGATTGAAGAGAGATCTGAACAAATTTAATCACAAATTGTCATTTTATGGGTTTTCTTTAAAGATTTATTTATTTGAAAGGCAGAGTGAGAGAGAAAGAGGGAGAGACAGAGACAGAGAGAGATCTACCATCTGCTGATTCACTTCCCAAATGCCAGCAACCACAGGGGCTGGGCCAGGCCAAAACCAGGTCTCCCGCATGCAGGAGAGTAATTGGGCCGTCAGCTGCCATTTCGCAGGTGCACTTGCAGGAAGCTTGATCAGAAAGCACGAGGTAACCTGGACGGGAGCCAGGCACTCCGGGATGGGAAGTGGGCATCCCAAAAGATGCTGTAACTCGTTTTCCCACAACACACAGGCCCATTTTCTGTTTTCTAAAAATAATTGCCCATCATTGAAAATCTCTAAGGAAAGACCTTAAATTCTAAATGAATATAAATATGGCTTGAAGAAATAGTTTCTTAAAATGTCCCATTATGGGTGACAATGATTTATATGATGAAATTAAAATATTTTCTGTTTTCTGTGGTGCTAATTTATCATGCATGACCCAAATACAATGTTCAAACATAATACATAAAATGAAATTCAGTCATCTTTGATAATTTGCTGAAATTCAGTTGTGAAATCATAGCTTTACACACGTTTATTTCTTTTTCTGTTACAAAAGTATATTTGCCAAGGCAGGGAGGTGGAATGTATTTTATTTAACAATGTGTTAGCTTTATTTATAACTTTCAACTATTTACACATGCACAAGTTGAATATCCTGACTCCAAAAACTTCAAGATTCTCTGAAATTTGAAACTTTTTCAGTGCCTACAAAATGCTACAAATGGAAAAGTCCACTTACTAAAACTTTGTTTCATGAATAATTTGTTTAAAATATCATATAAAACTGCCATCTGGTTATGTGGATGAGGCATGTGAGTTCTGTATATGAAACACATATAATTCTCATGTTTCGACTTGGGTCCTAATCCCAAGATATCTCATGTGCATTCAAATATCTCCAAATCCCCCCAAAATCCATAACACCTCTAGTCCCAGGCATTTTGGAAACAGGATCCTAAACCTGGAGCATGCGGGCCTCTGTTGGTTCTCTTGCCAAGGACTTCACCAATGCTAGGGGCTCCTGAGAGCCCAGCATTCCAGTCGTGAGTGTATCTCGGAACCAGGCTGTGCTCACACAGGGGTAGGGTCAGGCAGCCTGATTTCATGACGGAAGTACCCTCTCTCAGGGTGCGGTGGTTGGCACGCACCTTACTAACACAGGAAAGGGTAGGCCTTGGGGAGCCTAGAAGTGACAGTTCTGGGAAGCAGATCGTAGTCCCAGAAGCTGGAATATCATCCAAGGAGGTGGTTTCTGGTCAATGACAGAAGCTGCAGCCACAGGGAGATCGGTAGGACCCAGACGGGAAAGCACTGTCCTCTTCCTGGGGTCAAGGACAAGGAGGCAAGATGATGTTGAAGCCAGGAACCAGAGAGCACTCGGAGGCCTGAAGACCGGGCACAAGTAAGCTGCAGTCTTACAGGGTTCCCCATAGAGGCGGGGAGTGGGGGTGGCAGGTGGGACCTGGGCTAGAGGGCAGGCTCCAGGCAGGAGCAGGCAGGCTCCCACCGCATGCAGGGCTCCGAGTGGGGCCCAGGCTGATGGATGCAGAGCTAAGGACTTGGACCAGTCCTGGCCAAGGTCAAGAACAAGGTCCGGCTGTGTTCAGAACTGAGCAGAGGGAGAGAGGGTGGGGTCTGCCAGAAAGTGGAGCTTTGTTCTTTGTGTGCCAAGAGCAGCTTCCCTGCACCATGTCCGCATCCCACAGCCACAAGGCACGGCAGGGCAGGGGTAGGGGCAGGGACCTGGCACTCCTGGCCTTGCAAAGGGGCTGGGGCACATCAATGGGTAGCTACTGAGAGCAGCAGGCAGGTGCATTTCTCCTGAATCCTGGAGAGTCCACGGCTAAGGACTAACGTGGCTCCCTTCTCCTTCCTGGATTGAGGGAGGCTCTCGTGATACATTTTGGAAGGTTTGGAGCTGAGGGTCTCTCAGTGCTTGGGTCCTCTGCCCTGGGTCCTCACCCCAGGGTCCCCCTTTTCTGAGCTGACACCGAGGGAGCAGGGGATCCCCACACACGGTAACTAGACGGAGGCCTTGCTCCCGCCATGTCTGACCTCCCAGAGGCAATCGGCTCTCAAGTTCTTTTTCTCTAGGTCAGACCCGGAAGACAAAGTTGGACATTTCCCAAAGGAAACCAGCTACTTCACTCAGGGAAAAGTCACGTCAAACACATGCTAGCACCAGGCTGCAGGGCAGAGACGGCCCCCAGGAACCATTTTTTATTTGGACAGAATCAAATCCAGCCTCAGGAGACTCCTCTGACCCTAGTGTGGGCGCCAGGTCATTTCTCAAAGCTTCAGCCGTGCCCGGCCCCTGGGACTGAGCGATTCATCGCACCAGAGCAAATGAATCCATGATGTGGACCAGGCTGCCTCCTGCCCTTGAGATGAGATGCTGGCCAGCTGTGCAAATCCCAAGGCAGAGGAGGGACCGGTCCTGGAGAACCTACTGCTGGATACGTGGGCTCTCACTTAATCTCCCCAGCATGCAAGATCCGCTACGCCTGGGCTGGTGTGAAGCCTTGAGTGACACCCTTTCTCTTCCCACTCCTCCCACTAGCTTTCTAACAGGTATAAAGAGACAGGGAAGTGTTCTAGGAAGAAGACAAAAACTAGCCCTGCTTGCAGCTGGAATGCAGATCTATTCAGACCCACCCAGAGGAAGCAGGGCACCGGCAGAAGTCCAGGTTCCAGAAGGGGCTGGCTGACAACCCTGGGGCTGGTGAGCGTGTGGCTACAACACGGACCACTACCTGCTGTTGAGGGATGTGTCACTGGTGCAGCATTTCTGGAGGTGACTCGGTGAAATCATTAAACAGTTAAAGTGCTCGCTCTCTCTCTCACTCTCTCTCTCTCTCTCTCTCTCTCCCTCTCTCCCTCTCTCTGACGCAGGGATTGCACAGCCAGGAATTTATTCTACAGATTTATAAGTATGCAATGGTTTGTGAACAAGAACATTCTTTGCAGTGTTGTTAGAACAGTAACAGCAGAAACAAATGCCCACAGATAAGGAACCAATTGAGTAAAACAAGTGTTCTGCCTCTGATAAAGGAAATGAGGTAGATCGATACGCATGGATACAGATTGACACGGGAAGTGAGAAAAGCAAGTTGTGGAAGAGCCTTGAAATACTATCCTACTTGCAGGTTTTGGATGAAAATTACTATCTGTGTATTTGTGTGGGGAAAGAAAACATCTGGAAAGACACACAAGAAATTGGGACTAGAGGGGTTGGCGTTGTGGTGCAGCAGGTGAAGAAACTCCGGCACCCGAAATGAGTGCCAGTTTGAGTCCCCGCTGCTGCCCTTACAATCCAGCTCCCTGCTAATGTCCTGGGAGAGCAGTGGAGGATGGAGACTCACAGGAAGTTCTGGGCTCCTGGTTTCAGCTTTTCCCAGCCGTAGCTGTTGCAGCCATTTGGGGAGTGAACCAGAAGGTAGAAGATCTCTCTCTCTCTCTCTCTCTCTCTCTCTCTCTCCTTCTCTTTCTATAACACTGGCTTTAAGATAAATAAATAATTTTTTTTTTTAAATTGGGAACAGGGGTTGGCGCTGTGGCATAGTGGGTAAAGCCCCTGCCTGCAGTACCAGCTTCCCATATGGACACCAGTTCTAGTCCCGGCTGCCCCACTTCTGATCCAGCTCTCTGTTATGGCCTGGGAGGGCAGTAGAAGATGGGCCCAAGTGCATGGGCCCCTGCAGCCTTGTGGGAGACCTGAAAAAAGCTCCTGGCTTCAGATGGGTCCAGCCCCTAGCCATTGCAGTCATTTGGGGAGTGAACCAGCGGATGGAAGACCTCTCTCTCTCTCTCTCTCTCTGCCTCTGCCTCTCTGTAACTCTACCTTTCAAATAATAAATTAATAAATCTTCAAAAAAAATTGGGAACAGAGGCTATCACTGA
Source organism: Oryctolagus cuniculus (assembly GCF_964237555.1). Classification (NCBI taxonomy): domain Eukaryota; kingdom Metazoa; phylum Chordata; class Mammalia; order Lagomorpha; family Leporidae; genus Oryctolagus; species Oryctolagus cuniculus. The sequence continues at coordinate 137,621,280 of NC_091438.1, read as the reverse complement.
TAGACCTTTATTTATTTATTTATTTATTTATTTATTTATTTATTTTTTGTAAGAGACTTATTTCTTAGTGGGGGCATCGGCTGGGATCCCTGGGCCTGGGCTGGGTGGGGGCGACCCTGAGATGGGAGCAGCGGCCACAGAGGCAATCACTCCCTTTGTGGGCGACATTGAGACTAAAACTGGAGCTTTTCCGCCAGGCTGGGCCAGTACCAAAGGTGATGGTAAACCACAGCGTTCACATTTGCAAATTTCAAACACGAGGTGTCCGTTCCTTATGCAATGAATCTACTTCACGGAATCGGACTTTTTGGAAGGCCCATCAAAATTCAGTTCAGATCAGGAGGCAGAGGTGCCTCGCAGGATGTCACAGTGTCACAGCCCCGGCATCGGGCTGGAAATTCAAGCCCTACCTCCACATCCCGCAGCAGCAGCTACGAAAGGGCTGTGGATAATGAGGCTCCATCGGCACAGATGAGCCAGAGGACTTTCTCTTCTCCGGAAAACTATCAGAGGCCAGCAGGGAAGGATGACATTTGCAGACAGATGTCACATGGTGGGAAATCTGGGTCTCCAGGTGTGGATCAGTCAGGCTTTTCACCTAGGCTCATCCTTGCAGCCGGTCTTCTGGCTCCCAGGGGCGCCAGGACACACCAGCCGGGATTCTCACCCCAGGCAGCAGGGTCAGAGCTGTGGCCACGGCTGCTGTGGAGACAGGAGCCACAAAGGCTGGAGCCAAGACTGTGATAACAGGAGAGACAGTGGTAGCGAAGGAAATGGCGTTCATCTCGACACTAACGAGTGTTAAAAGGACCTTGTGTCATAGGGTCATTTTAGGCACTTTTGACCAAGTTGCTCTGGAGCTATTTTTTTTAGAAACTGTATAGAGCAGCTTTACAAGTTGCCAACTTTCTTTATAATTTTTTAAAGCTGCTAGTTGCAATTTAATACAGGAAGGAGGACTGTGGTTCCACTTGTAGTACATCAGTAACCTTTCACCCCAGAGTTTTAGGCAAAAGAAAATGCTGCATCATTTTACACAGGTTAGGGAGGGCGGATTACATAGATTGTTTGAATTATAAAGCAAATATTTTAATTATCTGTTATGCCTTTGTATTGCAAGAAATTTCTTGTTAGTGAATCAGATTTTGGTGTGTATGAAAGAAAATATGCAAATCCGTCATCTGAAATGGCTATCAGGATTATGGTAATAAATTAGAAGGCATGACTTTTCAGTGATTCACTTTATTAACATTTTATTTGATGAAGCTTAATGGTTAACTCTGGGGATAAATCATATTGCATAACTTAGAAAATTTAAGTATAAATTCTGTGATGTGCTCTTTCAGTTTCATCCTAATTGAACACATAAGTGTAAATCAACACACCCTACGTCATTCTAAAGCTTTGGAATTTATTCAATAAATCACGTTTGATGTACGACTGAAGTCACATAGGAAGTTGAGCATCTCGTATATTTTTACATTAGAAGTTAACAGTGTTAATATAAATTCGCTTTCTCAGGAAGAAAAACATGTCAATTCATAGATAAAAGGGTAAAGTGTTTGACTGAAAAAATGCTTACTGGACAAAACATCCATGAAGAATTTAAGTGCTGCCTTGTATGTCTCAAACTTTAAAAATTTTAACATCTGGGGCTGGTGCTGAGGTGTAGCAGGTAAAGCCACTGCCTGCAGTGCTGGCATCCCATATGGGCGCCGGTTCGAGTCCCGGCTGCTCCACTTCCAATCCAGCTCTCTGCTGTGGCCTGGGAAAGCAGCAGAAGATGGCCCAAGTCCTTGGGCCCCTGCACCTACATGGGAGACTCCTGGCTTCAGATCAGCTCAGCTCAGGCTATTGCAGCCATTTTGGGAGTGAACCAGCAGATGGAAGAGTTCTCTCTCTCTCTCTCTCTCTGCCTCTCTGTAACTCTGCCTTTCAAATAAATACACATTTTTTTTAAAAAATGTAACATTTCAGAGTATCCAGGATGTGCATACAAGGACACATTTTGTTATGGAGATTGTACATTTTCTTTTTTTTCTTGAACATTGGGAAGAATTTAAACACTTTGCTGATTTTAAATTTTTTGAATCTTGTGCATCAAAATTTTTTGAATTCTTATGCATCAAAATGTAGTTGTTCTTCTATTACTGAATTGCTTATAAAAATTAATTCCTTAAAGAATTGGATCCTTTTAATACCACTTTTGTACTATGTTGTTTTTTAATGTATTAACAAAACAAAACCAAAAAAAGAAAAAGATTTATTTATTTATTTGAAAGGCAGAGTTACAGAGAGGCAGAGGCAGAGGCAGAGGCAGAGAGAGAGAGAGAGAGAGAGAGAGAGGTTTTCCATCCGCTGGTTCACTCCCCAAGTGGCCTTACTCACTGGAGCTAATCCAATCTGAAGCCAGGAACCAGGAGCTTCTTCCAGGTCTCCCATGTGGGTACAGGAGCCCAAGGGCTTGGGCCATCTTCTACTGCTTTCCCAGGCCATAGCAGAGAGCTGGATCAGAAGTGGAGTAGTCTGGACTCAAACCAGTGCCCATATGGGATGCTGGCACCACAGGTGGAGGCTTAGCCCATTGTACCAAAGTGTCGGCCCTGGGACCTTTACTTTCTTTCTTTCTTTTTTTTAAGATTTCTTTTTTGGGGCTGGCACTATGGCATAGCAGGTAAAGCCACCACCTGCAGTGCTGGCACCCCATATGGTCACCAGTTTGAGACCCAGCTACTCCACTTCCAATCCAGCTCTGTGCTATGGCCTGGGAAAGCAGTAGAGGATGGCCTAAGCCCTTAGGCCCCTGCACCTGCATGGGAGGCCTGGAAGAGGCTCCTGGCTTCGGATCGGCACAGCTCCGACCGTTATGACTAACTGGGGAGTGAACCAGCAGATGGAAGACCTCTCTCTCTCTCTCTCCTCTCTCCTTCTCTCTGCGTGTAACTCTGACTTTAAAATAAATAAGTAAATCTAAAAATAAAATAAAATAAAGATTTATTTATTTGAAAGTCACAGTTACACAGAGAGAAAAGGAGAGGTAGAGAGGCAGTGAAAGAGAGAGAGAGAGAGGCCGGCGCCGCGGCTCACTAGGCTAATCCTCCGCCTTGCGGCGCCGGCACACCGGGTTCTAGTCCCGGTCGGGGCGCCGGATTCTGTCCCGGTTGCCCCTCTTCCAGGCCAGCCCTCTGCTGTGGCCAGGGAGTGCAGTGGAGGATGGCCCAGGTGCTTGGGCCCTGCACCCCATGGGAGACCAGGAAAAGCACCTGGCTCCTGGCTCCTGCCATCGGATCAGCGCGGTGCGCCGGCCGCATCGCGCTGGCCGCGGCGGCCATTGGAGGGTGAACCAACGGCAAAAGGAAGACCTTTCTCTCTGTCTCTCTCTCTCACTGTCCACTCTGCCTGTCAAAAAAAAAAATAAATAAATAAATAAAAAAATAAAAAAAAAAAAAGAGAGAGAGAGAGAGAGGTCCTCCATCTGCTGGTTCACTCTCCAACTGGCTGCAAAGGCTGGAGCTGCGCTGATCTGAAGCCAGGAGCCAGGAGCCAGGAGCCAGGAACCTCCCCCAGGCCTCCCAGGTGGGTGCCGGGGCCCAGGGACCTAGGCCATCCTCCATTGCTTTCCCAGGCCATAACAGAGAGCTGGATCAGAAGTGGAGCTGTCAGGATTCGAAATGGCGCCCACATGGGATGCCAGCACTGCAGGTGGCAGCCCCACCCTCTACACCGCAGCACTGGCTCTCTTCACTTTCTAGTTTACATTTTTCTCTACAGTTTTGAATTTACTTTCATGAGCAATGAATACTTTTAAAACATAAAAGAAAAAATGTTAAAGAAGGAATAAAGGGACAGTGAAAGATAATGTATTATAAAGAAAAGAAGGTATTTATGAAATGTACCATCAGAAGGTAACTCAGCAGTAGTACCCGGAGGGAGGTAGCACAGGGTGGCCGATGGGACAGGCCCTGCCTGACCAGTCCAGTCTGCTGCATGACCATGCCACTGGCTCCCCGAGCTCTAACTCCTGGAGATGCCAGCAGGCGTGGCTGAGCAGAGAGTGTGGTTCTGTTGCCCTGGAGAGGGGCCGGACTGCTGAGCTATCGAAGCACTGGGGGCCAGAGCCCTCAGCGGGGATCTGCACCTGCGAGAGGCCCCGGTCAGCTGGAGCTGAAGGCAGCAGGGCCGGCCAATCCCTACTTAGCCACCAGCAGGCTGGGTCTCCGGCTTGGTTAGCACCAGGACCTGCCCCAGGAGCCTGCGCACAGTGTAGGTGATGGCAGAGCCGCAGGAATCCAGCAAAAAGGCAGCGATCATCAGGCCTGGGTCAGGAACACACAGGGGCAAGACAAGCTTGGAAAACGCCAGAAACACTCGAGGAAACCAGCCGCCCGGAGTGCCCGAGTGCTTAAGAGCTTTGACGATCCTCAGCCTTCGTTCACTCGTCAGACACACTGAGCTCGCACTATAGGCAACGCACAGGACCAAGCGCAGGAGATACAGCCGCGAGCAAGGCAGACGCGGAATTCATGAAGCAGAATCATGTGAAAATAAAATCGCCAATATTCAATCTTTGGGCACCTCCAAAAGAGGCAGTTTCTTATGGATCAAGGTAGATACATTCTGGCAAGAGAAGAAAAAAGCACATTACCCAATTAATTGCTTGATTACAGCTGCGAAAAGAACTCTGTGTGTGTGTGTATGTGTGTGTGTGTGTGTGTGTGTTGCTAGCCAAGAAAGGCTTCTCTAAAGTAAGTTACTTTTGAGGAATTGAGAAACAAAGAAATTTTTTTAAAAAGATTTATTTATTTATTTGAAAGTCAGAGTTACATAGAGAGAGAAGGAGACAGAGAGAGAAAGAGATGTCTTTCATCTGCTGGTTCACTCCCCAACTGGCCACAACAGCCGGAGGTGTGCCGATTCGAGGCCAGGATCTTCTTCCAGGTCTCCCACGTGGGTGCAGGGGCCCAAGGACTTGGCCATCTTCTACTCTTTCCCAGGCCATAGCAGAGAGCTGGACTGGAAGTGGAGCATCCAGGACTTGAACCAGTGCCAATATGAGATGCCAGCACTGCAGGCGGCGTACCTGCTACTCCACAGTGCCAGCCCCTGAGGAGAAATTAACTGAGACAAGAAGAGGGAGAGACCATCCTGGCCATGTCAGAGGCAAAGATTTGTTGGGATAAGGGGGTAGGGGTGTTAAGTTTTGTTTTTTTGTTTTTTGAAAGGTAGAGTGGCGGAGAGAGGGAAAAGACAGAAATCTTCCATTCGTTGGTTCATCCCTCAAGTGTCTCCAACAGTCAGGACTGGGGCAAGCTGAAGCCAGGAGCCAGGAACTCCATCTGGGCCACGCTTGTGCATGGCAAGGACCCAAGAACTTGAGCCATCATCTGCTGCCTCCCAGGTGCCTTAGCAGGCAGCTGGATCAGAAGCGGAGAGGCTGGGCCTGTGGCCAGGCACTGCAATCTGGGATGCAGGCACCCCAAGTGGCAGCTTAACGGTTGCAGGTGCAAATCTTCGATGGGCAGGAACGTCGCAGGTTGGAGGGACCGAGGAAGGTGACTGAATCTGCAGAGACGCAGGGGCAATACAGGGTGAGGCCGGAAGGGAAACAGGCACTGGACTAGGAAGGGCCTTGTCAGTCATGTTGAGGCACTTAGGTTTTAACCCAAGGGCTGTACAAACATGGGTGTGTTATTTGCATCCCAAAGCTAGCAGAGCTGTGGGAGCACCGGGTTACAAAGAACGTCCCAGCCCGTGGCCACGGACGCACCCAGAGGTGCACAGCTGCACGGCGAGTGAGGGGTTGCACAGGATTGGAATCGAGGCTGTGACGCAGGCCAAGAGGCCCAGAACCTGCCCAGGAGGAAGTCGAGTCGGCCCATGCCCGCGGGTGCCCCTGACCCATGCTACAGCTCAGTGCCCAGTGGCCGGGAGAAGTAGTAGATGAGTGGGAGGAGTACGTCCAGCGCCCCAGGCGCCAGCAGCAGGTGTGAGGCCACAGGCAGAGGCCAGAGGCCAGCAACAGCGCCTGCGCCACGGTCCTGGCACGCGCGGGTACGGGCGGCTGGGAGCAAGGCCCAGGCTCGCAAAGACAGCGAAAAAGACCACCCCACCAGGGCAGGGGTGCCCTGCGAGAGGCCCTCCTCCCCCCACCCCCCACCGCCCTACGCAGAGCGGAGCCCGCGTACCGCACCCACCGCAGAGGCACAGGCTGCCGAGCGCCCCGAAGGCCGCGGCCGCTCAGGTGAGCAAGTCAGTAGCCTCTCTTGGAAGTAGTAGGTGAGCCGCAGCAGCAGAGCACGCCGGCTAGAGCCAGGCTGAGCAGGTGCACATGCAGCGATCAGCCTCAGTCACCACGATGAAGCGGTCAAGGTCATCCCAGGGGCTACAGCGGCCAGCACCAAGGTCTCCAACACTGCTCTTCATCACTGACCTTGCAATGGGGAGAGGAAGAGGCTGCTGGGGAGGCTAGCACCAGAGAAGCCCCCAACCCACCTCTTCCTGCCCTGCCCCCTCTTCTTCAGCCCTTGCTGGGAGGGGACCACAGAGGTAAGAAGACTTCCTTGAGAGAGGGGCAGGAACGTGGCCTGCAGCTGCGGGTTGTGAACAGGAGGTGGACTCCAGACTTCCTGACTGTGAGCCCTGGGAAATGGGGAAGAGGCAGGCAGGAGTCTCCAGCCCTGGTGACCAGGGAGGGTGGGGGTGGTGGTCACAGATGGAGGAGGGTTCAGCTGTGTAGGGGCACAGCCCTGTGCAGGCAGCCCACTTGGAAACCACTCCTAGAAACAGCCCCAGGGCCCTTCCTAGTGCCACCCAGGCTGGGAGGGGGAGGGAGCAAAGCAGGAGTGGAGGAATGGCCATGTGTTGCAGTCCCCAAGGTGCAGCCCGGTGCACAGCCACCTGGGCCCTGCCCTGGCCAAGGCCCTCGCCTGCAGCTCCCTGGCAGGGCTGCAAAGGTTTCACCTCTCTCCAGCTTCCAGGCCTGTCTCCTCTTCACTCGCCTCTTTGTTGTAGCTAAATATTTGTTTGCTTTTAATTTATTTTTTTATTTATTTGACAGGCAGAGTTAGACAGTGAGAGAGAGAGAGACAGAGAGAAAGGTCTTCCTTTCGTTGGTTCACCCCCCAAATGGCCGCTACGGCCGGAACTATGCTGATCCAAAGCCAGGAGCCAGGTGCTTCCTCCTGGTCTCCCATGGGGTGCAGGGCCCAAGCACTTGGGCCATCCTCCACTGCACTCCCGGGCCACAGCAGAGAGCTGGACTGGAAGAGGAGCAGCCAGGACTAGAACCGGCGCCACAGGTGGAGGATTAACCGAGTGAGCCACGGTGCCGGCCCTGCTTTTAATTTCATCTGCTAGAAAGACAGAGCTACCGAGAGGCTGGGAGAGGCAGAGAGAGACACCTTCCATCCGCTGGTTCACTCCCCAAATGACCTTGCCAGCCAGGACTGGACCAAGGAGTCTGAACTCTACCTGGGTCTCCCATGAGGGTGGCAGGGCCTGAGCACCTGGGCCACCATTCACTGCCTCCCAGGATGCATTAGCAGGGAGCCAGATCAAAGCTGGCACAGGGGCGGGGCTCACACTGGCAGGCTGATGTGAGCCGTGGGGGTCGCAGGCAGTTGCTCCATCGCAGCACCGGCCCTTTTCCTGCCCCTGCCGGCCACAGAGGAGCCCCGAGTCAGGGTGGAAACCTCCGGCAGCCAAACAAAAAGAGCACGGGCCTGGGAAGCCGACCCAGCTTCTAGATCCACAATTTTTTTTTTTTTTTTTTTTTTTTTTTTGCCATGTGGCCTTGGGCAAATTACTCAGCTTCACTGAGCCTGTCTTGGTGCTGTAAAATACCTACCTCGCAGCGCTGTTGCAGGGATGACGAGGAAACATAAGTAAAACTCAGAGCCCCGTGGCTGACACTGGGGAGATGCTTCATAACTGTTAGCTCCCTTCCCTTTCCAGCAGTGCACAGATGAATGTGTACAGACCACACCCACCACCCCACCACCACCACCACCCCCCCCACACACACACGGTGTCAGAGACACAGATGCCCCCAGCACACACAACACCACAAAAACATCTGGCCCAATTCCTACCCTCCCCCCAAGGGGGGTGTATGCGGCGGGGGGGGGGGGCACCAGCCCCCTGCTGTTTTAACACGGATGCACCCCTCGGGTGTCCACTTCCGAAATCTGCATTTCTGCCTTTGAGCCTTTGGGGCTCCAGTCCTTCCTGGAATCCTGAGTGGCTCTACAGCCCCCAGGGACCCCCCAGTCTGAACCTCACCCTATATTCCCACCAGATTGGTCCTCTCTTCCCTGTTGCTGTTCTGGCTGCTGGGGCTCTCTCAGGTCCTGGCTTTAAGAAGCAAGTGCCTTACAAAAAAAAAAAAAAAAAAAAAAAAGAAAAAAGAAAAAAGAAAAGAAGAAGAAGAAGCTGAGACAGGGGCTGGCGTAGTAGACTAAGCCTCCGCCTGCATGCCAGCATCCCATATGGGTGCCGGTTCAAGTCCCGGCTGCTTCTCTTCCGATCCAGCTCTGCGCTTATGGCCTGGGAAAGCAGTGGAAGATGGCCCAAGTGTTTGGGTCCCTGCACCCACATGGGAGACCTGGAAGAAGCTCCTGGTTCCTGGCTTCAGATCGGCCCAGCTCTGGCCGTTGCAGCCATTTGGGGAGTGAACCAGCGGATGGGATCTCTGGCTCTCTCTCTTTCTCTCTGTAACTACCTCTCAAATAAATAAATAAAATCTTAAAAAGAAAAAAAAAGGTGGAGACAGCAGAATCCCCTCCCACGCCCACATTCCAGACCCATCAGTGGGCTGGGCCCAGGACATGACATGAATGGGCCCAACAGCTGGAGGGGCTGAGGATCCAGGGTACAAGAGGGCCCCCGGGGAGAGGGACTGTCGTTACAGGGCAGGGGGGTCTTCAGCACTTGGGGGAGGAGAGGGATCAGGGAGGCCAGGCTGCTAAGCAGCGTGGCTCTGAGCTGACCTGGGTGAGTGGCGCTCTTTTCTGCGGCCTGGCTTCTCCCCGGGGCTGCTGGGGAGCCACGGCTGGGGCTCCAGGCACTGTCAATCTTGTCAATCCCAACTCCCCACCGCACACACACCAGGCACCAGCCCGCTCCCGCGGCGCGCTGCTTTTCCTGTGGCTTGGCTGTGGTGTCTGGGGAGAGGAGTGTGCCAGTTGCTCACTGGCGTACAGGCAAAGCCTCAGAGCCCTCCAGGCAACGCCAGCTGTCCGCGCCTCTGCTCACAGTCCTGGCTGGAGACAGGCTGGCTGTGGCATCCTGGGAGTAGTGAAGAGAGTAGCCAGGGTCCCGGGGGTGCCAAGCTCTACTTACGTGGGCTTCAAAGTGTCCACACAGAGGGGCATTCTGGGAAGCAGGGCAGGTGTAATCATGCTGGACGGGCCACCCCAGGTGCTGTCCCTGCCCACTTCCAGCTTGGGCAGCAGGTGCAAGGACAGGCCTTAGCTCAAGTGCCAGGTCTGACACAGGCACTGGCGCCTTCCAAGTCCATTTCCTCATCCCCAGAACAAATGGATATTTAATAATACCCGCTGTGTACTGACCACTTCTTCCATGCCAGCCTATGAAGTAGTCACTCTTACCCATATTTGCAAATGAGCTAGGCAAGTGGCAGAAACTACTGCCTACCCGCTCCTGTCTTCCTTGTCAGCCAGCCATGAGCAAATCTCAGCTAGTCTATGTCCGGGCTGGGAATTCCATTCTCCTTGCTGGTGATTGGTCCACGGGCGGAAATGTGACATATGTCTGACCAATGAGATCTGAGGGCCATCCAAGGTCTTTAAAGAGCCCTTTCTTCACCTGTGGATGTCAGGCACAAATGTGCCATCTGGAGTCGCTGCAGCTATTTTGCAGCTCTGAGGAGAATAGCAAATAAACTGACAGCAGCAGAGCAGAAAGTTGAAAGAACGCTGGGCCGGCGCCGCGGCTCACTAGGCTAATCCTCCGCCTGCAGCGCCTGCACACCGGGTTCTAGTCCTGGTCCAGGCGCCGGATTCTGTCCCGGTTGCCCCCCTTCCAGGCCAGCTCTCTGCTGTGGCCTGGGAGTGCAGTGGAGGATGGCCCAAGTGCTTGGGCCCTGCACCCCATGGGAGACCAGGAGGAGTACCTGGCTCCTGGCTTCGGATCAGCGCGATTGGAGGGTGAACCTACGGCAAAAGGAAGACCTTTCTCTCTGTCTCTCTCTCTCACTGTCCACTCTGCCTGTCAAAAAGAAAAAAAAGAAAGAAAGAAAGAACGAACGAACGCTGGTCCTTGATGTTGTCAGCAAGCAGCCAAATTAACCAACACCGCGGCCGCACTGTACCGGGGCCTCTTCGGGTGAGGCATCCCTCCAGCTTGGAGCCCAGCCACGTGTCCTGGGTTCTAGCCAGATCGCCACGTACCCTGCTGTGGGCAGTCTGCATCACTGCTTTAGACACGAGAAGAGCGGATCAGCTGCGAGCGTCACGGAGTCTGCGTCAGAGCCGGGGTACCCATTCCCGAGGGCTCCCAAAGCCAGCCTCCCTACCCGCAGAGCAACTTGTAGGCTGGTGGCCGGAATGGTTATAGAAATAAATGAACTCCATTTCTTCACAGTTTTCCCTCTTGGGAGGCACATTACTTCCCAAAAGCCCCCAGGGGGCTACGGTGAAGATGGTGCCCTGCCATGTTGTCCACCATCCCTCAAAACCTACCACAAACACACTCCCTTCTCACCGCCAAAGGCCTCTGGGGCTCCCCCGGCTTCCGGTCCTGCCGCCCCACGGGCTTGGAGGCCTCCCCACCTCCAAGGAGGAGGGGCAGGAGTAACGGACTGGGTGCCACACCTCCCCACCACAGGCCGACGGGCTCAGGGCTGGAAGGAACCACGACTCAGTGCCACCCTTGATAATTCCGCAAATCTAAGGTGGGAGCGGTGAGCCCCTCACTGGGCTTGGAAGGGCTCGGGCAGAAGCAGGTGCCTAAAGACTGCCATAGTCAATACATAAACCTCAAATGTGCTTTAAAAACCTTGAAAACGTGCATGCCATTTGAACTGGCTCCTTCACTGGTACGGAAAGGACACACGCAAAGGTGACTCACTGTGAGGTTTACGACCACAAAACCTTGCAACAACCCAAATGTTCTCCCAGGGGGGCGGGGTACGAACACGTGGCGGGTCATCCTTACAGTGGAATTCCAGGTAGCCATTCCCGCCAATGAGACAAACCAGACACCACATGCAGTAGCAGTGTATTAGGCTTTAAAAGTGGATAATGAAGTGGGATATAATGGCTTCACCTTCCTTAAAAAAATACCTATCTGTATAAAGGCACAGGAAAAAAGTTGAACGGTACAGTTATACCAAGGGATTTAAGGTGGTTATTCGGGGTGCTTGTTTCACGTGACAAGAGGAATGTGAGTCCATGTAACATGTACTCCACAGAGAACAGTAAAGTTCAAGTGTGCAGGGCCAGGTAGACGAGATGTCTCTTTCCACACCAGTGGCCTTGGGCATATTTGTAACAAGGAGCAGACTCTGTCCCATGTTCCTGCTGTGAGGGTGGCACGGCGCGATCAGGCAGAGCCTCTACTCCCATGATTCCCTGAACGCGCGCGGAGCCGCCGTCTTCTTCCTGCTGGGTCTGAGTGCCTGCTGGGGTTGGGCTAAGAGCCGGCAGGCATCCAGCAGCAGCAGGAGCCCCAGGCAGACGAGGGTCGGGATGCAGGTGCTCAGGGATTCTTCCAGAGACACCAAAGTGAAGATGGCCCCTGGGATAGAAAGTGAGGTCCCTAAGGCCTCCTGGGTGCCAGGATCGCCAGGAGCTCAGGGCTGTCCGGCCTGAGCTGACCCTCGGCAGCCTAGGCCCCCCAACCCCAGCGCACGCATACACACACACACACACACACACACACACCCAAACCAGCCACACTCATCTCTGGCCTCCCAGAAAAAGCAGGAGCAGGAGTCAGGAGTCTCTTCAACTAATGTGGGCCCTCAGAAATAGAAACGACCCAAACAGGACAGGGGCCGAGGCAGGAAAGAGGGAGTCTGGGGAGCAAATTCTCCCTGATCCTCCCCTCTCCCAGACCTCTACTTCCTGGAAGGAGGCCCAGGAGTTGGCGGTGGAGGTACAGGAAAGACCTGAAAATGAGGGAGGCTCCTGACATGGAAAGCAAGCCTGGAGGGCGGCTGGTGGTGGTGGCACAGGCTGAGGGTGCGTGGCCTTTGAGGCAGCAGCTGGCCTTGTGCACCTGTGGGTAGAGCTGCTGGGAGGGGCCCCAGCTTCCCCACTCCCCATCTCCACCTGCCAGACACCTACGTGGCTGCTCCAATCCTTCACCCCAGGAGTGGGTGTGTGGAGGGAGGACTAGGAGCTCTGGGTGCACGGCCACATCCACACAACTACACAGCCACTGGAAGGGATGAGGCAGAAGCTGTGCCCGACGCGGGCCAGTGTCGCACAGGTGAAGTCGCAACAGCACAGTCCAAGTCTGAAGGCTGTGGAAACCGCAGCAGGGCAGGAAGCGCTCGGGAGAAGTCCCAGAGAAACAAGGCGGGTGGCCAGCGGGAGGGAGAACAGCCAGCTCTTTCCGTCATTCTTCCCCAGGAGACCCCTGTGCCCAGGCCAGCTGGCCCCCTTACCCATCATGAGCAAGATCAGGAGCAAGGTACTGATGCCTTGCAGCAGCGGTGGGCCGGCGACCAGCAGCGCCCCAGCCAGCAGCTCCAGCCAGCCCACGGCGGTCTGGTAGCTCCTGGGATCTGGCTGGTAGCCAAACAACTTCAGCGGGCACACCTCGGCAAACCGTGTGAACAGGACTTTCTAGGGGTGGCAGGAGATGCCCATCAGCCACACACCCACCGCGGGGCACAGCCCAGAGGCCGCACGGCTGCACCTTCAGCTCCCCGCGACAAAGCAACAGCCGGGAGAGGAGCAGAGCCCTGGAACCAGGAACCAGCTCTGTGCTCCGCACCTGTGCGCTTGCTTCCTCCTCTCCGCCCTGCGGCTCACCCACACCCACCTAGGCCAGGGGTAGAGGGGAAGAGGGGAGGCCTGGCTTCCTGGCCGGGCTGGGCAAATGCCTGCGCGGGCTGACAGGTGGCCTCCAGGCTTCCCCGGCCCACTCTGGATTCTGAGCTGGGCCGGTGTCCCGTGTGGGTCCGGCTTCTTGGCCCTTTGCAGAGCCTTCAGCAAACAGGTTTACCTGCAGGCCAGAGCTGCCTGGACCGGTCTCACAAACCTCTCTCCGCCCCCCAAATGCGGGGAGCAGCTCCCACCTCCCGCTCACTTGGTGCCTGAGGCCACCCAGGCCCACCGGAAGAAGAGGTTCCGCCCCCTGGCTCCGGGGAGAGCCCCAGGCCTCAGCGCCGCGCGCCGCTCACCAACTGCTGCGACACCGGGGCCGCGACGGGCGAGAGCTTGGCGGCCCCGGTGAGCATGAAGAAGCCGCCCAGCAGGATGCGGAGCGCCGCCAGCATGAGCGCCATGGCCGCGCTCGGCCTCCGGGAAGCCGCGCTCCGTCGCCCGAGGGCCGGGCTCGCTGAGAACCCGCCCCCGGCTCGTTTCCTCCCCGCAAGGCGCCCGGAAGGCCCGGGCCGCGGCCTCCTCCCCTCGCCCCGCAGGACCCGGGCGCCCACTGGCTGTGAGCGGCCGGCCCAGCCCCTGGGTCCCGAGGAGTTCCCATCAGCTGTCCCTGCAGGTGCCGCCCGACCCCCTGGGGCCTCCCTGTCTGCATCTGTAAATGGGACCAGGCCTGACCAGTTCTGCCGAGGTTGTAGCTTAAGAGCTTAGAAAGTCATTTGTAAATTAACTTATTATTAGTAACAGATCAATAACCAGTCATTGTTAAGTTGTCCTGTTCTGTCTTCGCCGGGAAGGTCTTTCCCCTCTGATCCCTCTGGGATGAAATGAAAATGTGAAAGGTGTTTGGAGATTCGGCCAGGAGGTGAGCGCCTTTCCCCAGCCACCTGCTCTTGCGCGGGGTTGGTGGGGATGGGCTGACCACACCGGGCAGCTGTCTGGGCTTTGTTACTTGCCCCCCACCTCTTATTTTTTTAATGATTAAAAAGGCGCTTTCGTGACCCATGAAAATCTGAATTAAACTCCTATGCCAGTGTTCCTAAATAAAGTTGGGTTGTGGCAGCCACACTCGTTTGTGTGTGGGCTGAGTAGCTGCAACAGTGGCCAGCAAAGCCTCATGTACTTCCTGTCTGGCCCTGATTAGTGGGCCACCCCGGGCAAGGACCCCGGACTCCCCTGCTGCTGTGCCTCTCTTAGCTGGCCCGAGACTGCGGTCCCATGTGCTTCCAGGTGGTGCTACTGCGTCATCACCTGCGCTCTGCCACTCATCCAGACTTAGCAAACACTGAATTCTCTACGGTGGGTTACAAAGGGTTTATGTAATCATGCACAAATGCACAACTATTAAACTCCTCCACAAGGGAAAAAGGAAAAGTTATTAAAACACTTATTTAATCACTGGAAGCACAAATCCACATTAGGAAATTATATTTTAGGGTACTTATACAAAATTTAACGCAAAATTAGAGCCTTTGATGATAAGCAAATATACACGTTGCTATTCTTTGTCCTTCAGTAACTTTTCTATCCTTGGAATTAAAGACGTGACTGCAAGTCTCAGGGCAGGGCCAGAAACCAACAGATTTCTTTGTTTGGACTCAGTCAAAGCTGAAAAGGCAGCGTCAGATAAATATACAGTCGAAAAAGGTAACAAAAACTTCATTGCCTTTTCATGGAGTTCTGGGTAACTTGCCTTTGCATTTATCCAAAACTGAGTGAGAGGCGTTGATTTAAATACTGACTGTAACCCTGAATCTGAAGATAGCCGTGTGAGTTTTTCTTCCTCCCCGTGGGTGAGATGATTGTTTTGGTGTTTCAGGAAAGGGTTCACGACCCACGAGTTTCCTGAACGAAAGTCTTCCGCTGCCGGGTAACAAGCTTCGAGCATCTGAGAAAGTCCTAGCAGGTGCTCAAAAATGATGCCTGGGATGCTTCCCGTGTTTGACTCTGATGAGTGCAGGAACTCGGAGAACGAAGGGAACATGTCGTAATCATTCTCCTGTGCGCGCCTCAACCACGTTTTTAACTTTTTCTTAAACACCTCGATTTTATTATACAAACTGAAGACAGTGGTCAGAGTCCCCTGGAGACTTAAATTCAATTCACTGATAAATGAAAAGACATCTGCTAAGTAGGCCAGTTTTGCAACCCATTCCTCATCACGAAAATGCCTGGCTAAATCTGAATGCTTTTGATTTAAAAATATTTCAACTTCATGCCGTAATTCAAATAACCTTGTTAAGCTTCTCCCTCTCGACACCCAGCGCACTTCAGCAGGAAGCGGTAAGTGCATGTGCTGAGACCCCGCCTCTTCACACAGAATTGTCAGCATGCGTGAATTCAACGCATTGCTCTTGACAAAACTCAACATCTGTGCCGCCTGCAAAAGAGTTTTGTGTAAGCCTGGGGACAACTCTTCTGCAGCTAGACGTTCACGGTGAAGAAAACAAGGTGTAAACGCCACTCTGTCCGAGGCGGCTTCTCGAATTTTTGCCCTTAAAGCAGCACACCTGCCAGTCACGCTCGCAGCCCCGTCCACAGAGAGACCAACGCAGTGTTTCCAGTTCAGAGCTTTGCTGCCGATGTAGGCATTTATGAGTTCAAACATCTCAAAACCAGTCATCTGAGAAGGCATCTCAAGGCAAAACAGTAACTCTTCTTTTATATCTTTACAATCATGATCAATGAAACGGATGTAGCACAGAAGCAGGGGGGCGTCTGAGATCTCCGCCGACTCGTCTACCTGGAGGGCGAACCACGGCGAGCCCCGGACCTTGGCGATCAGCTGGTCTTCAACGTCGGCAGACAGCTCGTCCATCCGGTGCCCGATGGCACTGTTAGTCAGAGGAACGCTCTTCGTTTGGTCTCCAGCCGTTGAACCCAACACTTCCGAACACATTTCCACTAAATACGGTTTAATTAATTCCTCAGCAATGGACAACGGCTTCTTGCTGGCAGCAATTTGGAAAGCAATTAAGTAAGAAGCTTTCACCAGTGACTTTTCAACTAGTAAACATTTTTTAAAAGAACTGTTTTGACATTCCATTTCAAGAGATTTTTGTTCAAAAAAATCCACTGGTTTGTTTTCTAATTCTGAATGTTTTGTCTTCAAATGATGAGAAAGATTTGCGGGCTTCATGCTTTCACTGGGTAAGATCTCTCCGCAAATGACACACTGAGGCCGTGGTGAACCTTCTTTGGATCCAGGACAGATAATAAAACCCACTTTTAAATATTCTGCATCGTACTTCTGGAAAAAACCTATTCTTTTCTTCTTCGCAGGTGGAGAATCAAGTTCTGCTTCATTTTTCTCATTAGGCACAGGTAAATCTAAATGGAACATTTGAATCATGTTATTTTCAAAAACAAATGAACAATGTTCTTCATGGTTTTTCTTACATATTTAAAATTTACATTTTGTTAACAATTTATTTTCATCAGGATGCAGAGACTAGTTTCAACACAAACCAGAGTACTTCTAGAATGCCACTAAAAACAATTTCTCTTTTACCCAAAGCTTGGTAACTGACTTAAAAAAAAGTAGGTTGTGATATATGTGTAAGTAATCCTAAGTAGCCATAAGATGATCGGGATTAGGGCGGAAATCCACGGAACACTATCAAATTAAAAATAAATTATTTTTTTAAAAAAAGAATAAATTATTTTACTTGCAAACAATTCAGAACAAAAATCTAATCTTGGAAAAGAGTCAGCATTTTGGGAATCTAGCTAAGGAGCATACTAGTGCTCACTGTGCTGTAGCTCCAACCTCTCTGAAAGGTGGAATTTTTCTAAATTAAACTGGGGAAAATATAAGCAGTAATTATTAATTTTAACACCACGCACCAGGGATGGTGTGAAGAAATAGATCTTCCCGAACACCGCTGACTGGAGCATAACTGACAGAACTTTTCACAAGGCAATTTAGCAACAGGTACCAAAAGCCTTAAAAATCTATGATGGCTTTTGAATTTGTAATTCTACTGCTTAGGATTTATCCTGAAGACATAATCAGACAAGTAGACAAAGATCCATTAACAGAGCCGAGCACAACACTGCTTACAATATTCAGAACCCTGAGGCAGGCATGTGGCCGGGCAGCTGAGACATGCACATCCCATACCAGAGTGCCTGGTTTCAGTCCCGGTTCTGCTCTGATTCTAGCTTTCTGCTGTAATGTAGATGCTGGGGAGCAGCAGGTGAAGGCTCAAGCAGTTGGGTCCCTGCCCCTCAATGTGGGCGACCCAGACTGAATTCCTGGCTCCCAGCTTCTGCTTGGTCCAGACCCAGCTGTTGCAAGCAAGCAAGCATTTGAGTGAGCCAGCAGATGGTAGCTCCCTGTCTCTCAAATAAACAAATAAAAATTAAAATATATATACAGGGTGTTGGTTATGCTACATATATTGGAATCTTTGTCCAGTAAGAACCACAAGGCATATTTAAATGTATACTGATGTGGAATGATGTTTTCAATGCAATGTCAAATGACAAAGTCGTTTACAACAGTATATAAAAACAATACAATATTTAATCTGCAAGTTCAAAGAAGTCTGAGTTCACATACCCACAGATTCCACTCCCCTCCACATGTGAATGTGTAACATAAATTCGTGTACACAAAAGTATGTCTTAATGGGATTATAAGAGGGTAATTTCCTGAGGAAGGAAGACAGGATTCGCCTTCATTCCCATAAAAAGAAAAGTCCCTATATAAAAAGCTTGACTATGTGTTGATAGACTAAGTGGTTAAAGACAGTAGACTCTATGAAATAAATTATTAAAAACAAAAATAAAAAATGATTTAGGCAGAGCTGGCTATTCAAGTAACTGAAAATATAAGGGGAGGATTTAAAAGTAGTCAACATGGATGGGGAATGCTTCACGTTTTCAACAATGAGCTCAAATGATTTTCCTGATCAACAGCACCTCAAGCACATGAGGTGTACTTTTATTAACCTGAAATTGAATTCAGTGTTTAAAAAATACATTCCCAAGGTTAAGTCAGCAATACTTCTAACTATAATCTGTATCATAGTTAGAGTAGCTCGTCTACACACGTGAGAACTGCAAGTGCACAGGTCTAAGAAATGCTCACCTACTCCACACATGCTTTGTGTGCATACAGATTCAACTTGGTAGTTATTAGAACTAGTAACAATAATTATAAAAGGATAAATTATGTATTTGAAGCCATTTGGTTGAAGAATATTCAAGAATTGTCAACTTATCCTTTCTTAAAAAAAAAAAAAAAAAGTGAACCAGAAAACAGACTTTCCACATGGGACAGCACAGGGACACATACCTGCCTGACATTCCTTGTGCTGTGTGTGTGGCTTGCAGGAGGTGGCCTTGGTCTGTGTGACAGGCTTGCACAGTAAGGCTTTGTTCTTTAAGACCATGAGAGGCTGGGAAGACATGAGCTTTAGGGTATCTGCTAGTGTACTTTCCTGGTGAAAAACAAATTCAGACACCAAACATATTTTTAGTATTTTATCACTGACCATAATTGCTATTAATTGAAAAGTAATATGTATCAAGAGAAATATAATTCCTTTGAAAGAGTGGGTGCAATAAAAAAGCCATTTTGGAAAACAGACACTAATTGCTAATTCTCCTAATCAGCATCAGTTCCATTTATTGATTTAAAAAAAATTCTGCAGGTCTGGTGCTGTGGTGCAGTGTGGTAAGCTGCCACCTGAGACACCAGCCTCCCTTATTCAAGTATAGATTTTAATCTTAGCTGCTCCACTTCCTATCTAGCTCCCCACTAATGCACCTGGGAGGGCACCCGATGATGGTTTGAGTGCTTAGGTCCCTACCACCCACATGGGAGACATGGATGGAGTTCCTGACTCTTGGTTTCAGCCTGGCCAAGCCCTGACTATGGTGGCCATTCAGGGAATAAACCAGTGGATGGAAGATCAATATCTCTTTTTAACTCTACCTTTCAAATAAATAATGTTTGGTTGTTTGTTTTTATAGAAGGTAATTTCTTAAAAATACGATGGGAGGTGGTGGCCTGTGTCAGAGCAGAGCAGGCTAAAAAACCACCAGCATCCTATGTCTGAGTGCTAAGTCCTCGATACTCTGCTTCCAATGTAGCTTCCTGATGACGTGCCTGGGAAGGCAGCAGATGGCCCAAGTGCTTAGATCCCTGCCACCCACGTGAGGGACTCGATGAAGTTCTCTCTCATTTTTTTTTTTTTTAGATTTATTTATTTGAAAGTCAGAGTTACACAGAGAAAAGCAGAGGCAGAGAGAGAGAGAGAGAGAGAGAGAGAGAGAGGCCTTTCATCCACTAGTTCACTCCCCGAATGGCCGCAACGGCTGGAGCCATGCCAAGCTGAAGCTGGGAGCTAGGAGCTTCTTCAAGGTCTCCCATGTGGGTTCAGAAGCCCAAGGACTTGGACCATCTTACTGCTTTCGCAGGCCACAGTAGAGAGCTGGATCAGAAGTGGAGCAGCCAGGACTTGAATCAGCGCCCATATGGGATGACAGCACTGCAGGTGGTAGCTTTACCAGCTATACCACAATGCCAGCCCCCAAAATTTTTTAATTTTTAAAATTTATTTATTTATCTGAAAGGCATATTTATGGGGGAGAGGAGTAGAGAAAGAAAACTTTCATCTAACAGTTCACTCTCCAAATGGCTGCAACAGCCAAGGCTGAGCCAGGCCTAAGCCAGGAGCTAGAACTCCATCTAGATCTCCCAGATGGGTGGCAGGGACCCAAGCACTGGTCTGTCTTCCACTAATTTCTTAGGTGCAATAGCAGAGAGCTGGATTGGAAGTGGAGCAGCCAGGACTTGAACTGGTGCTCATACAGGATGCCAGCACTGCAATTGGCAGTTTAACCCACTATGCCACAACACTGGCTCCAGGAAAAAAAAATTCTTTAAAGTATATTTTTTTTAAAAAAATGTGAAATATACACGAGTCTTCAAAAAAATCATGAAAAAAATGCAAATTATTAAAAAACTATGTATAGGCCGGTGCCGCGGCTCACCAGGCTAATCCTCCGCCTTGCGGCGCCAGCACCCCGGGTTTTGGTCCCAGTTGGGGTGCTGGATTCTGTCCTGGTTGCCCCTCTTCCAGTCCAGCTCTCTGCTGTGGCCTGGGAGTGCAGTGGAGGATGGCCCAAGTCCTTGGGCCCTGCACCCACATGGGAGACCTGGCTTCAGATCGGCGCAGCGCGCCGGCCGCAACATGCCAGCCGTATCGGCCACTTGGGGGGTGAACCAATGGAAAAAGGAAGACCTTTCTCTCTGTCTCTCTCTCTAACTCTGCCTGTCAAAAAACAAACAAACAAAAAAACTACGTATGGATTTCAAAATTTTTTGCACCAAAACAAACTTGTCTTTTTAATTCCATTTTCCACAAAGTTTGTGAAGTACCTTGTATGTATAAGTAAAGGCTGTATGCATGTGTTTAAAGCACAAATGGTAGTATCCTATATAGTTTTATATTGTTTGGCTACATCAAAATGTGTAACATTTATACAGGGCCGGCACTGTGGCACAGCAGGTAAAGCTGCTGCCTGCGGTGCCGGCATCCCACATAGGCACCAGTTCAAGTCCCCGCTGTTCCAATTCCAATCCAGTTCTCTGTTATGGCCCAGGAAAGCAGAAGAAGATAGCCCAAGTCTTTGGGCCGGTGCACGTGCGTGGGAGATCTGGAAGAAACTCCTGGCTCCAGGGACTGAAGACCTCTCTCTCTCTCTCTGCCTTTATTCTCTGTGTAACTCTGACTTTCAAATAAATAAATCTTTAAAAAAATGTATAAACAAAGGTCTTTATGAAACAAAGCTAAAGGATAAACAACAGAGAGACAGAATGTGTTTAAAGCATGTTTATTCAATCAGTAAATATTTACTGAACGGTTACTCCAAGACAGGCACTGTTCTAAGCCGTGAGGAGGCAGCAGAAAATAAGACAGAGTCCTGTACATTCTACAGGGAGACACAGAAGTGAAACAAACCTATAACGTATAATTCTAGGTGGTGGGAAGAGTGAGGAAGAAACATGAAGGGAGTGGAGGGCGACGATGTGGAGGAAACATCCAAGCAGGGATCCTCTGCACGAGTCAAAACACCAAGCAGAGGCTGGCGCAGTGGCTCACTAGGCTAATCCTCCGCCTGCGGCGCCGGTACACCGGGTTCTAGTCCCGGTCGGGGCGCCGGATTCTGTCCCGGTTGCCCCTCTTCCAGGCCAGCTCTCTGCTGTGGCCCGGGAGTGCAGTGGAGGATGGCCCAAGTACTTGGGCCCTGCACCCCATGGGAGACCAGGAGAAGCACCTGGCTCCTGCCTTCGGATCAGCGCGGTGTGCCGGACGTGGCGGCCATTGGAGGGTGAACCAACGGCAAAAGGAAGACCTTTCTCTCTGTCTCTCTCTCTCACTGTCCACTCTGCCTGTCAAAAAAAAAAAAACAACAACAACAAAGACCAAGCAGAGCAGAGGTCTGGGCTCAGAAGAGCCCAGGCAAGGAACTGCAGATGCAGAAGCCGGAAGTGCGAGAATGGCTGCCCTGCTTTAGGAGCATCAACGAAACAGGGCTGGAACAGAGTAAGCAGAGGAAACTAGAAACTCGGAGAGGCTGACAGAAGCCAAACTAAGGATTCAGGGGTTCTTAGTGACCATCAACAAAAATTCAGAATTGCATTTTAAATGCGATAGGACACCATTGGCGGTTCTATATATTTATTAATTTGAGAGGCAGAGAGACAGGGCAAGCTTCCACCTGCTGGTTCACTCCCCAAGTGCCCTTAGCTGACAAGGATTGGGTTGAGGCCCAAGCCAGGAGTCGGGAGCTCAATCCAGCTCTCCATGTGGGTAGCACACCTGATCCATCACCCATGCCTCCCAGGGCCTGCATCAGCAGCAGCCTGCAGTCATGACCACAGGGAGGCATCAAACCCAGGTATTCCAATATGAGACTGAGGCACCTGAACTGCTAGGCCAATACCTGCTCCTGGAGCTTATACCTAAATTTACTTTTAAAGTTATTAATAGATGCATTCAGTAAAAAATTCAAATGGTATGAAAGTGTCTATGTACATGACTGCCATCTATCCAGACTCAACTCTGAAGCCAGGAGCCAGGTGCTTCCTCCTGGTCTCCCGTGCAGGTGCAGGGGCCCAAGTACTTGGGCCATCCTCCACTGCCCTCCTGGGCCACAGCAGAGAGCTGGACTGGAAGAGGGGCAGCCAGGACTAGAACCAGTGCCCATATGGGATGCCAGTGCCACAGGCGGAGGATTAACCAAGTGAGCCACAGTGCCGGCCCCCAGACTCAACTCTGAATACAATCACTGTTCCCAGTTTCTTATGTATCCTTCTATAGATGGATTATGTAATAACATAAGTTGCTTCTAACTACAAATAATAACATTAACAGGACTTGGCACCTTGCTCTTGTCACTTGGCCAATCAACTTGGAGGTATATTTACATAACTTCGTGAAAAGCTGCCTAGTAACAGCTTCCTGGTGTTCCATTCTTGAATGCATGTACTCAAGTAACGTTATAAATCTTTTGCTATTATAAACAATGCAACAGTGACTGTCCTTACATAAAAATTAATTCCATATATATACATATCTAATTCCATATATATATATATGTATATAGATACACACACACACACACACATAAATACAGCAGAAGTGGGAAATATCCAGCCCGTGGGCCGTATAAAGGTCCCTAAATCATCTGGTCTGGCCCTGCCCAGGCAACTGTAGGAGGGATGCCAATTTAATAAACCTATACTAGACTAATTTCTAAGTTGATAATTTTGTAGGGCCCACAAAGGCTGTTATAAATATCCAAATGGCCCTTCCCAGAAAAGAGGCTCCCCATCCCTGATCTAGAGAATACAGGCTAAGTGCTGCCAGTCGATCAATGGCACTGCCAGAGAGCTTCCCACAGATATATCAAACTACACGACCATGAGCAACATATGGGAGCTGTTTTCCAACATCCTAGTCACAGAGTAGTACATTCTGCTACTTTTCAGTGAAAAATTACCCTATTGTAGTGCTGTTAGGCATTTTTCCTGTTATTATTATTAATGTTTCATCTTCTGTGAGTCATCTATTCAGATCCTTTGCCTTGCTTTCCTTTAAAAAACACTAAATCCATGCATATTTTTAAATGGGTCATGTGACATAAAATTCAAAGATTCAAATGGTAAACAATAAAAAGAAATCCTTTCCCTCCTAAAATTCTCCCCGAGTCATTCCATTCTCCTCTGAGGCAACCATCATTACCTATTTAGTGGTTGCCTCCCAGGGATGCTCTGGACATTTGTGCTAGTGTGTGCGTGCATGTCTTCTGTGCTCAAAGCCCAGCAGCAGTAGGCTCCACAGGCTTACGTCTTCCTTTTTCCACTTAGGATCTATAAGATTGCTTTATGTATAAACAGAGCTGCCCAATTCACTATAGTGAAGACATGGAATCAACCTAAATGCCAATCGACAGAAGACTGGATAAAGAAATTATGGGATATGTACTCTAGAGAATACTACACAGCAATAAAAAAAATGAAATCCAGTTATTTGCAACAAAATGAAGGAATCTGGAAAACATCATGCTGAGTGAAATAAGCCAGTCCCAAAGGGACAAATATCACATGTTCTCCCTGACCTGTGACAACTAACTGATCACATAAAAGGAAACCTATTGAAGTGAAATAGATACTATTAGAAACAATGACTTGATCAGCCTTTGTCCTGTCAAGGAACAGCTTACTATTTTATTCTTTTTAGTATTTTCTTTTTCTACTTAATACCATTTGTTGAACTCTTTAACACACTTAGGAGTTTAAATCCAACTGAAAATTGATCCATGTTAAAAAGAGTGGGGGCCGGCGCCGCAGCTCAATAGGCTAATCCTACGCCTGTGGCACCGGCACACCGGGTTCTACTCCCGGTCCAGGCGCCGGATTCTGTCCCAGTTGCCCCTCTGCCAGGCCAGCTCTCTGCTGTGGCCCAGGAGTGCAGTAGAGGATGGCCCAAGTGCTTGGGCCCTGCACCCACATGGGAGACCAGGAGGAAGTACCTGGCTCCTGGCTTCGGATTAGCGGTGCGCCGGCCACAGTGGCCATTGGAGGGCGAACCAACAGTAAAGGAAGACCTTTCTCTCTGTCTCTCTCTCTTTCTCACTGTCCACTCTGCCCGTCAAAAAAATAAAAATAAATAAATAAATAAAAAATAAAAATAAGAGTGGGAATAAGAGAGGGAGGAGATGTACAGTTTGGCACATGCTCACTCAGACTTACCCCTAACGGTAAAGCTAGAAACGTGCCATGGGACTCCAAATCCCATTAAGTTGGCAGGTATCAAGGCCATCTTACTAGTTAAAATGATCAGTTTAAGTTCATTATTGATCATAAAGATAGAATTAAGTGTCAAAGGGATCACATAAATAAGACCAGTGTCTGCTAATAATAACTGATAGAATTTAAAAGGAGAGAACAATTCAACAAGGGAAGCAGGACACACAGCAGACTCATAGAATGGCAAATGCCCTAAACAGCACTCTGGCCTCAGAATCATCCCTTAAGGCATTCAGATCTAGCTAAAAAGCCCATGAGGGTTTCTCAAAAAAATTACCTGAATGAAAGATCTCTGTGAGTGAGATCTCAGTGGAAAGAACAGGCCATCAAAGAAGGAGGTACCTTTCTCTGAAGGGAGGAGAGAATTTCCACTTTGATTATGGCCTTGTCTAAATAAGGTTGGAGTTTGTGAACTCAAGAGGTTTCCATAGCCTTGGCAGCTCATGACGAAAACCTTGGGTGATTACTGACGTCATAAATAAGAGTGTCAATTTTTTTTATTATTTTTTTTCTTTTTTGTGACAGGCAAAGTTAGATAGTGAGAGAGAGACAGAGAGAAAGGTCTTCCTTTTGCCGTTGGTTCACCCCACAAGTGGCCGCTACAGCCGGCTTGTTGAGGCCAGCACACTGCACTGATCTGAAGCCAGAAGCCAGGTGCTTCCTCCTGGTCTCCCATGTGGGTGCGGGGCCCAAGCACCTGGGCCATCCTCTACTGTACTCCCAGGCCACAGCAGAGAGCTGGCCTGGAAAAGGGGCAACCGGGACAGAATCCGGCACCCTGACCGGGACTAGAACCCGGGTGCCGATGCCGCAGGCAGAGGATTAGCCTAGTGAGCTGTGGCGCCAGCCAATTGTGTCAATTGTTAAATCAACAACAGGAGTCACCGTGCACTTATTCCCCATGTACGATCTTTATCCTTAATGTATTGTGAGAATCAATGGTAAAAATAGTCTTCAAATAGTACAAATACTTTGTGTGTCTGTGTGGGTGCAAACTGTTGAAATCTTTACTTAGTACATACTAAGTTGATCTTCTGTATATAAAGATAATTAAAAATGAATCTTGGCCAGCGCGGTGGCTCACTAGGCTAATCCTCCGCCTTGCGGCGCCGGCACACCGGGTTCTAGTCCCGGTCAGGGCGCCGGATTCTGTCCCAGTTGCCCCTCTGCCAGGCCAGCTCTCTGCTGTGGCCAGGGAGTACAGTGGAGGATGGCCCAAGTGCTTGGGCCCTGCACCTCATGGGAGACCAAGAGAAGCACCTGGCTCCTGCCATCGGATCAGCACGGTGCGCCAGCCACAGTGCGCCGGCCATTGGAGGGTGAACCAACGGCAAAGGAAGACCTTTCTCTCTGTCTCTCTCTCTCACTGTCCACTCTGCCTGTGCAAAAAAAAAAAAAAAAAAAAAAAAAAAAGAATCTTAATGAAAAATGGGATAGGAGAGGGAATAGGAGATGGGATGATTTGCGGGTGGGAGGGTGGTTATGGGGGGAAAACTCTTATAATCCAAAAGTTGTACTTTCAAAATTTATATTCATTAAAAAAAGTTTTCTAAAAAAAAAAAAAAAAACAAAAACAAAAAACATGCTGCCACATCCTTTTTAACAACTGCATGGTATTCTACTGTATGGATATAGCATAAATTAACTGCAGCAGGCCACGTAAGCAGGTATGGAACCAGAAAAGAGCGCGTGTCAGGCTCTGCTCATATAGGGCTCTTTTTCCTAATTCATGTAAAAACTCAGAGTGAACTCCCTGTGGTTTGACTACTGATGAAACAATTAGGTCTGTTTGTAAGCTTCTGCTACTACAAACAATGCTGCAATGAATTTCCTTGCACATATTTCATTTCATAAATGTGCAAAATATATCTGAAAAGGAAATACCTAAACACAGAATTCCTAGGTAAATAGTGTCTACATTTAAAAAGTTTAACAGGTCCTAAATTGCCCTCTGTGCTATTTCACTCATCTACACTCCTACTGCTGATATGGAAGAGGCCGTAAAGTGCTGTCCATCATCTCTATCTTTGCCAATCTGACCAAACTATTGCTGTACCCAACATTTCTTTAATTCTGAGGTTACACATCTTTGCACTAGTTTAAGAACTACTTTTCAGTCTAGGCCTGTAGACTGTTGGTTCATACTTACACTCATTTTCCTACAGAGTAGTGAGTCTACTGATTCACAGAAGCTCTTTATGTATTTTTTTAAAATACCAGTTTTTTTTTCAACAAGAAAACTATTTTGTTCACTTTGTCATTTGCCTTTGAAATCAGTTGAACTTCTCTACTGACTCCTTCATAGCTTTAGGGTTTTGTGACATATTTAGAAATACTTCCCCTCACTTCCATATTATTAAATATTTTTCCTGGTACTTCTGGTAAAACCTCTGCCTGCGATGCCAGCATCCCATATGGGCACCGGTTCAAGTCCCGGCTGCTCCACTTCCGATCCAGCTCTCTGCTGTGGCCTGGGAAAGCAGTAGAAGATGGCCCAAGGCCTGGGGCCCCTGCAGCCTTGTGGGAGACCTGGAAGAAGCTCCTGGCTCCTGGCTCCGGAGTGGTGCAGCTCCGGCCATTGCAGCCAACTGGAGAGATGGAAGGCCTCTCTCTCTCTGCCTCTCCTTCTCTCCTTGTGTAACTCTGATCTTCAAATAAATAAACAAATCTTTTAAAAAAAAAAAAAGAAGAAGAAGAAGAAGACATGAGGCAGCCAACTGAAATGTAGGCAACCTATGAAGTGTCAACATGGCTAGGTGTTTGGAAAAACAGTACTAAATATTTCCACGAGTGTCTGTGTAGAAAGGTAACAAGCCGGTCTGAAAGCACACACAGCAGACTCTCACGAGTGCTTGCTTCTGGAGATGTGAGAAGGGGATGCGTGGTCATGATTATGTTTTTTTAACAGAGAAAGAAAATGTGCAGAGGGCAGGGGTGGATATTGTGAGCAAACGACCCAAAGCTAACAAAGTTCATTCTGGGTGATGGAAGTACAGAGCAGGGGTCAGCAAACAGTGCTCCACAGGCCAAGCCCAGCCCACCTCCTGGATCTGTGAGAGGACTTTTACTGGAGCACACCCACGCTCCCTATCGTGCTGTCTGGAACTTAAGTGGCAGTCTCCAGTCACAACAGAGGCCATGCAGCCTCAGAGTAACATAAGTAAATACTATCTAGGCCTTAATGAAACAGTTTGATGATTTTTGCAGTAATTTTCTTCTGTGTACCTTTCTCTATTTTCACCTTTATACTTTTTTTTTAAGATTTATTTATTTATTTGAAGGTCAGAGTTACACAGAGAGAGAGGTCTTCCATCAAATGGTTCACTCCCAAATTGGCCGCAACGGCCGGAGCTGTGCCAATCTGCGAAGCCAGAAGCCAGGACCTTCTTCCAGGTCTCCCACAAAGCTGCAGGGGCCCCAGGCCTTGGGCCATCTTCTACTGCTCTCCCAGGCTATAGCAGAAAGCTGGATTGGAAGTGGAGCAGCCGGGTTTCAAACAGCACCCATATGGGATGCCGGCGCTTCAGGCCAGGGCGTTAACCCGCTGTGCCACAGCGCTGGCCTCACTTTTACATTTAAAACCATTTGGGCCTACCCTGTGGCACAACGGGTTAAGCTGCCTGTGATGCTGGCATCCCATATAAGCTATGGTTTGAGTCCCAGCTGCTCCGCTTCCAATCCAGCTTTCTGCTGTGGCAGAAGGTAGCAGACAAAGGCTTAAATGCTTGGGCTCCTGTCCCTATGTGGGAGACCTGGATGGAGCTCCAAGCTCCTGATTTTGGCCTAGCTCAGCCATGGCCAACGCAGCCATTTGCAGAGTGAACCAGCAGATGGTAAATCTCCCTCTCTATCGCCGTCTCTCCCTCTTTCTGTATTCCACCTTTCAAATAAAATAAAAACAGATCTTTAAAAAAAAAACACAACCATTTAAGTAACTTGACAGAGATTGATAATAAAGTCCTCAGAGAAACAAAGCAAAGATTCTAAAACTGTCAGTTTTTTCATATCTTAAGAGTACTACATTATTTATTATAATACTTTTTATAGACTAAACTGAAAATATTAATCAGAGCTATTCTGTAACACAGTTTAAATGACTAGTGAATTATAGAAATACTCCACATGGGGAAACCATATATAGGGCAGTCACATTAAATATGAGTTATGTGTCCCTGAAAAACCTGAATAATTCAACACTAGCCTAATTCAAGACTAATTGTCCCACACATGTGAAGCAGAGGAGGGATTCATTCTCACAATTCACAAATATACGGCCAATATAGAATGTTTTTCTAATTATATAACACAATATCTTAATTATATAATTAAGTAGTTATCATAATTGGTCATTATATGGTAATTAATTAATGATATTTTATAATTTAAGGTACAATGCCTAACATACGCATAAATAAAAGGTAATTTAATGACATTTCATTAACTATTGTGGTATACTGTCTGAAAAGAATTAAGTAGAAACCACCTTCCAACAGCACAAATAACGGGAGAGTTACGGGCACTGCCAGGACAAGATCTCTTTCCATATAATGATGAAAGCTGGTCTGATTCCTTCAAATCTGCTAAAGAATGAATCTAATGTGGATTGAAATTTTTTTCTTTGATTTTTTTTTTCTTTTACTATATACTCTAAACACAAACACATTTCCCATCTTTGCCTTGCCACCATATTTGGATCATCTTTTTCAAAACCAGTTGCTGCCGCTGAAATGCAGCCCAAAGCCTGTACCTGCAGCCTGCTGAAGACCCAGGACAACTGCTGGGGCGCCCTTCCTGCTGCCTTCTTCCTAATGCTAGCACGTGTCTTTTCTTAACCCATGGAACTCACATCTCCTCCATCGATTCTGTGTGACTACTCGACCTTCTGTGCCACTTTCACACATTTCTTTTATTTATTTATTTATTTATTTATTTATTTATTTTTTTGGACAGGCAGAGTGGACAGTGAGAGAGAGAGAGACAGAGAGAAAGGTCTTCCTTTTGCCATTGGTTCACCCTCCAATGGCCGCCGCGGCCGGCACGCTGTGACCGGTGCACCGCACTGATCCGATGGCAGGAGCCAGGCACTTTTCCTGGTCTCCCATGAGGTGCAGGGCCCAAGCACTTGGGTCATCCTCCACCGCACTCCCTGGCCACAGCAGAGAGCTGGCCTGGAAGAGGGGCAACCGGGACAGAATCCGGCGCCCCGACTGGGACTAGAACCCGGTGTGCCGGCGCCACTAGGTGGAGGATTAGCCTAGTGAGCCGCAGCGCCGGCCTCACACATTTCTTATTAGCGAGTTCTTTAAGGTAAAGCTCAAAGTTTCTGACACCTTCATAGCTTGCTTGCTCACCTTCACATTCTTAAACCTTCAATGGGCTTGAAAACCAGGGAGCCAGCACTGACTTATAGCAAATCTTCCGTCTATCTCTTCCTCTCAAACTGTCAAAAAAGCTTCATGCCTTGGCACATGTGATAGCTGGCACTTAGGGGCCTGTATGGCAGTACTGATTTCACAGCTATGCTGCCAGGACTTTTCCCATTTATTCCATTATCTTCGCCTGGTTATAAGATAATATTGTGAACTATGGCAGGGGGGGATACCAACTCTCATGTTGCTTTTGATTTTTTGAGTGTTAGGGGTAGATTCTCCTGAATTAACAGCATGAGATTTCATAGCAGGGGTTGGTCATCTTCAGAGACTTTCTATCATATCTAGTTTCTGTTTCAAAATTACCAAATTTGGGAACCACAACTGAAGAATCATTTGAATGACACTGTTACACAGCATTTAAAAAAAAAAATGTTTAATTTTATCTAGAGCAAATGTTAAGACAGCAGCAGAACCATCACCAAAACAAGAACCAAAGAGCTGATGCAGAGCCATATGATACTGAAAAAGGGTGATGGGAAGTGGTTTTCCTGCTACAGTGACACTGACACAAGGCAACAATGACATAGTTTATAATCCCTTCAGACTGACAGATCGGAAATTACACACTTCTTGAAAAATCCAGTTCCAGGAAGTTTCATTATATTCAAATTTGGGACATCAAGTGACAGTTCAAATATTCTTCCACTTCACAGTATTTTAAGCTTCATATAATTCATAGTTTGATACATAATTGTATCAAACAAACTACATTAATTTTCAAAAGACTTTCCAGTCTAAAATACTTAAATGTGATAACAGAATTAGCAGAGTTATTAACAAAATGATAGAACACAAATATAAAATAAATCAGGTATGAATGCTATACCTAAAGTAAAAATAAACCCACATGGCAACATCAGAAAAAACATTAACAAAAAAACTTACATCTTCTATGGCCTTTGCTGCCTCTTTAGTAGCTGCATCTGTTAGGAATGAAAACATACACCATGACCCCCAGAATACACAGACATGAACATCGAAACCAAGGCGCTGCCTTCCTCTCAGCAAGGTGGGCTACAGACGAGGCCAGAATTTCTCAAACAACAGTCCAAGGAAACTCCCCCATCGACACCACCTGGGGTGCAGCTCACAGGCCCCAACCCCATCCTACTTGATTGGAATCTCTGGTGGTAAAAGAAGCAGGGCCATTACAACCAGGTGGGTTCTTCACAAAGTAAACTACACGCACACTTCCTTTCCCACCACCCTCCCTTGCTTGCTACCCACATGCCTCAGAGACAAGAGAGGCATGCTTCTCCATCCAATGCAATGCTAGCTGCTGCCAAGAACAGCTCAGCTGGCAACGCTCACCCTATATCGAGCCAAACGCCCCTATATCAAGTCATACCTTGTAAAACTTTGCTCGTGTCCACGGCAGGCTGGGCAGGTATTTTTGCCAATGACACTACTTTGGTTATAACTGGGGTTGTGGTAGTCCTTGCAGGAGGGAGCTCCATCAAAGCAGTTTGTGCCTTAGAAACATTTACTGGTTAAAAGAAATAAGAAGGTAAGACCCGGGATAACGAAAGGGTCACACAGAAAAATCCCTGTCCAACACTAGGTTTTCTAGGAACAACGAAAATATTGGTCGGACTCTGTACTAACGCTGAACTGGGAAGTCTGATCGGATTAGCATTCATTAGGGCTTAACAGGAACTACAAACCTCAAATGATATTTAACAGGTAAAAATGCAGGTACTAACCTCAGAATTAACTGGGTTGCTGTATGCTATATACATGAACAGGTTCCTGCACCTAAGCTTGCTTTAAATAAAAAATTTAACGTAACAATGATAAAAGTAAGTTGACAAGGAAGCTGCCTACCTGCACAACACTAGTTTTCTTAACCCATATTAAATCTTTTTTTTTTTTTTTTTTTTGACAGTCAGAGTTAGACAGTGAGAGAGAGAGACAGAGAGAAAAGTCTTCCTTTTTCCATTGGTTCACTCCCCCAAATGGCCGCCACGGCTGGCGTGCTGTGCTGATCCGAAGCCAGGAGCCAGGTGCTTCCTCCTGATCTCCCATGTGGGTGCAGGGCCCAAGCACTTGGGCCATCCTCCACTGCCTTCCCAGGCCACATCAGAGAGCTGGACTGGAGGAGAAGCAACAGGACTAGAACCTGGGGTGCCGGCGCCAGAGGCAGAGGATCAGCCTAGTGAGCTGCGGCGCCGGCCATATTAAATATTCTACCACCAACCAGACTGGACCTACAGAACAGATGGCTAACACAACATATAAGCACAAGGCATATGTGACTGAGGTGACGATTAACAAGCTAGGAAAGGTAGGCAAGGAGCAGAACGCATGAAGCCAAAGAACATGAATCCTGCCAGTGCAGCGTGGCTGTAATCTAACGCTCAAAAGGTGCTACTTAGGGGAGCTACTTTAAGACCATGCCACATACCTATCTCTTTGGCGATTCTGACCACGACAGATGTCCTACTTGCAAGACTGTTTTATTCTTAGTAAGGAGAAACTTTTGCTACCCATGAAGAACTGGTCTATTTTTTCTGAGATAATTAATGCTTTGCTCTTTTTTCCCCTGAGTACAGGCAAACTCTGGATCAAATCTGACACCAGTCACAACAATGGCATTAACACACTTTATGTCTTCCTCCTTTGTTTGCCCCGATTTTCTGTTTTTATTTCGTTTACTAAGTGAACAACACATACAGACATAGACAGATAGATATACATTAGGGTTATTTATGAACAGAGACTTCAACGAAAAGAAATCAAATCTAATTTT
Source organism: Oryctolagus cuniculus (assembly GCF_964237555.1). Lineage (NCBI taxonomy): Eukaryota > Metazoa > Chordata > Mammalia > Lagomorpha > Leporidae > Oryctolagus > Oryctolagus cuniculus. Next base: position 137,588,700 of record NC_091438.1, on the reverse strand, counting down.
TCTATCAAAATTCATTCTCAAACATTCACTGATTTCTTGGTGTATCTCAACAGGGGGGCAAAAAAGCATCAGAATAAGTTTCTCCTCAAGGGCAACCTTTAAAGATTCTTAAAGGAAAAGCTAAGGAAATTCAGGCTCCTTGAACCCAGGGAAGACTTGTTTTTATAATACTGCTTATAGCATTGCGTGCTCATGGTATATTCAAGCACTGACACAAAGATCTCATCAGCCAAGGTTATTCTCACCTTTATTTTGTGAGAGGGGGTCACTTGTAATTTGCTGATGACAAAATTTCAAGACACAAAAGAGGTTGCAGAAATGTTTGACATTGCCACGCCACTTTATGGACTCACTTAGCTTGCCCTGCCGCTTGCAGCCGTCACATTTGGCCATCTGGGAAAGAAACATAAGACAGGACTGGCTTAAGGCCATAAAATAATAATAATAAAAAGAATCATAAAACCAAAGGCACTTTGAGAACAGGATATATGAGTCAGCTGAGACTATACAATGTAAGGTTCCCATCTTAAAATATTGTAGTTAAGTATATGTATATATTTATTTGTTTCATATAGATGCCCTAAATTGAGAGAGTATAAAATTTGCTCTATGTTTTCAAAATTACCAAAGAAGAAATCTAAACATTAATTCTACTTTTGAAATATTAAGAAGCAGAGGAGATAATTGATCCTAGTAGTTAAGTGGCTGGTTAAGGGGCCGGTGTTGTGGTGCAGCCTTAAGCCACTGCCTGTAATGCTGGCATCCCATATCACAGTGTAGATTCCAGTCCTGGCTACTCCACTTCTGATCCAGCTCCCTAATACACCCGGTAGAAAGCAGAAGATGGCCCAGCTGCTTGGCCCATGTTGGAAACTCAGATGGAGTTCCAGGCTACTGGCTTCAGCCTGGGCCAACTCCAGCTGTTGCAGCCTTTTGGGGAGTGAACCAGTGGATAGAAGATCTGTCTCTCCCTGTCACTCTGCCTTTCAAATAAATAAATCAATCTTAAAAAACTAAAAAAGACCCCAGTTAAGACACCTGTGTCCCCTATCAGAGTAACTGGGTTCCACAGTGGGCTTCTATTCCTGAGTCCAGCTCCCTGCAAATGCACACTGTGGGAGGCAGCAGTGGTGGCGCAAGTGACTGAATTCCTGCCAGCCACGTGGGAGACCTGGACTGACGTCCTGGCTCCTGGCTCCTGCCCAGTTCAGCCCAGCTGTTACAAGCATTTGTGGACTAAGCCAGGAACTCTTTTTTTTTTTTTTTTTTTCTTTTTTTGACAGGCAGAGTGGACAGTGAGAGAGAGAGAGAGAGAGAAAGGTCTTCCTTTGCCGTTGGTTCACCCTCCAATGGCCGCCGCTGCAGCCGGCGCACCGCGCTGATCCGATGGCAGGAGCCAGGATCCAGGTGCTTTTCCTGGTCTCCCATGGGGTGCAGGGCCCAAGCACCTGGGCCGTCCTCCACTGCACTCCCTGGCCATAGCAGAGAGCTGGCCTGGAAGAGGGGCAACCGGGACAGAATCCGGCGCCCCAACCGGGACTAGAACCCGGTGTGCCGATGCCGCAAGGTGGAGGATTAGCCTATTGAGCCACGGCGCCGTAAGCCAGGAACTCTTACTCTTTCTCTCTCTCCCTCTCTCTCTCTCTCTCTCTCTCTGTTACAAGCATTTGTGGACTAAGCCAGGAACTCTTTCTCTCTTTCTCTCTCTCTCTCTCTCTCTCTCTCTCGTCTCTCAAAAAAATAAATAAATACTTAATTAGAAAGATTAAGCAGCAGCATATTGCAGTAAAAAGAACATGCACTTTGGAGTCAGTTAATGAGTTTGACTCATTCAACAAGCACCTAATTAGACATTCTTTGTCTTGAGCACAGTTAACACAATGAGGAAAAGATACTACCCTGCCCCTCCCCCTGGGGAAATCCTGTCTGGAAGGTGAGGCAGACAAGTACACAGCGACCTCACTACAGCACTCCAGATGCTCTCTACCTGTCACTTACCAGCTTCCTCAAGGGCCCTTTAGTCAACCCCCTGGGACCTCCTCCGTTTCCCTAATTATTAACTGATGATAACCACCTACCTCTGGGGACTGCCGTGAGGATTAAATGAAATAACACTTAAGGAGGACCAGATATACATTAGTGGTTCACTTAATTATACCTGTCTTTTTAGCCTTTCAAAAAGTTAACCTTTTTTAAACAAATGTTTATTTTATTTGAAAGACACAGAGAGAGATCTTCCAACTGCTCATTCACTCGCCAAATATCAGTAACAGCCAGGGCTGGGCCAGGCCAAATCCAGGTCTCCCACAGGATGGCAGGGACTCAGCGACCTGAGCCATCACCTGCTCCCTCCCAAGGTACGCATTAGCAGGAAGCTGAATTAGAAGCAGAGCCATAACGAACCCAGGCAACTCCAACATGGGATGTGGCACCCCAAGTGGAGCCTGCACCACCACACCAAACAGCCACCCCTCAAAAACGTAATGTTTTTAAAAGGAGATAGGTAAGTTTGTCAGTATTTGTCATGTGACCCATGAGTTGAGAATAAGGTCTGACTTCAAATTCTTCAGAATAACCTGAATAACAGCCATGCAAGGCAACAGTCTATAAACGTGTAACCTGAAAGAGCTAGAAGTTACAAATAAGGTCAATGTCCTTATATGTAAGAAAGCAAAAATAAAAGGAACATATCCCCAAAATGAGACACAGAAAAATCTTCCATCTGTTGGTTCACTCCCCAAATGCTCCCACCAGTCAGGGCTGCCTGGAAGTCAACCTGGGTCTCCCACATGGGTGACAGGGACCCAAGTATTCAAGCTGTCATCTGTTGACTCTAGAGTACCACCGCAGGAGGCAGAGCCGGTACTCCAACCCAGGTACTCTGATGCGGGCATCGAAGGTGACATAATAACTGCCACACCAAATGCCCACCCTGCCCACAATTTACTTTACCCAACTTAACTGAAATTTTTCTTCACACAATTCAAACATGTTCTTAGTAGAAAATAATATACTCATACTAACTTCAGAAAGCCAAAAAACACGTATCACACTTACCTGATAAAACAGAACTGTGAATTTGGACATGCAATCTTCACAACAAAACTCCTCTAACTTGCCCTCCAATCGATTTTCTACCAAATTCGGGGATGTCTGCGAACAGTAACTGCACATCTTACAGTAGTTTCCCCATCGTTCTCCAAAATCACGTGCGGAGAGGAACTTGCAAACTGAGAACCAGAAGAGATGAAAGGAAGAAACATCAAATATACATTAACTTCAGTGAGGGAAAGTGAGTGTCTACGGTCTTGGACAAAACTGGAAGTTAACTTCTAAACACCTAATTATTCTAAACATAATTATTTGCCTCTAAAGAATAGTCTCCATAGTCACAAAACCCGTTTTCATCCCTTTTTAAATATAAACGGTAGATGACCTGGGGGCTGGTACTGAGGCACAGCAGGTTAAGCTGTCGCCTGTGATACCAGCATCGTTAGCCACTCCACATTCACATCCTGGCTACTCTGCTTCCAATCCAGCTTCCTGCTACTCAGCAGAAGGCAGCAGAAGATGGCCCAAGAGTACTGTGGGAGACCAGGATGGAGTTTCTGGCTCCTGGCTTTTACCTGGCCCAGACTTGGCTCCTATAGCCAGTTGAAGAGTGAATCAGTAGATGGAAAAAATATCATTCTCTCTATTTATTCCTCTCTCTAAGTCACTCTTCCAAATACATAAATACATTAAAAAAATTAGATCATCTAGATTCAGAAACATCAGAGGTGTAACAGGTTCTTAAAGCCAAAAAGGAGCAGTTGCTTCAGTTCCCTCTTTACGAATGGCTGCAAGAACAAGACAACCTCTTGATGATCTAGCTAAACTTTTGAAGAGATTCTCTATATTAACATATTAATCAATTATAATTTCATAGTTTTCTTTGTTACAATGTTAAACAGTAAACTTTAAAATGAATTAAGTATAATCTCAATAAAAAATGCTCAAACCATACCTCTTAAGACAAAAGTTACTTGAAAATCACAGATTCATCACCCAACTAACTTATCACGAATTATTTCCTAACCTCCAGCAGCTGCGTGGAAAAAGCTGAACTTTTGTCTTTACCTTCACTACAGAATGGCTTATCAACCCCTGAGAATCGCACGGTCTCCTTTATAATTTTCTGCAGTTTGCAGTAGTCACACATAGCCATAACTTTATTTTTCTTTTTGTATTCATCAGAGCAAGTCTTGCCACAGAACAGGAACATTTTACCCTGCAGAGAAACAACAGTCGTTAAGATCTAATTAATTAGTTGCTTAAGAAATCCTCTTCCTTCTCATTGCAACGTAAACCAAGTGACTGTCAAAGACTAAAGACAAAAATGCTTCTACTGGATAAGCGTACATTCAATCCTTCCATGATCTCTCTTTACCTTGTAGAAAAGAAGTTCTGGTTTTGTGGCAAACAGGTGGTTACAGTGCTGACACTTGAGTTTAACAACTGTATGGGACAAAGCAACTTGCTGGGACTGTTTAGCAAGAGGCTGGAGATTGGCAGCAGCCGAGCCACTGACGGAGCTGGGGGAAACTGCAGAGCTGTTACCTCCTCCTGCTGACGCTGCTGACCCGGAGGGTGGGCTTACAACCACTTGGCCCTGAGACAGGGGCACCGCTGTAGATGAGTTTGTTCCTTTGGGCTTGTTAAAGACATTCTGAACGGATACAAAACAAGGCAGAGCTGTTACCAACTGAGAAACAACAGAGCTTAGGCATCTTCGATCCCTCATGTTAAGAAAGTAATCCCCCCACAAGCACTTTTGAAATCTTCTATCTCACAGAAAGACTTTAAATAAAGGGCATCCGTCCAGAACAGAAAGCCCGAGAAACTCCACCAGCAGGTTGAGCCTGGCATGCAGGCTTTCTGGACAAAGACCCCTGCAATTGCTTCTAGTAAACCAGAGCAGCCTCCCTCACCCCAAGACAACCCTGCACTTGACTCCCATCAACACCCAGCTCCTGATATATATTAAGACACGTTGAGCCGCGGCACCTAATCCTCCGCCTGTGGCACCGGCACACACCGGGTTCTAGTCCTGGTCCAGGCGCCAGATTCTGTCCTGGTTGCCCCTCTTCCAGGCCAGCTCTCTGCTGTGGCCTGGGAGTGCAGTGGAGGATGGCCCAAGTGCTTGGGCCCTGCACCCGCATGGGAGACCAGGAGAAGCACCTGGCTCCTGGCTTCGGATCAGCGCGATGCGCCGGCCATTGGAGGGTGAACCAACGGCAAAGGAAGACCTTTCTCTCTGTCTCTCTCTCTCACTGTCCACTCTGCCTATCAAAAAAAAAAAAAAAAAAAAAAAAAAGACACGTGGCTGGGGTCCGCCTTGTGGCACAGCAGGTCAGGTCATCACCTGTGATGCTGGCATCCCACATGAGTGCCAGTTCCTAGCTGCTCCATTTCCAACCCAGCTCTCTGCTGACGTGCCTGGGAAAGCAGCAGAAGATGGCCCAAGCGCTTGTCCCCTGCCACCCAAGTAGGAGAGTTGGATGGAGTTTCAGGCTCCTGGCTTCTGCATGGCCCACCCATTGCAGCCAACTGGGGAGTGAAACAGCAGATGGAAGATCTGTGTGTGTGTGTGTGTGTGTGTGTGTGTCTGTAACTCCATCTTTCAAATAAATCAATCTTAAAAAAACAAACACACAGAGTAGCCACCAGCAGCCTTTCTCCCTGGTTGCCAGAGACACTGCACTAGGCATGTTCCCACCCAGCAGGACCACTAAGCTCTGCTCTTTCTGAGTGTTCTGCCAAGAGTGAGAAGAGGGGGCAGTGGCTGTTTACAGTTGCATGCCAGGCATCATTAGGCATCTGGCCCGGGATGAGAGGGGGACACATAAGTCACCCTTCACTTCTTCACCACACCACCTACCCAAACCAAGCCCAGCTGCCATCCATTTGAAAGGAAGAGAAGGGGAGTGGAGGTAAGGACCTTGCATATGAAAGAAAACACGGAGGCCCAACATCTGGGCTCAGACACTCTGTAGAAATAACTTCTGTTACCAGAGGTGAACAGGATCCTTCTTCTTTTTAATTTAAATTTGAACTTTTGTAAGACAGACCTTCGGCAGTCAACGCTTTGCCACCAGTCAATGCCTGAGAGAAGAGCAGGGATAAAACACTGTCTTGGGTCATACCTGGAAAGCCACCACACAGCTGGAGCTGCAGAAGCTGTATATAGTTCCATTTGACATGGCCAAGTGATACTGAGGGATTGCTGAGGTTTTACAACTATGACACGACACCTGAACACCTTGATGACAAAAAATTTAAAAAGTCAGTCACACAACTGAAAAATGATCCAAAAGCATATTAGGAGAATGCAAACATCAAATAGTACACTCATCCCTTGGCATCTATGGTGGTCTAGGTACCAAAATCTGTGGAAGCCCAAGTCCCTTAGGTAAAATGGTATAGCAGTGGCCAGTGTTCAGCACAGCGAGTTAAGATGCCCACATCCCATGTCAGAGGGCCTGAGTTCAAGTCCCTGTTCCACTGCCAATCCAGCTTCTAGCGGTGCACACCCTGAGAAGCTGCAGGTGATGGCCCAGGTACTTGAGTCCCTGCCAGCCACATGGGAGACCCAGCTGGACTTCTAGGCGCCTGGCTTCCATCTGGCCCAGGCACTGCTGACGCAGGCATTTGGGAGAGTAAACCAGCAGATGAAAGAATTCTGTCACAGTCTCTCTCTCCTGCTGTGCCTTTCAAATAACTAAAAATAAACAAACAAAACTTCAAATACACAAAGTAGTATAGTATTTGCATATAACCTACACACATTCTCCTGTATACCTTAAATCATTTCTAAGAGTACTTATAATACCTATCACAATATAGATGCTAGATAAACAGCTGTTATACTGTACTGTTTAGGGAATAATGACAAGAAAATGAAAGTCTGTACATGTTCACTACACAATTTTTTTTGCATATTTTCCATCCATGGATGGGGAATGCATGGACATGGGGAGCCAACTGTGAGACATGAAAAAAAAAAAAGGAATTTCACAAAATCTATAAATATAACTACAACTCGAAGTCCGCTTATATAAAAACCAGCTTGGAACTTGTGTTTTAATTACTTCTCCCATACAGACTATAAAGCATACATCAAACCAAGAAAATCTGTGAAAAACTATTTTCACTTAAAAATAAGTTATTTAAAAGTAACTTAACCAGGGACTGGCACTATGGCATAGTAGCACCATCTTCCTTTATGAGCACCACTTCAATCCAGCTCCCTTCCAATGCACCCAGGAAAGCAGCTGAATATGGCCCAAGTGCTGTGTCCTTGTATCCACGCTGGAGACCTAGATGGAGCTCCTGGCTTGGGGCTTCAGTCTGGCCCAGCCCTGGCCACTGTGGCCATTTTGGGAGAGAAGCAGTGGGTGGAAGACTTCTTTCTCTACCCCTGCCTTTCCCTCTCTATAACTCCACCTTTCAAATAAATAAACAAATCTTTTTTTTTTTTTTTAAAGAAAGTAAATCAATCTTAGGTCTTTATTGAACTACACAAACTTCATTTGTAACAAATTGAAAGAAAAGCAGGTACATTCTTCAACAGTTGCAAAACTTACAGATTTATCAAATTTAAACATCACCTGAAGAAGTAACAGTCTTAACTCTGTAAGCAGATAAACAATTAACAGAGCAGAAAAGCTCTGTTTTTCCTGAGTCATTTGTAGTCTCAATCATTTCAGCTGAGGGCCTCAATGATTTCCCCAGGGCATATGGAGGCTTCTGGGCAGAATTCTATTAAGAAAATAAAATAATACTTAGGTACCTAAGACATACACACACTATTACATATTGCTTATAAGAAGAAAAAACAAAACTACCTACAACCACTGCCTTTGGCTGAAATGTCTGAGCATGACAATAAGGCACACCAAGTCTTAGACTCTTCTGAAAGGTGGACAGGGGCAGCACCAGTTCAAGTTCTGACTGCTCCACATCCAATCTTGCTCCCAGCTAATGTGTCTGGGAAAGCAGACAGAATGACCCAAGTGCTTGGGTCCCTGGTACACACATGGAAGACCTAGATGGAGTCCCATATCCCGCCTTTGGCCTAGCCCAGTCCATTGTAGCCATTTAGGAAGTAAACCATCAGATGGAAGATCTCTTTCTCTGTCTCAACCTCTCTCTTTGTAACTCTGCCTTTCAAGTATATAATAAATCTTTTAAAAAAAGAAAAAGAAAGCTGGGATGTCGATAAAGATCTGTCACACAACAAAATAAAGGAAACTGAAAAATGAGTAACCACTCAGATACCTTAGCAACCATAAAACACATTACAACTATTGAGACAGGTGGTTCTAACATATTTTTCTCATCACAAATAAGCAGAGAAGACCAGGGAACCCCTGAACCAGAGGGCCATGCTCAGTATAGACTTGGACAGGAGCGTAAACCACCTGCAACAGTTGTGAGACTCCAGCAAGAGACAGAAATAATGTTTAACGATACAGTAGAAGATCCTACAGAACTACCTGCTTTCAAGCAGAGTTTCACAATAAAACTTGTTATAAGTGTATTCGTGTTTTAAGAAATAGTAAGAGTAGCTGGCACCGCGGCTCACTAGGCTAATCCTCCACCTTGCGGTGCCGGCACACCAGGTTCTAGTCCCAGTCGGGGCACCGGATTCTGTCCCGGTTGCCCCTCTTCCAGGCCAGCTCTCTGCTGTGGCCAGGGAGTGCAGTGGAGGATGGCCCAAGTACTTGGGCCCTGCACCCCATGGGAGACCAGGATAAGTACCTGGCTCCTGCCATCAGATCAGCGCGGTGCGCCAGCCGCAGCGGCCATTGGAGGGTGAACCAACGGCAAAAGGAAGACCTTTCTCTCTGTCTCTCTCTCTCTCACTGTCCACTCTGAAGAAAGAAAGAAAGAAAGAAAGAAAGAAAGAAAGAAAGAAAGAAAGAAAGAAAGAAAGAAAGAAAGAAAAAGAAAGAAAGAAAGAAAGAAAGAAAGAAAGAAAGAAAGAAAGAAAGAAAGAAAAGAAAAGAAAGAAAGAAAAGAAAGGAAAGAAAGAAAAGAAAAGAAAGAAAGAAAAGAAAAGAAAGAAAGAAAAGAAAAGAAAGAAAAGAAAAGAAAAGAAAAGAAAGAAAGGAAAGAAAGAAAGAAAGGAAAGAAAGAAAGGAAAGAAAGAAAGGAAAGAAAGAAAGGAAAGAAAGAAAGGAAAGAAAGAAAGGAAAGAAAGAAAGGAAAGAAAGGAAAGAAAGAAAAGAAAGAAAGGAAAGAAAGAAAGGAAAGAAAGGAAGAAAGAAAGAAAGAAAGAAAGGAAGAAAGAAAGAAAGAAAGAAAGGAAAGAAAGAAAGAAAGAAAGAGAGAGAGAGAGAGAAAGAAAGAAAGAAAGGAAAGAAAGAAAGGAAAGAAAGAAAGGAAAGAAAGAAAGGAAAGAAAGAAAGGAAAGAAAGAAAGGAAAGAAAGGAAAGAAAGAAAAGAAAGAAAGGAAAGAAAGAAAGGAAAGAAAGGAAGAAAGAAAGAAAGAAAGAAAGAAAGAAAGAAAGAAAGAAAGAAAGAAAGAAAGGAAAGAAAGAAAGAAAGAAAGAGAGAGAGAGAGAGAGAGAAAGAGAGAGAGAGAGAAAGAGTAATGGCTCTCAATCAACATTGTCCAACATATTATCCCTTAGTGCATGCTCAGCATAAGTCACCCCATGCTGAATAATCTGAATGTGCACTTTATCATCCAACAGCATGGCAAGGTGCCGGTGCTGTGCATAGTGAGCTAAGCCTCTGCCTGCAGCACCAGCATCCCATAAGGGCACCAGTTCACATCCCAGCTGTTCCTTTTCCGATCCAGCTCTCTGCTTGTAGCCTGGGAAAGCAGTGGTAGATGGCCCAAGTGCTTGGGCCCCTGCACCCAAACTGAAGACCTAGAAGAAGCTCCTGGCTTCAGATCAGCTCAGCTCCAGTTATTGAGGCCACATGGGGAGTGAACCAACAGATAGAAGACCAATCTCTCTCTCTCTCTCTCTCCCCCTATAACTCTACCTCTCAAGTAAATAAATAAAATCTTATTAAAAGATTACATTAGGGGCCAGCGCTGTGGCATAGCGGGTAAGGCCGCCACCTGCAGTGCTAGCATCCTGTATGGGCGCCAGTTTGAGACCCGGCTGCTCCACTTCCTATCCAGCTCTCTGCTATGGCCTGGGACAGCAGCAGAAGGTGGCCCGAGTCCTTGGGCCCCTGCACTCACGTGGGAGACCTGAAAGAAGCTCCTGGCTCCTGGCTTCGGATCGGCACAGCTACGGCCGTTGCGGCCAACTGGGGAGTGAACCAGCGGATGGAAGACCTCTCTCTTTCTCCTCTCCTTTCTCTGTGTAACTCTCAAATAAATAAATGAATCATTAAAAAAAAAAAAAAATGAGAGAGGGATCTTCCATTTCCTGGTTCACTCTCCAAGTGCCCACACATCTGGGCCTAGGCCAGGCTAAAGCCAGGACTTCCACTCAGGTCCCCCAAGTGGCTGGAAAGGACCCAGGAATTTAAGCTACCTCCTGCTGTTTCCCAGCGTGTCCATTATCAGGAAGCTAGCATCAGAGGCAGAGTCAGGACACAAACTCAAGCATTCTGATATAGGATATAGGTATCCCAAATGGTATCAACCACTGCACCGGATGCCCATGCCTAAAATCTGCTAAAAAAATTTTAAGCTGTTTTGAAATGCACGCCCATGTGGGATCTTCAAAAAGTTCACAGAAGGCCAGTGGGTTAAGCCACCACCTGCAACGCCCTCATCCCATACAGGAGTGCTGCTTTGAGTCTCAGCTGCTCTACTTCTGAACTAGCTTCCTGCTAAAAAGTCTGAGAAGGCCATGGAAGATGGCCCAAGTGATCTGGACCACTGCCACTCATGTGGGAACATGAATGAAGTTCCTGGCTCCTAGCTTCAGTGTGGAACAGGCCTGCTTGTTGTGGCCATTTGCAGAGTGAACCAGCAGATGGAAGAATTGTCTTCCTCTGTTTCTCTCTCTCTGTCTCTTCCTCACTCTGTGTTGCTCTTTCAAATAAAAAGAACGTAGAACATGAACAAACTATGTATAATTTCGAAATTTTTCTGCCCAAAAGTAAACACCATTTAATCCCATTTTCCATGAACTTTCTGAAGTACCTTTATATAAAACAGCAAAGTCTTTTCCTATGAAAGCAAAAACAAAAGCACAACTCCCAGAAGCGATGCTTTTCAACGAGGAATGTCAATTATCAGACTGTTCAGAGGAAATAACAAACCAAAGCTGCTTACTGAAAAAATGCTTAATTCTCATGTACCTCAATTTTTAAGAAAAATAACTTTTTAACTTGAAATCATTCAGTAATTAAAGTTTTATTTAGTAACCAGATTAATCCATTTTTATTCATTATAATAAATAAGTTAGTATTTCAACAAGGCATTGTTGTCAAAATAATAATTCATCCCAGGATACTTTCAAAATGAAAAAAATTGCTTTCCCTTAGAGTCACTAATTGTATCAAGTTTTAATTCTTTCTTGTAGTGCGTACAATACGGAGTTTTCTTCACGATCAGAATGTCACAAAATATTCTACAGCAAATCTTGAAGTAATAAGTAGGAATTTTTAGCCATGAAAGGAATCTCCAAAGGCCACCCAAGTTCACCTGCTTCGCCTCCCTACAATCATCTCTCACAGTATCAGAATCTACCCCATTTTCCCGGGGAGAAAATCACATACCAGGATGAACTAAAGGGAGAAACTCTCTTTCATTTCACAGCTCGGGCCTGTGCAACTGACTCAGTAGGAGGGAGCCTCAACAAATGCGATAGACTGATATCCATACCTGTTTGTATGCCGTGACACTTGTTGAACTAAAAACCTTCTGGGACTGGTAAGGGCCAGAGCTACTATAGCAGTAGCTCCCACAGTTCTCACAACAGTTCATGGTGAGGTTGTTGGTAGAGTGAAATTTTGAAAAACACGCATCACTACAAAGACCGTGTACCACGTTTTGAAATTTAACTTCAAATCGAATCTAGGAGATAAACACACACACATCCACAATCAGGAGTCATTTTAAAAAAACAAAGTCTCCAGTCTTTGAGCAGAACCCCAATAAAGATGAAATGTAACTTACATCAGCATTCTTCTGACACATACTGCACTGAGTGGAAACGCTGTTGGTGTAGATGGTAACGACAGGTTTCTTCTTGAGCTCATAAGAAGACAGGCAGGATTGGCTGCAGAAATCTTTGCTGGGAGTAGAATTCTCAAACTGAGTGGTAACCACAGTCTTTGGATTCACAATGTCTCTAAAAACAAATCAGAAAGGCAAAATAAACCGTGTTCCTCCCAAATGTACCTTTTTCCTCTTTGGGAGCCGCAGGCACGTTTACCAGGGGGAACGCCTGCCTGGCACACAGAGGCTGGGGTGAGGCATTTGCAAACCTGGCTTGAGGACTGGTTTTCTCACTCATCAGAACGTGAGGCAGGCAACAACCATGTCAATTTTCTCCTGGATAAAATGTGTAAATAATATCTAATTCAGGCATGTGTTGAGGAAAAATTATGTTGAAAATACAGCCAGCCAGATGCTCATGACAAAAACAGTGAGGCTTCTGGCTCCACCCAAGTTTCATCCACTGGGGCCAACAGCTCTAGATACAGTGGCCATGCCATAACCATAGACCACAAGATACTTGTCCTCTTCCCAGCCAGCAGCTGCCAAGAGTAGAAATGTGGAAGTCTAAAACTTGGGGCCAGCGCTGTGGTGTAGCAGGTGAGGCTGGCGCTTGCACTGCTAGCATCCTTTATGGGCACCAGTTCAAGTTCCAGATGCTCCACTTCTGATCCAGCTCCCTGGTAATATGCCTGGGAAAACAACAAAAGACAGCCCAAGTCCTTGGGCCCCTACATCCATATGGGAGACCAGGAGGAGTTGGATCAGCCCAGCTCCAGCTGTTGTGGCCATTTGGGGAGTGAACCAGTGGATGGAAGATATCTCTCTCTCTCTCTCTCTCTCTGCCTCTCTGTAACTCTGCCTTTCAAATAAACAAATAATTCTTAGAAAAAAAAAAAAAGCCTAGGGGCCAGTGCTGTGCCATAGCGGGTAAAGCCTCCGCATGCAGTGCCGGTATCCCATATGGGTGCTGGTTCGAGTCCCAGCTGCTGCACTTCCGTTTCAGCTCTCTGCTATGGCCTGGGAAAGTCCTTGGGCCCCTGCACCCACATGGGAGACCCAGAAGAAGCTCCTGGCTTTGGATCGACACAGCTCTAGCCGTCGCGGCCAACTGGGGAGTGAACCAGCAGATGGACGACCTCTCTCTCTCTCTCTGCCTCTCCTCTCTCTGTGTAACTCTTTCAAAAAAATACATAAATCTCTAAAAAAAAAAAAAGAAAGAAACCTAAAAGTTAAAAATGAGGGGTCAGCATTGTGGTACACTGGGTTAACCTACTGCCTGCAACACCAGCACCCCATAATAGTACCAGTTCAAGTCCTAGCTGCTCTGCTTACAATATAGCTTCCTGCTAATGTGCCTGGGAAGACAGCAGAAAATGGACCAAGTACTTGGGCCCCTGCCACCCATGTGGGAGACCTGGATGGAGTTCTGGATTCCTAGCTTCAGCCTGGCCCAGCTCCTGCTATTGGGGCCCTTTGGGGAGTGAACCAAAGATAGAAGTGTCTCTCTCTCTCTCTCTCTCTCTCCTCTCTTCCTCCCTCCCTCCTCTCTGTAACTCTGCCTTTCAAAACAAAAACATAAATATTTGTTAAAACTTTTTTTAACGATTTATTTATTTATTTGAAAGGCAGTTACAGAGAGGCAGAGACAGAAAGAGAGAGAGAGAGGCCTTCCATCCAATGGTTCACACCCCAATTGGCCACAACAGCTAGAGCTGCACCAATCCAAGGAACCAGGAGCTTCTTCTGGGTCTCCCACATGGGTGCAGGGGCCCAAGGACTTGGGTCATCTTCTACTGCTTTCCCAGGCCACAGCAGAGAGCTGGATAGGAAGTGGAGCAGCCAGGACTTGAACCAGCACCCATATGGATGCTGGCACTGTAGGTGGTGGCTTTACCTGCTACGCCACAGCACTGGCCTGTTAAAACTTTTAAAAAATTGGCTGGCACCACGGCTCACTAGGCTAATCCTCTGCCTGTGGCACCGGCACACCAGGTTCTAGTCCCGGCTGGGGCACCGGATTCTGTCCCGGTTGCTCCTCTTCCAGTCCAGCTCTCTGCTGTGGCCCAGGAGGGCAGTGGAGGATGGCCCAAGTGCTTGGGCCCTGCACCCGCGTGGGAGACCAGGAGGAAGCACCTGACTCCTGGCTTCGGATCAGCGCAGCACGCCGGCTGTAACAACCATTTGGGGAGTGAACCAACGGAAGGAAGACCTTTCTTTCTGTCTCTCTCTCTCTCACTGTCTAACTCTGCCTGTCCAAAAAAAAAAAAAAACTTTTAAAAAATTATAAGTGCAAGATTTTGGGAAACAGGTGAAATACCAAAGATTAATAAAAATTAATTGGGGTTAGTGCTGTGGTGTAGCAGGTGGAGCCACTACCTGAATCCCATATGGACATTGGTTCAAGTCCCGACTGCTCTACTTCTGATCCAGCTCCCTGTTTATGTGCCAGGGGAAAGCAGTGGAAGATGGTCCACATCCTTGGGCCCCTGCACCCACACGAGAGACTCAGAAGAAGCTCCTAGCTCCTAGCTTCAGATCGGCCCAGCCCTGGCTGTTGTGGTCACTTGGGGAGTGAAGCAACAGATGGAAGATCACGCTTTCTTGCTTTATCATTCTCTCTGTAACTGCCTTTCAAATAAATAAATCTTTTTAAAAAAAATTAGCATGATTTATAAAACTAGCTATAACTGAAAAGACCAAAGATATAGATGATAAAAGGGCTGTTAAGACTTTATCAGAGGACAGATGGAAATAAGAATGGGACAGGAAGAATACAGATTACTAAATAGTGCTGGCAGCTTTCTGAAGCCATTCTAGAAGGGCTGATTATTGCAAGCAACACTGATGGCGACACCCTGGTAAATCAGAGGCTGAGCACTGCCAAGTGTAAAACAAAGTCAGTGATTAGAAACATCAGAGCAGGCTACAAAGTAGAGAAGAAAACGGTAATAATGCTACCCACTTCAGTAAGCCTGTGTGCCACACAGTGTTCTTTACTCAAAACACCCAATTTATCACAAAACACTATGAGGCGAGCATTATTCAAACAACCACTTCACAGATGAGGAGACCAAATCAGACATTAAACGGCTAGTCAGAGTCACAGTGCAGTCTGGCAGTGAAGCCAGAAAACACATCTAGGGAGGCTGCAGGAAATCACGCCACTCTCCTGCCTCCCGCCCAGTCTCTTCATCATACAGGGCTGGTCCACAGTAAACCATGGAAGAACAGTAACAGAAATTATTTTAATTTTCTACAACTAAGCTAACATTACAAACATGATGGTGCATCTTGGAAGCCAAGTGGATATGCTTCACATCAATGAAGTATTAATTCTGTAAAGTGACTTTTCCCTAAAATCACAGCAACAAAGAATGTTATTTAAGTGGCCAGCACTGTAGTACAGTAAGTTTAGCCTCCGCCTGCGGCACCACCATCACATATGGGCACCGGTTCATTAGGTTCATGACCCGGCTGTACCTCTTCCAATCCAGCTCTCTACTAATGGCCCAAGAAAGCAGTGGAAGATGGCCCAAGGGCTTGGGCCCCTGCACCCACACAGGAGACCCAGAAGAAGCTCTTGACTCCTGGTTTCAGAATAGCTCAGCTCTAGCTGTTGCAGCCAGTTGGGGAGTGAATCAGCAGATAGAAGACCTCTCTGTCTCTCCTTCTCTCATTGTCTGTAACTCTACCTCTCAAATAAATAATAAATATTTTTTAAAAAAAGCTACTGATAAGGGTGATTAATTTTAAGGAAATAACACTGTAGACACTTGGATAACAGATATCCAGAAACAAAAAACTAAATTCACTCTTTCAGATTGGTTTGATTAGAAAATATAAAGTTAAGGCACTAGAAGTGTTTTTAGAACAAAACTAAATTTTAAGTAAAACATTTAGAAATTCTTCTCTCCTTAGATGGTGAATTCCATTTCAGCACCATCTACTTTTAGAGAACTTACGCCAGTATACTAGAGATTAAAAAAAAAAAAAAAATGGCTTGAGCTGGCATTGTGGCACAGTGGATTAAGCTGCCACTAGGGATGCCCACATCCCATTACGGTTCTGGCTGCTCCACTTTGGATCAAACTCCCTGCTAACACACCCGGAAAACAGCAGATGATGGCTCAAGTCCTTGAGTACCCACCACTCACTTAGGTGACCTAGATGGAATTCCTCACTCCTGGCTTTGGCATGGCACAGCCCCAGCTATTACAGTCATTTAGGGAGTAAACCAGCAGGTGGAAGATCCATCTCTCTCTCTCCCTCTCCTCCTCTCTCCCTCTCTCTCCACAAGTGGAAGAGAGTGAAATCTAGTCTAGGCAATACTTCCAATACAAAGTCCCTTATTCAACATTGCAAACCTGTGGTATCCGCAAATGCCTCCAGCAGCTAGAAAGCTATTTCTATTGTAATGTGCAAAACAGATTTAAGGTAGCAATAACACATCTGAACCATGCATACTAAAAAAAATAGACAGTAACAAGGGATGTTATGAAGAATTTTATACTTCGAACAGTTTGTGCAGGTTTTCCTGGGAACAGGCGGCGGCTGGCAGACAGGTGAAGGATTTCTGGAGATGCAGCGCGTGGAACAGAAGAGCTGAGTAGATCCTGTCTTGTGATATGCAGTCTGCCCCTTATAAAGCATTTTTTTACAACCAGAACAAAAAACCTGAAGAGGTATGGCTGGAACCACAGGAAGCAACATTTTGGGGCCAGGAGTTGCAAGAGGCAGCTGAAAGCCTGGGGTGAACTGTTGAGCTGCCAAAACAGGAACAGAACAGTGTTAGTGTCAACGCTAACACACACACTTTCTCCTTCTTGGAAAAATTCTCCACATGAATAAGGAAATAAGCTACTGAAACAGAGGACTTCAAACTTCTTTGGTCCTGACTCATGGTAAAAACTACCTTTTACATTACAACCTGCTTCTCTCACATGCACACATTTGTGCATGTGTGTAACCGAATGCCTAAAATAGAAATTTTATGAAACAATACAATTCCTTACTATGTGCATCCAACTCTGACATAATCTGAATCTGTTTTATTTTTTTAAATACTGGTGAAGACTAGCTGCTCTAACGTTAGGGAGGGAAGGACACACGGTGGTGCTCTCAATTCTAATGGTCAGCACCAACACACACTAACCGCCATGAACTCACATAGTTCCATTCTTACCAAGAGGACTGTCACTAACTGAAAACACAGCACTAATTTTCAGTTCACTTTCTTCAGTTTTTGGCTGTTGGGTATGTCCATAATCCTTTAAAAAGAGAGAAGGAGAGAGAGAAATTATTGTAACATGTCTAGTAAAACAGAAATTCAAGCAAAAAATGATTCTATCTTTTCATCTCTTACACATTCTAATCATAATCACATTCACAAATACCACAGAAGTCAAAACGTGCAAATTATTAGACTGGATTTCATCTTAGCAAAGACAATCTTTCAGAATTGGAGATCCATTTATAATAGCTGTCTCTGCTTTTCAAATGCAGTGTTGATACACGGGAGTAATACATAACTATGTCAATTCTGAGCACTACCCGTTTTTGAGGCAATTTTTATTTACAAGAGTGCAATTAAAGCCGAATGATTTAGAGTCTGGATCTAAATTCATAATTTTAGACAACAGACTTACCAACAGTCATATCTGTCAGTAGCAGAAACGATACAACAAGAGTTTCAATGCAATCTTCTCTTTATACATAAAATCATGATAGCCTGAGTCAGCTTTATCCTTAATACACTCTTTAAAATGCTTTAAAATTAATGTAACCACAAAACTAGTTTTTAAAATCATTGGTGGAGAGGTACTGTGCCATAGCAAGTGAAGCTGCCATCTGCAGTGCCGGCATCCCATATGGGCGCCAGTTCAAGTCCCAGCGGCTCCACTTCTGATCCAGCTCTCTGTTGTGGCCTGGGAAAGCAGTGGAAGAGGGACCAAGTGCTTAGGTCCCTGCACCCTATGTGGAGACCTGGAAGAGCTCCTGGCTCCTGGCTCCTGGCTCCGGATCGGCACAGCTCTGGTCATTGTGACCATTTGGGGAGTGAACCAGCAAACAGAAAATCTCTCTCCCTCTCTCTGTCTCTGCCTCTCTGTAACTCTGCCTTTTTTTTTTTTTTTTCCAACCTCCACCCCTATTCACCTGACTGTAACTCTGCCTTTCAAACAAATAAATAAATCTTTTGGAAAATTAATTAATTAAAAGATGAAATGAAATCATTGGGGCAGGGGGTGGCACTGTTAAGCTGCTATCTGCAGCGCTGGCATCCCACATGGGTGCTGACTTGAGTCCCATCTGCTCTACAACTGATCCAGCTCCCTGTTAATGTACCTGGGAAAGCAGTGGAGGATGGTCCAACTGCTTGGACCCCTGCACCAGTGTGGGAGACCAAGATGACGCTCCTGGCTTTGTTCCTGGCTCCTGGCTTCTTGGCACAGCCCTGGTTACTATGGCCATTTGGGGAATGAACCAGTGAATAAAGATCTCTCTCCTCTCTCCATCCCTCCTTCCCTCTGTAACACTTTCAAATAAATAAACAAATCTTAAAAAAAAAAAAAAAAAAGATTATTGGGTTTGAGTCCCAGCTGCTCCACTTCTGATCCAGCTCCCTGCTAATGTGCCTAGGAAAGCTGCTGAAGATGGCCCAGGTGCTCAGGGCCCTGCTACCCACCCGGAAGACCTGGATGGAATTTCTGGCCTCTGGCTTTGGCCTGGTCCAGCCCAATCATTGTGGCCATTTGAGGAATGAATCAGCAGATAGATGATCTCTCTCTCTCTCTCTCTAACTACACCTTTCAAATAAAGAAATAAATCTTTTAAAAATTTTTTCTAATTAAAAAAAGTAAATCATATATACCTATCTTGAAAACAGCTATCTTTTATTCATTTATTCTGAGAATACAACCTTATATTCTTTTATATGTGTGTTAAAATAGCCTTACATATTTCAAAACAGAAAATTTTTTAAAAGTAGCCTTTTCTGGAACAATGGTAATAATCAATGATAGTTGTATCTTCAATCTCCCTACACTTAGCAAAATTAATGACTGGCTATGTCACTTTCAAAGTTATCGACGGGGGCCAGTGCTGTGGCGCAGTAGGTTAATCCTCCGCCTGCAGCGCCGGCATCCCATATGGGCACCAATTCTAGTCCCGGCTGCTCCTCTTCCAATCCAGCTCTCTGCTGTGGCCTGGGAAAGCAGCAGAAGATAGCCCAAGTCCTTGGGGCCCTGCACCCACATGGGAGACCAGGAGGAGGCACCTGGCTCCTGGCTTTGGATTGGCATGGCTCCGGCCATTGCGGCCATTTGGAGAGTGAACCAACAGACAGAAGACCTTTCTCTTTCTCTCCCACTCACTGTCTATAACTCTACCTCTCAAATAAATAAATAAAATCCTTGGGGAAAAAAAAGTTATTAACTACTGAATGCCAGAGACTAGGAACCACTGCATTAATTCACCACTTCCTACGATGGGTAATATGGCACCTAGGATAGGAATATCATCTATACAGATGAGGAACATACAGCTTAGAGATGTGTGGCAACTTGTCCAAGATCACAAATATACTATTTGCACAGATGAGCACCAAACCCCAGGCTCTTAGTTCCAAAATCCATGCTGTGCCCCTCATAGATATCAAATATCACATAACTGCTACCTATCTTGCAACTGACATTAAGTTCCCCTATTGCAGTCTCTCCCATTTCCTTTCTCTCGTAACACCAGTCATAACATCATTTCATATTTGGGTAATAATCTGACTAATGCCTAAGACCCTCCTCCTGAGGCCCCTCCACCATACGAAGACTAGAGACTGAAAGGACCATGTCTACCATGTACAGGCTCTTTATCTGTTTTTCACTTCTGCATACCCAATGCCCAGCACCATCACACAACACAACAGAAAAGGCTATGGGTTCCAAGAGTAAACAGAAACAGATGTGACTCTGGCTTTACGTTATCTCATCTTTCTTGGGAGCAGGTGTCTGGTGCAGGGACACCACCAGGGACATCCGCATGCCAGGTTGGAAGTACACCATTCAAGGCCTGGCTCCTCTGCTTCCACCTGGCTTCCTGCTAATGGGCACCCCGGGAGGCAGCAGGTGAAGGCTCAAGTACTAGGAGCCCTGCAGTCCACATGGAAGACCCAGATTGGGTTCCAAGCTCCTGGCTTCAGCCTGGTCCAGCCCTGGCTGTTGTGGGCACTTGGGAAGCAAACCAGCTGATGGAAGACCTCTCTCTTTCTATCTCTCTTTAAAATAAAATTAAAAATGCCAGCGCCACGGCTCAATAGACTAATCCTCCACCTAGCGGTGCCGGCACACCGGGCTCTAGTCCCGGTCGGGGCTCTGGATTCTGTCCCGGTTGCCCCTCTTCCAGGCCAGCTCTCTGCTGTGGCCCGGGAGTGCAGTGGAGGACGGCCCAAGTGCTTGGGCCCTGCACCCCATGGGAGACCAGGATAAGTACCTGGCTCCTGCCTTCGGATCAGCGCAGTGCGCCGGCCGCAGCGCACCAGCCGTGGCAGCCATTGGAGGGTGAACCAATGGCAAAAGGAAGACCTTTCTCTCTGTCTCTCTCTCTCACTATCCACTCTATCAAAAATAAATAAATAAATAAATAAATAAAATTAAAAATACATAAATAATTTTAAAAGTCTTTTTTGGTTTCAATTTCTTTATCTGTAAATAAAGATAAAGATATTACTTAGCCCAGAGTCCATTCCAGGGGGATAGACAATTTAATACAAATAAAGCAGGCAGTATGATGCCCTCCAGTTAGCCAAAAGCATGTAGGATATGCACACAAAAATCTAGATTTTATACTTTGTAATTAGAACATTTAATAAATATTTGTTGAATGAACAGATCCAAGTCCCTTCAATCCAACGTAGATGTTTTTAAACACTAGTTTACATTTAAACAATATTTACTTATTACAATTTACAAAGAGGAGGAAGTTAAAAGAACTTTATTCTTCAATTCACCAAAAAGAAAGCTCTGGATTTCATTAGAAATGACTGCCTTATCAACTGACTCCCTAATATTTCTGTTTTCCTGTTGTATTTTCCTGGCTTCTTTTACTTCACAAAGTAACTCATCTAAACATCATCACTCACAAATCCCAACCCCACATACTTCCTAATTACCTATGGATTTCATATAAAACAAGATCTCTTTCAACATTCTGATTTCCCCCTCCGTCATCCCTACAAATTCACCAGCAAACTGGCCTCTTATGGGAGAAGGCAACTTTCTTAAGCACTGCTACCAGAGCCTGGGCCCTGAGTGCTTTCCCTCTGCCTCTCCCAGCACACTATCTTGCTTAGTCTTCAGCTTCCCTCTCTCCACCTCCACACTGGTTTCTTCCCCTCCTCTTTCAGTCTGTTCCCTTAGGAAGCACTGCTCTCTGCCCTCCCTTCTTAGCCAAACTTACAGGGAAAGTACTTGGCTCTTTCTCTGCTTCCTCACTTAGATTCCCTCCCTTCTGAATCCAGTGCATTCAGGCCACTGCTTCAACACAAACAAGGTTTAACAGAAACAATCATCCCACAATTGCCTAATCCCACGACCACTTCTAGGCTTGTACCCTGCATGACCTCTGACACATAGGGTGCTGCCAATGATCCCACTGTCTTCTGCTCCTGCTGCTTCAACCCATTAATACAGGGTTGAGTGGTGGTGGGACCTTTAAGAGGCGAGTAGGCTGTGAGAGAGATGCATGCCTTTCTCAGATAACTGGATTAGTCACCCAGAGAACCGGTTCTTACCCAGCTGGGCCACCCTCATGCTTTGTCTCCACCACACTCGTTTCCCGTCTGCTTTTCGGCCATGATGCCCTAACCAGAAGCCAAGCAGATGCCTGCACCAAGCTCCTGGGCTTCCCAGCCTCAGAACCAAGAGCCAAATAAACCTCTTTTTTTATCAATCCCCCAGCCCCAGGTACTCTGTTAAAAAGACTAAGACAGGCTCCTGTACCATGTGACCTTCAACAGGTTACCACCTGTGACTCAGCTTCCTTGTGTGTAAGATAGGAATAAAAATAACATCTAACACAGGGTTTCCAACATCAAATGGACTAATTTACATGAACTGCTTACACACAGTGTTCAAGGATTGGGAACTACAGTAAACGGAATAACAACTCACTGAATGAGTGGAGGACAGCTCAGCTGTGACTTTAATATCCAGAACAGAGTCTCAGGGCACAGAAGCTATAAACATTTTAATTTATTGGCTCTTATTTTCTATTTGTGAGTTTCATCCATGCAATATGGAAAATAGCACACACAATGTGCTCAAGTGGTTTCTACCAAGGTTCACATCCTCAATCATGAAAAAATATAAACCAAATAGAATCAAGGAGATCCCCATCCACTTAAATTCACAACCTATGTTGTTATATTCAGAAACAACACTTACTTAATTTATAGTACTGTACTTGTTAAGTTTGTGGAATACAGGCAAGGTATAACAAAAGAACTATTGGGTTTGGGAAAAAAAAAAACACCACCACCACCACCCCAGTTTGCACCCCAGCCACATAGCATGGAATACTGGTGGAGCCACCTATTTCTACCACTCAGTTTCCTCATCTGTGACACAAAAGCTCTTTTTCCCAATTACTGACCATGTACTCTGGACTAGACACTGTGCTTGGAATTGGGGATTCAGGTCCAACAAGAACCATTTCTGGCTTCAAAGACAGTGCAGTCTGGAGTGTGAATGTGGATGCAGGGAAGATGAGGGAATGGAAGCATTAGTATGATCAATATAAAAACAAAATTCAGGCACAGGCATTTGGTGTAACAGTTAAGACACTGGTTGAGGCGCCTGCATTCCATACTGCAGTACCTGAATCCAAGTGCCAACTCTGTTCCCACAATAGGAGGTAGCAGGTGATGGCTCAGGTGGCTGGGTCCATGCCACCCACATGGGAAAATCCAAATTGAATTCCTGACTCCTGGTTTTGGCCTGGACCAGCCCTGGTTGTTAGAGACATTTGGGGAGTGAAGCAGTCTCTCTCTCTTCATGCCTCTCAAATAAAAAATAAAATTTTTTTAAAAATAACAAAATTGAGAGTCAATATTGTAGCATAGTGCCTAAAGCCACTGTTTACAATACTGGCATCTCTTATGAGTGCCAATTCATGCCCTGGCTGCTCCACTTCTAATCTAGCTCCCTGATAATGACTTGGGAAAAGCAGTGGAATATGGCCCAAGTACTTGGGCCCTTGCCACCCATGTGAGAGATGTGGGTGGATAAAGTTCCTGGTTCCTGGCTTTGGCCTGGTCCAGTCCTGGCCATTTGGGCCACTTGGGGAGTGAATCACTTTCTTTGTAACTCTCACTTCAAAATAAATCAATCTTAAAAAATATATACAATAGGGGCCAGCCCTGTGGTATAGTGGGTAAAGCCATCGCCTGCAGTGCCGGCATTCCATATGGGCACCGGTTTGAGTCCCGGCTGCTCCACTTCCGATCCAGCTCTCTGCCACAGCCTGGGAAAGCAGTACAAGATGGCCCAGGTCCTTGGGTCCCTGCACCCGCAAAGGAGACCTGGAAGAAGCTCCTGGCTCCTGGCTTTGGATCGGCACAGCTCCAGCCATTGCAGCCAATTAAGGAGTGAACTAATGGATGGAAGACCTCTCTCTCTCTCTCTGCCTCTCTTTCTCTCCGTGTAACTCTGACATTCAAATAAATAAATAAATCTTTAAAATATATATATATATAAAATAATTCACTGAACTATTAGATAGCATAAAAAAGTGAATACAATAGAGAAAAAGAAAATGATTAATGACAACACTGAATGACAGTTAAACTATCTTACAAGAGGAGCGTATTTTTGCCAGGGAACCTAGTTTACTTTTCTCCTGCCTGTGCAAAAGGCAAGGAAATAAAACTCAACAAAATACACCTTTAAAGTGCAAAAAGTCGGCCGGCGCCGCGGCTCACTAGGCTAATCCTCTGCCTAGCGGCGCCGGCACACCGGGTTCTAGTCCCGGTTGGGGCGCCGGATTCTGTCCCGGCTGCCCCTCTTCCAGGCCAGCTCTCTGCTGTGGCCCGGGAGTGCAGTGGAGGATGGCCCAGGTGCTTGGGCCCTGCACCCCATGGGAGACCAGGAAAAGCACCTGGCTCCTGGCTCCTGCCATCGGATCAGCGCGGTGCGCCGGCCGCAGCGTGCCAGCCGCGGCGGCCATTGGAGGGTGAACCAACGGCAAAAGGAAGACCTTTCTCTCTCTCTCTCTCTCTCACTGTCCACTCTGCCTGTCAAAAAAAAAAAAAAAAAAAGTGCAAAAAGTCTACAAAGACTAGCAGTGGTGGGAAGGGTGAGCGACGAGAGTGAGAGGGAGCAATGACATCGCACCAACAGGTGTGAGCCTCATTCCGCAGGAGGCGGGGTCTTTACAAGGAGTGGCAGCACCTGCTCTGCAGTACAGTGCTTCGGTGGACTATGTGACCGAAGAACAGCTAGAAACTTAGAAAAGTCCAGATGAGAAACAATGAAATCAGGGAGGAAAAGGAAGGAACAGATTGAAAAAATACCTAAAAGGTAGAAACTGCAAAACCGAGCAAAAGAAAGGTTCCTTTTGGCAGAAGAAGAATGTTCCATGTGTATGGGACCTAAGTGTCCTGGATGCCACATCCCTTCCACCAGCCCCTCAGCCCAGCAGGCTAGGAAGGTCTGGAGTTCCCGGGTGAGCTGCAACCCACTTCACATCCCTATCCCAAATGACACTGCCGGTGAGATGGTGTGAGAAATTAAATACTACTTTTATTATTTTATTATTCTGCTGTTTACATTATTTACTATTTTAAATGTGATCGCTTTACTTATACAACAAAGTCAATAACCATAAATACAAAGCTGAAGAGATTGTCTAAAAAGAAGGAAAAATTCTTGCCAAAATAACTAACTGGTCTCTCCACATTGAACCTTGGACTTCTAATCTTGGTTTCTAGGGGGAAGCCAGAAGGCTCTTCCCAAATGCTAATCTACTTCATCCTACTGACCCACTTACGACCCGACAAGGCCCACGATGACCTACATAACCTGGCCCCAAACCACACGTAGAGACTTACAAGAGGACAGCATGGGCTCTGGAGTCTCACTGCCTGGATCTGAATCCAGGCTTTGCCATTTGTTGTGACCTACGGTAAACTCCTTGGCCTTTTTGTGCACTGGTTTTTTCATCTGTAAAACAAAGCTGCATAACTAGCAGTAATTAGTTAATAACATCGTATGCTACTATAATATACTAGATGTCCTGTAGCTACTACAGTTATCATCACTGTCATCACCCCTTTCATGCCTCTTCTATGCCAGGGCCACAGGTCTTAGCATTCTTCAAGTAACTATGCCTCCTTCCAACTCGGGCCTCTCCTATGGGTACTTTCCTGCGTCTACATTACTCTCCTCTAATCCCTTTGCACAGTTGATTCACTGTCATAATTCAGCTTACAACTCCTTCCCTAGCCACTCTGCCCCCAGTCCAAACTAGGTCAAAGAACTTTTCATAGTTTATATACATCTTTACATGTGTGTGTGTGTGTGTGTGTGTGTGTGTGTATAAAGAGAGGGTGAGCTTCCATCTGCTAGGTCACTACTGAAAGGCCTACACTGGCCAAGGCTGAGTCAGGCTACAGCCAGGAGCCAAGAATTCAGTCCACGCTGCCTATGTGGGTGGCAGGAACCCAATTACTTCGGTCATTACCTTTCAGGGTATGCATTAGCAGGAAGCTGGAGTCAGGGGCCAGAGCTGGGAATCAAACCTAGGTACTCTGGGATGCGGGGCATCTTAAACACTAACCAATCACTCCCTGTGTGACTCTGTATACTACCTGATCAACTACTTGTGTAATCTCGGTCTTTTTTTTTTTTTTTAAGATTTATTTATTTATTGAAAAGGTAGAGTTACAGAGAGAGAGAGGCAGGGAGAGAGAGAAAGAGAGAGGTCTTCCATCCACTCGTTCACTCCCCAAATGGCCATAACAACTGGAGCTGGGCCATTCTGAAGCCAGGATCCTGGAGCTTCTTCCAGGTGTCCTGCATGGGTACAGGGGCCCAAGCACTTAGGCCATCCTCAACTGCTTTCCCAGGCCACAGAGAAGAGCTGGATGGGAAGTGGAGCAGCCAGGACTGAAACCAGCACTCATATGGGATGCCAGCACTGCAGACCAGGGCCCCAGTACCTCTGTCTTCTTTACCATCCTAGAAGCTCTAAGAAAAGGGACATAGCTGACAGCTCAGTCCTGGACCCCCAGAGTCTGGCATAAAACAACTATCACAGACAACAGAATTATCTATGAAAAAATGGTAATACATATTACATTCTTTTCAAGAAAACACAGTTATTAAGAACTTCTTTCATTCAAAGAACAGGAAACTTGTTTATGCATTGTCTTAGTCCATATGTGTTGCTATAACAGAACATCACAACCCAGATAATTTACAAGAAACAGAAATTTATCTCTTCCAGTTCTAGGCCAAGGTCAAGGGACCACATGGGCTGAGGACATTCTTGCTGCATAAGAAGAGTGAGAGGGAGCAGGTGCATGTGTCCAAGAGGCGGCTGAACTAGCTTTTATAAAAGCGCACTAACCCACTTCCGAGATAACAACATTAGTCCACTGGTGAAGGCCGAGCACTCCTGACCTAACCACTTGTTGTTAGGTACCACTTCTCGACAATCCTGCGTTGGGAATTAAAAGGTTCCACATTCAAACCATAACATCTACCGAATGGGGAAAACACACTCGGGCTTGCTTTCACTTCCAAACCAATCACTGCCTAAGTAAAGAAGTTTCAACCATCAGGTGGGAGGAATTTTTAAAAAACCCTTTCTAAATCAACACGAAATCCTTACTTGTGCATCGTCAGGTTCTTCTTTAACTTTGTCCAAAAGCCCCTGCTGTGGTGCCATTGCTTTGTCCCATCCAACGTCCAAAGGTTCTTTCATTCTAAGCTTTCAGCCACATTCACCAGTCAAAAAACTAATAGTCTCCTTGAGACTGGGCACTGTGGACGCCTAAAACACAACACAAAGGACCAAGACTCAGGTTGATTCTCCTGTTGCTGTCACTGTTCCCCTTCACGTGGATCTTTGCTAGGAGGCTCCAGGGTTGAGCATTCGGAAAACAACTCTTGTGGGAAGATGACTAACTACTGCTTCCTCCTGCTTTCAGCGGGCAGTGGCTCCCGTTTCCCAAACATCTCTGAAGTCGAACACCCTGTGCACCTTCTCCAAGGGGTCTCCCTGATTCCTGGGAAATGGGTGTTAGGGGATAATTACGCACGGGTTTCACGGAAGGAGCACACCCACATGAACTTGGCCATTCCATGCCCCGTGAACTCTCCGAGGTCCCCTCATATGGAGGGAAGGCTGCTGACGGGCATTACGCCAGCCGACCTGGAGGAAGTGACCAAGCTGTGCAAGGGGCGGATTCGAGCGCTGGTTCCTATCCCGCGGGAACCAGGCGGTGGAAGCCCCCCGTCGGCTCCCCTGTCCCACCGCGGGACGCGCCAGCCTCCCGACCCGCACCTATGACTCAGCCTTTACCGGACGCCTCCCCAAGGGCTCCGTTTCTCGGCCCAAGGCGAGCCCAGCGCTCGAGATGCAGCCGCAGGGCGCCAGAAGGTGCGCCCACACTCCCCCGGCGGGCACCACCCGCACCTTCCAGGGTCACCAGCGGGGGTCAGGCCAGCGCGTCCGGACGGCCGTCTTCCCGCAAACAACCAACGCCAGCGGCCACTCCGCAGATGCCGCTTCCCCCGGCTGTACAGGGACCCAGCGGGACCGCGACGCACGAGGCCAGAAGCAAGCTCTCAGGCTAAGAAGGGTTCAGCCAGGCTCGCAAACGGACAACTCGGTCAGGAAGCCCGCTCCGAAGAACACGAGAACTTCTGACCACTTGCCGCAGCTACGGCAACGCTACGGGCGCTCGTCCCTCCCCCCCGGGTACCGCGTGCGTCCCCAACATTCCAGTTCCACCAGGAATTCCCACGCCTCGCGAAGGCGGCGCGCGGGACCCGCCAAGCGCCTGTCAGCGCGTCCCCGCGGCGGAACCCGCAACCCGCAGCCCCCGCCCCGCGCCCGCCTCGTCACGTGGCGCGGCCCCTCCCGCTGCCGCTGGAACGCACCCACCTTCCGTCTCCTGCGCCCGGAGTTGCACCCCCCGCGGATCAGGCAACGAGACACGAGGTCCCTCGCGCTAGACGGCGGCCAGGTGCTTTTCCAAGGATTCTGCGGGACTCATCCAAACGCAACATTCGGCCCAGTGCGCGTGCGCAGCACTGGGCTCCGCCCTTCTTTCCCGTCAGGCCCAGCTCTGAGCTGAGTGGACCTTCCCGGCATGCCCTTTTCCTCAGTTATGGTTGACTTCTTAAAGAGGCCGAGGCCGTTGTGAAAAGTTGGAGGAAGGAGTTTGGGGGAGGGTATGGGGGTTTTAGGTGACCAGTAAGGGCTCTGCTCCATTCTTTAATGTCATTTCCAGAAAGGTGGCCTGCTAAGAGAACACAATAAATAATAGCTGACATTGATTAAGCCACGTTCTTGTGAAACCCGTAGTGTACTTCCTGCCATTAATCTTCACCTCCATCCTGAAAGGTATAAATTTAATAAATTATAAAGGTATAAAGTTTATCTTCGAGACGGAAATGAAGAACTAATCAGCTTGCCCACAGTCAGTATTTGGGGTTATTTTCCTTTCGACCTTGTTTTGGAGATAGAGCCATGATTGGTGAAGCTGTCCTTTAGTCGTTTTGACGGCCCTATGGCATTCCATCTTGTAAATAGACCGCAGTTTAATCATCCGTTGATGGACAGAGTTACTTCCAGTTTGGGGTTCTTAAGAATCATGTATCTGTGAACATTTTTATCTTTTGTGGCTGGTATCTCACGTTTCAACTGAGTTGACACCTAGCAGTGAAATTGCTTATTTTATACTCACAAAAGTAAAGCAAATAGATAAGATCGGAAAATTGTAAAGGTAGTTGTTTCAGTTTGCTCTCACAGTAAAGGATTTCGATTGACAGCTTCCTAGCTGACTGTTGTTACTGTACATCTTTTTAGTGGCAACCATTCTGTTAGGGATCTGGTGGTATCTCACTGTGATTTTAATTGGTATTTCTCAGGTTACTGATGAGGTTGAGCCCATTTTCGTGTTTTTGGGTATCTGGCTAACCTCTCTGTAAAGTGCCTGTTCAAGTCTCTTACTCAGTTTCTGTTACTGAATTGTGGCTGTTTTCTTATGGATATGTGTGTGTGTGTGTGTGTGTGTTTCAGATATGAGTCCTCCATTTTGAATGTACTTGCCCTTTTTATTTTTTTAAATTATCCCTACATTATACACATGGATGGTGAGAAGTTACTTCTTCTTTTTTTTTAAGATTTATTTATTTTTTATTTGAAAGAGTTACACAGAAAGAGAAGGAGAGACAGAGAGAGGTTTTCCATCTGCTGATTCACTCCCCAAATGACTGCAATGGCCAGAGCTGCACTAATCTGAAGCCAGGAGCCAGGAGCTTTTTCAGGGTCTCCTACGTGGGCACAGGGTCCCAAGTCTTGGGCCATCTTCTACTGCTTTCCCAGGCCATAGCAGAGAGCTGGATCTGAAGAGGAACAGCCAAGACTTGAACCGGCACCCATATGGGATGCCGCAGGCAGAAGACTACCCACTGCACCACAGCGCCGGTCCACTCTTTTTCTTAAGATTTATTTTTATTTATTTGAAAGTCAGAGTTATACAGAGAGAGAAGGAGAGGCAGAGAGAGAGAGAGGTCTTCCATCTGCTGGTTCACTCTTCAGTTGGCTGCAGTGGCGCCAATCTGAAGCCAGGAGCCTTGAGCTTCTTCCAGGTCTTCCCATGTAGGTGCAGAGGTCCTAAGCACTTGGGCCATCTTCCACTGCTTTCCCAGGCCAAAGCAGAGAGCTGGATCAGAAGTGGAGGAGCTGAACTTGAACCGGCGCCCATATGGGATGCTGCACTGCAGGAGGCGCCTTTACCAGCTACACCACAGCCCTGGCCCCTGTACTTGCCCTTTCAAAACTCGTATGTTGAAAATGAAACCCAAAGTAATGTTCTTAAAAATTGTGGCGCAGCAGGTGAACGCCCTGGCCTGAAGCGTCGGCATCCCATATGGGTGCTGGTTTGACACCCTCTCTGCAGTGTCCTGGGAAAGCAGTAGAAGATGGCCCAAGTCCTTGGGCCCCTGTAACTGAGTGGGAGACCTAGAAGAAGCTCCTGGCTCCTGGCTTCAGATTAGCTCAGCTCTGGCTGTTGTGGTCATTTGGGGAGTGAATCAGAGGATGGAAGACTCTCTCTCTCTCTCTCTCTCTCTCTCTCTCCTCTCTCTCTGGGTAACTCTTTCAAATAAATAAATCTTTTTTTGAAAAAAAGAGAGAGATGGGTCTTTGGGAGGCAATGTGATTCATTCCCTTTTAAAAAAGACTTCACGGGGTTTCCGCTCCCCTGCTGCCCTTCGGGCCCTTCCACCGTGTGTGTGCAGGGTTCTTCCTCTCTAGAGGACACAGCAAGAAGATGCCACCTTGAAGTCAGACATGGAATCTGCCAAAAGACAAATCACAAAAGAAAAACAGGCTATTACAGAAGACAAATAAGCTAAAGAAGGAAATATTCCATTTTCAAACAGAAACTAGACCCAAGACAGGCCCACCGCTAGAAAAGATCATCAAAACAAGAAATGGGCTCAGAACAAAGATAAAAAATAAGCCATTACAGGTAAGAAGTGGCCTCAAGGCCAATATCGAATGAGGAGTACAGATATAAGACTTCATAAGGAGATTAACAGTGCTCCATTGACAAGACAGAAGAGCTTCTGACAAACATGAAGGCGTTGCGTCCCAGCAAGCTAACAGAGAGAGACTTCCGTCTCAGAAAGAAATGTGGGTGTTGCTGAGGTTTGGCTATGGTTTAAATATCTCCCAAGGGTTCAGGTAGTGGAAACTTGGTTTCCATTTGGTGATGTGGAGAGGTAGTGTGGAATATTTTTTAAGAGGTAGGACCTAGTGGGGGGTGGTTTGGTCACTGAGGACACCATCCTTGAAAGGGATTAATGTAGTTCTCAAGGAACCTTTGTTAGTTCTCAAGATAGGGTTTATGTAAAAAAGAAGACTGATCCCCCCTCCTTATTCTCCGATTTCTTGTCTCAGCATATAATCTATTTTAAAAGATTTTTAAAGATCTCTTTTAAAAATTTTATTTATTTATTTGAAAGGGAGAGAGACAGACAGCAAGAGGGAGACAGATAAAAGAGATCTTTCATCAACTGGTTCACTCCCCAAATAGCCACAACAGCCAAGTCTGGACAAGGCTGAAGCCAGGATCCAGGAACTCCATCCGGGTTTCCCATCAGAATAGTGGGGGCTGCTCTCTCACGCACATCAGCAGGGAGCTGGATCAGAAGTAGTTCAGCCAGGTCTGAAACTGGCACTCAGATATGGGATTCAGTGTCAAAGGCGGTCGCTCCACCTGCTGCCCCACATCCCTTCCACCAGGATGACATAGCCGTGTGATGCAGCCAAGGGAGCCCTCACTGGAGCTGAGCAGATGTCTGTATCATGCCCTTGAACCTCCAAAAACTGTAAATAAACTTCTTTTCTTTACCAGTTACCCAGCTTCAGTGGAAAACAGACGGATGCCTATGTGGTTTGGGGGCGGTTGAGCAAATCCCAGTAAGTTTCGTAAAGCTCCCACAAAGTTTTTAAGGGAAGTAAATTGACAAAACAAACCATAGACTGTAGCAGGCAAAGACAGTTTGAAACAAAAAAGGCCTTTGAGCTTCCAACTTTCTATGGGCAGAATTTAAGTGGAGAAATCGACTCAGCTTTTCTTATGGAAAAGGAAGTTCTCTCTGTGGTGAAGCCAAGAGTCCAGAAGGCAGAACCAAGAAGCTGAAAAAATGAATTATGAAATCAATCCTAGAGAACAAAAAAGTCCATGAGCATTTCCTGTCCTCCGAGTAGGAGAATCTGACAATAGGCGTCCAGGTAGATTTCAGAATTACTATTGATCAATGACCATTAATGTGATTTCTGTTCTCCTTTGTGAACAAGAGTGTCCAATGAATCCTTTTGTCTCTGCATTGTCAAGTGTATTGGATGTGTAGTGATAGGGACTGGGTAGTAGGGGGAGCAGTAACTTGTCTGTTTAGTTCACTGCTAGCTATCTAGGCTGAAGAAATTGCACCAGAGCGTCTGTATGCAATGAAATACA
Source organism: Oryctolagus cuniculus (assembly GCF_964237555.1). Lineage (NCBI taxonomy): Eukaryota > Metazoa > Chordata > Mammalia > Lagomorpha > Leporidae > Oryctolagus > Oryctolagus cuniculus. The sequence continues at coordinate 137,556,271 of NC_091438.1, read as the reverse complement.
TATTAGAAGCTTCTTTTTCGTGGGCCTGATGTAGGTGGTGAGGTCCTAGGCTTTGCTCCAGTACCATAATGGTTTGAGGTTTTTGGTGAATGGGATGAATGTATTTTGGTTTGGAAGGAGTCTGAATTGTTAGAGCCAGAAGGTGAGAGATCGTTGATAAAGAAGACTGCCTACAATTGCCCTCCTCCATGTTTTTATGTACCTGATGCTTCTCCCATCAAGAAGAGTCAGTTTGCCCTCCAGTGGAATCTGGCTGGACTCTGACTTACCTTGACCAATAGATTGCAGAGAAAGTACACTGTATCAGTCATAGGCATTGGGAACTTCTGCCTTTCCTCTCTTGGAGCCACCATGTAAATAGGTGCTGGTGAGGGGCCGAGGTTGTGGTGCAGGAGGTTAAGCCGCCACTGTAACACCAGCGTCCCATATCACAGAAACAATGATTTGAGTCCTTGCTGCTTCACTTCCAATTCAGCTTCCTGCTAATGTGCCTAGGAAGTCAGCAGATGATGGCCCAAGTACTAGGGCCCCTGCCCCCCATGTGGGAGACCCAACTGGAGTTCCTGGATCATGGCTTCAGCCTGGCCCATCCTCTCTCTTTCCTTTTCCCCTACTATTGGGAGGTAGTGGAACATTTAGGACAGAGGTGGGGAACTGTTCTCATGCCAAGGATCATTTGGATATTTATAACATCATTTGGGAGCCACACAGAATCGTCAACTTAAACACTAGCCTGGGAGCCGGTGTTGTAGTGCAGCATGTTAAGTCCCCACCTATGATGCCAGCATCCCAGATGAGCACCTGTTCAAGTCCCAGCTGCTCCATTTCCAATCCAGCACCCTGCTAATGTGCCTGGAAAAGCAGCAGAAGATAGTCCGAGTGCTTCAGCTCCTGACAGGGAGGAGACCTGGGAAGAGTTCTAGGCTTTTGGCTTCAGCCTGGCCTAGACCTAGCCATTGTGGCCTTTTGACAAGTGAGCCAATGAATAGAAGATTAATGTCTCTCTCTTTCTCTTTCTCTCTCCCCCTTTCAAACAAATAAATACATCTTTTTAAAAACATTAGCCTGCTATATATTTATTAAATAAATTTCAAGTCTAACCTACAGTTGCCTTGGCAGGGCCAAACTAAATGATTTTACAGGCCTTATATAGCCTGTGGGCTGCAGATTGTCTACCACTGCTGTAGAAGGTGGAGCCTAGTGGGAGGTACTTAGGTTGTTGGAAGTGTGGCCTTGAAAAGTAGTCTTCCTGTGACCTCTTGAGTTCCAGTGAGAGGGTTGTTACAGAGCCTAAGTGTGAGCCCACCTGACTCCATATGTGATCTCTGCACACACACACCACCATCCTCCATGGGCCCCTCACCAGAACCAAAACCTGCACATGCCCTTTGCACTTTTTATTTCAAAGTAGGGCCACTTATCATTCCATTACTTTTTTTTAAGATTTATTTTCTTTATTTGAAAAACAGAGTTAAGAGAAAGATAGAGCCAGAGAGCAAGAGAGAGAGAGAGAGAGGTCTTCCATCCGCTGGTTCACTCCCCAAATGACCACAACGGCCAGAGCTGAGCTGATCTGAAGCCAGTAGCCAGAATATTCTTCTGGGTCTCCCACGCGGTTACGGGGGCCCAAGGAGTTGGGCCATCTTCTGCTTTCCCAGGCCAAAGCAGAGAGCTGGATCAGAAGTGGAGCAGCCAGGACACGAACCAGTGCCCGTATGGGATACCAATGCTGCAGGCTAGGGTTTTAACTTGCTTCACCACAGCGCTGGCCTTCTTTGCACTTTTTAAACCTCCTAAAGTGTGAGCTACATAAGCCTTTTCTCTTTATAAATTAGCTGCTTCAAGTATTTCATTATAGTAACAAAACTGACAAACACAATGAAAATGAAGTTCTAAAATGAAATGGCTCAAATAAAACATCAAGTTTATGCTCTCCTGTTGCTGTTCAGGACATCTGTTATAGGGCATTAACAGTTGTTCTTCTCCCTGATCATTTATGAACTCCATATTCTCCCATCTTGTTTCTCTAGCATTGAAACTAGGTCCCAGGCACATCTTCCTGAGAGTAGAGGAGGCTTGCCCTGGTCTTAAGCCACAGGGAGCAGAAATGGTCCCTAACACATCTGATCCCATTCTGTTAGACACAGCTCAGTCCATGTGGCCACAGGGAACTGCACAGGGGCCTGAGAACTGAAGTGTCATGTTCAAGGCTATAATTATAATTCAACAGAAAAGGGGAAGATTTGCTACTCACCCAAGGTGTGGGCCCACTTCTTGTTGAGTAGAAATCAAAACCTCTATCAGAACTTATTGTCACACAAAGAAATTTATTTACAGCAGATAAGGAGACCATAAGTAATCACCTTTAAAGCACAGAGAAGTGAGTCTTTCATCTCAGGAGAAGTAGATATGCAAGAGAAGAGGTGAACTTGTCACCCACGGAAGGCTGGGCACAAGCTTACACTGGTGTAATCTAGAAACACGCTTAGACATACATCGCATGTTATGCTAACCATGCTGAAGTCTCTGGCTGGAGACCTTGACATGAAAACTGGGGAAGGATTTACTCTCAGTCCATTTTGGACATGTGCGCATGCTCAGTTGTCCTGGCTATGATCACAAATGGTTCCAGCTACACTCATGTCAATCAAAGCCACCTGTTTCTTGGGTTAAAGCCACCTGCTTCCTCTGTCTAGACCTGGAAGAAAATTTCCAGTGAAATGTTATCTTTTGCCTGGTTACCTAGAAGGAGGGGTTCCTCCCACTCTCATTACATGAGCTACTTTGCTCCTCACTTTTGAGAGACCTGGGGTGAAGGCCCATGGTTTGGTAGCTGTTTTCTGCTAGAACTGGTTGGCATTCTAGGGCCTGGCAGAGGAGTAGAAAATTTAACCTGTTATCCTAAGAGAGGCTTGCAGATCCCCAGGAACAACCCCTAATTGTTTATGCTTCTGAGTAAAAAACCTCTGTAGTTTCTATAGCTTTAAGTTGTTTATTTTTCCCAAACTATACAAAGCAATTAAATATACAGGGCTTGAAGAGCAAAAGTTCAAAAGGAAAAGAATGGCCACTACTAGGAATGGGCAGGAAGGGGTTATTTTAATATATCTTGTATGGGTTTTTTTAAGATTTTTTTAATTTATTTGAAAGTCAGAGTTGCACAGAGAGAGAAGAAGAGGCAGAGAGAGAGAGGTATTCCATCCGCTGGTTCACTCCCCAATTGGCCACAATGGCCAGAGCTGCACTGATCTGAAGCCAGGAGCCAGCAGACTCATCTGGGTCTCCCACGCAGGTGCAGGGGCCCAAGGACTTGAGCCATCTTGTATTGCCCTCCCAGGCCACAGCAGAGAGCTGGATCGGAAGTGGAGCAGCCAGGACTCAAACTGGCACCCATGTGGGATGCTGGCATTGCAGACTAGAGACCTGACAAGGGGTCCATGCCATCACAGACTGGTTCATCATCAGCACTGTGGTTGTTAATGCTTTGCGTTCCTCGGTAAGAGGCAAGTGGCATCCACAGTCCTCAAACATGGGGGCCGCCCGTTTGTCACAGGGTCTAATTGTTTTTGAAGTGCAGTACTGTGAGTGTTGTATCTCAGTGGGTTAAGCCACCACTAGAGACACCCACATCCCATTTCGGAGTGCCTGGTTCCAGTCCCGGTTCCTCTGCTTCAGATCCAGCTTCCTGCTAATGCATACGGGGAGGCAGCAAGTAATGGCTCAAGTGCTATGGCTTCTGCCACCCACATGGGGGGCCCAGACGGTGTTCATTTGCACATGCGGTCATGACTGGTTGCAGCTAGATTCATGTGTCATTCAACACCCCCTGTCTCCTCCATCTGGGCTGACAATGTTTTGATGAAATGTTGCTCTTTTGCCTGGTTACCCAGAGCAATGGAGCCCCCAAACTCTTGTTCTGTGGGCCGCAGATAGAATTTTACACATTTTGTTTAAAAACTTATTTATTTATTTATTTGAAAGGCAGAGTTACAGAGAGGCAGAGGTATTGAGAGAGAGAGAGGTCTTGCATCCTCTGGTTCACTCCCCAGATGGCTGCAATGGCTGGAGCTGCACGGATCTGAAGCCACAAGCCAGGAGCTTCTTCCGAGTCTCCCACATGGGTGCAGGGGCCCAAGGACTTGGGCCATCTTCTACTGCTTTCCCAGGCCATAGCAGAGAGCTGGATCAGAAGAGGAGCAGCTGGGACTAGAACCAGCACCCATATGGGATGCCGGCACTGGAGGCCACAGCTTTACCCGCCATGCCACAGCGCTGGCCCCTACAGATAGAATTTTAAAGAAAGGTTTTCAATCCCCATTACCTCTTCTTCTATGTTATTTCCAAAAAATGTCAGCAACCTATCCAAGAAAGGTGTCTTAGCTGAGATTCTTGAATTTTGGTCTCTCCGTTAGTATTTCACAAGTCCCAAGCCAGTCTAATTCTCTTCTCTTTGTAAGGAAAATGTTCTTCTTCATGTTGGAATCCTATAAGCCTTTTTCTTTATTCACATTTCCTTTAGGATTTTCCACACTTGCTGCTCTCACACCTTGCACTGTGCTCAGGAACTAAAGGGTTGTCCAACATGTCCCAACAACATTCTTTAAAATATAGCAATGCGGAGTCAGTGCTGTGGCATAGTGGGCTAAGCCTCCGCCTGTAGCACCCACATCCCACATGGTACCGGATGGTATCCTGGCTGCTCCTCTGCTGATTCAGCTCTCTGCTATGGCCTGGGAAAGCAGTAGAAAATAGTCTAGGTGTTTGGACCCATGAATCCACATGGGAGACCTGGAAGAAGCTCCTGGCTCCTGGTTTCAGATCGGCCCAGCTCTGGCCATTGTGGCCATTTGAGGAGTGAACCAGTGGATGGAAGATCTTTCTCTCTGTCTTTCCCTCTCTCTGTAACTCTACCTCTCAAATAAATAAAATCTTTAAAAAAAAAAAACTAGCAAGGACTCTTAACCAAATATGGTGTTTTTAAAAGCAAAATATAATGAATATTCATCTTAAAATAAAATAAATAAAAATTGAAAATAACCTAGCATCAGATCAGGCTTTGCTGCCACTAAGAGTTCAAGTGAGGTCATATGCTGCCAGCTGAATTATGAAAATCTTCCCAGTTGGGAAATTTTTGGATTCAGGAGTGTGGGATGATGGACCTGTGGATTCAAGTTTAAACTTCTACTTTCTTGTGAAGTTTTTATTTATAATGGTAATGATGTGGGTTAAATAGGTAGGAGGTTAGTTTAGGGTTGCTGACCTGGAGGTCACAAGCCCCCAAGTATAATCTTATCTTCCTGTTTGTCAATCAAAATACCCCCTTTCCCAGAATGCCTCTGCTTCATCCTGGACTTCAAAGACACCTTGAGAATATGGATATTGAGCTCCACATGGAACTTGTGCAAGTGCCATGAAATTCCCTGCTGGTTTTACACATGGAGAGGCACCACCCTATCCTCATAGAAGAGCCCAACAACTGGGAGGGGGGTCTCTCTTCCCCTGGAAACTGCTCCTGTGTGGGGAATCCCACAGGAGTCCCAAAAGAGTTAAGAGCACCACTAACCCAAAAGAGAAAGAGAAAAAGAAAAACCAAAATGGAGTTACTTAACCTAAGCAAAACCAAAATGGAGTTACTTGAGCTAAGGCCAGGAACTGCCTAGACCGTCTGTCAGACAGACACAGGTGGTGAGGCCTGATAAGGACCGCGGGACACTACATTACAAGAAGCTAACCAGCTGGCTACTGCATTACTTCATCCTTACCACTGCACCATGATTGGTCACACCCAGAAGACCCCTAAAACACCATTGGTCACACCCAGACACTGACATCTGGTTGGTGACACCTAAAAAGGTGAGCTTGTGATTGGTGACACACCAGGGCACCTGCACCGCCCCCCGACCCCAGAGGGGGGATGAAAAGGCCAGCCTCACACCTGCTCTTCATCCCTGGGGTACCATGGCTCAGTGAAAGTGCAACTCTGCCCGAGTCTCCACTGACTGAAGCTCTGCTCGCCACCCTGCTGGAGCCACCTTGCCTGGACATCCCAGCTGCTGAGGACCTGACATCGGAGCCGGACCAGACCTCTCATCAGGTGACCTTTCCAACCCTTCACCTTGTTGTCCATCTTGGAACTTCGAGCCTACTGCCAGAGTGCCAGTCATCCCACAACTCCTGCCTGTAAGTGACTGTTCTGAGATCGGTCTCTCAGAGTGGTAATGGAGACTTTGGACTCTGGGCTTCGGACTTTGACTTTTTTGTGACCGTGATATGAACCTTGAGAACGCAGCATTCATATTACACCCTTAGCGTTGAGTGCTTAGATTGGTTATGCTTTTATGCTTATATGCTTTGTATGTGTTATACTATTGCTGGATATTTCTGGAAGTTGCCTTACTCCTAGATGTGTCTTATGACCTGTGGACTAATGACATATATTGCGTGGTATTGACCTTTAGATGTGTGCATTGAATATATATATTGAGTGGTATTGATTATTGAAGAATAAATTATATTGAAAAGACTATCACAATTCTGGGTGATTCTTCCCCCTGCTCCGACATGTCACATTCGCCTTGTCAAGCTGCATGACAAGTGGCACTCACAACATCCTGGAGAGGCTGTCAGGTCTTCTTTCTCTCTCCCCTTCCCCATCCCATCTCCTTTGGGGCAAATCTTCTGGCCACTGTGTTGGGTATTTCTGTGTGGGGCAACCCATGCTCACGTGTATGTGTGTGTGTGTGTGTGTGTTCAACTTTCGAATAAAATTTGCCTTATATATGTCAGCACTTAGAATTCTTGTCTTTGTGCATGACAAGAGCCTGGAGTAAAAAAATTAACACCTCCCTTTACCCATACCAGTAAGGGGAAAAGATGAGGATTTCATTAATAATCACTTTACATAACCCCATTTTCTGACAAGCTGAGAGCAATAACTTAGCGTCTCTTACAGAGAAGTTCAGAAGATGTTGGTAGGAGAGTCAGGATCATCAGAAAGGTGCACAAATCCTAAGTGTGCAGCTCTATAAATAATTATAAAAGGAAGTTGTCTCCTAACCACTGACCAGACAAAGACATGGGATATCCTGACCCAGAACCCCACTGCTGGGGAAAGAACTTTGGAATCCCTCTACTGTGAGTGCTAAATTTTAGATTGGGAAGATACATTGTCTTCTGGCAACCACATCAGGGAGGAGACTTGAGAATATGGAGGGGCCGGCGCTGTGGTGCAGTGGGTTAATGCCCTGGCCTAAAGTGCCGGCATCCCACATGGACGCCAGTTCAAGACCTGGCTGCTCCACTTCCTATCCAGCTCTCTGCTGTGGACTGGGAAATCAGTAGAAGATGGCCCAAGTCCTTAGGCCCTTGCACCCATGTGGGAGAGCCAGAAGAAGCTCCTGGCCCCTGGCTTCAGATCAGCGCAGCTCCAGCCATTGCGGCCAAATGGGGAGTGAACCAGCGGATGGAAGACCTCTCTCTCTCTCTGCCTCTCCTTTCTCTGTGTAACTCTGACTTTAAAATAATAAATAAAATAAATCTTTATTAAAAAAAAAAGAATATCGAGGAACAGTGGTGGTAACACAAAGGTCACGTGACCCAACACAGGCCCTAGAGATGCAGGTAAAGGAGCCCAGTTCTGCACTAAGCTGCGGGTCAGTGCAAGGGCTGGACCCAGAGGCATCTCAGGAAGAGTAAGACGCTGAATGTGAAACATCCCAGGAACTTGAGCCCCAGAGGAGTGTGTCCCTTCAATATTTTCAGCATGCCTCCGTGCTAGGAATTCCCCAGACTTCAAAGAATCGACCCAGAGCCCCGCTCCCAACCCAGAATGGGGAAGAGTGCAGCTAGGAATACATGGCCTCAAGTGCTGGATGGGCCTTGACTGCCTGCTGTGCCAGGACCTGTGCACCTTCTCAGTAGCCACCACCTGACCTGCCTCGGTCTCTCCCTCCCTCCATCAGGGTCAACAATGCCCAGTCCTGATGTTTCAGAGTTAACCACTCCCATCCACAAACACTCTGATGATCCCCAGAACTGGTTCAAGGTCTAATCCAGAAGCATTGATTCCCAGAGACCTCTCGCAGCTATACTCTCCCTTAGCCCCAACCGTTGATTGGTCTCCCACCTGTGACCAGGGCTGGCCAGGTCCTCAGCCTCTGCACACACCTGCACACCCTAGCCCTGAACCCCCCTGAACTCTGCCTAGTCTTGCCTGCATCCTCCCTTGCCCCACAGGTCTCAGGAATGAGGTTTCCATCATTTCTTTCTCTTGATTTCGGGCCCCCAAGCACTCAGCCTGAAGGCACTTCCTTGCCCTTGTCACCTCCTCCATCACAGAAAGAGGAGATGACTTCTGTAAGGCCGCCACAAAACACACCAAACACCGGACAAGGCAAAGTTTGGCTTATTGGAGAAAACCCGACAGACAGGAGGGAAGGGGCGAAGAAGGAGAAAGAGCAAGGAGAATGTGAGAGAGAGAGAGAGATACAGAGACAGAGATAATGGGGCTTGTGTTCAGGAACAGGTCCTTTTAAAACTTTGTGGAAGGGAGGCAGGCAGGTAAGTAGGAGCAATGAATCCCATTAGGACGGGGTTGGGGCCATGTGGCCACCTGGCTTCCAGCAATGGCAGCGGGGGCTAGAGCCTAGGATGGTATCAGGATGTAGATCGCACCATTTTACTAACAATTTCCCCCTTGGGTCTCAGAGATCCTTCCTTCCTTCCTTCCTTCCTTCCTTCCTTCCTTCCTTCCTTCATTCCTTCCTTCCTTTCAAGATTTGCTTATTTATTTGAAAGTCAGAGTTACAGAGAGAGAGAAGGAGAAGAAGAGAGAGAGAAGTCCTCCATCTGCTGGTTCACTCCCCAGATGGCTGCAACAGCTGGAGCTGCACCAATCCAAAGCCAGGAGCCAGGAGCCAGGAGCCTCCTCCGGGTCGCCAATGTGGGCACAGGGGCCCAAGGACTTGGGCCATCCTCCACTGCTTTCTCAGGCCATAGCAGAGAGTTAGATCAGAAGTGTAGCAGCCAGGACTCTTAACTGGCACCCATATGGGATGCTGGCACTGCAGGCGGCGGACCTACCTGCAACATCACAGCGCTGGCTCCTCTTTCTTTCTTAAGATTTATCAATTTATTTGAAAGCAGAAAGACAGAGAGATCAACCATCCACAGTTTCATTTCCCAAATGGTTGCAATGGCTAAGGCTGGGCCAGGCTGGAGTCAGGAACCAGGAATTCTATCCAAGTTTGCCACGTGGGTGGCTGGGGCCCAAGTATTTGGACCATCCACTAGGCCATTAGCAGGGAGCTGGATCAGAAGCAGAACAACTCAGACTTCAATCAGCACTCCGGTATGGGGTGCCAGTGTCACAAGCAGTGGCTTATCCCACTATGCCACAATGCCAGTCTCTCCACCCCCTAGAGATCCTTTGTGGTATTAAGCTGTACTTCTCTGACTGAGGAGTCACCAGACTGACTCCATTATCCGGCCCCTAGAATTGAAACCTTTTTGTCCTCTAACTCCACTGGCCAGAAAAGATCTCATGGGGGGCTCTCTCTGGGACTTCCTCTTCTCTTCTTTTTTTTTTAATATTTATTTATTTATTTGAAAAGCAGAGTTACACAGAGAGAGAGACAGACAGACAGACAGGCAGACAGAGAGGTCTTCCATCCGTTGGTTCACTCCCCAGATGACCACAACGGCCAGAGCTGTGCCAATCCGGAGCCAGGAGCCAGGAGTGGGTGCAGGGGCCCAAGGACTTAGGCCATCTTCTACTGCTTTCCCAGGCCATAGCAGAGAGCTGGATCGAAAATGGAGCAGCCGAGACTTGAACTGGTGCCCATATGAGATGACGGCACTGAAAGTGGCAGCTTTACCTGCTACGGCATAGCGCTGGCCCCAAAGGTTTCCTCTTTACTGAGCTGTAACTCACATACCATAGAGTTTACCCATTTAAAGTATACAACAATAGGCTTTTATATGGGCAGAAGTTGTGCAACCATTACCACAGTCATTATTAGAACATTTTAATAATCCCAAAACTGTTAGAAGTCACTCCCCATTTGTCACCAACCTTTGGGCAATTACCAATCTACTTCCTACCTGAAAGGCCACCACAAAACACATCAAACACCAGAGTAAGGGAAAAGGTTTATTGGGGGGGAGAACCCAACAGGCTGAGGAGAAAGGGTGAGAGACAGAGCCTGTGTGGAAAAACCAGCCTTGCCTGGGTAAGGAAGTGGGAGCAGTGAATCCCGTTAGAGTAGGGGTGGAGTTCACTCTTGTGGTTGAGCCATTTGGTCACCTGACTTCTAGTGAGCCAGACTGGACTTAGGAACTGAGATCAAAATTTATTGTAGGGGGCCAGCGCTGTGACGCAGCGGGTTAACGCCCTGGCCTGAAGAGCCAGCATCCGATATGGGCGCCAGTTCTCATCCCGGCTGCTCCTCTTCTGATCCAGCTCTCTGCTATGGCCTGGAAAAGCAGTAGAAGATGGCCCAAGTCCTTGGGCCCCCGCACCCAAGTAGGAGACCTGGAAGAAGCTCCTGGCTCCTGGCTTCAGATTGGAGCAGCTCCGGCAGTTGCGGCCACCTGGGGAGTGAACCAGCGGATAGAAGACCTCTCTCTCTGCCTCTCCTCTCTCTGTATAACTCTGACTTGCAAATAAATAAAAAAATAAATCCTTAAAAAAAACTTATTGTACAAGATGGCAACTGGGCCAGAGCCTAAAATGGAGACCAAGATTTAAGATGGCACTTCAGATAAGATGGCACTATTTTCACTAACACTGTCTCTGTTAGAATTGTATATTCTGAAAAGGAAACCTGTTGAAGTGAAAGGGACACTATGACATCAGCCCTTGTCCTGACTGTTGATGTACAATTTAATACTTTATCCCTTTTAGTATTTTTTTTGTTCTAGTTAATACTATTGGTTGAACTCTGTAATCAGCACATTTATTCTTAGGTGTTTAAATTTAACTGAAAAGTGATCTCTGTTAAATATAAGAGTGGGAATAAGAGAGGGAGGAGACGTACAATTTGGGACATGTTCAATCGGACTTGCCCCAAATGGTGGAGTTAGAAATGTGCCAGGGGATTTCAATATAATCCCATCAAGGTGGCATGTACCAATGCCATCTCACTAGTCCAAGTGATCAATTTCAATTCACAATTGATCACACTGATAGGTCTAAGAGTCAAAGGGATCACACAAACAAGACTAGTGTCTGCGAATACTAACTGATAAAATAAAAAAAGGAGAGAACGATCCAAAATGGGAAGTGGGATACACAGCAGACTCGTAGAATGGCAGATGTCCTATACAGCACTCTGGCCTCAGAATCAGCCCTTAAGGCACTCAGATCTGGCTGAAGAGCCCATGAGAGTATTTTAGGCATGGAAAGCCAAGACACTCTGGCAAAAAAAAAAAAAAAAAAAACCTAAATGAAAGGTCTCTGCAAGTGAGACCCCAGTAGAAAGATAGAAAGAATGGGCCATCAGAGAAGGAGGTACCTTTCTCTGAAGGGAGGAGAGAACTTCCACTTTGACTATGACCTTGTCTAAATAAGATCAAAGTAAGCGAACTCAAGAGGTTTCCATAGCCTTGGAAACTCATGACTAGAGCCTAGGGAGATTTCTGATGCCATAAACAAGAGTGTCAAATTGTTGAGTCAACAACAGGAGTCACTGTGTACTTACTCCTTATGTGGGATCTCTGTCCTTAATGTGTTGTCCAATGTGAATTAATGCTATAACTAGTATTCAAACAGTATTTTACACTTTATGTTCTGTGTGGGTGCGAACTGATGAAATCTTTACTTAATATATACTAAATCAATTTTCTTTATATAAAGATAATTGAAAAGGAAAAAAAAAGTATTGTATATTCTGAACATCTCATAAAAGTGGATCCTTTGTGACTAATTTCTTCTTTGTGACGGATGCCTCAGCCTATGTTATAGTGTATATCAGTATTTTATTTCTTTTTATCACCAAACAATATGGATGAGGCCAGAGTTATGGTGCAGTGGATTAAGCCACGGCCTGCAAAGCCAGCATTCCACATGAGTACCAGTTCGAGTCCTGGTAACTCCACTTCCAATCCAGCTCTCTGCTAATGCACCTGGAAGAGTAGCTCTTGGCTTCAGCCTTGCCCATGCCTGGACATTGCAGCCATTTGGGGAGTGAGCCAGCAGACCAAAGATCTCTCACTCTATGTGTATCTCCCCCTCTCTCCCTATAACTCTGTTTTCAAGTAAAGAAATCTTAAAAAAGAAAATGAGCATACCTTTTATCCATCAGTTCTAATTAAAAGAAACAGTAGTTGCTATATTGTATTTATTCACCATATGAATATGCCACATTTTTATCCATTCATTTCTTGATGAATACTTGGATTCTTTCCACTTTTTGGCTGTCATGTTATGCTATGAGTAGTTGTGTATAAGCTTTTCTGCAGTCATGTTTTCACTTCTCTTGGATGTATACCTAGAAATGGCATTGTAGTAATTATATTTTTAGCCATTTGAAGAACTGCTGGGCTATTTTTGAAAATGGTTACCCTATTTTACATTCCCTCTGGCAGTGTATGAGAGTTCTATTTTCTCCTTATTAGCAGTTTTATTATCTTCGTTTTTATTACAATCACTTTGGTGAGTGTGGAGTGGTGTATCTGTGGTTTTGATTGCATTTCACTTATAATTAATGATGTTGAGCATTGTCTCATGTGCTTATTTGCAATTCGTGCATCTGTTTCTTTGGAGAAATGTCTATTTGCAATCTTTGTCCATTTTTAATTGGGTTGTCTTTTTTTTTTTTTTTTTTTGACAGGCAGAGTGGACAGTGAGAGAGAGAGACAGAGAGAAAGGTCTTCCTTTGCCGTTGGTTCACCCTCCAATGGCCACCGCGGCCGGCACACCGCGCTGATCCGATGGCAGGTACTTCTCCTGGTCTCCCATGGGGTGCAGGGCCCAAGTACTTGGGCCATCCTCCACTGTACTCCCTGGCCACAGCAGAGAGCTGGCCTGGAAGAGGGGCAACCGGGACAGAATCCGGCGCCCCGACCGGGACTAGAACCCCGTGTGCCGGCGCTGCAAGGCGGAGGATTAGCCTAGTGAACCATAGTGCTGGCGGGTTGTCTTTTTATTACCGACACTTAATAGTTCCTCTTATATTCTATACACAAGTCCCTTACCAGATACATGATTTGCAAAAATTTTATCTCATTCTTTAGGTAACCTTTTCACTTTCTTGGCAGTTTTCTTTAAAGCACAAAAGTCTTCAATCTCAGTTATGTGCAATTTAGTTTTTCTATTATTTATGATTTTGGTGTAATATCAAAGAAATCCCTGCCTAATCCAAAGTCAGAGATTTATGGCTACATTTACTTCTAAACTTGTTATAGTTTTATCTCTTATCTTCATGCCATTGATCCATTTGATTTGATTTTTGAATAGGTTTGAAGTAGAGGATCCAACTTAAATCTTTTGCATATGGATATTCAGTTGTCCCACCACTACGTATTTTTTAAAATATTTTGTTTATTGGGGCCGGCGCTGTGGTGCAGTGTGTTAACGCCCTGGCCTGAAGTGCCAGCATCCCATTGGGCGCCGGTTCGAGACCCAGATGCTCAACTTCCAATCCAGCTCTCTGCTGATGACCTGGGAAAGCAGTAGAAGATGGCCCAAGCCTTTGGGCCCCTGCACCCTCGTGGGAGACCCCGAAGAAGCTGCTGGATCCTGGCTGCTTTGGATTGGCGCAGCTCCGGCCATTGCGGCCAATTGGGGAGTGAACCAGCATATGGAAGACCTCTCTCTATGCCTCTCCTCTCTCTCTGTGTAACTCTGCCTTACAAATAAATAAATAAATCTTAAAAAAATTATTTATTTATTTGAGAGATAGAGTTATAGACAGTGAGAGGGAGAGACAGAGAGAAAGGTCTCCCATCTGCTGGTTCACTACCCAAATGGCTGCCGTGGCCGGAGCTGGGCCAATCTGAAACCAGAAGTCAGGAGCTTCTTCGGGGTCTCCCATACAGATGCAGGGGCCCAAGCACTTGGGCCATCTTCTACTGCTTTCCCAGGCCATCAGCAGAGAGCTGGATTGGAAGAGGAGCAGCTGGGACTAGAACCAGAGCCTATATGAGATGCCAGCAATGTAGGCGGAGGCTTAACTTGCTGCACCACAGTGCCAGGCCCCCATCACTATGTATTGAAAAGACTTATTTCTCCCTCTGAATTATCTTGGCATCTTTTGAAATTTTGAGTATGCTATTTATTTACTTCATTTATTTGAAAGGCAGGGAGATTTCCTATCCACTAGTTCACTCCCCAGATGCCCACAATAGCTAGGCCAGGGCCAGCTGAAATCAGGAGCCAGGAACTCAATCCTGGATTCTCATGTGGGTGGCAGGTACCCAACTTGAGCCATCACCTACTGCCTCCCAGTTATTCTGATATGGGATGAGGATATCCCAAGTGACATCTTTTTTTTTTTTTTTTACAAGATTCATTCATTATTTGAAAGGTAGAGCTACAGAGAGGCAGAGGCAGAGATGGAGACACTCCCCAAATGGCCACAATGGCCAAAGCTGGGCCAGTCTGAAGCTGGAAGCCAAGCGCTTCTTCTGAGTCTCCCATGTGGGTGCAGGGATCCAAGCACTTGAACCATCCACCGATGCTTTCCCAGGCACATTGGCAGGGAGCTGGATCAGAAGAGGAGCAGCCTGGATCCTACCCAGCACCCACATGGGATGCTGGCACCACAGACAGCAGTTTACCTATTATCTTGGCATCCTAGTCAAAATTAATTGATTGCAAAGTGAGGGTTTCTTTCTGGGCTGTATTTCACTGATCTGTGTGTCTAAGCACCACCTTGATTACTGCAGCTTGGTAGCAAGTTTTGAGATCAAAAAGTGTGAATCCTTCAACTTTGTTGTTGTTTCAAGATTGTTTTGACTATTTTGGATCCACTTGCATTTCCAAATGAATTTTAAGGTCTTCTTGCTCATTTCTGCAAAGACAGTCACCGGGGTTTTGACAGGGATAAGTTTGCTCTGGATTCAGCCTTCCTCACGGCTGTCCTCTGGGAGGGAAGATGCAGCTGGCTTGATATTATCTTCTTGTTCTCCTTTTTCAACGATTTCCTAACTCTATTTCCCAGCACCTCTATTGAATTTCTAGCATCGATTACAACAATTTTAATTTCCCAGAGCTCTTTATTACTCTCTTGCTCCATTTTTTTTTCAGGGCATTGGTTCTTGTTTTATAAAAGTATAAATCCTCTGAATTCTTTGAGTATGTTAATTACAGTTGGTAAACATTTAAGTAATTTTCTTCTGTTCACTGTTTCTCCTGATCCTTAGTCTTCGTTTGTTTTTTTTTTTCCCTTTCACCTTAAAATTTACCTCTGTCTGATGAGTGCCCTCCTGGGCGCTATTCATGTTTTAATGAAACTCATGGAGAAATGTGCTAATTTTTTCTTTTTCTTTGTTTTATTTATGTATTGGTTTGAAAGGAAGAGTGATACAGAGAGGATGAGAGGAAGAGATTTCCCATCCACTGAGTTCACTCTCCAAATGGCAGCCACGGACAGGGCTGGGCCAGGCTGAAGCCAGAAGCCAGAAACTCCATCCTCATCTCCCGCGTGTGTGGCAGGGGCCCAAGTACGTGGGCCATCTTCCACTGCTTTCCCAGGCACATTAGCAGGAACGTAGTGTAGCTGGCACTGGAATGAGCACTCCAACACAGAGCAGCTTAACCTGCCACACCACAGTGCTGGCCCCACAGAAGACATTTTCAATCAGAATTTAGTTCTGTCCCTTCTACTCCCCAATACCTTCCTCTGTTTCACTTTCTGAGGGAAGCAGGGGGACTGTGGAGGAGTCATTCCCGCCTCACCCCAGGAAACAGGCCTGTCGGACCAGAGCTGGGAAGGATGCCAGGAAATGCTGCTCTGTGTCAGACAGAAGCCGAGGTTTCACGCAGTCTGTGAGTCCCGGACACCAGCCCCATATGCACCCCAGGGAGGTGCTCTGGGGAGGGTGGAAGAGGGTCCAGACCCTCCCCTCCCCCTGTTTCAGCCAATGGCAGATGGCTTTCTGTCTGTTTTCAGCTGTGGTCATGGTCAAGCATGGCTGCTTCCCTGCTGGTGTTCCTCCGTCTAGTGGATTCTGTCTGTGCCTCTTCCCAATACCGCCTCCTCTCTGGGTTATTGAGCTGGAATCAGAACACTCTTCCTTCCACGGCTGTACTGACCTCGCTGGTTTGGGGGGTGATCAGGAATTTAATTATTTAGTTTCTCCCACTTAGTAAATTAATCTCATCCATCACAAGACAACCAGGCCTTCCTTTGTCGCCCTACAGGGCTACCTGGCCATTTCCAAGAGGATCGAGCTACAGAGTTTACTGGGCCTGGAGGCAATGGGTGAAACAGTTTTTGTTTTAAAATTTTGTATTATTAATTTCAATTATTTGAAAGGTAGAGAGACAGACAAATGGAGATCTCCCACCTGCTGGTTCACTCTTCAAATGTCCACAACAGACGGGCTGGGTCAGGCAGAAACCAAGAGCCAAGAATTCCAAAGGGTCTCCCACGTGAGTGGCAGGACTCAAGTACTTGCACGTCACCTGCTGCATGTTAGCAGGAAGTTGTCACTGGGAGTAGAAGAGACTCAAACCCAGGCACTCTGACACAGGACGGGGCGTCACAAGTCATGTCTTAACCTCTCACCAAATATCCATCTTGACCAAAGATTTACCAGAGTGAAAGACTGTATGCATTTGAACTGGTGTTTGTTTAGTGATGACTATAGGCCATAATGTGTTTATCTGTGAAGAACAAACACGCAAGACATTTCATGCTTTGGCTCAGAGGAGGCCAGGTTACGACTTCCTTTGGCCATCCTGCACCTGTCTTCATTTGACACCAGCTACCACCCAGTACATGGGAGACACTGGTGGAGAAGTTGCACATCTGCTCTGGCTTCCATGATCCGGCCCCTGGGTCTATCTCCCAAGGAGGTAATTTATCTCATCTCCAAAGCAACCAGTGATTGGAAGGATCTGAGGATTACAGGGTAACTGACCTCTCTAAACAAAGAGGTCCAGATTGGGGTGAGACTGTTGCAGGAGGAGTCCACCACTCCAATGACTGGGGTCTGTGTGTCAACCCCTAGAGATGTAGCAGAGTCTTCTTTTCTCTGGATGCTTTAGAAATGACAACACTCCCACGTTACAGCTCTGTGTGTTACAGATCCTTGTGTCACTGCCTCTCCTCCCTCTCCTCTTGGGTTGAACCTCTCTTCTCTGCCAGGTTCCTCAAGGAATGGTACAATCTTCTGTGTTGCAACTTCTCTGCCAGGTTCTTTGTCTTGTGACCGTGAAGAATGAGGCACACAGACAGCAAGAGTGAGCAAAGTGATGGAAGCTTATTGATGGAAGCTTATTGAAGGAAGCAGAGAAAGCTCCTGGCAGCCAGGAGGGGCTGCCTGCCCCGAAAGCGGCTCTTGGACAGCACTGCCTGGTTCAGGACTTTTTATTTGTTTTGTTTCATTTTTTTAAGATTTTATTTATTTATTTGAAAGACAGAGTTACATAGAGAGAGGAGAGAAAGAGAGGGAGAAAGAGGTCTTCTATCCACTGGTTCACTCCAGAAATGGCCACAACGGCCAGAGCTGGGCCAATCTGAAGCCAGGAGTTTCTTCCAGGTCTCCCACGTGGGTGCAGAGGCCCAAGGACTTGAGCCATGCTCCACTGCCTTCCCAGGCCACAGCAGAGAGCTGGACTGGAAGAGGAGCAACCGGGACAGAACTGGCACCCCGACCGGGACTAGAACCCGGGGTGCCGGCACCGCAGGTGGAGGATTAGCCAAGCGAGCCACTGCGCTGGCCGCATTTACTATTTCTTAGGAAGAAGGAGAATAAATGGGGGACTGGAATGAGGAGTTGGCTGAAAGACTGGAAGACCAAGGCATGTACACTTTCTGAAAAGAGACAGACAGCGAAACAGATTGGTAGTCTACAGTGCAGTGGCTATTACGGAAGGGGGCAGCTGTGGGAGAATGGAGGGAAGAAACATTATCCCAGCCTGAGATGATTACGGAAGGAGAGAAAGGCCCCTATGTTAAGACACAGAAGCTCAAGGCCTGGCTGCTCTGCTTCCCATCCAGCTCCCTGCTAATGCTCCCAGGAAACAGCAGAAGATGGCCAAGTGCCTGGGCCCCTGTCACCCACGTGGGAGACCCAGATGGAGTTCTGGGCTCTTAGCTTTGGCCTGGCTCAGCTCTGGCTATTGAGATCATTTGGGGAATGCACCAGTGGGTAGAAGATCTTTTTCTCACTCTGTCTCTCCCTCTCTCTGTAACTCTGCCTTTCAAATAAATATAATAAATCTTTTTTAAAAAGGAGGGTAGCTGGCACTGTGGTGTAGTAGGTAAAGCCGCCACCTGCAGTGATGGCATTCCATGTGGGCACCGGTTTGAGTCCCGGCTGCTCCACTCCTGATCCAGCTCTCTGCTATGGCCTGGGAAAGCAGTAGAAGATGGCTCAGGTCCTTGGGCCACTGCACCTGCATGAAAGACCCTGAAGAATCTCCTAGCTCCTGGCTTTGGATCGGCCCAGCTCTGGCCATTATGTGAGCCAGTGGATGGAAGATTCTCTCTCTCTCTCTCTCTCTCTCTCTCTTTGTGTGTGTGTGTGTGTGTGTGTCTGCCTTTGCCTCTCTCTAACTCTGCCTTTCAAATAAATAGATAAATCTTAAAAAAAAAAAAAAGGAAAAAAACCTTCTCTATGTAGCTGTCACAGGCCAGACATTGTGTGCTATAGAATCCTATTTTTTTTTTTTTTTTTTTTTGACAGGCAGAGTGGACAGTGAGAGAGAGAGACAGAGAGAAAGGTCTTCCTTTGCCGTTGGTTCACCCTCCAATGGCCGCCGCTGCAGCCGGCGCACCGCGCTGATCCGATGGCAGGAGCCAGGAGCCAGGTGCTTTTCCTGGTCTCCCATGGGGTGCAGGGCCCAAGCACCTGGGCCATCCTCCACTGCACTCCCTGGCCATAGCAGAGAGCTGGCCTGGAAGAGGGGCAACCGGGACAGAATCCGGCGCCCCAACCGGGACTAGAACCCGGTGTGCCGGCGCCGCAAGGTGGAGGATTAGCCTATTGAGCCACGGCGCCGGCTCAGAATCCTGTTTAATTTGCTAGACGTTTTAACCAAATAGCATGGAAACTTTACATCACTTCTAAGCATTTTTTCACAATGACGAGAAGCCTAATTAGCCATGTCCCTGTAGATACATCTAGACACATCCCCAGGCCTACCTAACTGGTAAGACAATCAAGAAATCTGTTTGCCGAGGGACTTCTTAGAGACAACTCATGTGAAGAAGGACAATAAACCAGCAAGACCAGCCTGGTCAGCAGCAGAGTACAGAAGCCTGAAGACAGTACAGTGTTTATCATCTAGACTTGGTTCAGCCTCGGCAGTGAAGAGCAGAGAAAAGAATGCAGGAGGGGAACCAAGAAAGAACAATAGTCAGGACTTGAGATAGTGGACTTACTAAAATCTCTGATCGATATGAACACTACCTTGGGCTCTATCACAGAGAGTGACACGGAAGTGGGGGGTGAGGGGGACATCACCCCTTTATTATAGGTGTCCAGAAGTCCACATTACCCAGAAAAAGAGCCAGGGAAATGTCGAGCACAAACCAGTTAGGAACCTGGGACTCGGAGCTACTAAGCTGATTCTCCAAGTTCTGCCAAGTGGTAAGCAGTGAAGTTAGAATTTGTACCCAGATTTTGTATGGATCCAATTCCTACTTTTTTTTTTTTTTTCATTTTGATATGCTCCTCCATGGTCTTCTGTGTTTTTTTTTTTTTTTTCAATTAATTAATTACTTTGAAGGGCAGAGAGACAAAGAAACTTCCATCTGTTAATTCACTCCCCCAAATGTCCATAACGGTCAGGGCTGGGCAGAGGCTGAAGCTAGCAACCAGAAACTGAATCCAGGTCTCCTATATGGTTGTCAAGGACACAATTATTTGAACCATCACAGCTGCCTCCCGTGGTTTGCATTAACAGGAAGTTGGAATCAGAAGACAGAACTAGAGCTGGGTATCAACCGAAGGTGTTCTGACATGAGACATGGCCATCTTAACCAACATCTTAACATTGATTGGGCCAGAAACCCACTCTGAACCATGTTTATTTCTTTTTTAAAATGACATTTATTTTAAGGATTTATTTATTTAATCGAAAGGCAGAGTGACAGAGAGCTCCCATCTGCTGGTTCATTTCACAAATGGCAGCAATGGTCAGAACCAGTCCAGGCCAAAGCCAGGAGCCTAGAACTCCATCCAGGTCTCGCACGTGGGAAAGAGGCATCCAAATATCTGGGCCATCTTCTGCTGCTTTCCCAGGTGCATTAGCAGGGAGCTGGATGGGGAGCAGAGCCGCCAGACTCCCTGGCCCTGTGATATGTGGGATGCCAGCATTACAGGAGCCAGCTTAATGGTATTGTCCAGAGACCCTCACGTGACCCTTGTCGGACCTCTCTTCCATCCTTCCATGATTATCCAGGATGTCTTTCTCTTCAGATCTCGGAGCCTATCACCTCCATCACGCAGATGACCTGCCCTCTTACTTCACATGGAAAATACTACAGATGCCATTATGTAAGAGCTCCCCCAGTTCCTGGCACCAAACACGCGTTGTTACGCAACGGTACCTACCATGCCTTCTTTCCTCCCATAACAAAGGGACGAGTTTCTCTCCAGTTACCAGCTCATCTTTGCTGCAGTCACACACCTCACTATTTCTTCACTCCTTAATCCAGTGCCGTCCATGTTCTGCCTTGTGCAGAAGCCACTCTTAGTTAATTCACTAATGACTGCTGCCAAGGCCCCAGGCTCTATCTCGGTCCATTTTCATCAATCAGCAGCAGTGTTGTTGTTAAACTCTTCTTCTCCTAATCCCTCTCTCAGTTTAGCTTTCTAATCTTATAGTCTGACTTTTCCTTATGCCACCTTGGCCTTTTTTAAAATCTGTATCTTACAGCTAGTACAGATAATGTTCCCTTGTTCTGCTCTTTATTTGACAGCGCTCCTCAAAGGCTCCTCTCCTCAAAGTCTCCTCTCGTTGGCCCTTTTTTGGCCTCACTCTACCCACAGGAGGGGGAACTCCCCACACTCGCTTCCAAGAGAGGATCAACTCCAGGTGATGTTTCCCAGAGCTGCAGCCCCCAGGTGTTTCTTCTGAGCTCTGAATCCAGCTGCCTGGCAAATGTTTCCCTTGGTATGTTCCACAGCACCTCACACTCGACTTACCTAGAATTGAATCTATCTCTGCCCCAGAGCCCCACCCCCTCAGCTGCTCCTGCTGTGTTCCCTAACTCATGGAATGAAAGGACTGCGAAAGCTGTCAAGATCAAGATGCAGTCACTTACGCTGAATCCTAGCAAAACGGAATCGGGATATCATAAAGGAAGAGTGCTCTCTCACTTGCTCATTCGCTCTCTCTCTCACACACACATACACACACACACACACATCCCTACAGTAAGAACTGTTACAAATCTCTCTGAAAGTCCTTCTCACACATGCCTATGATAAGAACCATTTCAAGAACTCTCTCAGCCGGTGCCGCGGCTCACTAGGCTAATCCTCCGCCTTGCGGCGCCGGCACACCGGGTTCTAGTCCCAGTCGGGGCGCCGGATTCTGTCCCGGTTGCCCCTCTTCCAGGCCAGCTCTCTGCTGTGGCCCGGGAGTGCAGTGGAGGATGGCCCAAGTCCTTGGGCCCTGCACCCACATGGGAGACCAGGAGAAGTACCTGGCTCCTGCCTTCGGATCAGCGCAATGCGCTGGCCACATCGTGCTGGCCATGGCGGCCATTGGAGGGTGAACCAACAGCAAAGGAAGACCTTTCTCTCTGTCTCTCTCTCTCTCACTGTCCACTCTGCCTGTCAAAAAAAAATAAAAAATGAAAAAAATAAATAAAAACTCTCTCACAGCACAAAACTACTCCAGAGAAGCTGCTTTTTAAAGACCTCCCCCCAGCAGCCATCCATGTCACCAATGAGCAGCAGCCGCCTGCTTCCGGAGCCTCTGTGACTAATGAACTCTGTGAATTTCCCTTTTCTGCCTTTGGAAGCTTCCCCTTTGTCCCAACCTCCTATGATGCATCCCGGCACACTTATCCCAAATGCTAATCTCCCGCTCCTGCCCTAATGCACTCACTTCGAGAGTCACTTTCCCTACTGTGTTTGAGGTCGACGCCACTGTCCATCAGAATTTCTGATCATCTTGAGGAACTCCCTTATCTCTCACATGCATCCATGCTGATTCTTTCTCTTTAAATATCTGATGGATCAGTTTGTTTTTCTCCAGCCTCTGCTCCTACCCTCCAGCTTCAGGCCCTCATCATCTCTGATTTAATTGCATCAGTCTCTGAATTCATCTTCCGGTTGGTCTCTGTACCAAAAGTTATTCTGCCCTCCCTACCCTTACCTCCAACAGCCACAGCAAGAGCAGTCCTTCTAAAATTAAAACCTGATCAAGTGACTTCCTGGAGTAAAGCTCTCTTCTATCTTCCACTGCCCTTCCCAATCCTGACCTGGTCCACAGGGCTCAGCACAGCTCAGCCCCATATTCCTCCAGCCTCAACTCTTGCTATTACTTCCGCCTTGCATGACAGGCTTCAAATAACACGGAATGTGTTTCAGTTTCTCAAACACTTCAAGCTCTTTCTTGCCTCTGAGCCTTGAAACAAGCTGTTCCTAGAACACTTGTCCTCCTTCTCTTCACTTTGCCAAGTCCTGCTCAGCCTTCTTGTATGAACTTCTATGTAACTTTCTCCTGGAATCTTCCCTAACCAGCAAGCCCAGGTTGGGTAGGCCTTCAATGGGCCTCCCAGCATCCCGGGTTTCTACTCTCACAGCCTCATGTTGGTAATGCCTATTTATATCTCCCAGTCCCCAACTAGATCAGCTCCAAGAAGACAGGAACTCTATCTATCCTAGTGCTTTGTAGTCATCACCGTCTTCATCATCAC
The DNA here is from genome assembly GCF_964237555.1 of Oryctolagus cuniculus. Classification (NCBI taxonomy): domain Eukaryota; kingdom Metazoa; phylum Chordata; class Mammalia; order Lagomorpha; family Leporidae; genus Oryctolagus; species Oryctolagus cuniculus. Next base: position 137,533,226 of record NC_091438.1, on the reverse strand, counting down.
CATAATCACCATCTAGAATGGTGCCTAGCACATACACAGCACTTAACAGGTGTTTGTTAAATAACCGTTTTGCTAGCATCTCCTCAGCACTCACTTCAGGGTAAATATGCTTTCCATACGCGACTCCATTCAGTCTTCTCGGCAATCTCGTAAGTTCTATTGCAATCACCATTTTACATATGAGGAAGTTGATGTTCGGACAGGTTAGTGCCCAGGGTTATTCAGCTAGTGAGTGACAGAGCCCGCGGCAGAAGTTTGGCACAGTTAAGGTGCTACCTGGGACACCCCCATCCCTCATCAGAGTGTGTGGGTTGAGTTCTGTCTGCTCCCTATTCCAGCTTCCTGCTGATGCACACCCTGGGACGTGGCAAATGATGGCTCAAGGATCCCTGTCACCCATGTGGGAAACCCAGACTGAGTTCCCAACTCCTGGCTTCAGCCTGGCCTGGCCCCAGCTGTTGTGAGCACTTGGGAAGTGAACCACTAGACAGGAGATCTCTCTCTCTCTCTCTCTCTCAGTCTCTCTTCTCCTGTCTTTCTCTCTCTCTCTGTCTCTCAAATAAATGAAAATAAATGACAAGTTTCTTTAAAAACGACAGAGCCAGATTTACATATATGCTTTCTGACTCCAAAGATACTAAGACTACACGTCAATCTTTAAAACAGGAAGAACAGCTAGCAGGAAAACAATACTCCGTGATGACGCAATCCGACAAAAAACAAAAAGGGAGAGTTCTTGTTTCAGATGTTATCAAGTGGCTCAGCTCAGACTAAAGGACCTCAGGCCAACGGGAAAGGTCATCATGAAAACACTGTGTCCCCACAAGATTTGATATTCACTGAAAAAGCAAGCCAGTTTCCAGGTGAATTTACTTAGCACTCAGTCATTTGGATTCATAACTCAAAGTCATCCTAAGGCACATAGATGGCATTCATCCATGCACTCATTAAGCAAACACTTATCAGGGGACAACTCCCTATCTGTAATATGCTGGGTATAGGAGACAAGGGCTGTAAGAGACAAAGAATGCAGATTCAGACACAGAAATGGCATGTCAGAAAAAATGCAGAGCAAGTTTACTTGAGTGTTTTTGTTGAGTAACCAGCAAATAAAACCCAACATATATTTCAAATGGCTGTCCTGAGACAGGATGCTGCATATGATTAGAGTGCTTTTAAAGAATTTTCTTTAGCATTAAGAGCCCTGAAGAGAAAAAAGGGTTTTTTAAGGAGATAAACAGAATTTATGACTCATTCTTACTCTCCCTATTACGCATTGTTCCATTTATTGGCAATTAGCTTTGCACTAAGTATCTGGTGAAATTTCATATTGCTACTTTATATCATTCTTTGACTCAAGTTTTTCCCAATAAACTTGTAGGTTTTTTTCCATTGTAAAAGTAATAGATCATGGCTGGTGCCGCGGCTCAATAGGCTAATCCTCCTCCTGTGGCACCGGCACCCTGGGTTCTAGTCCTGGTTGGGGCGCCGGATTCTGTCCCGGTTGCCCCTCTTCCTGTCCAGCTCTCTGCTATGGCCCGGGAGTGCAGTGGAGGATGGCCCAAGTTTCTGGGCCCTGCACCCACATGGGAGACCAGGAGAAGCACCTGGCTCCTGCCATCGGAACAGTGCGATGCGCCGGCCGTGGCGGCCATTGCAGGGTGAACCAATGGCAAAGGAAGACCCTTCTCTCTGTCTCTCTCTCTCTCACTGTCCACTCTGCCTGTCAAAAAATAAAAAAGTAATAGATAGCTATTATTGGGAATCTTTACGTGTATCTCTATCTATAGGTAGATCTACTTCTATCTATATCTCAAAGACATTTTACATTTAGTGTCTTTTCCCCCATATTCCTGTGAGTCATTTTTTAAATATTTATTTTATTATTTATTTGAAAGGCAGAATTACAGAGAGGCAAAGAGAGAGAGAGAGAGAGAGAGAGATCCACAGATGGCTGTTGGATCCAAAGCCAGGAGCCAGGAACTTCCTCCAGGTCTCTCATGTGGGTGCAGGGGCCCAAGGACTTGGACCATCTTCCACTGCTTTCCTAGGCCATAGCAAATAGCCAAATCAGAAGTGGAGCAGCCAGGACTCAAACTGGTGCTCACATGTAATGCCGGGACAGGAGGTGACAGCTCCATACACTATGCCACAGCGCCCGCATCTGTGAGGTTTTGTTTTGTTTTGTTTTGTTTTGTGACAGGCAGAGTGGACAGTGAGAGAGAGAGAGACAGAGAGAAAGGTCTTCCTTTTCCAATGGTTCACCCTCCAATGGCCGCCACAGCTGGTGCGCTGCGGCCGGCGCACCGCGCTGATCAGAAGCCAGGAGCCAGGTGCTTCTCCTGGTCTCCCATGGGGTGCAGGGCCCAAGCACTTGGGCCATCCTCCACTGCACTCCCGGGCCACAGCAGAGAGCTGGCCTGGAAGAGGGGCAACCGGGACAGAATCCGGCGCCCCGACCGGGACTAGAACCCGGTGTGTAGGCGCCGCAAGGCGGAGGATTAGCCTAGTGAGCCGCGGTGCCGGCCTATAATATGCATTTTCCATGAAATTATTGAAAACCCTTCATATACTCCATGGTAACCACCTTAACAAAACAAAGAAGCCAGTTTGGGAATAAAGCCAATTAACAGAGGACAGAGTGGAGAAAATTGGCCAAAAATGCAACCCAGCCTTAACTGAGGCTTGTGTGGAATTTGTCCTCTTCCTATTCTTTTCAACTTTATAGGTCAATGCATTCCTTTATTGTCTGAACCCATGAAGGTAGGATTATACAAGTATATTACTTGTAACCAAGTACACCACATACACTGGAAAATCAAATGAAGCAATTTTAGCAAGAGGCTTTTAAAAAATAAATGAAGCCTATTTGGGAGGGTATAGGCTACACAACAAATAAAACCTGGCGTCAACTCCTATTCTGTCTGAAACTCTGCTCTTGGACCCAACCAGTATACTCTGAAAGTCTGCGTGTTCTCCTAAGGGTATGAATGTCACTGCTTATACATGAAACCCTGGAGTGGCATCACTGCTGCTGGAGCTCTCTCTTCAGACACTTATGCAAAAGAGGAAATCAAGGAGCATCATTGGAGACCAGCGCCGCGGCTCACTAGGCTAATCCTCTGCCTTGCAGTGCCGGCACACCAGGTTCTAGTCCCGGTCGGGGCGCCGGATTCTGTCCCGGTTGCCCCTCTTCCAGGCCAGCTCTCTGCTGTGGCCCGGGAGTGCAGTGGAGGATGGCCCAAGTCCTTGGGCCTTGCACCCACATGGGAGACCAGGAGAAGCACCTGGCTCCTGCCTTCGGATCAGCACGGTGCGCTGGCCGCGGCGGCCATTGGAGGGTGAACCAATGGCAAAGGAAGACCTTTCTCTCTGTCTCTCTCTCTCTCACTGTCCACTCTGCCTGTCAACCAAAAAAAAAAAAAAAAAAAGAGCCACGTTGGCTCCAATGCTTTGTCCAAAAGTGACAGAGGAGAATTTTAGGGCATGCTCAGGTCTGGAGGAAATAATATATTTCTTTATTTTCTGAAGATCAAATTAAATCCAAGGCCGATGATGTGGTGTAGCAGATAAAGCCACCACCTGCAGCACCAGCATCCCATATGGGCTCTGGTTCGAGTCCTGGCTGCTCCTCTTCTAATCCAGCTCCCTGCTGATGTGCCTATGAAAGCAGCGGAAGATGGCCCGAATACTTGGGCCCCTGTACCCACGTGGGAGACCCAGAGAAGTTCCTGGCTCCTGGCTTCAGCCTAGCCCAGCCTTAGCTGTTGATGCCATTTTGGGAGTAAACAAGCAGATGGAAGATTCTCTCTCTCTCTCTCTCACTCGCTCTCTCTCTCTCTCCCCCTTTCTCTCTCTCTCTCTCTCTCTCACTCTCCTTCTCTGTAACATAAGGGATGCCAGAGTTGCAGGCAGTGGCTCTACCCACTGTACCACAACACCGAGCCCTCTACTTTACAAATAAAGAAAACAAATTCATGAACTTTTAAAAAGGCATAAATGGCAAAAAATAAATAAATAAAGCTTATTTTGAAGAAAAAAGGTTAGTCCTGACAAATGGCTGGATCCAGGGAAAGAGGGCTCAAAAGTGTCGTTGCATGCCCTAGACTATGAATCTGAGAGCTGGGAAGTGGTAGTCATGGAATGGGGTCAGCCCCTGGCTAGGATTTCCCGCTCCCCTCCCCCAGCCTAAACTATCAGGAGATTCACTTCTTTATGCTGCCCAAAGTACCCTTCAGAAATGGAGGTCAAATAAAGACATTATCAGAGGAAGAAAACCAAAAGGATCTGTTGCCAACACCTGCTCTTAAAGAATTGCTAAAAGTTCTTCAGACAGTGGGGAATGATACCTGAGGGAAATCTGGAATGTGAAGAATGAGGGAAGAGCAACAGAAACGAAAAGCATTTGAGTAAAGTAATAGATTATTCTTCCTCTGGGCTAAATATATATATATGATAGTTGGCTACAAAAATCAAACACTTGGGGCTGGCGCTGTGGCATAGCAGGTGAAGCCGCCACCTGCAGTGCCAGCATCCCAAGGGACGCCGGTTCGAGTCCTGGTTGCTCCAATTCCGATCCAGCTCTCTGCTGTGGCCTGGGAAAGCAGTGGAAAAAGGCCTAAGTCCTTGGGCCCCTGCACCCAAGTGGGAGACCTGAAGAAGTTCCTGATTCCTGGCTTTGGATTGGTTCAGCTCCGGCCATTGCAGCCATCTGGGGAGTGAATCAGCAGATGGAAGACCTCTCTCCCCTCTCTCGCTCTCACTCTTGCTCTATTTCTTGCTCTGTGTGTGTGTGTGTGTGTAACTCTGACTTTCAAATAATAAATAAATAAATCTTTAAAAAATTATAACACCAAATAATGTGGTTTCCAATTCTAATGAATAAGATAACTATAACATAAAGGCAAGAGATAAAATAAAGGAACTTATATAGTAGTAAAATTTCTTCTTTTTTTATTTAAAGATTTATTTATTTATTTTGAAGGGCAGAGTTTCAGAGAGGCAGAGGCAGAGAGACATCTTCCATCCACTGGTTCACTCCACAGATGGCTGCAATGGCCAGAGCTACAGAGATCCAAAGCCAGGAGCCAGGAGCTTCTTCCAGGTCTCCCATGCGGGTGCTGGGGCCCAAGGACTTGGGCCATCTTGTACTGCTTTCCGAGGCCATAGCAGAGAGCTGGATCAGAAGTGGAGCAGCAGGTCACGAACCAGTGCCCATATGGGATGCCAGCACTACAGGCAGTAGCTTTATCAGCTACACCACAGGGCTGGCCGTAAAGTTTCTATACTCTCTTTGAAGTGGTAAACTATTGATTGTAAGTGGTCTACGACAAAGCAAATAAATCTATTGCAATCCCTTTAGCAACCACTAAAAACAAGCCATATGAAGAGAAATAGTCATACACAATAAATTAAAGTGAAATACTAAAACATGTTCAAGCCAACCAAAGGAAGGAAATAAAAGAGAATACAGAACAAATAAATAAGATGGTATAGACAGAGCTGAACATGTCAATAGTCACATGAAATTTAAATGATTGGTAAACATCAATTAAAAGAGATTGTCACAGTGGATTTTTAAAATTTTTAAATGTATTTTCATCTATTTTGAAAGGCATAGCGAGGGCCGGCGCCAAAGCTCACTAGGTTAATCCTCTGCCTGCAACGCCAGCACCCCAGGGTCTAGTCCCAGTTGGGGCGCCGGATTCTGTCCTGGTTGCCCCTCTTCCAGTCCAGCTCTCTGCTGTGGCCCAGGAGTGCAGTGGAGGATGGCCCAAGTCCTTGGGCCCTGCACCCCATGGGAGACCAGGAGAAGCTCCTGGCTCCTGGTTTCGGATCAGCACAGCTCTAGCCATTGTGGCCATTTGGGGAGTGAACCAACGGAAGGAAAATCTGTCTCTCCCTCTTATTGTCTGTAACTCTACCTCTCAAATACATAGATAAAATCTTAAAAAGAAAAAAGAGTTTGCAGCCTGAAAGCATTCCCCAACCTCAGTAAAATGAGCTTGGGAATGTACAGCATCTGCAGCGCACCAGAAGCCTGCAGGCTCTAGAGGTCACAGAGGGGGTCAGCCGGAAAGCTGGGAGCTGGCCAGGTGGGGGTAGGTGGCAGGGTTGGAGCTGCATTGCAGAGAGGACCGCATTCTGGGTCCAGACCCGTCCTTGCTAATCCTGCTCCATGCAGGGCCCAGTGTGTGCCCAAACTTCCAGTTTCCAAGAGAAACCAAAAGCCATGTTTTCACGTGAAATTCCCTTTTGTTGTGGCTGTTAGAAATAAATTAGACATTTTAGAAGTGCCCAGTGGATCACAACTCTGTGGGCTAAATCCGGGCCACAGGCTGCCTGTTTACAACCTTAGTGTTACACGGCAGCCGGTCGGCACGAGCCCCAGGGCCAGCGGTCACTGAATTGTAAAGACTGTTCTGTCACAGGTAGCTGGGCTTTCAGTTCAGCCCCCGGAACACTGTCCAGGAGGCCAGAACACGCTCTACGAAGCAATCCAAACCTGGCAAAGAAAAACTTCCCAGGGACTTGACCCCAGTTCTTCCTGGGACAGGAAAAGGGATCCAGGGATTTGAGGAAAGAAACTCCACTGAGAAGACACCTCTGTGTTTTTTTTTTTTTTTCAAGTAACATACAATTGTTTTATGATTTTTAACACCTGTATAGATTCATGTAACCATCACCATAATCAAAATACAGCAGTGCTGATGTAGGTAGGAGACAGCGAGCTAGGTTAGGTTACAGCTAAGGGTGGGAGTGAGGGTGGGGCTACAAGGTCAGGAGAGCAGCCTCTGGTTACTAAGCAACAGGAGGCAGTACTCTTAAGAGATACACTGCAAAAACTAAATAGGGACTTAAAAAGCAAAAGTCTGGACACTATAAATTAGCAGGATAAGAGAGAAAAAAACCTGTTACTGAAAAACCTAACAAGCCCAAGGTCATGAGCAGGGAGATGGGGAGCTGGCTAAACCGTAGATAACGCACTTGGGACCAGAGAGTGACCAAATGGAGGAGCAAGCGATAAGAAGGTGGGAGTTCATCACACGGTGCATACTTGGCTTAAATGACCTTGTACAAACTTCCCAGATTACTTCCTCACAACGGCTTTTTTCTTGCTGAGAAAAGTCCCTCCTTTCCTGGCAGTCTTCTCTCTACTCTTTTTTCTTTTTTTTTTTTTTTTTTTTTTGACAGGCAGAGTGGACAGTGAGAGAGAGAGAGACAGAGAGAAAGGTCTTCCTTTGCTGTTGGTTCACCCTCCAATGGCCGCCGTGGCCGGCGCACCGCGCTGATCCGATGGCAAGAGCCAGGTACTTCTCCTGGTCTCCCATGGAGTGCAGGGCCCAAGTACTTGGGCCATCCTCCACTGCACTCCCTGGCCACAGCAGAGAGCTGGCCTGGAAGAGGGGCAACCAGGAAAGAATCTGGCGCCCCGACCAGGACTAGAACCTGGTGTGCTGGCGCCGCAAGGTGGAGGATTAGCCTAGTGAGCCGTGGCGCTGCCCTCTCTACTCTTTTAAGATTTATTTATTTGAAAGGCACAGTTACAGAGAGAGAGAGGAGAGACAGAGGTTCATTCCTCAAATGGCTGCAATGGGTAGGGCCATCTGCTGCTTTCCCAGGCACATTAGCAGGGAACTGGATCAGAAGTGGAGCAGCCATGACTCAACCTGGCACCTACATGGGATGCCGGCTTCACAGGCGGCATCTTTACCCGCTCAGCCACAAGGCTGGCCCCTCTCTCTGCTCTTTTCAATTAGGTCTTTCTGTTTAGAGGGTCCGCTCATTGAGCTGCTTGCTGCAAGAGCTGTTTCTGTTCACTTCAATAAAGCTTGGCTTAAAAAAAAAAATCATCTTCTCCCTTCGTTTATCTGCCTCATACTTTGTCACAGATAGAGCAAGTTCCCAGGGTCACTCTCCGCTGTAACAGTACTATCAGCCCAAAAAACTCCCTTTGTAATTATCCCCTGCCCGCGTCATAACCCCTAGCAGTGACTGATCAGCTGTCAGGGTAATTTTGTCTTTTTGATGTTTTAAAAAATGTGCATAACACTTTTTTTTTTTTTTTGAAAGGCAGAGTTAGAGGCTTAGAGGCTGAGGCAGAGAGAGCAAGAGAGGTCTTCCATCTCCTGGCTCACTCGCCAAATGACCACAACGGCTGGAGCTGGGCCTATCCAAAGCCAGGATTCAGGAGCTTCTTCCGGGTCTCCCACATGGGTGTAGGTGCTCAGGGACTTGGGCCATCTTGAACTGCTTCCCCAGGCCATAGCAGAAATCCGGAAGGGGAGAGGAGCACCTGGGCCTGGAACCGGTGCCCATATGGGATGCCAGCACAGCAGGCGGCAGCTTTACCTGCTACGCTACAGTGCCAGCCCCATAACACTTATTAAGGATGGCAGGTTGACCTAATACAAGGAGGCCCGTAGCAATAGGGATGTGCCCACTGCTAGTGAAACGATGCCATCTTGTCTGGGGCACCATCTTAAGCCCCGGCTGCCATCTTGTACAATAAGCTTCGATCCCAGCCTGGCTTACTAGCAGTCAGGTGACTCAACGGCCCAACCACAAGTGTCAGCTCCGCTCCTGCCCTAACAGGATTTGCTGCTCCTACTTCCTTACTGCTGCAAAGCTATATAAGACCTAGAACTTATTCGTGGCTTAGACAGCACCTTGCTTAGGTCCTCTAGTAATGACTGTGTCCTTTGTTCTAGACCCTGTCTAGCCCACTTAGGGCCTCATTCCTTTTTATTTATTTATTTACTTATTTATTTAATTATTTGAGAGGTAGAGTTACAGCCAGCAAGAGGGACAGAAAGAAAAGTCTTCCATCTGTTGGGTCACTCCCCAAATGGCCACAACGGCCAGAGCTATGCTGATCCAAAGCCAGGAACCAGGAGCTTCCTCCAGTCTCCCACACGGGTGCAGGGGCCCAAGCACTTGGTCCATCTTCTACTGCTTTCCCAGGCCATAGCAGAGAGCTGGATTGGAAGAGGAGCAGCTGGGACTTGAACCGGCGCCCATATGGGATGCTGGCGCAGCAGAGGATTAACCTACTGCATCACAGAGCCAACCCCCAGGGCCTCCTTCCTTTGTAATCATAGCCTCTACTCTTACATCAATGGCTCTGCTCCTGACCTGTGTGTATTGATGGTCCTCTCCCCCACCTAATGTTGTATGATTGTTCAGAATTTCTCTACAGACAAACCCCTCTACCTGCAAAAGATGAGTGGCCTTTCTCACAGTCTTGGTTGAGATCAGCTTTAAACCACATCCATCAAACAGTCTTCACAAGGGTCCAGAGACCCTCCTCATTTCCTCCCCTCTATGAAATCCTCTAATTACCTGGTTAATGCCACTCTTAGGATAATTGGCTACTATTCTCACCCTGTCTTTTATACTACAGTTTCTGTTTAAGTATTTACAGGCGATGATAATGGAACGAACCAAGGCCTTCACCAACCAGGTGGTCAACCAAATGCTGCTACAGAGATATACTTGACTCCCCACCCAGGAGACAGTGGCTTGAGACATCACCCTATGCCAGCAGAGTACCTCGTCACCCCATGTCAGCAGGAAGTAGCTCTAAAGACAGATCATCGTCCCTCTACCCCTCCTGGACTTTTTGGGCTAATGTACTCCCATACAACTCTTACTTTTTAAAAAACAAAAGGGGGGAATGTTAGTAAAATGGCACAGTCTTATCTATGGCGCTATCTACACCCCAGACACCACCCTAGGCTCTAGCCCCCGCTGCCATTGCTGGAAGCATGGTGGCCACATGGCCCAACCACCGGTGTCAGCTCCACCCCCAATCTACTGGGATTCACTGCTCCTATTTCCCTGCAAAATTTTGAGAGGACCTATTCCTGAACACAAGGCTCTGTCTTTCTCTCCATCTCCTGATCTCTCTTCCTCTGTCTCTCTCTCAATCTCTGTCTCTTTTCTCTCCATTTTTCTGTCTCTGTCTCTCTCATGCTCTCCTTCTCCCTCTTTTCCTTCTTCGCCCCTTCCCTCTGGTTTGTTGTGTTTTCCGCAATAAGCCCTTTCCGTTAAAAAAAAAAAAAAAAAAAAAAAAAAAAAGACCTAGTTCAGGCTGCTGTTCTCTCGTGCACAGGGAGGCAGTCTGTTGGGCTTCCCCCACCCGACAATAAAGCCTTTCCCTTACTCTGGTGTTTGGTATGTTTTGTGGTGGCCTTCCAGCCGCTGCAGCAAGTTCTTCCCCTGGGGTAGAGATTGGACTAGATTCTGACTCCAACAAGGCAAGTCATGATTTATAATCAATGGATAGGGTGGGGACCAGTGGGTAGATGCATAAGGCCCTTCAGAGTCATCTAAATTTTTTGTGTACCAAGAATTCATTCCTGGGTGGACATGTGGCACAATGGATTGAAATACCACTTGGGATAGCTGCATCCCTTATCAGAGCAGTGTTTCAAGCCACAGCACCTCCTCTTCCAATCCAGCTTCCTGCCGATGCATCCTGGGAGGCAGCAGATGATGGCTCAAGTGCTTGAGCCCCTACCACCCATGTGGGAGACCCAGATAGAGTTTCTGGCTCTTGGCTTCTGCCTGGTCCAACCCTGGTTCTTTCTTTCTTTTTTTTTTTTTAATTAACACATTTATTATCTTTCATTAAGTTTTAACATACACTCTATTTTTAGAAAGATTTATTTATATATTTGAAAAGCAGAGTTACAGAGAGGCAGAGGTAGACAGAGAGAGAGAGAGAGAGAGAGAGAGAGAGAGAGAGGTCTTCCACCCACTAGTTCATTCCCTAAATTGCTGCAGTGGCTGGAGCTGTGCCGATCCAAAGCCAGGAGCCAGGACGTTCCTCCAGGTCTCCCACATGGGTACAGGGACCCAAGCACTTGGTCCATCTTCTACTCCTTTCCCAGGCCACAGCAGAGAGCTGGATTGGGGGTGGAGAAGCCAGGACTCAAATCAGTGCCGATTGGGGATGCCAACACTGCAGGTGGCAGTTTTATCTGCTACCCCACTGCACCAGCCCTCCAACTCTGGTTCTTGTGGGCATTTGGGACAGGAACCATTAGATGGAAGATTGATGTCTCTCTCTCCCACACTCTCTGTTGCTCTGCCTTTCAAGTAGATAAAAACACACTATTTTATTTTTTTCTTAAGATTTATTTATTGGAAAGAGTTACAAAGAGAAAGAGAGGGATGAGAGAGAGAGCAAGAGAATCTTCTGTCTGCTGGTTCACTCCCCAGGTGGCAGCAACAGCCAGGGTTGGGCCAAGCCAAAGCCAGGATCCAGGAGCTTCATCAGGTCTCCTCAGGTGGGCCATCTTCCACTGCTTTTCCCAGACCATGAGCAGGAAGCTAGCCAGAAAGTTGAGAAGCTGGGACACAAACCTGCACCCATATGGGACACCAGCATTGCAGGCCATGGCTTTACCTGCTACGCCACAACACCGAGCTCAATAAATATTTTTTAAAGATTTATTTATTTATTTGAAAGTCAGAGTTATACAGAAAGAAGAGGCAGAGAGAGAGGGAGAAAGAGAGAGAGAGAGAGAGAGAGAGAGAGAGAGAGAGAGTTCTTCCATCCATTGGTTCAATCCCCCAATTGGCCACAATAGCCAGAGTTGCGCCGATCTGAAGCTAGGAGCCAGGAGCTTCCTCTGGGTCTTCCCACACGGGTGCAGGGGCCCAAGGACTGGAGCCATCTTCTACTGCTTTCCCAAGCCACAGCAGAATGCTGAATGGGAAGTGGAGCAGCCAGGACTCGAACCAGCACCTATATGGGATGCTGGCACTGCAAGTGGCAGCTTTACCCATTATGCCACAGCGCCGGCCCTTCAATAAATGTTTTTTCAAATAATTTGTTCTTTGTATTGCTGAACAGTATTCCATTGTATGGCTATACCATAGTTTATTTACTCCTTGAAAGGTATTTGGGCTATTTGTGATTTGGGGCAATTATGAATAGAGCTACTATAAACACATACAGGTTTTTGTGTGAATGTAAATTTTTGTTTTTCTATGGGAAATGAGTAGGACTGTTATTGGGTCATGTGGTTGATTATATGTGTGAGAACACTGTAAGACAGTGGCAAGCTGTTTTCCAGTTTTTGCTCCACCATGCATCCCTATCAGCAATGTCTGAGAGTTGCACTTGCTCTGCATCCTTGTAGCACTTGAGCGGGCCAGTACTTGGTATTTTTCTTGTAGCCATTCTAACTGCTGTGCAAATTATCTCGTTGTGGTTTGCATTTCCTCAATGGATAAAATGTTCAGCATCTTCTTACGTACTAATTTACTCTCTGTGATCCTCACAGTGAAGACTTTGCCCAAGACCTTTGCCAATTTCTAAATTAGGTTGTTTGCTTTGTTAGTGTTGGGTTTGGGCATTGTCTCAGACCATTTGCTGCTGCTCTGATTACTGTGGACTGGGAAAATTATAAACAACTGAAGTTTACTAGCATTTGGCTTACAGTTCTGGAGGCTGGGAAATCCAAACTCAAGGGTCTATATGTGTGGAGTGGTACGTGAGCACAGAGGATGGAGGGATAATAAGGCCAAACTTGCCCTGCCATCAGGCGCCTCCTTCTGTGATAACCGATGCTCACCACAGCGTCCATTCACAATGGTGCCCTCATGACCTAATCACTTCTTAATGGTCCTACCTCTTCTTATTGCTAGAATGACAAATTTCTTTTTTGTTTTTCTAAAGATTTATCTTTTATTTATTTATTTGAAAGTCAGAGTTACAGAAAGGCAGAGAGAGAGAGGTTTTCCATCTGCTGGTTCACTTTCCAAATGGCCACAACAGCGGGAGTTCGCCCAACCCAAACCAGGAGCTAGGAGCTTCTTCTGAGTCTTCCACGTGGGAGCAGCGGCCCATCTTCTTGGGCCATCTTCTACTGCTTTCCCAGGCCACAGCAGAGAGCTGGATCAGAAGTGGAGCAGGCAGGCCCCTCTGGGATGCCGGCATTGCTGACGGCACCACAGCCCCGACCCCAGAATAACAAATTTCTACTGAGTTTTACAGGGGACGTTCAAACCATAGCAGGCATGCTTAATATTCTAGTTACATGTCCTTTGTTGGATGTATGATCTCAAATATTTTCTCCAAGTCTGGAGCTTTTCTTTTAATTATCTGAATAGTGTCTATATTTGACAAAAAGTTTTAAACTTTGATGAGGTCTCATTTATTGAAAGTCTAACATTAATTTTTCTATGTATTGTGTTTTGCCTTCTGGTCCTTTCTCTTTGGTAAATTGTGTCTATCAGAGGAGAGATCAATAAGGTCTCTTTTAATTCTAGCAATCCAAACAGATTATAATGAATATTAGGAAGGTAGAAATAAATTTGGAGAAATGAACTTCAGTTACTAATATGATATTCAAAATCTACCAACGGTCTAAAGTTGACGTTTACTGCAAAGGGTATTTAGGGGGTCATCACAAAGGGCCTCAAATTGAGTCCTTAAAGAATATCTCAAGAATTTATGTTCAAAGACAAGGCTGCAATACGTTCATCCTTTAACTTGCTCTATGTATTTCTAATCTTATTCTGACTTTAGGACTAGCACAATTACTTGATCCATACTTCTGTAGGTGTTCGAAGTATTAACTTTTAAAATATACTAGAATTTTTATCACAGCTCTGAGGTTATCTTAATTTTAATATACTAAGAGCTCCCCAAAATGGGAGAGACCCCCACCTCTGCGGGCAAGCCCTTTGCACCTAGCACTTCATACTAACATTACCCTTCTAATCTTCACAAACCCGTGCCACAGGCATAAAATTCGCAGCCATCCCGATTTCAAGGGAGAACTGGGAATTCTCAGAAGTTGCCAGACGGCTCAGCAGTCTACAGCCACGAAGCGGTAGAGCCTTCTCTCGAATCCAGGGAATCTACACGCTCTTCCCACAGCACTGAGGCAACCCCGACGCTGCTGGGCCTTCCGGGATCCAAATTTGGCGCCCGCTGGAGGCCGCCTGGGGGCCAGACCCTCGGCGAGCGCTTGGCCCCTGCCCCAACCCCTCCCCGCCGAGGGCGCCCTTTCCAACGCGGGCAGACGGGACCACGCCGCGCCGGCCGCACTGCGCAGGCTCAGCCGCAGAGCACGGCGGGAAAGGGGCCGGGCCGCTGGGGCCGTTTGCATCCGAGGTCTTTTGAGAAGCTCCGCGCGGAGAGCGTCCGGGAGAGAAATCAGTAAGGCTCTTCTTGGTGCGGCTGCGGGTTCCGTTTCGCTTGTGCGCGTTACCGGAAGGCGGCAAGGGCAGTTGCTCCTCGCAGCGAGGATGACGCGCCGGGTGGCGCAGGGGTCCTAGAGCTGGGTCTCTGGGCGCGGAGTCGGGGTCGGGCTCCCGGGGCCAGCCCGGACCTGGATGGTGTCTGGCGCCTCCTTCAGCCAGCCCTCCGGGGGTCGCTGGCCCGCTGACCACCGGGCTTACAGCCGTTGGTCTTCCTCCGCCGTCTGCGTTCCTAAAGCAATCATTAATCACACCTGTGGCTCTCCTGGCAGTGAGCAGTGATTTTTTTCAAATTAAAAAAAAAAAAGTATTTTGCAAATGAAATCGTACGAGGGGTCCTAGCCAGGGGAGATGAAATAGTCGTTAGGAAAGTTAGATGCTTGATGAATTCGGGTTTGAAGTCGAGGGCAGATAGAGGCGCAGGATTTTGCCTTAGGGGACAGGATTGTCCTGGGTGAGCTGGACTGGCGTTTGCAGACAGTGACTTCGTCAGCCCCTCGCTGTTTGCAGTGTTAGCCTGACTCACGTGGGATCAGAAGCTTGAAAGTAGGCGAGGGGAGAATTCGTGCTTTAAGAGGCACTGCACTAATAACGGCTGACGGCAACTGGCGTGCTCCACGGGTTACAACAAGGATTTTACGGCAGAACTTTGCCCATTGGACTCTTAGATTGGGGCAGGAGCATTAAAGCGGTGGATGCATTTGCCAAAAGAATGAATTTGCTCTAGGCCTTATGTGAGTGAGCGTAAACAAGCCCCAAATCCAAAAAGCATTGGTGTAGACCGGAAACCTTACTCCAGATGGTAGAAAAAGCTGTTTCCCTAGGGTTTGTGTTCATCTGACACTGGAGAACACTTCGGAGGGCTCCAAACGAGTTTTCTGTAAGACTTACCGATTTATTTGGAAGGCAGAGATACAGAGAGAGAAAGGGAGAGAGAGCTTCCATCCACTGGTTCACTCCCCAGATGGCCGAAGCCAGGAACCAGGAGCTTCCTCCAGGTCTCCCACGTGGGTGCAGAGGCCCAAGTGCTTGGGCCATCTTCTGCTGCTTTCCCAGGTGCACCAGCAGGGAGCTGGATCAGAAGTGGAGCAGCCAGGACTCGAACCAGCACCCACATGGGATGTCAGCACTACAGACGGAGGCTTAACCTTCTACACCACAGTGTCAGCCTGGCTCCAAAATTCTTAGCACTTGGTATATAACACAGTTAAGTGTGTCTCACGGTTTCATTAGTTTCTTAATATTTGTTAAAATTGAAATAGGAATGAAATGTTTGCTGAACCCCAAAGTTGGAAAGCCGCTGATTAAGTTCAAAGTGTTTGATGTTGAATCGGGACCCTCCTGATTGGACGCATAACTACCTCCCCAGCATAATTTCCTTCCCCCAGCCACGCCTGCTTTTTATGTTCAACAAGAGCTTCGCTGCTCAAGGTCCCTGTTGTACTCTTGTACACGACGTCCGTACACCAGGAATTCCTTCATTGCTTGGCAGACACCGACTTTAAAAGCTAGTTCAGATTTTCCCTTTCAGTTGACTTCTTTGAGCATCTTCTGGTCCCTTTGTTCTGCCTCCCATCTTGTATATGCTTACATTGTTGCAATTGCAACTTGCTGATGGGAGCCTTATGAGGGTGAGGAAATCCTGCTTTTGCGGGAAGCACTTCATGAATGATGGCTCCCCATTCCCTGCAGAACGAAATGTGGTCATTTTAATTTGGTTTAAAAAGCAGTTAGCTTTCTGCCTCCACCTTTCCTATCAAACCATAAATGAGCTTGCAGAACTTAACTGAATAAAACAAATTGTAATGCATGACGGAATAGGTGTTATGCAAAGAAGACAGGAATGTATCCCCTTCTGCACTGTTTCATTTACTCATTTTGTGTTTGCTTGTATCCAAACTACATTATCTTTAATACTGTAACTTTAAAAACCAACTTTTGTCTTTCAAGTTATCTTTATTTTTTTTAAGATTTATTTATTTTTATTTGAAAGTCAGAGAGAAAGTTACACAGAGAGAGGAGTCAGAGAGAGAGAGAGAGAGAGAGAGAGAGAGAGGGAGGGAGGGAGGGAGGGAGGGAGGGAGGTCTTCCATCCACTGGTTCACTCCCCAATTGGCTGCAACGGCCAGAGCTGCACTGATCCAAAACCAGGAGCCAGTAGCTTCCTCCGGGTCTTCCCATGCAGGTGCAGGGGCCAAAGACTTGAGCCATCTTCTACTGCTTTCCCAGGCCACAGCAGACAGCTGGATGGGAAGTGAAGCAGCCAGGACTCGAACCAGTGCCCATATGGGATGCCAGCACTGCAGGGAGCAGCTTTACCCGCTACACCACAGTGGTGGCCCCTCAAATTATCTTAACTATTGTAGATTCTGTCTACATTCTCCATACATTAGAAATATCTTGCAGATTCCACAAAAAAAACCCTGCTGGGTGGTTTGTTTGTTTGTTGTTTTTTTATTTATTTGAAAGGCAGAGTTACAAAGAGAAGAGGAGAGAGAGATCTTCCATCTGCTGGTTCACTCCCCAGTTGGCCACAATGGGCAAGGGCTGGGCCTGGGCCTGGCCAAAGCCAGGAGCCAGGAGCTTCATCTGGATCTCCTGCATGGGTGCAGAGGTCCAAGCATTTGGGCCATCTTCTGATGCTTTCCCGGGCACATTAGCAAGGAGCTGGATTGGAAGTAGAGCAGCCAAGCCTTGAACTGACGCCCATATGGATGCTGGTGTTTACCTGCTACACCACAATGCTGACCCTCTGCTGGGGTTTTTATCCACAGCTTGATTTGAGGGACAACTGACTTAAAATTGAACCTTTCAATCAGTGGGCATAGTATATCATCCCATTTATTTAGATTTGCGATTTGCTTTAATTTCTCTTAGGAATGTTTTGTTTTCAATATAGAGGTCTTGATCTCTTTCATTAGATTTATTCCTATATTCAATGTTGATGATGCCATAGGAAATGGTTGTTTTTATTTTTTAATTGTACTAATGCAAAGGACGATAATTGATATTGGAATTTTTTTAAGTTTTTTTTTTTTTTTTTTTTTAATTTATTTGAAAGGTCGAGTTACAGAGAGAGAGAGAGAATACCTATCTTCTGTCTGCTAGTTCACTCCCCAAATGGCCACGATGGCTGGGGCTGGAGTAGGCCAGAGCCAGGAGATTCATCTTGGTCTTCCACGTGGTTGTAGGTCCCAAGCATTTGAGCCATCCTCTGATGTTTTCCTAGGGACATAGCAGGGAGCTGGTTTGGAAGTGGATCAGCCAGAACCTATATGGGTTGCAGGCTGCAGCTTAATCTCTTATGCCACAATGCTAGCCCCTTGATTTTTGAATATTAACCTTGCTAAGTTTACTAATTTGGAGATTCTTTTGGATTTTCTCTGTGCACAGTTCTGTCATCTATGAATAATGAGTTTTGCCTCTATTTTTTCTTGTTTTGTTGACCTGAACTTGAACCTCTAGTATAGTATTGAAGAGAGGTGATGAGAGAAGAAACTAATGTCAACCTTGTATTGTCCTAGAATCCTAAATTACAGTAGTCCCCTTTATCCAAGACTGTCAGGATACCTGAAAACTGAGGTAGTACCAAGCTGGCCATGTTTCACTGAAAGGAAGCAGCTTTTTGGCTTCTCCATGGCATGTCTGAATTGCCAGCATCGTTACTTTTGTGGCCCTAGTAAGTAAGGGTTGCTTGAACACAGGCGCTAGTCATTTCGGTAAAATAGCAGGTCACTGTTAGGGAATTAGCTTATACATTGTAGATAAGGTGGACAGCCCATGGCCAAGGTGGGAAACAGGCCCTGCAGCAGGTGAGCCCTCACCTTGCTACTCAGAGCCTTGGACAATTTGAAGCTTAAGGAATTCTTTATTTCTGCAGTTTTCCACTTAGAATTTTTGGACCTTCACTGATCCCAGGTAACTGAAACCACAGAAAGCAAACGGGGTGAAGGAGGGACTGCTGTGCTCCAGTAGCTTGTTTTACGTGGCTTAGGGAAGATTCCTTGGGGCTTCGTACACAGTCGTGTTGCTACGAATAAAGACAATTTACCTTTTCCCCCAACTTTTCTGCCAGATTGCCATCTGTTCCACTTCAAAGAATTTCCTTTAGCGTTATACAGTGTAGGTTTACTGGTCTCGGTTATATAATCTCTTAGCTCTTGGGCCTCCCCGCTGCAGTTTGCTGTTGGGTTTTTTGTAGCCTCAGTTTAGGAGTCAGCCAGAGACTTAATGGAGGACGGTTTATATGCAAATTGGAGGCTTAATTCTCTGTGTGCCCTGCTCTCCCAGACTTTGCCTCTTGAGTTCCAACTGCTTTAGAACCCAGACCTGCTGAATGTGTCTCCTGCTGTTTTCCCACTGACAGTGCCCTCAGGACTGAAGCCTGTTCATTTTATGTTACCTGTGAGAGGGTTCACCATGCTAAAGGCTATCCTGTTACACCTGGGTTTGTCCATTTTATTTTTAGTTCTTGCCAATGTAAAATCTGGAGCCAAGTTGTTTACAAACCAAGTAGGATTTGAACAGAAGAAATGACTTTTGGAGGAAGGAAAACAATACCAGCACTAGTATAGTGGAAGAGGATTAAAAGATTAAGGTGAGGGACCCGCGCTGGTACAGCCCTGGCCTGCAGTGCTGGCATTCCCACAGGGGTGTCGCTTCAACACCTGGCTGCTCCACTTCCGTTCCAGCTCTCTGCTATGGCCTGGGAAAGCAGTAAAAGATGGCCCGATTCCTTGGGTCCCAGCACCCCCCTGGGAGACCCAGAAGAAGCTCCTGGCTTCAGATCAGCTCAGCTCTGGCCGTTGCGGCCATGTGGGGAGTGAACCAGTGGATGGAAGATCTCTCTCTCTCTGGCTCTACCTCTCTCTAACTCTGTCTTTCAAATAAATAAAATAAACCTTAAAGAAAAAGTAAGGTGAAGTAGTGTGAAACATCAAGTTTACTATAAAAGCAATATTGTGCTAATTTTCCTGGAGGAAAGTGGCTGGAGTAACATTTTTTTAAAAAGTATTTATTTATTAGAGCTGGCATTGTGGCATAGCAGGTAAAGCTGCTGCATGTGATGCTGGCATCCTGACATCCATATGGGCGCCAGTTCATGACCTGGCTACTCCCCCTCCAGCCCCCTGCTCATGGCCTGGGAAGAGCAATTGAAGATGGCCCAAGTGTTTGGGCACCTGCCACCCACGTGGTAGACCCAGATGAAGCTCCCCGCTTCAGCCTGGCTTTGTGCTGGCCGTTGTGGCCATCAAGGCAGCGAACCAGTGGAAGAAAGATCCTCTGTGTTCACTCCCCAAGTGGCCTCCATGGCAAGAGCTGGGCCAGGCTGAAGCCAGGAGCCAGAATACCTAAGCCATCTTCTGCTAAATTTTCAGGCACAGTAGCAGGGAGCTAGACTGGAAGTGGAACAGCCAGGACTCAAACTGGCACTCTGCCATGGGATGCTAGCAGGATAGGCAGCAGCTTAGCTCACTGTGCCACAGTACTGGCCCCAGAGTAACTCTTGATGACTTGTAATTTCTTAATGATCTCTCATGTTTTACTTTAAAAATGGGTGGGGGTGCCCAGCAAGTTAAGCAGCCGCTTGGGACCCACACATCCAATATCTGAGCACCAGTGAGCCAGTCCCACTTCTGCTTTAGGTCCAGCTTCTTGCTAATGTGCATCCTGGACAGCAGAGACAATGACCCAAGTACTTGGGTTCCTGCTACCGGTGTGGGAAACCCTGATGGTTTTCCTGGCTTCAGCCCGGCCCATCGCTGGCTGTTGCTGGCATTTCAGGAGTGAACCAGCAGATGAAAGATACCTCTTTCTCTTCTATCCTTTTCCCTCCTCTCTCTCTCTCTCTGGCACTCTCCCTTTTAAATAAGTAATAAGTCAGTAAGTATATTTTTTAAATGTGAATTTTGTTGTATAATATCTCCCTCTTTGGTTTAAAATTCAAATAAATTACTTAGAATCAGCAAGAAGATGTGCCACATTTATCCTTTGAGTATTAATACTCCAGTACACTATCATTTTGCTTTCTTTGGCAAGATGATCAGTACTATGTGAAAAAGGAAGTCTCTAGGACTTAACTTTATTCTAATGTGCATTAAAAAAAAAAAAAAAAGATTTACTTACTTGAAAAGCAGAGTTGAAGAGAGACAGATCTTCCTTCCACTGGTTCATAGCCCAAATGGCCACAACAGCCAGAGCTGGCTCAAGCTGAAGCAAGGAACCTGATGTTCCATCCGGGTCTCCCACATGGATGACGGGGACCCAAGCACCTGGGGCATCTTCGCTATGCACAAGACTGGATTGGAAGCAGAGCAGCTAGGACTTGAACCATAGGTCTCTCAAAGCAGACAGGGCTGAGACAGGTTATCTATGAGATCCATGGCATTGACCGGCACCTTGGCCACCTTCTTTTCTTTCTAGAGATGTATTTATTCATTTGAAAGGCAGAGTTATAGAGAGAGAGGTCTTCCATCTGCTGGTTCACTCCCCAGATGGCTGTAATGGCTGGAGCTGGGCTGATTAGGAGCCAGGAGCTTCTGTGTCTCCCATGTGGGTGCAGAGGCCCAAGGACTTGGGCCATCTTCTGCTGCTTTCCCAGGCTCATTAGCAGTGGACCATAAGTGGGGCAGCCCATATGGGATGCTGGCACCACAGGCAGCGGCTTTACCCACTACACCACAGCACCATTGGCCACCTTCTTGCTGAGGCCCTTGATCTAGGTGGAGCCCTGGCTTAGGTTGAAGTGGGGAAAGTAGGTCTCCATGGTGGGGAAGTCCGGGAACATCCTCTCCACGCCCTCAGCCATATTCAGCACCAGGATTGCAGTCTTATCCCCCGTGACCTTGGTATTGATCTTGTCAGTAGGAGATAGCACAGTGTTTCCTGAGTCTGTCAGAACCGGAATCCTTAATAGCTAAGCTTATGTTACCTCCCCCACCCCCAGAAATACTGTAGGCTAACTGATTCAGGTTTTCAGCCTGCTTTCTGTTTTCCTATTTATGATAGATTTGAAGCAGTCCCAAGATTCTTAAGCTCATAGAGGCTTTGTCTTTTTTTTTTTTTTTTTTTGGCAGGCAGAGTTAGACACAGAGAGAGACAGAGAGAAAGGTTTTCCTTTTCCAATTGTTCACCCCCCAAGTGGCCACTATGGCCAGTGCGCTGTGGCTAGCGCACTGTACCGATCCGAAGCCAGGAGCCAGGTGCTTCCTCCTGGTCTCCCATGGGGTGCAGGGCCCAAGGATTTGGGCCATCCTCCACTGCACTCCCGGGACACAGCAGAGAGCTGGACTGGAAGAGGAGCAACCGGGACAGAATCCACCGCCCTGACCATGACTAGAACCTGGGGTGCCGGCACTGCAGGCGGAGGGTTAGCCTAGTGAGCCACAGCACCGGCCGATGCTTTGTCTTTAATGTTTCAATTTGCGCAGCATCTTTACTTTCTGATTAAAGGAATCTACTTAATGACGAGAGTTAATTTCCAGTGAATTTTGCTTTGCTGATTGTAGGTGATGCTCAAATGGGATGGGTTAGTGGCCATAAGAGCTGTTTTACCTATTATGGTCAGGCCTTATTTACTTATTTACTTTTCTGCCTTGGATAGAAGCTTTCAGTTACAGTTGTATTAAAGATAAGGAGATGGAAGGTGTTTGAGCCCCACCCTCAAATATGAAAGATTCTGCCAGGATCACTTGGGTTTCAAATGTACTAGCTCAGAATAAAACCGTAGACCTGATATAATTTATGTCAGAACTTTAACTTGAGGCCGGCGCCGTGGCTCACTAGGCTAATCCTCTGCCTGCGGAGCCGGCACACCGGGTTCTAGTCCCGGTCGGGACGCCAGATTCTGTCCCGGTTGCCCCTCTTCCAGGCCAGCTCTCTGCTGTGGCCTGGGAGTGTGGTGGAGGATGGCCCAAGTGCTTGGGCCCTGCACCCCATGGGAGACCAGGAGAAGCACCTGGCTCCTGGCTTCGGATCAGCGGGATGCGCCGGCCGCAGCAGGCCGGCCACAGCGGCCATTGGAGGGTGAACCAACGGCAAAGGAAGACCTTTCTTTCTGTCTCTCTCTCACACACTGTCCACTCTGCCTGACAAAAAAAAAAAGAACTTTAACTTGTACATACTTGAGTTAGTGGGCCCCTACCCTCTATACATTAGTTCTGTTTTTTTTGTTTGTTTGTTTTTGTTTTTTTGTCAGGCAGAATGGATAGTGTGAGAGAGAGAGACAGAGAGAAAGGTCTTCCTTTTTGCCGTTGGTTCACCCTCCAATGGCCGCCGCGGCTGGCGCACCGCACTGATCCAATGACAGGAGCCAGATACTCCTCCTGGTCTCCCATGGGGTGCAGGGCCCAAGGACTTGGGCCATCCTCCACTGCACTCCCTGGCCACAGCAGAGAGCTGGCCTGGAAGAGGGGCAACCGGGACTAGAACCCGGTGTGCCGGCGCCGCAAGGCGGAGGAATAGCCTAGTGAGCTGCAGCGCCGGCCTATACATTAGTTCTTAAGCCTTTTTTTAAAAGAGTATCTGTTTAGGGAAGGGTGGGTGACAAAAAAGGACAATCTAGGATACCAGGAGACTTGCAGTCTGCAGCCAAGCTAGGGTGACAGGAAGAGAAAGAGGATCCAGAATCAGAGGTGACAGCCATGAACAAGCTGAAAAGCAGGCGTGAGTCAAGAAAAAAGAAAGGCATGGGGCCGGTGCTGTGGCACAGCGGATTAACACCCTGGCCTGAAGCACTGGCATCCCGTATGGGCGCCGGTTCAAGACCCAGCTGCTCCACTTCTGATCCAGCTCTCTGCTATGGCCTGGGAAAGCAGTGGAAGATGGCCCAAGTCCTTGGGCCCCTGCACCCGCATGGGAGACCGGGAAGAAGCTCCTGGCTCCTGACTTCGGATCAGCGCAGCTCCGGCTGTTGCAGCCAATTGGGGAGTGAACCATCGGATGGAAGACCTCTCTCTCTCTTTCTCTCTCTCTCTGTGCCTCTCCTCTCTCTTTAAACAAGAAAAAAAAAAGAAAAAAGAAAGGCATAGGTAACCAGTTTGTCTTGGAAAAGTGGCCTTATGCTAAGAATCAAAAGTTTCTTGTAGTTCCCCAAAATTATAAAATGGAATTCTTTTTTAAGCCTCAATGCATACTTTTTATATTATGATTTTATATTGTAGCTATTTATTTACCAAAAAGCAAGTCCTTGGTTTGGGACAGGGGGGAAGTAGACATGATGTGTACATGTTTAGAGGGTAGATTGATCATATTTGGTGATTAGATTTGCATAGGGGAAAAATTTAGGGCTACTCTCAGATTTCTGGCTTGGGAAATTGGTACATGATAGCACCATTTACCAAGAAAGGGAACGTGTGTAGAGCAGATTTGTGGCAGCTAATATGAGAATATCATTTTAAATCTCTTGCACGGGCCAGCTCTGTGGCATAGCAGGTATCCCATATGGGTGCCGGTTCGAGTCCTTGCTGCTCCACTTCCTTTTTTTTTTTTTTTTTTAAGATTTATTTATTTGAAAGACAGAGTTACAGAGAGAGATAGAAACAGAGAAAGGTCTTCCATCCACTGGTTCACTCTCCAGATGGCTGCAATGGCTGGAGCTATGCAAATCCAAAGCCAGGAGCCAGGAGCTTCTTCTGGGTCTCCCAAACAGGTGCAGGGGCCCAAGGACTTGGGCCATCTTCTACTGCTTTCCCAGGCCATAGCAGAGAGCTGGACCAGAAGAGGAGCAGCTGGGACTAGAACCTGTGCCCACATGGGATGCCAGCGCTTCAGGCCAGGGCTTTAACCCTCTGTGCCACAACGTTGGCCCCTGCTCCACTTCCAATATGCCTCTCTGCTATGGCCTGGGAATGCAGTAGAAGATGGCCCAAGTCCTTGTGCCCCTGCCCCCCCATGGGAGACCCAGAAGAAGCTCCTGGCTCCTGGCTTTGGATCTGCGCAGCCCGGCCGTTGGGGCCAGTTGGGGAGTGAAGCAGCTGCTTCTCTCTCTCTCTCTCTCTCTGCTTCTCCTCCTCTCTCTTTGTAACTCTGACTTTCAAATAAATCTTAAAAAAAAAAAAAAAAATCTCTTGCGCTAGAAGGACTTGCAACACAGCCAAGTGGAGATACTTAGTAGGCATTTTAAATATATGGGCCTGTGCTCAGGAGGGTAGAGGACGGTGAGCCTCCATCCAGGTGGTGCTTGGATCTGAGGTTGTGCGTATAGAGCAGGTGCGAAGAGTACTGGGTAACTGTGCTTTGGAGGAATACAGATCTCTTATTTATTTTTAAAAAGATTTTTGTTTTATTTCAAAGGCAGAGTAACAAAGGGAAAGAGAGAGGAAGAGACAGAAAGATCTGTCTGCTGAGTCACTCCTCAGAATTGCCACAACAGCTAGATATGGTATGAGGCAAAACAAGGAGCACAGAGCTCCATCCAGGTTGCCCATGTGGGTGGCGGGGGCCCAAGCACTTGAGCCGTCTCTGCTTCCTAGAATGTGTTAGCAGGGAGCTGGATCAGAAGTGGAGCAGCCTGGACTCGAACCAGCACCCATATAGGATGCTGGTACTGTAGGCCATAGTGTAACCTGCTGAACCACAGCGCCGACCCCAAATCTTTATTTTAAAAGTTTATTTTTTATTTATTTGAAAGGCAAAGAGAGAGAGGAAGAAGCATATCTTCCACTATCTAATTCACTTCTCAAATTATCGCAGCAGCCAGGACTGTTCCAGGCCAAAGCCAGGAGCCTGGAACTCTATCCAGGTCTCCCATTTGGGTGGCAGGGGCCCAAGTGCTTGGGCTGTATTCAGCTGCCTTCTCAGGCACACTAGCAGGGAGCTAGATTGGAAGAGAAGCAGCCGAGAGTTGAACTGGCACTCCCGTATGGGCTGCTAGTGTTGTAAGCAGTGTCTTCACCTGCTGAACCATAACTTTGGCCCCGAAAAGACTAATTTTAAATCAGACTCTATCAATATTTTATTTTAGGAATCTGGAAGCTGTTCCCCAGGACGAAACCCATTAATTTGGAACTAGAAGACTTGTTTGCATCAGACAAGAAGATGAAAGAACCACCATTAAATGGGGAATGTGACAAGGCAGTGGCAACACAGCTGGGACACCTGGATGAAATTAAAATGGAACCTGACAACGCGCAAGTAAATATTTTACTGACTTTTCTTTTTTTAAAGATTTATATACTTATTTTAAAGATTTATTTACTTATTTGAAAGTCAGAGTTACACAGAGAGAAGGAGAGGCTGAGAGAATGAGAGGTCTTTCGTCTGCTGGTTCACTTCCAGTTGGCTGCAATGACCAGAGCTGCGCCAATTTGGAGCCAGGAGCTTCCTCCAGGTCTCCCACGCAGGCACAGGGGCCCAAGGACGTGGGCCATCTTCCACTGCTTTCCCAGGCCATAGCAGAGAGCTGGATCGGAAGTGGAGCAGCCAGGTCACAAACTGGCACCCATATGAGATGCCAGCACTGCAGACTGGGGCACAGCACTGGCCCCTTAATTTTCTTTTTTCTTGAACAACATTTAATTATAAAGTTTAGTTTTGATGGTACTGATTTATTTGTTGGAAAACTTTACGCAGTTGATCAAATAACGCAAACTATTTGGTGATAAGTACCAACCATATACAGGAAAGTGATTTGAAAGAAGAATACGTAGCTCTCTGCTATGTCCTGGGAAAGCAGTGGAAGATGGCCCACGTCCTTTTCCCAAACTGTCAGTTTCAGTTGGCATGATAATAAAGTTCCCTCAGTTAATCCTTACACAAAAACTGGCAACCTCTAGTGACCTGATGTTAACCAGTCAGTTAGTTCTTACTCTGTTCTGTCTACTTGTCCATACCTTACAAGGAAAGTAACTGATTTTTTGTGGCTTTTTTGGGTTAGTTTTTGTTGTATTTTCTTCAACCTTTTTCTATCAAACCAACCTGTTCCACGTTGCTCATCAGACGACTTTTCTGTTTTATGCAATGCAGTAATTCCTGATTCTGGAATAAAAAATTCAAGCCAAAGATGCTGGCGTCAGTTTGGTACCACAGACAATGCATTGAATGAGTAGGGTCATCAGCCCTGGGGCACCGAGAGGAGAGTGCTGGCCTGTACCCCGGGCTGACTTGACCATGATTTATCATTTCCTATTAAATGACTTGTTGTCATAAGTATGTTGTGTTTATTGTATTTATTGTTCTCAACTCTTTTTTTAGGAGTATTCTCAAGCCCAACAGCCCAAAATTCAGGAGAATGAACTGAAAACGAGCACCGCGTTTTCCGATAGTGGTAATGGAATTGTTTACATTAGTTGTTTCTTCTGAACAATACAGTAGTCTGTTCTGTTTTCTTAAATGCCTTTACCTTGTTTGTGTTGGGTTTCAAGTCCAAGAGAGGTAACCTCTAAAAGAAAATTTTTGAAAGCGTGTACACTTAAATTAATGGGAATACTAATTTTTTTTCTTGCTGTTTTTGTTTTTATAGCTTCACAGTTGACAACAGGCCTTCAACTTTCTCTGGCATCATCCGGCGTGAATAAAATGCTTCCTTCAATTTCAACCACAGCTATTCAGGTTTCCTGTTCTGGTTGTAAGAAAATCCTCCAGAAGGGGCAAACCGCTTATCAGAGGAAAGGGTCCACTCAGCTGTTCTGCTCCATCCAGTGCATCACGGAATACATCTCCTCTGCCAGCTCCCCGGCCCCCACCAAGAGACCTTGCTCAAACTGCTCAAAGTACAGCATTCTAAATTATGCCTTTTACTTCCTACCAGATCTTGGTCAGAGTTTTGGTTATGATTTTCTACATCTTCATTTTTTTAGAATGAACAATGATGTGTCACCTTGGTTTAGTGAAAAGAAGCTGCTTCTGTTTTCATTGCTTCCAATAGATTCTTCAGAAATAGGGTTTTTTAAATAAGAGATTTTTCAGAAATTAACATGTGAGGAGTTCTGTTTCTCTTCAGCTTTAAATAATGTGACTTCCAGAACTTATTTTTCTACTCTTTTCATTGAAATTCTCTGTAAGCAGTATCTTGTATGTCCATTCTGTTCTATCATTTAATTGTATGTGGAGCAACTGACCAAAAACAATCATACGACAATGATTTTTGATAGTCCAAGATACTTTTTTTATAATGGTAAATGAAGTTATTTAATTCATTTGAAAAAAGTAGTAGCCATAGGTAAACATTCATGTATTAGTCTTTTTTTTTTTTTTTTTAATATTTATTTATTTATTTCAAAGGCAGAGTTACAGAGAGGCAGAGAGAGAGAGAGATCTTCCACCTATTGTTTCACTTCCCAAATGGCCAAACAGCCAGAGCTGGGCTGATCCAAAGCCAGGAGCCAGGAGCCTCCTCTGGTTCCCCCACGTGGACGCGGGGCCCAAAGACTTGGGCTCTCCTTTACTGCTTTCCCAGGCCATAGCAGAAAGCTGGACCGGAAGCAGAGCAGCTGGGACTAGAACCCGTGCCCACGTGGACTGCCGCCACTGTGGGCAGCAGCTTTACTTGCTAGGCTACAGCGCCGGTCCCATAAGTGTCGTCTTTTAAACTTCTCTGAGGGTGGGTGAAGGGTCAGTGGCGTTTGGGCCTGGAGAGTCCTTGAGTGATATAATCCGGGTGTCAGCATTCATCAGATGCTAATGCTGAGTTTATGTGTTTCAGAATGGGAAAACTCACCACCACATTAGCTTCTAAATATAATTACCTCCGAATAATGTCCTGTCTTAGAGTCGCAACCCCGTAGCTAACGATTGGCACTGGCAGTGTGATCCTGAGCTGGTTAGCTGGCAGCTGCTCAGATCGCACGCAGACCACTGCACACTGCAGCGGGCCGCGTTCGTGTCCGTGTGGCTCACGGAGTGCTGAAGTCTCAGGAGCCCCGCAAAGGTCTTTCTTCAGACCCCCATCTGTTTGATGTACGCTTGTCTTGAGAATCCTGAGCTCTAAGTGCTGTATTTAGGGAGTCAGACAGTACTGGCCTGTAATGATAAATACGAGCTGTCACTGTTAGCAGTAACGTCGTAACTCAGACACTTTATGGGCACTTCCTCTCTGGATTTGCTTGCTGCTTTAGGTGTTGCCAGTTGCTTCAGATCTTACTCCTGGAACTCTGCTCACCTTTCTCTTTTGTATTTTCACCCCTTCAATACTACACTGTGTCTTTTGTCTTTTTGGTGTGGGCTATATGCACTCTCTTCAGCCTGCTTTCTCTCTCTGCAGAGTAAAACTGGAAGGGACCATAGACATCATCCAATATAAACCTTTTTTTGGGTTTTGAGGAAACTGAGGCCCTGGGAAGTTAAGGTATCTGTTGCTATGTTTGGAGTATACTCATTACACTTTTTTCAAAGAAAATATTTATTTGGAAAGCAGAGTTGCAGAGAGAGGGGAAGGGAGAGACAGAGATCTTCTATCTGCTGGTTTACTCCCCAGATAGTCACAATGGCCAGTGCTGGGCCAAGTCAAAGCCAGGAGCCAGGAACTTCATCCAGCTCTCCCGTGTGGGTGGCAGGAACAGTACTGGGTCCACCTTCTGCTGCTTTCCCATGTGCAGTAGCAGGGAGGTGGATCAGAAGTGGAGCAGCAGCTGGGACTCATTGGTGCTCGTATGGCATGCCACCATTGCAGCATGTGGCTTAACCTGCTGTACCACAGTGCTGGACCCGCTGATTTCCTTCAGTATCAACGTGACGTGTTTCATACAGATAAAGACGCTAACGCAGGAAGGGTTCAGTGTGTATGTTCTCTAAGGCATAGTGATAAAAAGTGAGCAAATAAGAATAAATTTGCTTCTTGAAATAAAATTAATTTTGATAAAAGCTATCTTACAGGGAGTGGTAAAGCTTAGGGAGAGACTGTTTTTCAGAATAACCTGTACTTTTTGCAATACTTCTTAAAATCCATTCATTATCCTCTAGTAATAATACATAGTTCTCAGAATTTTAGCTAATTTTCAGTTGTTGTTTCTTCTGTAGCAGTGACTTAACATCTGTTTTGAATTAATGTAGTTTTTATTCTATTTCATGAAACATGAAAGGTCTGAAGATGACATTTTAAAAAGATGTGAATTGGGGCCCTGCACTGTGGTGTAGCAGGTAAGGCCACCGCCTGCAGTGCCAGCATCCCGTATGGGCGCTGGTTAGAGTCCCAGCTTCTGCTCTTCTAATGGAGCTCCCTGTTAATGTGCCTGGGAAAGCAGCAGAGGATGGTCCAGGTCCTTGGGCCCCTGCACCCGCGTGGGAGACCCAGAGGATGCTCCTGGCTTCGGATCAGCCCAGCTCCGGCCATTGCAGCCATTTGGGATATATACCAGTGGATGGAATCTCTCTCTCTCTGTCTCTCTCTCTCTGTCTCTCTGTCTCTCTGCCTCTGCCTCTGCCTCTGCCTCTCTGTAACTCTGCCTTTCAAATGAACAAACCTTTACAAAAAAAAAACTATCTTCACAGATATGCAGAATAGGAAAGGGAATAGTGTTTTAATGGCTTTTCAGGTAATTTGGGATGTTCTGTGATATTGCACCCAAAATCAAATGGTAGGAGGTGGGGTTTTTTGTTTTTGTTGTTTGTTTATTTGTTTGTTAAGATTTATTTATTTATTTGAAAGGCAAAGCCACAGTGGGTGGGGATAGAGATATTCCATTTTCTGGGTCATCCGCAAGTGTGTAACAATCAGGCTGAAACCAGGAGCCAGGAACTTCCACATGGGTGGCGGGGCCTGAGCACTTGGGCCATCATGCACTGCCTTCCTAGGCACGTGAGCACGAGCTGAATTGGAAGCGAAGTAGCCGGGACTTAAATCAGCACCCCTATAGGAATGCAGTGTTGAAAGCAGTGGCTTAATCTGCTGCCCCACAATGCCAACCCCAGAAGGCAGTTTCTTAATATAAAACCATATCAGTGAACTTTTTGTACTTTGTTATATTAAAAATCATTAATCCATCTTACACTTTGAATGAATCTTTTAACCATGAATGATTTTTGTAGCATCATATTAAAGTCCTTTGGAAAATACTGGTTCACTGAGTTCTGCAGATACTCCAAATGTTGACATTTCGTTATGAAATATTTTAAAAACCACTGCCAATTCCATCAGAAAAATCTTCTAAGTGTTAGGAAGCAGTCAAGCTGGAGATGGCAGATCCGAGTTCTTCAGAATTCAAATTTCCACTTGAAAGCTTCGGTTTTATCATTGGCAATAAATATGTTAAGTTGGTTTCCTGGAAGTGACAGTCTCATTTTAGTCATTTCCAAATAGAAATCTATCTTGGATACCTACTCCTGGCTAATAGCCTGTCTTGTAGCCATACTTTCAAGTAGAAATGTGCTCCTTGCACATGTTGGGTAATACAGGCTGTATCATATGCCCCGTGAGCTTTTCCCTGAGACAACCATTGTCATTCTGTGCAGGGGAACTATTTTCTGCTGTGTCCCTTTTCGTCACACAGAATATTAAGATGTGTTCAAGGATCAAGTTTCAAGAACTTAAAATGTTTTGCTGTTTCATTAAGGACATCCTGAGTTGAAACGGACTTTTTTTTCTTTTATACAGTGAATGTGTGGCAGTGATATGAGTGCTAGTGTTTTGGTGTCAATGCCTTGATTTGTGCTAAGACTTAGGTAGTTTTACCCAATTACTTATTTTCTTTCTCTAATTTGAGATGAAATCCATATAACAAAAAATTAACCACCTCATTGGCAGCTAGTACATTCAATAATGTGCAGCTTTCTCATTCCACAACAACTCCATCACTCCAAAGTGAAGCGCCCTCCTCCTTAGGCAGAGTCTTCTCTGGCCCCAGCCTCTGGCAACCACTAATCTTCCTTCTGTGCATGGCTTTGTCTGTCCTGGATATTTCAAATACACAGAATCCTAAAAGATGTGACTTCTTAGGTCTGACTTTTCTTTAGCATGTGTTCCTGGGCTCAGGTATGTTGTAGTATGTATTAGTACTTCATTGTTTTTATAGCTGAATCTTCTGGAGGTATACACCATGATTCATGTACCCACTCACTGATCAGTATTTAGGCTGCTTCCATCTTTCGGCTACTGTGAGCAGTGCTGTTAGGAATCTGTGGACAGATATGTGTTTGATTGCCTGTTTTCAGTTCTTCAGGAATACACCTAGGAGTAAAATTGTAAGGACCTTGCCTTTGCACTGTCAGTTCAGATAACACAGTGGGTAAAAAGCATATAACGTATTAATATAATTGTGAGAGTAGTTTAGAGCTCGTGGTCCCCCTGAAAGTGTCTGGAGGACCCCGGGGATTGTTATTTCACAGTTCTCGGGAGAAAGGATTGTTTGAGTTGGTCATTTAGTTTTGAAGAAAATAAAATGGTAATTTTGGTAAAAGTGTTTAATGGTGTCTTTATTCTTTATTTTTTAGAGACATTTTAAATCCAAAGGATATGATCAGTGTTCAGCTGGAAGATAGTACCTCCAGCAAACACTTCTGTAACCAGTCTTGTCTTTCATCCTATGAAGAAAAAAGAAAACCATTTGTAACCATCTGTACAAATGACATTTTGACCAAGTGTAGCATGTGTCAGAAGACTGTTGTTGTAAGTTGCAATTTTTTTTTAACCTTTAGAGGGAGTCTGGTGATTGTGCTTTTTCAGTGTTGGGATTTTTACCAAATCTTTTTCTTTATAAATCCTAGATTCAGTATGAAGTAAAATACCAGAATGTGAAATTCAGTGTGTGCAGTAATGTGTGCTTCTCCAAGTTCCACTCCATCAACAATTTCATCATGAACTGCTGCGAGAACTGTGGCGCGTACTGTTACACCAGCTCCAGTCCGCACCGCATCCTGCACACGGAGGGGCAGCCTCAGCTCGGCGGCGCTTCCAGGAGCCTCACCACGTACAAGCAGGTACGAGTCAAGGTCTGTCACTTCCGCTGAGTTGGTGCGTGAATGGTTCCACTCGAAGAAAACGCGAGGGTGTGGCTTTTCTAGTACTAGTGGGAGTGATTTCCGCTGGTAAGTTGATGAAGGTGAAGCGGGAAGACTTGCTAGTTCCTTCTCACATACAAATTCATTGTAAGTGCTCTGTGGGGACTTTCCTGCAGAATCAAGTTGAGCATCTTAGCTTGAAGAAAAGGCAAGCATGTAAGAGCCTGTTTGTAAACTACGAATAGCGATCGCAAGAATAACAGTAAGGTTCTGGTCAGTAAGGTGCAGACAGAAAAGTGTGTTTATGTTTATGTCTGTTGTTTAACTCTCCCACCAAAGCAGCATAAAGATGAATCACATTTTGTTCTGAATCAGTCAGAGGAGGAAATAATCCAATGAAAAATTGCCCCCGTTTCTGAAGGGAGAGCCTTGGGTGAGTGCGCCTGAGAGCAGAGACGCCCGCCCTGCTTTGCCTGTGCGTGCTCTGAGCCCCGAGTGGGAGGCAGGACTGCAAGTGACCTTGCTTGATCCTGTGGTGCTTTGAAGTCCAATGCTTCCTATAAATTCTTCCTTAAAAACAGTTGACGTGGGGAGTCCCAGCAAGTCACAGTTCAGGTAGCTCGTGTGTGCACCTTGTGTTTCTGGGGCAGACAGTGCCTCACCGTCAGAGCGTGCAGCTGAGGACACGAAATAGCGGAGTAGAAGGCACAGAAGCTTTCTTCCAAAAGCAAGAAATGCCACTCCTTCTTTTTTTTTCTTTATCCTCCACATGCTTTTTTGCCTTTTTTTTTTTAATTTATTTTTATTTATTTGAAAGAGTTACAAAGAGATGGAGATTTTCCATCTGCTGGTTTACTCCCCAAATGCCTGCAACAGCTGGGTCTGGGTCAGGCTGAAGCCAGGAGCTTGGAAGTCTATCCAGATCTCCCACATGGGTGCAGGTCCCAAGCACTTGTCCCATCCTCTGCTGCTTTCCCAGGCACATTAGCAGGGAGCTGGATCGGAAATGGAGCAGCTGGACTCAAACTGGCACCCATATGGGATGCTGGAGTTGCAGGCCGCAGCTTAACCTGCTACAGCACAACAGCGGCCCCAGCCCTGGCCATACCATCTTTAATGGAGTCTATGAAGTATTAACTTTCCCATGTAAATAGAAATCATTAATTTATAATTATAGATTATACCAGTATTGTTGCTTAATGTTAAATATTGGTGAATTGTTAAGAATTTTTCTTTTCTAAAAAAAATATTTTTTATTTATTCAAAAGGCAGAATTATAGAGAGGCAGAGAAAGAGAGGTCTTCCATCTGTTAGTTCATTCCCCAAATGATCACAGTGGCCAGAGCTGGACTGATCTGAAGCCAGGAGCCAGGAGCTTCTTGCAGGTCTCCCATGCAGGTGCAGGGACCCAAGGACTTGGGCCATCTTCTGCTGCTTTCCCAGGCTATAGCAGAGAGCTGGATCGGAAGAGGAGCAGCCAGGCCTCAAACTAACGCCCATATGGGATGCCGGCACTGCAGGCAGTGGCATTACCCAACTACGTCACAGCACTGGCCCCAAGAATTTTTCAAAATCTAAGAATTCTGCCAATGGAAGGGAAGTCATTCCTTCCATTCCATTAGGCAGTGGTAACAGCTGTGGCAAGAGGACATGAAACTGTGAGAGATGATGACAGTGGAGACCGTGATCAGAGTGAAGACAACTGGCACCCAGACAGGTGGTAAGAGGGAAACAACGCGATGAGATGAGCGTCTGAGCAGCCGCAAGAGGAAACCTGCCGTCCCGGCACCAGCAGGGCATCCGCTGCAGCACGACTGCACCTCCTCCTGCTCCACGAGGACCCCCAGCAGCACCCCCTGCTGAGAGGGGGACAGAGTATCACACACGTGGACTTGTTGTCTCTGGAGCGAATGAGGTTTCATAGCTGCTCCGGACAGGCCCCAGTAACTTCCGTTTCTTCATAGAGGCGTTAAACCCACGTGGGAGGAGGATGCAAGTGAAAACGCTGTGGAAGCACCGGGCCTCCCGCTGCGGGAGAATCTCGTCCTGACCTTGTTGGGGAGCAGATGTGTGGGCTTGTGGTCTCTGTCCACTCTCGAGAGGACATTGCTTCAATATTTAAGTAAGCCTGTCGTCAACCAAGCAGCCGCAGCCTGATTCCAGAATGTTCTTCAGCAAGTACTTAACCTGCTTCCCAACACCGTTATTTGATCTAAAACTCAAAGCAACAGCGTCTGCATTTCAGGCAGAGTGTGGACTCAAGTCCCACATCTGCTTCTTACCCAGGTTTCTGCTCATCCATCTAGGGACAGTAGATGATGGCCCAGGTACTTAGGTTCCTGCCACCCACTTGAGAGACACAGATGGGGTTCCTGGCTCTGGCCTCATCCAGTCCTGGCTTTGCAGATGTTTAGGGAGTGAACTGGCAGACAGAATATCTCTTTCTCTTTGTCTCCTCTCTCCTTCTGTCTCTTACTGCCGTGCAAGTAACTCTTTAAAAAAAAAAAAAAATGCCACACCAGTTGGGCCCCCAAAGGCTCCTTTTCCAGTGCCTCTGGGAGCCGCGCTGGAATCTGCCGTGACCCTCTCGCTGTCTGTGGCGGCGTCGAAGCTGTGGTGCTCAGAGTCGGGCTCTGCTGACATGCTCTTTGCAGGATCTCCTGTCTTGGGCACAGGGAGTTCAGAGAGATGTTATGTTTTAAGAACAGGATGAAATCGAACAGCAGCAGAGATACCTGATAAATGGTGCTAAGCTAAATGCACACACACCCCCATATATAAAACTTCTGTTAATAAAACATAAAACAGACGTTTTCAGATTGATCCTCCGTGTTGGTTTCGTCGTTCCTTTGCCCCGTTCTCTCCCTTCCTGTAAGGTGTCTCCGTCTGTCTGCGTCGTGTGTCCCTGGAGGCAGTTGTGTCCATCGGGGCCATCACTTGGTGCTTCGCAGTGGTGGTGCCCGCCTCACGAGAGAACGGAAGTGAACCACACGGTTTTGTCGTGTTCCTTTGTTTACTCACTGCTCACAGAAGTCACTGTGCTGTGTTGTGTACTTCCTACTGATTCTGTGCTGCTCTCTTACAATATTCTTGGAAAACAAAGACTCACAACATTTTGTGATACGCATTCAGCACCCTTTTTGAGCCCCTGCTCAGCACCAGTGGAAGGCTTTTTGGAGTTGATGTCCAGGGTGGCATCGAGGGGCAGGCCTGGAATTGTTAGAACTTCTGTTTGCATGTCTAGGAGGCTTTGGTAGTCTGAAATGAGGAGCATCTTCCTAACCACTTTCTGTATTTCTCACATGTGTGTTATTATTGTTGCTGTTAAATATATCTGACAAAAGGCTTTCAAAAAGATTTATTAGTTTCCTTCGTGTTAGTAATTGTGGTCTATTGCATCTGGTTTTAAAGTGTAAAGATTGGCTTCATTGTCATTTGTAACATTTGAAATAAAAGCAGTTTGATAGTGTGTTTTTGTTTGTTAATATATGCCATATCAGGAATATGAATATTATTTTAATCTCCAAACAGAAACCAACCAAAACACTTACATCTTTTCCTTGCAAATCATTGAAACCTTCAGATGAAATGATTGAGACCACCAATGACTTGGGGAAAACAGAGATTTTCTGCTCTATTAATTGTTTCTCTGCATACAGTAAAACTAAAATGGAGTCTTCCACAGGTAATAGTTGTTTAGCAAAAATTTCAGAGGTTAGCTATCAACAAAACTAGTACCGTATAACCTTGATTAATTTCTAGTATTTTTTTTTTTTTTTTAAAGAAGGTGAGAGGGGAGGCCATTGCACCACAGTGGGTTGAGCCATTGCTTGTGATACCTCTGTCCCGGGTTCAAGTCCTGGCTTCTCTGCTTCCTACTAGTGCATCCTGGGAGGGCTTGGGCCCTGCCACATGCATTGGAGACCTGGGTGGAGTTGCAGGCTTCTGGTTGTTGCAGGTGTTTAGGGAGTGAACCAGTAGATAGGCGCCTTTCTCCATCTCTCTGTTGCTCTGCTTTCAAGTAGATGAAAATATCTGTAAAAAAGAAGAAAGCTACTTCAACACCAGAAATTTGATATTTGCAGAGATTGTTATGATGGATTATATAAATCCTCCTTTTTAAAACTGTAATTTATCTGAGAGAGCTTCCATTGGCTGCTTCACTCACCAAATGCCAGCTGAGGCTAGGGCTGGGCTGAGGTCAAGGCTGGGAGCCAGGGACTCAGTGCTGTCTCCCGTGGGGTGAATCCAGTTACTGGCGCCGCCACTGCTGCCTCGCAGATTCTACATTTGCAGCAAGCTGGAGTCAGGCACCAGAGCTGGCATCAAAGCCAGGTGCTCTGATAGGGGACACTAGCAGCTTAACCACAGGCTAATTGCCTACCCCCTCTCTTCATTTTAAGATAAGATTTAAGAAAAAAAGTAGGGCTGCATGTTTTGAACTCATTTAGAGTCTTAGTGTATACTTTGCATTTGCTATGGGACAGCACTTAGTCTGTATTGAGTGTATTTGGCATATTTATGGTAAGAGTGGTTGCAATAGAATGAGTGATGCCTCTGGAGTTTGTATATCATGCTGTTACATATTGTCGGCTTATTACAGAAACCTCTGCAATGCTGGTTTAGCAACCTCGGTATTAATGTTGGTTTATGAATTCTGTAAGGATTAAAATGTATACCCATTAGATAATTTTGTAAGAATATCTTTTTTAAAAATTTATTATTTATTTAATTGAAAGAGTTACACAGAGAAAGGAGAGGCAAAGAGAGAGGTCTTCCATCTGCTGGTTCACTCCTCAATTGGCCACAATAGCCACAGCTACACCAACCCAAAGCCAGGAGCCTGGAGCTTCTTCTGGGTCTCCCATGCGGCTTCAGGGGCCCAAGGACTTGGGCCATCTTCCACTGCTTTCCCAAGCCATAGTGGAGAGCTGGGTCAGAAGTGGAGCAGCTGGAACTTGAACCGGTGCCCATATAGGATGCTGGCACTACAGGCGGCGGCTTAACCCGCTACACCCCAGTGCCGGCCTCTCTTTTCTGTTCTTTATGGGTGATTTCATAGTAAATATTTGCTAATAATTTTGAGCAAATAGTATAAAAGAGCTGAGGAATTACATGCAACAATGAAGAATAAAAGTGATGGGGAAGTGTGGATTTCAGGTTTAATGTTACTGATGTGCTAATAATCAGTCTGGCTATCCATAAGCCCTAATAATTACTCTAGTACCCAGCAGTACCTTAAGTTACTACTTATTTGCATTGTCCTTGAAATACTTGCTGTTAAATAGTGCTTTCTGACTGATTGATTCTGGCTAGTTTATAAGAAATATTTTAATTTAATTTTATTTTGTTTTTAGCAACTGTTTCCTTGATGCAAGGCACTTCAACAGAGCTCCTTTCTCCAAAGAAAGATTCAATTCCAGTTATAAGCAATATAGTGTCACTGGCAGATACTCATGCTACCCTGCCCGTCATGAGTACTGATGTCTTACAAGGTAAAAGTTGATGTGAAGGTATTCAACATGAATACCCTTTTGTCATACCTGACAAATTTGTTCAGTTTGCTTTTTGTGATATTAAATAAGCAATTGCAGTTTATCAAACTATCATAGATGATGGTACAAGATCTTGGCATTTATGCTCTGATTTATTTTAATAGGTACAGTTTCTTCTGTAACAGCAAATGTCATTGTGGATGTAAGTTTTATCTTTTTTTTTTCTACTGTCTTACATGCAGAATTTATACTTATAAATAAGAATGTTTAAACAGAAGCCTTATTAGTTATATTTTCCCCTGGGTTCCTCTTTTCAAAAATGCTAAGCAGTTAGTCACCTGAGCCATAAAAATTATCTTTATTATAATTACATATCAAAATGTCTTTTAAACATTTAATGGTGGATCTGAATTGCAAATAAGTAAGCTATAAATAATTATTAATGTTTCCCCCTAGTGGAGCTCATACTAAAACACTCACTTATTTTACTGTGTAACTAAAATAGATGTAGTCAATATTTTAATTGATTTGAACACTGTTAAAACGATTGTTATTTTATCATTTTCTCCCAAAGATTTCTAAGAGTTCACCCAGTGAATCAAATAGTGATGTTGCTAATAGTGTGGAGCAGCCAAGCGTTTCGCCATCTGCATCAGTGCTTAGTCAGCATGCACTTGATTCCAGTATAGAAGTACGGAGAGAGAAAGTGTCAGACCAGGATCCTACATACAGTGTGAAATCTATGACAGTCGCTGATGGACTCTGTCACCCAAAGTGTATACCCAAAGTACCAAAAATTAAAGTGAAATCACGAAATCTTAAAAAACCCTGGTGTACGAATTTGCAGCGTTTGGAATACAGTATTAAAAAAGATGTGACGTTCTGTTACTCGTGCCAGTTGTTCTACCAAAAGAGTTTTAGCTATGGCGGAGAGTCATTTGCGACCCAAGAAATTGCTAATTGGAAAAAAATTCTGGAAAAATTCAGAAAGCATGAAAAAAGTGAGATGCATTTGAAGTCACTGCAGTTTTGGAGGGAATACCAGTTTTGTGATGAAGCTGTCAATGATAACTTCTCTGTGCATTCAAAACAGATTGAGGGAAATAAAAAGTACCTAAAGCTTATCATTGAAAATATTTTATTTCTTGGAAAACAGTGTTTGCCCTTAAGAGGAAATGACCAGTCTATTTCATCTGTGAATAAAGGCAATTTTTTAGAATTGTTAGAAATCAGAGCAAAAGATAAAGGAGAAGAAATATTTCGGCTTATGAACTCGCAAATTGATTTCTATAATAGCACACAAATTCAGAATGATATTATCGAGATAATAAAGACTGAAATGCTGCAGGACATTGTGAGTGAGATCAACGTCTCCTCAGCTTTTTCAATCATTTGTGATGAGATAAGTGATAGTGCCGCCAAAGAGCAGCTTGCCGTTTGTGTGAGATACCCACAGAAGACGGCAAAGACGGTCTTAATTAAGGAGCGGTTCTTGGGTTTTATTGATACGGAAGAGATGAATGGGACCCACTTACATCGGACCATCAAAACTTACCTGCAGCGTCTTGGGGTTGATTTGAATAAAATATGTGGCCAGGCCTATGATAGTACCACTAATTTGAGGATAAAATTTAATAAAATTGCAGCAGAATTCAAGAAGGAAGAGCCAAGAGCCTTATATATACATTGTTACGCACATTTTTTGGACTTGGCAGTAATTAGGTTTTGTAAAGAAGTGAAAGAGCTGCGAAGTGCTCTGAAAACTCTCAGTTCTTTGTTCAACACTATCTATATGTCTGGGGAAATGTTGGCAAGTTTTCGAAACATTTGTAAGCTAAGTCAGAACAAAACATGCAAAAAACACATATCACAGTCGTGCTGGACCGTCCATGATCGTATGCTGTTATCTGTGATTGACGGGCTTCCAGAGATTATAGAAACATTGGAAGCGCTGGTGTCAAGCCATTCTTCAAACATGAGTTTGGGTGATGAACTGAGTGATCTCTTGGCATCTGTTTCCAAATTCGAATTTATCTTTTGTCTGAAATTTCTTTATCGAGTGCTAAGTGTTACGGGAATTCTTTCCAAAGAACTTCAGAGTGATACCATAGACATTTTTTCATTGTCTTCAAAAATAGAAGCAATTTTGGAATGCTTATCATCGGAAAGAAATGATGTGTATTTCAAAACCATCTGGGATGGAGCAGAGGAAATATGTCAAAAAATAACCTCTAAAGGTTTTGAAGTTGAAAAACCTTCTCTTCAGAAAAGAAGAAAAATTCAGAAAGCAATAGATCTGGACAACTCAGAAAGTGTGTTTTTTCCTACTTCAATAGAAGAACAATATAAAATTAATATTTATTACCAAGGATTGGATACTATATTACAAAATTTAAAATTATGTTTTTCAGAATTTGATTATTGCAAAATGAAGCAAATTTCAGAACTATTATTTAAATGGAATGAACCACTAAATGAAGCAACAGCCAAACATGTTCAAGAATTTTATAAACTTGACGCAGACATTATCCCAGAACTTAGATTTTATCGGCATTATGCAAAGCTCA
The DNA here is from genome assembly GCF_964237555.1 of Oryctolagus cuniculus. Lineage (NCBI taxonomy): Eukaryota > Metazoa > Chordata > Mammalia > Lagomorpha > Leporidae > Oryctolagus > Oryctolagus cuniculus. The sequence goes on along the minus strand of NC_091438.1, from coordinate 137,493,073 downwards.
ACTTTGTCATCGATCATGATTGCATCAATTTCGTCAGTCTCGGTTGTTTGTTTATCCAGCATGGTCTTCACAATAATATTCCTTGCATCTCCAAGCTGTTGTATATTGCTTTGTCTTGGCCAATTACATCAGCAAGTGCCGAAAACTCATATTCTACACTGCCTCATCTTAAAACATATTTATTTCGTACCATGGGACAAGAGAGGGTTAGTGGCCTGGCACTGATGGCTGTGGAGCAGGAATTGGTAAATAAACTGATGGAGCCCGAAAGACTGAATGGAATTGTGGAAAAGTTTATCAATCAGATGAAAGAAATGTAGTACTTGGAGATTTGAACTCTGGTAACTGTTGAAACGCTAGCTTAACACATAACAGCTTTTCAGCAGAGCATGTGACACACACATTCACGTGGTTCCAACTCCAAAAGGCGTAGAGTGATACACAGTGATGCTCACTGGGTACTCAGAGCCTCCTTCCTCAAGTATGACCTGTTTCCTAAATAACTTTCTAGAGGCCTTCCCGAAATAGCAATGCACAGTGCACGCGGCTGTCAGCGTAGCCTTTCTAAGTACCGTGGCGTATTTGAGATTGCCCCATATCAGCCCGGAAAGTTTCTTCGTTCTTTCTCTCACCACTGCAGACTTCGTTTTCCGAGCGCACCATGACCTATTTGAGCAGTGCCTTCTGACACTTACTTGTTTCTAGTCTTTTGCTATTATAAATAACACTTTATTTAGTGACTTTGTACAAAAATCATATTGCACAAGAGTGAGTTACTGTAAGATACAAACTGAAATTAAGGTTACTAGGTCTGAAGATCTGTGTATTTTTCTACTTGATAGACTCTGGCAGGTTGCTTTCTGTAAGGATTGTGCCATTGTATAGTCCCAGGAGTACATGGGCGCGCCTACTAGTATTTCCTCAAATCTTTGCAAAGTGTTATCAGATGTTTGATCTTTGCCAATCTGTTAGCTGAAAAATCATTTTAATTTAGAAGTTTGTATTTTCACTTAAGAATAGGATTGGGTGTGCGCTTATTTGAGCCATTTGTATTTCCTTTTCTGTGAACTTTAAAGTTAAATATTGCTGTCTTTTTGGTTTATACATTCCAGCTGAATGACAAATTTACTAAATTACTTTATGAAAATGTGGCTGTTTTTCAAATAAATAACCCACAAAAAGGATTCTTTTCTTTCTTTATAACTTAGAAAAGTTTAAATGACGAAGTGATAAAGGAAACCTGTTCCACGAAGGTGGAAAGGATTTAGCGTTACCTGTGTCTGGTCCTAGGTTTTTGCATGTGTCGGAGTGGAGGAATGTTTGTTTCTTTGGCACCTTTCTCTGTTCTCTGTCTCCCTCATCAGTGTGCTGTTGATAAAAAGATGAGAGTGTGAGGGTATGACCATTCAGAGTCTCTCCCATTCCTTAGAACAGCACTCAGGACGTCTGCTACAGGGTCCTTAACCGCAGGTGAACTCCGGTCAAGGATATGTGTTGTCCTCTCACTAAACCTGAGACGTGACCATTTCCCGTTCCTGCCAACAGTATGTGAGTTGCTCACATCTGCCAGTGTTTAGTGTTGTCATTTGCTTTCTTCCATTTCGTCGATTCCTGCTTTTTAAAAAGAAGAAGGAAGTTGTTTAAGCTCCAGAGTGCTTATTGAATGTGTTTTCATTCTTTTACAGTGGAAGTGCTGTAAGTCTGTGAGCATTCCTCTGAAATCAGCGTTGTCTACCCTGTGGGTTTTGTTCCTTTTTTTTTTTTTTTTTTTTTTTTTTCCATTTTCTTCACTTTCTACCTGTTTGCATTTGTGGCTTCTGCCTTAGCAAATCAAGAGTTTAGTGCTTGCAAGGGTTTTTTGGTGCTGTGTTTTATAGTTTAGTCTGTACTAGACCTGAAAAAAGGAAATGCATTAAGTGTAACAGCTGTCTTTGTCGAGTGCCTGCTGTGAGACCTACTACTCAGCACCATGTTCATTTAGTTCCAGCAACAGTTTGCTTTACAGAGGGAACTAAGAAATACAGGTTATGGATCACACAGCGCCTGACCCTAGCCCCTTTAGTAACTCTTACCTCCTTTCTTTATTCTCTCATCATCTTAGCTGCTCCCTCCAAGTCACCTTGCTGAGTTTTGGGGATTTGTTTGTTTGGTGTGTGTTTCTTTACTCTGAGTAATCTGGTTAACTCTGTACTTAGCCTAATGTGTTTTATACTTTCTCTGCTCCAATAATTAGTGTCACTTCTGTTTCCTAACTAGACTGTGGCCAATGCACTGTAATTCAAGAGAACTTGCTTGGCATTAAAAAGACTTGAAACCATGTATTGCAAAGACACATTGTCTGCTTAGGAGCATTGACTCAGAATGGTCAGTACAGACTCACAGCATACATTTTTTTAAATGTTGCTTTTTTGGGAAAAAAAAAAAAGAGAGGTGATATTGTGCCTCAGCAGGTTAAGCCACAGCCTGCAACAGCAGTGTCCCATATGAGCACTCTTTTGAGTCCTGGCTGTTCCACTTCCAAATCAGCTCCCAGCCAGTGTGCCTGGGAAGGCAGTGGAGGATGGCCCAGGTGCTTGGGACTCTGCCACACATGTGGGAGACCCGGATGGAGTTCCAGTTCTTTGGCCTGTCCCAGCCCCAGTTATTGTGGCCGTTGGAGGAGTGAACCAGTGAATGGTCTGTGTGTCTCCCGCTCTCTAATTCTACCTTTCAAATAAGTATTAAAAAACTGTTGGGAATCCAAGTGTTCCCTCCCTAAAAATAAAAACCCTGAATCACTTGGAAGAGAAGGTAAATGCAATCCTTTCAGACTTTATCATAAGGACATTAAAGGACAAAGCAATGAAGTTACTCAGGATTTCACATCCAACCAAATTGGGACTTTCAAGTATAAAAGCCACAGGACCCCTGCCTGAGGAATCTACTAGAAAATGGGATTCAGATAACTAGATTGACTAGAGAGGCATTGCCATAAGGAATGGAAATGTACTGTAGCAATTAAGTGGAGAAGGAAGTGTATCACCCTTGACTTAGTAGATCAAGGCAGTGATCATCCGTGCGTACCAGTATCGTTCAAAGATGCCTGCACGCTGTGCTTCCTAAGGTCTGCCAGCAGCGGCCAAGCAGCACAGCCTTCCCAGAGAGGCGTGATGTCATCCCCGGGAGGAGTATTCCAGGCAGCAAAGCGTTAGCAATTCCACCCTCTCTCATCTGCCCCTGCCTGGTTCTGGGAGTTCCTGCATTCCTGCCTCTGCAGCCTTTTTAGTTCTGTAATTCCTGCTTCACTACTCTGTCTTCAGAAAACTCACGTGGTCTCAGTCTCCTGGCTGGACTCTGACTGATAGGACAGCACCCACGACATAACCTTACCAGGATAATTCATCGAACCCCCAGGTGTAAGTACTAACCTCATCAGGAAAGCCTAAATCCCAGGAAATTGCACAGGATATAAACACTATTTTTTTTTAAGATTTTATTTATTTGAGAGATAGAATTATAGAGCAAGAGACAAAGAGCTCTTCCAGCAACTCATTCACGCCCCAGATGGCTGCAATGGCTGGAGCTGAACTGATCTGAAGTCAGGAGCCAGGAGCTTCTGGGTTTCCCACACAAGTGCAGGGGCCCAAGGACTTGGGCCATCTTCACTGCTTTCCCAGGCTATATCAGAGAGCTAGATTGGAAAAGGAACAGCTGGGACACGAACCAGCGCCCATATGGGATTCTGGACTGACCCTGGATTTGTTTCATTTTTAAAGATTTATTTGTTTATTTAGAAGAGTTACAGTGAGAGAGAGCGAAATCTACCCCCTGGTTCCCTCCCCAAATTGTTGGCCAGGGCTGGGCCAGTCTGAAGCTGCTGAGATGGGTGTGGCGCAGTGGCTTAGCAGGTTAAAGCCGCCACCTGCAGTGCCAGCACCCCATATAGGTGCCGGTTCAAGTCCCGGCTGCTCCATTTCTGATCCAGCTCTCTTCTATGGCCTGGGAAAACAGTAGAAGATGGCCCAAGGCCTTGGGCCCCTGCACCCACGTGGGAGACCCAGAAGAAGCTCCTGGCTCCTGGCTCCTGGCTTTGGATTGGCACAGCTCTGGCCGTTGCGGCCATCTGGGGAGTGAACCAGCTGATAGAAGAACCTCTCTCTCTCTCCCCCTCCCTCCCTCCCTCCCTCCTTCCCTCCCTCCCCCCCTCCCCCCCTCCCCCCGCCTCTGCATCTCTGTAACTCTGCCCTTTTTTTTTCTTTTTCTTTTTTTTTTTTTTTTTGACAGAGTGGATAGTGTGAGAGAGAGAGACAGAGAGAAAGGTCTTCCTTTGCTGTTGGTTCACCCTCCAATGGCCGCTGCTGCCGGCGCACTGCGCTGATCCGATGGCAGGAGCCAGGTACTTCTCCTGGTCTCCCATGGGGTGCAGGGCCCAAGCACTTAGGCCATCCTCCACTGCCTTCCTGGGCCACAGCAGAGAGCTGGCCTGGAAGAGGGGCAACCGGGACAGAATCCGACACCCTGACCAGGACTAGAACCCGGTGTGCCAGCGCCGCAAGGCGGAGGATTAGCCTAGTGAGCCACGGCACCGGCCTCTGCCTTTCAAATAAATAAATAAATTTTAAAAGAAGAACCGGGGGATCCTGATCGCACCTGCTGACTTTTCCGCTGACGGCTCTGCTCTTGTCCGGGTGCGGCCGTTTGGGCTCCCACTGGGAAGAAAGGGTCTTCTGAAGTCTCGGTCAGCACTGTGAGAGGAACCGGTGGCGACGTCAGTGGTGGCTGTTCATGCTCGTGACTGCTGGTCTCCTTCATTCAGGGCGTGAGCATGATTAATTTTCCTCTCAACTTGATGCAAACAATCTGCCACTGTAGGCTTCATCCGCAGTGTCCTAATCCCTCCTTAAAACAAGTTAGCCATCTGCAAGCTGCTGATTTCTTTAGGGCTTTGTCCCCATATACTTTTCATAAAGCAACACTGATTTCACCTAAGTTTCACTATAAATTTGATGCTTATTTTTGCTTCAATTTTAGTAGAATTCATGATGCTCTTCTAGTGTATTTTTTTTTTTCCTAAACTAATGTCTCATCAAGCCAGCTAGGGGGAGAAAATTAATATAAATCAGGTCTTTTGATGGGTTTGTCCCTGCCTTGTACTGATTGACAGTTTCTTCCCCAAGATTGTGCTTAAGAACCCCACTACCCCCAGCCCTTTGGGTTTTGCTTCTCTTGGAGCCCCTCCATGCCACTCTGGCTGGAGGCCTCTGACTCTAATAAATCTTGCTTTTAAATCTCAGAAACCTGATGTCTTATCCCAGCGGTGCCAGCTGGACTCCGTTCCAACATATTATACCAAGTTGGCACAAGTTTGTTTTGGTGCAGCAAAAGTTTAAAATCTATGCGTGTTTTCATAATGCACATTTTTGTTACACTTCTATATGACCCGCCTTAAGTTTAGTTGTTAATATGTATCTATACACCTAGCCAGTGGTATATAAAATATCATAGCTGGGGGCCAGCATTATGGTCAGCAGGTTAAGCTGCCACCTACAACTGTAGCATCCCAAGTGAGCCCCAGTTCAAATCCCACTGCTCCACTTCCAATCCAGCTCCCTGCCAGTGCACCCGGGAAAGCAGCAGGAGATTGCCTAAGTGCTTGGACTCCCCTTCATGGGAGACCAGGATGGTGTTCCGGTGACTTGGCTTCAGCCTGGCCCAGCCCAGGTTTGTTGCACCATTTGGACAGTGAAGCAGCAGATGGAAGATCTCTTCATCTCTCTTCCTCGATCTTTGTAACTCTGCCATAGATTCAAATAAATAAATCTTTTTTTCTTTTATAAAAGATTTACTTATTTTATTTTAAAGAGTTCCAAGAGAGAGAGGTCTTCCATATGCTGGTTCACTCCCCAAATGGCTGCAATGGCTGGAGTTGGGCCGATCCAAAGCCAGGAGCCAGGAACTTTTTCCATGTCTCCCATGCAGGTGCAGGGGCCCAGAGAGTTGGGCCATCTTCTGCTGCTTTCCCAGGCCACAGCGGAGAGCTGGATCAGAAGTTGGAGCAGCCAGAACTCGAACTGGCACCCATATGGGATGCCGGTGCTTCAGGCCAGGGCATTAACCCACTGTGCCACATCACCAGCCAGTGTAATTACATGTTTAATTTTATAAGAAACTGCCAAGCTGTTTTCCCAGACTGTCAGTGTATGGAGATCCTGTTTTTCCACATCCTTGGCAACATTTTCTATTGGCTTTATTTTTGGTTTTAGCCATTCTTTAAAAAAAAATTATTTATTTATTTGAAAGTCAGAGTTATACAGAGAGAAGAGAGAGGTCTTCCAGCCGATGGTTCACTCCCCAGTTGACCGCAATGGCTAGAGCTGTGCTGATCTGGAGCCAGGAGCTTCCTCCAGGTCTCCCATGTGGATACAGGGGTCCAAGGACTTGGGCCATCTTCCACTGCTTTCCCAGGCCATAGCAGAGAGCTGGATTGGAAGTGAAGCAGCCGGGACTCAAACCGGTGCCCATATGGGATGCCGGCACTTCAGGCCAGGGCGTTAACCCACTGCGCCACAGCGCCAGCCCCAGTTTTGGTCATTCTTAAAGGTGTGTTCATCTTCAATACCTCATCCCTCCCCTAAAATAAGTTATCCATTTGTAGGCTCTTTGTCCCTGGGGCATTGTCCCCATAAACTTTCCTTAGAGCATTGTGGTTTTAATTTGTATCCCTGATAGGTAATGAGTTGAGAATCTGCATGGGCTTCTATGCTGTCTGTGTGTCCTCACTGGTGAAATATCCACTCGTGTCTTTTTCCCATTTTCAGATTTGTTGTTTTAATTGTTCAGTTTTGAGGATGCTTTGTAGATTCTAGATATTAATCCTTCACTTTCCCTTTGATGGATTATGCTTTTGGTGATACAGCTAAGAACTGTTTACCTAGCCCTAGATTCCAAAGATTTTTGCCTATGTTTTTGTTTCTAAATGTTTATAATTTTACAGTAAAGTTTGCATACCATCTGGAGTTAATTTTTGTGCAAGCTCTGAGGTGTAGGGAAAGGTGTTTGTTGTTTTGCCTTGGACATCCTGCTGCTCCAGCACACTTGTTGAAAGGCTATCCTTCCATTAAACTCCCTGTTGCACCTTTGTCAAAATACCAATTGGACAAAAACACTGAGCTACTAGGACTAGAAGGGAACTTCCTTAACATGTTAAAGAGTATTTATGAAAAGCCCACAGCTAACATCATGCTCAGCGGTGAAAGACTTTTTCCTTAAACTTAGTAATGAGATGAGAATTTCTCTTTGACCACTGCTACCCAACAATATACCAAGCATCCTTGCTATAGCAATTGGAGGGGGGGAAATGTTCCATTTATTTGAAACAATATAAAGGGAGACTGTCTTTTCATTTGGTTTCCATAGTTTTTTACTGCATATTGATTGTTAAAATTTTTTTAAGTGTTTGACTGATTTATAATGATTATATATTTATGATGTACAATATAATAATATGGTATACTTTGTATAATGATCAAATTTGGACACTTAGCATATCAATCACTTTACATTTATCATTTGGGGGCCAGCATTGTGGCACAGTGGATTAAGTTGACACCTGCAACACCAATATCCCAAAAGAACACTGGTTTGAGTCCTGGCTGCTCTACTTTCGATCCAGCTCCCTGCTAATGCACCTAGGAAAGCAACAGAAGATGGTCCAAGTACTTGAGCCCCTGCCACCCATGTGGGAAACCTGCATGAAGCTCCTGGCTTTGGCCTGGCCCAACCCTGGCTATTGCAACCATTTGTGGAGTGAAGCAGTGGATGGAAGATCTATATGTCTGTGTCTCTCTCTCCCTCCCTCCCTCTCTCTGTAACTCTGCCTTTCAAATAAACAAATATCTTTTTAAAAATTATCATTTCTTTGTGGTGAGAATGTTAAAATTCTCTATTCTTGGACAGACCTTGTGGTACAGTGGGTTAAGTTGCCACTTGAGATGTCAGCATCCATATCAGAGCACCAGTTTGAAATCCGACTGCTCTGCTTCTGATCCAACTCCCTGCTAATGTGCCTAGGAAGCAGGAGATGACAGTTCCCGTACGTGAGTCCCTGCTACCCATGTGAGAGACCCAAATGGAGTTTCTCCTGGCTTTAGCCTGATCTAGGCCCAGCTATTAAAGCTATTTGGAGAGTAAACCTATGGGTGGAAGATCTCTCTCCTCTATGTGTGTTTCTTTCTCTCTCCTCTCTCTTTCAATCACTCTGCCTTTCAAATAAATAAATAAATCTTTTTAAAAAATAGAAATGTGGCTGGCGCCATGGCTCACTAGGCTAATCCTCCGCCTTGTGGCGCTGGCACACCGGGTTCTAGTCCCGGTCGGGGCGCCGGATTCTGTCCCGGTTGCCCCTCTTCCAGGCCAGCTCTCTGCTGTGGCCAGGGAAGTGCAGTGGAGGATGGCCCACGTCCTTGGGCTCTGCACCCCATGGGAGACCAGGAGAAGCACCTGGCTCCTGCCATTGGATCAGCGCGGTACGCCGGCCGCAACGTGCCAGCCACAGCGGCCGTTGGAAGGTGAACCAACGGCAAAAAGGAAGACCTTTCTCTCTGTCTCTCTCTCACTCACTGTCCACTCTGCCTGTCAAAAAATAAATAAAAAATAGAAATGTGGGAGCCAGTGTTGTGGCATAGTAAGTGAAACAGTGCCTACCCTGCCTGCATCCCATATGGGCAATGGTTCCAGTCCCAGCTGCTCCACTTCTGTTCCAGTTCCCTGCTAATGCTCCTGGGAAAACAGCAGAGAACAGCCCAAGTAGTTGGGCCCCTGCACCCACTGGGAGACCTGGATGAAGCTCCTAGCTCCTGGTTTTGGGCTGGCTGAGCTCCAGCTGTTGTGACCATTTGGGGACTGAATCAGCAGATGGAAGACCCCTCTCTCTGTCTCTCCCTCTCTCTCTCTGTAACTCTGCCTTTAAAGTCAATAAAATTGAACTTTTTGAAATAGAAATGATGGGACCAGCGCTGTGGTGTAGGCAATAAAGCCACTGCCTGCAGTGCCGGCATCCCATATAGGCACCGGTTCGAGTCCCAGCTGCTCCACTTCTGACCCAGCTCTCAGCTATGGCCTGGGAAAGCAGTGGAGGATGGTCCCAGTCCTTGGGCCCCTGCACCCACGTGGGAGACCTGGAAGAAGCTCCTGGTTCCTGGTTTCAGATCAGTGCAGTTCCGGCCATTGTGGCCAATTGGGAAGTGAACCAGGGGATGGAAGACCTCTCTCTCTCTCTCTCTCTCTCTCTCTCTCTCTCTGCCTCTCTCTAACTCTGCCTTTCAAACAAATAAATAAATCTTTTAAAAAAGAAAGATCAATGTAAAATTCTCTCTTCTAAGGATGAGCATTTGACAGAGGTTAAGATGCCAGTTGGGATGCCCACATCCCCTGTGGGAGCCTAGATTTGAGTTCCAGCTCCACTTCCAATTCAAGCTCCCTCCTGTGATGCACCCTGGAGAGCAGCAGGTGCTGCCTTAAGTACCTGGATACGTTCCACACACTTGGCTCCCAGCTCTGGCCTTAGTCATGGCTATTGGAGGCATTTGGATTTGGAGAGTGAATGAGTGAATGGAAGATCTCTCTCCTCTGCCTTTCAAATAAAATGAAATAAATAAAAATTTTAAAATAAAGTTCTGTCTACTAGACTTTTTGGCATGTGCACATTATTTTTTTTTATTTTTTTTAAACTTTTATTTAATGAATATAAATTTCCAAAGTACGACTTATGGATTACAATGGCTTCCCCCCCATACCGTCCTTCCCACCCACAACCCTCCCCTTTCCCACTCCCTCTCCCCTTCCATTCACATCAAGATTCATTTTCGATTATCTTAATATACAGAAGATCAGCTTAGTATACATTAAGTATGGATTTCAACAGTTTGCTCCCACACAGAAACATAAAGTGAAAAATAATAGATTATTTTTTTTTAAATGATGATGAAATCAGAGCAGACCTATTGTCATGTTTAATCCCAGTGAGAGTCAAGTTGGGAATTGATAATTTTTTTTTTTACAGAGGATCAGTTTTAGTATGCATTAAGTAAGGATTTCAACAGTTTGCACCCCCATAGAAACACAAAGTGAAATATATTGTTTGAGTACTCGTTATAGCATTAAATCTCAATGTACAGCACATTAAGGATAGAGATCCTACATGAGGAGTAAGTGCACAGTGACTCCTGTTGTTGACGTTACCAATTGACACTCCTGTCTATGGCATCAGTAATCTCCCTATGTTCCAGTCATGAGTTTCCAAGGCTATGGAAGCCCTCTGAGTTCTCCGACTCTTATCTTGTTTAGACAAGGTCATAGTCAAAGTGGAGGTTCTCTCCTCCCTTCAGAGAAAGGTACCTCCTTCTTTGATGACCTGTTCTTTCCACTGGGATCTCACTCGCAGAGATCTTTTGCCAGTGTCTTGGCTTTCCATGCCTGAAATACTCTCATGAGCTTTTCAGCCAGCTCCGAATGCCTTTAGGGCTGATTCTGAGGCCAGAGTGCTATTTAGGACATCTGCCATTCTATGAGTCTGCTGAGTATCTCACTTCCCATGTTGGATCACTCTCCCCTTTATTTACTCCATCGGTTAGCGTTAGCAGGTACTAGACTTGTCTATGTGCTCCCTTTGACTCCCAGTCCCTCCACCATGACCAACTGTGAACTGAAATTGATCACCTGGAACAGTGAGATGGCATTGGTACATGCCACCTCGATGGGATTGAATTGGAATCCCCTGGTATGCTTCCAACTCCACCACTTGGGGCAAGTCAGCCTGAGCATGTCCCAAATTATACATCTCTTCTCTCTCCCATTCCCACTCCCATGTTCAACAGGGATCACATTTCAGTTAATTTTCAACACTTAAGAATAACTGTGCATCAATTACAGAACTAAACCAGTCATATTATTGTTAGCTACAGGCACTGTGCTACACAATAGAACACCAGCGCTTAGTCCTCCTGTCTGATATCCTACCTATTGACATCCTCTCACTGGACCCTCTACTCCCTGCCAAGTCTCTCGTAACCACTATTTTACTCTGAACTTCTACGAGATCAGCTTTTCTGGATTCCTCGTTTAAATGAGAGTGCAGTATTCATCTTTATGTGCTTGGATTATTTATTTTAAAAAAAGATTATTTATTTTAAAGTCAGAGTTACACAGAGAAAAGCAGAGGCAGAGAGAGAGAAGTCTTCCATCCACTGGTTCACTCCCCAATTGGCCACAACAGTCAGAGCTATGCCAATCCAAAGCCAGGAGCTTCTTCTGGGTATCCCACATGGGTGCAGGAGCCCAAGGACTTGAGCCATCTTCTACTGCTTTCCCAGGCCATAGCTGAGAGCTGGGTCAGAAGTGGAGCAGCTAGGACTCAAACTGGCGCCCATATGGGATGCTGGCACTGCAGGCTGGGGCTCTACCCTCTACACCACAGTGCCGGCCCCTCCCCAGTGGTTTTATATTTGGGGTCTTACATTTAACTCCTTAATCCCTTTTAAGTTAATTTGTGTATGTACCATACTTTGGCCTACAGTCGAAGCACACACGTAAACGTTTCTGGGAGCTGACACTGTGGTGCAATAGGTTAAGCTGCCACCTATGATACTGGCATCCCATATGTGTGTCAGGTTCAAGTCCTGGTTGCTCCACGTCTGATCTAGCTCCTTCCAAATGTACCTGGGAAGGCAGCAGCAGATGGCAGTGGGAGATCTAGAGGGAGTTCCAGGTTCCTGGCTTCAGCCCTGGCTAGCCCTGGCTGTTACAGCCATTTGGGAACTAAACCAGTGGAAAGAAAATATTTCTCTCTCTCTCTCCCCCTCCCTCCCTTTCTTTCTCCCACCGCTCCCTCCCTCCCTCCCTCTCTCTCTCTGTAACTGTGCCTTTCAAAGAAATAAAATAAATATTAAAAAAAATTTCTGGTAGGCCAGTCTGGTGGTGATGGGTTTCCTCAGACTCTTCTTGTGTGAAACACTTTTTTCTCAGTTTCTTAAGGATGGCTTTGCTGAGTATGATATTCTAGGCTGGCAATTTTTTTCTTTCAGCACCTTGAATATATGAGAGTACTTCAAATATTCATGGAAAATAGAATGAAAAGATAACAGTTTTGTTGCAAAAAATGAAGTCCATACAGCTTTATCATGATATACGTTTTCCATGACTGTTTTTGTTGTTGTTGTTGTTGTTGACAGGCAGAGTGGACAGTGAGAGAGAGAGAGAGAGAGAGAGAAAGGTCTTCCTTTGCCATTGGTTCACCCTCCAATGGCCGCTGCGGCCGGCGCGCTGCGGCCGGCACACCGTGTTGATCCGATGGCAGGAGCCAGGTGCTTCTCCTGGTCTCCCATGGGGTGCAGGGACCAAGCACTTGGGCCATCCTCCACTGCCTTACCTGGCCACAGCAGAGAGAGCTGGCCTGGAAGAGGGGCAACTGGGAAAGAATCCGGCGCCCCGACCGGGACTAGAACCCGGTGTGCCCGCGCCACTAGGTGGAGGATTAGCCTATTGAACCGTGGCGCCGGCTCTGCTTTTATTTTTAAAATATTTGTCATTTATGTATTTGAAAGGCAGAGTTACAAAGAGAGAGGGAGGGAGAGGCAGAAAGATCTTTCATCTGCTGGTTCACACCCCAAATGGCCACAATGGCCGGAGCTGGGCAGATCAAAAGCTGGGAGCCAGAAGCTTTGTCTGGGTCTCCCATGAGGGTGCAAGGGCCTTAGCACTTGGGCCATCTTCTGCTACTTTCCCAGGCTCATTAATAGGGAAGTAGATCAGAAGTAGAACAGCCAGGACTCAAACCAGTGTCCATATGGGATGCCTTTGCTTTTTGACAGTTTGATTTTAATATGCTTTAGAAAGGACCTCTTGAGTTGAATTTCCTTGGGGTCCTTTGAGATTAGTGGATCTGGGTATGCATATCTCTTCCAAGACTTGGGAGTAGTTTTCAACGGTTATTTCATTAAATAAACTTTCTGTGCCTTTCTCCATCTCTTCTCTGACACTTCCATAATATAAATATTTGTTCTCTTAATGGTGTCCCTTAAACCCCAGAGACTTACTCCAATTCATCCTTTTCTTCCTTTTTTTCCCTTCAAGTATTTCAGAAGACCTGGGTTCAAGTTTATAAATTCTGTCTTCTGGCCAGCACTGCGGCTCACTTGGCTAATCCTCTGCCTGCAGTGCTGGCACCCCGGGTTCTAGTTCCAGTTGGGGCACTGGATTCTGTCCCGGTGGCTCCTCTTCCAGTCCAGCTCTCTGCTGTGGCCCAGAAAGGCAGTAGAGGATGGCCCAAGTGGTTGGGCCCTGCACCCACATGGGAGACCAGGAGAAGCACCTGGCTCCTGGTTTCAGATCGGTGCAGCACGCCAGCCATAGCAGCCATTTGGGGGGTGAACCAAGGGAAAAGGAAACCTTTCTCTCTGTCTCTCTCTCTCTAACTCTGCCTGTCAAAAAAAAAAATCTGTCTTCTGCTTGATTTAGTCTTCAGTTGAAGCTGTCAATTATATTTTGGTTTGGTTCTTTCCTTGTATCTCTTTGTTGGATTTCTGATTCAATCGCTTCTTGGCCTTTTGGTTAAGATCAAGTGAATTGCTGATTCAGATCATGAATTCTGAGCCGGCGCCGTGGCTCAATAGGCTAATCCTCCACCTTGCGGCGCCGGCACACCGGGTTCGAGTCCCGGTTGGGGCGCCGGATTCTGTCCCGGTTGCCCCTCTTCCAGGCCAGCTCTCTGCTATGGCCAGGGAGTGCAGTGGAGGATGGCCCAGGTGCTTGGGCCCTGCACCCCATGGGAGACCAGGAAAAGCACCTGGCTCCTGGCTCCTGCCAGGATCAGCGCGGTGCGCCGGCTGCAGCGGCGGCCATTGGAGGGTGAACCAACGGCAAAAAGGAAGACCTTTCTCTCTGTCTCTCTCTCTCACTGTCCACTCTGCCTGTCAAAAAAAAAAAAAAAAAAAAAAAAAAAAAAAAAAAAAGCAGATCATGAATTCTTCTCCTGATTTAGTTAAATTGTCTATCTCTATTCACCTGTATCTCACTGAGTTTCCTGAAGAGCAGGTAATTGATAAATTTATAAATTTCCATTTTTAAAGATTTATTTTTATTTATTTGAAAGAGTTACAGAGAGAGCACTTCCATCTGCTGGTTCACTCACAAATTTTTTGTAACAGCCAGGGCTGGGACAGATAAAAATCAGGCATCTGGAATTCTATATAGTCTCCCATGTGGGTGTGCTGCCTTCCCAGTCACATTAGCAGGGAGCTGGATTGGAAGTGGAGCAGGTGGGAGGACGTGTGCTTATATGGGATGCCATTGTTGCAGGTAGTGGCTTAACCTGCTATGTCACAATGCTGGCCCCATAAATTTCCATTTCTTTAGAGGGTCAGTTACTGCAGAGTTGTTTTATTTCTTTGGTGGTGACAGTTTCTCTGCTTGTTCATGTTTCTTGTATCCTTGTAGAGATATCTTTACATCTGATAGGGTAGTTGCTTCTTCCAATTTTATAAAGTGGTTTTAATAAGAATAGACTTTTATCTGCATATGTGTACGCTGTTGTTTGGGTAGGAGCCCACTGACTTTGGTTCTGGATAGATGCAGCATTGAAGTCTCCATGCAATCTCTTCAACTATTGTCAATGTCAGGAATATCAGCAATTGCCTTTTGGCTTAAGCTGCAGGAATGTGTGTGGTCCGTTGGCTTATGTACTGCCCTCATGGGTATTAGACCTCTAGAAACTCTGTGTATTGTTATCTGGGAGTGATATGTGTTCTGGATCACACACTGGCACAGGACATGTGTGGAGCTGGTCAGCTACCACTTCTTATATAGTGCTCTCCTGGAGGTGGCTGGTGATCTGGCTTGTGGGGGTGGAATATGGGGCTGATGAGCCTGGTATAATAGTGGGATCTCAGGTATGGAGCAATGGAAAGGTTCCTGGTGCCCAGAGCAGGATGCACTCTAGCCTCGGCTCTAATTTCAAGATAGCTCCAGCCTTGTGGCACAGCAGGGTAAACCACTGCCTGGAACACGGACATCCCATGTCAGCAGAGCACCCATGTGATTCCCAACTACTCTGCTTCCAATGCCTAATTATGTGACTGAGAACCAACAGATGATGAGTCAAGCACTTGAGCTCCTGCCACCTAAGTTGAAGACCCAGATGGAGTTCTTGGCTTCTGGCTTCAGCCTGACTCAGCCCCAGGAGCTGCAGCCACTTGGGGAGTAAACCAGCAGGTCAATCAATCAATCAATCAATCTCTCTCTCTCTCTCTCCATCCTTACAGTAAATAAATAAATAAACAAACAAATCTTAAAAAAAAAAAAATAGATGGCCCCAGGTGACAGACTGGGTCATGGAATCGAGAGGGAAGTAGAGGAAACAATACGTGCGCCTTCTCTGGAGCGATGAATCCCGTGGGAACTCCTAGAGGCTCCCTGAACCGGGCTCAGGGCCTGCGAGGCTTGCAAGATTCTTTATGAGCAAAAACTACAGAATCCATGGTGTTAGTGGGGGCAAAGAGGGGGCTTCTTGATTCCCTGTTGCCACAGTCGAAAGTCCCTCTCGATTTTAAGAAGATGTCGCATTACCTGGGTGTTTCACTTCCGTTTCTATGCAGCCTGCCTGAGTCTCTGTGTTCCAGTCTCTACCACTCCCCTGCTGTACTCCAGGACTCTCTTTAAGAAATTCTAGGCCAGCGTCACAGCTCAATAGGCTAATCCTCTGCCTGTGGCGCCGGCACACCGGGTTCTAGTCCCAGTTGGGGCGCCGGATTCTATCCCGGTGGCTCCTCTTCCAGTCCAGCTCTCTGCTATGGCCCAGGAGTGCAGTGGAGGATGGCCCAAGTCCTTGGGCCCTGCACCCGCATGGGAGACCAGGAGAAGCACCTGGCTCCTGGCTTCGGATCAGCGTGGTACGCCGGCCGCAGCGCGCTGGCCGCGATGGCCATTGGAGGGTGAACCAACAGCAAAAGGAAGACCTTTCTCTCTGTCTCTCTCTCTCACTGTCCACTCTGCCTGTCAAAAAAAAAAAAAATCTCTCTCTCTCTCCAAATCAGCCTTTCAAATACATGAATGAATTTTTTAAAAATGTACTTATTTATTTGAAAGGCAGAGTTACAGAGAGAGAGAGGGAGGGAGGGAAAGAGGGAGGGAGGGAGGGAAGGATCAATCAACCTTCCATTTGCTAATTCACATCCAAATGCCCACAACATCTGGTGCTGGGCCAGACCAAAGGCAGGAGCCAGGAACTCAACCTAGGCCTCCTATGTGGGTGACAGGGACTCAGGTACTTGAGCCATCACCTGCTGCACCCCAGGATGTGCATCAGCAGGAAGCCAGAGTCAGAAGCGGAGCCAGGACACAAACCCAAGAACTTTAATAAGGGGTGATATAGACATCACAAGCAATATCTTAGCTGCTGCACCAAATACATGGCCAATCTATTCTGCTTTTTATTTTTTGTTATTGTGGAGGTATAATAGTTTTTTATAAGTACTAGACAATATAAGTAGATAAGAACATTTGTCTATTCCAGATATTTATTATGACAGATTGACACTCCAGATGTGTCAGTGAACAGAACAAAATCCCAGCTCATGTGAAGTTTATATCCTAGTGGAAGGAGGAAGACCATACCTAAGTAAACCAAATATATACCATCTGTATTAGTAAGCTTTTCTTTATTATAACTAGATACCCAAGATAAGCTACTTATGAAGAAAGGAGGTTTACTTAGGCTCCTGGTTTTAGAGGGTCATAGTCCAAGACCAAGTGGCCCCACTGGTCTGGCATCTGATGAGGGTGGTGGATGGTGGAGGCATGCAAAGGATCACAAGGTGAGCAAGGAAGCAGAGAGACAGGGAACACATCCATCTATGACTGTATGGTCTCCCCATAAAACCACCATGAGAGGCCAGCTTTGTGGTGCAGCGGGTTATGCCAGCACCTGCAAAACCCACATCCCATATGACTGCCAGGTCAAGTTCCGGCTGCTCCACTACAGACCATCTCCCTGGTAATGCACCTGGAAAAGCAGCCAGAAAATGGCCCAAGTCCTTGGGACCCTGCCACCTATATAGGAGACCCAGATGGAGTTCCAGGCTCTGGTTTCGGTCTGGCCCAGCCCGGGCCATTACAGCGGTTTGGGGAGTGAATCAGCAAATGGCAGATCACTCTATCTATCCCTCTTTCTCTCTGTAACTGTGCCTTTCAAATCAATTAAGCAAGCAATCAATCTTAAAAAACAAACCAAAAAGTCACCATGAGTTGATCATAAGCGCTCACCCCAGAGACCTAATTCAATGACCCTACCTTAATCCTTTAACATTAATCCATTCATCATTAACATGAGATCTGGAGACCAAGCCTTTGACACAGGAGATTTTATGGAAACCCAAACTAATATCTAGACTATGGCACTGCCATTGATGCATACAAAAGAGAAGGAAAATTCGCAAGAGTCTTGTCCTTGAGAAGAGAGGGGATCTAGTTCATAAGTGGAGGCATTAGCCTTAGAAATATGGACAGTTCATCAACAGCAACAAGAGACAAGCAGTGTCTGTGTACAGATTGGTGGGGAGATATGACTTGGGGGCTTGTAAAAGTTTTTCTACAGGGGTTTCTATTTTCTCAGAGAAATGGGAAGCAAGTCATCCAATGAAAACAGAGGATGAAAAACACGTTGGAAGCTTGAAAAAAAGGGGATATGGTATGAAACAATTTAGTAGAATGAAGAAAATTTATGGGGCTGGTGTTGCAGCACAACGGGTTAAGCCACTGCCTGCAATGCTGGCATCCCATGTGAGCACTGGTTCAAGTCCCGGCTGCTCCACTTCCAATTCAGCTCCCTGCTTCTGAGCCTGGGAAAGCAGTGAAAGATGGCCCAGGTCCTTGGGCCCCTGCCATCATATAGGAGACCCAGATGGAGTTCCAGGCTCCTGGCCCTGGCTGTTGCAGCCATTTGGGGAATGAACCAGCAGATAGATAATAGATAGATAGATAGATAGATAGATAGATAGATAATAGATGATAGATTCTCTCTCTCTCTCTCTCTCTCTCTCTCTATTTCTGCCTTTCAAATAAATAATCTTTTTTCAAAATATGGATTAGAATTGTATTCAGGCTGGCGCCACGGCTCACTAGGCTAATCCTCCACCTTGTGGCGCTGGCACACTGGGTTCTAGTCCCCGTCGGGGTGCCGGATTCTGTCCCGGTTGCCCCTCTTCCAGGCCAGCTCTCTGCTGTGGCCAGGGAAGTACAGTGGAGGATGGCCCAAGTGCTTGGTCCCTGCACCCCATGGGAGACCAGGAGAAGTACCTGGCTCCTGCCATCGGATCAGCATGGTGCACCAGCCGCAGTGCGCCGGCCGCGGCGGCCATTGGAGGGTGGGAGGGTGAACCAACAGCAAAGGAAGACCTTTCTCTCTGTCTCTCTCTCTCACTGTCTACTCTGCCTGTCAAAAAATTTAAAAAAAAAAAGAAGAAGAAGAATTGTATTTGACCATGGTTGTGATTTTTGCCAGAGAGGGCAGAAGAGTTAGGATGTAAGCTGTGCCGAGTTCAAATGATCAGTATTGACTAGCTGCCATTTTAGTGAGTCTTCCCTTCTGTGAGGAGCATTGCTTAGTGTCTTACTTGCATTATCTCTGCCACTGTTACTAGTTACGAGATGTTGGCTCTTCATTATACTCCCTCTGAGGCTGCTCGGATCTTCCAGAAAGACAGCAAGGCCAGAAAGCAGGCTGAAAATGGTTCTCTGCATGACCACAGTTCCAGGCCAGTTCCCCTAAGACGCGTGGAGTGAGCTCGCTGTGAGCCTCACTGCCTGTTCTGCTCAGTCCAGGTTTTCTCTCAGGCTGTGACATTCACCAGGCAGCAAATAGGCACAACAAGGCAGATGTGTGATGGCCCATAAAAGGTCACAGAGGGGCAGGTGTTGTGGAGTGCTGGGGGAAGCCAACTCTGCCCATGTCAGAGGAGTACCCTCTCAAGTCCAAGCTACTCAGCTTCTAATCCAGCTTCCTGGAAGGCAGCAGATGATGGCTCAAATGTCTGGACCCCTGCCACGCACGTGGGAGACCCGGATGGAGTTCCAGGCTCCTGGCTTCAGGCTTTTCCCCTGGATATTGTGGGCATTTGGGGAGTGAACCAGTGGGTAAAATCTCTCTCTCTCTCTCTGCTTTCAAATTAATGAAAATAAACATTAAAAAGTTCATGAAAATGCATAATATGAAAACTATACATGGATTTCAAAATGTTTTTGGCACCCAAATAAATTTATCTTCTAATTCCATTTTCCATTAACTTTTTGGAGTACCCCCATATGCTTACATGATTTATTAATTTCAGTGACCATGCTATAGGCCTCAAGAAAAAAGTTCTTAAACACACAGGTTTAGATTTAAATATACACACAAAACCAAAAATCTCTCCCTTCTTGATCTCTTATTTGGCTCCAGCTGAGTTTCTGCCAATATTAAGGCAGTATATTTGATATGAGTCCTACCTTTCTCTTTTATTTTGTTCCTCCTATCATATTCTATGATGTGGTGGAATGAGAAGGCCATGCCAAGATGGCTGCTGGCAAGCAAGCATCAGTTACTCAGGAATGGCTTCGAGACCCCCTGAGAAACCACCTGGCAACAGGCTGTGATTGGTTAGGGCATAAACTTCCCCTTGAACAGATTGGCTGTCTCGGCTATATAAGCTGCTGTACCAACTGAAATAAACGAGTCTGTGGGCTGCTCACCTCTGGCCTGCTTTCACCTGACTCCCGGTGTCTGTGTGGTGACTCCACGCCTCTTGCCCTCACTGCACTCCTCCTCTCAGAACGAATCCACAGCAACAATATGATTCTCTCTTCTCTCTCTCTCTCTCTCTCTCATTTGATATATGAGAAAACTGAGAATCAGAAGACCAGAAACAACCTCCTAAATCCAAACACTGCTAAAGTACATTTTGGATTTGAACCATATATTTCTATTTCCTTTAATTTTTTTAAGATTTATTTATTTATTTGAAAGGCAGAGTTACAGAGAGATGTCTGCTATCCATGGGTTCACTCCCCAAATGGCAACAAGGACCAGGGCTGGGCCAGACTGTAAACAGGAGCCAGGAACTTCTTTCAGGTCTCCCACATGGGGTACAGGCACATTATCAGGGAGCTGAATCAGAAGAGTAGCCAGGACTTGAACCAGGGCCCATATGGGATGCCTGCATCACTCCACCATGCAGGTCCCCAGATGTTTCTACACTTTCTATACTGTCGTGGTTATTTTGTTTCAATTTGCTTGGTTAATGGGGACCCGGTGTGTCCTCAGGGTCATCAAGGTGTTTCAGAAGGAGATGAGCATTTGAGCTGTAGGCCGAGTAGAACAGACTGCTCTCCCAGCATGAATGAGCCTCCTTCAGAGCACCCACGGCCTGAATTAAATGGTCTGGAGGAAGGGAAATTCATTCTCCGTGCCTTGCTGCTTGTGCTGCGGCTCCAGGTTGTCCTGTCCTTCGAATGGTACTTAGGCAGTCTGTGCACCTGGTTCCTAGGCCTTTGGCCTGAACAAGATTACACCATTGCTCTCTGTCTTGGGCCTTTGGTTTGGGCTACAACTCACTCCCTGAATTCTCCTGGTTTTCAGTCGTTGGAACATGCATGGACGTAGACCAGCAACTTTCCCAAGTCTCCAGGTTGCAGAAAGCAGGCCATGGGGTTTGTCAGCTTCTGAAATCATATGAGCCAACACTTTATAATAAATCTCTTTACATATAAACACACACACACACTTAAAAATGTATGGGGTGGGGGCAGTGTTGTGGTGTGGTGGGTTAAGCTGGCTTGTATCACATGTATACTGTATTGGAGAGCCAGTTCAAGTCCCAAACGCTCCACTTCCAATCAAGATCCCTGCCAACACTCCTGGGAAAACAGTAGGTGAAGACCCAAATAGTTGGGTTCCTGCCGCCTGCATGGGAAACCTGGTTGGAGTTCCTGGCTCCTGGCTTTGGCCTAGTCCAGGCCTGACTGTTAAAGGCATTTGAGGAGTGAACCAGTGCATGGAAGATTTCTCTATCTCTGATGTTCTGACTTTCAAACATTTTTTTTTTAATTCCCACAAGTTCCTAGAAGGGGCAAGCATTTGGCCTGGCAGTTAAGATGCCAGCTGGGAGGCCTGCATCCTATTTCCAGGGTGCCTGGTTTGTGTCCCCAGCTCCATTCTCCATTCCAGCTTCTTGCTAATATGTACCCTGAGAGAGAGAGAGCAGGTGATGGCTCAAGTAGTTGGGTCCCTGCCACCCACATGGGACCTGAATTGAGTTCCTGGCTCCCGGCTTTGACCTGGCCAGTGCCAGCTGTTCTGGGCACCTGGGGAGTGAACCAGTGGATGGGAGAGAGAGAGAGATCTTCCATAAACTGGTTCATTTGCCCAAATGGCTCAATGACCCAGGCTGGGCAACGCTGAAGCCTGGAGCCTGGAACTCCATCCAGGTCTCCCGCATGGGTGACAGGGCCCAGGTACTTAAGTCATTTTTGCTACTTTCCCAGGTGCATTATGGGGAAGCTGGATTGGAAGTGGAGCAGCTGGGATTCAAACCTTCTTTTTTTTTTTTTTTTTTTTTTTTTTTTTTGACAGGCAGAGTGGACAGTGAGAAAGTTCTTCCTTTGCCATTGGTTCACCCTCCAATGGCCGGTACAGCCGGCGCGCTGCGGCCAGCACACCGCGCTGATCCGATGGCAGGAGCCAGGTGCTTCTCCTGGTCTCCCATGGGGTGCAGGGCCCAAGCACTTGGGCCATCCTCCACTGCACTCCCAGGCCACAGCAGAGAGCTGGCCTGGAAGAGGGGCAACCGGGACAGAATCCGGTGCCCCAACTGGGACTAGAACCCGGTGGGCCGGCGCCGCAGGCAGAGGATTAGCCTATTGAGCCACGGTGCCGGCCCAAACCTGCATTCTGATAGGAGATGCCAGTGTCACAAGCAGCAGCATAACTTACTATACTAAAACACTGGCCCCTAAACTTAACTTTTAATTTTATTTTCCATACATTTTTGAAGCCTAACACATGTACTTTAAAAAAAGATGATTGAGGCGCCAGCACTGTGGCACAGCAGGTTAAAGCCACAGCCTGCAGTGCCGGCATCCCATATGGGTGCTGGTTTGAGTTCCAGTTGCTCCACTTCCGATCCAGCTCCCTGCTAATGTGCCTGGGAAAACAGTGGAAGACGGCCCAAGTCCTTGGGCCCCTGCACCCATGTGGAGTCCCAGAAGAAGCTCCTGGCTCCCAGCTTTGGCCTGGCCCAGCCCTGGGTCGTTGCAGCCATTTGGGGAGTAAACCAGCAGATAGACAGTCTCTTTGTCTCTCCTTCTCTCTTTGTCACTCTTCCTTTCAAATAAATAATTTTTTAATAAAAAGATGATTGAACCTGTAAAGCAGTGGAATTTAAAACATTATGACATTTCTGTGGGACTAGACAGCTGCTTGGACCACACTGATAAGGGAATGTAGTATTTCATGAGAGCACCTGGATTAGGAAAGATTATTTTGCTCATGTATGACAGAAGCAATTCCAAGTAGCTTAAGCTAAAGATTTATGATTCAAGTGAATCTTTAAGTTCAATTCGTGCAGACCCTGGAACAGTGGGGAAAGGAGATCACCACAACTATTTCTTTTGCTCACTGGGCTTTGCTTTTTCTTCTGTATTCGTTTCATTTTCAAGGAGTTCTTTCCATGTGGTGGAAAGGGTGACGCTGGCATCTGGCCTTTTCCCTCCTACATGGTGCTCATTACAGGGTCCGTTTCTTTTCTTTCCTTTTTTTTTTTTTTTTTTTTTTTTGACAGGCAGAGTTAGTGAGAGAAAGAGGCAGAGAGAAAGGTCTTCCTTTTCTGTTGGTTCACCCCCCGAATGGCCGCTACGGCCAGCGCATTGCATCCAGCACACTGCGCCAATTCAAAGCCCGGAGCCAGGTGCTTCCTCCTGGTCTCCCATGGGGTGCAGGGCCCAAGCACTTGGGCCATCCTCCACTGCACTCCTGGCCACAGCAGAGAGCTGGCCTGGAAGAGGGGCAACCGGGACAGAATCCGGCACCCGACCAGGACTAGAACCCATTTCACAACCCAAGTGCACTTCCTCTTCTCTAACCACCTTCCTTTTTCTTTCTTCCTTTCTTTCTTCCTTCCTTCCTTTCTTCCTTTCTTTCTTTCTTTCTTTCTTTCTTTCTTTCTTTCTTTCTTTCTTTCTTTCTTTCTTTCTTTTTATTTATTTATTCTAAAGGCAGAGTTAATTGAGGGAGCAATGGAGGGAGCTCTTCACTCCTCAGATGGTCGCAACGCCCAGGGTGGGACCAGGAGCCAGGAGCTTCATCCAGGTCTCCATGTGAGTAGTAAGGGCCCAAGCTCTTGGGCCATAAATAAGTAAATATTTTTAAAGAAAGACTTACTTATTTATTTGAAAGACAGAGTTACAGAGAGGCAGAGGCAGAGAGAAAGAGGTCACTCCCCAAATGGTCGCAATGGCCAGAGCTGGGCTGATACGGAGCCAGGATCCTGGAGCTTCTTCCAGGTCTCCCACGTGGGTGCAGGGGCCCAAGGACTTGGGCCATCTTCTACTGCTTTCCCAGGCCACAGCAGGGAGCTGGATTGAAATAGAAGCAGCTGGGACTCAAACTGGCACCCATATGGGATGCGGGTGCCGCAGGTGGTGGCTTTACCTGCTACACCACAGCACCAGCCTCTTGATATTGTTTATTTTAAAAGAATATTTATTGAATTTACTTGAAAACAATGATGTTTTCTTTTTAAAATGTTTTTTAAAGATTTATTTATTTACATACTCGAAAGGCAGAGTGACACACAGAGAGAGAAAGAGAACAAGAGAGAAAATGGTCTTCCATCTGCTGGTACATTCCCCAAGTGTTTGCAATGGCTGGGGCTGGTCCAGGCCAAAGCCAGGAGCCAGGAACACCATCCTGGTCTCCAACTTGGGCCATCATACCCTGCACAAGCCCCTGAGCCGTCATCCACTACTTTCCTGGGCACGTTAGCAGGAAACTGGATCAGAAGCAGAGCGGCCAGGACTTGAAATGGAGTCACAATGTGGGAGGCTGGCATCACAAGCAGTGGCTTAATCCACCATGCCCCGTGTCACCCCAGGACATTGCAGAGGCTGAAGTAAGGTGCAGGACTGACAGCAGGACTTACTTACAGTGAGGGGGTGAGTCTACAAGGAGCGATGTTTGCCGTGAGGAGGCCGGAGAGCTGCCCAAAAGGAGAGAGCCAGCACGCAGGCGGGGGCTTGACCCGCTTTGCCACAGTGCTGGCCCACTCTCTCCTTAGAGCCGTGACTGCTGGGTAGGTGTTGGGCGCAGTGCTTGAGAGGCCCACATCCAACAACAGGCTTGGGTCCTGGCTACTCTGCTGCAGATCCAGCAGAGGATGAATCAAGTACTTGGGTCCCTGCCATCCACTGGGGAGATCTGCATTGAGTTCTGGGCTCCTGGCTTCAGCTTGGTCCAACCAGGCATTTGGGGAGTGAATTGGGTAGATGGAAGATCTCTGTCCCCCTCTCTGGCTCTCTGCCTTTCAAACAAATAAAAAGATCATTAAAAATAATAATAATAAAGCCATTGTGGGCCCCACTCCCATGGCCTCATCTAACCCTACTTGCTTCCCAAGGCACCACCTCCAAACACCATAGACATATGAATTCGCGGATAAGATTTCCAACAGACAAGTTTTCGGGGGGACATATTCAGATGACAGCAATAACTTTTTTTTTTTTTTTTTTTTTTTTTTACAGGCAGAGTGCACAGTGAGAGAGAGAGACAGAGAGAAAGGTCTTCCTTTGCCGTTGGTTCACCCTCCAATGGCCGCCGCGGCCGGCACACTGCGACCGGCGCACCATGCTGATCCGAAGCCAGGAGCCAGGTACTTCTCCTGGTCTCCCATGGGGTGTAGGGCCCAAGGACTTGGGCCATCCTCCACTGCACTCCCGGGCCACAGCAGAGAGCTGGCCTGGAAGAGGGGCAACCAGGACAGAATCTGGCACCCCGACCGGGATTAGAACCCGGTGTGCTGGCGCCGCAAGGCGGAAGATTAGCCTAGTGAGCCACGGCACCGGCCAGCAATAACTTTCTGTGTAAAGAAATACTAGCCTAGGGGCCAATGCCTTGGCATAGGGGATAAAGCCACCTCCAGCAGTGCCGGCATCTCATATGGGCACGTTTTGAGTTCTAGCCACTCCACTTCCAATCCAGCTCCCTGTTAATGTGCCTGGGAAAGCAGTGGAAGACGGCCCAAGTGCTTGGGCCCCTGCACCCATGTGGGAGACCAGGAAGAAGCTCCTGGCTCTTGGTTTCAATCTGGCCCAGCTGCAGCTGTTGTGGCCATTTGGGGAGTAAGCTGGCAGAAGGGAGATTCTCTCTCTCTCTCTCTCTCTCTCTCTCTCTCTCTCTCTCTCTCTCTCCCCCTCTCTCTCTGTAACTGTGCCTTTCAAATAAATCTCTTTTAAAAAAAGAAAGAAAGGGGCCGGTGCTGTGGCATAGCAGGTAAAGCCGCCGCCTGCAGTGCCGGCATCCCATATGGGCACCAGTTCAAGTCCCAGCTGCTCCACTTCCCATCCAGCTCTCTGCTATGGCCTGGGAAAGCGTAGAAGATGGTCCAAGGCCTTGGGGCCCTACATCCACATGGGAGACCCAGAAGAAGCTCCTGGCTCCTGGCTTTGGATCAGTGCAGCTCCAGCCGTTGTGGCCATCTGGGGAGTGAACCAGCAGATGGAAGATGATCTCCCTCGCTCCCTCCCTCCCTCTCTCTCTCTCTCTGCCTCTCTTCTTTCTTTGTGTAACTCTGACTTTCAAATGAATAAATAAATCTTTAAAAAAAAATCCTATACAAAGGAACAGAGATTCAGAAAGTTAAAGTCACAAAGTTAGTAAATGCGGAACCGAGGCCAGAATGTGTGCTCTGATTTCTAGGCTAGGACATCTTTCTCTTTTTTTTTCTTTAAGATTTATTTTTTTACTTGAAAAAGGCATTTAAAGTCTTTAAAAATATCAAATTTATTTTATGAATATATATATATTAAAATGTGAGAAAAAAATGATATGAGAGGCAGAGAGACACACACAAATATAGAGACAGAGAGGGAGCCCTGTTTATAATCTATAGAATGTAAAATTGTTTACAAAGTCATTTCACCTCTTTGATTTCATGATACTACTTCTTACGCTGTTATCTTGAATGGTAGCCGTAATAAATACTATCATAAATTGTTCATTGATTAGGACTAGTCGGCACAGAGTGTAGGGGAAAGAACGGAGATCTCTCTGGCACCACAGGAAGAGCTGAGTACCACACCCAGGCTATGAAAGAAGTAACCAAGGGGATTAGACATAAAAAGACGAATCCGTGTAGCCCAACATCTTGGTGGTTCAACTGGGAATGTGAAGCGGAAGTTGGATCTATACCAAAGAATCAAAACCAGAATGACCCTTGGGGGAATAAAGAGGAGTGAGTAGCGTGAAAGGCAAAGCTTCGGGAACACACTGCAGAGGTGATGTGCTCACCAGGTAGGGTAAGAGCACAAGGGAGCTTTGGATTTTGGTATGGAAAAAAAAAAAAAAACAAAACGAATTCCTCAAAGGCAACAGAATATAATATGTTATTTGCAGTCTTCAGCATAAACTGTGGAAAACTAACTTGCTCTTCTCCTACAACTTTTTTTTTTTAAAGATTTATTTATTTATTTGAAAGTCAGAGTTACACAGAGAGAGGAGAGGTAGAGAGAGAGACAGAGAGAGGTCTTCCATCCATTGGTTCACTCCCCAGTTGGCAGCATGGCCAGAGCTGAGCCAATACGAAGCCAGAAGCCAGGAGCTTCTTCCAGGACTCGCACGCGGGTGCAGGAGCTTAAGGACTTGGACCATCTTCCACTGCTTTCCTGGGCTACAGCAGAGAGCTGGATTGAAAGTGGAGCAGCCGGGACTTGAACTGGCACCCATAGGGGATGCCGGCACTGCAGGCAGCAGCTTTACCCACTATGCCACAGTGCTGGCTCCATGTATTCCTTCGAATTACATGGTGCTATGGTCTGCCTGTGGCTGGTTCTCCCGAACTCATGCTAAAGCTGACTCCCTAAAGTCATTTAGGAGACAGAAACTCAACTATGGCACTTAGGGCACAGCCCCCAAGATTAATCCTGCTGCTTTACCAGCTGAGGGACAGTCACAGACACACTCCCCGTCTCTTGCCACATGATGCTCCACACCACCCTGGGACCCTACCAGAAGGAGGCCAGATCAGGCCCCGAGACCTTGGACTTCCAAGCTGGGAACCAAAACAAACCTCTTGTCTTTAGAGGTAGTCTGCCTCAGGTGTTTTCTTACAGTAATGATAAACAGACAGTCCACAGTATCGATAGGGCAACTGGCTGAGAAAAAGGAGAGAGATGGCCAGCGCCGCGGCTCAATAGGCTAATCCTCCGCCTGTGGCACCGGCACACCGGGTTCTAGTCCCGGTCGGGGCGCCAGCCCCATATAAAAGTCTTTGTGTGACTGGCCCCTACTCCCAGATTCACGGCTTCTTTGTTGACCAGGGAGATGGCACTAGACCCAGCAAGGCAGCATCTCAGACATGTGGAAAGAGATGTTTCGATCCCTAAAATACTGAGAGAAAAGGCCAGAGAGAGCCAGGGGCTGACACTGATACAGCAGGTAAAGCAACTGCCTGCCATGCTGGCATCCCATATGGATGCTGGTTCAAGTCCTGGCTGCTCCACTTCCGATCCAGCACCCTTCTAATGGCCTGAGGAAAGTGGCAGAAGATGACCCAAGTGCTTGGGCCCCTGGCACCCGCATGGGAGGCCCAGAAAAGGCTCCTGGTTCCTGGCTTCAGTCCGGCCCAGCACTGGCCATTGCAGCCACTTGGGGAGTGAACCAGCAGATGGAAGAGCACTGTCTTCCTCTCTTAACTCTGCCTTTCAGATAAATAAAATAAATCTTTTTAAAATTATCAAATGTTACAAGGACTCTGAAATCCTTATAGTAAAATGTCAGAAAGAAAATTCTCCATTGAAAAAATGTCTGCTTATCATAATGAATCCCCTTTGCACAGCTGCCAGGCCTCTCCGGGGTGGTGGGCTGCCCCCATTGCACCTCCCTGCCCACAAGGTTTCTGAGTTCCAGTTTCTCCATATCCTTGCCAATATTTGCTTTCTTTAAGATTTATTTTATTTATATGAAAGGCAGAGTTACAGGGAGAGAGAGAGAGTCGTCCATCTGCTGGTTCACTCCCCAAATGGCTGCAACTACCAGTTAGGAGCCAGAAGTTTCTTCTGGGTCTCCCACATAGGTGCAGGGGCCCAAGGACTTGACCATCTTCCACTCCTTCCCAGGTACATTAGCAGAGAGCTGGACTGGAAGTGGAGCAGCTGGGACTCGAACCAGTGCCCATATGGGATGCAGCACTGCAGGCCCGGGCTTTAACCCACTGTGCCAGAGCATCGCCCCTCCCCACTCTGACTTTTGAATCTAGACTTTCTAGTAGATATGAAGGAGAATTTCGTTCTACTTTTGATTTGCATCTCCCTAATGACTAATTATGTTGAGCATCTTTCCATGTGCCTATTAGCTTGTTGAACACCTTCCTTGGAGAAATACGTTTCACTCCTCTGCCTATTTTTAATTGGCCTATTTGGTTTATTACTGGGTTGTAAATACTTGTTACATATTCTGGGTACAAATCTCTTATCAGATACATGGTATGCAAATATTTTCTCCCAATTTTGGGTTGACTTACAGTCTGTGTGTGTGTTTTATTTGAGAGGCAGAGTTAGAGAGAGAGGAAGACAGACCCTCCATCTGCTGGCTCACTCCCCAGATGGCCACAATGGCCAGAACTGGGCTGGTCTGAAGCCAGGAGCCAGAAGCCAGAAGCCAGTAGCTTCCTCTGGGTCTCCCGTGTGGGCGCAGGGGACTTGGGCCATCCTCTGCTTTCTCTGGTGCACTACCAGGCACCTGGATCAGAAGTGGAGCAGCCAGGACACCAACCAGTGCCTATATGGGAAGCCAGCACCACAGGTAACGGCTTTACCTGCTACAACACAGCGCCAGCCCCCATTCAATTTTTGGAACTGTGTGGAGAGGCTATAATGAGCTAATTTACATACGCATTCCCTCAGACTTCTTATCATAAGAACACTTAAAATCTCTTGGCAATTTGCAAGAATGGATCTTTTGAACTGAGATCTGTACCATTTGACCACCGACTCTCCATAACCTTGCTCCCGGTCTCCTTCACGGGGCTCTTGGCAGCACCTCTCTTTAATTTTGGTAAGCCCTATTTACTTCTGTTGCTCAAATCCATTTAGGCCCTCCCCTTTTCTTCTAAGCTTTATAATTTTTATTCTTATATTTCAGGCTTTGATCCATTTTGTGATTTTTTGAAATAGTGTGAGCTAAGGGTCCATTCATTCTCTTGCACAATGCTATACCCTGTTCACTTATAATTTTTTCCTGTCGGATGATTTTAGCACTGTCGTAATCAGCTGATTTTATGTGAGGGTTTATTTCTGAACTCACAATTCTATGCCATTAATCTATGTCTACCCTTGTGCCAGTACCAGAGCCTTGATTACTGATGTTTTGTATTGTTGAAACCGGCTACTCTGTTCTAAAGACGGTTTTGAGGACCAGCAAGTTAAGCCACTGCCTGCAATGCTGACAACTCAAAGGGGCACCAGTTCAAGCACTGGCTGCTCCCCTTTTCAGCCAGCCCTTTGCACACCACCTGGCAAAAGTGCAGACGGCTCACATGCTTGGGCCCCTGCCGCCTACAGATCCACATGGAGCTCCTGGCTCCTGGTTTCAGCTTGGCCCAGACCTGGCTGTTGTTTGCAACGATTTAGGGACTGAACCAGCAGATGAAAAATCTGACTGTGCTTTTACAATAAATAAACCTTAAAAAAATGTTTTGGTGGGGGGTGGCATTCTGGTGCAGCAAATAAGCTTTCACCTGTGACTCCCTCCAGCATCCCACATGGCCGCTCCACTTGCGATCCAGTTCCCTATTGCCCCTGGGAAAGCAGCGGCAGATAGCCTGGGTACTTGAGTCCCTGCCATCCACACGGACTTGAGTTCCAGGCTCCTGGCTTCGGCCTTGTCCAGCCCTTGACAGTGTTGCTACCTGGAGAGTGAACCAGCAAATCAAAGAGCTTTCTCTCCCTCTCTGTAACTCTTTTAAATAAAGGTTGTATGAGGCTACTTTAGGACGCTTGTAATGATCTTATAATCAGCTTATCAGTGTCAAATCAAGTGGGACTGAGTAGGAATACAGTAAGTCTTTCAACCCAAGGATGTGGCTTTTTCCTCCCATCATTTTTATCTTCTTCCTTTTCAGCTTTTTTTGAGTTAGAATCAGCTTTTTTACACTCACCCGTCTAGTTATTTGAAAGTGCTTTTTACTCTGTGCTACACACTGGAAACAAATGTTTTAAATGCAAAACATTACACATCATTTTGTTGAAAGGTTAACTTTGTCAGGTTGCAAGTTTTGAGCTTCTTAGACTTGTTCCCTGCTATCCCTGAGTGTTACTATCAACTCAGCATAACCCTACAGGACAATTTTTGCTTCAACTTCTTAGGAATGCCTCTCCTGCAACTCCCCATTCATTTCAGCAGTCAGGATCTTTATTACCCCCTATGAACTCAACGGTCAATTCAGAATCCTGTACCACCAACTAGAAAACCACCATACTTCCAATCACCCGCTTGGTCAGGAAACACTTTGTTCCCTGTTAATGGCTGATGATTTGAGAATACTGTGTACTTGCTTACGTACATCTTCTACCTTACAGCCTTAATAAAAATTGTTTATGAAACTGTAACCTAGATCAAGGAACTTGCCAGATAATGCAGCTGTACATTTATATTGATGCTCTATTATGCCTCTAACCATTAGATCACTTTTACCTTGAGAGATCCAGGCTTCGAAAGCTGGAAATCAGAAAAAAATAAATTGAACCAAGACACTGGACAAGAGGCTCAGCATGAGCCTATACACACACCTCCAGGGGTTGGCAACACCAGCAGCCCACGTTGGTGCCAGTTCTAGGTGCTCCACTGATCTAGCTCTCTAATGCACCTGGCCAAGCAGTGGAAGATGGCCCAAGTGATCCAGCCTCGGCCTCCACCATGAGAAACCAGGTTAAGTTCCAAGCTCCTGCCGTTGGCCTGGCCCAACCCCTGCAGCTGCAGCCATTTGGAGGGTAAAAATATTTCCAATTCTTTCAGTAAATGAATAAATCTTAAAAAAAAAAAAAAAAAAATAGTGCTTTCTGAAACTGCAGTTTTACTAATGGGGCCCTGAAATTAAAGCCATCACACACTAACCTTTTAGATAGGTCTTTGGATAGGTGCAGCTCTGGCTAATTTTCAGAATAAAAATACCCATGGGCCAGGCCATGTGACGTACAGAATGCTATCATGCCCGAAAACCAATCAAGGATGGGCATGCAGATCATATGCTGATTTTCAGAATAAAAATCACTGTGGTCCAGGCCATGTGGCATAGCAGGTAAAGCTGCCACCTGCAGTGCCAGCATCCCATTTGGGTACCAGTTCAAGTCCTAGTTGCTCCACTTCCACTCCAGCTCTCTGCTGATGTGCCTGGGAAAGCAGCAGAGCATGGCCCAAGTCCTTGGGCCTCTGCACCCACATGGGAGACCCAGAAGCTCCAGGCTCCTGCCTGATTGGCCCAGCTCTAGTTGTTGCAGCCATTTGGAGTATGAGCCAGCAGATGGAGGACCACCCTATCTCTCTGCTTCTCTTTCAAATAAATAACCTTTATATATATATAAACATGTATATAGAGAGAGCGCTGAATAGTTTATATAAAACAATATCTATGTCACCCAATACGTTGAATGCACATGGAAAATTGTAGAAAAGTCCTACTTTAAAACAAAAATAAAATATAGACAAATTTTAAAATGTCTTTATTATTAATGGCAAGACGTTGTTCATTCCTCCTTGCATTCTTCCTCGCTGGTTTTCTGGACACAGCTCACCTGATCCTGCCAACTGAAGAACATGGTAGGATTACTGCCCCGAAAGATGTGAAACAGTGATTTATCAAGTTCTCAAATTTAACATTACTTAGCAGCACCAAGTGAACTTGGCACTAAAGAATATTAATCAGGGGACATAGTATTAATGGTGATTCACACACTAGTAGTGTTACTTTTATACCACCCAAGAACACCTCTGAAGTAAGGATTATTCAACTTACTTAGACCTTTTGTCAGTCTAACAATCCGTAGCTCTCCTTAAATTGGCTCCTGCTGTATGTTCGAGAAATTTCTTATCCACCTGTAATTATAACATATTTTCATTAAAAATAGGTTACACGTAAATAGCATATACATTCTACTGACATTAACAACGTTTTGTTCGGACATGGCTTCCAATCAGTGACTTCATTTATATTTTTTGCTATATAATGCTTAGAAAAACCTGGCCCACAAAAGGTTATCTCCTCTTAGATTTTCCTCTACTGTTTACTGCATTAAAAAATCTTGGGGCCAGTTTGTTTGTAAAAAAGAAAAAAAAAATAAAGAGTGGATAGTGAGAGAGAGAGACAGAGAGAAAGGTCTTCCTTTTGCTGTTGGTTCACCCTCCAATGGCCAGTGCAGCTGACGCACTGCAGCCGGCACACCGCACTGATCCGAAGCCAGGAGCCAGGTGCTTCTCCTGGTCTTCCATGAGGGTGCAGGGCCCAAGCACTCGGGCCATC
Organism: Oryctolagus cuniculus; assembly: GCF_964237555.1. Classification (NCBI taxonomy): domain Eukaryota; kingdom Metazoa; phylum Chordata; class Mammalia; order Lagomorpha; family Leporidae; genus Oryctolagus; species Oryctolagus cuniculus. The sequence goes on along the minus strand of NC_091438.1, from coordinate 137,460,287 downwards.
CTCCACTGCACTCCCGGGCCATAACAGAGAGCTGGCCTGGAAGAGGGGCGACCGGGACCAGAACCTGGTGTGCCGGTGCTGCAGGCAGAGGATTAGCCTAGTGAGTCGTGGCACCGGCCTTGGGGCCAGTATTGTGGCATATAGCAATCTGCATGAGCGCAGGTTCAAATCCTGGCTGCTCTGCTTCTGAGCTACTTCCCTACACACTTACAAAAGCAGCTGAAGATGGACAGCACAAATACTTGGGGCCCTGGAACCCATATGGGAGACCTGGATGGAGCTCTTGATTTCCACCTGGACCTCCACTGGCTATTGCAGCCATGTCTTTTTCTGTTTCTCTCCCTCCTAACCCATCCTTCTGCCTTTCAAATAACTAAATCTTCAAAAATAAATCTTATGGGGATTTTTTTCTAGGTCTAAAATACAATTTACAGTACTGGAAAAAAATAGTCATTCCCATTAACATGAGCTTTCTTTTCAGTACCTTTTAAACATTCTTGTACCTATTTACCTTTTAAACTGTGTACCTTTTATAGCAGTCCTGACATTTCTGTAATAAATTTCCCACTTACTTTCACATTGACACCAATTTTCGAATCAAAAATTATGAGATACCATCTTAGGAGAGCTAACAACCTCAACAATCAAGTTTCACCTCATGCAGCCAAATCCAATTAGGTTTACTATTAGACAGTAGATAAATCAAAGTCCAATAGAGGTTTAAGACTTATTTTAAGGAAACTTACTTCAAGTGAATGATCCTCCAGTATCAGCCAACATCAATCATTCTCACCTAAAGAATAATAAGAAAAAGTTAATATAGAAGACACGGGTATGAAATAAAGGCTTGAAAATGCTAGTTAACTTCAAAATTTAAAGAGTAAAAATTCCAGAGACAAAGATTGGGGATAAGTTACAGCTTAAAAAAAAATTAGGAAGAAACTTCATGGGGAAAAACAAAAATCTAAAAGTATTCTTACATAAAGTAGGAAGTAGACACCTTGAGTTAGAAAGAAAACTTTCTTTAAAATGCAAATCCTAACTCCTTTTCACCAGTCTGAGCACAATGAAGTTTGACTGCAACCCAAAATATACTATCCCTTATGTGAAGGTATGTGACAACGGTCACCTTACCAAATGAGTTTATCAGCTCTTTTCATCCAGAAGCACATACCCTGCTCCCCATTCAAGTATGTCTTCTGTTCTCAGGTGGGCTGACCACCTTTAGCAGGAGTCTTTCGAGTGCACCCTACCCCTTCCCACAGTACACAACACTGCAGTGGTTACCCTGCAATCCTGTAAAGTGCCTTGTTCAGTCCTCACTGAATTTTAAGTTAGGGCAGGGAAGCTATGCCTTACTGGGACAGCAAGGAACTCAAGGGAGAAGACATCCATTCACCTTCGCTATATGCCTGGCAGGGCCACAGAGCACAAAAACAGATTAACCTTAATTCAAGTTCAGGTTTTTCTTCCTTCCTGTATCATTACAGCCACAGGTACACCAAATAGTTCCCTGTTGCACATGTACCATCCATAAGGGATACTATATCGTTTTGCATTCTTCCCCCATTCTCCAGATTATACCTAACCTGTTCTACAACCAGCCCCCTTTCACCCTCAAAAAAAAAAATCTCTTCAGCACTGGTGTTCAAAAGCAACATTTTTATGGTTGATGGTTACCAGCAACTGTGAAATTTCCACAGTTGAGTCTTAAAAATTGCCAATCATTATCTAGCAGCAATGACAGATGATTAGGAGCAGTCAAATCCTCTGAATTCTTTCCCTAATAGGCAGCCGTTTGAGAACTGCACTAGCTGACAGCACTGAAACATTATCAGCTAAAGCCAAAACCAATAAAGGCCCAGAACAAGCATCCTGGCTCTCTAAAAACCTGTCCAAAATCATTAAGGGAAAGGCAGTAAATGCAGGACTGTGATCATGTCACTGCAGCTGACAATGATTAACAATAAGAGACATGCAACCCCCATTAAGGTTTAAAGTCCAAAACTAGTCACACGCATCTCTCTATTGGGGAAAAGTGAACTATGCATTCTTTGTAGGTTTGTAGCCTTCTGTGAAGAGTACCCATTGCATTTCTTTCATCTTTCAGAAAGCACCGGTATCTGTTCCAAGGGCCTAACAGTACGAAAATACATTCTGGCATCACACCTCTGATCTCAGACTGTTGTCATTATGAAATTTTAGTTTGGTTTGCAAGAACAAAATTATGAAATACAATGCAAGCACCTCGGTATAGCGTTACTACTGAAACCCACTTAATTCCCAGCTTTTTGACTGAGTGCTTAAAAAAAACCCACTGCACTAAAATTCACAATTTGAAACTGCATACAAATTAGTAAGAATCGACTTAAGTCACAGGTTTCTCATTCTAAAGTGCAAAAGTCTAATCATCGTGAAGCAGAAAAAAGCTAAAGCAAAATTAATCCCCATCCCAATGATGTTCCTGAAGTCCGTATGTCATTCAAGTGCATTCTATGAAAATTGTTACTGCTGAGAAATTAAACCTGAGCTTTTATTTCTGGACACCAATCACTAAACTGGTAGCAAGCACTGGCCACCAACTTAAAGGATTATGACACAGGAACCCATCGGGGTCCTGTGCAGTTTAGGGATGCATTCATCGCTAACACTGAGCATTATGTTTGATCTACATTTTCTTACTTGTATGGAGGAGCTGAGCTAGTCACAGTTTTTGCTTGACTGGACTACACATAATTACAAATCTGCCCCCACCCTGAGAACTGCTTGCCAAAGAGCAAGCTAATTTTCTTAATACAATGAAAAAAGAGTCTCATAGTCACGTATGGAATGTTTCACCGGCATTTATGCAAAGGAAGCCAAACTTTCCAGTTACAGAGCAGAGAGTGTTGTAGATGAAAGCGGTTTCTCATGCATGCTAGCTCAAAACCAGTTCAGAGACCAAAAGTTCCAAGTTGAACTGCGGTCTGGAACAATACTTGATGCAAAGCTTAAGTCCTAAGCAACAAAGAAGGTGCTTTTGAAGACTTTTCTCTTGTAATGAAACATTTTGGACTATCATCACATCCCTAAAGCTGAGGGAGCCAAATTCAAAAGGCTACTCTGAACATATGCAGTCATCCTACAGAATACGACGAAGTCTTAGGATTGGGAATGATTCCCAACATGTTCAACTGTAGGCAAGTCACTGTTCCACACCATTTTCCCCCAGGTTTAGAGTATAGAAGAGACCAATCACATAACTTCAACTAGTCACATTAGGTTCCCATCTAGGCCCAAGTTAGTAACGAAGGTGTTACCATGGAGTTCATGTTTTTAAGAAACTTTCAATCACATTACAAAAGCAAAAACAGACTGTACCTTTACTCTTGATTCACTCACTTGCAGAATAATTACCAAGTTTGCATACTGAAATTACTGATATTGCCAACCTATGGGCAGGTCAGTTTGCTGTAACAGAGACTAACCATCGCATGTGCTGAATAGAGTCCGTGTCAAGGTGCTAAGATTTAGCACTCCAGTTCCCAAGTATGATTTGGTTCCCTTTCCCCCAGCACCACTGATGTGTTCCATTTTATTGTCAGTTACAATGCAACTAAAGAAAACCACACAACTGAGTCAGAGATACCAAAGAATCAAGTTTGCACTTTTTATCTGAGAACTGCAACAGCACTGAATTCTGCCTGACAAATTACGGTTCTAACCCCAAACCCACGCAGTTTTGATATAAGCTACTAACTTTACCATACATGTGTTAGGTGCTGCACTGTAATTTCATTGTCAGAAGTGTGATGTCAGAATGCCCACGGAATAAAAGTACATAGCAAGTCACCAAGTTAGATTATATTGCTTGTTACCTACCTGTATGCAGTCGGCAATGAGAATCTTGGAGCAAGCAGGAATACTACATCCGGGTCCTAATGTCCATTGCCATTTGCGGTACTACGTTCCTCACAGTTACGCACTGCAGAAATGCTGGCTAAATGCAGTTATGTAGCAGGCCACTACTTTAATAGTGCATAGTTGCAGTCCAAGAACACCAGAAAACATTCCACCACGACTTAGTGGCTTGCCCAAGAAAAGCCAAGTATCTAAATTTTTATCTGCCATAATATGCTACTTATAAAATTGCACAGGCGTAACATTACAGTTTCCCAAATTGTTATCTGTTTGTATTAGTGATCTAATACATCTATCAGGAGTGGTGGGGTTTACAGTACTTCATAAGGCTGATAATGTTCCGAGAAGACAGGATTATGGTTTTACTAAGTAATGTGAGCCAATGGGTTAAGCTTACAGGTTATCTATTAAATGAATACACTGGGGTTTTAGAGAATGCAGTTTATAGATTAGGAGAAACGTTTTAAAAAAAACAAATGTTCCTCTTAAAACTATGAGAGAAAAGGAGAAGAGGAAATGGGGGCAGGAAGCTTCTTAAAATGAGAAAAATGGCTAATATACTTCAAAATCATTACCTTCCCTCTCCCACCCAAGTTTCATTATCAACTTTCAGGAAACTACTTATTTTAAGATGACTTAAGTTCACATTAGGCTAAAATCTAGCATATATATTGCAAGACTTACTGAAAGTCTGAGTCACTTACAACCCTTGGTACACTGCTGTTCCAGTGATGGAAAGTCAAATGTCAGTTGATACTAAGCAACATTACTTGCTAAACAACGTTTAGCAATTAATTCTACAGCCCACAGCAAGGGTATCAAAAGCCACAACTTTCAGGAGATAATCCATTAGCATCCTTCACCACTCTTCAAAGGTACAGTACTACCAAAAACTTAATTTAGGGGGTCTGTGCCAGCATCCCTTATAAAGAAAGGCATGTAATCTGAAAAATAAACTGAAACATTAATTTTATAGGCAGATTTTCCCACTTTCCCACCAGCCCCCGCCCACACACATTCACGTTTACCCTTTGTGGGTGTCCCATGAACACCCCTTATTTTCTTGGCATCAGTAGAGTCCCTGCTGTACAATTCAACCAAATTGTAACGGACTCCTTTTAAATCAAGTCCCTTCTTTCCGTACAGAGAAATCTTATATTTATCACCAATTAACAACTTTGATTCAGGGTAAAACTTCCTCATTAACTCGATTATGGTAGAACTACCCCTACCCACTTCCAGTGTGCTAGTGAATAGATTCCCTCCCTTAATCAGCACACCGTGTACCTGTCAATTATACAACAGAATTTGGTGACATGCTTTCATGCTCCACTGGTGTTTTAACTTGTACTATCCCATTTCCAATGTGGAAAGGGTTCAGTTTTCCAACAATAGGTCTCCTTATGTACTGAGGCACGATACTAAACTTCAGCATGTTTAAAAGTTTGATTTAGAATTTTTCTTTTGCCAATTAGCACCCAAGAATAGAGGTAAAAAGGAAGACACATTCCATAGTCAAAGTACCATAATGTACAGATTTGAATGGAATAATAACTAAGAACAAAGCCAACCATTCAATTTCTTTACCTACTGTTAGAAAGTTGTTTCTCTAACATATTTACACTGGGAAATCAGCTCCCATTGTACTAATAAACAGTAAACCATCTATAATATTGAGTCAAAGTCTCTTGTTCTAATGAAAGGAGATTCAATGAAGTTGACAATTAACTGACAACACCATCGAAACATTCCATAACTTTATGGTGGGAGAAAGGAATATCTGTACTGTATCTGTACTGTGTAGCATGAACAATTCTTGCTACATTAAAAGCAAACTATGTAAAAACAGATTAACAAATTTATAATAAGAATGGTTATCTGCAGCCCTATTCATTATTAACATCACCACTAGCTCTCAGAAAAGAGAACCAATAGATTTTTATAGTCCTACAGATTTTGCCCAACAGAAGTAGCACAAGGAGGTGTAAAAGAGTATAAATAAATGTGTAAATAGCTAACTCTAGGGTAACTAAACTTTCTTGCTTTCAAGTTGTTTTTCAGACTATATCCCATCTTTATAAATCACTTGAAGTAATACATGAAAAGGCTTCATGTTTAACAATCTTTAATTCAAATGTAAAACTTCCAATACAAGCCATTTGTAGGGCTTGGGATTTGTTGTTCCTTTAAAAACAAGAATGGGGAAATGCAACAAAATGATCTTTCCACTTTTTAAAAACTTTCAAGGAAGGGATAGATCATAGGGCCATGAAAGATCCATTTAACCAAACCCAGTTTCTCCCCTACCAATAGTCTTAAACCCATTCCACAATCTTAATTACATATTCCTGAATGAAAAGATTTACAGTTCAGCTTTGCTTACATAACCATTGAAAAATACTTAGCACCAAAGCTTGCTTCCTGTAATGCCAAAGAAATCATGAAACTACTTCAGTATTCGTTTCTTTTTAAAACAAGGGGGCAGTTATTTGTAGAAGGCAGTAGTTAGCCTCCAGGTACACTTCCCAGAAATGGCATAAGCCACTCAAAGGTCTAGACGCTCTCATGCTTTCAAAGTGAACTTAACTTCTTAGCCTAATGTGCATAGAAGCATGAATGGCAAAGTTGAAGATCAATATCATAACTATTTTTTCTATTTATTTGAAGCACAGTAAAAAAAAAATTGGTACACTTTGGAAATTCAGTGGCACAGGTACACTGCCGTAACTTGAGGGACATTATACAGTTAAAAAAAAAAAACCAAAAACAAAACATTAAAAAGGAAATAGAAAGGAAAAAAATTTTTCTCCTGTTTCAAACACTGCATTACATAATTTTACCTGCCCAAACAGACCATTTACAAATATTCGGTCAATAAACTGCTAACATCCATAAAAAGGTAGCTTTCTTACTAAAATGCAAGAATTTAAAAGATCGGTATCTAAACAAGAAGACAAAAACAAATGGAATGAAAGCCTAAATATCACATCTAAAATCGGGGCTTTTTGTTGGGGCCTTCATACTCTTCTCTCCCTCTACCATATCCTGCTGGAGTTCCAGGCCCCATTCCTCTAGGACCCTGTCCACCCACAGGCCCCGCACCTCCCTGCCCAAAGCGCTCAGTACGCTATTGGAACAGTAATTAACAGTTCATTATATGTAGTTGATGTCCATGTGTGTTAAGTAAATATTTTAGAAGGTTCCGTAGTCAACGTTCGTCGATACAATCACCAATGAGTCGATCCACAGGTACCGGGAACATAGAAAGGAAAAAAGGGTAATTTGAAAATTAGTTTACGATAATACATGCCTTGTGGTATGTTCCCACTTGAGCCATTCTCATACACCTGTTTCAAAGAATAGATCACCTTCCCTGTAGTGCTAAAAAATTTAAGAATTAGTGCAGATGTGAAAATCCATTCCAAAATGACTTCTAAGAAATTTCACATCAGATTAACCCACTGAGAAGCTTGCAAAAATCACTTTCAAGGTCTGAACAGAAAATTAATCTCCAAGTAAGCCTAACAAGCCCAGTAAGACAGATCCAATTCACTCAATGAAGTGACAAAGACCTACTCACCAGTTAGTGGCATGTGCTGCATAAGAAACCTTGTGCTTTTCAAGATCTTAAGACACATCTGCTAAGTTGCAGAAATCTTAAAAGGTTGAAAGTTTTAACAAAATGCTACCGGACTACAAAAAGAAAAAGCATAAAGACTAAAAGATTTAGTCACTTAACCGGCACAGTTTAACTTGATCAAAAAAACTTGTGTTGCCATATTCTCACAGGGATACCACTTCAGAGCCAGCACTAATAACCGGAGCCAATTACATTCACAGAACTATTCTGTGATATTGCAAACTGACTGAACATACAGCCCACCTTCAAAGCAACCCAAATTTTCCCTTGGGTCTTTGCAAAGTGCACTGACACTGCTACAATTCCATGTTTTGGGTGCCTCCCAAACAGTGGTAAGACTAAGCGCAAGTGACTGCAATAAAGCAGTGACTTCATTATTCCATCTAATTATAGGTACCTTTAGACTTGAAACAGAAACAGCAGAACCCTATAGGAATGAATACAAGCCCAGAAGGCTATATTGGTTTTTGAATTCCATTTAAAATAGACTAGTTACTGAGAATACTTCTCCAAAGAGAAACTATAAAACTACAATAGGGATTAATTATTCCTACATATTATTTTGGCATGTTTTAGAAAATACTATTAATTACTGGACAGGCTAAACCTCAATCCTTTATTTTTAAAACTTAAAACCTCTAGGGTTTGTACAGTGTACTTTATGTAAAAAGGTTATTTTGGAGGTTTCATGATTGTGTTATAATAGCTGAGAACCCAGGTGCTAGCTACCTAGAATAAAGAACTTTAACTGTAGGAACATGACGTCAAATCAGATTTTACAAATTTGATAAAGAACAATCTGTCTTTAGGAAAGATATAAACTCAATTTTTAGCCACATATTTTAAAAATTCAATTTGAAGAAAGCTAATAGCACTACATTTAACCCAGCCATTTTAAAATTCTAGCTTAAATTCAAGAAGCCATAGGTGGATTTTAAATAGGTGAGGCCCCATACTATCTCCTTACATTTCTATTTATAAAATCTTACGAGCTACACACTGCAGCTCCACTTTTTGCCAAAAGCCTGTAGGTGAACTAATCAAATTCAAGGCAGCTTTAAAAATGCACTCAAAACCCACCAAAATTCAGTACTGAAGATTTGTAAAGCCTTAATGCAGCCACTCACACCAATTCACTTTATTGTCCTACAGCATCTACCAGGCTATCTGTACAGCTAAAACATGATAGCATCAAGAAGGTTCAGATCAAATGCACACAATTAGTATGCTTGAAATCATTCACTTTTGCTATCTTGTAGCAAAATAGAGATGTCAGGTTTTTTTAGAAGATGTTATCTACGGACAGGCCCAACAGGCAGAAAACGACGAGTCAAAACACTACACAATTCCCTAACGGGATAGAAGCCACACCAAATAGAGGTCAGAGTCCTACATATGTCACTGCAACATGTCTAAACCTACAAGCTGCAAGTCTGATTCCTACCTATGGCAAATACCAACTTAAAAGAATGAGTTTGCCACTTGATTACTCTCACTTGGGTGTAGAATAATCAGATACATTATCTAACATCTAGATTTAGGTTTGCCATGCACTGAAGTTCAAGAGTGCACAAGCAATATAGTGGAAAGCACCTCAATCTACTTATTGCCAACGATAACTCCACACACTAACAGCATCGACTCCTCTGTGGTCACCGTTATCTTTTAGGTCACCACACATTGAGTTCTCCTATGTTGCCAAAGTATTCCTCAGCATTACAAATTTACATGTGATAGGGGGAACTAAAAGAGGTCCAGTCAAAACCTATTTTAAAAAAAAAACAAACACACACACATAAGTTGTGAAAAGAAGAATTTCCTTTGTACTACGTCCAACAGGATACATTACCATGTCACTTCCCATCATGGAACCACTCATGGTTGCTGGTGGAACTCCAGGGTTAGCTTCATAACCTATGCCACCACCACCACCTAGAGGTGGAAATTTCTGGCCTCCTGAACCATAGGGATCTGGGAAACAAAAATGGTGGTTACATCTCCACCAGAATACATCTTTCAACAGCTACTGTTAATTGAATTTCCACGCTTACCTCCCATGTTCATTGCTCCTCCACCTCCCATTCTCATGTCTCTTTCTCTCTAAAACAAACAAAAAAGTCCTTTCATACATCTATACTTAGTTAGCTCCAAAAGACATTTTTTCCATCATCCAGGGTATCTTTAAAACTAGCATTATAAACTCAAATATCAAAAACACCTATAAAACTTTTCCCTATCCATGAAATCTTGTGATGCATACAAATAAAAATCATGGCAGTCACAAACACATCTTTAAAAAAAATGAACAGCAGATGGGAATTTGGTCTGGCCTTTAAGCCACTGGCTGGGACATCTGCATTCCAGACGGGAGTGCCTGGGTGAGATCCAGCTTCCTGCTAATGTGCAGCCTGGGAGGCAGCAAGTGGTGGGGTCCCTCTCACCCAAGTGAGAGATGGATTTAGTTCCTGGCTCCTGGGCTTCAGCATGGCCCAACCCAGGTCGATGCAGGCATTTGGGGAGTAAACCAGTTGATGGGATCTGTCTCTCAAAAAATAAAAGTTTAAAAAGATAAGTTCATCTTGGTAGAAAAATTTTTTGAAATACATGTATAGTTTTTGCATAATGCTCATTTACCGAAAACTTTTTGGAGTACTTTTGTATTTAATTGTACAAAAACTTCCTTCCAGGTACCTACAAGTCCTGTAGCAACTCCAATTAAATAGCAATAATTGACTTACTGGATCCATGTAGCCCATACGACTGTAACTTTCCTCCCTTTGGCGTCTCATTTGTTCTTCCATCTCACGTTGACGAATCATCATCTCTTCCTCCCTTCTACGTCGTTCTTCCTCTTGCCTAGAAATGTTCATGAGGTTTATAAACCAATGTATCCTCCACATCTTTCAATATTTAATTTAAAGAAAGCTAACAGTTTGCCTAGGAACCTTAAAAAGTCTAATAAGTTAGGACAACAAAGAAAACAGAAAACAGAAGCCTATAATCTAGGAGCGTAAGACACATTCTCTGGCAAGAAAATAGGCTTTATTAATGAAAATCTTCCCTCTATTTCACTGTTCAGGGGTACTGAAAAAAGCTCATGGAAATGTTGTAAGCTGAAATCCATACTTCATTTTTTTCATGATGCACACTTTCATAAGCCTTTCTGAATAATCCTCACATGGATTTGAAAAATGTTTTGTACTAATCTTTTACTCCCAAAATGGACATACCAGCTGGGACTGGGCCAGCCAAACTCCATCTGGGTCTACCACATGGGTGGCAGGGACTCAAGCACTTGGGCCATCCTCTACTGCTTTCCTACTCAGCCCATTAGCAGAGAGCTGGATCAGAAGTGGAGCAGCCAGGGACTTCAACCAGTGCTTACGTGGGATGCAGCATCAGTCAGTGGTTTAACCAGCTGTGCCACAACACCAGCCCCAGAACTTTAATCCATTTATTCCATTTCCCACGAATTTAAACCAGGAATGGGCCTAAAAGATGCCTAAATTCCTAGGCAGAAGCTGGGAGCTGGTAACACAAGCTCCCACATGGATGATAGAAACCCAATTAATCGTGCCATCACTACTGCCTCCCATGTCGTGCAATGGAAGGCACTGGCAGGAAGCTGGAGATGGGAGCCAAAGCCAGGTATTGACCCTGAGCTCAAGTACCAACACAAAGGATGTAGGCATCTTAACTGCTAGGTCAAACATCTATCCCTCCGTGAACTTTTAAAGTACCTTCGTAAATGTTAAACCAACAAGTATCTAACCTGTGTACTTCATCTGACTCACCTCCAAGAACTGAAAACATTTTTTCTAAATGTTGGAGTATGTCAGAAGAGTGAAGGCTCAGATTAACAAAACTTTACCTCAACTGCATTTCTTTACGTTTCTGCATTTCTTGATTGTGAAGTTCTTCCATACGTCTTAATTCTTCCTGACGTCTCATTAGATCTAAACATCAAAAAATATTATTTTGGCTCCACATAAATAAGACTCTCATAAGTTCAAAAACCAAATTCACAGAGGATTTTTACCTTGGCGCAAAAGATTTGCCTGATGTTCATGATAGGCATCTTCCATTTCACTTTCCAATTTATCTTTTGCATCCTTCATATTTTTTTCAACTTGTTCCCTCTGCTGTTTCTCCATTTCATCCAAAGACTTCCATCGCTGAGAGTATTCATATTCAAACGTGCCATGCTGAGCAAAGCGTGGAGGAGTTTCTCTCTCCCTGAAAATAGATGAAGTTTTAAACATGAACCAATTTGTGGATGCACACCAGGAACACTAAATTTCTCTAAAAACAATGTTCTTCATGGACTAACATTCATAAGGAGTATAAACCACCAAGAATCACCACTGTACATAGAACACAGAATGAGACGAATCAATGTATCTCACATGGGATCTCAGATTCTATTTCACTGTACAGGGGTACTGAAAAAAGCTCATGGAAATGTAGTAAGCTGAAATCCATACTTCATTCCCTGTTGTCAATTGCCTCTTGATTGATACCGCTCATTTAGAAAAGGGCTTATTTAGGTATTAACACTCAACTCCGATTTCCCCAAGTTGTACCAATTATTAAGGAGACAATCAGGATGTAAAATCAACATCGTTAGAAAAAAAAGCACAAGGCTCCGAAGTAATGACAAATCAAACAATTACTGATCTGATTAGCAGACTTCTCACATTTACTGAAATGTTGTTGTACCCCCAAATTACATGAGAACCAGGATTCCATGTTAATATAACCACCTCTTAAAGTATTTGAATGGCAGCTTCAAAATCTGACTTTCTGAACCACATCAAAGGATAATCCATTATCAAATAATCCTATAGCTTTTAAGCAAGATTGGAAAATTACAGCAAATTTTTTACACTTAAAAGTTTACTCAAGCTTACTTTTGATACATCGGATTCTTCTGTGCAAGCTTCTCAGGAAGACCATCTTCATCATCTAACTGTTCGAGTGGTTCCACAATGACTGGACGAGGAGTTCTAGTAACAAAACAATCCCATCTTACTGCACTGCAACCACCTCAAGCGAGTTAACAGAACTTAAAACATGAATAAGCACAAGACAACTTACGTTGTCAGTAAGAAAACACCTTCACTACATCGTTCAAATGCTTTTCTTGCTGCTGGTTTCGAAGCAAATTCAACAATGCCTTTCCCTGTAGATCTTCCTCTATCATCCACAATTACAACAGCCCTTTCAATAGGGCCAAACTGGCTAAAGGCTTCTTCCAACAGTTCATTGGAAACATATGGTGAAAGATTACGAACAGACAGGGCGGCAGCGTGGGTGGCAAAGCGAACTCGAAGCTGTCTACCCCTCATGGGCGTATCATCAAGTTCGGCTTTGGCGATTTCAGCCAAAGCTCTAGATTCCTGTAAATATTAGACACTCATGTTAATGACTGCCAAAACCAGCTGGTGGCCAGTCTCAAACTGTCACAGGCCCAATTTCCACTCCCATCTACCATTATCTTTAGGGAGCCCTCCCGACACAACCCCACCCCCTTTTTCTTAGGCAGCAACAATTACACCTGTGGCAGGTGAGAGGAAAAGACCAGCTTTATCTTTCCCGGTTAAAAAACCAAACCATCAGCATTAGCCACCGCAGAAAACCACACCCCTACCACTTGTTAACGCTGACCAAAACACTCACAAGTTTAATAAATCCGAATCCTTTGCCTTTGTTGATAAAAACTTCTCCTGGTTCTCCGTATTTAGCAAATAACCTTTTGAATTCATCCTCTGTGATATCAGCAGGTAGATTTCCCACAAACAACCGACAGCGCTGTGTGTAAGTTTTCTCTCCAGGTCTCCTCAACAGAGACAAGTTGGCTTTAAACCCCTAATAAAACAGGGAGGAAATTCTCAGACACCACGTCGGAAAATCAGAAACGAATGCCTATTTCCCCAACACTGGACATTTTAATTATCCCAAAATACATCAAGATGAGGTTTAAGGTCAAAAATGAGGCTCTCCTACATTTGGCAAATTTCCAACGTAATCATAGCCTACGAAAGTCGCGATCTGCCACTCCTGAAAACGCACACACCCACCCGAATGGACTCTCGGCCCCTCCTATCGAGTTCCTAACAGGCAAGAACTGGGAATCAACTACTAAATAGCAAAAAAAGCTCACAACCGCCCAATCTCGTCCCCGCCCACCCGGCTGGCGAGATCTGCACGGCGCGACCCTCCCCAGCCCCACGCCTCCCCTCCGGGTCTTCCCCGCGGCTGCGCGCGTCCCCGCCAAGGCCGCTCCGCTCGCCGTCTTCGCAGCAAGGCGGGCTGCCAGCCCCGGGCCCGGCGGCCCCGCCCCACAGCCGCGCGCACGCGCCCCTTCCGGCCGCCGACAAAATGGAGGCCGCGCGCGGGGCGGAGGGGAGGTGGGGGCCGCCGCCATCTTAGGGGACACTCACCTCCGAGTCCGAGATCTTCTCCTCGCTGCGGCCGCCGGGGCCCCCGGGCGGGGGCCCCTGGTGGTGCTGCTGGTGGTAGGGCGGGTGATGCTGGCGGCCCCCGCGAGGTTCCCCGCCGCCTCGGTGCGGCGGCTTCGGGTGGCCGCCGGGAGTGCTTAGGCCCGGGCCGCCGCCGGGCTTCGGCCCGCCAGGCATTTTGCCGCCTTTGGGCCCCCCTGGGCCCGGACCCTGCTTAGGCCCTGGACCCGGAACTGGGCCTCCTGCCGGGGGAGGCGGCGGGCCCCCGGCCTGGGGGGGAGTGGTCGGGACCCCGCTGCTCGGCGGCGCCGGCGGGGGCGCCCCCGGCGGGGCCGAGGTGACGGCGGGCGGCGGGGTCGGGGTGGGACCTGGCCCCGGAGGGGCCCCGGTGGTCGGCGGAGTGGCGGGCGGGGCCGAGCCTGTGGCCGGCGGCGCGCTGCCTACTCCGGGAGCAGGGCCGGGCCCCTGAGGAACGACAGGCTTGGCCGAGTCCTGCGGCGGCGGTGGCGGCGGCGGCTGCTGATGCGGCTGTGGATGCGGCGGCGGCTGATGCGGAGGCGGCTGCTGTGGAGGTGGCTGTTGCGGCGGCGGCTGCTGCTGCTGCTGGTGCGGAGGCGGCGGCGGGATCGGGGGCTTAGGGCCGCCCGGGCCGGGGCCCATTGGGCCACGGTTCTGATTGAGGCCCATGCCGGGCGGCGGGGAGCGGAAGTCATGGAGGCCGCCACGGCCTCCGCCTCCTCCGCGCCGGTGAAAGCCGCCACCGCCACCGCCGCGACTCCGGAACCGATCCCGAGACATTTCTGTGGTCAAGGGGCGGTCGAGGCAGAAGCGAAGAAGACGCGCAGGGAACGTGGAGGCCACCTTGCTTTTCACAAAATGGCGGATGACACAGGCGGCGCGCCGCCTTTGTCCTCTTCTTATATAGCCCAGGTTGGTATGGCCCCGCCTACTTCTCGATCGACAGCTGCAGTAGCCAATTACGGATACTGTATTGGATGACACAAAGTGACGAACCTATGATCTTTCCAATTGGCTCCCGGGTGAGAGGCGGGAGGAATGGAGAGGAGCTGAAGTTTCCAGTTGGCCAATGAGCGGAGAAGAAGTTGGCTGTCGTCCACTGTGATTTGCTGGGAGGAATTTGAATGGATATGCCGGAGCGACTTTGCCGTGAAAGCGAGTACCGAGGGCCCTAATCAGCTCCTGTGGAGAGATGCTGGGGGTCTTTTCTTTCTTGATTGCTCCTAGGAGCAGTTTGGTGCTATATTTGCCTAGATGTTCTCCGGTTCAGAGCTACAAACTGAGGGCTATTACGCAGGCTACCCAAAGCTGGGCCAAATTAGAGAAATAAAATCTTACCGATGTCAAACACTGAACACACCCTGATTTCATTTTGTAACGTAGAAATTCAGATTTGTTGTGGCGGCATAAACTTCGCGATACACTCAAGTGGGTGCATGTTTGTTCAAAAAGAATCCTGCTATGTGTGCATATACGGTAATAATTTACATACAAATCACGGAGAGCGATGGTATACATTTTTTAAATTTCACCACCCTGTAACACTTCCCGGATAAATTAAGGTCCTTAAAATTTGCAGTATTAAATTATCTGGGAGCAGGTATTTGGAGCAGTGGTAGAGATGACGCCTGGGATGCCCGCTTCCCTTATAGGAGTTGCTGTTCTCTTACAGGGTTTGAGTTCTGGCCCAGCTCCAGATTCCAGCTTTCTGCTAACACGTATCAGGGGAGGCAGCAGTGAGGGCGCAAGTGCTTGGATCCCTGCCACTCTCGTGGGAAATAGACTGATTTCCTAGCTCCTGACTTTGGCCCGTGCCAACCCTGACTTGCCGGGTTTTAGGGGAATGAACCAGGGGAAGGGAGATCTCTGTATCAGTCTCTTTCTCTCTGCCTTTCAAATAAATAAGAACAAATAAAATAATGTAAAATCTATATGGAATCCATCAGTGGAGTCCTTGCTTAAAAATCCCCAGCTTATGGGGCTGGCACTGTGGCATACCAGGTAAAGCTGCAGCCTTGCAATGCTGGCATCGCATATGGGTGTCAGTTCTAGTCCCCACTTCTCCACTAGTGACCCAGCTCTCTGCTAAAGCATGAGAAAGCTGTAGAATATGGCCCAAGTCCTTGGGCTCCTGCAACTGCATGGGAGACCCAGAAGAAGCTCCTGGCTCCTGGCTTCAGGTCGGCGCAGCTCCGGCCATTGCGGCCATCTCGGGAGTGAACCAGCGGGTGAGACTTCTCTCTGCCTCTGCTTCTCTGTAACTCTGCCTTTCGAATAAATAAGATAAATTTTTAAAAATATAAAAATCCGGATGGCGCTGCGGCTCACTAGGCTAATCCTCTGCCTGTGGCTCCGGCACCCCAGGTTCTAGTCCCGGTTGGGGTACCGGATTCTGTCCCGGTTGCTCCTCTTCCAGTCCAGCTCTCTGCTGTGGCCCGGGAAGGCAGTGGAGGATGGCCCAAGTGCTTGGGCCTTGCACCTGCATGGGAGACCAAGAGAAGCATCTGGCTCCTGGCTTTGGATCGGCACAGCGCGCCGGCTGCGGCAACCATTGGAGGGTGAACCAACAGAAAAGGAAGACCTTTCTCTCGTCTCTCTGTCACTAACTCTGCCTGTCAAAAAAATAAATAAAAATAAAAATCTTTAACTCCCTTGAAGTCCACTAGCCATATCTTTTAATACCCACTCTCCCAAGTTAGTGTCATCACAGATTTTTTGGTAGACCATTTCTCTGTCAACATGAGCTCAAGGCTTGTTGTCTTCCCTTCCACCTCTGCTTCTGTTCATCTTTCAACATTCATTTGGATTGTCCACCCACCACTGTCAGTGTCTCACCTCTAAAAAATCTTTCCTATTTTAGCCATCCACTGCTCCATAATTCCCCCGTCATGGTTGTGCTTGTGTTTGCTATTGCCAGTAACTACACTCGTCATCTGAAGTCTGGTTCAGGCAGCTCCCTCACTGATCATGCCTTTCCTCCTGGGTTTGATTCCAGGTTCTGACTCCTGACTCCGCCTTCCTGCTGATGCAAACCCTGGGAGGAAGCTCAAGCATTTGAGTTCCTGCCACTCACCTGGGAGACCAGGATTGAGTTGTTTCCTGGCTTCGGACTCAGCCCCTGTAGGATCACAGGATCAGTAAATAGATAAAAACAGTCACCCACGTCTCTCTCTCTCTCTCTCATACTCTTTCCCTGTCTGCTTCTCAAAATAACGTTTAGGGGCTGGCACTGTAGCATAGCAGGTAAAGCTGCCTGCAGTGCCGGGATCCCATATGGGTGCCAGTTCGAGTCCCGGCTGCTCCACTTCCAATCCCACTCCCTGCTACTGTTCCTGGGATAACAGTGGAGGGTGGCCCAAGTGCCTGAGCCCCTGTACACACAAAAGAGACCTAGAATAAGTTTCTGGCTCCTGGCTTCAAACTGACCCAACTCCAGCCATTGCATTGCAGCCATCTGGGGAATGAACCCACGGATAGGAGATTTCTCTCTGTCTCTCTGTCTCTCTGTCTCTCTCTCTCCCCCCCTCTCTCTCTGTAACTCTGGTAACTCTGACTTTCAAATAAATAAATACATTTTTCAAAAATATTTTTTAAAAATCCTCCAAACATTAAATGTATTATCAGTTCACTATTTGTTACACTCTTTTTGAAAATTTCTATTAATTTTCATTCTTTCTGTGAGAGACCAGGCTGAAGCCAGCATCCTGGAACCCCACCCAGGTCTCCCTGGGTTGCAGGGACCCAAGAACTTGGCCATCACCAGCTGCCTCTAAGGATGTGCATTAGCAGGGAGCTGGATTGGAAGCAGAGCAGTCAGAATTGTCGTCAAACACTCCTATATCAGTTGTGGGCATCCCAAGCAGTGACTTAAGTCACTGTGCTAAATGCCTTCACCTCTCAATTTTTTTTTAAATATTTATTTATTTGGGGCCTGTGCTGTGGCGAAGCCTGCAGTGCCAGCATCCCATATGGGCGCGAGTTCTAGTCCCTTCTGCTCCTCTTCCAATCCAGATCTCTGCTATGGCCTGGGATAGCACTAGAGGATGGCCCAAGTCCCTGGGCCCCTGCACCCTCGTGGAGGACCTGGAAAAACTCCTGGCTCCTGCCTTCGGATCAGCGCAGCTCTGGCTGTTGCAGCTAATTGAAGAGTGAACCAGCAATGGAAGACCCATCTCTGTGTCTCTGCCTCTCTCTGTAACTCTGTCTTATTTTTTTTTTTTAATTTTTTTATTTTTGACAGACAGAGTGGACAGTGAGAGAGAGACAGACAGAGAGAAAGGTCTTCCTTTGCCGTTGGTTCACCCTCCAATGGCCGCCACGGCCGGCATGCTACGGCCGGCGCACTGCACTGATCCGAAGCCAGGAGCCAGGTGCTTCTCCTGGTCTCCCATGCAGGTGCAGGGCCCAAGCACTTGGGCCATCCTCCACTGCCCTCCTGGGCCACAGCAGAGAGCTGGACTGGAGGAGGAACAACCTGGACAGAATCTGGCGCCCCGATCGGGGATCGGGACTAGAACCCAGTGTGCTGGCGCCGCAGGCGGAGGATTAGCCTATTGAGCCATGGCGCCGGCCAATAACTCTGTCTTTCAAATAAATAAAATAAAATAAATCTTTTTTTAAAATTTATTTATTTATTTATTTGAAAGTCAGAGTTACACAGAGAGAGGAGGGGCAGAAAAAGAGAGGTCTTCCATCTGATGGATCACTTCCCAATTGGCCGCAACGGCTGGAGTTGCACCTATCCAAAGCCAGGAGCCAAGGGCTTCTTCCAGGTCTCCCACATGGGTACAGGGGCCCAAGCCTTTGGGCCATCTTCTACTGCTTTCCCAGGCCATAGCAGAGAGATAGATTGGAAGTGGAGCACCTGGGACTAGAACCGGTGCCCATATGAGATGCCGGAGCTTCAGGCCAGGGCGTTAACCCATTGCACCACAGAGCCAGCCCCTCGCATTCTTAATATTCATAATTTGCCTCACCCAGTTTACATGTTGTGATGGTCTACAAACACATACAACTCTTGCTTTTCCTTTTCTCCATTATACTCACTTAGTAAAGGCTGAACTTAGTTGAAGTCAACAATGTACTCACTTTAATAGGGGTTGGAGCTTTCACTTATATTTCTTGACCACAAACCTGAAAGGGACATCAGACTTTGCATAGTATCTTACCGAATTTCCCGGTAAGGTCACCTTCCCACTTCCAGAGCTAGTTTATTGCATGCTTTGTCTCCTTAGACCCCTACGCTTTTTTTTTTTTCTTATGCCCATAACTTATGACCTGTCTTTTCGTTTCTCTAAGAAAATAAAAGCCATCAAGGAGGGACATTCTCACCCAAAGGAAAGACACAAGCCTTCTTGCATTGCCCCAAATTCTCTATCGTCCTTCCTGAAGTCTCAGAAGATGTGTCTTTGTCCCCAGCAAATGGCAAACACTCCTTTGTGCTGTGGATCCCATCCCCTCAAGCCTTCTCAAGGAGTCATGCTTGCAATACCATCTGTTACTTCTATTCAATCATTACCATCTTAAAAATAAACCAGCAAGGGGCTGGTATTGTAGCACAGTGGGTTAAGCGACCTCTTGCATCCCACATTGGAATGCCAGTTCCAGTCCTTTCTGCACTGCTTCTGATCCAGCATTCCTGCTGGTGCATTCTGGGAGGTAGCACATGAGGGTTCAAGTGCTTGTCCCTGTCCCCTATTTGGGAGAGCTAAATAGAGTTCATGGTCTCCTGGGCTTCAGTTTGGTCCAGCCCTGGCTGTTGTGAGCATTAGGGGGATGAATCACCAATGGAAGCATTCTCTCTCCTCCCTCCTCATTTCTCACTCCCCCCTCCCCTCCCCTCCCCTCCCCTCCTCTCCCTTCCCCTTCCCTCCCCTCCCCTCCCCTCCTCTCCCTTCCCCTTCCCTCCCCTCCCCTCCCCTCCTCTCCCTTCCCCTTCCCTCCTCTCCCCTCCCCTCTCCTCCCCTCCCCTCTCCTCTCCTCTTCAAGCCACCCCAGTTGGTTCACAGTCCTACACTCTTGCCAAGGAAACCTGCAATTCCCATGCTACCAAATCCAATAAACACTCCTCTCTATTCATCTCTTCTCCCCTGTTAGCGACATTCAGCAGAGGTGGCACACTTTCTTGAAATAATTTTTTAAATTTTTGTTTTGTTTTGCTTTTGTTTCCACTGCTTTTCTGAGAAGCCACCACTGATGATTTTCCTCCTGCCTCTCTGAGCATTCCGCCTCCTCCACTGCCGTTGTGGCCATTTGAGGACTGAACCAGTGGATGGAAGAGCTTTCTGTCTCCTCTCTCTCTCTCTTTCTTTCTCTCTCTCTCTCTTTCTCTCTCTCTCTCTCTCTTTGGTTGGTGCTGTGTTGTAGTGGGTAAAGCTGCCACCAGCAGTGCCAGCATCCCATATGGCGCCTGTTCAAGTCCCAGCCACTCCATTTCCAATCCAGCTCTCTGCTATCGCCTGGGAAAGCAGTAGAAGATGACCTAAGTGCTTGGGCCCATGTACATATGTGGGAGACTCAGAAGAAGCTGCTGGTTTCTGGCTTCGGATCAGCCCAGCTCCGGCTGTTGAGATCATTTGGGGAGTAAACCAGCAGAAGAAAAACCTCTCTCTCTTTCTCTCTCTCTCTCTCTCTCTGTGTGACTCTGCCTTTCAAATTAATTAATTAATTAATTAATTAAAAGGGGGCCAGCACTGTGGTGTAGTGGGTTAAGCTCCACCTGCAGCATTGGCATCCTTTATATAGGCACCAGTTCTAGCCTCAGCTACTCTACTTACAATCCAGCTCCCTGCAGATGGCCTGGAAAGGCAGTGGAGGATGGCTTAAGTGCTTTGGTCCCTGCACCCACATGGGAGACCGGGAAGAAGCTCTGGCTCCTGGCTGCTGTGGCCATTTTGGTAGTGAACCAGTGGATGGAAGACCTCTCTCTGTGTCTCTCCCTCTCTGTGTCTGTATCTCTGCCTCTCAAATAAATAAATAAAACTTTAAAAAAAAAAAAAGAATAAGTTAAAAGAATGATCCACTACAAGTAAATACACTTTTCCCTTAGGAAAAGTGGGATATCTTAATATTAGAAAAGTTATTAAGATATTAGAAGAAAAGTGATAAACTAACACATCCCATCATTAAATCAAGAAAAAGGCAAGTAGATGATGAAAAGGCATTTGGTACAATTAATTACTCATTGAGGTTTTATCTTTTAAAAAATTTAGAATAGGAGAACATTTATTATTTGACTGAGTTAAAAAATGTTTGAATAATACCAACCTCATCTGGAAATAAAATGTGCTGATTTCCTCCATTCAGCAGAATGGGAACTGCTGCCTCTTCAGGAGCATTTACCTTGTACAGAGCACTTCATTTTGATTAATCCTTATGACAGGGGCCAGCGCTGTGGCACAGTGGGTTAACACCCTGGCCTGCAGTGCCGGCATCCCATATGGGCGCTGGATCTAGTCCCGGCTGCTCCTCTTCCCATCCAGCTCTCTGCTATGGCCTGGGAAAGCAGTAGAAGATGGCCCAAGTCCTTGGGCCCCTGCACCCGCGTGGGATTCCCAGATGAAGCCCCTGGCTTCGGATAGGCGCAGCTCCAGCCGTTGTGGCCATCTGGGGAGTGAACCAGCGGTTGGAAGACCTTTCTCTCTGTCTCTACCTCTCTCTGTAACTCTGTCTTTCAAAATAAATCTTTAGGCCGGCGCTGCAGCTCACTAGGCTAGTCCTCCGCCTAGCAGCGCCGGCACACCGGGTTCTAGTCCCGGTCGGGGCGCCAGATTCTGTCCCGGTTGCCCCTCTTCCAGGCCAGCTCTCTGCTGTGGCCAGGGAGTGCAGTGGAGGATGGCCCAAGTGCTTGGGCCCTGCACCTGCATGGGAGACCAGGAGAAGCACCTGGCTCCTGGCTTCGGATCAGCGCGGTGCGCCGGCCACAGCGGCCATTGGAGGGTGAACCAACAGCAGAGGAAGACCTTTCTCTCTGTCTCTCTCTCTCACTGTCCACTCTGTCAAAAAAACAAAAACAAACAAACAAAAAAAAATCTTAAAAAAAAAAATTTTTAAATCCTTATGACAAATCTACGAACTAGGTTCTACTCTTATTCTTAGCTTGCAGATTTGGAAACTGGGGCTTTTGGATGCTCAACATTGTTCCTGGAACTCCACAGCTGAGGCATAAGTTGTGTTCTCTTTTTATCAAGTCTCAAGGTGAAATATTCACAGAGAATTGCAAATTCCAAGGGGCAGCTCGAATTTTCCTGAGTCACGGATTCCAGTTGGGATTTTTACTTTATTTTAAAGATTTATTTTATTTAATTGAAAGTCAGAGTTACACAGAGAGAAGGGGAGAGAGAGAGAGAGAGAGAGAGAGATCCATCTTCCATCCGCTGGTTCACTTCCTAAATGGCCACAACAGCAGGAGCTGGGCCAGGCTGAAGCTAAGTGCCTGGAACTCCAGCCTGATCCAAGCACTTGGGCCATCTTCCGCTGCTTTCCCAGACACATGAGCAGGAGGCCAGACCAGAAGTGGAGCAGCCAGGACCTAAACAGGTACTCATATGAAATGCCAGCGTCACAAACTGCAGCTTTACCTACTGCGCCACGACACCCACCTAAGTTTCTAAGTTTCTGCCTCTTGGCTACTGTGCTGTACTTTCTTCATTCTGCATGTGGATGTTTAGATTTAGTTATTAATTTTTATTTTTTAAATATTTATTTGAAAGGCAGAGTTACAGACGGAGTGAGAGATTGTCCATTTACTGGTTTACTCCTCAAATGGCCACAATAGCTGGGCTGGGCCAGGCCAAAGCCAGGAGCTTGGAACTCCATCCAGGTCTCTCTTGAGGGTGGCAGGGGGCCAAGCACTGGGCTGTTTTCTGCTGCTTTCCCAGGTGCATTAACAGGGAGCCAAATCAGAAGTGGAGCAGCCAGGACTTGAACTGGTGCCCATATGGGATTTTGGTATTGAATGCAGCGGCTTTACCTGCTAAAGCCACAATACCAGCCCCCCCCCCCTTTTTTTATTTGACAGATAGAATTACAAACAGTGAGAGAGAGAGGCAGAGAGAGAAATGTCCTCCTTCTCCTTCCCCTTCCGTTGGTTCACTCCCCAAATGGCCACTACGGCCGGCACTGTGCCGATCCGAAGCCAGGAGCCAGGTGCCTCCTCCTGGTCTCCCATGCAGGTGCAGGGGCCCAAGCAGCTGGGCCATCTTCCACTGCTTTCCCAGGCCACAGCAGAAAGCTGGACTAGAAGAGGAGCAACTGGGACTAGAACCAGCGCCTGTATGTGATGCCAGCACCGTAGGCGGAGGATTAACCTAGTGAGCCACAGCGCCGGCCCCAACACCAGCCTCTATAACACTGAATTTTCATTACAACCATGAGATTGATAGAATTGTTTTTCCCACTTTACAGATTAAAACCACCAATGCTGTAGTCATGTAATTTCTCATCTGGACTTCTGCAAATGCTGCCTAACTGGTCAAAGCAATTCTCCTCTTTTCTTTTTTCCAGGCAGTAACCAAAACTATCATTTCAAGAAGCAAATCGGATGCTTCTGTCTCCTTCTTGCACACTCATAGTCTTCACATTGCCCTCAGAAGAAAGTACATCCCCAAGACTCCTAAGATGTCCCTCATTCCCCAGCCACCCTCCTCCTCAAGCCTCCTCTCTCCCTCTTGCCTTCTCTGCTCGGGCCACACTGACTGCCTTTTACTTATTTCACAAATCATGCTCTCTTCTTGATATCATCCTGCTTATCAATAATTTTCAATATTAATACTCCTGTAGGTTATTGCCACTTATTCAGAGAAGAATTCTGAATACTGGCTCAAACAGACCAGATCACATTGTAAGTTTTTAAGCTTTTTATTCAGTGAGAGAAATACACAGGAAAGTAAGGGCTTTATTTAGCAGAGAAAGAGAGCTCTAGAAGCTAAGTTGGGTCCATACCAGGCATAGAGCAGGCCAGGATCAAGCTGCATGAAGCAAGCATGCAGGCAGGAAAGGAGAGAGCAGGTGGCCTGAAGGATGTGCAACCAAAAAAGGCAGGGGCCCACCATGTTCCAGACCTTTTATCTACTCTCAAAGGGGTATGGTTACGTATTCTGATTGGCAGGTGGACGTCCTAATGAGATCAGGTAGGGGCATGAGATCACACAGGGGACGTGGTCTCCAGCTTACTAATCTAATCAATTTGATCCTATCTGCCTGTAGCAGTCTGAGTTGATCTCATCCTGGCCACTGTCTCCCCAGGTTTTGGGTAGTTCCTATCCATCTTTCAAGACATGACATAAGCTTGCTTTTCTCTGTAGGCCTTCTGTGCTCCCCAGGGATGAGGTGGCTTCCTTTGATGAGTGTCCTACACTCTGATTTTTAGAATACAGCTTCATTTGATCATGCAGAGTCACTAAATGGGACACTTTCAATTGGAAGATCATGAGGGTAGTAGCTGAGATTCTCTTTTAACCACCCAGTGCCCAGAGCCTTGCACTAGGGTGCTCAAGATATATTTGAATGAAGGAATCTATTAGTCTTTCCTGTTCTGAACCATTGAAGAATGTCCCTAGATATACATGATTCATTTCTTCTTTTTTTTTAATTTTATTTTTTTGACATAGTTAGACAGTGAGAGAGAGAGACAGAGAGAAAGGTCTTCCTTCTGTTGGTTCACCCCCAAATGGCTGCTACGGCTGGCGCTGCGCCGATCCGAAGCCAGGAGCCAGGCGCTCCTCCTGGTCTCCCAAGCGGGTGCAGGGCTCAAGAACTTGGGCCATCCTCCACTGCACTCCGGGGCCACAGCAGAGAGCTGGACAGGAAGAGGAGCAACCAGGACAGAATTCGGTGCCCCAACCGGGACTAGAACCTGGTATGCCGGTTCTGCAGGCGGAGGATTAGCCTAGTGAGCCGCGGCGCCGGCCATGATTCATTTCTGATATTAAACACAACTCTGCCGTTCAAATGGGGGATAAATGACCATGCGTAGACATCACGTAGAACGATCTTCACCTTGTAATACTCTGAATGCAGATGACCATACAACTCAAAAACTATAATTACAATAAATGAAACTTATAATTACTGTCAGGTTTGAGTGTTGAGGAGGCCTTGAAGGGTAGGGGATAGAGATAATATGTTTGATAAAATTGCTGTTCCCTAATGAATGTTACCTGGGTTGGTTAATTTATATCTGCAGCTGTAGCCCTGAGCTTCAGAGATGACATAGGCATTAATGCAGTCTCATACAGTTTCCTCATCCAACAGCATTTGTCTTGACGCTTCATGCACACAATACAGACCACAGATTACTTTGTTGGGGAGCAGAAAAGGGGTGGGGGGGTGAAAGGAGGAGCAGCCAAACTCCCAGAATGCCTACCCCTACCCCAAAGAAGTGATTCCTACAGAGGCCCTACTGGCAAACTCTGTTGGTGCAGTAAAGATCCTCACCACTAGGTGTCTCAATGGCCGTGCCACTTCCTCCATCTCCTGGGAAAGCAGCCTCCATTACGCCATTGTTATTGCTCCTCCAAGCAAATAGCCTCTCCGGGGTGATGTCAATGCCTGGGTAAATTTTCCAGCAGATCTGATCAGTTACCTAGATGAACTCTCTTAATAAGGGAAATACTGGATTCACTGCAGTGTCTCACTGTATTGTTGCTTTCCTTTAGTTAGGGATAACATGCTGTGTTTGCAGTACATTCATTATTTAATTATTTCTCTGTTTCTTTCTTTTTCCGCTGGGGCCAGGAGAGGGAGAGGTCTTCCTTAGTCTTAGCCTGGAGGCAACAAGATGAAAGACCAGATTTCCATCACCGGGAATTCAATGTCCTTGCAGACTTCTCTCTCTTACTTTAGTCTTGAAGGTAGTTACCACTCTGCACTGCCTCTAAATCTACCAGTTGGACTGATTTTAATTTTAGAGTTTAAAGAATCACCAAATGGAGGAAGATCATTCAGAGCACATGAATTTTTGCTGTAAGGGGATGTCAGAAATCGATAAGAAATATTCAACAAATGGTATTAAAATAGCTAGTTTACTAAAAATGTCTGCTAGCAAGCTAATCCCAGATGGCTTAAAGAGAGAATATATTTTAAGAGAAATTCCAAAAGGAAGACAAGAAGAAATAGAAGTGAATATCAGATTTTTGTCAGAAGGAATTTCTTTTTTTTTTTTTTTTTTTTTTTTTTTGACAGGCAGAGTGGACAGTGAGAGAGAGAGAGACAGAGAGAAAGGTCTTCCTTTGCCGTTGGTTCACCCTCCAATGGCCGCCGCAGCCAGCGCGCTGCGGCTGGCGCACCACGCTGATCCAATGGCAGGAGCCAGGAACCAGGTGCTTTTTCCTGGTCTCCCATGGGGTGCAGGGCCCAAGCACCTGGGCCATCCTGTCAGAAGGAATTTCTAAGATTTTAATAGAATTACAAGATATCAGGAAATTTCTCTGCCTGAAGATCAGAAATCACCAAATAAGAAAAGCAAGACAATAACAAAAATTAAGTCAAACTGAAAAATAATCACAAGGAAAAAATTAAGTGGTTAATATCTTTACTATAAAAGAATTTACATAATCTTATAAGGAAAATCACCAAGAGCCCAATAAAGAGCCAAAGCGAATGAACAAATCTATGGAAAATATTCATCACCACTGATAATTTCAGAAATGGACATTACAATGGGATAACCATTTTTCAGCCAGTTAACATAAACTGAAATAGCCACTACTGATAGAACCTCCTTGGGAAATAATTTACCATACCGTTTAGCAAATTTGTTTTCTTCTTTCTCCCTCTTTCTCTGTCCCCTTTTACTCATCCATTTATTCAAAAAATACCCTCTGTGCACTTGCTAGGTGCTAGAATCCAGTATAAATTCTAAATACAGAAAATAATTTTATGTACGAATTTGTCTCATCATGGTCAGTAATAGCCTCCAATTGAAAACATCCTACACTGTCACCCGTAGGCAAAGTTACCAAATGTCCTGGTTTGTTCAGGATGGTCTTGGTTTATGCCTGACGTGCTGGCATCATTATTAAGCTTTCTGGCTGATGTTAGTCAAGTATCTTGAGGAAAAGCTGGTTTTTCTAATTTGAACAAAAGTAACATTGGGATTAGCTGTTATCCATCAAAGTTACTGAGGTTTAGTGATTTCTGGTTTTGTCTCTATGTTTCTGTAATTTCCAGACTTTCTAAAGTGGAGTTTACATGCACACGGATTTTTAAAAAAATACTAATTTATTTATTTGAAAAGCACAATGAGAGAGAGAGAGATCTTCTATTTGCTGGTTCATTGCCCAAATGCCCTCCACAGCCTTGGGTAGGCCACACTAAAGCCAGGAGTCGGGAACTCCCACATGGTGCAATAACCCGTGTCCTTGGCCCATTATTCATTCACTGCCTTCCAGACACATTTAACAGGAAGCTGGATTGGACTCAAACTGTAATTATTTATTTTTTTCTCCTTTTTATTTTTAAAGATGAAGAAATTGAAATACTTAGAGAATAAGCCACCCAGAGTCACACCGTTATTAAGGGGTGCACCCAGGAGTTACACTCCCACACCTTTAAGCATGGATATCCTGCCCATTAGAAAAACTATATCCAGTTGGGCTTTTCATTCATTTATTGGGGAATAAAGAATATCCATGCTCATAGATGTTATTTGAAAAAAAGCATACAAATAGTAGCCCCAAAACATCTCTAATTCCTAGAAACAAAATATTTTCTCTTAAGTCCACTAAAATGGAAACATAAGTATGCAATAAAAGGGCTGGTGCTGTGGTGTAGCAGATAAAGCCACCACTTGCTGCACTGGCATCCCATATGGGCACCTGTTCAAGTCCTGGCTGCTCCACTTCTGATCCAGCTCCCTGCTAATGTGCCTGGGAAAGCAGTAGAAGATGGCCCAATTACTTCGGCCTCTGCAACTACATGGGCCATCTGGAAGAAGCTCTTGGCCTCTGGCTTCAGTTCAGCCCAGCTCCAGCCATTTGGAAAGTGAACCAGCAGATGGAAGATCTCTCTGTCTCTCCCTCTCTGTTTCTCTGTAACTCTGACTTTCAAATAAATAACTAGATAATCAAACATACCAGTTTTGAGTATAGTGGTGGACAAATAATACTTCTCTTACCTGATTTAATTAATTAAATAACATATACCATTAGAGAAATTTTAAAAAAATTTCCACTTTATGAGTGTTATTAAAGATTTATAAGCCCAACTGTGTAATGATTGCCTTTCATCATATGTTAATCTAAGATAAATTATTTTCACATAAAAATCTTTTTTATCATATACTTCAGAAGGACAAAATCTAAGTTATTAATAAGCCCCTAGCATAGTCAAGTATCATCGTACCTCTCTGAGTCATATTTGGCTCGCACCAATCAATTAAGTTCCCTTTAATGAGGTGAACGTTCCCCAGTCTTCCCAGCCACAGATTTATAGATCATGTTTAAGGGGAGCTATAAATGGCTCATGCATTATGTGTTGACATTTCCTAGCTTCATTGGCAGACATTCGAAGCAGCGTAGATCAGCCGTAGAATGAACAGACACAGGTCCCCAGCTCAGCTTTGTCTCAGGCCGCTGGTCCCTGGGTAAGCTTCTGAACCTCTCTGAGCTTCATTTGCCTCATCCGTAAAATGATAAGGGCACCAATCCCTTCTGTGTTGGCATGAAGATTAAGTATCCTGACCTAGCACAGATGTGCCTTCTCCTAAGGTCTCAAAGTGAGTTGTTGTTATCACTGGAACAGCTAAATTCAAAGGACGCTAACGGGGCTGCAACAGTCAGACAGTCAGATCTGAAAACAACCTCCTGGCTGGAGCAAAGAGTACAATGGAAGCACAGCTTGAGGGACATTTCTGTGCGACACCAGTGAATGTTCTGGAAAGCAGGGCAAAGCAGGCCAGAACATCAAGGCTGGTTGGCTTTTGGCAGCATTCTGTGCACCACAGGGGGGTATTTGGAGCAAGAAAGATTGATTTTCCATGTCCTGCCTCCACAAAGAAGATGAGCATCCTATGCTGCTGACCCCGCAGGGAAAGCCAGCGTGGGCCGAGGGCCCCTCTCCTAGGCACTGGGACTGCGGCAAGAGCAGCAAAAGGGTCTTTGTCTCACCTGCCTCCGCTCACATGAGGCCAGGAGGAGGCTTTAGCACCCGGGTTAGTGCCTCTATTCTCATTATCATTGTATAACATGCCTAAGGCTCCACTAACGTAGTACCACAGAGGTGGTTACCATGGAGAGGTGGCATGCTCAAGCTCCCTCTGCCATCACTTTTTATTTTAAATTTTAAAAATGTATTTATTTGATAAACAGAAAAAGAGAAATCCCATCTGTGGGTCCACTCCCCAAATGTCCACAATGGCCAGCGGCCAAAGCTGGCAGCCAGGGACTCAATCCAGGTGTCCTATATGGGTAACAGCAGGAACCCAACCACCTGAGCCCATCATGGCTGCCTCCTGGGGTTCATGACCAGCAGGAAGCTAAAGTCAGGAGCTAGAGCCAGGAGTAGAACCCTGGCACTCAGATGAGGGATGCATGCAGGTGTCCCAACCAGTATCCTAACTGCTTAGGCCAATTGTCCAGCACCACTTTGCTTGCTTGCTTCCTTCCTTCCTCCTTCCTTCCTTCCTTCCTTCCTTCCTTTCTTCCTTTCTTTCTCTTTAAATTTATTCAAAAGGCAGAGTTACACAGGGAGAGGGAGAGAAAGAGAGATCTCCCATCACTGGTTCATTCCCCAAACGGTCGCAACATTTGGAGCTATGCCAGGCTGAAGCCAGGAGCTAGGAGCTTCTTCCTGATTTCCCACATGGTGTAGGGCCCCAAGTATTTGGGCCATCTTCTGCTGCTTTTCTCAGGCACATTAGCAGGGAGACGGATCAAAAGTGGAGCAGCCAGATCTCAAACAGGCACCCATACGGGTTGCCGGCATCCCAGGCAGAAGCTAACCCACCATGTACAATGCCAGCCCCTATTTTGCCATCTTTCTTTCTTTCTTTTTAAGATTTATTTATTTGAGAGGTAGAGTTAGAGAGAGAGGGAGAGACAGAGAGATATCTTCCAGCTACTGGCTCACTCCCCAAATCGCCACAATCAGCTGGAGCTGGGCTGATCTGAAGCCAGGAGCCAGGAGCTTCTTTCACATCTCCCACATGGGGGGAGGGGCTTAAGCACTTGAACCATCTCCCACTGCTTTCCCAGGTCATCAGAAGAGGAGCAGCCAGGACCTGAACCAACACCCATATGGGATACCAGTGTGGCAGGCGAAGCCTTAATCTACTATACCGCAGCACCAGTCCCTACCGTCTTTCAAATCCCAACTCAATTCAAGCTTGTGGGGGTTCAATGACATAATGCATGTTTAGTTTCATGGCCATCACAAAATGTTAGCACTTGTTCTCTGTCTCCATGCTGTCGCATATGGCTGGGAAGGAAGTGGGATAGGCTGCCTTTCTGAGACTTCCTCAGACAGGGCTGTCATTTGTCCTTTGGGCACTTAAATCCCCTGTTCTCACTTGTCCATGTCCTTAATCTGTGAATTCACCTGTGTGTTCATATCATAGGTGCTGAATGGTCTCACGACCATTACATAAAGCAAAGTGTATTGAAAAGGAATACATTATAGGGAACAGGTGTTTAGTGGTTAAAACGTTGGTTAA
The DNA here is from genome assembly GCF_964237555.1 of Oryctolagus cuniculus. Lineage (NCBI taxonomy): Eukaryota > Metazoa > Chordata > Mammalia > Lagomorpha > Leporidae > Oryctolagus > Oryctolagus cuniculus. The sequence continues at coordinate 137,429,617 of NC_091438.1, read as the reverse complement.
GACACCCATGTCCCACATCAGAGTACCTGGATTTCACTCCCAGCTCCAGCTCCTGCCTCCAGCATCCTGATAATAGCCCTAGAAAGCAGCAGTGCGGCCTCAAGTACTGGGATTCCTGCCACTCACCTGGGAGACCTGGGTGAGTTCCTGGCTCCTAGCTACAGCCCAGCCCAGGCCACTGTGGGCCTTTGGAGAGTGAAACAACAGGTAGGAGTTCTGATTTTCTTTCTGCTTCTCAAATAAATAAAAATGTTTTAAAAATAGAATGTGGCCGGCGCTGCGGCTCACTAGGCTAATCCTCTGCCTATGGTGCCAGCACCCCGGGTTCTAGTCCTGGTTGGGGCACCAGATTCTGTGCCGGTTGCTCCTCTTCCAGTCCAGCTCTTTGCTGTGGCCCAGGAGGGCAGTGCAGGATGGCCCAAGTGCTTGGGCCCTGTGCCTGCAGGAGGAAGCACCTGGATCCTGGCTTTGGATCAGTGCAGTGCACTGGCCTTAGCGGCCATTTTGGGGGTGAACTAACGAAAAAGGAAGACATTTCTCTTGGTCTCTCACTGTCTAACTCTGCCTGTCAAAAAAAAATGCAATTTAGAACCTGTGTAGCCTGGGTTTGAATCCCATCCTCACCATACCATTCCAGCTGTGTTACCCTAGAAAGTCACTTCACTCAGAGTATCAGTTTTCTCACCTGAGAACAGGGGTGATGAGAATTTTTATAGCATTATTGTCAGTGAAATAAGAGTGCAGGAAAAGGCAGAGCCCCTGGACCTGGCTGATTTTGGATGCTCAGTGGAGGAGCTCCCTTCCCCCCTCTAGAAGGAGCTTACACTAATGAGCTAAAGAAATGAAAACACACCAGGCCAGTGCAGTGGCATAGTAAGCTGAGCCTCCTCCTGTGGCCTCAGCATCTCACATGGGCACCAGTTCTAGACCCGGCTGCACCACTTCTGATCCAACTCTCTGCTTATAGTCTGGGAAAGCAGTGGAAGATGGCCCAAGTGTTTGGGCCCCTGCACCCACATGGGAGACCTGGAAAAAGCTCCTGGCTTTGCCTTGCCCCAGCCCTGGCTATGGCGGCCATTTGGGGAGAGAGTCAATGGATAAAAGACCTTTCTCTGTCTTTCCCTCTCTCTCTCTCTCTGTAACTCTGCCTCTCAAATAAATAAATAAAATCTTTTAAAAAAGGAATAAAAACACAAGCTGAACTTAGTTTTTTTCATCTATGAAACTTCACGGAATCAGCATAAATGAAGCCAGTGTAAAGTACTACGATGTCTTTGGCTGAGCAATGGCTGTGTTAGCCAAAGGGAAAGTCTCACGTGGTATCACTGAGCTTAATTAAGCCCTCTCTGGTAGTTTGCCTTAATGGATGACAATATAGTCTCCTTGGGTTAATTCAAAGCACGCTATTCACAGGAGGCGGGGTCCAAATGGGAGCATCTGGCAGTAGCCTGTCTTCCCAGACACTAATAGACCCTGCTAAATGCGTCGCCTGCCTCCCTCCCTGGGGGCTTCTTTGTAAGTCACCCCCACCCAGACCAATGCAGGAAATGGGACTCAGGATTCAGCAGGCCTGGTGGATGGCTGACAGCAGGGACTGGATTTGAAATGAACACAAATCTGAGCAGACAATGCCGAGAGGAGAAGGAAAACCAGGGGCTAAGTGGAGAACTTTCCTACGAGAGGTCAGGGAAGGCAGAATGCCGATCCGCCCCCAGGCTGAATCCAGCCCCGCACCACCCCACACCTGTTGCCTCCTCAGAGCCCTCCTGGGCCTGAAAAGCTGAGGCTTCTGAAGCAGTCCGGTGACCCTAGCAGCCCGCAATTTCTGCTTTCCCAGCTGGCCTCCCCCATGTGTAGGAAAAATGCAAGCAGCCAAGGGCTGACCAGGAAACCTGCACCAATGCATTCACAAATCTGGGTCAAATCCATCCTCTGCCACCAACACCAACCCCCTTGAGTTATTCTGGCCCTCGGCCACCCCTGTGTTAGGTGTGCAATAGCTCGGGGTTCTGGCCTTTCGTGCCCCCAGAAAGGAGACCGAGACCGATCTCAACAGACAGGTTGTTTTATTTGAGGCAGAGGCTGGAGACAGTTTGTTCTAGAGACTGTGCAAAGAGCGCATTATAGAGCTCAGGTTTATCTGGTCAAGGAGGGAATTTGCCGCTATGGGGGAGGGTAGAAGGCAGCTGGAGGAAGAATGGGGGCTCTTTGAAGCCTCAGGGAACTTTCCTCTTATCTGTTTCCCAGCTGCCCGGTGCAGCTTATTTGCTTTGCCATTTGCTTTGCAAGGAGTCTGGAAGGGTCTGATTTGGCACCAAGGGTCTCAGCAAAAGGGAGGAAATGGGGCGGGTGGGGGAGGGGGAGGAAAGGGAGAAGGGGGCAGGTGCGACAGGTCCTTTACCCAGTCCGTTGTCCCTTCCCTATCCATTGCCTTCCCACGGTGGCTCAGTGGCCTCTCCTACCTGTTCTGCCTCCCCTAGGTTCAAAAACCTTTCCAGACTCTCAAGTCTGAAATCCTGGATTCTGAGAGAGCTCAAGACCCTTAATTCTAAAACATTCCTCCAAAACCCTTTCCTTGGAGTGTTTTTTCCACCGTCCTTAGAAAATTTCCCCTGGGGCCAGCACTGTGGTGCAGGGGGTAAAGCCACCCCCTGTGGGGCTGGCATCCCATATAGGCACTGGTTTGAGACCTGGCTGCTCCACTTCTGATCCCGCTCTCTGCTATGGCCTGGGAAAGCAGTAAAAGATGGCCCGAGTCCTTGGGCCCCTGCACCCACGTGGGAGATCCAGAAAAAGCTCCCGGCTCCTGGCTGCAGATCAGCTATCTGGGGACTGAACCAGTAGATGGAAGACCTCTCTCTCTTCTGCCTCTAGCTCTCTGTTACTCTGCCTTTCAAATAAATAAATAAAGCTTATTTTTTAAAAAAAGAAAATTTACCCTTTGCAGCATTCCTCATCCTCTCCAAGGCTGAAATCAGTGGCTTTTTCACAAAAGGAGAGGAGAAAGCCCTACGACAAAAGCTAAACATTTCAGAAAACAGAAGCAAACTCTCTCTTTAGAAGCAGCCCAGCACAGTCATCAGAGGTGTGTAGACTGTACAGTGTCACATTGTCTGGGTCTGAGCCCCCAGGTCTGTCCCTTGCTAATCAGCTTACGTGGGCTTTGTTCTCTGGGTCTCAGTCTCAGTACGTCTATGAGGCTGTGTGGAGAATCCCACAGGAGTCTCAAGAAGAGTCACGGACCACCGCTTACCTGGAAAGGAGGTGAACTGTGGAAGCTCCATGGTAAAGCATTGAGTTAGAAAGTTACCACTAGCCACAAAATAAAAGTAAAGTGGAGTTATAAGTCAGGAGCTGAGGCAATACCTAACGGCTGTGAGGGAGACGCTCCTAATCACACCAAGCAGACATCTCTGGTCAGTCAGATAACAGTGCGCTACGGACAATACCCTCCTACCCACGCTGACTGGACTGTTCAAACATAAGTAAAGTGGGAACAGTATTGACCGGACTGTTCAACTGCAGGCAAGGAGGAACCAGCATTGATTGGACAACAAGTCGGAGGACGGCAAGCTGGAGGACTGCTGGAAAATGAGGATAAAAAGGGGAGTCCTTGCACCACTCTCCATCCTCTCAGGGATCATGGCCCGGTGTGTGTGAACCTCTGGACCTCCACACATCCGGAGCTGAAGAGGCAGCCCGCTACTCTGCATGGAGCAGGTAGCAGCACAAGCCGACCTGCAGAGCTGTCCTTGAGCTGGAATACCCCACTGTGTGTGTGTGGCCCAGTGCGAGCGAACCCCTGGATCTCCTCACACTTGGAGTCGAAGAGCCAGCCTGCTAGCTTTTGCTACGCGGCACAAGGCGATGACCGGATCAAGCGGCCAGCGGAGCCGCTGCGTTGCTGCCCTGCCGCAGTGCCTGACCAGCCAAGATGCCGCCTCACCACCTCGCCTGGACCCCTTGTCAGCTTACTGCCAGACCCGACCACAGAGCTGGACCAGGCCTCTCAGCAGGGGACCTCTCCAACTTCTCGCCTGGCCATCCGCCTGGTAACTTTGAGCCTACCGCCCAGAATGACAGCCTTCCCACGACTTCCTGCCTGTAAGTGAATGATCCGGGATCCATCTCTGCCAAAACATGGAGCTCTGGACCTTGAACACTGACACTCTTTTTCATGACCGTGATACGAGCCTTCAAAACGCAGCTTTTACAAATAATGTTAGTCGGCCGGCATAGTGGCTCACTAGGCTAATCCTCTGCCTGCGGTGCCGACACCCCAGGTTCTAGTCCCAGTCGGGGCGCTGGATTCTGTCCTGGTTGCTCCTCTTCCAGTCCAGCTCTCTGCTGTGGCCCGGGAAGGCAGTGGAGGATGGCCCAAGTGCTTGCACCTGGTCCTCCCTGCACCCTATGGGAGACCAGGAGAGGCACCTTGCTCCTGGCTTCTGATTGGCGCAGCGCGCCGGCCGTAGTGGCCATTTAGGAGGTGAACCAACAGAAGGAAGACCTTTCTCTCTGTCTCTCTCAATCACTGTCTAACTCTGCCTGTCAAAAAAAAAAAAAAATAATAATAATGTTAGTCATGTGTAATATAATATAACTATGCGTTGACCCTATGTTTTGCAAGGTATCTGCAAATAATGCTGGAGACCTTGATGTACATATACTATTATAATTGGATAGCCCTCAAAATTACTTTAACACTGTATACTGTGATCTGTGGATTAATGAATAAGTTCAAGTAGTATTATTGATATTGATATTAATGGTATTGATTCCAGTAGTCCTCTAGTCATTAAGGAAATAGTGTTACTCTGATAGTTAAGTATTATAGTAAGTAAATTAAGTAGAAGATAAGTAGTTATGTTAAGCTAAGTAGTTACGTTAAGCTAAGTAGTTAAGCTAAGTTGTTAAGTGGTGGTGTTAAGTTTATTGTTATGTGTATTAAATAGTATAGATTAATAAGTATATTGATACTGATAAGTGTTTTGACCTCAATGAGCATGCTGATGAGTAGTGTGATAAAAAACCCCTGGTGTGTAAGCAATAAAATCTCTCATTGGAAAGACAGTCTTGTGTCCTGGTGTTCCTTTCTTCCCCATGACTGACAAGTTGTATGTTGCACTTGATACCGTTGAGCTGCGTGACAGTAGACGCTCGCGACAGGCTGACAATAGTGGTGCTTACTTTTAGCATCAGGAAGATTAAACATGTGTTTAAAGCACGTGGAACAGAGCCAAGCACATGAAACATACGATAAAATATACGCTATTATTTTACTAGTAGATCTGAACTCCAAGAGAGAGATGGCAACTGAAACTTATATCCTAGGTCTATTAAGGCACGGGCATTTGGCACAGCAGTGAAGTTGCTACTTGGTACATCCCCATCTCATATTGAGTGCCTGGTTTGAGTCCCAGATCCATGGCTTCTGATCCAACTTCCTGCCAATGTGCACCCTGCAGGCAGCAAATGATGACTCAAGTACCTGGGTCCCTGCCAGCCATGTGAGAGACCTGGACCGAGTCTCAGGTTGCTGACTTTGGTTTGGCCCAGCTCTGAATGCTGTGAGCATCTGGGGAGTGAACCAGTAGACGGAAAATCTTTCTCTCTCTCTTTCTCTCTCCTGACTTTCAAATAAAATGAAATAAAAATAAAATGAATAAAATAATAAAATAAAATAATAATAAAATAAAATAAAAAACAAAATTTTATTTATTTATTTGAGAGGCAGAGAGAGCCCCCATCTGCTGGTTCACTCCCCAAATGCCCACAATGGGCCAGAATCAGGGCAGAAGCCAGGAACACTATTCAGGTCTCCAATGTGGGCAGCAGCTGGAGCTGCACTGATACGAAGCCAGGAGCCAGGAGCTCCTTCTGGGTCTCCCACATGGGTGCCAGGGGCCCAAGCTTCTGGGCCATCCTCTGCTGCTTTTCCAAGGCCATTAGTAGGGAGCTGGATGGAAGTGGAGCTGCTAGGAAATGAACCAGTGCCCACAAGGAATGCCAGCATTGCAGCTGGCTTTGCCTGCTATTCCACAATGCCAGCCCGATGCAGACATCTTAACCACTAGGCTAAATGCCCACCCTTGTATCCCAGGTTGTTAACAGCTAGGCCATACAGCCACATTCTGACATGTCACCATTCACAGTCTACTTACACACTGCTTCCGCCTTACACCATTCTACATGACCACCTGAACGCTTGTTCTCCCAAGGATAAAACACAGCCCATCTTGAAAGAACAGAAACAAACCCACCTGGTCAGAACTTCTGCTTTTGAGCCGGCGCCGTGGCTCAATAGGCTAATCCTCCACCTTGCGGCGCCGGCACACGGGGTTCTAGCCCCGTTCGGGGCGCCGGATTCTGTCCCGGTTGCCCCTCTTCCAGGCCAGCTCTCTGCTATGGCCAGGGAGTGCAGTGGAGGATGGCCCAGGTGCTTGGGCCCTGCACCCCATGGGAGACCAGGAGAAGCACCTGGCTCCTGGCTCCTGGCTCCTGCCATCGGATCAGCGTGGTGCGCCGGCTGCAGCGGCGGCCATTGGAGGGTGAACCAACGGCAAAGGAAGACCTTTCTCTCTCTGTCTCTCTCTCTCACTGTCCACTCTGCCTATAAAAAAAAAAAAAAAAACAAAAACAAAACTTCTGCTTTTACAAAACTATAGTGGCTCAATTTCTGAACTTGAAGAGATTTAAACTCATGGAAATGAGCTTGTCTGCAGAGTTAGCAGAGGATGAATAACCTTGACAAAGTAGACCAAAGGGCAGGCATTCATCCTGCCAGCTCAGACACTGCCTGGGGTACCCACGTTCCATTTCAGAGTGTGGATTCAGGTCCTGGCTAGGCTTCCCGCTCCCTGCTGATGCACACTCTGGGAAGCAGCATCGAAGGTTCTAGTACTTGCGTCCCTGCCACCTACCTGAGAGACCTGGGGCTGAATTCCTGGCTTCAGCCTGGACCAGTCTTGGCTGTTGTGGGCATTTGGGGAGTGAACCAGCAGATGGGAGGTCTCTGTTTATTTGACTTTCTCTCTTTCTGTCTTACTGTCTGTCTCTCTGCCTCTCAAACAGATTTTTTTTTTTTTTTGACAGGCAAAGTGGACAGTGAGAGAGAGAGAGAGACAGAGAGAAAGGTCTTCCTTTGCCATTGGTTCACCCTCCAATGGCCGCCACAGCCGGCACGCTGCAGCCGGCGCACTGCGCTGATCCGATGGCAGGAGCCAGGTGCTTCTCCTGATCTCCCATGGGGTGCAGGTCCCAAGTACTTGGGCCATCCTCCACCGCACTCCCTGGCCACAGCAGAGAGTTGTCCTGGAAGAGGGGCAACCAGGACAGAATCTGGCGCCCCGACCAGGACTAGAACCCTGTGTGCCGGCGCCGCAAGGTGGAGGATTAGCCCAGTGAGCCGCGGCGCCGGCCTCAAACAGAATTTTAAAAGATTTTTAAAAAGCAGACCCAGGACTAATCCATGATCATAGACAACTGAAGATACGTTTCAATGCCTTGACACCAGCTCCTGTCCCAACCACGACTCTGCCTTGTCCTTTGAGAGGCCAGAATGTCTCCCAGGCCTCATTTCTCTTGAATGCTTCCTAGCTTCTTGGCTGCACACCAAAGCCTTCAGGCTCTTAAGAGGAATGCTAAACGGAGAGGGACATGATCAGAAAGTCACAGGGAATCCCGCAGAAAAATAGAACAGTGGAGGTAACACACAGGACAGGAAAAAAATATTGGAAGAGGGATACAACTGCATCCAATGCTGCTGGGCCGAATCTCTGACCTTCTCCCTTTTTCTTTCTGTATTCCCTTTTCTTATGCTGAGTGCCAACTACACCAGAATGAAGAAAGACCCTTCCTGGGAGGCACTAACGATTGTAGATACGTCGGGAAGTTAATAAAGTGTTTTGTTTCTCTAATGGCACATACCTACTTTTATCATTTTATTAATTAGCTTCTTTTAAAAAATATTTATTGGGGCTGACGCTGTGGCATAGCGGGTAAAGCCACCATCTGCAGTGCCAGCATCCCATATGGGCACCAGTTTGAGTCCTGGCTGTTCCTCCTCCAATTCAGCTCTCTGCTATGGCCTGAAAAAGCAGTAGAAGATGGCCCAAGGCCTTAGACCCTTGTACCCATGTGGGAGAACCAGAAGTTCCTGGCTCCTGGCTTCAGATCAGTGCAGCTCCAGCCTTTGTGACCATCTGGGGAGTGAACCAGTAATGGAAGACCTCTCTCTTTCTCTCTCTCTCTCTCTCTCTCTCTCTCTCTGCCTCTGCCTCTCTGTAACTCTGTCTTTCAATAAATAAATAAATCTTTTTTTTTTTATTTTTTGACAGGCAGAGTGGACAGTGAGAGAGAGACAGAGAGAGAAAGGTCTTCCTTTGCTGTTGGTTCACCCTCCAATGGCCGCCGCTGCAGCCGGCGCACCACGCTGATCCGATGGCAGGAGCCAGGAGCCAGGTGCTTCTCCTGGTCTCCCATGGGGTGCAGGGCCCAAGCACCTGGGCCATCCTCCACTGCACTCCCTGGCCATAGCAGAGAGCTGGCCTGGAAGAGGGGCAACCGGGACAGAATCCGGCGCCCCGACCGGGACTAGAACCTGGTGTGCCGGCGCCGCAAGGTGGAGGATTAGCCTATTGAGCCACGGCGCCGGCCTTAAATAAATCTTTTTTAAAAAATTATTTATTCAAAAGGCAACAGATGCCATGGTGAAAAAGATAATTAGATATGACAAGAATAATTAAACTTTCTATGTGAAGAATAAAAATAGCTAGCAATTACTTATCACTTTATACATGCCAATTTTTGTTCCGAGCACTTTATATGTTTTAGCTCACATGAGCATCCAGATAATCTTATGATGCAGGCACTGTCATCATCATCTCCCTTTCACAGATAAAGTAACTGTGGCACCACAAGAGTAAACACTTTGCTCAAGATCCAACAGCCGTTAGTAGTAGAGGCAGGATTTGAACTCGAGGCTCCAGGGTTCATGCTTTCGACTATTACATTACAATTGCACATAAAGAAATTTATAAGGTAAACAAGGAATAAGGTAGAAGGGATCCAAGTAAAGTTATATTCATAACACCTAAGATTTTATCATACAGTATTTTTTTTATTTTTTAAAGATTTATTTATTTATTTATTTGACAGTCAGAGTTACAAAGAGAGAGGAGAAGAGAGAGTGAACCATCCACTGGTTCACTCCCCAAATGGCCGCAACGGCCGGAGCTGAGCCTATCTGAAGCCAGGAGCCAGGAGCTTCTTCTAGGTCTCCCACATGGGTGCAGGGGCCCAAGGATTTGGGCCATCCTCAACTGCTTTCCCAGGCCACACACAGAGCTGGATCGGAAGTGGAGCAGCCGGGTCTCGAACCGGCACCCGTATGGGATGCTGGTGCTTCAGGCCAGGGTGTTAACCCGCTGCACCACAGCACCGGCCCCTATACATACAGCATTAATAAAAAATACAAATAATCCAGTTGAAACATTAGCAAAGAATAGAAATCAGGGGCCACTGCTGTGGCCTAGCGGGTAAAGCTGCTGCTTGGGCACTAGTATCCCATATAGGCTCTGGTTTGAGTCCCAGCTGTAACAATCGATCCAGATTCCTACTAATGCACCTGGGAAAGCTGTGGAAGATGGGTTAAGTATTTGGACCTCTGAACCCACATGGGAGACCCAGCTGGAGTTCCAGGCTCTGGCTTCAGCCTGGCCCAGCCTCAGCCATTTGAGGAGTGAACCATCAGATGAAAGCTCTCTTTCTCTTTTTCTCCCTCTCTCTGTAACTGTGCATTTCAAATAAATAAATACATCTTTAAAAAACAAAATGGAAATCTACAACTCTAATAAGAAATTTAAAAAAATAAAGAATAGAAATCAAAGAGTCTGAAGGAACACAGATGATCACTTCCTGTTTAATAAGCAGTGATTCCTAAAACTGTGACAATAGTGAGATACTACTTTTAATCTTTTAGATTGGCAAGAAGTAAACTAATGCTAGTATCTAATATCTGCAAGGGTGTGGGGAGAAGTAAACTGGTAACACCACTTCTGTGCTTTGGTGGACTGTTCTTCATTACTCTTACTATTGTTATGGATTCTCAGATTATCCCTGTTTGGCCAGTGGAGAGCCCTTCCAGCTGGCTCCATCCTTTTGACACGTGGATCATTCTTTGAGCATTACTTTCTTTCTGGCACAACAAGACACTTGCAGGCTCATTCTGTCCCAACCCTGAAATCTGTCATTTCTTTAAGGGGCTCTGGTTGCTTTCAGAAACCAAATGTATTTATTGGTATTGTAGCGTTATTGCTGTTAGGCCCTCTTGCTAGGCTAGAAAATGAATGAATGTAGAAATGCTTAATGATAAATGTGAAATAAAATAATCAAGACAGAAGTTGTCTGTGTAGTTGGTGTTTTGTTTTTTTAATTTAAAACACACACAGAGACATAACAAAATGCTGAATTATTCTGTTAGGAGTGGTTTATTTTTCATTTCAATTTGTATTTAAAATTTTCTGCAACATGGTATCCTTTTTTATTACTTGCTCAATATACTTTTATTTTAGAATATAATTAGATTATAGAAAGCTTGTAAACATCAAAGAATTTCCTTATACACCATACACAGTTTCCACTGTTATTATCTGCTGTCATAATTAATCAATATTGATTTCTTGTCAATGAAGTCCATACTTAATTCAGATTTTCTTAGTTTTTACCTAATACCTCTTTTCTGTTCTGAGATCTCATCTAAGACACCAGATCACATTTCACTGTCCTGTCTCCTTAGCCTGCTCTTGGTTGCAGTGATTTCTGAGACTTGCATTTTTTCAATGACTTTGATCATTTCAAGGAACTCGGGTCAGCTATTTTGTAGGATGTACTTCAGTTGAGACACATTTGATGTTTTTCTCATGAGTAGACTAGAGTTTTACTCTTTGGGAGGAAGATCATACAAGGGCCACTCCCATCACATCATATCAAGGGTACGTATCACTGTTGGCTATTATTTTTAAATTTTTATTTATTTCTTTTCATTTTACTTGAGAGAGATGGAGAGATCTTCCATCCACTAGTTTACTCCCTTAATACTTGCAAAAGCTGGATCTGGGACAGGCTGAAACCAGGAGCCTGGAACTCCATCTGGGTCTCCCATGTGAGTGGCAAACTCCCAAGTACTTGAGTACTTGAGACCTGCTGTCTCCCAGGGTGTACATTAGGGGGATAGCTATCAGAGGCAGAGGAGCTGGCACTTGAAACAGGTACTCTGCCAAGAAATGCAGGTGTCGGAAGTAGTATTGAAACCACTGCACCAAATTCTCACCCCTCGCATGTATTTTAAATAATCTCTGGATAACTGATAACACCCAATGCAATGTAAATGGTTGTTTTACAGTATTGGTTAGGAATAATAACATGAACAAAAGCCTGTACACATCAGTAGAGAGGAAATTTTTCAAAATTTCAAAAATTTTCAGTCTGTGGTTGGTTAAATCCACAGATGAAGAACTGAAGGCACAGAGTGCTGACTGTCCTCTCTTTCCTCCTCTTCTTCCTCCTTCTTCTTAAAGATTCATTCATTCATTCGTTTGTTCATTTGAAAGAGCAACAGAGAGAAAGAGAGAGGGAGAAAAGTGAGAGATTTTCTATCTGCTGATTCACTCTCCAAATGCCCACAACAGCCAAAAACTGGGCTGGGTTGAAGCCAGGAGCCAGGAACTCCATCCAGATCTCCCAAGTAGGTGGCAGGGGCCATCTTCCTTTGCAGGGAGCTAGGTTGGAAGCAGAGCAGCTGGGACTCCAACCGGCACTGTGATATGGGAGTAGGGGCCACAAGCAGCGGCTGGAACCGCTGAACCACAACCCTGGCTTCTGTAGGCTTTCTTTCGAAAGTCACAACTGGAAGTTGCACATTTTGTTTATTATGCTTCTATTCCTGTGGCCAAAACATAGCACACGATGACACCTCCCTATAAAGAAGGCTGAGAAATGTGGTCTCTTCAGCTAAAACTTCAAACGGTTAAAGAAAAGGAAGCTGGGTTTTAGGAAACCAAAGAGCAGTCTGGCCAGGGTGGGTTGCAAGCATTCTAAGGAAGAAAGAAATAGAAAAAGCAGAACTCCAACTTCTGTGGCGCCTACTAATCATTCTCTTTGTTACATTACCCAGACGTTCCTTTTTTAATGTCATGTGGCTTTCTCACTGGTAAGAAATTTACATTAAAGAAGAAAAGAAAAAAAACCAAAACAACAAAAAAGAAATCTACACCAATCATTTTCACTCTACATGGTTCCCAAATTCACGCCCTTTCCACTTTTCTTTTTTTTTAATTTTTTTATTTATTTATTTGTTTGAAAGTCAGAGTTACAGAAAGAGGGGGGAGAGAGAGAGAGAGAGATCTTCCATGTGCTGACTCACTCCCCAGAGGGCTGCAACAGCTAGGACTGGTCCAGACTGAAGCCAGGAGCTAGGAGCTTCATCTTGGTCTCCCACGAGGGAGGCAGGGACCCAAATACTTGGAGCATCTTCTGCTGCTTTCCTCAGGCCGTTAGCAGGGATTGCATCGGAAGTGGAGCAGCCAGAACACAAACCCATGCCCGAACAGGATGCGAGCACTGCAGGTGGCAGCTTCACCCACTATGCCACAATGCTGACCCTTCTCCACACTTTGCACCATCCCATTCTCCTTTCCCCATCTTTTCTGGATCAAAACCAGATCTTCCATTTATTTGAGAAGGTTTATCCAGCCACAGCCATGCCCTTAGGGTTTTCCTTCCACTCCAAGAGGAACATGGAGTTATTTCCCCAGGGCCAGGCACTGTGGCCCAGTAGTTAGGCTACCGCTTGGGATGCCCACACCCCACATCAGAGCACCTGGAGTTGAGTTCCACCTCCACTTCCAACCCAGCTTCCTGTCACTGTGCACCCTGGGAGGCAGCAGATGAGAGCTCAAGTGCTGCAGGCCCTGCTACCCGCGCTAGAGACCTAGAGTGAATTCCTGGCTCCTGGCCCTGGCCTCACCAAGCCCTGGCTGCTGTAGGCATTTGGGGGAGTGAACAAGACCTCTCTCTCTTTCTCTCTCTCTCTCTATTTGTTGCCCTGCCTTTCAAATAAATAAATTTTTTAACAAAAGATATTTCCCAAAGGAAGACCTTCCTTTAGGAAAACTGCTAACACGTTTAGCACCTTTACACACAGGACATCCTTCCCTCCGCAGGTGAGGTGAGATGCCTGTGTTTGACACTTGGTGACAGTCTTTTCCCCAAGGCAAGTAGGAGCATGAGCCGAAAGCCATTTTTCACAGCAAGCTGGCCCCGAGGAAGGGAGACTTCCTTCCTCTGAGAGCTCTGTCCCCGAGTGCCTTCAGCTTTCCCTCTGCACCCTGGCCCTTGCCTTGAGCCTCTCCCCTCTCCTCTCCATCATGACATGAGCCTTCCTCCTGCCTTTCCTGTCTCAGAACTACTCACCAACCACATTCAATGAAGGTCCAGATTATTTGAAAGCAGAGTTACAGAGAGAGACAGAGATCTTCCATCCTCTGGTTCATGCCCCAAACGGCTACAATGACCAGGGCTGGGACAGGCTGAAGCCAGAAGCCAAGCGTTTCTTCCAGGTCTCCCACATAGCTGCAGGGGCCCAAGCACTTGGGCCGTCCTTTGCTGCCTTTCCAGGCGGATCGGCAGGGAGCTGGATCAGAAGTGGAACAGCCAGGACAAGAACAGGTGTCCATAGGGGATGCCAGCACTGCCGGCCATGGCTTATCTGGGTGCTCCACAACACCAACCCTGCCCGTTAGATTTTAACAGGGATTGGACACTGAGTTCTACAAGGTGAATGTCTAATTTTAAGTATCTCAAACTTTTTGGAGGAAATGCCTTCTCCTTTGGTATCAGATGAAAGAAGGAGGTAAAAATGGACTTTTACTGAACAAGTAGAATGCGTTATACTGGTATGTAAGTCAATGTATTCAACTTCATAATAATTATGAGTGACATCATTGTCCCTATTTTACAGACAAACTGAGGCTTACAGAGGTATAACAATTTGAGCTTCAAGATGTGTCTGATTTCCCAAATTGGTATTATTTCCAATAAAGTAGCTGTATTTGCCTGAAAGAAAGAGTTTATGGCCGGCGCCGTGGCTCACTAGGCTAATCCTCTGCCTTGCGGCGCCGGCACATCGGGTTCTAGTCCCGGTCGGGGTGCCGGATTCTGTCCCGGTTGCCCCTCTTCCACGCCAGCTCTCTGCTGTGGCCAGGGAGTGCAGTGGAGGATGGCCCAGGTCCTTGGGCCCTGCACCCCATGGAAGACCAGGAAAAGCACCTGGCTCCTGGCTCCTGCCATTGGATCAGCGCGGTACGCCGGCCGCAGCGCGGCAGCCATTGGAGGGTGAACCAACGGCAAAGGAAGACCTTTCTCTCTGTCTCTGTTTCTCACTGTCCACTCTGCCTGTCAAAAAAGAAAAAAAAAAGAGTTTATGGTCAAGGGATCATACCTTCGCTGGAATTAACCACCACACAGATCTTGGGCAAGGAATAGCAACATCTTGAGAGTAGTTTCAAGAGATGAGTAAAGGCCAGTGTCGCGGCTCAATAGGCTAATCCTCCGCCTTGTGGCACTGGCACACCAGGTTCTAGTCCCGGTCAGGGTGCTGGATTCTGTCCCGCTTGCCCCTCTTCCAGGCCAGCTCTCTGCTGTGGCCCAGGAGTGCAGTGGAGGATGGCCCAAGTGCTTGGGCCCTGCACCTGCATGGGAGACCAGGAGAAGTACCTGGCTCCTGGCTTCGGATCAGTGCGGTACGCCGGCCGCAGTGCGGCAGCCATTGGAGGGTGAACCAACGGAAAAGGAAGACCTTTCTCTCTCTCTCTCTCTCTCTCACTGTCCACTTTGCCTGTCAACAACAACAAAAAAAGGGATGAGTAAATTCTACACCCAGCCAAACCTTGTCTCTTTTTGTGATATTTGTCTTGCTGGGAAAGGATGCATTTTTCCAAGAAGTGGCCTGTAATTAGATCCTTAATAAAAGTGTGGCCTCCTGAATCCCTCTCCAGACTATGGAACCTGACCTCTGGTGGGCACAGTGCATGAATTTGCATTTTAAATAAGACTCTCTAAAACATTAATTTCCATATCATTAGTTTAGTGAATAAAGAGAAAAGAGCTGTCTTTCCTCCAACTGTTCATATTTTCATAAAGTGATGACTTGTTAGCACTCTTGTCAGAGGCTGGGAACCAGAAAGCCTAAGTCTTCCTTCTAAATTATTCATTTAATAATTATTTGTTGCATGCATTCAAATGCGCCAGGCATAGGAGAGCAAATATACTGCTTTAAAAATGTCTTGGGAGGGAAAGCCAATGACTGCACAGAGGATGATTTGAAAGCCATGGTCAAGAAGAAACCAGCTTTGAGAAACTACTTGATCGATTTATCAGTCCCATGAATTCCGGGTGTCCCCCGAATGGTAGTTGGAATACATGTGTGCTATTGTGTTCCAGGACTGGCACATGCCTGCCTGGATATGGTGGTTAAAGAGGGACCAGCAGGGGTTCCTTTCCTCTGCTGCTCCCTGGGGCTAAGCCAGGTCGCAAGATGTCAACTTTCTGGGAAGGGGTAAATGTCCATATGGAGAGTGGACCCAGGTTTTGCAAGGAGCCCGAACTTTGACAATTCTAGGGGTCCTCTCCAACAAAAAGAGTATGAAATTGTGACCACAATATTAAGTAGAAATCTGAATATTCGTTTAGAGTGAGAAAAAGATCAAGGCAAATTATTGCAGACTTACAGGTTTGGATCACTCTCTCCCGAGGTCTTTTTTTTTTTTTTTTTTTTTTTTTTTTTTTGTTGACAGGCAGAGTGGACAGTGAGAGACAGAGACAGAGAGAAAGGTCTTCCTTTGCCGTTGGTTCACCCTCCAATGGCCACCGTGGCCGGCGCACCGCACTGATCCGACGGCAGGAGCCAGGTACTTATCCTGGTCTCCCATGGGGTACAGGGCCCAAGGACCTGGGCCATCCTCCACTGCACTCCCTGGCCACAGCAGAGAGCTAACCTGGAAGAGGGGCAACCGGGACAGAATCCGGAGCCCCGACTGGGACTAGAACCTGATGTGCCGGCGCCACAAGGCAGAGGATTAGCCTAGTGAGCCGCGGCGCCAGCCTCTCCCAAGGTCTTAAGGTGAATTTCTGAAATGCTTCTTGCTTGTAAGATTATCTAGAGCAGACCCCAATTTCCAGCAACTCCCACCTCTCCCAGGGGCCTCTGCAAGTGAGAGGCCCTGGAATTTAAGCTTCATTCATTTCACAGTGAGTCCTCCTTCCCTCCTTCTCCCCTTGCAGGGCCCAGGGATAGTCTTTGCTCCAGTGAACTTTGCTGTAGGCCAGCTCCCACAAATACGTATGGGGCCAGTTGTCCAGATGATTATGTTGGGGAACAATCTTTTCTTAATTTTAACTTTTTAAATTTATTTGAAAGGCAGTGAGACAGAGACAGATAGATATAGGAGAAGAATCTTCCATCCATGGGTTTATTCTCCAAATGCCCACAACAGCCAGAGCTGGACCAGGCTGAAGCCAGGATCCAGGAACTCAATCTGGGTCTCCCATTTGGGTGGTAGGAACCCAATCATTTGAGCCATCATCTGCTGCCTCCCAGGAACCTGGAATCAGAAGCAGAGCCAGGATCCAAACCTGGGCACTTGGCCATGGGGTGCAGGAGTCCCGGGTGGTGTCCTGACTGCTGTACCGAACACTTGCCTCTGGGAAGCAATCTTTCTTCTTCTTCTTCTTCTTCTTCTTCTTCTTCTTCTTCTTCTTCTTCTTCTTCTTCTTCTTCTTCTTCTTCTTTTTTTAAGATTTATTTTATTTGAAAGACAGAGCCAAAGAGAGAGGTAGAAACAGAGAGAGGTCTTCCATCTGATGGTTCACTCCCCAGATGGCTGCAACAGCTGGAGCTGCATTGATCCAAAGCCAGGAGCCAGGAGCCGCTCTGGGTCTCCCACATGGGTGCAGGGGCCCAAGGACTTGGGCCATCTTCCACTGCTTTCCCAGGCCATAGCAGAGAGCTGGATCAGAAGTGGAGCAGCTGGGTCTCGAACTGGTGCCCACATGGGATGCCGGTGCCTCAGCTCAGGGCTTTAACCCACTGCACCATAGCACCGGCTCCTAATTTGTTTGTTTGTTTGTTTGTTTACTTAATTTGAAAGTAGAATTACAGAGAGAAAGATCTTTAATCTATCCACGGGTTCACTCCCCCTAATGGCTGCAGTGGCTGAGGCTGGGTCAGGCTGAAGCCAGGAGCCAGGAACTCCATTCAGGTCTCCCACATGGATGGCAGGGACCCAAACACTTGGGCCATCTTCTGCTGCCTTCTTAGGTGCACTAGCAGGGAGCTGGACAAGAAGTGGAGCAGCTGGGACTCGAACTGGAGCTCATCTGGGATGCCAGCATTGCAGGCAGCAGCTTAACTTGCTGTGCCACAGTGCTGGTCTGGTGGGGAACAATCTTGACAGAGCAAACTCTAGTGCTGCTGGGGTATTGGTGGAGAAAATGGATTGCAAGCCGGTGCCGTGGCTCAATAGGCTAATCCTCCGCCTTGCGGCGCTGGCACACCAGGTTCTAGTCCCGGTCAGGGCGCTGGATTCTGTCCTGCTTGCCCCTCTTCCAGGCCAGCTCTCTGCTGTGGCCAGGGAGTGCAGTGGAGGATGGCCCAAGTGCTTGGGCCCTGCACCTGCATGGGAGACCAAGAGAAGCACCTGGCTCCTGGCTTCGGATCAGCGCGATGCGCCGGCCGCAGCGGCCATTGGAGGGTGAACCAATGGCTAAAAGGAAGGAAGACCTTTCTCTCTGTCTCTCTCTCTCACTGTCTACTCTGCCTGTAAAAAAAAAAAAAAAAAAAAAAAAAGAAAGAAAGAAAGAAAAGAAAAGAAAAGAAAATGGATTGCTAGCTCTGAGACAGTTATCCCACCCATTCACCTGGGGAACCTGCAAGCTGCAAAGGGTTCCAATGGTTTATGGATTTGCTATAGGCGGGCTGTGCAAACTGGAAAATAAATGTCTATTAATGGGGGCCAGTTCTGTGTCATAGTGTGTAAAGGCCACTGCGTATAGTGTCGGCATCCCATATGGGCACTGGTTTGAGTCCCGGCTGTTCCACTTCTGATGCAGCTCTCTGCTGTGGCCTGGGAAAGCAGTGGAAGATGGCCCAAGTCCTTGGGACCCTGCACCCGTGTGGGAGACCCGGAAGAGACTCCTGGCTTCGGATCAGCTCAGCTCCAGCCGTTGGAGTCATTTGGGGAGTGAGCCAGTGGATGGAAGACTTTCTCTCTGTCTCTTCCTCTCTCTGTTGACTCCGCCTTTCAAATAAATAAATAAGATCTTTATAAAAATGTCTATTAATTCAGTTAGTTTATGAGATGGTGCCTCTTCCTCACTACTCAGAAGTTCTCACTGGCTGTCACTGCTGTGGTCTGTCTCCCAAGGGTATGTGTGTTGGAGGCCCAGTCCTCAGCATGTCAGTATTGCGGTGGTAGAACCTTTAAGAGGTGGGGTTTGACAGGAGATAATGATGCTATTGGCCATGCTGCCCTTGGTGAGCATTAAGGTAGGTCTCCTGGAACCTTGTTGTTACTGTGAGAGTCAGTTGTTGTCAAAAAGCAAGCCTGCCCCGGAGTCTCTCTCTGGCTTCCCATCTTGCCACGACAGGTGATCTGTGCCCCTCACACATGCTCTTACTATGATGCCACTGGCCACAATGTGATGCAGCAGAGGGGGCCCTCATCAGAGCTGGTGCCCTCTGCTTGAACTATATATGTATTCGAAAAACTGAGTTACAGAGAGAGAGAGAAAGAAAGAAGGAAAGAAAGAAAAGAAGGAAGGAAGGAAGAAAGTTGGAAAAAAGAGAGATTATCCATCCACTGGCTCACTCCCTAAATGGCTGCAATGGCCAGGGCTGGACCAGCCAGAAGCCAAGAGCCTGGAACTCCACCCAGGTCTCCCACATGGGTGGCAAGAGCCAAGTACCTGCACTATCCTCCGCTGCCTTCCCAGGTGCATCAGCGGGGAGCTGGGTGGGAAGTGGAGCAGCTGGGGCTCAAACTAGGGTCCATATGGGACGCCTGCATCACAGGCGGTGGGCGAACCGGCTATGCCATGGTGCGGGCCCCAGTATTCTGTTACAGCAATGGAAAACTAAGATAGTTGTCTTATTTAAGTGGTATACACTAGGGAAGAGAATAATTTCTTCACAAATATAATTTGTATAGTAGATAAAAGTGTGCAAAGGAGATGTTCAAGTAGATAAAAGTTGTTCAAGGGAGGGGTGGTAAAAGTGGAAAAGTTCAGAACTGAACCAACACATTTAGAGATGTTAAATCTGAGGCCAAAGGAAAGAAGAGATTTGATCAAAACCATGAAGTCAGGCAGTCAGAGAGCCAGAATAGAATTCCTGGTCCCGCCTTCTTGTTTGACCAGACAACCTCCCCAATTCAAAATTCCAATTTGTAACAGAAAGGCAGAGGAATGTCTCAGGAAGCAAAAAGAATGAGCTCCAATTAAATTGGGTTTGGAGCCGTTGACAAATTCGTGGAGAGGTTATATGCTAAGCTAATCCTCTCCCAAGAGGAGAATAAATCAGCTGAGCTCTACTGCAGAATTCATTGGTAACCTGTGTCAAAAACCTTGAACCTTGCCTCCTGAGACTGAAAGTCTGCTTCCTGCAATTTATTGTAAGGGCATATCAGAAATGAGTACAAAGACAGTGCAATGTGCAGTGGACTAGGCCGTGGCTGGCGACGCTTGAATCCTATATCAGAACGCTTGGTTAGAGTCCTGCTACTCAGCTCTTCTGATGCGGCATTCATGCTAACACGCCTGGGAGGCAGCAGATGATGCCCCAGGTCCTTGGGTTCCTGCCCCCCATATGCGAGAGTCAGACAGAGTTCCTGCCTCCTTTCTTTAGCCTGGCACAGCCCTGACTGTTGTGGGCATATGGGGAATGAATCAGCAGATGGAAAATATATTTCTCCCTTTCTCTGTTTCTCTGCCTTAAAAATAAATAAATAGATCATAAAAAGAGTGTAAAGATATATTGATATGCATGTTTTTGTAGCACAACTTTCAATGTCTAAAAATTAATATAAAATTTAAATTGTTCTTATATGTAATTGAAACACCAAGTATGATCATGCTCATCATGAAACCCAGGAATCCTTTTCCTACCAGTCCCCACCTGCTCGACTACTTCCAACTCCCCAAACTCTTGACTGTTATCTGTATTTTTACTTTTATGGGCCTTTTGTTTGTTTGTTTTCTTGTTTGTTTCAGAGATAGACAGATAGACAGACACCTGGTTCACTCCCCAGTTGCTTACAATGGCTGAGACTGGGCCATGCCAAAGCCAGGAGCCAGGAACTCAGTTTCAGTCCCGATCTCCCACCTGAGTGACAAGAACTCACTCCTGCCATCGCCACTGCCTCCTAGGGTCTGCATTAGCAGGAAGCTGGAGTCAGGAGCTGGAGGTGAGCAATGAACCAGGACCTGCAACATGGAATGGAGGCATCTTAACCACTTGACCAAATGCCTGCTCCTATTTCTGTTTTAGATTTTGATGTCAAACATTGTTCATTAACTTCCTTTTGTGGTAAATATTTAGCTCCTAACACAGACCACTCTCACTTCCTCTCCTCATCCTCTCAGTATCACAATTGTTTACTAAATCAGTATTTGCATTATTGCAATTTCATAAGCATTACTCACTTCTGGGCCAAGGAGTATACCATTATTTTTTTTTTTTTTTTCTGTTTTTTTTTTTTTTTATCTTTTATTTAATGAATATAAATTTCCAAAGTACGACTCATGGGTTACAATGGCTTCCCCCCCCATACCGTCCCTCCCACCAACAACCCTCCCCTTTCCCACTCCCTCTCCCCTTCCATTCACATCAAGATTCATTTTCGATTACCTTAATATACAGAAGATCAGCTTAGTATACCTTAAGTAAGTACTTCAACAGTTTGCTCCCACACAGAAACATAAAGTGAAAAATAATAGATGATTTTTTTAAAATGATGATGAAATCAGATCAGACCTATTGTCATGTTTAATCCCAGTGAGAGTCAAGTTGGGAATTGAAAATTTCTTTCTTTTTTAGGAGTATACCATTATTACAATTTTGTTATTGTTCTGTTGTTTTTACTACAGTTGATGCTTCACTTTTACATTGGCTTAGTTATCAATATTCATACAAGGAGCTTTCTTTATGTTCCACCAGACATGCTATATGTCTATCAACTAGTCAAATGTATCAGCTATCTACCAATTCCATTTCCTCTCCAGACACCTCTGTTCCAGACTCTTCTGCTGCCCCATCTTGCAGTAAAGGCCAAATGTCCAGATTTGCTGCAAGCTGTTACTATGGGCTTCTTACCATTTGCTGGTGTTTTTCTTCTGTTTCTGTAATTCTCTTTCATTTTCTTTTAGGCTTATGCTCTTTTTTAAACTGAAAAACATCTTCCAGTTGCTTCTCTACTAAGGGGGCATTTCAGGTAAGTCTACTGCGTCTTTCGAGACAGGAATGTCTTAATTTGGTTCTCACACTGAATAGTACGGGTAGGTGAAGGAAACTAAGGTACTGTGAACCTGTTTTTCCCCTTAGAAACTAGAAGTTTTGCTCCATTGTCCTCCAGGTTACAGTGTTACATCCCTATTTCAGAAAGCATCTGCTTCCATTCTCTGAGAGCTTCTAGGAATTTCTTCTAATATTTTGTCCAAAATTTCAAGCTGATGCACCTCGGAGACTCTCTCTCTCTCTCAAGATTTTATTTATTTATTTGAGAGGCAGAGTTATAGACAGAGATGGAGAGACAGAGCAAGAGAGAGGTCTTCCATCTGCTGGTTCATTCCCTAAATGGCCACAATGGTCAGAGCTGGGTGGATTCAGAGCCAGGAGCTTCTTTTGGATCTCCCATGTGGGTGCAGGTGCCTCTTCCAGTGCTTTCCCAGGCCATAAGCAGAGAGCTGGATCAGAAGAGGAGCAGATGGGACACGAACCGGCGGCCATACGGGATGCCAGTGCTGCAGGTTCTCTTAATCTGGAGACAATTTCACTTAACACAAAAGTATATAAAATGCCAATTGCATACATATTTATTAACACAAAACTATTCATAATATTCCCATTTCCTGACTTTTTCTTCTCACATTCTACCCATATCAATTGACTGAATTTTGCATTTCATTGGTTCATGAGATATGTGTATGTTGTTTTTTCCTATTTTTTAAAAGATTTATTTATTTATTTAAAAGGCAGTGTTACAGAGAGGCAGAGAAAGAGAGGGAGAGAGAGCGAGGTCTTCCATCCACTGGTTCACTACCCAAATGGCCACAATGGCTGGAGCTGGGCCAATCCAAAGCCAGGAGCCAGGAGCTTCTGCAAGGTCTCCCACACAGGTACAGGTGCCCAAGGACTTGGGCCATCTTCTACTGCTTTCCCAGGGCATAGCAGAGAGCTGGATCAGAAGTGTAGCAGCCAGGACTCAAACTAGCGCCTATATGGGATGCTGGTGCTGCAGGTGGAGGTTTAGCCCACTACGCCACAGCACCGGTCCCTCTCTCTAATTCTTAAAATCATTGAATTTTATGGGATCCTAGGCTATGTTAATATCTTTAATATTAATTTTTTTAGTTTCTTAAAAGATTTATTCATTTATTTGAAAGGCACAGTTACAGAGAAAGGGAGAGACAGAGAGAAAGAGGTCTTTCATCTGCTGGTTCACTCCTCAAATGACCGAGTCTGAGCCAGGCTGAAGCCAGGAGCCTGGAACTGCAGCTGGGTCTCCCAGTATGTTTCAGGGGCCCAAGCAATTGGGGCCACCCTCCACTGTTTTCCTAGGAGCATTAGCAGGAGCTGGATAGGAAGTGGGACTCAAACCAGCGCCTATATGGAATGCTCATGTCACATGAGGCTGCTTAACCTGCTGTGCAGCAGCACCAATTTTTGAGTTTTAAAGACTTTGTGTGCTCAAAGATGTATTTATTTATTTGAAAGGCAGAGTTACAGAGAGAGAAGAGACAAAAAGAGCTCTTTTATCCCCTGTTTCACTCCCTAAATGGCCACAGTGGCCAGAGCTGGGCCAATCCAAAGTCAGAAGCCAGGAGCCAGGAGCTTCTTTTGGGTACCCCACATGAGCCACAGGGACCCAAGGACTTGGGCTGTCTTCTGCTGCTTTCCCAGGCCATTAGCAGGGAGCTGGATTGGAAGTGGAGCAGCCAGGACATGAACTGAAGCCCATATGGATGCCGATGTCGCAGGCAGAGGCTTAACCTGCTATGCCACAGCACCAGCCCCAAGTTTTAAAGACTTTGAAAGTTGAAGAAATTTTAGAATCTTGCATTTGTATATATTCCTCGGTGAGACCATTCTGTTGAATGCTTTAAATGATACCCCCACTTAACTTTAAATAACTCAAAGATTTTGTCTGACTTGCCTGTAACTTGCAGGTATAGCCCATGAGATCATTCTAACTTTTGAGGGAAGTAGGTCCTTACACTGGCAGTGATTACAATCTAATGACAAGACAGACATGAATTACCACATGGAAGACAGAGGAGATAAGTGGAAGATAAGGGGTGGAGGAAAATGCCAAGCGAGTTTCCAGGAAGGGAAATTTTGTCCTGACTTGGTAGGGAACAGGTGTTTGTGATGGATTCTAAAGGGTGAGCAGGCCTTCGAAGAGAATAAGAAGGGAGTACCTAGAACGCAGCCAGAGCGAAGCCACAGAAGTCTGAAAGTACATTTTGTGTTGGGGGAACTATGAATGTCTGTGTGACTGGAGCATAGCAAAGGTGGAGGCAGAGAGGGCAAATGGGACCAGACCATGAATAGTTTTGAGGGCCAGGCTGTGGCATGAGGACTTGATGCTGAAGGCAGTAGGAACTTGCTCAGTGATGAATACAAACATGTTACACCAGCACATGTTATAGAGCAACAGTGTTCAATGTGTGGCTCGTGGATTTGGGGCGGGGGTGGGAGGAAGATGGAGGGAGGGTGGGTGGTCCCTAAGACCCCTTTCACAGGGTTCACAAGATCAAACTATCTTGATGATAATGACAATAATAATTCTAATACATCATTGGCCTTCAAACATTGTGATATAAAGCACCTAACATAAAACATATCTTTGTATCTTTCTCTCTCTCTCTCTTTTTTTTTTTTTTTTTTTTTTTTACTTGAGAGGCAGAGAGATGGCATCAAAGAGAGACAGCTGGAAAGAGAAAGAGAGAGAGAGGTCCCATCCAGTGAGATGGCTGCCTCACTCCCTAAATGCCCACAACAGGGTCAATGCTAGGAGCTGAGAACTCAACCTGCATCTCCCACTTCACCAGCAGGAACTCAGCTTTGACAGTCTGCCCTAGAAGGAACTGAAGCCAGGTGTTGACCCCAGGTACTCTGATATGAGAGGTCATCCGCTTAACTCCTAGTCTAAACATTCTCTCTTATATTTATCTTAATTTTACATTTTTATTTATTTGAAAGACAGAGAGCGAGTAAGACAGAGATGTGAATTTTCTCATCAAATGTCTGCAACAGCCAACGCTAACTCCCAGGAGTCCAGAACGCAATCTAAGTCTCCCCACGTGGGCGACAAGCACCCAACTACTTGAGCCATTACCTGTGGCCTTCCAAGGTGTGCATTGCCAGGAAGCTGGAATCAGGAGGAGTTCTGGGGCTCAACCCTAGGCACTCTGCTCTGGGATGTGGGCATCCCAAGTGGCATTGTTACCACAACACTGAAGCCTGTCCCCAGATTCATTTTAATTTTATGGAAGTTTAACCTTCAAACATGTTTTTAAAATTTTCTGTGTGGCTAAATGACATCTGGCAGAAAGCACTTCGGCTGCACAAACAGTGTGATGATTTCAAGGAAAAGCACTTGTGCGATGAGAGCTCTTTCTGGGAACAGGACTTGCTCCTTTTCCACGGAACATCATTTTTGCTCGCAAGAGTGACTGACAGGCACCCTATGGTTATGCAGACTTGGGTGTTTGGCATACACGTTCTCCAAATTGA
The DNA here is from genome assembly GCF_964237555.1 of Oryctolagus cuniculus. Lineage (NCBI taxonomy): Eukaryota > Metazoa > Chordata > Mammalia > Lagomorpha > Leporidae > Oryctolagus > Oryctolagus cuniculus. Next base: position 137,404,551 of record NC_091438.1, on the reverse strand, counting down.
ATGCAGACTCTCACTTCCAGGAAAACAACTGACAATATTTGTTGCCAGTAATAAGATCCAAGTTTTCTTGTGAAATTAGAATTTGGGAAAGCTTGTATATGCCATGATGGGCTTGACAGATTTTATGAGATTGGTGCTGACAAAAAGGAAGCAGTTTTAAAATATGTTTTATAATGAAATATGTCAACATTTAGAAGATTAGCATAACTCAATAAGCCAATGTTTTCCAAATGACCAATGCATGATGTTACAAAATTATTCATAAGTAAAACACTCATTCAAGCTACAAGAAAGACCAATGGATTTTTTTAAGATTTATTTATTTATTTGAACATTAGAGTTACACAGAGTTAAGGAGAGGTAGAGAAAGAGAGGGAGAGAGAGAGAGAGGGAGAGAGAGAGAGAGAGAGTCTTCCATATGCCGGTTCACACCCCAATTGGCTGCAACAGCTTGAGCTGCGCCAATCAGAAGCCAGGAGCCAGGAGCTTCCTCCAGGTCTTTCCATGCAGGTGCAAGGGCCCAATGACTTGGGCCATCTTTTACTGCGTTCCCAGGCCACAGCAGAGAGCTGGATCAGAAGTGAAGCAGCCGGGTCTCAAACAGATGCACATTTGGGAATGCTGGCACTGCAGGTGGTGGCTTCACCTGCTATGCCACAGCATGAGCCCCACCAATGGATTTAATGTAACCAAATACAAATGCATTGGTAGAGTTGCAGATTCCACACTGAAACTTTTTTTTTCTGAGTAAAACTGTATGTGAAACTAACTTTTAACGAACTATTTATTGATTGTTGGTGAAGTACCAAAGAAGAATATTCACAATTATCCATAAAATCTTATAAAATATTCCTCTCTTTTCCAATAATATATCTGTGTGAGGCCAGATTTTCCTCTTAGGCATCAACCAGAGCAGTATATCACAGTGGTTTAGATGCAGAAGATATGAGAATCCAGCTGTTTTCTATTAAGCCAGATGTGAAAGAAGTTCACAAAAATATAACTGTTCTCACAATGTTGTATTGGAAAATATAATTATTTTTAATTAAATATGTTATATATATTAATATGCAACAGATTTATTGATACAATTTTTAAAGAGTTATTTATTTATTTGAAAGGCAGAGTTACAGAGAGGCAGGGGCAGAGAGAGAGAGAGAGAGAGAGAGAGATAGGTCTTCCATCTACTGGCTCACTCCCCAAATGGCCGCAATGCCTGGAGCTGCACCAATCCAAAGCCAGGAGCCAGGAGCTTCTTCTGGATCTCCCACACAGGTGCAGGGGCCCAAGCACTAGTGCCATCTTCTACTGCTTTCCTAGGCCATAGCAGAGAGCTGGATCGGATATGGAGCAACCAGGTCTCAAACCAGCACCCACATGGCATGCCGGCGCTGCAAGCAGTGGCTTTACCTGCTACGCCACAGTGCTGGCCCCTTGATATAATTTGAAGTAATATATCTTTTAAAATTTTCTTAGATTCAATTTCAAATATGGTAAATAAACAAAAGCTCAACATTTTTCTTTAAGGGTACAGAGGAACTCTGACATCAAAGAGCTTGGGAACCAGAGATTTGGAGACTGGGTGCCACAGAATCAACACTTTTTTTTTGTAGTTCTGGAGATGGTATATGAAAAGATTGAAAGATGAAAAATTAGAGGCAGGAAGACCAGTAAGGGAGTCATTGAAATAATTTGAATGAGTACTCTACAATCTCTATACAAACTGGGAGAACAGGTTTCAATTCAGTAGCTTTGAGTATTCTTAAAACCACAAGATATGGCTGGTGCCTCGGCTCACTAGGCTAATCCTCCGTCTGCGGCGTCCCGGTTGGGGTGCCGGATTCTGTCCCAGTTGCTGCTCCTCTTACAGTCCAGCTCTCTGCTGTGGCTCGAGAAGGCAGTGGAGGATGGCCCAAGTGCTTGGGCCCTGCACCCGTGTGGGAGACCAGGAGGAAGCACCTGGCTCCTGGCTTTGGATCGGCGCAGTATGCTGGCCATAGCGGTCATTTAGGGGGTGAACCAGCAGAAGGAAGACCTTTCTCTCTGTCTCTGTCTCTCTCACTAACTCTGCCTGTCAAAAAAAAAAAAAAAAAAAAAGATATCATTCTTCACCTAACCAATGATTGGCAACACTCCGTAAATCTGGCAGTAGGTTTTGTTGATGAAGGAGCACCGAAACATTTGGTTTCATACATAGCTGGTAAATAGATAGACCTTTACAAGACATTAACACCAATGTTAAGATGTACACACATGTTGCTAATTTTAGATTTATACTACAAAGAGTTACACATTTGATTTGGGAATGTTGATTGCAAAAAAAAAAAAAAAAAAAAAAAAAAGAAAAAGGAAGCACTCTAAAGTCCATAGAGAATGCATACGTAAGTTAGGACTTACATAGAAGGGCATAGTGTGAAGCTGTTAAAACAAAACATCCATTTTAGTGATACTAACAAAGAATCATCTCCAAAAATATTGTTAGTGAAAAATCAAGATTGAAAGTAATGTGCATCAGGGTCGACGATGTGGCAAAGGGGGTAAAGCCGCGGCCTGCAGTGCCAGCATCCCATATGGTCGTCAGTTCGAGTCCCAGCTGCTCCACATCCGATCCTGCTCTCTGCTATGGCCTGGGAAAGCAGTGGAGGATGGCCCAAGTCCTTGGGCCCCTGCACCCATGTGGGAGACCTGGAAGAGGCTCCTGGCTCCTGGCTTCGGATTGGTGCAGCTCTGGGCATTGTGGCCATTTGGGGAGTGAACCAGTGGATGGAAGATCTCGCTCTCTCTCTCTCAGAGAGATAAATTAATTAATCTTTAAAAAAAAAAAAAGAAAAAGAAAGGAAAGTAATGTGCATTGAATGTTATCATCTGTGAGAAGTGTGTTTGAGCATGTGTAGTAGAAATGTAATTGGGGTAAGATATATAAGAAACGTAACATTGGCTGCTTCTGAAATGAAGAATTAGATGGTTGGGAGAAAGTAATGAAAGGAAGATTTACATTTCATTGTCTAATATTTTGTATCTTTTTAAAAAATTTCCATTATGTGCATATATCATTATTATATCTTTAAATTTCAATAATTAAGAAGAAAACAGTTTCTGTGAAAGTTGATGAGGGTTTTAGCTCTGGTAGATGCAGTGCATATGGACAGCTGGCGATAGATGTGACAGATGTTGCAAAAGCAGAATTGATGGTCTTATAACTGTTTGGACTTGGAAGGTGTGGGTAGTGATGGTGCTCAGAGAAAGAAGAAAGATAAATTAAAGATGATTTAGTTTCCAGACAGAGTGGCTCATAGTGCCATAACCCTAAAAAATACACCAGAGGGGCTGGTGCTGTGGCATGGTAGGTTAAGCATCCATCTGCAGAACAAGCATCCCTCCTGGGCACCAGTTCGAGTCCTGGCTGTTCCACTTCTGATCCAGGTCCTTGCTGATGACCTGGGAAAGCAACAGAAGATGGTCCAAGTCCTTGGGTCCCTGCACCTGTGTGGGAACCCGGAAGAAGCTCTTGGCTCCTGGCTTTGTCCTGGTCCAGCCCCGGCCATTGTGGCCTTTGGGGAAGCAAACCAGAAGGTAGAAGATTTCTCTTTCTCTCTCTTTCTCTCTCTCTGGTTCTGTCTCTGTATTTCTGCCTTTCAAATAAATACATAAATCTTAAAAAAAAAAAAAAAGTTTGTCTTGTACTCTAAGAACAGCGTTTCTTCTATATACCAAACTGATTTAATTTATTTTTAAAGATTTATTTATTTTAGTTGAAAGAGTAACAGAGAGGCAGAGGTAGAGAGAAAGAGAGAGAGAGAGACAGTCTTCTATCTGCTGGTTCACTCCCCAGATGGCCGAAACAGCTGTAGCTGCGCAGACCCGAAGCCAGGATCCAGGAGCTTCTTCCAGGTCTCTCATGCAGGTGCAGGAGCCCAAGGACTTGGGCCATCTTATACTGTTTTCCCAGGTCATAGCAGAGAGCTGGATAGGAAGCAGAGAAGCCGGGACTGGAACTGACATCCACATGGGATGCTGGTACTGCAGGCAGTGGCTTTACTCCCTATGCCACATCACTAGTCCCCAAACTGATTTTAAATATTTATTTATTTGAGGGGCAGAAATGGGGTCGGGGGAGAGAAAGAGAAAGAATGAGAAATTCCATCCGTTGTTCATCCTCAAATGCTTGCAGTGGCTGGATCCAGGACCTCAGTCCAGGACTCCTGCATGGGTTGCAAAGATCCAATCACTTGATCCATCACTGCTGCCTCCCAGGGGGCATAGCCACAGGAAACTGGAACTAGGGACAGAATCCGGCTTTTGGACCAGGACTAGAACCTGGTGTGCCGGCGCCGCAGGTGGAGGATTAGCCTATTGAGCCACGGCGCCGGCTACTAAATCTTAAAACTTGAAAATCTACTTTAAAATATGCTGTAAGGAGTACCATTTCAGAAAGCAGCAGCACCAGTTCCAAGGCAGTGGCCAGCAGGTTACTGATGAGGGAGCTTGAAGAGCTTTGCAAGAATGGAATGAAAGCCGTCCACATCATCGGGGTGATGAAGCTCATCTATTGACTGGCCAGGGCTCATTGTTCCTGATAACCCTCATGGGACAAGGCGGCCTTCAGAATTGAAATCAGCTCTCCAGCAGAGTACCCATTCAAATCACGGACTATCACATTTCAAACAAAGATTGAGCACTGCAACACGGATGCAAAGGGGCGGGTCTGTCTGCCAGCCACTTGTGCTGAAAACTGGAAGCCAGGCCGGCACCGTGGCCCAATAGGCTAATCCTCTGCCTTGCGGCGCCGGCACACCGGGTTCTAGTCCCGGTCGGGGTGCCGGATTTCTGTCCCGGTTGCCCCTCTTCCAGGCCAGCTCTCTGCTGTGGCCAGGGAGTGCAGTGGAGGATGGCCCAAGTACTTGGGTCCTGCACTCGCATGGGAGACCAGGATAAGTACCTGGCTCCTGCCATCGGATCAGCGCGGTGCGCTGGCCGTAGCGCGCCGGCCGGGCGGCCATTGGAGGGTGAACCAACAGCAAAAGGAAGACCTTTCTCTCTGTCTCTCTCTCTCTCACTGTCCACCCTGCCTGTCAAAAAAAAAAAAAAAAAAAAAAGAAAGAAAAAGAAAAAAAAAAAAAAAAGAAAGAAGAAAACTGGAAGCCAGCAACTGAAACCCACCAAGTAATCCAGTCCTTCATGGCACTGGCAAATGACCCCAGCTCAAGCACCCTCTTCAAGCTGACCTAGCTGAAGAATACTGGAGGGACCATAAATGATTCTGGACAGGGCCTGTGTGGTGGTGCAGTGGATTCAGCCCTCACTTGTGATGCCAACATCTCACATAGGAGCACCAGTGTGAGCCCTGGATGTTCTTCTGATCCAGCAAGAGGGAGGCAGTGGAGGATGGCCTGGGTGCCTGAGCCCTGGGCATCCATGTGGGAGCCAGGATGGGGTTCCTGCTTGTTGATGCCATTTGGGGAGTGAATCAGTAGATGGAAGATCTCAATCTTTCTCTTTCTCTTTCCCTGTCTCTAATGTTCTGCCTTTCAAATAAATTGATAAATCTTTTTTAAAAATCCATAAGAATGCTGAAGAGCTTACAAAAAAATAAGGGAATAAGCCAGGTATAGAATCTGCCTCAGATGATTCCAGTAAGCGTGAGCAGAGATCGGAGCGGTGCGCTCAGACACCCGGCAAAGCAGGACCCGTGTGCCCTGCTTGGGGTTTGCTTGTAGCAGTTACTAATTTTCTACAGTTTTCTTAATCAAAAGCAGTGTAGGTAACCTGTAAAGAAACAATTTAAAATTTCAGATGTTCTAGTTTCACTTTCTTTATTGCAAGAATCACTGCTGCACACTTTGAGGTCACCGTTGTCGCTCGGCTGTCAGCCGCGGTCAACCTCACCATGTCCTTCGACATCATCATTGAGGGGGAGCCTTTAGACAGCCTCTCCTTCAAGCTATTTCCAGATAAGAGTTCCAAAGACAGGCCCCTAGTGGGGCTGGCGCAGTGGTATAGCGGCACCTGCAGTGCCGGCTGCTCCACTTCCGATCCAGCTCTCTGCTATGGCCTGGGAAAGCAGTAGAAGATGGACCAAGTGCTTGGGCCCCTGCACCCGCGTGAGAGACCCAGAAGAAGCTCTGGCTCCTGGCTCCTGGCTTTGGATCAGTCCAGCTCCGGCTGTTGCAGCCATCTGGGGAGTGAACCAGTGGATGGAAGACCTCTCTCTCTGTCTGTAACTCTGCCTCTCAAACAAACAAAAAAAAGGAGTTCCAAAGACAGGAGAAAACCTCTGTATTCCAAGCATTGGAGAGAAGGGATGTGGTTACAAGGGGTCCTGCTTTCACAGGATCATTCCATGGTTTATGTGCGGGGCGGTGACTTCACATGTCACATGGCACTGTCATGATGGCACTGGGGGCGAGTCTGTCTACGGAGAACTTCATCCTGAAGCATCCAAGTCGTCTTGTCCACAGCTGCACTGCCGAGGCTGAATGGTGGGATGGCAAGCTCGCGGTCTCGGCGTGAGTAGCATGGAAGCCAATGGCGCGCTTTGGTCTGAGAATGGCAAGAGCAGCAAGAAGATGACCATTGCCAACTGTGGACAGCTCGAATCCACCTGATTTCTGCTTGATCTTAACCACCAGAGCATTCCTTCTGTCGCTCCGGAGAGCACCCCTCCATCCCACCTGCTCACAACACCCCGCAACCTTGGTGCTCTGCTCTCACTGCAGTCTGAGTTCCACGTTTTCCTTACTCTCTCCTCCAAGTCTAGCTGGATTGCAGAGTTAAAGTTATGATTAGGAAATGAAAACTAAATAATGAAAAAAGCATAGCTTCCATCTATTTCAAAAGAATGGTGCTTCTTGTCCATTTTGAAATATGTTCATGTACTTAAAAGGCAGAGGGAGAGAGAGAGACAGAGAGAGAGAGAGACAGAGAGAGAGATCTTCTGTCTACTGGTTCATTACTCAAATCACTTGTACAGGTTTATCCAGAATCTTCAAGTTAGATTTAGTCCATAATGTTAAAAGGTGCAGGGAGCAGGGAGGAGGAGGTTGTGGTTCTGCCTCCTCCTCTCGCCTCTGCAACTCCACTTTCTCACGTTCAGTTTGTTTTGCACTTATTCAACACAGTCCCCGCACACACACCCGCCCCGCCCCCGACTCAGCCCTGTCTCCTCCACAAGGGAAGAGAGGTGGCTGACGTTTCTTCTCTCCTGTTGCACTGCCCAGTGTGGGAGTTGGGTCAGATTCTCCTGACTCCAGTTCATAACATCTTTTTTTTTTTTTTTTTTTTTTTTTTTGACAGGCAGAGTGGACAGTGAGAGAGAGACAGAGAGAAAGGTCTTCCTTTGCTGTTGGTTCACCCTCCAATGGCTGCCGTGGCCGGCGCACCACACTGATCCAAAGGCAGGAGCCAGGTGCTTCTCCTGGTCTCCCATGGGGTGCAGGGCCCAAGGACTTGGGCCATCCTCCACTACACTCCCTGGCCACAGCAGAGAGCTGGCCTGGAAGAGGGGCAACCGGGACAGAATCTGGCGCCCAGACCGGGACTAGAACCCGGTGTGCCGGCGCCGCAAGGCAGAAGATTAGCCTAGTGAGCCGCGGCGCCGGCCCATAACATCCTTTTTAAAAACAAGCGGACAACCACACTCTCCCCCTCCGCCCCCTCACCCCCACAAAGCCATGGAAAGGGAGGCCCAGCTCTTGTGCAAAACTCTGGCTAAAGTCACCACAGTAACGTCGGTGAATCGCACACCCCCCACAATCAGTGTGCAAGATGGAACTGCAGCAGGACCTGGCCTGCATGGGGAAACCCTGCACCTAGGCCGCTGATGACCCCAGCCAGAGGGGAGGGCCTGCTGGCCGAGGACACAGAGCACTTGGGCTATGAATTTCTCACCAGAAAGGCTCCTGAAGCTGAAGGCAGCATTCCTCCCTACCGCCATTTTAGAATATCTCAAATGTCATTGCAGGCCAAGCCAAGCAGAGTATGCATCTGGAATTCCAGGCTCATCTGCCACCAAGCCCCATCTGACTGAGCCATGGAGCTCACTCTCCACTTCCTCGGTGCAGCAGCCTCACCATAACCCTCCCCTGGCACCGTGTGTCCCTCTGCACCACTGGAACTGGCAAGACTCAGCCTTTTAGCCAGCACCAGTCTGGGGTCACCAGGGCTCCTGCTGGACACTTCCTGCCGAGTAGCAGCCTTCCCAGCCCAGGAACAGATGGACTTTCCTTTGCCTTTGGGCTCAGAGCCTTGCAGTATCATGTTCCATTTGAATAATACACTTTCAATGTACTGTAATGCTGTTTTTTTTTTTAATTTTTTAAGGTTTATTTATTTATTTGAAAGGCAGAGTCACAGAGACAGAGGGACAGACAGGATATTCCGTCTGCTGGCTCACTCCCCAAATGGCCGCACAGGCTGGGGCTGGGCCAGACTGAAGCCAGGAACCTGGAACTCCATCTGGATCTCCTACATGAGCGGCAGGGATGGAAGCACTCAGGCCATCCTCCTCGGCTTTCCTAGGCACATTAACAGGGAGCTGGATCAGAAGAAGAGCAGCCAGGATTTGAACCAGTGCTCTTATGGGATGCCAGCATTGCAGGTGGTAGCTTAACCCACTGGGCCACTCCACCAGCCTCTATATTGCTTTGACTATCTTCGTGGGGGGGGGGTAGAGAAAATAATCCATCTTAGAAGCAATCATCAAAAGGGGCTGGCCTTGTGGCACACACAGTCAGGCCACCACTTATTCCGGCATCTCTTATCAGAGCAGGGAGAGGCCGGGAGTGGAGTAGGCCCAGGTGCTTGGATTCTTGCCATCCATATGGGAGATCTAGGGAGAATTCCTAGCTTCTGGCTTGGGCCTGGCCCAGCCCTGGCTGTTGTGGCCATTCAGGGACTGAACCAGTGGATAGATGACCTCTCTATCTCCCTCTATCTCTCCTTCTCTGTCACTCTGCCTTTCAAGTTAATCAATAAATCTTTTTAATAAACCTTTTTTTTAAAAAAAAAGAATGCATGTGTGCTAAAATAATTGTATAAACATATTTTTAAGAAGAATTTCTTATCAGAAAAAAAAAGGAAGTAATATTTCACTACTGTGGTTTTAGGGACAGATATACTGACCACTTTGCTTTTGCTACAGGTTTTAGTCAGAGACTATCAAACCAACACATTTGAGAGACTTGTGCTCTATGTTTAGATAAACACAAAGTGTTAATTTTTCTATTTTTTTAATTATTTAATTTTTATTTGCCTGAAAGGCAGAGAGACAGAGATTTTCCATCTGCTAATTCAATTCCCAAATGTCCACAACAGCCAATGCTTGGTCACGTTGAAGCCAGGAGCCTGGAACTCAATCTGGGTCTCCCAGGAAGGTGGCAGGGACCAAGTACTTGAGCCATCACCTCCTGCCTCCCAGGGTGTGCAATACAGGAATCTGGAATAGAGCACAGAAGCAGGACTCGAACCCAAGCACTCTGATATTAGATGTGGATGTCCCAAGCTGCAACTTAAGCACGGCACCGAACACCTGCCTTGCAGAATGTGTTGATTTTCATATATGTGCCAAGTGAGAAAAATGAAGCTGCTGTGTCTTCTGCGACTCTTCAGTCATTTGAGCTTATATGTCATTTCCATTTTTCAAAGTACTTTCCATTTAGCCTTTATTTTTGCTCTAGAGCAGTTTCCTGCGTTATAAATGCATTTTAGTGCTGTTTAAGTACAAGATAACCATGAGCCATTAACAGGTTGAAAAATTGGTGAAAGATGGCCTACAAAAGAATGCACCTTGCAGAGTGACATCACCGAGAATGACATGCACTAAACACCTCCCACATTCAAGTGTTCTCTCCTTCCTTTGGTCAGGTTAATAAACCTAATTGCACTACATCTGATGTGCAAACAATACTAACCTTCACCTAGTGATTATTTGAAGGCTAATGTGTTATCCCATAAGGTATATATTATATCAACTTAGTTTCAGTGGTCAATAAATACACTCATCTCTAAAATTTGTGTGTATATCCTCGGTTGGGACATTTTGGAGGACAGAATTCTAAAATGCTCCCCCAAGATTTTCATATCCCGGGATCACACACCCTGTGAAACACCTTTTCCTTAAGTGTGGGTGGGATTTGTAATTATTAGGGGATGCAATTGGTGATTGGATTATCCCATATGGGAAAAGGGGATTTTGGAGATGGGGTATTCACTTTAAGTAATCTAAGGGAGATTATCCAGGTGAGTGGATCTAATCAGCTTATGCTTTACAACTAGGTGCAGAGGTCGGAGATGGACAGAAGTCTGAAAGATTCAAAATGCCAGAGATGCTCACTTTTGGCCCTCACACAATAACTTGCTGTGTCGTAGAAAGGGCCACATTGTGGGGAATGGTGAATGGTTGCTAAGAGGTGAGAGCTGATAATGAATTGAATTCTGCCAACAATCAGTTAACTTGGAGTAGAATCCCAAGCCTAAGGTGAGATCTTAGCCCTAGCACCTTGATTTAAGACTCTGAGCAGGGGAACCAGCTAACTTATGCCTGGACATTAGAAATTGAGCTACTGTTTTTTTAATTCACTGTTTCTGTAATTTTCTCTGCATTAATAGCTAATTGATACATACCTATATCCCAGTAATGCTATTTCACAAAGCATCCCAAAATGTGGAAATTAAAGGAACCACCACTATCATTTATCATCACTCTGTGGGTCACCCGGTCAATTCTGTTGATCTGAGCTTGGCTAAATTAATCCCACCTTGCCTTCCTTACAAACCTGCAAGCAGCTGCTAGGTTGGCTGGGGTTTGACTCGTTTCAAATGACCTCAGCTGAGGTGACTTGGCACTGCTCTGTGTGATCTCTCTGATCTTCCAGCAGTCCAGCCTGCATTTGTTCTCATGGTTGTGGCAAGGTTTTAAAAGGAGGAGAAACCACTTAAGAAGCCATATTTCAAGATATCTTGCATCGTTTGCTACTGTTCCTTTGGCTAGAGCAAGTGACATGAGACAAGAAAGGAAAACATAACTATATAAAGACTTGCACAAAAATGTTCACAGTAACCAGCAACTGGAAACTACCCAAAGCCTACCAACAGGAGACAGAATAAACAAATTGTGTCATAGTCACAAATGGAACATTATTCAACAATAAAGAGGAAACTACTGATCCAAGCTACAGTTTGGTTGACTATCAAAAACATTGTTGAGCCAAATAAGTCAGACACAAAAGAGAACATTCTGAATGAGCCTATTTATATGAAGTTGAAGAACAGGTAAAACTAATCTGTGTGCATAGTGGTAGAAAACAGGATAATAGCTCCCTGGGTTTATGGAAATGTACTTGATTTGAACTAGGGTGGTGGTTACACAGGCATGTTCATTTATCAAAACACTTTAAAATGTGCATTTCAGATCTATGTATGTTACTTTATTTAGATTTTCCTTTATAAAACAGTGTGAGGAGACAGAATATAAACATTGGTGTTAAAAGCCTTAGATTTGGGGATAGGCATCTGTCATAGCAGTTAAGATGTTGCCTGCAGTGGCCGGTGCTGTGGCACAGTAGGTTAATCCTCGGCCTTTGGTGCCAACATCCCATATGGGCTCCAATTCTAATTCCAGCGCAGCTCTGGCTCTTGCAGCCACGTGGGGAGTGAACCAGTGGAAGGAAGACCTTTCTTTCTGTCTCTCTCTCTCACTGTTCATAACTCTACCTCTCAAATAAGTAAGTAAATGATAATTAAAAAAAAATGCTGCCTGGAGGGGTAGCATTATGGTGTAGCATGTAAAGCCACTGCTTGCAATGCAGACATCCCATGTGAGCACTGTTTTGAGTCCCAGCTGCCCCACTAAAGCAGGGGAGATCTGAATGAAGTTCCTGGCTTTGGCTTGGCTGTGCCACTTGTGGAGTGAACCAGCAGATGGAAGATCTTTCTCTGTTTCTCTCTCTCTCTGTAACTCCAACTTAAAAAAAAAAAAAAAAAAAAAAAAAAAAAAAAAGGTGCTGTTTGGGATACCCACATCCCATACTGGAATCCCTGAGTTCAGATTTTAGTTCTGCTCCTGATTCCAGCTGCCTGCTAACGTGTATCCTGGGAGGCAGCAAATGATGGTTCATGCACCTGGGTCCCTGCTATCAGTATGGGAGACAGACTGAGATCCGGACTCCTAGCTCTGGCCTGGTCCAAGCAAGGCTAGTGCAGGTGTTTGGAAAATGAACCTGTGGATGAAGTCTCTCTCTTTCTTTCTTTCTCTCTCTCTCTCTCTCTCTCTCTATCACTCTTCCAATAAAATAAATGAACATATGGGGCCAGCGCCGTGGTGCAGTAGGTTAATCCTCTGCCTGCGGCACTGGCACCCAATATGGGCACTGGTTCTAGTCCCAGCTGTTCCTCTTCCAATCCAACTTTCTGCTATGGCCTGGGAAAGCAGCAGAGGATGGCCCAAGTCTGGGGACCCTGCACCCATGTGGGAGACTGGGAAGAAGCACCTGGCTCCTGGCTTTGGATCGGTGCAGCTGTGGCCGTTGTGGCCATTTGGGAAGTGAACCAACGGAAGGAAGACCTTTCTCTTTGTCTCTCCCTCTCACTGTCTATAACTCTACCTCTCAAATAAATAAATAAAATCTTTAAATAAATAAGTAAATAAATAAACATAAATAAAAAAGAATGTAGCTTCTGCTATACATTTAGTGATGTTAAATGAAACATAGGATATATATATGTGTGTGTGTGTAAGTTTTATTTTTAAAGATTTATTTATTTGAAAGGGAGAGATATAGAGAAAGAGAAGGGGAGAGAGAGAGAGAGAGAGATCTTCCATCTGCTGGTTCACTCCCTGAATGGCCGGGGCTGTGCCAGGCTGGAATCAGGAGCCAGGAGTTTCTTCTGGATCTCCCAAATGGATGTTAGAAACCAAAGAACTAGAGTCATAATCCACTGCTTTCCCAGGTGCATTCACAGGGATCAGAAGTGGAGCAGCCACGACACAAACTGGCGCCCATATGGGATACTAGCACTTCAGGTGGCAGTTTAACCTTCTATGCTGTAGCACTGGTCCCCCAAAAAACCTTAGATTTTGACACCATTTATAAGTCCTAATTATATAAAATCTCTTAATCTTTCTAAGCCTTAATTTTTAAAAAAATTAAAAAAATATTTATTTATTTATTTGAAAGTCAGAGTTACACAGAGAGAGACAGAGTGGCAGAGAGAGAGAGAACCATTCGCTGGTTCACTCCCCAATTGGCCACAATGGCCGAAGCTGCGCCAATCCGAAGCCAAGAGCCTGGAGCTTCTTCTGGATTCCCACGCAGGTGCAGGAGCCCAAGGACTTGGGCCATCTTCTACTGCTTTCCTAGGTCATAGCAGAGAGCTGGATTGGATGTGGAGCAGCTGGGTCTCGAACCAGTGCCAATATGGGATGCTGGTGCTTCAGGCCAGGGCGTTAACCCACTGTGCCACTGCATCAGCCCCGCCTTAAATTTTTTAAAAAGATTTATTTATTTATTTGAAAGGCAGAGTTACAGGGAGGCAGAGACAGAGAGAGAGAAAGAGACAGAGATGTCTTCCATCCGCTGGTTCACTCCCCAGATGGCCACAATGGCTGGAGCTGCACCGATCTGAAGAAAGGAGCCAGAAGCTTTTTCGGGTCTCCTATACAGGTCAGGGGCCCAAGGACTTGGGCCATCTTCTACTGCTTTCCCAGGCCACAGCAGAGAGCCAGATCAGAAGTGGAGCAGCTGTGACTAGAACCAGCGCCCATATGAGATGCCGGCACTGCAGGCAGGGGCTTTACCCACTACTGCACAGCGCCAGCCCCAAGCCTTAAATTTTTCATCTATGAAATGAGAACGTATTTACCTCATTGTTTTTTGAAGGGGGAGCTAGTTTGGTGTATGTTAAAATGTCTAGAACATAACATTTACATTTTCGGGAGAGGCATTGGCATAGAAGCTGCTTTGTACACCTGCATCCCATATGGAAGTACCTGGGTCCAAGCCCCACCTCCACTCCAATTCCAGCTCTTGTAAAGACACATTGTAAGAAGAAACACCTAATGGCTCACGTACTTGGGTCCCTGGCCTGCCATGTGGGAAACCTGGATTGAGTTCCTGGCTCCTGCCTTCGGCCTGACCCAGTCCCCTCTGTTGCAGGCATTTGAGGAGTGAGTTGGCAGGTAGGAGATCTCTCTGTCCATCTCTCACTCTCTTCCCTTCAAATAAATAAAAGAAAGTAAACAAAAGTTTTAAAATCTATTTTAGTCATATTTAAGTATACAGTTCTATATCCACCACTGTCTATCTCTAGCACTTTTTCATCTTCCCAAATAAAACTTTGTACTCATTAAACACTAAGTCATCTACCTTTTCCTCAGCACCTGGAAACCTCCATTCTACTTTTTTAATATAAATATTTAGTTAGTCATTTGAAAGGCAGAGTGTCAGAGAAAGAAGGAGAGACTGAGAGAGGTCTTCCATCTGCTGGTTCATTCCCCCAAAGAGCAACAATAGCTGGGGCTGGACTAGACTAAAGCTAGGAGTCAGGAACTCCATCCTAGTTTCCTACATGGTCGGTAGGGGCCTGAGTACCTGGATCATCCTCTGCTACTCTCCCAGGTGGAGTAGCAGGAAGCTGTATCAAAAGTGGAACTGTAGGGACTGGGAGTGAGGTTCTGAGATATGGAATGGTGGCATCACAAGCAGTGGCTTAACCCACTGTGCCACACCACCAGCCTAACTATTCTACTTGTGTCTATGAATTTGACTAATCTCATGTAAATGGAATCATAAAATATTTGTCTTTGGTGACTGGCTTATTTCACTATGCATGATATCTTCAAGGTCCATCCACTTTTTTTTTTTTTTTTTTTTTGGACAGGCAGAGTTAGACAGTGACAGAGACAGAGACAGAGAGAAAGGTCTTCCTTCCATTGGTTCACCCCCCAAATGGCTGCTATGGCTGGCGTGCCACGCCGATCCAATCCGAAGCCAGGTGCCGAGTGCTTCTTCCTGGTCTCCCATGTGGGTGCAGGGCCCAAGCACTTGGGCCATCCTCCACTGCCTTCCCAGGCCACAGCAGAGAGCTGGATTAGAAGAGGAGCCACTGGGACAGAATCCAGTGCTCCGACCAGGACTAGAACCTGGGGTGCCGGCACTGCAGGAGGAGGATTAGCCAAGTGAGCAAGGGCCAAGGTGCATCCACATTTTAATAAGTCAACATTTCCTTCTATTTCAGGCTGAATAATATTCCATTGTATGTGTAACCACCACATTTTGTTTGTGTATTTATCCACTGATACACATTTGGGTTGCTTCCACTTTTTTTGGATGTTATAAATAATGCTATGAACATGGGTCTGTTCAATTCTTTACTTTAATTTCTTTTGGATATATACCCAGAAGCAGACAGGCTAGATGATATTATAATTCTATGTGTTTTTTTTTTTAAAGATTTATTTGTTTTCATTTATTTGAAAGGCAGAGTTACAGAGAGGCAGAGAGAGAGAGAGAAAAAGAGAGAGGTCTTTCATCCACTGGTTCACTCCCCAACTGGCTGCAATGGCGGGAGCTGTGCTGATCCAAAGCCAGGAATCAGGAACTTCTTCCTAGTCACCACGAGGGTGCAGGGGCCCAAGGACTTGGGACATCTTCTACTGCTTTCATAGGCCATAGCAGAGAGCTGGATAGGAAGAGGAGCAGCCAGGACTTGAACTGGCACTCATATAGGATGCTGGCATTGCTGGCAGTGGCTTTACCTGCTACACCACAGTGCTGGCCCTGTACGTATTTTTTGATGAACCAACATATGGTTTTTCCACAGTGGCTGCACCATTTTACATCTCTGCCAGCCTTGCACAAGTGTTCTAGTTTCTCCACATTCTTGCCAACAACATCCTTGTTATTTTCTGGTTCTGTTTTTTTAATGGGTATGCATGGTATCTCTTTGTGCTTTTGATTTGTATTTCCCTAATTACTAGTGAGGTTGAGCATCTTTTCTTTTTCTTCTTATTAATTTAAAAATATTTATTTATTTATTTGAAAGCCAGAGTTACAGAGAGGAAAAGGCAGAGAGAGAGAGAAAGAGAGAGAGAGAGATCTTCTCTCCACTGGTTCACTCCGCAAATAGTTGCAATAGCTGGAGTTGGGCCAATCTGAAGCCAGGATCCAGGAGCTTCTTCTGCACATGAGTGCAGGGGCACAAGCGCTTGGGTCATCTTCCACTGCTTTCCCAGATGCTTTAGCGGGGAGTTGGATCAGAAGTGGAACAGCCAGAACTCAAACTGGTGCCCATATGAGATGCCGACACTGCAAGTGATGGCTTTACCCACTAGACCACAGCGCTAGCTGTGAGCATCTTTTCTTATATTTATTGACCATTTGTATATCTTTGGAGAAATCTCTAAGGCCTCTGCCCATTCTTAAAAAAAAAAAAGAAAAAAGATTTATTTTATTTATTTGAAAGACAGTTACTGAGAGAGGTAGAGACAGAGAGAGAGAGGTTTTCCATCGCTGGTTCACTCCCCAGAGCCTGCAACACTGGAGCTGCGCCGGTATGAAGCCAGGAGCTTCTTCCAAGTCTCCCACGTGGGTGCAGGGGCCCAAGCACTTAGGCCATCTTAAGCTATCCCAGGCCACAGCAGAGAGCTGGATTGGAAGAGGAGCAGCTGGGACTAGAACCAGTGTGCATATGGGATGCCGACGCTTCAGGCCAGGATGATTCACCTGCTGTGCCACAGCGCTGGCCCCTGTCCATTCTTAATGATTGTTGTAGAGTTGTAGGAGTTCTGATCTCTTATCAGATACATGATATTCAAATATTTTCTCCTATTTTGTGGGCTGCCTTTTCACTCCATTAATAATGTCCCTGATGCACAAGCTTTAATTTTGATAAAGTCTGACTTATCTATTTTTTTCTCTTGCCTATTCTTTTGATGTCATATTCAAGAAATATCATCAAACCTAGCATTATAAAGCCTTTGACCTCATTTTTTCTTCTAAGAGTTTTATATTTTTAGCTCTTAGGTTTAGGTCTTTTTATCCATTTTAGGTTGATTTTCACACATGGTGTTGGTGGAGGCCCAACTTCATTCTTTTGCCTGTGGATATCCAGCTGTTTCAATAACATTTGTTTAAAAGACCATAATTTCTCCATTGAATGATCTTATCACATTCATTGAAAAAATCATTTGACTATATATGCAAGGATTTATTTCTGGGCTCTCCATTCTAGTATACAATTCAATTGGTTTACACTAGTACCACACTTATTACCTTGACTTCAAAGTAAATTTTAAAATTGGGAAATAGAAATGCTCCAACTTTTAAAAAAATGTCTATTTATTTTCATCTGCTTGAATGGCAGAGACAGAAAGATTTTTCCATCTGCTGGTTAACTCCCCAAATGCCTGCAATAGCCATGACCGTGCCAGGGTGAAGCCAGGCGCCCAGAACTTCATCCAGGTCTCTCTTGTGGGTGGTAGGAACTCAATTACTGGGTCATCGCCAGCTGCCTCTCAGGGTGCATTGTCAGGAAGCTGGATTGGAGCAGCAATTACTTGAATCAGCACTCAGATTTGGGATGTGGGCCTCCCAAGTGGCAACTTAACCAATTGTGCCACAACACCTGCCCGGTTTTTTTTCAAGGTTGCTTTGTCTATTTGGAGTTCTTTGATGATCTGTATAAATTTTAGGATGGATATTTATATTTCTGCAAAGAAAAATCCTTGAGATTTCAATATGACTTGCATCGAAATAGTACATTATTTAGAGTAATATTCTTGTGCTAGGGAAGTTAAGTCTTCCAACCCATGAGCACAGGATGTCTTCCCACTTGTTTGTTTCTTCTTTAATATTTTCCAGCATTGTTTTATTGTTTTCAGTGTATAAGTCATTTGCCTTCTTGGTTAAGTTTATTCCTGAGTATTATATTCTTTTTGATGCTTTTGGAAATGGAATTACTTTCTTAATTTTTTGGATCCTTCATTATTATTTTATTAGAATACAAGTTATTTTTGTATCCTGCAACTTTGCTAGATGTTATTAATTCTATCAGCTTTTATAGTGGAATATTTAGAAGTTTCCACATTTGAGATTATATTATCTGGAAACAGAGATCATTTTACTTCTTCTTTTACAATATAAATGTTTCATTTCATTTTCTTGCTCATTTTCTCTGGCTTGGAATTCCATTACTATGTCGTATATAAATGGTGAAAGTAGAGGTCTTGGGGCCAGCACTGTGGCGCAGTGGGTTAAAGCCCTGGCCTGAAGCGCCAGCATCCCATATGGGTACTGGTTCTAGTCCCAGCTACTCCTCTTCCGATCCAGTCCTCTGCTGTGGCCTGGGATAGCAGTAGAGGATGGCCCAATTCCTTGGGCCCCTGCACCCGCTTGGGAGACCCGGAAGAAGCTCCTGGCTTCTGATCAGTGCAGCTCTGGCCGTTGTAGCCAATTAGGGAGTGAACCAGTGGATGGAAGACCTCTCTCTCTGCCTCTATCCCTCTCTCTAGCTCTTTCAAATAAATAAAATAAATCTTTAGATAAAATAAAAGAAAGTAGAGGTCTTTATCTTGTTCTTGATCTTTAACATTTTTAAAAATATTTATTTATTTGAAAGGCAGAGTTACAGAGAGAGACAGAGAGAGAGAGATATCTTCCATCTGCTGGTTCACTCCCCAAATGGCTGCAATGGCCAGGGCTGGGCCAGGCCAAAGCCAGGAGCCAGGAGCTTCTTCCAGGTCTCCCACATGGGTATGGTGGGATATTCTCCGCTGCAGGGAGCTGGATTGGAAGTGGAGCATCTAAGAATCAAACCATCACCCATTGCAGGCAGCAGCCCAATCCCCTATGCCACAGTGTCAGCCTCTAAAGATTTTTTAAAAATTTATTCATTTGAGATGAATGGAAACACACACACACACACACACACACACACAGAGAGAGAGAGAGAGAGAGAAAGAAAGAGAAAGAGAGAGGTATCATCCATTGGTTCACTCTCCAAATGCCCATGACAGCCAATCCAAAGTCACAAGCCAGGAACTCAATCCTCCCTCACATGGGTGGTAGGAACTAAGTACTACAGCAAGCACCTGCTGTTTGCTAGGATTACATTAGTAGGAAGATGGAATTGGGAGCAGAGCCAGAACTTGAACCCAGGGACTCTGATTTGGGCATGTTAACCAGGAGGCCACATACCTGCTCCCTGTTCCTGATCTTAAGGGAAAAGCTGTCAGTATCTCACCCGTGAGTATGATTTGGCTATGGGTTTATTTATAGCCTGTATTATGTTGATGTAGGTTCCTTCCTTCCTTGGTTTATTGCTTTTTTAAAAAGTATTTTTTAAAAGATTTATTTATTTATTTATTTAAAAGCCAGAGTTACAAAGAGGCAGAGGCAGAGGCAGAGAGAGAAAGAGAGGTCTTCTATCCACTGGTTCACTCCCCAAATGGCTGCAACCACTGGAGATGGGCCTATCTGAAGCTAGGAGGCAGGAGCTTCCTCTAGGTATCCTACTTAGGTGCAGGGGCCCAAAGACTTGGGTCATCTTCTACAGCTTTCCCAGGCCACAGCAGAGATCTGGAATGGAAGTGGAGCAGCCAGGACTCAAACCTGTTCCCATATGGGATGCTGGCACCATAGGTGCTGGCTTTCCCTGCTATGCAACAGTGCTGTATCCCTTGAGTGCTTTTTTTAATCATGAAAAAAATGTTGAATGCTGTAAATGTTTTTCTTTCTTTTTTTTTTTTAAGGGAGGTATATTGTTGGGTAGGGGAAACTTGACAAGCTGCCTTCCCATGCACAAGAGAACAACCCAAATGGTTTTACTAAATATTGAAGTGATGATGTGTTATTTCTCCCTTTCATTTGGTCATTGATTGCTTTTCGTATATTGAACCATCTTTGCATTCCAGAAATAAATACTATTTGGTTATGGTGTGATTTCCTTTCCAGTGCTACTGAATTTGGTTTGCCAGCATTTTGCTGAGAAGTTTGCATCAATGTTCCTAAGTGTTATTTGTCTGTATTTTTTCCTTATCCTGTCTTTACCTAACTTTAGTATTAGGGTTCATAGGATGAATTAGGAAATATTTCTTTTTCTTCAACTTTATGGAAAAGTTTGATTAGGATAGGTGCTAATTCTTCTGTAAATGTTTGGTAGGATTCATCACTAAAGATATCTGTTTGGAGTTTTTCTTTTTCTTTTAAAAACTGATTAAATTTCCAAAATACTAACAAGTCTGTTCAGAGTTTCTATTTCTTCCTAGATAAGTGTTGGCAGGTTATATGTTTCTGGGAGTTTGTCCTTTCCATCTAGGTTACTCAGTTTGTTGGCATAATTATTCATAGTTTTCTCACAATCCTTTCCATTTCTGAAAAATTGGTAGAATTGTTTATGTCTGATATTTGAATCTTGTCTCTTTTCTTCTTAATCAGTCTAACTCAAAGTTTATCAATTTTGTTGGTCTTTTCAAAGAAACAACTCTTTGGTTCTCTTGATTTTTTTTCTTACTGACTTTTGGTGAGGATTTAATAAGATAAATAGATGTCAGTTTCTACAGAAGAAATGAAAACAGTCAATGACCATATTTTATGAGATTGAGCTTCCTAAAACTATTCAGTGAACTAAATGAAGATAACAATAAGATGTGATTATTCTATTAAATTGGCATAACTAGAAAAAGCCATTGTTAGAGATTTATTTTAAGGAACTGGCTCCTGTGATGGATGGGCTGGAGATTTAGGGTAGAGCCAATGTAGCAGCTCCATTTTGATGGCTGTCTGCTGGCAGAATTTCTTCTGGCTCAGGTATAGGGAGGGCCAGGTGGTCAACTTTTGTTCTATTAAGGCCTTCAACTGATGGCATGAGACCTATCCACATTAGGGAGGGCAATCTTCTTTACTCAAAGTTCACTGATTTAGTCTCATCCGACAAATATGTCATGGAAACATCCAGAATAATGTTTGACCAAGTATCTGGGCACCGTGGCCCAGCAAATCCAACACAGAAAATTCACCATCATGTTACTCTTCCATAGGGCTTGACTGTGGGCAGCTGGTCAGAGGTAGGGGAAAAAGAAAAAGTGTTGCCAGGAGACACAGATTTACCATGGAAACCAGCATAACCACAAAGTATTTATTTGTTTATTTATTTTAAAGATTTATTTGAAAGGCAGAGTTACCAGAAGAAAGGGATGGGGTGGGGGGAGGGGAGAGAAAGAGAGAGAATGAATCTTCCATCTACTGATTAAGTCCCTAAATGGCCACAACATTGCCAAGGCTGGGCCAGGCCAAAGTCAGGAGCCAGGAACTCCTTCCTGGCCTCCCATGTAGGTGGTAGGGATCCGAGCACTTGGTCCATCTTACCCAGCCTTCCTTCCCAGCTGCATTAGCAGGAAGCCAGATAGGAAGCAGAGCAGCCAGGACTCCAACTGACACTCTGACATAGGGTGCCAGTGTCCCAGGTGGCAGCATAGCCCACTGTACCACAATACTGACCCCTGAGAACCTCTTCAAATCTTCTTTAATTAAGGTTATCACAAACTATACACAATTGTTTTTGCTGGTACTCTATAACTCTGTTAGGAATTTGAAATTTATGGAAAGGTTGCATACTGGAGACTTTTCAGATGTTTCTTGTTAGTTTATATAGAAAATTTAATGCTAGTGACTTAATTGATAGTGCTCAAAAATCAGGAAATTAGTGGTATATCCATGCAATAAAATATTATTCAGCTATAAAAAAGAAATGAATCACAACACATGTGACAACACAGCTGAACTTGATAACAATATGCTAAGTGAATGCAGTCATTCACACAGACCTTACATTGTATGATTCCATTAATATGAAATGTCTAGAATAGGTAAATCTTTAGAAACAGAAAATAGATTAGTGGTTACTTAGGACTTGGGGAAGGAGGAAATAGGGAGAAATAGCTAACAGGTACTGACTCAGGTGACAGTTGCACTTATCTGTGGATTTAGTAAAAAACCACTGAATTATACACATTAAACAGGTGAATTGTATGATATATTGATTATATCTCAATAAAGCTATTTAAAAAATTAGGTTCTGGGTATATATTCAAAAAAATTGAAGCAGATTTTTTCTCCCAATGTACAAACATAGTTTATTCAAACCATCACATGATATATAATATATAAAATGAAAATAAACCTAAAATGTGTAAAATTATTGGGAAAATTACAAATCAATAGCGTGTAAAAATATCAAAAGATACCATTCTTATTATATGATTTCATTTATACAATGTTTCTAAACAGGGAAAGCTAATCTGTGCTGATCAGTATTCCCTAGGTATCGAGAAAAGCAAAGAGGGTCCAGTGTTGTGGCATAGTGGGTAAAGCTGCTGCCTGCGACACTGGCATCCCAAATGGGTGCCAGTTCGAGTCCTTGCTGCTCCACTTCTGATCCAGCTCCCTGCTAATGCACCTGGGAAATCACAGGAAGATGGTCCAATTTCTTGGGCCCCTGCATCCACATGGGAGACCTGGAAGAAACTCCTGGCTCCTGGCTTTGGCATGACCCAGCCCTGGCTATTAAAGCCATTTGGGGAGTGAAATCAGCAAATAGAAGAGCTCTCTCTTTCTGTAACTCTGCCTTTCAAATTAAAAAAAAAAAAAAAAGGAAAGAAAAAAAAATAAAAAGAAAGGAAAGGAAAGGAAAGGAAAGGAAAGGAAAGGAAAGGAAAGGAAAGGAAAGGAAAGGAAAGGAAAGGAAAGGAAGAAACTTTGTTAAGAAAAATGCCAGGGGCTTGCACCATGGCTTACTTGGCTAATCCTCCATCTGCGGTGCCAGCATCCATATGGGCGCCGGTTTCTAGTCCTGGTTGCTCCTCTTCCAGTCAAGCTCTCTGCTGTGGCCTGGGAAGGCAGTGGAGGATGGCCCAAGTCCTTGGGCCCTGCACCCGCATGGGAGATCAGGAAGAAGCACCTGGCTCCTGGCTTTGGATTGGCGCAGCACCGGCCGTAGTGGTCATTTGGGGAGTGAACCAGTGGAAGGAAGACCTTTCTCTCTGCTCTCTCTCTCATTGTCTATAGCTCTACCAGTCAAATTAAAAAAAAAAAAAAAAGAAAAAGAAAAAGAAAAAGAAAAATGCTTAACTTCTGTGGCTGGTATCAAAAAAGGAGGCAACCGGGGTACTATCAATAATCCCTTTATGAGACTGAGCAATACCTAAACAGATATGAGGTTTACAAAATGTTTTAAGTTGTGCCCGCAAGCTTTATGCAATCTTCTGTATGCATGTGAAATTTCGAGAGAGAGGGAGTGACAGAGATCTTCCATCCTGCCCCAATTAATCTCTCTCGAAATACCTTTACTTGGCTTCTCAGATCACACCCTCTCCTAGTCTTCCTGATACTTTCCCAGTCCTCTTTCTCTTCCTGAGTTATAGATGTTGGAGTGCCTCAGGGGTCAGTTCAATTTATGTCCACTGGGTAATCCTATCCAGTCTACTGGTTTATACTGATGAGTCCCTCTCTTTCCATCTCCATCTCCCTTATCTCTCCTGAGGTCCAGACTTGAAACGCCAACTGTCCATACAACATTTCCACTTGGATGTCTAAGAGGATCTTGGATGTAACATGTTCAAGACATGATTCTTGCTTCTTCGTGTCCACTCCCTCAGATCTACTCGTCTCCATTTCAAATAACTGGCAACACCATTAACTTCACTGTTCAGTCTAAAAAGCTAAGAATCATCCTTAAATCATCCTTTTCTCTCTTCCCCAGCATCTAATTAGCAGCAATCCTATTGGCTAAACCTCCAAAATATATCCTGAATTCATTTATTTTTTTTCACTATATTCACCGCCCATCCCCTGGGCTAAGCCACTGTCCTCTTCATCCAGACTGCCTCAAAACTCATATCCACCCTCATATCCACCCTTGCTCATATCCACCCTTGCTCCCTTTTGGCTCAGTTGTGCATGTGGTATCCAGAGGGTACAATCATTTTTACCTCCTAAGTCTCCAATAGCTTCCACCATACACAGAATTAAAAATCCTTCCCATGGCCTCCAAAGCCCTTCGTAATTTGTTTTTGTCTGCATCTCTGGCTTTACCTTCTGCACCATCCTCACTTGATTCTATTAACATTTGCATCTGGTTATTGTTGACCACTTCAATTTGCTCCTGTTCAGGGGCTTTATACTTGTTGCTCCCTTTGCTTGGAATACTTTGCTCCAGACAACTGCACAGCTGGCTCTGGCTCATTATTTCAGTCTCAGCTCAAAAGTCATCTCAGCAAAATATTCTGATTCTCCAATCTACAATGACCCTCCCCATTCACTTTTTATCCTAGTGCTCTGTTTTTCTTTTCTTTTTTTGACATTCTCTGAATTCATCTAACATACCTATTACGTCCACTTAGCTTTAAAATATATTTGAATCTAATGGTTAGAATTCCTTTGGGCAATACTATCTTTTTAAAAAGAAACATTGTGTCTTTCAGGTAGCTGCCTTCTTCCTCTGCGTGTTTCCTTAAAATGACGGCTATACCTGTGTGGCATGGTGGCTTGGGAAGCTGGAGCCTGCGGCTCCAGAGGCGTTCCTGTACTGTTCCCTGGCCTCTCAGGATGCTGAGCCACCTGTTGATCAGCGAGCAGCTTACCTTGTAGCCTGCTGTCTCTAAGCTTGTTCAGAGCCTGAGGGCAAACCACAGCTCTTCTCAAGTTCTGGCTGTTACTACTTTTTAAGTCTTACACAGTGCAAGTTATAGGGTTATGTCCCCCTGTGCTGGCCAGCTGGGTATTTTTGGCTCTCTTCCCTAGTCTTCCACAGGGGACATGGGAACATCTGGATACATTTGTTACACAAGAGCTAAGGAGCATCCACTCGCAGAGCCCCTTCCAACACACTGTTCCTTTTCCGTGGGACTCTGTGTTCTTTTTCGTTAACCTCCCACTGCCTCCATCACATAAGCTTTAACCATAGGTTGAATGGAACTAAGGAAGTCAAACAAATCCTGTCCTTTTCTGATTAGGGAAATAAGTCTCAGGGCTAAGCTTCAGGCAAAAGTCTATAGTGGAATATGACTTAAGAAAATGAAAATGGATTAGCTTGATATTTGCAAAATAGTACTGCTATTTCATTACAGTTTTTTTTTTTTTTGAGAGGTCATGAAACATACAGGTGAAATATCCCATTTAAATGTTGGCATATAAGGGGGCAGGTGCCGTGGCGCAGCGGGTTAATGCCTGGCCTGAAGTGCCAGCATCCCATATGGGCGCTGGTTTGAGACCCGGCTGCTCCACTTCCAATCCAGCTCTCTGCTATGGCCTGGGAAAGCAGTGGAGGATGGACCAGGTCCTTGGGTCCCTGCACCCACAAGGGAGACCCGGAAGAAGCTCCTGGGGAGTGAACCATTGGATGGAAAACCTCTCTCTCTCTCTGCCTCTCCTCTCTCTGTGTAACTCTGATTTTCAAATAAATAAACCAATCCTAAAAAAAAAATGTTGACATATAATTCAAAATTTAAAAAAGGGAAAATAATAATATTCATATGGTGCTAGGAACCAGAAGTGCTCTAAGAGATATATTAATTAAATCCTCCTGGCAACCAATTTTTCAGACGAGAAACTGAGACACAGGATAAGTACTAGATGAAGATTACATATTTATATACAGTACAAATACAATCATCTTGGGGGACAGATTTGACTACAAGACCAGAAATTTGCAACTTCTAGTTTATGAGATTTCCAATGAGGAAGGAAGAACTAGGCTTTGATTTCTTTTGGCCTCTCTGTTGAGTGACCTTGGACTAGTCACTTATCTTCTCTGAAGTCCTCTGTAACATTATGATTAACTTTGTAACGCTCACTAAATGTTGGTTTTCTCTTTTCTCCTTCCTGCATATGGATGATCCTAGTGAATGTGCACAAATCCTGATTATTGTTCAAGACTCAACACCCTAACACCACTAGATACAGCCTGATGTGGAAGACAGCCCTAGGCTGAGGGTCAAGATGCCTGTTCCATTCCTGATGCTGTTGCTAATCTTTTGTGTGACCTCACGTAATTCACATCTTTCCTGGGCCTCTGAGTGGTTCCATCTTTAAAATGTGGAATTGGCTAAATCCGTGGCTTCAACCTAAGTTCTGAGAAACTTAGTTTCTATAGTGATGGGAGGGATCATGAAGGAAGGGGGAGAGGTCAAAGGCAAGGCTGGGTGAGGCCAGTGGGTTTCCTATCCCCACTTCAAATTTAGCAGCTCCACCTTAAGCAGCCAGATTTTATTAGAAGGGAGTAGCCCACTGCAGGGGGAAACTACTGTATCTTTCATGTACTCCTGTTCTTTGGAACAATTTCCTTGGGGCGGGTGTGTGTTTCTCTTTAGGTCCCCTCCTGGTCTTGGATATGGAACTAATGGGTCTAACATGCTTTTTACAATTCTGACTGAACTATTTCTTTGTTCTTTCTTCCTTTCTTCTACCCAAGAGTGAAACTAAGTATGAACAGGCAAAAGGAAGGGCCAACATGGATACTTTCATCAATTTCACAGTTTTCAGTAAAATGTCATAGGGTAGGAAATTTCTCCTGCTCAAAAGTTACCAAGTGACACAGAGAAGTCAAGTCTCATTATCTTGTGGATTTTAGGCCTTGCTCATTTCCATGTCAATGTGTCTTGCCATGGGGAATGGCAAACTTTGGTCTCCCCAATTTCCTCTGAGCTGTCATTAAGAGCTCCATCAGGGCAATTTTTCTCCACCTTAGGCCTGGGGGACAAGAATGAAGAGGAATGAATTACAGCCCTCATTCACCCGAGTCATCCTCACTTCAGGACCCAGCTTAGGTTTCAGGGAAAGAGCAACGCGAATCTACTTTCTGGTTTCCGGTTCCAGCAGTAAGACGCTCATCCCTTAAGTCAGATTCTGGAGTTCTTGCATGGAAGTGAATGACCTCCAACACCCGCAGGCCATCAAAGCAGAATCCTAATGTTCTTGAACTGTCATAGCATCTTCATTTTTAATCTCCTACATGGTGAAAATGAGGTTATCTCTTGCCTTGAAGACAGCCTGGTGCGTTGAAAAGCCTGGCAGACTGCAGCTCAAATCTTGATTCGCATTCCACACCAGGCTCTAGGGAGCACTCGAATAGAGGGTTCCTAAGATCTTCCCCCATTTCGACATTTTAAGTACAAATTACTCTTGAGGAGATGATCTCCAGTTGTTGGTTCAGTCTTCAAAACCACCGAAGGGTCTGATTTTGAGGTCAGCTTTGGGAGGTTGCCCTTGATACTCTATGCCCAACGCTTCAGATCAGACCGTCCAAAGGCAAGAAAGTTGGTTTTCCTTGAGCGGACTGTTTTGCTCCCTTATTGGTTGGGATGATTTATCTTTGGAGGTCCACTAAGAACTTCGGCTCAACAGCATTTTCTCTTCTCAACAGAATCTCTGTAGTCTGGTGTAAGATGGTGATGTGGACCCCTCACTGACATTTCACCCAATTGTCCAGATTGCCCTCCCACTAGTTTTTTTCATTCCTCCTCCATCACTTCGTCATGGTCCCTTTAAGGGAGCGGCCATAGTTGAGTGGTGGGAGCAGCTGCTGGCAGCAAAGAGACTTGCAGGATTTGGCCTACCCTGGGCCACTCACCGCGCACGCTCAGGACCGGGGGCTTGGTGGGAAAGGAAGGAGGGGCTTAAGGTGCGCCTGCGCATCAGGGGCGCGCGCAAGGGGCTGATTTAGTGATCCCTTTAAGAAACCGCAGGCGGAGGAATTTCTCTGAGAGAAAATAATCCTACTTACGGGGCCCCTTGGAGGCCATTAACCCCCCGAGTCCCGGCCCCCCCGTTCCTGGGCAGGCCCTACCGCCCACGCGCGCACCCGTGGGACCGCAGGACCTGCGGCCCGGCGCGCGGCATCCGCCCCCTCCCCACTCTCAGCGCAAGGCCCGGCCGGGTCCCGGGAAGCTACCGCGAGGCGGCCGTGCCTGCAGTGTGGGCGGGGGCCGGGGGCCCGAGAGGTGCCGCCGCCACCGCGCCGGGAGCCGCAGCGGTTCCAAGCGGGGCCCAACATGGCGGAGAGAGAGGTGGAGTCCGGCCCCCGAAAGAGGGTAGGTGAGGTGAGGCAGAAGTCGGGCGGCGGGGGGCGGGGCGCGGCCCGGGGCCGGGGCCGAGGCTGGGAAGGAGCCAGCTTCAGGCTCGTGGAGGGGTCGTCGAGGCCCGGCCGAGGAAAGGTTGCGGGCAGGTCTGAGGCACGCGTGGGTCCGGAGCGCCCTGGCGAGTGGTCCCTCGGCAGGTGGGACAAAGATTTGCTGCTGGCCGGGAGGGGGAGGGGCGGGGGGCTGTGGTTTGTCCCCCGCCCCCCACTCCAGTCCGGGGGGCGGGTTGTCTGGACCCGGGAAGGGAAGGTGTCAGGTTCTTGAGTACATCTTTAGACAGTCAGAGTGCGTGGAAGTTTAGCAGGCGAGAGGTCAGGTGGGGGTGGCGGCGGCGGGAACAAGTCGTGGAGGGGGTCTCCACGAGCGGTCGCCGGGAGGGGTCTGGAGTAACAGCGCTGCGAGTCCTTTTCCCTGCCCCCTTTCCCCTCCCCCTATGAGCGCTCTCCAGACCGAAGTGGAGGTGGTTCCCTTACCTGGGAAGAAGTGGGGTCGATGGCGTGTCCTGATTTAGGAGAGACGTTTTGGCAGCCCTCAGTGTCGTGTTCTAGTTCAGCCTCTACTCGCAGTTAGGAGCGTGGACGGGGATGACAAGTTTTGTCATAACGAGGTTGTACCCAGCCAGCCTGCAGAGGTGAAGGCAGTTCTCCCCGGGAGTTGTTCAAAGTTTGTCTCGAAACTTTTCATAGTTAATCCTGAGTGATTTTCTTTTTTCATATGGAGAACAATGCTATCGATTGAGCAATATTTTTACAGACTTTACTTCCTCCGTTCACCTACCTCTTCTTAGCATGTTAAGCAGTTAAGTTTCCTATTAGGAATCTTCCTTTTGGGAATCGTCTCAATTAAGCCAACAGGGTAGAAAAATTACTACTTAATCTTTCTTGAGACTGCCTCTTGCCGATTCGTGTAGAGTCAGCACAGTCATAGTGATGCTACAGCTAAGTTTTCTGTGCCTACTGTGTGCCTGGCATTGTGCTAAGTGGTTTATCTGAAGAATTTAACCTTATGGTAACTACGCGAAAAATCTATTTGCAGATGAGGAAATGTAGCCATAGAGGGATTAAGCAGTTTGCTTTAGATCAGACTGCCAGTTAAGAAATTGGAGCTGTGATTTGAATTCAGGTTTGTCTCAACTACAGTTGCCTGTGTTGGATACCACATGTTTTCTTTAATCTATGTCTCCCTTCTTAAAAGCTTTTATTATAAACAACCAAAGAAGTGTCAAATGTTATTTTTCCTACAGTTTATTAGGAAAGTATTTAAAACTCCAGCAAAACTGAAAAAACTTGGGAGCGGCATGCATATACCCAACCCCTAGATTCTAGACCACTATCATTTTACTTTACACTTGTTTGGTCACACATTTATCCCTCTGTCCATCCCTCTTTTCATCAGCCATCTTATTTTAAATTTAGTGCATTTGATTGTGGAATTTTGAGCAATTAAAATTTAATGTTGATAGATTTAGGATTGCAAAATGTTAAATTTTCCTCATACAATAATTAGTCATAGATAGAGCAAGTTAAACTGTATGATGATGATATGTCCAAATAGTTCATTTGGTATAAATATTGAGTATAGAATGCATGTGTTTTTAGATTTTTAAATTGTTCTTCAAGCTGTGATCAGTTTTAAGCTGAATTCTCATTTTGCTTGATTGAAGGCATATGGCATATTGTCTACTAATTAAAATATATAGGGTAAATTACTTTAAATGTGTAATGTTAAATCAGGAAGATCTCTGCATCCAGTTGCTACAAATGCTATTTTCATTCACCCTATGAGATAGGGGGTTCTAGAATGTTCTAGAAAACATCTATGCACTTTGGCAACAAATTCAACTAGATTTTGAATATGTTCTTGTAGTGCGCTCAAAAGATGTCACTGGTAGCCATCAAATTTTAATATTTTTAACAATATGCAATATACATAACTGCCCTGTTTCATTGTGAATGAAGGTTACTATCTTTTAGATCCGCAATCCATTATGTATTTGATATTGGTAAGAATGCTCAGTAGGATTGTATTATATGGTACAAGTACCTTTTTTTCTCCTCACTTTTTGTGTGTGTACCAAATGCCATGTGGATTCCATATGTGAACTCAGCAGATAGGAGGGGCTTTGCAGTGCAATTTCATTTTGAATAACTTGACTATTTACCTTGAGGCAGTTAAAGCAAGTGATCTACTTAGACCAAGATAATAGCAGGTCATTTAATCTGAAATTGCACTGCAGACAGGGTATTGTATTTAAGATGCTTACTGCTTTTGACCTTTTTAGTCATAAGTCACAAAAAAGTTTTTGAGCACCTGTATTAGTTGATGAGTTCTATGGTAGGCCTTGCAATATATAGTATTTGGGTTTATTTAGGTTAAAATATGCTGGCTGTCATTTAAATTATGAACTCCTTTCATTTTATCACTTCTCTTATCTCTAATACCTGTGACTTCTACATAATAGCAACTCAAAACACTTTCACTGATTTTTGCCAAGAAAAGTTGACCTGTTGTAGCAGAGGTGCTGTGGCTTGGGTACCAAGTACTTGGCTTTGTAATTTTATGAGCTTATATTATAAATCAGTCATACTATCCTTTTACCCCAAGAATGTCTCCTGTTTATCCAGATTTATACCTCTTCTGATTGTTCTTAATTACAGTTCAGTGGAAGAATGACTGCACTTTAAGACCATTGGGTTAACAAATTTAAAGTCTGTGTAGACCTGCTTGGTGTCTTACTTTCATGTTTGTGGGTAGTTAGGGTGGTAGATATTAATTAGACTATTGATTTGATTATATTTAGACTAAACCTTGGTGCCCATTCTCAGTTTGTGAATGTGGAGCTAAGCATGTTTGTGGAGCAGCACTGTAAGCATCTATCTTCTCTGCTATAAGGAGAACCAAGTTCATATCATACTTCCTGTAAATGAAGACCACTGTTAAGCACATACACACACCCATATGCACTTTAAAGTCAGAATATTTTAACAATATTGTTTATGAGTTTTTTTAAGATTGTAAAATTTTTTTTCTAAACTAAGTTAAGATTTATTAGGTAGGCTTGTTGCAAATAGTTGAATTATTTGTGCATGGTTCTTAAAATAAACAATGTGTTGTGAAGGATGAAATCCAGATCTGGTGGTCATATTTTGATGTAAAACCCTTATGTCTTTTCCAAGATTACATAAAAGTAGTAACTTTTGTAAATGTCTGGTAAACACTTGCATAATTAAACTTCTCTGTATATTAAATTTGAAGTATAAATGCTTTGTTAAAGGAAAAGTGTATGTGTAAGTGATATAATTCCAGTTTTGTAAAAAAAAAAAAAAAATTGGCTTTTCTCTCCCTGCATACATGTCTGTGTGTGCTTGTGTGTGTATAAACTTAGAGAAACTTGTGGAGGATACATGTCAGGAAACCTTCAAGGGAAAGGGAAGCTGAGAAAGAAAGGGAAATATGGGGATGGAAAATGTACAGTATGATAGTAAGTGAAAACATAGACTATAAAATGTTATCTTATAATTGTGAATACATAAAAATTGGACATGCATGTTGTAGACAAGAGTAGGAAATAGGAACAAATGAAAACATTGATGTTGTTATGTGATGGGATTATAGAGAAATTTTATTTTGGATTTCTGTTAATATTTTATAATAAAATAATTATAAAAGATTGATACCTCTGAATTCCTTAATGAACTTTTTTCTTATTGGTAAATGTTTTCAGTGTGGTTGTGCATGTCATTAAAATATTTGCAGTTCATATCTACACACTGTAAACCATCTGCTTTAAGAATGCAGTCTTTCTGTATGGACAAATTGAAGAGGCCATTCTATTATTGTCATTGATCCTGTGTCATTTTCACATTATTTTCTGTCTTGCAACTAGCAGAGGAATCTGTAAATAATAATACTTGGTATTTATAAATATGTAAGTGCTGGTTGTTATTCTAAAATTTTTTTTAAAGATTTATTCATTTGGAGGGCAGAGTTACAGTCAGAGGCAGAGAGAGAGAGATCGTCCATCTATTGGGTCACTCCCCTAATTGCCACAACGGCCAGAGCTGGGCTGGTCCAAAACCAGGGGCCAGGAGCTTCTTCCAGGTCTCCCATGTAGGTGCAGAGACCCAAAGACTTGGGCCATCTTCTGATTTCCCAGGCATAGCAGAGAGCTGGACTGGAAGAGGGGCAGCCGGGACTAGAACCGGCGCCCATATGGGATGCCGGCACTGCAGGCGGTGGCCTTGCCTGCTGACCCCTATTCTAAATATTTATATGTAATATATCTTTCAACTCTTCTTAATTCTGTGAAGTATTGTCCATTTTTTTTTTTTTAATAGTTTTTTTTTTTTTTTTTTTTTTTTTTTTTTTTTTTTTTTTTTTTTTTTTTTTGACAGGCAGAGTGGACAGTGAGAGAGAGAGACAGAGAGAGAGAAAGGTCTTCCTTTTGCCGTTGGTTCACCCTCCAATGGCCGCCGCTGCAGCCGGCGCACCGCGCTGATCCGATGGCAGGATCCAGGATCCAGGTGCTTTTTCCTGGTCTCCCATGGGGTGCAGGGCCCAAGCACCTGGGCCATCCTCCACTGCACTCCCTGGCCATAGCAGAGAGCTGGCCTGGAAGAGGGGCAACCGGGACAGAATCCGGCGCCCCAACCGGGACTAGAACCCGGTGTGCCGGCGCCGCAAGGTGGAGGATTAGCCTATTGAGCCACGGCGCCGGCCTAGTATTGTCCATTTTTTTAAAGAATTATTTTATTTATTTGAAAGACAGAGTTAACAGAGAGAGGTAGAGCCAGAGAGAGAGAGAGAGAGAGAGAGAGAGAGATCTTCTATTCCATTGGTTCACTCCCCAAATGACCACAACAGCCAGAGATGAGCTGACCCAAAGCCAAGAGCCAGGAGCTTCTTCCGGGTCTCCCACGTGGGTGGAGGGGCCTGAAGAGTTGGGCCATCTTCTGCTTTCCCAGGCTATAGCCAGGACTCGAACTGGCGCCCATATGGGATGCCGCTGCGCCACAGCACCGGCCTCAGTATTGTCCCATTTTAGCTGAGACAGAGATTTACCAGAGATAACAATGTAGTTGGCTAGATGAGGATCAAATATTGCTTGAAAGTTGTGCTGTTTGATATATGGTATAGGTTAAAGCTTTTGTTTATCCAGAGATATTTATGGTTAGTGTTTTATATTCTCATTTGGGAAAAAAGTATAGAAGTTTTAATCTAGATTTATGTATGTTAGGATAATTTGACTTATGTGTAAATCAAGTTGATATAAATTACTTCGCAGGAAGCATCAAATTAACTTTTTCCCCAAGAAGCATTTTCTTGTTTGAAATCAGTTAAAAACATGTTTCACATATCCAATTTTTTTTAAAGATTTATTTATATTTGAAAGACAGAGTTAAAGAGAGGCAGAGGCAGAGAGAGAGAAAGAGAGAAAGGGAGAGGTCTTCCGTCTGCTGGTTCACTCCTCAAATGGCTGCAATAGCAGGAGCTGAGCCGATTCGAAGCCAGGAGCAGCAACAACTTCTGGGTCTCTTACGTGGGTGCAGGGGCTCAAGGACTTGGGACATCTTCTGCTGCTTTTGCAGGCCGTGGCAGAGAGCTGGATCGGAAGAGAAGCAGCCAGATCTCGAACCGACGTCCACATGGGATGCCAGTGCTGCAGGCGGCGGCTTTACCCACTACGCCATAGTGCTGGCCCCTCACATGTCCAATTTTTAAGAAAATACACAATAAATATTTTAAAACTGTAATTTATTTTCAAGATTAATTTGTGTTCCTTTGAAAATAGAAATGGTTTTCTTTCCTAATAAAATCAAAGTTGGTAAAATTGCAATATATATTATTTTAATTCTGTATTAGGAGACCAACCATTCTTTAAAGTAGACTATTTTTGTTAGCATTCTACTTATTTCACCTTACTATGAACTAACTGTATGACTATTTTAGCAAAGGGAAGAGAAAAGAAGATATAGAATAGGATTTAGTCCTTACTAATATGTTAATATTTAACCATTTGAGTTATGAAGAACAGCATTTTCATGTGGCTCAACCCAGAAGTTAAGGCATGGGCATTTTATAGTTAGTGTATAGTGTAGTCTCTGGTATTTAGCAACTTGAGGGTAGTAGCAGTTTTTATCTGATCATCCTATACCACTCTTTTATACTTAGAAAATACTTAAAATGTTTTAATTTCATTCTTACCATCTTTTTGGCCTTGTAGAAGCTTTAGCTAGTTTCATGTGGCCAAAGACAATACCTTTTTTTTTTCCTTTGGTCTGTCTAGTATAAAATCTCTCCATCTACCACTGTAAGCTCTTTGAGGTCAAGGATCTTATGTATTCTTTCTTTATATCTCCCAACATTTCTAATAAATAAATATTTTTTATGTGGACATGCATATGCACATTTCAGAGCAAAAAAAAACCTCTTATGTTTCATAATTCCCCATCAAGCACAAATATAGATAACAATAAGCCCCATGCTCTTATTACCCAATTTTGACAACTAAACAATTTCCACCATTTACAATTCCTGTCTCAGAGCTTCTCACACACAACCCTTCTTCCCCTCCATCTCTGTCTAATTTTTCGTTGAAATAATATCAAGGAAATATCAGGTACTACATTTATTTAATCTATAAATACTTCTGTGTGTGTTTCTAACAAGTATTTAACAAAAATAACCATGCCTAACAAAAGAGTTCTATATCTAGTCTGTTCAGAGATCTCTGATTTTTTAAAATGTATTTTTTGTACTTGGTTTGTTATATACGCAGGGGTATGACAAAAACCATAGAAAATGGATTAAAAGATATGCTTATTTTAGTGCAAAACTGAAGTCCACCCCCTTTTTTTTAAAAAAACATTTATTTATTTATTTGAAAAGTAGAGTTATAGAGCAGCAGAGGCAGAGAGAGAGTCTTCCATCTTTACCCACCATGCCACAGTGCTGGCTGGCCCCAGTGGTCATTATTTTTGATGTTTTGTCATATCTTTGATCTTTGGTGGTCTGTGTAAGTTTCCTAAAGCTACCATAAAAAATTGCTACAAACCTCATGACTTAAAACAACAGAAATTTGTTTTCTCAAAGTTTTATAGGGTAGAAGTCTGACATCAGTATGTAATCAAGGCCAGGCTCCTTCTGAAATCTCTAGAGAATTCTTCCTGCTTTCCTACAGCTTCTGGTATTTGTATTCCTTGATTTACAGAATTATAACTGTAGTCTCTGCTTAGGTCTTTCCAAGACCTTCGCTCTATGCCTATTTTTTCCCTTTTTAAAAAATATTTACTTATTTTAAAGGCAGAGTGATAGCAAGAGGGACAGGTAGAGAGAAGGCTGTTATCCTTTGGTTCACTCCCCAAATGGCCACAGAAGCTAGGGTTGGGCCAGGATGAAGCTAACAACCAGAAATTCCATTTGGGTCTCCCACATGAGTGACAGGGGCTCAAGTACTTGGGCCATCTGCTGCTGCTTTTTCTGGTGCATTAGCAGGGAGCCGGCTTGAAGCAGAGTAGTCAGCGTTTGTGTGGAATGCATGGGATGTCTGCATTGCAAGCAGTGGTTTAACCTGCAATGCCAAGATGCTAGTCCTTTTTTTCTGTTTTTTGAGGATGCTCTTCATTTTATTTAGGGTTCATTTTAAGCCAGGGTGATCTAATCTCAAAAACCTTACCTTGATTATGACTGCAGAGATCCATTCTGCTTACCATCTTCAGTTCTGGGTGGACATAGCCTTTTGGCCAAATATAACCCAGTACATTCAATCCATTGACTCCCAAAACTTCACATGCATCTCTTATGCAAAATACCTTAACTTAATCTCCAGATATCCTCAGAAGTCTCAACTCATTACAACATGAACTTTTTTTTTTTTTTAAAGATTTATTTATTTGTTTGAAAATCAGAGTCACACAGAGAGAGGAGGAGAGGCAGAGAGAGAGAGGTCCTCCATCCATTGTTTCACTCTCCAGTTGGCCACAACAGCCGGAGCCGTGTACATCTGAAGCCAGGAGCCAGGAGCCAGGAGCCTTCTCTGGGTCTCCAGGGGCACAAGGACTTGGGCCATCTTGTATTGCCCTCCCAGGCTTCAGCAGAGAGCTGGATTGGAAGTGGAGCAGCCGGGACACAAACTGGTGCCCACATGGGATGCTGGCACTGCAGGCGGCAGCCCCCAATGTGAACTCTTAAGTCCCAAATCTCTAAATATTGTCAGCTTAGAAAGTCCCAAAATCTTATCATCTGTGGGGTCTGAATATGATCTAGATGGGGCAAAATTCATGTTCATCTGTGAAACTAGAAAACAGATTATCTGTTTCTAAAATATGATGGAGAGGTACGCATAGAATAGGCATTCTCTTTCAAAAGGCAAAAATGGAAAGAATAAAGGGGTTTTGGTCTCAAGCAAGTTTAAAACCCAGCAAGACAAGTTTCTCATGGTTTCAAAGTCTGAGAATAATTCTTTGTGTCTTGATTGTCTGGCTTTGGGCCCATGAGAGCTGTATCACTGTCTGCTCTGGGCCTCTTTCTCTGGCCTCTGCATTCTGCCTTGAGAGTCATTTTTAGTTTCTTGAAGATATATACATCTTTGCACACCATTACTTTTTTTTTTGGACAGGCAGAGTTAGAGAGAAAGGTCTTCCTTTGCCGTTGGTTCACCCACCAAATGGCCGCTATGGCTGGAGCTGCGTCGATCCGAAGCCAGGAGCCAGTTGCTTCCTCTTGGTCTCCCATGCGGGTGCAGGGCCCAAGCACTTGGGCCATCCTCCACTGCCTTCCTGGGCCACAGCAGAGAGTTAGACTGGAAGAGGAGCAATCAGGACAGAATCCGGTGCCCTGACCAGGACTAGAACCCGGTGTGCCGGTGCTGCAGTCGGAGGATTAGCCTAGTGAGCCATGGCGCCGGCCTGCACAACATTACTTCTAACAGCCCATTTCCTACTTGTGAAATACCAGATGTCAGACAGTTATTTTCAAAAAAAAAAAAAAAAATTATTTTATTCCAGAAATAGAGAAAGCTCCTTTCTATTGGTTCATTCTCCAGATGCCTGCAACAGTCAGCGCTGGGCTGACGCTGAAGCCAGTAGCCAAGAATTCCGTCCTGTGGGTGGTGAGAACCCAAGTACTTGAGCCATCACCAACTGCCTTTTGGGATGAGTATTAGCAGAAAACTGGCTCAAAAGTGGAGTAGCTGGAACTTAAGGCACTCTGATAATGGGATGTTGGTAGCAGCTTAACCTGCTGAGTCACAAAACCTCATCCCAAGTTTTATTTTTTCCTTTTGTCCTATTTCTCTTCCTTTGAGTACATGTTGAAGTTGAAATTCATTTTTGCTGGTATAGTATTCTTTTTTTTTTTTTTTTTTTTTTTTTTTTTTTTTTTTTTTGACAGGCAGAGTGGACAGTGAGAGAGAGAGACAGAGAGAGAAAGGTCTTCCTTTTGCCGTTGGTTCACCCTCCAATGGCCGCCGCTGCAGCCGGCACACTGCGCTGATCCGATGGCAGGAGCCAGGAGCCAGGTGCTTTTCCTGGTCTCCCATGGGGTGCAGGGCCCAAGCACCTGGGCCATCCTCCACTGCACTCCCTGGCCATAGCAGAGAGCTGGCCTGGAAGAGGGGCAACCGGGACAGAATCCGGCGCCCCGACCGGGACTAGAACCCGGTGTGCCGGCGCCGCAAGGTGGAGGATTAGCCTATTGAGCCACGGCGCCGGCCACTGGTATAGTATTCTTAAGTACCTGTGAGTTTCCTTTGTATATCAAGAAAATCCACACTGTCAGAGATCTTTCCTGGACAACCCCATGTATATTCCTAGCTTCTCTTGAGATGATTGATTTGATTTCATTGAATCACACAGCTAGTATCTTCAGAAAATAGTTGTCCAGCCACACAACTGGCCTTTTCTTTAGAACACACTTTTCTAGTAGTAAGTTTCCTAACTTTAGCATCTTTTGCAATCTGTACAATCTGAAAACTTCCCAAATAATTAAGAGTTATTTCCTTCTAAGTAACAGTGCCTCCTTCAGTTTCTCTTTCCTCTTGCATTTTACTATAAGCAGCAAAGAGAAATCAAGCTGTACCTTCAGCACTTTGCTTGGAAATGTACTAAGTTAAATCTTCAAATTCATTGCTGGAAGTTCCATTTTCTATGCAACAGTTGAACATAATTCAGCTAAGTTTTCCGTCACTGTTAAGAAGGATCACTTTTCTTCCAGTTCACGGTGACATATTCTTCATTTTCTTCTGAGACCTCAACAAAAATACTTATTTATTAATTTACTTTCAAAGATTTATTTATTTGAAAGTCATAGTTACACAGAGAGAGAAGAGAGGCAGTGAGAGAGAGATTTTCCATCCGCTGGTTCACTCCCCAATTGGCCGCAACAGCCAGAGCTGCGCCGATCTGAAGCCAGGAGCCAGGGGCTTCCTCCGGGTTTCCCTTGCAGGTGCAGGGGCCCAAGGACTTGAGCATCTTCTACTGCTTTCCCAGGCCATAGCAGAGTGCTGGATGGGAAATGGAGCAGCCGGATCTCTAACTGGCACCCATATGGGATGCATGGGGATGCTGGCATTGCAGGTGGTGGCTTAACCCACTGTGCCACAGTGCCAGCCCCAACAAAAATACTTAATCAGAATATTGGTATGAATCATGATTCACAATACATGTATTCTCTAAGGCTATAGGCACTTCCTTTTTTTTTTTTTTTTTTTTTTGGACAGGCAGAGTGGACAGTGAGAGAGACAGAGAGAAAGGTCTTCCTTTGCCGTTGGTTCACCCTCCAATGGCCGCCGCGGCCGGCGCACCGCGCTGATCCGATGGCAGGAGCCAGGAGCCAGGTGCTTTTCCTGGTCTCCCATGGGGTGCAGGGCCCAAGCACCTGGGCCATCCTCCACTGCACTCCCTGGCCACAGCAGAGGGCTGGCCTGGAAGAGGGGCAACCGGGACAGAATCCGGCGCCCCGACCGGGACTAGAACCCGGTGTGCCGGCGCCGCTAGGCGGAGGATTAGCCTAGTGAGCCGCGGCGCCGGCCTAGGCACTTCCTTTTTAAAAATTATTTTATTTATGTGAGAAGTAGAGTTACAGACAGTGAGAGGGAGAGACAGAAAGGTCTTCCATCCGCTGGGTCACTCCCCAAATGGCTTTGACCAGAGCTGGGTCAAAGCATTTTTAAAAAGATATATATATATATTTGAAAGGCAGAGTTACAAAGAGGCAGAGGCAGAGAAAGGGAGGTCTTCCATCCACTGGTTCACTCCCCAAATGGCTGCAACCACTGGAGCTGGTCCTATCTGAAGCAGGAGCCAAGAGCTTCTTCTGGGTCTCCCATGTGGATGCAGGTACCCAAGCACTTGGGCCATGTTTCGCAGCTTTCCTAGGCCATAGCAGAGAGCTGGATCGGAAGAAGAACTTAGAACTGCTGCCCATATGGGATGCTGGCACCACTGGTGGAGGATTAACCTGTGCCACAGCGCCAGCCCCTAGGCATTCTCTCTTATTTGGTCCTCTGATCCTTCTGAATCCTTACCAGAATTGTCTTTAGCGTCCATGTTTCTACCATCTGTTGAAGGCAGGGCACTTTTTTTTTTTAATCGTGCTTCTCAAAATTCTTTCAAGTACCTTTACATTCTTAGGTATTGGTTACAGCAGTTCTCCGCTTATATTTAAGAAAATCCGTATTTGCTTTCTCAGCTAGTATATAAACATTGGTGTCCAAGTTTCTAAGTTCCTGCTTTTAGTTGTTTTGAATGTATACCTAGGGTACCTTTGCTGGGTTATATGGGAATCTTCTTTATCTTGCTAACATCTGTTATTTTGTTATTTAAAAATAAAATTTTCCTAGTTTTTGTGACCTGGAGTCTTACTGTGGTTTGGATTTGCATTTTTGTTGGCCAGTAACACTGACCATATGTACCTTTTGGACATTTGTGTATCTTTGTAGAAATGTCCATTTTTAAATTAGGCTTGTTTTTATTTAGTTGTAGGAATTCTTTATATATTCTGGATATTAAACTCTTATCAGATACATAGTTTACAATACATGTTTTCTATTCAGTGGGTTGTCTTTTCATTCTTGTGATAGTGTTTTTGATGTACAAAAATGTTAAATTTTAATAAAGTACAATTTATCTTTGTAGCTTTTGCTGTTATATTTAAAATATTATTTTTTAAAGATTTATTTATTTATTTGAAAGAGTAACAGAGAGAGAAGGAAAGACACAGGGAGAGAGTGATCTTCCATCTGCTGATTCACTCCCCAGATGTCTGAAGGAGGCCATGGATGGGTCAGACTGAAGCCAGGAGCTTCATCAAGGTCTTCTACATGGGTGGAGAGGCCCTAGTACTTGGGTCATCTTCCATTGCTTTCCCAGTAACATTAGCAGGGAGCTGTATTGGAAGTGGAGCACCAGAACTTGAACCAGCACCCATATGGAATGACAGTGTTGCAGGTGGCAGGTTTATTTGCTATACCACAACTCCAGGCCTCAGTAATAATACCTTAAAAATTGGGTTGGTGTTGTGGCGAAGCATGTTAGGCCTCCACCTGGGACATCAGGCCATATGGATGTTAGTTTGAGTCCTGGCTGCTCCACTTTCCACTCCCGCTCCCTGCTAATGTGCCTGGGAAAGCAGTGAAGGATGGCCGAACTGCTTGGGTCCCTGCACCCACGTAGGAGACCTGTGAGAAGCTCCTGGTTTCCTTTGGCCTGGCCCAGCCCTGCTGTTGCAGCCATTTGGTGAGTGAACCAGTAGATGAAAGATCTCTCTCTCACTGTCTCTCCATTCTGTAACTCTGCCTTTCAAATAAATAAAATGCATCTTTAAAAAAATATTGGGGCTGGCGCTGTGGCGTAGTGGATAAGCCGCTACCTGCGGTACTGGTATCCCATATATAGGTGCCAGTTTGAGACCTGGCTGCTGCACTTCGGATCCAGTGCTCTGCTATGGCCTGGGAAAACAGTAGAAGATGGCCCAAATCCTTGGGCCCATGCACCCTTGTGGGAGACCTGGAAGAAGCTCCTGGCTCCTGGCTTTGGATTGGCACAGTTCCAACTGTTGTGGCCACCTGGAAAGTGAACCAGGAGATGGAAGATCTCGCTCGCTCTCTCTCTGCCTCTCTGTAACTCCATCTTTCAAATAAATAAATAAATAAATCTTTAAAAAATAAATTATTGTGAAATCCAAAGTCATAGATTTTTCTTTTTTCTAGGAGTTTTAGATTTTAAACTCTTCA
The DNA here is from genome assembly GCF_964237555.1 of Oryctolagus cuniculus. NCBI lineage: Eukaryota > Metazoa > Chordata > Mammalia > Lagomorpha > Leporidae > Oryctolagus > Oryctolagus cuniculus. The sequence goes on along the minus strand of NC_091438.1, from coordinate 137,363,194 downwards.
ATTTAATCCTTTAATCCTTTTGAGTATGATGTAAAAGTAAGAGTCCAGTTCCATTCTTTGTGTGAATGTCTAGTTTCCCCTGCACGTTTGATTAAAGAGTGTATTTTTACCTTTTGAGTGATCTTGGCATCTTTGAAAGTCAGTTGACCATTGTACCATTAGTCAGCTTGAGCTGCCCAACAAAATATGATAGAATGAGGGCTAAAGCAACAGAAACTTCTCTCTCACAGTTCTGGAGACTTGAGAATCCAAGATCAAGGATCCTTCAGGATAGATTTCATTTTCAAGCCTCTTTTGGCTTGTAGGTTGCTGTCATCTTGCGTTGTATTTACATGACTTCTCAGTGTGTGAGGGACAGAGTGTAAAGTCTTTGGTGTGTTTGGTTTCTTTCTTTCTTTTTTTTTTTTTTTTTAAGATTAATTTATTTGAAAGGCAGAGTTAACAGGCAAAGAGAGAGAGAGAGAGAAAGAGGAAGGTCTTCCATCTGCTGGTTCACTCCCCACATGGCTGCAATGGCCAGAGCTGCACTGTTCCAAAGCAGAGAGCTGTATCAGAAGTGGATCCGCCCATATGGGATGTGGGCACTGCAGGCAGCAGCTTTAGCTGCTATGCCACAGTGCTGGCCCCTGATGTTTCTTTTATAACGACATTAATCCTATCATGAGAGCTTTACCTTTCTCTAACAGCTCCATCTCTAAATAGCATGACAGTGGAAGTTAGGGCTTGAATTTAGGAATTTTACTGGGCAACACACACATTTATTTCATAACAACCACATGTGTGAGGGTTTGTTTCTGGACTCTTAATCATCTTCATTGAGCTATATAGCTATCCTTATGCCAGTACCATATTATTTTGATTATTTTTACCTTGTGGTAGATTTGAAATTGGAGAATTTGAGTTCTCTAATTTTGATTTTTTTTAAGTTTGTTTTGTCTATTTGGGGTACCTTGAAATTCCATATGAAATTTAGTGAAAAGTGACTAGGATTTTGATAGAGATTGAATTTGTGAATCAAAGGAAATATTATCATCTTAATATTGTCTTCCAATCCATGAACATGGGATGTCTTTTAATTTATATTGGTCTTTAATTTCTTTCAGTAGTATTTTGTTCAAGTCTTTTCAAAGTCTCATGCCTCCTTGGTTAAATTTATTCATATCAATCAATGTAATAAACCACATTAATTAAATGAAAGGGGGGAAAGCTCCAGGATCATCTCAATTGATGCAGGAAAAATCCAGTGCCCTTTCATTAGGAAAGCACTTCAGTCAGTTAGGAGAAGGGAATTTCCTCAACGTGATAAAGGCTACATATGAAAAATTATAGGTAACATCATCCTGAATGATGCAAAACTGAAAGATTTCCTCCACAGATCAGGAACAAGATAAGGATGTCATCTTTTGCAACTTATACACAATATACATAATCTTTGAAGTTTTAGCCAGAACAGTTAAGCAAGAAAAAAAGTCATCCATATTGGAAAGGAAAAAGTAAAGCTACTTCTGTTCATAGATGACATTATTTTATATGGGAATACCCTGAAAATTTTACAGAAAGACTATGAGAGCTAAAACAAATTTATCAAAATTGGAGGATGCAGTATTGGCATACAAAATCAACTTAAAATTTTTTCTTTTCTTTTTTTTTTTTGTTTTTTTGAGAGGCAGAGTTAGAGAGAGAAAGGTCTTCCTTTTTCTGTTGGTTCACCCCCCAAATGGCCGCTACAGCTGGTGCTGCGCCAGGAGCCAGGTGCTTCCTCCTGGTCTCCCATGCGGGTGCAGGGCCCAAGCACTTGGGCCATTCTCCACCGCCTTCCCGGGCCACAGCAGAGAGCTTGACTGGAAGAGGAGCAGTCAGGACAGAATCCGGTGCCCCGACTGGGACTAGAACCCGGTGTGCCGGCACAGCAGGCGGAGGAATAGCCTAGTGAGCCGCGGTGCCAGCCTAAAATTTTTTCATTTACATTAGCCTCAAAAAGAATAAAATACTTAAGCACCTTTATCCTTTTGACTTAACCCCAGTAGTCCTTGAAAGAGTCCTCCCTTTTGGCTATAAAGGTGTACCTAGGCTCATCCTTTACATTACTACAACAGACTTGGAATTAGCTAGTTCTTTTATAGAACCATGGTAGAAACCAGTAGGTAGGGGAGAGAGAAATGTAAAGGAAGTTATCAGCGTGACAATGTGTCTTGTCAGTAAAGCTATACTGGATGAGAGAGATACTCTAACGGGTATGAAAAGAGGTATTTGTTCTAAATTGAAATAGCTGGTGATCTGCAAGGAAAAAGAGGAGCAATTTAGAAAAACCAACTGAGGGGACATGAAAATATCATGGAAGGTTTATGGAAGATGAATTTTGTGTGGGATTAGGTTGGCTGAGATTAGAAGGAGATACTTTTTATGAGTCTCTAAGAGCTGCGCATTAATAGCAAAAATACACTGACATGAAACTGGAATTTGATTTTTTTTTTTTAAGATTTATTTATTTATTTGAAAGAGTTACACAGAGAGGAGAGGCAGAGAGAGAGAGAGAGAGAGAGGTCTTCCATCTGATGGTTTACTCCCTAGTTGGCCGCAACGGCAGAAACTGCACCGCTCTGAAGCCAGGAGCTTCTTCCAGGTCTCCCATGCGCGTGCAGGGGCCCAAGGGCTTGAGACATTTTCTACTGCCATCCCAGGCCATAGCAGAGGGCTGGATTAAAAGTGGAGCGGCTGAATGTCCAACCGGCGCCCATATGGGATGCCGGCACTTCAGGCCAGGGCATTTGCCTGCTGCACCACAGCGCTGGTCCCTGGAATTTGATTTTATAAATTAAAGCAAAAAGGTTTTCCGTTAATAGTTTGCACAAAGTTTTGATCTTTGTAATTTCATTTTTTTTTTTTTTTTGACAGGCAGAGTGGATAGTGAGAGAGAGACAGAGAGAAAGGTCTTCCTTTTGCCGTTGGTTCACCCTCCAGTGGCCACCACGGCTGGCGGGCTGTGGCCGCCGCACCGCGCTTATCCGAAGGCAAGAGCCAGGTACTTTTCCTGGTCTCCCATGGGGTGCAGGGCCCAAGCACTTGGGCCATCCTCCACTGCACTCCCTGGCCACAGCAGAGGGCTGGCCTGGAAGAGGGGCAACCGGGACAGAATCCGGCGCCCCGACCGGGACTAGAACCTGGTGTGCCGGCACCGCTAGGTAGAGGATTAGCCTGTTGAGCCGCGGCGCCGGCTGTAATTTCAAAAATTTTAAAAATTGTTTTTAACCCCTCCTCTAGGTTATAGTTTTTGTTTGTTTTGCTTTTCTTTGCATTTAATTTGTGACTCTTTTCTTCAACTTTAAGTCAGTCCCATGATTCTCTACCTCTGCTTTTTCTTAATGAATTTAAATTGTTCTAAGTAATGGGAAGATGTCATGTGCTAATTATTTTATTCTTGTCTTTTCTTAGTTTTTGTAACTGTTCTCAGAAGCAATGTTTTTGTATCTTTGGGAGGGTTTCATGTATTCTGTCTTTGTTGAGTTCTGATTGCTTGCATAGAGCTGAGTTCTAAAAAAAGTTGATTATCTACTTATTTTTTGCATTTGAATGATCACTTTGTGACTATTTAAATCTGATCACCTTGTAACTCTGATTAAATGGCTGGTTATTAAAAAAAAAAAAGTATAGTACCTTTCAGTGGGAAGCAATATTTAGAGACCACAGTCTGAACTCAGCTAGGGTTTTTGAAGTTAAATAATTTTGAGATGCTTTTGGTTGCTTATTTCCCATTAACTCTTCAGCCCACATTTTGCTTATCTATTTTTTCCCTGAAATTCCTGAAAAGATCACCAAAATGACCTAATCACCAGATCTGATGAATGCTTTTTAGAGATTTTCTTAGTCTTTTTTTTTTTCTAATGTTTATTTATTCATTTGATAGGCAGAGAGAGAGAGAGAGAGGCAGTGAGAGAGAGAGCACTAAGTCTTCCTTCTGCTGGTTCACTCCCCAAATGGCCGTAATGTCTAGGGCAGGGCCAGATGGAAGGCAGGAGCCAGAAGTTTCTTCTGGGTGTCCCACGTGTGTGCAAGGGTTCAAGTACTTGATCCATCCTCATCTGCTTTCCCAGGTGCATTAGCAGGGAGCTGGATCAGGAGTGGAGCAGCCAGGACTTGAACCGGCATCCATATGGGATGGTATGCTTTGCTGGTGCTGTGGTGTAGCACTTGGTCCTGCTGTACTTTTCCTCCTTGAAACTTCTTCTTCTTCTTTTTTTTTTTTTTTTTTTTTTTTTTTTTTTTTGACAGAGTAGACAGTGAGAGAGAGAGAGAGACAGAAAGGTCTTCCTTTTTGCCGTTGGTTTACCCTCCAATGGCCGCTGCGGCCGGCGCACTGTGCTGATCCGAAGCCAGGAGCCAGGTGCTTCTCCTGGTCTCCCATGGGGTGCAGGGCCCAAGCACTTGGGCCATCCTCCACTGCACTCCCTGGCCACAGCAGAGAGCTGGCCTGGAAGAGGGGCAACCGGGACAGAATCCGGCGCCCTGACCGGGACTAGAACCCGGTGTGCCGGTGCCGCAAGCCGGAGGATTAGCCTGTGGAGCCATGGTGCCGGCTGAAACTTCTTCCTTTTGAAGATGGTCTTTAATGCTAATTAAAAATGTAATTATTTCTTTAAGTCATTTTTGATTGTTTTTGCAAAACCAATACATGTTATTCCCTAAGCCTGTAGAAGAGTAGATCTTCTACACTAGTAATTTGGCCAGCTACCCATTAAATACATTATGTGATTTTCTTTTCACTTTTTTGCCTCTCTTTTATCTCTAAGACTCAAAATCTATATTTCCAAATTTATGCTTTGAATTGTCTATTGCTACATCACAAGAATTGTAAATTCACTGTGTCTAAAATTGAACTCTTATTTTCCCATTCCATGCCAGTTACTTACTTTCTCAAATAATTCCCTCTCCTTCTCAACCTATTTTTCTTCAGGTATTCTCTCTTTGGTTGTTGGCTTCTAGTCACCCAAGTGAAACCTGGGTCACTTTTTTTCCCTTTCTCATATTATCTACCTGTGATTCCTAACTAGTCTTGTTGAGTCTGTATCAGCCATGGTTTTTAATATCCTTTCTGATTTTACTGTTTCCACGTTAGTTCCAGAACTCATTTTGCTTTTTTCTTTTAACTTTCTTTGCCTGTGTAGCTCTTTTCTTTCTCCCTCTTCTTCTGTTTCCTCTACCTGTTCATTTTTACATACTGGAGACAGATTTATCTTTGTAAATGAAACTTCATCTATCTATAACATAACAAGTTGGCTTTCTTGATACTGTTTCAGTTCCCCCAGATAGGGATGGGTCAGAGTTGGTCCCCACGGCAAGCAACTTGCTTCATAACTCTGACTCCTCTTAGAAATCTACTTTTCATTTGGGGGAGAAATTTTTCTGATTATCTTTGCTTGTAACAGGATAGCCTTGGTAGGAGTCTTAGTTGTGTCCTACCTGTATGGTGACAGAATCCTTGACTGAGATCTGGCTATTTTTTTTTTAAACAAGACTTAAAAACTAGGATTTATGGGTATTTACAGAAAAAATTTGTCTCTTGACATGGCTGATCCAGAAGAAACAGGCAACATCTACTTGCAGGGTCTCCTGGTGAGCCTAAGGCACCTTTTCTATGAAACTTGGAAGCAGGTGGAGGCCTGAGGAAATAACTCATATTTTCCTTTTCTTTAAGGACTTTGGTTCCTGACCTATAATTTGTTTTTTAGCTGAGTGACTGCACAAGAGATTCAGTTTCCTTCCTGTAGAAATGTGTGTGTGTGTTTTTTTTTTTTTTTTTTTTTTTTTTTTTTTTGACAGGCAGAGTGGACAGTGAGAGAGACAGAGAAAAAGGTCTTCCTTTGCCGTTGGTTCACCCTCCAATGGCCGCCGTGGCCGGCGCACCACGCTGATCCGATGGCAGGAGCCAGGTGCTTATCCTGGTCTTCCATGGGGTGCAGGGCCCAAGCACTTGGGCCATCCTCCACTGCACTCCCTGGCCATAGCAGAGAGCTGGCCTGGAAGCGGGGCAACCGAGACAGAATCCGGCGCCCTGACCGGGACTAGAACCCGATGTGCCGGCGCCGCAAGGCAGAAGATTAGCCTAGTGAGCTGCGGCGCGGCCCAGAAATGTGTTTTTACTCTTTGGCCCCAGTAAAGCTAATAGACTGTCAGTGAAGGAGACAGTTGTCTATTCAGGTGGAGTTCCCAAGTGTTGAACAAATATAATGAACAAGAAAGACAAAGTGTTAGCTAGTGGTAGGGGCAAAATAAAACATAAACAATAAATAAAATAATTTTGGTAGTGAAGAAAATAGTATAGCAAGGATGCTAGTGATTGAGGTGAGGAGAGATAATAGGTTTTTGATATTTCTCTGAGAAGCCTGTTAGTCAATTTAAAATATAATTGCTTTACAAGATTCCTTTGGCTTTTGTGTATGGGATGAATTTCAGGGTCAGTTAGGAGGCAGTTGATGTGATTCTGGTGAGAAAACAATCATCGCGGCGGCCATTGGAGGGTGAACCAATGGCAAAGGAAGACCTTTCTCTCTGTCTCTCTCTCTCACTGTCCACTCTGCCTGTCCAAAAAAAAAAAAAAAAAAATCATTGTAGTAGGGAAGACATGATAATCATTTGGGATATATTGTGGAGGTAAGGTCAATAGGGGAAACAAAGATCACTGATCTCTAACATTTTGCCTTGAAATAACCAGAGTTGGTGAAAGAATGCACATGTAAAATTGAGGAGAGAGGGAAGGAAGGAGGAAGCTATTTCCTCATTTTATATCACTCTACTGATTTAAAAATTGCTGAAGAATACCTCAGGATTTTTCAGCTTGGTACCATTGACATTTTGGTCTGGGTAATTCTTTGTTTTGGGGGATTGTCCTGTGCATTGTAGGATATTTAGCGGTGTACTTGCCCACTATTTGTTAAGATGCCAGTAGTACTGTTCCCTACGGTGGCAGCTAAAAATGTCTCCAGACAATGTGCAGTATCTTTGAGGGGGCAAAAATACTCCTGGTTGAACATTACTGGCTTATATAATTTACCATATACTCTAAAGATCTTTCCAGATTGTTGTTTTTTATGTAACTGCTTCTTAGTCCATTCTCTTACATAAATTCTGATAATGTAACTTATTGATTGACTTGACAGTGTTCTTACCTCCGTGTCTTTAAAAAAAATAAAATTATCCAGAGCTGCTACTTATATGAGTACTTAGAATATTTCTTCCCAAGGTATGTCTCTGCATGTGTACATTTTAATGTGATTAGCTTCATATGTGCAATTTTGTTTCTTGAATTTTTTAAACCTGAATTTGTGTAACTACTTTGGTTGGCTATTAAAAAATCTACTTAGAACCATATTTTAATGACCGCTTAATATTCTGTGTCATTGATATACTGTATTAGGAACATTCTTCTATTCTTGTGTTAAATTTTTTTTCCCAGTTAAAAATGGAGCTCAGCTAGAAAGATTGAGGAGACACAAGAGTGATAGACAAAGGGTATTATGGTATCTTTTTAGATGAATGAAAATATTCCATAATTGATTGTGACAGTGGTTGCAGAACTCTGAGTATACTAAAAAATCGTTGATTTGTATACTTTTAAAATAAATCTATTTTTAAAAATATTTTCATTTTAAAAAAATGATTTATTTTCTTTATTGGAAAGGCAGAGTTAGAGGGAGAGACAGAGAAATCTTCCAGCTGGTGTTTCACTCTCCTTATGGCTACAGCAGCCAGGTCTGGACAAGACTAAAGACAGGAGCCAGGTGCTTCTTTTGGGTCTGTCACATGGGTGTAGGAGCTCAAGGACTTCTGCTGTTTTCCCAGGCACATTAGCAGGAAGCTGGATCAGAAGTGGAGGAGCTGGGACTTGAACTGGCGCCCATATGGGATGCTGGTGCCACAGGTGGCAGCTTTACGGGCTGTGCCACAGTGCTGGCCTCTTTTTTTTGTTTTTTTTTTAAGTTTTAGTTATTTATTGAAAGGCAGAATTAGAGGCAGAGAGAGAGAGAGAGAGAGAGAGAGAGAGAGAGAGTCTTCCTTTTGCTGGTTTACTTCCCAGATGGCTGCAGCAGCCAGGGCTGGGCTAAGGGGAGTTAGGAGCTTCATCTGGATCATCCATGTGGGTGCAGGTTCCCAAGTACTTGAACCTTCCCCTGCTACTTTTCCAGGCATATTAGCAGAGAGCTGAATCAGAAATGGAGTAGCTGAGATCTGAACCAGCACACATATGGGATGCTGGTGCTGCAGACACAGCTTAACCCACTGTGCTACAGTGCTGGCTCCTGAAATGTGTACTTTAAATGGATGAATTATTATTATTATTATTATTATTTTTATTTGACAAAGTTTTAGAGAGAGAGAAAGATCTTCCTTTTAGAGAGAGAGAGAGAGAGAGAAAGATCTTCCTTTTTCCATTGGTTCACCTCCCAAACGGCCGCTACGGCCGGAGCTGCGCTGATCTGAAGCCAGGAGCCAGGTGCTTCTTCTTGGTCTCCCGTGTGGGTGCAGGGCCCAAGCACTTGGGCCATCCTCCACTGCCTTCCCGGGCCACAGCAGAGAGCTGGATTGGAAGAGGAGCAACCAGGACTAGAACCCGGCGCCCATATGGGATGCTGGCGCCGCAGGTGGAGGATTAACCAAGTAATCCACGGTGCCGGCCCTGGATGAATTATTTTAATAAAATTCTTAAATAAGCTAGTCAAAAACACTGTGTGTGTGTGTGTGTGTGTATCTATGGTTCTAGTTTCCAAGAAGTCAAATTACTGGTTCAAGTGTATGAAACTTATATTTGAAATAAAATTTATAGAAGTGAAAAATTTATGTAGATAAACTCTTCACTTTTGTTCTACAGTTCTATAAGGTTTAACATGCATATTGTGGTGTAACTAGCACTACAGTCAAGATACAGTACATTTCCATCACCTCCCCTCTTCCTTTATGCTCCTTTATGACCAGCCTTTCCTCTACTCCTAGTCCCTAGTGATCACTGATCTGTTTTCTATAATTTTCTGTTTTCAGAAATTCATGTAAATCATACAGTGTACAGATTTTTGAGTATGGCATCTTTCACATAATACGTATTTGAAAACAAGATTCATAAATGTTGTTCCGTGTATCTTGCTAAGTAATATTCCGTTGTATGATATACCATAATTTGTAATCAATTCATTGGTTGAGAAACATTTGTATTTCTAGTTTTTGTTGATTATGAATAAAATCACTTTAAACTTTTGCCTATAGGTTAAAAAATGTACTGTATTTTAAACAAGAATATGCTACCCTGAGCAATTTGCTGTTTCAGAAAATTTCAGCAATTTGCTGTTTATAATATGCTATTTCATAAAAATTTTAAAGAAAAGTATGCAAAAAGACAAAGTAGTATCAGGAAAAAAGCTTACTATATTGTGTCTAATTTCTTTATATATATTTGTTCAAATATAAACTTATAGTAATTTGAGGCAGTTTATTAAGAGATAGTTTAGTAAAGGAAAATAAAGGTAATTTTTTTTTGACAGGCAGAGTTAGAGAGAGAGAGAGAGAAAGGTCTTCCTTTTCTGTTGGTTCACCCCCCCAAATGGCTGTTATGGCCGACGCGCTGCACCGATCTGAAGCCAGGAGCCAGGTGCCACCTCCTGGTCTCCCATGTGGGTGCAGGGCCCAAGGACCTGGGCCATCCTCCACTGCCTTCCTGGGCCACAGCAGAGAGCTGGACCGGAAGCAGAGCAACCGGGACAGAATCCAGCTCCCCAACCGGGACTAGAACCCAGTGTGCTGGCGCTGCAGGTGGAGGATTAGCCTAGTGAGCTGCGGTGGCCAGAAAATAAAGGTAATTTCTAATGTTGTAAATGGTCAGATTAGTTAAGTACATTTCATTATACTGGAGAAAACATTACCAAATTTGCCAAATAATACCATTTTACAGCATCAGTTCTAATAATAATTTCTTATGTGATTCTTCAGTAGGAGACAATAATGTCTTCAATATTGTGTGGTTTTTTTTTTAAAGATTTATTTATTTATTTATTTGGAAGACAGAGTTACAGAGAGAGGGAGAAAGAGAAAGGTCTTCCATCCACTGGTTCACTCCCTAAATGGCTGCAACAGCAAGAGCTGGGCTGATCTGAAGCAAGGAGCCAGGAGCTTCTTCCTGGTCTCCCATGTGGGTGCGGGGGCCCAAGCACTTGGACCATCTTCCACTGCTTGCTCAGCCATTAGCAGGAAGCTGGATTGGAAGAGGAGCAGCCAGGGCATGAACACGTGCCCGTTTGGGATGCTAGTGCTGCAGGTGGAGGTGTAGACCACTATGCCACAGCACTGACCACTGTTTTTCTTTTTAAGGATGTATTGCATTTTATTTGAAAAGCAGAGTGACAGAGAGAAAGAAGAAAGAGATCTTCCATCCTTTATTCACTCCCCAAATGGCTACAAAGGCCAGGGGTGGGCCACGCTGAAACCAGAAGGCTCGAACTCCATCTGGGTCTCCTGTCTTAGTGACAGGAGCATATGTACATCTTTTGCTGCTTTTCCGGACACATTATCAGGGAGCTGGATTGAAAGTGGAGCAGCAGAGACTCAAAACTTACTCAGGTATGAGATCACTGTGTCATATGTGGTGGTTTAACCCACTGTACCACAACACTAGTCCCTGTAGTCACATTTTTTTTTTTTTTAAATTTCAAGTGTTTTTTGTTTTTGTCTTTTTTTAAGGCAGGGAGATAGAGAGGTGGGAGAGAGACACAGAGAGAAAGAGAGAGGGAGATAGAGCGAGTGTTCATGCAAGAGGGTGTCGTATGTGCATGCTTACATCTGCTAGTTCACTTCCTAAATGACTGCAGTAGCCATGGCTAGGCCAGGCTGAAGCCAGGATCCTGGAACCCAGTGTGGGTCTCCCATGTAGGTGGCAGGGATCCAGGTAGTTGAGCCATCATCTACTACCTCCCAGGGTGTGCTAAATTAGCAGGAAGCTGGATTGGCAGCAGAGGAGCCAGTACTTGACCAAGCACTCTGATTATGGGATGTAGGCATCCCAAGCTATGTCATTGGGAGCCCAATGCTTGCTTGCCCTGGTATAGTTGTTTTTGTTTTTCAAAGATTTACTTTATTTATTTGAAAGGCCAGATGACATAGAGGGAGGGGCACGGAGAGAAAGAGCTCTTCCATCTGCTGGTTCACCCCCCAAATGACTGCAACTGCTGGCACTGGGTCAGGCAGAAAACTAGAGTCTGGAACTAGTCTGGGTCTCCCACTTTGGTAGCAGTGGCTCAAGCAATTGGGCCATTGATGTACTTATTTTTTAATTAACAACGTGCTTTAGAACCTCTTGGAGAAATTCCTAGATCCTGGTCTATTCCAGATCCTCTGAAATAGAATATGGGGAGAATGTAAAGGACTGCACAGTTGGAACTACTTTTTTTTTTTTTTTTTTTTTTTTTTTTTTTTTTTTAAGAGTTACTTGTTTATTTGAAAAGCAGAGCTAGAGGAGGAGGGAGAGATAGAGATTTCCATCCACTGGTTAACGCCCCAAATGGCTGTAACTGGTTCACTCCCCAGATGGCCACAAACTCCATCTGGTTTTCTCATGTGCATGTCAAGGGTTCAAGCACTGGGACCATTTTCTGCTGTTCTCCCAGTCACTTTAGCAGGGACTGGATCAGAAGTGGAGCAGCCAGAACTCAAACTGGTGCTCATACTAAGTGCCAGTGTCTTAGGTGGCAGTTTAACCCACCACCCCATAATGCTGTTCAATAGCACCACTATTGCCGAAGAATGTGGCTCTGGTGCCATAACATGATTTTTTTTTTTTTTTAATTTTTTGACAGGCAGAGTGGACAGTGAGAGACAGAGAGAAAGGTCTTCCTTTGCCATTGGTTCACCCTCCAATGGCCGCCGCGGCCGGTGCGCTGCGGCCAGCACACTGCGCTGATCTGATGGCAGGAGCCAGGTACTTCTCCTGGTCTCCCATGGGGTGCAGGGCCCAAGGACTTGGGCCATCCTCCACTGCACTCCCTGGCCACAGCAGAGAGCTGACCTGGAAGAGGGGCAACCGGGACAGAATCCAGCGCCCCGACCGGGACTAGAACCCAGTGTGCCAGTCCCGCAAGGCGGAGGATTAGCCTAGTGAGCCGCGGCGCTGGCTGATTTTGTTTTTAAAAATGGAGGCAAAGACAGTGCCTAATTCTGGTTTAGTAGATAGGTTAGTGTGATAAAATATCTAGGATATACTTTGTGGTAATTTATAGAAGCAAAAGGGAAGGATAGTGTCATGTAAGTCTTGGAAATCATTGCCAGTGAGGGAGAATAAACAGTATTGTTTTCTTGGCTTCCATTTTGTGTAACACTTGAATTATTTAAGAATCAAAATGTTTGCCCAAAAAACCTATTTGGTCCAGTTATTTATTCTATTTTGTTCTTTTAAAAATTGGCTGTGAAAGTTTCAGAAATACTTTTTTGTTTTTTTTTAAGGGTTCATTGGGGGAAACCCAATAGACCAGAAGGAAGGGGCAAAGAAGGAAAAGAGGAGAAGGAGAGTGTGAGAGAGCAAGAGGGAGAGAGATCAAGTGAGAGAGATGGAGAGAAAGAGAGCTACGTGTTCAGGAACAGATCCTCTTAAAACTTTGCTGGGGGACGGGCAGGGAAGTAGGAGCAGCAAATCCACCCATGGGGGTGGAGGGGCCGGCGAAGTGGTGCAGCAGGTTAATGCCTTGGCCTGAATCACCCGCATCCCATATGGGCTGCTCCACTTCCGATCCAGCTCTCTGCTATGGCCTGGGAGAGCAGAAGATGGCCTGAGTCCTTGGGCCCTTATACCCATGTGGGAGACCCAGAAGAAGCTCCTTGCTCCTGGCTTCAGATCGGCACAGCTCTGGCCGTTGCAGCCAATTGGGGAGTGAACCATCCAGTGGAAGACTCCTCCCCTCCCCCGCCCCTTCTCGCCTCTCTGTGTAACTCTGACTTTCAAATAAATAAATCTTAAAAAAAAAAAAAAAAAAAGGATGGGGGTGGAGCTGACACTCGTGGTTATGCCATGTCGTCACCTGGCTTCCAGCAGAGGTGGCAGGGGCTAGAGCCTAGGATGATGTCTGGGAATACTTTTGTTTTAAACTTTAAAATTATTTATTTGAGAAGCAGGTAATGAGAGGGAGACAAAGGGAGAGAACATGTACTGGGCTGGGCTGAAGCCAAGAGCTGTGAACTCAACCTAGGTATCCTACATGGATCTCAGGAACCAAACTACCTACCTGAGCCATCACCATTGCCTCCCAGAGTTTGTATTAGCTACAAGCTGGAGCTGGAGTTAGAGCTGGGAATTGAACCCAGGTACTCTATGGGGCATGGATGTCTCAGCAACTGTGCCAATGGCTGCCCCTCAGAAATTTTTGAATTCTAATATTGAAAATTCTTTGTTTCTTTATATGACCTGTTTTTGCTTCGTCATATAATAATGAAGACTTAAAAGTTCTGAAAACTATAAGACTAAAAAAAGCAGACTGATATACAATGTTCCTGAATGGGGAGACGCTATACTATAAAAATACATGTTCTATAAAATTAACATTACTATTTCTGTATGTATTCCAATGAGTTTTTTTTTTTCTTTCTTATTTTTGATGGTGGTCACAATTAGAAAAACAGTTATCAAGATCATCAGGAAAGGGTCGGTGCAGTGGTGCAGTGGGCTAAAGCCCTGGCCTGAAGCGCCAGCATCCCTTATGGGCACCAATTCTAGTCCCAGATGCTCCTCTTTCAATCCAGCTCTCTGCTATGGCCCAGGATAGCAGTAGAAGATGGCCCAAGTCCTTGGGCCCCTGCACCCATGTGGGAGACCTGGAAGAAGCTCCTGGCTTCTGGCTTCAGATTGGTGCAGCTTCGACCAATACGGCCATCTGGGGAGTGAACCAGCGGATGGAAGACTTCTCTCTCTGTCTCTACCTCTTTCTGTAACTCTGTTTTTCAGATAAATAAAAGAAATCTTTTAAAAAGATCATTAGGAATTAAAAATAGGTTGAAGATGTGCAAGAATATTTTGAATTAGAAGAATAATGGGGGGGGGTGGCATTGTGGATTAATGGGTTAACCTGGCATTTCATATGGATACTGGTTCGAGTCCTGGCTACTCCACTTCTGATCCAGCTCCCTGCTCATGCACCAGGGAGAGCAACAGAGGATGGCAGGCATAAGTACTTGTGCCCCTGCACCCACATTGGAGATCTCGAAGAAGCTCCTGGCTCCTGGCCTCAGCCTGGCCCTGCCTCAGCCATTGAAGAGTAAACCAGTGGATAGAAGATTCTCTCTCTCTCTCTCTCTCTCTCTCTCTCTAACTATGCCCTTCAAATAAAAATTACATATCTTAAGAAAGAATAAAAAAGGGGCCGGCACTGTGGCGTAGCAGGTAAAGCTGTTGCCTGCAGTGCCGGCATCCCATATGGGTGCAGGGTCAAGTCCTGGCTGCTCCACTTCCAGTTCAATTCTCTGCCATGGCCTGGGAAAGCCGTGGAAGATGGCCCAAGTCCTTAGGCACCTGCACCCGTGTGGGAGACCTGGAAGAAGCTCCTGGCTCCTGGCTCCTGGCTCCTGGCTTCGGATCGGCGCAGCTCTGGCCGTTGCAACCATTTGGGGACTGAACCAGTAGATGAATGATATCTCTCTCTGCTTTTCCTCTCTCTGTGTAAGTCTTTCAATTAAATAAATAAATCTTTAAAAAAAGAGAGAGGAAAAAAAATAATAATGGGGTCAGGGGAATAGGGGAATGGGTACCTTGTTTTACAAGATCTTGCATATGATATTGGTGTGGGAATGCTCAGATAAGTTAGCACAAATAAATCAATTGATATTTATGTAAGCGTATAGTGTACAGGGGCGTATAGTGTACAGGGGCCTACGCTGTTGCGTAGCAGCTAAAGCCTCTGCCTGCATCTCTGGCATCCCATGTGGGTGCTGGTTTGAGACCCGCAACTCTACTTCTGATCCCGCTCTCTGCTATGGCCTGGGAAAGTAGTAGAGGATGACCCAAGTCCTTGGGCCCCTACACCCACATGGGAGACTCGGAAGAAGCTCTTGGCTTCAGATTGGCCCACCTCTAGCTGTTGTGGCCATTTGGGGAGTGAACCAGTGGATGGAAGACCTCTCTCTCTGCCTCTGCCACTTTCTGCCTTCCAAATAAATGAACCTTTTTTAAAAAAAGTGTTTAGTGTGTAGGTTAAATGATGTTTGGATTGGCTGCTGATCATTTGGGTGGATAAAAGTTAGATTTTGTTCTCATTGCAAATACCATACAGCATACAAGAAAAACTCTTAGAGTGCCTAAAGAAAATATTGCTATCATAGAATAGAAAATGTAATTCAAAAGAATGAAAGATTTTACTACATTGAAAAAATTAACACATTTAAGAAAAGAGAAACGTATTTGAAATACCAAAGGGAAATGATTGTTTCCAGAACAAGATACCAGACAGGTAAAATCCATTGATAAACACTTGAGGAGTCACTACATCTCTAGTTTCTATCTTACCACCATTCATACTTTCATTCTACAAATGTTTGAATGCCTGTAAGGTATGAGAAAGCCTTGTAAGTAGTGAACAAACAGTAAATGAATAAAATGGGGAAAATCTGTTTTTTTTTTAATGGAATTTATAGTCTAGTGATAGAGGAGATAACTGCTAAAGAGATAATATAGAACATTTTAAATGGAGCATTTCTGTAGAGGAAAGTAAAAACAGGAGAGATTGTGTGCTTTTGTCAAAGGAATGTTGTTTTAGGTAGTGGCATTTTAAGCAAAGATGAAGGTAATGAGAAAGTGAACCATGTGGTTATCTAAGAGGAAGAACATTCCAGGTAAAAGGAACAAATGGCCAAAAGACTATGGGGCAGCAAAGTGCTGAGTAAGTTTTATGCATAGCAAAATGGCAGTAGCTGAAGTTGAGTGAGCAAAGTGGTGAATGGTAGGAGATGAGATCAATAATACATAGGGTGTAGATCATTCTGGGCCTTTCTATCCCAGATAATTCTTTGTTGGGGGCCCTGTGCCTTTATTGGATGTTTGGCCACATTCTTGGCCTCTCTCCACTAGATGTCAGTAGTACCTCCAAGTTGTGACATTCCAAAATTCCAGACATTGAAATTTTAGATTTGGGGAGCAAAATTCCCTCTGATTGAGAATCACTTCTTTACTTCTTTAAATGAGAACTGGGTGCAGGTTCCATTTGGAAGGGTTGGAGGAAGACTTATACGATGTACTTGAAATAGTGGTACCCAGTCCTTCCTCAGGAGGAGTCAGACTGCCTAGTCCAGAGGCTTTCAGTCTGTGAATTTTCTAGGTCTGGAAACTGGGCAGATGTCTGTGACTTCCATTGTGATGATTCAGGTTGGTTTTAGGCCACCAAATTTAGCCTTTTTTCTGTTAGATAGATTGAACTGCCCATCTATTTGATTCCTAGGAACATCGTGATCAATTAGTTACCTCCAAAGATCCATGCCGGCCCAAGCATTCAAATCGCTGGTACATCCCTGCTGCCCTTATCTTTGGGGTTAAGTGCTGCCACTTGGCCTCTCCTATTTTGGGATTCCATTAGCCTCAGTGATGACATTCCTTACAGTCATTCTTCACGCATGGAAAGATAGCAACCACAGAACTTTTCAAGGATACAGGTGCTCTCATTACTAATATAAAGTTTTCTGGTTCTTCCTAAGGACTATAGTACAGTAGTTGGGCCGTAGGGATGTAGATTGGAGAGCATAAGTCTGCTCCAATGTTATCTCTCTCTTTTTTTTAAAGATTTATTTTATTTATTTGACAGGCAGAGTTACAGAGAGAGGTAGAGACAGGTCTTCCATCCGTTGGTTCACTTCCCAGATGGCCGCAACGACCAGAGCTGCGCTGATCTGAAGCCAGGAGCCAGGAGCTTCCTCTGGGTCTCCCACGGGGGTGCAGGGGCCCAAGGACTTGGGCCATCTTCTACTGCTATTCCGGGCCATAGCAGAGAGCTGGATCGAAGAGGAGCATCCGGAACTAGAACTGGTGCCCATATGGGATGCTGGCACTTCAGGCCAGGGTGTTAACCTGCTGCACTATCTCTTTAAGCCTTTGGATTTCCTCTTGCAAATAATGTCAGTGAAATTCTAGTATCTCCGCCTCATTAAATGTAGGCTGTTGTTGAATCCAAGTTTCAATCAACAGTCAAGTAGCCGGTTAGAGACATCTCCAGCTGAATAAACTTTCATGTAAAATTCAGAGTGTGTATATTTATAGAATGTACCCCGTATTGGTGAATTCTAATTTTCCTCGAATCTGCTTTCACATGGATCCCCCAGTTTTTTACTTTTATATATTATCAAAATCATAGGATTTTTTGGTCTGTAAGCTGTTTCTTCTTGGATTGTATTGTGTACCCTTCTCCCTATAGCATGCTGAAGTTTGGCACTAGTTATGGGACTAGTGGCAATGGGGTTGGTTTGGTCAATTTTGAGGAGAATAAGTATGGTTCTGCCAGATACCTGCTGCACATAGAATCCAGCAATGGAAAACTGTTCTTAGGTATAGGAGTTAAGATACTTCCACTGCAGGTTTGATATTGTCAGTTTTGTTCTAGCCCAGCCAAATGTTCCCATTCCAAGTTTTAAGGTCTTATTAGAGTTATTGCTTTTAACTTTCATATGAGAAGCTTGATGAGACAGTGAATTCAGCTGCTTTTACAATTCAGTAGTTCATACAGCTAAATTCTGTATTTGATTTTCAACCATATCAACCTGTGGCTACAAGAATTATGAGAGTCCTTTTAAGGCTGTTTTGAAAGCTTTTTTTTTTTTTTTTCTCAGACTATGACTTGTGTTAATGTCCCTATACTTGTAGTTATCTTCTGTTGCTGCTTAAGAGCACTTAGGAAATCCATCTCACATAACAGACTTTGTGGTCATCATTACTGTCTTAATAGTTAAGTGTAATAGTCACTTGGATTCCTAAAGTATTTGCTTCAGTTGGCACATCATCATGATCAACCATAAGTGATAGCTTGATTAATTGTGATGCCACTGCTTGCCTTATTCCTGCTTGAGTCCTTAACTCAAGCCCAAAGATACAGCCAAACCGTCTCCAAATCCCATTTTGTGTGTCTGTCTCCTATGGCTGTTACCGATCCTGCTTAGAGTACAGAAACCACATAATAATTTGAATATGGAAAGTTTAATACAATGAGCTATTAACCAGTAATGAAGAAGTAACTTAGGTGTAAAGAACACTAAAGTATACAGAGTAGTCCCTACCTCTAGGGCTGAGGCAAAGTAGCGAAGATGGAGTAAATTTGAAAGATTCCTAGTCTTCCAGTCTCAAGAGATTGGGAGTTTGTTGGAGAGAATATGGTCCACTGGATGCTGGAGAGGTTTGAGGTGCTGCAGGTTTTACTGGCCAGCACAAAATCGCCCTCTGGTGCCAACAGAAGTCACCGGGAAGCCCCTTCTTGAATCTGGATAAGAAGTATGTGAGGAAACTGACATTCTCTGGGAAGCTTCCTTGTCATAGGGAAGCCAGTGAGACTTGCTGATCTGTTCTTCTGGGAGAAAGCCTGCTGGTTTTTTTTATTCCTTTGGTTATAAAGTCATCCCCCCTTCTCCCTCCTACCTGCATTTTTTAAAAAAGATTATTTTATATATTTGAAAGAGTTAGGTAGAGACAGAACAAGAGGGGTTTTCCATCACTGGTTCATTCCCCAAATGGCTGCAACATAACCCCATATGCTACAACAGTTGCCTGCTGGTAGCTTTTGATCAAATGTTAGACACCATAGCTTTTACCTTGTTGATAGCTAGATTGTTTTTAATTCCTTTAACTATTTCTGAACTTTGTTCTGAAATAAAGGTACTAGAAATAGTCTGATGATTCTTTTGAGATTTACTTTTAAGCTTTGTTAGGTGGCTCCAGAATACCTTTTGGCTACTACTTTCTTTCTTTCTTTTTTTTTTTTTTGACAGGCAGAATGGACAGAGAGAGAGAGACAGAGAGAAAGGTCTTCCTTTGCCGTTGGTTCACCCTCCAATGGCCGCCGTGGTTGGCGCGCTGCAGCCGGTGCACCGCGCTGATCTGATGGCAGGAGCCAGGTACTTCTCCTGGTCTCCCATGGGGTGCAGGGCCCAAGGACTTGGGCCATCCTCCACTGCACTCCCTGGCCACAGCAGAGAGCCGGCCTGGAAGAAGGGCAACCGGGACAGAACCTGGTGCCCCGAACGGGACTAGAACCTGGTGTGCGGGCGCCGCAAGGCGGAGGATTAGCCTAGTGAGCCGCGGCGCCGGCCGGCTACTACTTATTTCATCCCATACTGAGGTGGTACCCTGTTGAACATTCTCTTATGCTTTTTGTGATAGCCTATGTGTCCAAAGGTCTTTTTCTTCTGGCCAGGGAGAATGTGAATTGTTTTAGGCTCTGTGTAAAGTCTAAGAGTTTGTGTTTGCTCTTTTCTAGTGATTTTTTGCCTTGTTGCTCCTTTCTGATGTCATTTCCCTGTAGTTTTTTCTCTTATTTTTGCATCTTAGTACTCAGCTGAACATTAGAGGAGAACCCTGTGATCTCCAGAGTTCTTTCTCAGTGTATCTCACTCTAAATATTCTGCCCTGTGAATTCTGGCCTCTTTGATATTTGCTAGTTTTAAAACCTGTTTTCTGAATTCAAGGAGACTACTAGGTTCTGTTTAGGTTCTCCCTCTGCTTTGTGGCCTGGAAACTTTATCCAAGAAGAATGCTAGGGCACTCATAGAACTTGCCTTTTTCCCTTCCTCAGGGCTCACTCTTGTATGCTACCTGTTGTCTAATATCTGAAAACTTACTTCATATATTTTGTCTGACCTTCAGTTGTTTAAGGCAGGAAGGTAAATTCAATCTCTGTTATGCTGTAACAGACTGAAAATAGAAGTCCTATTCCACTTACTTTTGTTGTATGAAGTGCATTCTTTAGAACAGGGGTCAGCAAACTATAACCTGCAGGCCGGATCCTGTTTGTGGCCTGTTTCTGTATTATCCACAAGCTAAAAGTGGTTTCTGCATTTTAAGGAGCTATGAAAAAGGAATGCTACAAAGATGTTATGTGGCACTTAAAATATTTACTGTTTGTCACTTAATAGAAAAAAATATGGGCCGGCGCCGCGGCTCACTAGGCTAATCCTCCACCTAGCGGCGCCGGCACACCGGGTTCTAGTCCCGGTCGGGGCGCCGGATTCTGTCCTGGTTGCCCCTCTTCCTGGCCAGCTCTCTGCTGTGGCCAGGGAGTGCAGTGGAGGATGGCCCAGGTGCTTGGGCCCTGCACCCCATGGGAGACCAGGAAAAGCACCTGGCTCCTGGCTCCTGCCATCAGATCAGCGCGTTGCGCCAGCCGCAGCGCGCCGGCCGCGGCGGCCATTGGAGGGTGAACCAACGGCAAAGGAAGACCTTTCTCTCTGTCTCTCTCTCTCTCTCACTGTCCACTCTGCCTGTCAAAACATAAAAAAAAAAAAAAAAAAAAAAATATGCCAACCCCTGCTTTAGAAGATTGGTCAGTATAGGTTTGTGAGAACAATATTTCTTGAGTTAGTCTTGCATGTGGATATGTTTTTATAGGCATGCATTGCTTTCTTGTGCTTCACAAATGATGCTTTTTTTTTTTTAACAAATTGAAGATTTGTGGCAATCCTGAGTCAAGTAATATTGTAAGTGCCATTTTTCTAACAACATATGCTCATTTTCTGAGTTTATATCACATTTTGGTAATTCTTAACAATATTTTGAAGTTTTTCATTATTATCGTATCTGTTATGATGACCTGTGATTAGTGATTTTTGAAGTTACTGTTGTAATTACTTTGGGGATCCATGGGCATGCCCATGTTAATAGAGCACTCAAGCATTATGTTTGTTCTGAGTATTCTAACAACTGGTTCTTCCCTCATTTCATTTCCTCCTCTTTGGCCTGTTTTCTGAGACATAGTACTATTGCAGTTAGGCCAGTAATAACCCATGGTGGCCGCTGGTTGTTAAGTAAAAGGAATAGTTCCATGTCTCTCATTTTAAAATAAAACTAGAAATGATTAAGCTTAGTCAGGAAGGAAAGCTAAGATAGGCTGATAGCTAGGCCTCTCATGCCAGTTAACCAAGTTGTGAATGCAAGAAAAAGTTATTGAAAGAAATAAAAAGTGTGACTCCAGGGAATACAAGTGATAGGAAAACAAAGCAGCCTTACTGTTAATGTGGAAAAAGTTTTAGTGGTGTACATAGCAGATCCATTCAGCCACAGTGTTCCCTTAAGCCAAAGCCTAATCCAGAGAAAGTACCAACTCTTTAATTCTTTGAAGGCGGAGAGAGGTAAGGAAGCTGCAGAAGAAAAATTGAAGCTAGCAGAACTTGGTTCAGGAGGTTTAAGGAAACAACTTGCCTCTAAATATAAAAGTACAAGGCGAAATAACAAGGGCTGATATAGAGACTTTATCAAGTTATGCAGAAGATCAAGCTAAGATAATTGATGAAAGTGGCTACAGTAAACAACATATTTTCTTCTTTAAAGATTTTATTTATTTATCTGAAAGGTAGAGTTACACAGAGAGAGAAGAAGTGGCAGAGAGAGGGAGAGGTCTTCCGTCCGCTGGTTCACTCCCCAAATGGCTGCAATGGCCGGAGCTGTGCTGATCTGAAGCCAGGAGCCAGGTGCTTCTTCAGGTCTCCCACATGGGTTCAGGGGCCCAAGCACTTGGGCCGTCTTCCATCGCTTTCCCAGGCCACAGCAGAGAGCCAGATCAGAAGAGGAGCAGCTGGGACTAGAACCAGCGCCCATATAGGATACCGGCGCCGCTGGCGGAGGATTAACCTACTGCGTCACAGCACCGGCCCCCAGATTTTCAATGTAGTTGAAATAGTCTTATTGAGAAAATGATGTTACCTAGGATTCGCAGCTTAAGAGGAGAAGTTAATGCCTGGCATCAAAACTTCAAAGATGGGCTGATGCTTATCAGGGGTTAATATAGCTGGTGATTTAAGTTGAAGCCAATGCTTGTTTTTCGTTCCAGAAATCCTAGGACTCTTTAAGAAACACTAAATCTACTCTACCTGTGTTGTATGAATGGAACAACAAATCCTAGATCGCAGCACATCTGTTTATAGCATGTTCACCCAATATTTTAAGCCCACTTTTGAGACCTACTGTTTAGACCTATTGTTTCAAAATATTACTACTCACTGACAATATACCTGATCACCAAAGTGCTCTGATGGAGATGTGTAGTGAGAATAATATTTTCATGACTGCTTAGCCAATGTCCACACTATAACCTGTCGATCAAAGAGTAATTTCAGCCTTGAAGTCTTATTTATGAAATGTATTTGGTAAGGTTATAGCTGCCGTAAATAGTGATTCCTTTGATAAATCTAAGCAAGCTGAATTGAAAACCTCCTGACAAGGATTCACCATTCTAGATGCTAGTCAGAACATTTCATGATTTATGGGAACAGGTCAAAATATCAACATCAGCAGAAGTTTGGAAGAAGTTGATGTCAACCCTGAAGGATGACTCTGAGGGATTGATACCATTAGTAGAGGAAATACCTGCAAATGTGGTAGACATAGCAAAAGAACTAGAATTGGAAGTAGAGCTTGAAGATGTGACTAATTAACTGCAATTTCATGATCAGTCTTTAAACAGAGGGGAGTTGCTTCTCACAGATGAGCAAAGAAAGTGGTTTCTTTATTTCTTTGTTTTTTTGAAAGGCAGAGAGACAAATCTTTCATCTGTTGACTCACACCCCAAGTGTCTGCAACAGCCAGTGTTGGGCCAGACCAAAGCCAGGAGTCTAGAACTTCATCCTGGTCTCCCACATTGGTTTCAGCGACCCAAATACTTCTTTCACTGCTGCCAGCCAGGGTGCTCCTCAGCAGGAGCTGGATTGGAAGTAGAGGAGCTGGGAAAATAACCAAGTCTTCTGCTAAGGGATGTGGGTACCCTAAGGGGCAACTTAGCTCTAGCTGTGACAAATGTCTGCCTCAGGAAGTGGTTTCTTGAGGTGGAATCTCTTGAAGATACTATGACACTATTGACAGAATGAAAATATCTAGAATATTATATAAAGATCTAGAGTATTATAAAAATTTAATTAATAAAGCAACAGGGTTTGAGAGGAGTGACTCCAATTTGGAAAGGAATTCTATGGGTAAAATGGTATCAATATCAAATACTGCAAAGAAATCTTTTGTAAAAAGTAAAGTCAGTTGATGAAACAGACTTCATTGTTTTATTTTTTTAAAAAAGATTTATTTATTTATTTGAAAGTCAGAGTTACACAGAGAGAGACTGAGAGGCAGAAAGAGAGAGTGACATAGAGTGTGTGTGTATGTCTATACACACACACACATTTTCCATCCACTCCCCAAATGACCACAATGGCTGTCCCCATCTCCCATGTGGGTGGTATGGACCCAAGCAGTTAAGCCATCATTATCTGTTTCATTAGTCATAGTAATCAGGGAGGTGGGTCAGAAGTGGAGCAGAGGCTGGCGCTGTGGGGTAATGGATAAAGTTGCCACCTGTGGTGCTGGAATCCCATAGGGGCACCAGTTTGAGTCTCAGTTGCCCCACTTCCAATTCAGTTCCTTGCTGATGTACCTGGGAAAGCAGTGGGAGATGCTTCAAGTCCCTGGGTCCCTGCACCCACATAGAAGACCCAGAAGAAATTCCTGGCTCCTGGCTTCGGATCTGCCCAGCCCTGGCCGTTGTAGCCATTTGGGGAGTGGACCAGTGGATGTAAGATCTCTTTCTATCTCTTCCTTTCTCTCTGTAACTCTGCTTCTTAGATAAATAAGATAAATCAAAAATATATAAAATAAAAGATAAAACATTTATTTATTTGAGAGGTAGAGTTACAGACAGAGAGAGAGGGAGAGACAGAGAGAAAGAGATTTTCCACTTGCTGGTTCACTCCCCAAGTAGCCTCAAGGGCCGGGGCTGGGTTAGGCTGAAGCTGGGAGCCAGAAGCTGGATCCAGGTCTCCAATGTAACCCTCTGTTCTTTAGTGGTATACTACATGGCTGGTATCATCCTTGTAGAAGAGTCTTGAACTTGATAGAGCTTATGTTGAAAATTTAAATTTATATGTAAATTTATACTTATTTACATGTGGTTATATAAAATATGTAAATGTGTAAAACATAAATTTATACTAAAACATTTAAAAATTTTTTCTTTAAAAAAGATTTATTTTATTTGAAGGCAGAGTTAGAAAAAAAAAAAAAAGAGAGAGCGATATCTTTCATCCATTGGTTTACTCCCCAAATGGCTGCAACAACTGGAGCTGGGCAGATCTGAAACCAGGAGCCAGGAGCTGCTTCAGGGTGCAGAGGCCCAATCCCTTGGGCTGTTTTCTGCTGCTTTCCCATGCACATTAGCATGGAGCTGGATCAGAAGTGGAGCAGCTGGAATATGAACTGGTGACCATGTGAGATGCCGGTGCTGCAGGTGTGGCTTAACCTGCTACACCACAATGCTGGCCTCCAAAACTATTTTTTACCTGAGAGAGAGCAAGCAAGAGAGTGATAAAGAGCTCTTCTGCTGTTTCATTCCTCAAGTGCGTGTAACAACTGTGACTGAGTTGGGGCTGGAGCTGGGAGCTAAAATTATAGTCCAGGTCCCTCAGTTGGGTGACAGGTATTCAGTTACTGGAACTGTCACTGGTGCCTCCCAGGGTCTACGTTGGCAGGAAGCTGGATCCAGAGTCAAGAATCCAACCCAGGTGCGTTCCCATGTGAGATGTATGCATCTTAATCTCTAGGGTAAACTCCTGCTCATATTTTTATCTTCCAGTTCCATTTTTCCATGGATGTTTTGAAGTCCTCTTGTATATACCAGCAATAAACAATCGAAAAGATCAAGAGATGGTTATTTTGGTGCAAAATTGTTTTGCTGTCTGTATATAGTTTTTCTCATGGTAAGCATTTTCTGTGAACTATGGGAAGATCCTTTAAAGTTTTGTTTGTTTGTTTTATTTGAAAGAGAGAGGGAGAAAGTATCTTTGACCCACAGGTTCACTCCCCAGATACTGTAACAGCTGGGACTGGGCCAGGTCCAAGCTGTGGGTCTCCCATGAGGGTGTCAGGGACCCAAGTACTTGAGCCATCTATTCCTGTCTTCCTGGATATGCATTAGCAGGAAGTTGGAATTGGACACAGAGTAGGGACATAAACCCAGTCTCTTAGATACGTAATGTGTGCATTCCAAGTGGTATCTTGACTGCTGAGCCAAATGCCCACTCTGTATACTTTACGAATGTAGGTAAATTTTTGAAAATTATTTCAGTAAGCTTTATTCTTTTGTTAAAGATTATTAATTTGAAAGGCAGAGTTACAGAGAGGCAATGGCAGAGAGAGAGTGTGTGAGGTCTTTCATCTGCTAGTTCACTCCCCAAATGGCTGTAACAGCTGGAGTTGGGCGGATCCAGAGCCAGGAGATTCTTCCAGGTCTCCCACGTGGGTGCCGGGGCCCAAGGATTTGGGCCATCTTCCACTGCTATCCCAGGCCCTAGTAGAGAGCTAACCTAATAATATTTTTTAAGATTTATTTATTTGAAAGGGAAAGTTACAGAGTGTCAGAGAGAGGTCTTTGATCTGCTGGTTCACTCCCCAAATGGCTGCAGTGGCTGAAGCTGGGCTGATCCAAAGCCAGGAACCAGGAACTTCTTCAGATCTCCCACATGAGTGCAGGGTCCCAAGCACTTGGTTCATCTTCTTCTGCTTTCCCAGGCCATAGCAGAGAGCTGGATGGGAACTGGAGCAGCCAGGTCTTGAACTGGTGCCCATATGGGATGCCTGCACTGCAGGCAACGGCTTACCTCCTACACCACAGCGCCAGCCCAGTAAGCCTTATTTTTTTAAGGTGTGCTTTTGTAAATTTAACTTATAGCTTTGATATAGTTCTTTTTCCTTAAGTTATAAGAATAGTTTTATATTTGTATTATTATTCACCAGCATGTCTTTGTTATTTACATTTTGCCAGGTATTATCATAAACTTATTTTATGTTGTAAGAGAAGAATAAAATTGTTTTATTTTAAGTAATTGAGTAATAAAGAATTTCATTATTTAGAATAATTTAATGTAGTAGATTTGTAGCAATCATTTATCTATGTATAATGATAATATATTCCCGGAAGGGGAAATTAAGAAGCTTTTAAGTTTATCCTAGCTCATCTGGCTCCTTAGAAGACTTGGGATTACTTTGTTATATTTTTTGGTAGGAGGAGAAGAAATGACCTTCTGTCATTCCTGTTGTTTGGATGTAGTTTTTGTTCCAAGAGTTCATATGTTCAGAGCTTGGTCCCAAGTGTGGCAGTATTGAGAAGGTTGGGACTTTAAGAGGTGGGTTTTAGTAGGAGGTCTTGAGGTCAGTTGAGGCATCTGCTTAAAAGAGATTAAGGTGTTTCTTGTGGGTTCCTGAGTTCTCCTCAAGAAAGTATTGTCACAGAAGCCTGGACCTTGTCCCATCCAGCTCCCTCTAGCTTCCTGTTTTGAGATGTGATGCTCTCCCAAATGCACGTTCACCATGATGTGATATCATCCATTGTTGGCCCTCCTCAGAGGCTGAACCAGTGGGGCTACCTTATCTTGGACTCTGAACCCAAAATTGCGAGGGGAAATAAACTTTTTTTGTTTATAAAATTATACTGCCTCACGTATTTTGTTAGAGTAATGAAAAAATGACTACTGTAGCCATATGATTTAATTATACTTTATATTTTAAGATTTCAGTATACCTCATAGTGATCTGATTACTCGTCTTCCAGTTATTTTTGTGAGAGACTGTATTTCAATGGCCTCTTCCTAAGGAAACTTAAGTATCTGGTTATTTTTGAGCATTTAATTTTTATTGTGAAGGTAACATTGTATAGGCAATTTGAAAGATTAAAAGGATTTAAGGGTGAAAATTTCTTGTAATTTCAGTACTTACTGGATAACTTGTATATTTAAATGAGTGCATGCTAAAATTCCTCATTTTAATATTTTTTTAAAAGTAGGTTTGAGAACTAAGAAACCTGAAAATGTATTTTTTTTTTTTTTTGACAGGCAGAGTTAGACAGTGAGAGAGAGAGACAGAGAGAAAGGTCTTCCTTCTATTGGTTCACCCCCCAAATCGCCGCTACAGCCGGCGCGCTGCGCCCATCCAAAGCCAGGAAGGAACTGGGTGCTTCCTCCTGATCTCCCACAAGGGTGCAGGGCCCAAGCACTTGGGCCATCCTCCACTGCCTTCCCGGGCCACAGCGAAGAGCTGGACTGGAAGAGGAGCACCAGGACAGAATCCGGCACCCCAACCGGGACTAGAACCCTGGGGTGCCGGCGCTGCAGGCGGAGGATTAGCCAAGTGAGCCACGGCGCTGGCCCTGAAAATGTATTTAAAAATTACTTTTGTGAAAATTTTGAACTTGATCCTTCTGCACCTGCACTTATATTTTTTAATATATTAAATGTTACACCAAATAATAATTACATAGTTTTACCTATTGTGGCTTTGGAAAAACACAAGATACTATCATTTTTGTGATAGAAAAAGTTAATGTGTTATTACTAAAAAATTAATATTTTAATTTCAGTTAAGACTTAGCTGGTTTTGCTTTTAAGTTACTCCTCTATTTATTTTTTAATTAATTTATTTATTTGAAAGAGTTACACAGAGAAAGAAGGAGAGGCAGAGAGAGAACGGTCTTCCATCTGCTGGTTCACTCCCCAGTTGGCCGCAACAGCCAGAGTTGCACTGATCTGAAGCCAGGAGCCAGGAGCTTCCTCCGGGGCTCCCACGCGGGTGCAGGGGCCCAAGGACTTGGGCCATCCTCCACTGCCTTCCCAGGCCACAGCAGAGAGCCGGATCTGAAGTGGAGCAGCCGGGACTCGAACTGGCACCCATATGGGATGCCAGTACTGCAGGCGGTGGCTTTACCCACTACGCCACAGTGCCGGCCCCTAGTTATTCCTCTTTAATTAAATGTTCTTGTTGATATCTGTTTAGTTTTACAATATATTTCCCTGCGAAGAAACATTACAATATTTAAATCCTGTTTTTCTTTCTAATACGTGTGTGTGTGTGATAGCTAGTAATATTCAAAAGTGGGGACTTTGGTCATTTTTATTGGTTTTTGCCTTTTCTTGTTCTTTTCGTGAAAAAATACGAGTTTATTAACCATTATATAAATTTTCGTGGCCTTAGCATAAATTATGTTTTATTTCATTAAGGTTGGGTTATTCAGTTCTGAAACTTTTTGCCTTCTAAGAAAAGTGAAAAACTGGGGCCGGCATTTGGCATAGTAGGTAAGCTGCTGCCTGCGGTGCCGGCATCCCATGTGGGCACTGATTTGAGTCCTGGGTGCTCCACTGCAAATCCAGCTCTGTGCTAATGTTCCTGGGACACTAGTGGAGGATGGACCAAGTGCTTGGGCCTCTGCCACTCATATGGCAGACCCAGATGAAGCTCCTGGCTCCTGAATCCACCCTGGCTTGTTGCCATCTGAGGAGTGAACCAGCAGATGGAAGTCCTCTCTTTCTGTCTCTCCCTTGCTGTCTGTAATTTTGCCTTTCAAATAAGTAAAATATTTAAAAAGAAGAAATGGAGCCGGTACTGTGGTGTAGCTGGTAAAGCCTTTGCCTGTGATGCCGACATCCCATATGGGCACTGGTTTGAGTCCCAGCTACTCCACTTTTTTTTTTTTTTTTTTTTTTTTGACAGAGTGGACAGTGAGAGAGAGAGAGACAGAGAGAAAGGTCTTCCTTTGCCGTTGGTTCACCCTCCAATGGTTGCCGCGGCCGGCGCGCTGCGCTGATCCGATGGCAGGAGCCAGGTGCTTCTCCTGGTCTCCCATGGGGTGCAGGGCCCAAGCACTTGGGCCATCCTCCACTGCACTCCTGGGCCACAGCAGAGAGCTGGCCTGGAAGAGGGGCAACCGGGACAGAATCCGGTGCCCCGACCGGGACTAGAACCCGGTGTGCCGGCGCCGCAAGGCAGAGGATTAGCCTAGTGAGCCGCAGCGCCGGCTACTCCACTTCTGATCCAGCTCCCTGCTAATGCGTTTAGGAAAGCAGCGGAGCAAGGTCCAAGTTCTTGGCCCCTGCACCCACATTGGATACCTGGAAGAAACTCCTGAATACTGGTTTCAGATTGGCCCAGCTTAGGCTTTTGAGGCCATTTGGGGAGTGACCCAGTGGATGGAAGATCTCTCGTCCTCCCACCCCCACTCTAACTCTACCTTTCAAATAAATAAGTAAATCTTTTTTTTTTTTTTTTAATTTGACAGATGAAGTTATAGACAGAGAGAGACAGAGAGAAAGGTCTTCCTTCCATTGATTAACTCCCCTAATGGCCGCTATAGCCGGCGCTGCTCCAATCTGAAGCCAGGAAGGAACTGGGTGCTTCCTCCCGGTCTCCCATATAGGTGCAGAGACCCAAGCACTTGGGCCATCCTCCACTGCCTTCCTGGGCCACAGCAGAGAGCTGGACTGGAAGAGGAGCAACTGGGACTAGTATCCAGCACCCCAACTGGGACTAGAACCCGCAGCGGCCATTAGGGGGTGAACCAACGGAAAAGGAAGACCTTTCTGTCTCTCTCTCTCACTGTCCACTCTGCCTGTTGAAAAAAAAAAAAAGAATTACTGTGAAAATAGTTGTGACTTTGAGGACTCCTTAAAGGATCTTGGAGCCCTATGGTTCTGAGATTGCTTTAAGGGTCATCTTTTTCAGAGGCATCTTACTTGATTACAATTGTATTTCAAGACTGAATAATCATTGTTTGCCTGTGTATTCATTCCTATAGATGGTTTGAAGCAGGTAGACCTCAGTTGGTCCTTCATTTTTTTTTTAATCAAAATAAGATTTCACATTTTTTTGATTGATTTTTACTTTAGCAGGGGATTGTGTTAAGTTGTCTTTTAATTGAATTCAGGGATCAGAAATCTAAGGCAAGCAGTCCTAGATTATTTTTACTTTTAGTAATTGAAGAGGGGTCAGTATTGTGGTAAAGTGAGTTAAGCTGTCTCCAGCAATGCCAACACACTGTATGGTCACCAGTTTGAGTCTTGGCAGCTCTGCTGCCAATCCAGCTCCTTGCTAACGTGCAATGGATAGCAGTGTACGATGGCCAGGTACTTGGGCCCCTGCACCCATGTGGAAGCCCCAGAGGAAGCTCCTGGCTCCTGGCTTCAGCCCAGCCAAACCCCAGCTGTTGGGACCATTTGGAGAGTGAACCAGTGGAGGGAAGATCTGTCTTGTCTCTTCTTCCTCTGTTCTGTAACTCTGCCTTTCAAATAAATAATCGTAAAAAATAAATCCTAAAAACTGGTAGTTTCAAAGTTCCAAGTTTATAAGAAAAAAATCATGCAAACATTTATTTTCTTCTTTCTGTAGTGTACTTTTTTTTTTTTTTTTTAAGATTTATTTATTGGAAAGGCAGAGTTTCAGAGAGGTAGAGGCAAACAGAGAGGTCTTCCATCCACTGGTTCACTCCCCAGTGGCCACAATGGCTGGAGCTGGGCTGATCCAAAGCCAGAAACTTCTTCTGGGTCTCCCTTGTGGGTGCACAGGCCACAAGTTGGCTATCTTTCACTGCTTTCTCAGGTCATAGCAGAGAGCTGGACTGGAAGAGGAGCAGCTGGACTCAAACTAGTGTCCATGTGGAATGCTGGTACTGCTGGTAGCGGCTTTACCCACTATGTCACAGCGCCGGCCCCTGTAGTGTACTTTTAAGCATAACATACATATGGAGATTGAAAGGGAAAAATATCCAGCTATTCAAAAATTATTATTTTTGTTTTCATGTCTGTGTAGGTTAATTTTCTCTTTAACTGTTGTGGAAAGAAGTCATAAAAGCACTGTTAAGGTAATGGCTTTTGAGAAATGAAGTTTTTTTAAAAATGGTATTTTCTCTTTAATGACTGAGAGTCTTTAAGCTATATTTCATGATAAAAATTTTTAAAAGGTTTATTTATTTAAAAGGAAGAATCACAAAGATACTTTTCCTTGCTGGTTCATTCCCCCAAATACCTGCAGTAGCCGGGTTTGGTACAGAGAAGCCGGAAGCCAACCATGTTATCTGGGTTTCTCGTGTGTGGCAGAGACCCAAGTACTTGGGCCATCATTTGCTGCTGTTCCAGGCACATAAGCAGGGAGCTGGTTTGGGACCTAAGCAGCTAGGACTTGAAGTGACACTCTGATTTGGGATGCTAGCATCACCAGCAGCAATTTAGCCTAGTTAGCCACAACACCAGCACCTCATGATAAATTTAACTAGTTTATGGTTAGTTATTCATTAAAATATATAAACATATTTGATGATTCTTATTTGAAAGGGAGAGTTAAGAGAGAGGGAGAGGCATCTGTTGGTTCACTCCCCAAATGGTTACAATTGCTGGGCTGAAGCCAAGAACTCCATTAAGGTTTTTGTCAGGGACCCAAATACTTGGGTCGTTTGCTTTCCAGGTGCATTTGCAGGGAGCTGGATCAGAAGTGGAGCAGCTGGACTGGAATTGGTGCTCATGTGGGATGCCAGCTTCATCTGCTGTGCAACAACTCAGGCTCTTATGATGTAAATTTAATATGCTAGTGATATATTCTCTGAAACAGTAATAGAGCATTTTTTTTTTTTCTTTTTGGACAGGCAGAGTTAGACAGTGAGAGAGACAGACAGAATGGTCTTCCTTCTGATGGTTCACCCAACAGATGGCCGCTACAGCCGGCGCGCTGCGCTCATCTGAAGCCAGGAGCCAGGTGCTTCCTTTTGGTCTCCCAGGCGGGTGCAGGGCCCAAGCAACTGGGCCATTCTCCACTGCCTTCCCGGGCCACAGCGAAGAGCTGGACTGGAAGGGGAGCAACCGGGACTAGAACCTGGTGTGCCGGCGCCACAGGCGGAGGATTAGCCAAGTGAGCTGTGGCGCCGGCCTGTAGTAGAGCATTTCTAATGACTGCTTCTCTGAGCTTGAAATTAATTTGGTTACTTCATTTTATAGAGCTGTAAATTTGTAAAATCCACCTTAACTCCACTGCTACTACTTTGTACTGTGGTTTTTATTCTATGTAACATTAAAAAACAAAATGTGCTGCCAGCACATCAAGTGTGAATTATAAATGACAAGGGTATATATAGCAAGTTGATAGCTAGTTTTGTACTGATGGAGAAACCAAACCTATGTTGTTTTTAAGTTTATGTCAAAGTAATTTCAGTGGAAACAATCATTTTGTTCAATGAACTTTAAATGAACTTTGAGGGCCAGTATTGTGGAGCACCAGATTAAGCTGCCACCTGTGATACCAGCATCCCATATGTATACTGACTTAAGTCTGGCTGCCTCACTTTTAATCCAGTTCCCTGCTAATGTTTGTGGAAAATAATTGAAGATGGCTGAAGTTCTTATGTCCTTGCCACCCATGTCCAAGAATTGCATGGAATTCCAGGATCTTGGCTTTGGCCTGACCCAGCCCTGGCTGTTTTGGTTATTTGGGGAGTAAACCAGTGGATTTAATATGTCTTGCTCGCTCTCTCTTTAACTCTGCCTTTCAAATAAATAAATATCCAAAAGTAAAACTTTAAATAAATTTTGGAATGAATAAAGATGAGAAAAGTAGATAGATTTGATTCTATTTTCAATGAAGTGGTGTTAATGTCCTAAGAAGTCATTCAATTAGGGAAGAAAAAAAACACATTATGGAGAGAGAATGAAACCTACTTTTATAGTTTCCTCATCAGGTTTTCAGCTTTCATTATATTAGTTTGAGTTCTTTGTTTATACCTAGCTTGAGAGTCAATTGTGAACCTTAGGTCTGAGTAAACTTTTAGGATTCTGTAGACTAAAGTTCATCAATTTACATGAGATGAAAAATTCGAACCCCAAAAGAATGTTAGAGATTTAGTTGTAAAGGAGTGACTAGAATGTAATAATGTTGAAAGTAGTAATCTTTCTTGAGACCTCTTAGATATTTGACAGCAGTTACTTTGCCCAACTAATTAAATTTTTCTGTGCAACTAGTCCTTACTTTGCATATGCTTGGATTTCAGTTGATTTGGTTGAAAATGAAGTAAGTACCCTAACAATATAGTTCAGATTTCCTTTATCATAGTACATTAACTGTGAATAATTGCAAAAGTCTGAACTTTGATGCTAGCTTCTTAGTCAACCATTATGTAATTAGCTGATGTCTGAGATGATCAGTGACCAATCATGTCATTTCTTGCAATGTCTATGGACTTTGGTCACTGCACATGTGTTATTTAGTTTATACACAGACAGTAAAGTTTATAGTTGTACTGCTTCCTTGTCTCTCAGTGATAAATGCATGTGACATTTTAAAAAAACGGATAACAAAAGAATTGGACAGCAAAAAAATGAAAGTGTTGAAATTCAGAAATGAAAAGTAATAATGGAAGAACTGAAAAATTAGTTAAGTTTAGAAAACTTGAAAATGATGCTATGTAAGTGAAAATAGGACAGAAAGTAGGCCTGCATGTGGCCATGGTGTGAACTGTCTTGAAAAAAAATTAATAAATATAAAAACATCATTTTGACATCATTTAATTTAAATTGTACAGGCACAGATACCAGTCAGTTTGACTAACAGCCTAAAGCATTGAAGTTAGTTGCTGGATTGATTAAAAAATAGTAATTAAAATGAGATTGAAGAACTTTTTATTGCCAATCAAGATTGGTTTCATCATCTCAGAACCACAAGTATTAATGATAAGCTCTCTGGGGAAGCTGCTAGAGTAAATAGGGTTCCTGATGTGAAATTTGCATCCAGATATGGCAGGTAGGTAGAATCATCAGCTATTTAAAATTGATGAGACTTTATTTTTTATTTTTGAAAGCTTTTATTTAATAAATATAAATTTCATAGGTACAGTTTTTTGGAATATAGTGGTCCTTCATTTTTGGAATATAGCTGTCTTCCCACCCCCACTCCCGTCCCAGCCTCCTGCTCCCTCTCCCATCTCATGCTGCATTAAGATTATCTTTATATACAGAAGATTGACTCTATGCTAAGTAAAGATTTCAATAGTTTGCACCCACACAGACACACAAAGTATAAAGTACTATTTGAAGACAAGTTTTACCGTTAATTCTCATAGTACAACTCATTAAGGACAGAGGTCCTACATGGGGAGCAAGTGCACGGTGACTCCTGTTGTTAATTTAACAATTGACACTCTTATTTATGATGTCAGTGATCACCTGAAGCTCTTGTCATGAGCTTCCAAGGCTATGGAAGCCATTTGAGTCCACAAACTCTGACATTATTTAGACAGGGCCATAATCCAAGTGGATGTTCTCTCCTCCCTTCAGAGAAAGGTACCTCCTTCTTTGATGGCACGTTCTTTCCACTGGGATCTCACTCACAGAGATCTTTCATGTAGGCCACTTTTTGCCACGGTGTCTTGGCTTTCCATGCCTGAAATGCTCTCATGGGCTTTTTAGCCAGATCCAAATTCCTTAAGGGCTGATTCTGAGGCCAGAGTGCTGTTTAGGGCGTTTGGATGGGACATGTATTTTTTTAAAAAGAAATATTTTCCAACTGGCATTGTAGCACAGAGAATTAGGCTGCTGCCTGTGACACTGGCATTCCATATGACTGCCGGTTCAATTCCCAGCTGCTCCACTTCCAGTCCAGCTCTCTGCTAATGTGCAGAAAGATGGCCGTAGTGCTTGGGCCCCTGCCACCCATGCAGGAGACCCTAATGGAGTTCCAGGCTCCTGGCTTAGGCCTCTCTCAACACTAGCTGTTGCAGCTATTTGGGAAGTGAACCAGTGGATGGAAGATTCTCTCTCTCTCTCTCTCTCACTCACTCACTCTCACTTTGCCTTTGATATAAGTAAAATAAACCTTTAAAAATTAAAAATGTTTATTTTAATTATTTTTTGAGAGGAGAACTACAGACAGGGAGAGACAGAAAGGTCTTCCGTCTGTACAGTGCAGACACTCAGATGCAGAATGTAGGCATCCTAACTAGCACTTCACTGCTGTGTCAAATGCCTGCCCCAGACAATTTTTCTTGTTTTGTTTTGAAAGAAGTCCCATTATTAATTTTGAAACTCAAGAGTGACCATAATGAGGAGTGTTTAAATTTGCAGCCTGATGAGGAACTTGTTAGTAGGGCTGATTTATTGACACAGCTGAGGAATGTGTGACAGGAAGGGTGACAATGTCCTGATGGAAGTGATGCTGTAGGAATTTCTTAGTGAGACTCGTGAAGATATTCAAAGATGAAAAGGGCAAAGCACAACATTTTGGAAGCTAATCATAGCCTAGAAAGAGTTAATGACCATTTGCCAAAGCATAGGAAAGATGCTGTTTCTGTATCATTAGTTACAGGAGGAGAAGGTGGCAAGCATTGTCTACTGATAGGTTCTTTTTCACAAAACAGTAAAACACTTTAATTTTTAGTGTTTCTTATGTTTTAAACTATTGCATTCCCTATGCATTTAAACTGACAGAATTATAATGTTTTAAATGTTTTGACAAACATTTTAAGAGACCATAGAACAACTGTAATATTTTTCTTTGTTCACTGAGATTGCTTTGAATAATATCAGCTATTTTTATTTTTATGGTCCTGTACTATGGGCTACTTGTATAAAAATTTTTTTCTCCCATAGCAATTTACTACATATTCCACCTTGAGAAAATGTTTTTAGAAATCCCCAGGATGAATAAATTTGAAAGAGTAACCAAGGGATGTTTGGATGGGGATAACAGCACAGAAAACCTGGCAGTACCATTGTGAGGGTAAAGGAGGAGGATTTTTGATTTAGAGTGATGTGATGCAGGTGTAAATATTTTTACAAAGCTTTTGTTTGTATGAAAGGCAGAGAGAACGAGGGACACAGATTGGCAAGGGGAGATCTTTCATATGCTGGATCATTCCCCAAATGCCTGCAACAGCCAGGACTGGGCCAGGCTGAAGCCAGGAGCCTGGAATTCCATCTAGGTATCCCATATGGGTGGCAGGGACCCATCACTTGCTATCTTCCTTGCTGCAAATTGATAAGAAGATGGCATTGAGAATGGAGCTGGGGCCGATGCCACGGCTCACTAGGCTAATCCTCCGCCTTGCTGCGCCGGCACACCAGGTTCTAGTCCCGGTCGGGGCGCCGGATTCTGTCCCAGTTGCCCCTCTTCCAGGCCAGCTCTCTGCTGTGGCCAGGGAGTGCAGTGGAGGATGGCCCAAGTGCTTGGGCCCTGCACCCCATGGGAGACTAGGATAAGCACCTGGCTCCTGCCATCGGATCAGCGTGGTGTGCCAGCCGCAGCGTGCCGGCCGCGGCAGCCATTGGAGGGTGAACCAACAGCAAAGGAAGACCTTTCTCTCTGTCTCTCTCTCTCTCACTGTCCACTCTGCCTGTCCAAAAAAAAAAAAAAAAAAGAGAGAGAGAGAGAGAATGGAGCTGGGACTGGAACCTAGGCACTCTGATATTGGATATAGGCATCCTAAGCAGTTTTTTTTTTTTTTTTTTTTGATTTATTTATTTATTTATTTGAAAGGCAGAGTTACAAAGAGGCAGGGGGAGAGAGAGAGAGAGAGAGCGAGAGAGTGGTCTTCCATCTGCTGGTTCACTCCCCAGGTGGCCGCAAGGGCCTAAACTGCACTGACCCGAAGCCAGGAGCCAGGAGCTTTTTTGGGGTTTCCCACATGGGTGCAGGGTCCCAAGGACATGGACATCTTCCACTGCTTTCCCAGGCCATAGCAGAGAGCTGTATTGGAAATGAAGCAACCAGAACTGGAACCGGCACCCATATGGGATGCCTGCACTGCAGGCAGTGGTTTTACCCACTGTGCTACAGTGCCGGCCCTCTGGCAGTCAGCTTCTAAAACCCTAGGGATCTTCTGAATGATGTGTCTTTTTTAAGTTAAATAGATGGTAGTAGCTGGGAGCTGTTAGATAGCTTTAGGATGGGGACTGGCCACCATAAAGACCAAGGTATGATGAGCTGGCTCAAGGTTGAGGCAGTCATCAATGGATATTTAATCAGCCATGGTTTTTCCTACTGAAGCGTCTGTAAAAACCCACCAAGGGGCTGGAATTGTGGTGTAGCAGGTTAAGCTGCCACTTGTGATGTCAGTGTCCTATATGGGCACCACTTCAAGTCCCAGCTGCTCCACTTCAATCCTGCTCCCTGCTCATGTGCCTGGCAAAGTAGCTGAAGATGACTCAAGTGTTTGGGTCACTGCCACCCACGTGGGAGTCCGTATAGAGTTCCAGGATTCTGGATTTGGGCTTGGCACCAGCCCAGGCCATTGCAGCCATTTGGGGAGTCACCCAGCAGGTGGAAAATCTGTCTCTGCTTCTCTCTAATTCTGCCTTTCAAATAAATAAAAATTATTTAAAAAGTAAAAACATTGCCAGATATTACATGCGCACACACACACACACACAAAATGACTGGGTTCATAGAGCTTCCAGATTGCTAAATTCGTGGGCATGTGAAGAAGGTAATGTGCTCAGAGAAGGCATGGAAGCTCACTTCTCCCCCTTTCCTTGCCCTCTGTTCTTTTGACTGGCTGTTTGTATCCTTTGTAATGTCCTCTTTTTTTTATAAGTTTGTTTTTATTTATTTGAAAGGCAAAGGGTTGACTCCCCAGATGCAAACAACTAGGGCTGGGCCAGGCTGTACCCAGGAGCTAAGAACTCCATCTGGGTGTCCTTTGTGGTTGGCCAGGACCCCATACTTGAGCCATCATCTGCTGCCCCACTCCCATGAGCAGGAACCTGGATTGGAAGCAGAGGTGGGACTCAATCCCAGGCACATTGATCTGGGATGCAGGTGACTCAAAGGGCACAACACCTGCTCTGTAATCTACTTAGTAGAAAAACTCAATAAATACTTTATACTGAGTTCTGTGAGCAATTCTAGCAAATTAATTGAACACGTGGGAACCCTGAGTTATAACCAGTTAGCCAGAAACACCAAGCTTTGTACTAGGACTCAGTGATCTGATGCTAACTCCAGATAGATAGTGTCAGGATTGAATTGAATTATAGAGCACTATTAAAATCAAGCAAAGAATGTAGAGATGAATCTCCAATAGAGAGACTTTTACAAGAGTACTTCAAAAAAGTTTGTAGAAAAATTAAATGAAAAGATAAAGTTTATTTTGATGCAAAGAACTTTGAAATCCATGCATAGTTTTTTCGTATAATAGATTTTCCATGAACTTTTTCTCTTTTTTAAGATTCATTTATTTATTTGAAAGGCAGAGTTACAGAGAGGCAAAGGCAGAGAGAGAGAGAGAGAGAGAGAGAGAGAGAGAGAGAGAGAGAGAGAGAAAGAGATATCTTCCATCCTCTTGTTTGCTCCCCAAATGGCCGCAATGGCCGGAGCTGGGCTGATCTGAAGCCAGGAGCCAGAAGCTTCTTCTAGGTCTCCCATGTGAGTACAGGGTCCCAAGCACTTGGTTCATCTTCTACTGCTTTCCCAGGCCATAGCAGAGAGCTGGATCGGAATTGGAGCAGCCAGGAATTGAACTGGCATCCATATGGGATGCTGGCACTGCAGGCTGCAGCTTCACCTGTTATGCCACAGCACTGACCCTTTCCATGAACTTTAGAAGACCACTCCTGTTCATGGATTTCAAATTATTTTTTGCACTAAATAAACATTTTAATTTCATTTTTCCACAGACTTTTTGAAGTGCCTCTGTATTTGGGAATAAAGAATAGAATTGCAACCAGGGGCACACGCACACTTAGGCCAGGGTGGCTTCTGGTATGTTCAAAGAACAAAGGAAAGGGGCCGGCACTGCTCAATAGGCTAATCCTCCGCCTGCGGCGCCGGCACACCAGGTTCTAGTCCCATTTGGGGCACCGGATTCTGTCCCGGTTGCCCCTCTTCCAGGCCAGCTCTCTGCTGTGGCCAGGGAGTGCAGTGGAGGATGGCCCAGGTGCTTGGGCCCTGCACCCCATGGGAGACCAGGATAAGCACCTGGCTCCTGCCATCGGATCAACACAGTGGGCCGGCCGCTGCACACCAGCCGCGGCAGCCATTGGAGGGTGAACCAATGGCAAAGAAAGACCTTTCTCTCTGTCTCTCTCTCTCTCACTGTCCACTCTGCCTGTCCAAAAACAAACAAACAAACAAACAAAAACAACAACAAAGGAAAGGTTTGGGGTTTAATTAAGACAGAAATTGTGCAAGTTGTTTGAGGAGCTGGCAAGCTGTAATTGGCAAGCTGCAGCAGTTACTCAGTAAAGTTAGTCTTAAGGTCATATACCTGGCAATTCCATTGACAGTTGCTAAGAAGAAAAAATATACTCTTAAAGATAAGGCGGGCAGCTTTGCTAGTTTGGTCTATTGGGAAAGTTTCTCTAACAGTTGTTTCTGACCAGAATGTTTTCTCCCCTTGGCCTCTCAATTCTATTTTAGATAGGTATGGCAAGAATGTTATTATTTGTATGCTCTTTTTCCACAACACCCAGTTGGTATCTGCTGGAGAATTGGTTGATGTGTAGGCAAACTGCCCCACACACCTTGTTACAGAAATATGTTATGATGGTATAATAGGAGAAAAATAGCCCCCAGGCTAGGATATTCTTTTGCCTGTTCCCTAACTTTGAGAAGTGTGGAATTTCTGATCCTTTACATAGCCTTGATTTCATTTAGGTTCTATTAAGAGAAACTTAGCTAGATTGTTTAGTTATTGTGTAATTCTAAAGGTCCTTGACTAAAAGAGTGTGTCTTTTTATTGATTTCTTTTTTAGGTAATCTCCCAAATGGGGTTAAAACATAAGGTTTGTGTAACCCCTGTTATTTGTCAGCAGGTGAATCTACAAAAATAGGATGTTTTGTGACAGTTTCAGGAATGTGTCTGTGCACTTGATTCCTTATAACAATCCTAAATATGCAGAAAAGTTTTTTATAGTTGAGATCATGGAAACCTTTCCTATGGCAGTGATAGAAAAGAGAGTTGTGAACTGTACTTTGTTTAGGAAGTTGGTTGTATGGGATGTATGTGAAGTTATGGCATCATAATGTAACTTTAGCTCAGTCATGGAAACTAAGTAAATGTTTGCTATGAATTAAAACTGTAAAAGCTTAAAGCATGGCGCATAAAATTCCAGATGTGTTGAAGCTGCTTGAGAGGCTGAGCTACAGGTCCCTCAGCATAGCTGGAGTTCTTGCCTTGGAAATGGGGATGTAATGGGAATGTGAAGGCAGAAGAAGCTGAAGAAGGTGGAGGCCTGATTTTAGAGGGATATTTGCTCGGAAGAGTGGATGTTTTTCTCAGGAAACTTTTTCAGAGCTGTGTGTGTCCATCTCTAACCTCTCAGTTCCTGCATTTCTTTATCTGTAATACAGATATACTAACAAGACCTAATTTATTAAATTTTGGGAAGAATAAATTTAAATTCCATAAAGTTCTTGGGGAAAAAAAAAGCCAGACATAGAGTGAATTTCCTGCTAAGTGTTAACTGATGATTATAACACTGAGAAGCTGCTGACTACCTAAAGATTTCTGTAATGTGGGGAGGGTATTTGACCTAATGTTTTTCTTTTTTTTTAAGATTTTTTATTTATTTATTTGAAAGTCAGAGTTAAACAGAAGGGAAACAGAGAGAGAGAGAGGACTTCCATCTGCTGATTCACTCCCCAGATGGCTGCAACGGCTGGAGCTGTGCCGATCTCCGGGAGCTTCTTCTGGGTCTCCTGCAGGTGCAGGGCCCAAGGACTTGGGCCATCTTCCACTGCTTTCCCAGGCCATAGCAGAGAGCTGGATCGGAAGAGGAGCAGTTGGGTCTTGAACCAGTGCCCATATGGGATGCTAGATCTTCAGGCCAGTGCTTTAACCCACTGCGCCGGCCCCAACATAGTGGTTTAAGACACCTGTTTAAGGTCCAGTGCCTGAGGCGACTCCTTGGGCCCCCTGCACCTGCATGGGAGAACCAGATGAAGCTCCTGGCTCCTGGCCTTGGATCAGCGCAGCTCCGGCCATTGTGGCCAGTTAATTGGGGAGTGAGGAGTGAACCATCGGATGGAAGACCTCTCTCTATCTCTGCCTCTCCTCTCTCTCTGTGTAACTCTGACTTTCAAATAAATAAATAAATCTTTAATGGCGCAGGTAGTTGAGTTCCTGCCACCTATGTGGGTGGTCTGGAAAGCTTTGGCTTGGCCCAGCCCCCTGTCATTGCAGGCTGGATAAGAGCTTTTCTCTCTCTCCCTCAAACAAACAAACAAAAAAATCCATAACTAGGCAGCTAACAGAAATAAGGATTACAGGAATTATTATGGAAACATTCATACCCAAAATGAAAATGAAAAGTTTTAAGAAATGTAAAATAAGACAACAGAATGCGAATTGGTACAAAAATGCTCATATATTGGTAGAATGCTTTTGTTGTGTATTTTGGTAACATCTATCAAAAGTTTAAATGTATTGCCCTTTAACCTAGTGATTAAGATGACAACTATAATGTTTGTTTAAAAAAAAAAGAAAACTAGAGGCCGGCGCCGCAGCTCACTAGGCTAACCTTCCGTCTTGCGGCGCCGGCACACCGGGTTCTAGTCCCAGTCGGGGCGCCGGATTCTGTCCCGGTTGCCCCTCTTCCAGGCCAGCTCTCTGCTGTGGCCAGGGAGTACAGTGGAGGATGGCCCAAGTACTTGGGCCCTGCACCCCATGGGAGACCAGGAGAAGCACCTGGCTCCTGCCATTGGATCAGCGGCCATTGGAGGGTGAACCAACGGCAAGGGAAGACCTTTCTCTCTCTCTCTCTCTCTCTCTCACTGTCCACTCTGCCTGTCAAAAAATTAAAAAAAAAAAAAAAAAACTAGAAACAATTAAACGTCCATTAGTACAATACAATAAAACCTGTGTATCTACTAAAATTATGTAATTGCAAGATATGCTGTTAGATTTTTTAAATGATTTATTTATTTATTTGAAAGATTTATATAGAGAGAGGAGAGACAGAGATATTCCTCCTGCTGGTTTACTCCCTAAATGGTTGCAGTAGCCAGGGCTGGGCCAGGCTGAAGTTAGGAGTCAGGTCTACGATGTGGGTGCAGGGACTCAAGGACTTGGTACATCTTCCGCTGCTTTCCCAGGCACATTAGCAGGGACCTGGATCAGAAGTGGAGCAGCCAGGACTCGAACAGTGATTTTACCTGCTATGCTACAGCACTGGCCCCCACTGTTAGGCTTTTAGAAAACAAGGTGAATTTCTCCGTCTCCATTTATTTGTATCTTTGACAATTTGAGGGAACATGGTCTCTCATTTTTTTTCTTTTAAGATTTATGTCTTTATTTGAGAGGCAGAGTTAGAGAGAGAGAGAGGGAGAGACAGATCTATCTTCCATCAGGTGGCTCACTCCCCAAATGGCTACCACTGCTGCGGCTATGTCAAGGCTGAAGCCAGGAGCAGGGAACTCCATCCTGGTCTCCCATATGGGTGTAGGGGCTCAAGTATTTGTACCATCTTCCATTGCTTTCCCAGGTGTACTAGCAGCAAGCTGGATTGGAAGTGGAGCAACTGGGACAAACCAGTGCCCATATGGGATGTGGGCATCAAAGGTGGTGCCTTAACCCACTGTACCACAGTGTTGGCTCTGGTATCTCATTTTCATTTTGATTTTGGATGAGAGTGAATATTTAGTATTTAGGTTTTTTGGTCATTATCAGTTGGGTTGATAGTGTTTGAGTCTAAGACTGCTTTATAGGTAGTATATTAATCATTGTCAGATGAGTACCATCTTTAAAATATTTACTTATTTATTTGAAAGGGAGAGTGACAGAGAGAGAAAAAGAGAAAAAGAGAGAGAGAGATATCGTCCATCTGCTAGTTCACTTCCTAAATGGCCACAATGGCTAAGCCTGGGCCAGGCTGAAACCAGGAGCCTTGACTGCCATTCGGGTCTCCCAAGTGGGTGACAGAGGCCAAGTACTTGTCTGTCTAATGCTGCTTTCCCAGGTGCATTAGTGGGGAGCTGGATAAGAAGTAGAGCAGCTGGGACTCAAACCAGCACTCTGA
Organism: Oryctolagus cuniculus; assembly: GCF_964237555.1. Lineage (NCBI taxonomy): Eukaryota > Metazoa > Chordata > Mammalia > Lagomorpha > Leporidae > Oryctolagus > Oryctolagus cuniculus. The sequence goes on along the minus strand of NC_091438.1, from coordinate 137,320,204 downwards.
TATGGAATGCTGGCATGGTAAGTAAGTGTTTAACCTGCTGTACTACCTTGACCTCTTAAATATGGTTTTTTTATTTGACAGGTAGAGTTACAGACAGTGAGAGAGAGAGAGAGAGACAGAGAGAAAGGTCTTCCTTTAGTAGGTTCACTCCCCAAATGGCCACCACAGCTGGCGCTGCGCCGATCCGAAGCCAGGAGCCAGGTGCCTCCACCTGGTCTCCCATGCGGGTGCAGGGCCCAAGCACTTGAGCCATCCTCCACTGCCTTCCCAGGCCACAGCAGAGAGCTGGAGTGGAAGAGGAGCAACTGGGACTAGAACCTGATGCTCATATGGGATGCCAGAGCTGCAGGCAGAGGATTAATCAAATGAGCCACGGCGCCGGCCCCTTAAATATTTTTTTCAAATGAGTATTTCTATTTCTGGTTAAAAGACTTTCCTATCTTCTTTAGTGCTTTTTTTTTCTATTAACTTATCTGGAACTAATTTTGTTGTGAAATTAATCCAGATTTTTCCACCTTGAATGGTTTCTTGTTATACTCTAGTTCTTTTAAGAAACAGTGTTGATTATTGGGTTTAGCAGTGTGGAGATATCCTTCGTGACTTTGACAAGAAAAGTTTCAGTAGAAATAGTAGGGGCCAGTGCCCTACTGATGTGGGTTCAAGAGGCAGGAGTTGGAGGCAGCTTGTATAGACAGCTCATGGAGTTTTGCTGTCAGTGAGAGCAGAAAAATGTATAGTAACTATAGGAGGATGTGGAGGACATGACAAATATGTTTTAAGATGAGAAAGAATGATAGCATTTGTGTATATGCTGTAGGAATGATACAGTAGTAAGGGAGGTGCTTTCCCAGGCACATTAGCAGGGAGCTGGATTGGAAATGGAGCAACTGGACTCAAACTGGCACCCATATGGGAAGCTGGTGTCACAGGTGGTAGCTTTATCTGCAATACCAGAACACTGGCCCCAAGTTTGACTTTTTTATGCCCCACATATAAATGAGATCCATGTGTCATTTGTCTTCTGTATGTGTATCTAGCTTAATTCACTTAACATTATGTCCTCCAGTTTTATCCTCATAATAGGATTCCTACTTAAAGGCTGAATAGTATTCTATTGTGTGTGAGTGTATACTAGACTTTCATCTATTGATGGATGCTTGGATTCACTTCTTATCTTGGCTATTATGAGTAATGCTTCAGTAAACATGGGAGTGCTAGTACCTCTTTGACTAACTGTTCATCTTTTGACTATATATCCAGTAATAGAATCCATAGATTGATGAATCGTATGGTAATCTGTTGTTAATTTTTGAGGAAGCTTCATTCTGTTTCCATAGTTGCATTTTGTAAATTTTCACTAATTATTTTCTATTTTTTAAAATTTTTATTATTATTTTTCAAAATATCTCCTTTATTTTTTTTTAAGATTTATTTATTTATTTGAAAGAGTTACATGGAGAGAGAAAGAGAGGCAGAGGGAGAGAGGTCTTCCATATGCTGGTTTACTCTGCATCTGGCTGCGTCAGCCGGAGCTGTACCAATCCGAAGTTAGGAGAGGGAAGCTCCTTCTGGGTCTCCCACATGGGTGTAGGGGCCCAAGGACTTGGGCCATCTTCTACTGCTTTTTCAGGCCATAGCAGAGAGCTGGATCAGAAGTGGGGCAGCTGGGACTCGAACCGGCTCCCATATGGGATGCCAGCACTGCAGACGGCAACTTTACCCACTGAGCCACAGAAAATAGCTATTTTCTATTTTTAAAGTATACTTCACATTTATCAGTTTATTTAGGGTTTATTTTCTTCCTCATAATTATTTTGATCCAGCATTTTCTTAGATATTTGGATATTCTTTTTTCTTTTATTCTTCTGATGTCCTTGATAATGATTTTGTCTACTTGCCTTTCTCACTTCCTGTGATGTTTTTCAGTTTCATCCATTTTGTTGCAAAGGCAAGACTTCTTTCTTTTTTACCTGTGTGTAGTATTCCATAATACACATAACCCATTATTTCTTTATTCAATCTTAAGTTGATGGACATTTGGGTTGATTCCATATCTTAGCTATTGTGAATTGAGCTGCAATAAACATTGGGGTACAGATAACTTTTTCATATGCTGATTTCATTTCTCTTGGGTAAATTCCCAGGAGTAGGATGGCTGAGTCATATGGTAGGTCTATATTCAGATTTCTTAGGTATCTCCATGCTGTCTTCCACAGTGGCTGTAACAGTTTACATTCCTACCAGCAGAGGATTAGGGTACCTTTTTCCTCACGTGCTCGCCATCATTTGTTTTTTGATTTCTGTATGAAAGTTATCCTAACAGAGGTGAGTTTTTATTATGGTTTTGATTTGCATTTCCCTGATGGCCAGTGATTCTGAGCATTTTTTCATTTGTCTGTTGGCCATTTGTATTTCCTTTTTTGAAAAATGTCTGTTTAATTCCTTTGCCCGTTTCTTAACTGGATTGATTGTTTTGTTGTCGTTGAGTTTCTTGATCTCTTTACATATTATGGTTATTAATTCTTTATCAGTTGTATAGTTGGCAAATAATTTCTCCCATTCTGTTGGTTGCCTCTTTACTTTCCTGTTTCTTTTGCTGTGCAGAAGCTTCTCAATTTGATGTAATCTGGTTTGTCAATTTTGGCTTTGATTGCCTGTGATTCTGGAGTCTTTTCCAAGAACTATTTGCCTATCCCAATGTCTTGCAGAGTTTCCTTAATGTTCTCTAATAATTTGATGGTATCGGTTTGTAGATTTAGGTCTTTAATCCACTTGAGTAGATTGCTGTGTAAGATGTAAGGTATGGGTCTTGCTTCATACTTCTTCCTCATGTGGAGATCCAATTTTCCCAGCACCGTTTATTGAAGAGACTGTACCTGTTCCAGGGATTGATTTTAGCTCCTTTGTCAAAGATAAGTTGGTTGTAAATGCATGGGTTGATTTCTGTTATGTTCCAGTGGTCTATCAATCTGTTTTTGTACAGTACCAGGCTGTTTTGATTATAACTGCCTTGTAGTATGTCTTGAAATCTAGTACTTGAAGCCTCTGGCTTTGTTTCTGTGGTATAAGATTGCTTTAACTATTCTGGGTCTCCTGTGTTTCCATATGAATTTCAGCATCATTTTTCTATATCTGAGAAGAATGTCGGTGTTTTAATTGGTGTCTCATTGAATCTGTAAGTTGTTTTCAGTAATACGAACATTTTGATGATATTGATTGTTCCAATCCATGAACATGGGAGATTTTTAGTTTCTTGTGTCTTCTTCTGTTTCTTTCTTTAATGTTTTCTAATTCTCATTGTAGAGATCTTTGACATCCTTGTTTAAATTTATTCCAAGGTGTTTAATTTTTTTTTTGTAGCTGTTGTGAATGGGATTGATTTTAGAAGTTCTTTCTCAACTGTGGCATTGTCTGTGTATACAAAGGCTGTGGATTTTATATTCTGCCACTTACCAAACTATTTTATAAGTTGCAATAGTGTTTTCATCTCTAATTTTATTGAGTTGTAGCTTCTCTTTCCTTTTTTTGGTTAGTTAAGCCAGTGGTGTTCAATTTTGTTTATTTTGTCAAAAAAACTTCATTTTGCTAATCTTTTGTATTGTTTTTATTTGTTTCAATTTTTCTTATTTCTTCTCCAATTTTAATCATTCCTTTTCTCCTACTAGTTTTGAGTTTGGTTTGCTGTTGTTTTTCTAGGTCTTTGAGATACACTGATAGCTCATTTATTTGGTTACTTTCCAGTTTCTTGATGTAGGCACCAATTGCCATAAACTTTCCTCTTAACACTGCTTTTGTTGTATCCCATAAGTTTTTTTTTTTTTTTTAAGATTTATTTATTTATTTGGAAGGCATAGTTACAGAGAGGCAGAGGCAAAAAGAGAGTGAGAGAGAGGAAATCTTTCATCTGCTCACTCCCCAAATATCCGCAACGAACAGAGCTGGGCCTATCCGAAGTCAGGAGCCAGGAGTTTCCTCGTGGTCTCTCACATGGGTGAAGGAGCCTAAGCACTTGTACCATCCTCTACTGCCTTCCCAGGCCATAGCAGAGAGCTGGATTGGAAGTGGAGCAGCCGGGATTCAAACCATCACCCAGATGGGTTGTGGGCACCACAGGCGGCAGCTTTGCCTGCTACGCTACAGATCCCTTAACATTTTTTTTAAACAGCCAGGTGCCCTGTAATTAAGATCATATATGTTTATAATAGTCACATGTTCCTGTTGAATTGATCCCTTAATGATTACATAGTGCCCTTCTTGGTCTCTTAACAGTTTTGTTGTTGTTGTTGTTGTTGTTGTTGTTAATGGCTATTTTATCTGATCTTAGGATGGCTACACCAGCTCTTTTTTAGTTTCCATTAGCGTAGAATATCTTTTTCCATCCTTTCTCTTTCAGCATGGGTGTATCTTTGTTGGTGAGATGTATTTCTTGTAGGCAGCAAATAATGGGTTTTGTTTTTTAATCCATTCAGGCAGTCTCTATCTTTTTATTGGGGAGTTGAGTTACATTCAAGGTGACTATTGATAAGTAACGACTTGGCCCTGCCATTTTTCCATGAATATTCCTATTGTTTACTTTGGGTTTCCTTTGTATTTTTACTGGCCTTTATCTTCTTTCGTAGTGAGACTGTGTGCTTCTGTGTGTAGTACATCCTTGAGCATCTTTTGTAAGGCTGGATGAGTGGTGACAAATTCTTTCAATTTCTGTTTGTTATGGAAAGTCTTTATTTCACCTTCATGCATAAATGAGGACTTTGCAGGGTACAGTATTCTGGGTTGACAGGTTTTTTTCCTCTTAAGACTTGGAATATATCTCACCCTTTTCCCCTTGTTTCTGATGAGAAGTCAGTTGTGAGTCTAATTGGATATCCTCTGAAAGTAATCTGGCATTTCTGTCATGCACGTTTTAGAATCTTTTCTTTGTTTTACTGTGGAGAGTTTGACTACAATGTGTTGTGATGAAGATCTTTTCTGGTCATGTCTATGAGGAGTTCTGTGTGCTTACTGTACTTGGATGTTCTTTCTTTCTCCAAATGTGGGAAGTTTTCTGTAATTCTTTCATTAAAAGGGCTTTCTAATCCCTTCTTTGTTTCCAAGTCTTCAGGAACTCCTAAAACCCATATGTTGGGTTGTTTGGTAATATCCCATATAAATCTCCAACACTATTTTTTAGTTTTGTAATTTCTTCTTCTGTTTTTTTTTTTTTTTTTTTTTGGTCTGACTGTATAATTTCCAGAGATTAGTCTTTTTTTCTTTTTCCACAGGTAGAGTTATAGACAGTGAGAGAGAGACAGAGAGAAAGGTCTTCCTTCCGTTGGTTCACTCCCCACTTGGCTGCAACGGCCGGAGCTGCACTGATCCAGAGCCAGGAGCCAGGAGCTTCTTCCGGGTCTTCCACCTGGCTTCTGGCTTTGGATTGGAGCAGCGCCAGCCATGGTAGCCATTTGAGGAGTGAACCAATGGAAGGAAGACCTTTCTCTCTGTCTCTCTTTCTTACTGTCTGTCTGTCAAATAAAAAAATTAAAAAAAAAAAATTAGCATGAGTGTTAAGTTTAAGTAAATCTTTCATGAAACTTGGATGAGAAGTGTGATATTGATTTCCAAGCTAAATTAACAATGGCTTATATCTAATTTCTTATTTATAAATGAAAGGTTAAACAAGAAACACTTAAAATTAATGTTTTGTAAAACTCTGTAATACTATTACAGAGTTAAGAGTTACATGTAAATTCCCAGCTGCTGTAATTTAAGCAGATATTTTGGAGTTCTGCCCACATTTAAATGAGAACTGTGTTAGTGTTATCTGCAGATGGCTACAATGGCTGGTGCTGGGCCAGGCCAAAGCCAGGTGTCCAGAGCTCTCTCTAGGTGTCCCATGTGGGTGCAGGAGCCCAAGCACCCAGACCGTCCTCTGCTGCTTCTTCCAGGTACATCAGCAGGGATCTGAAGTGGAGCAGCTGGGACACGAACTGTCGTCCACATTGGGATGCTAGTGTTGCAGGCAGTGGCTTAACCCATTATGCTACAGTGCTGGACCCTGATGAAGTCTTGTTTGTTCTGTGCAATCTTTTTTTTTTTTTTTTTTTTTTTTTTGACAGGCAGAGTGGACAGTGAGAGAGAGAGAGACAGAGAGAAAGGTCTTCCTTTGCCGTTGGTTCACCCTCCAATGGCCGCCGCGGATGGCGCGCTGCGGCCGGCGCACCGCGCTGATCCGATGGCAGGAGCCAGGAGCCAGGTGCTTTTCCTGGTCTCCCATGGGGTACAGGGCCCAAGCACCTGGGCCATCCTCCACTGCACTCCCTGGCCACAGCAGAGAGCTGGCCTGGAAGAGGGGCAACCGGGACAGAATCCGGCGCCCCAACCGGGACTAGAACCCGGTGTGCCGACGCCGCTAGGCGGAGGATTAGCCTAGTGAGCCGCGGCGCCGGCTTGTTCAATCTTTCCTTAACAAGAACCTTCCCCTTGTCCACCCTGTCTCCTCAGTGTAGCTTGTAGATTGCAGTGCTTTTCTTAAGTAACCCTTATGTAGTGTCCATACCCAGTGCCTTCGTTATTCACCTCATTACATCTCATTATCTGGGCATTATTTCATCTTACATCATCACAAGAAAAATGGTAGGTAATAGAGTAATAAGATATTTTGAGAGAAAAAGACCACATTTGCATATTATTTATTATAATAGGTTGTAATCTTTTTATTAATAGTTAATGTTGGTAGTCTCTTGCTTTGCCTAGTTTATAAATAAAGCTTTATCATAGGTATGTAAGTACAGGAAAAAATACAATGTATATAGGGGTCAATGCTGCCCATGATTTTAGACATCTATTTGTGATCTTGAAACATAGCCCTCTCAGATGAGAGTGGACCACTTACTGTATTCATGGTTGTGCAGCTATCATCTCAATTTTAGAACATTTTCACTACAGATTAAGAAGCCCCATATTTATTAATAGTTAAACTCTACTTCTCTTCCCTCCTCCTCTAGCATACTCCCACTAGTCTTTTCTTTCCCTATGGTTGTAAAATGTAAACCCAGAAGCAACAAAAGGGACTTCCTGGATATTATTGCATCTTTTTGTAAACAAATAACATAAATTGTTTGGAGATCAAGAAGCAGTGTTTTTTAATCTTTAAAACATTTATTTTATTGGCATACAATAGTTGTACATATTTACAGGGTACCACTTTATGATCAACTCAGGGTAACTAATTTTTCAGCCTCCTTGTTTTTTTAATTAAAAAATAAATTAATTTTGAGAGAGGAGCAGAAAAGGAGAGGTTAGAAAGCAAGAGTTTGGTTTTGAAACTGTGGAGAAGGAAACTTAATCCTGTGGTCTTTGACATTTGAAAAATGGTCTTCTCAAGTTTCAGTGCTTAATGTTCTTCCTGTTGGGCTCCTTCATTTCTTCTGAGCAATAATTAACTATTTCCTGTACCATTATACTTTGATTTAAAAAAATTAGTTGAGAGGTAGAGAAAGAGAACAAGCTCCCATTTGCTGTTTCACTCCCCACATGCCCAAAAAAAGCAGGGACTAGGCCAGGCTGAAACTGGCAACTGCTGCTGAGAACTCAAGTTCAATCCAAATCTCCCAGGTTGGTGCCAGGAACCCAATTACTTGAGCCATCACTATGCCACCCAAGTTCTACATTACCAGGAAGTTGGAGTCAGGACCCAGAACCCTGTATATATCCCAGTTACTATGTTATGAGATGCAAGAATCTTAACTATAAAGCCAAATGCTTTCTGTCTCTCCCTCTGTCTCCATAACTCTGATTTTCAGATAAATAAATCTTTTTTAAAGATTTTTTAAAAATTTATTTGAAAGGCAGAGTTAGGAGGAGGAGGAAGAAGAGGAGGGAGGGAGGGAGGGAGGGAGGGAGAGAGAGAGAGAGAGAGAGAGAGAAATCTTCCATCTGCTGGTTCGCTTTCCAAATGATTGCAACGGCCAGGGCTGCGCCATGCTGAAACCAGGAGTCCTGAGCTTACTCTGGGTCTCCCATGTGGGTGTAGGGCCCAAGGATTTGGGGCATCTTCCTCTGCTTTCCCATGTGGATGGAGCTGGATTCAAAGTGGAGCAGCTGAGTCTCAAATTGGTGCCCATATGGGATGCCAGTTGCAAGTGGAGGCTTAATCTGCCATGCCATAATGCTGGCCCCATAAATAAATCTTTAAAAAAAAAAAGGTTTCTTCCTTCAGTTGGGTAGCTGACTCCAGGTTGGAGTTAGCATAGTTTATCACGAAGCAGCATTCCTTGTATTCTTGCTTCATTGGTGAGTAGTGAGTAGGGAAGCAGGAGGCTGGAATACTCACACTTGCAAAAGTAAGGAGGCCTTTATAAAGCCTCAGGGCGGAGCATCTTGTTTCTTCAGTTCCTTGGTAGAATTGCCTGTGATTTACTTTCTTTCCCTTCTGTGTTTTAAAGGTACAATTAATTACCTGAGACTTGGCTGTTTCCTGTCCAAGGCCCTAACGTACTCAGTGGGAACCATCCCTCTAACATGGCTCATGTTGTTTCAGAAGTAGCAGGTTTCTGGCTTCAGCCTAAGAATAAAAGCTGTTGCTGCCAGTTCTGTTCTGTTTTGATAAGAAGTTTTTTTTTTTTTAATTTAGTAAATATAAATTTCCAAAGTACAGTTTATGGATTACAATGGCTCCCCCACCCCCAATAACTTCCCTCCCACTCGCACCCCTCCCATCTCCCACTACCTCTCCCATTCCATTCACATCAAGATTCATTTTCAATTATCTTTATATACAGAAGATCGATTTAGTATATATTAAGTAAAGATTTCATCAGTTTGCACCCACACAGAAACACAAAGTGTAAAATACTGTTTGAGTACTAGTTATAGCATTACTTCACATTGGACAACACATTAAGGACAGATCCCACATGAGAAGTATAGTGTCTCTGTGGTGCAGCCGATTAACGCATTCGGCTGTTAACCGAAAGGTTGCTGGTTCGAGCCCACCCAGGGATGAGCCAAGCTTGATAAGAAGTTTTACATAGTTCTTAGTCAATGTTAGTAAATGCTAAGAACTGGCTATATTTATTATTATTATTACAAATATTTATGATCTTCCATTTCATTTTTTTTTGTTACCTAAGAGTGATTTAAGAAATAGAGAAAGTGATTTATCTCTTGGTTTTTGATTTGGGAATTTTGGTCTGAGAACTTCTGTTCATCCTAAATTTTATTTTCTATTTGGCTGTGTTTTTGTTCATGCTGTTGTGTATTTGCATAATTTAGATTGAAATTATAGCTCCTGGGGGAGCAGGGAGGGACACTAGTAAAATGTGATAGAAGAATATAGTAATAATAATACTTTTCTCTTTCCTTTTTGCTTTTTCAGTTTGAACAGAAAAGTGGTGCAGTTTTTGATGAAATTGTAGAGAACTGTAAGTACCATTTGAGGAAAAAAAAGTCATGTTTTTAGATAGTAGAAGTCTAGATAAACACTTATCTATTTGTTTTTAGCTAGGGCTGATTTATGTGTTACTTTAATTAGAATTATAGTCCATATTTCATCACATCATGTTAGTACTTGTAGCAGGTTAATTGAAATTGTAAAAGTCTTACACTTTATTTTTCAACAAGTATTTTATTCTTACAGTTACTGATGTGTTGAAATATTGCCATACCTTGTGCCAGTGTGAATTATATAGAAGATTATACTTATGGTTTTTTAAATTGTTTTTTGTTTACAGGGCTTCTATTTTTTTATATTCTTTTCTGTAGAGTTTAAAATTTTTTTGTTATAAAAGTAATACATTGAGTTTTGTAATTTGGAAATGAATAAAAATAGAAAATAAAAGCCTTTGTTATTACTATTCTCCAAAGATCACCAGTTTTAAAAACTTAATATATATCTTTCCAGACTTTTTTCTATGAATGTATATTCATATATGGTTTGATATATGGGATTGATGTACATATAGGTATTTATGGATACTGTTGGTTTTTACATTCAGTTGCATAGGTCTCATTCTATATCAATGATTATAAGCCAGTTGCATCCTTTTTAATGACTGTTCAGTATTTTCTTATGACTGTATTGTAATTAACGAGCTTCCTCTATTATACACATATAACTTATCCTTAACTTTTGATTATTATAAACAGTGTTGAATATGTCTTCCTGTACACATCTTTGTATATTTGTTGAAGTGTTTTTGTAGGGTAAATTATAAGATAGAATTGGTGAATTGTAAAGGACGTTTGTGCTGGTTTGTGAAGGATACATTTTGTTAGCTAGAATTCCCTAGTTAAGGGAAATGTTTTGTTCTTCTTTAAGTGCACTCCCACCAGTAGGATCCCTGAGTACCTTTTTTCTGCTTGGAAATAGTTTGGTAATTATTGAGTGGTAACAGTTTCTTTATACTACAGTCTAAATTTCAGTTACTTGATATGGAAAGGTAACTAGCTCTCCTCTCCAGCAAAAGGAGATTATGAGCCCGTTGTCTACATTGCTGCCATAGTGCCTTTGTGTTCCAGTGACATTTAGTTTTCCAGTGTATCCATTTTAAATTTCGAGTTCTAGAAGAAGGATACAGTTGGACCACCGTGATTCTGTCCTTCCTCTTTGAACCAGTCGTCTTTGGTCACAGACACAGGGTTGGAAAGTAAAGCATTGCTTTTAGAAGATGTCCTCTCTGCTATTGCTTGTCACATTCACCAAATCGCAGTGTGGGTTCACTCAGCTCTGTATGTTGTTGATAGAAATGAACCAAGTGGTTTTGCAATAGAAATTTTAATGTAAAGCTTTCTTTGTTAAAGTAGTACCAACAATCTTGAAGGCAGCAGGAATCTATCTTGAAGCTATGACCAAGCTACTGTACCTGGGACCCTACATCCAGCATTGGGGTTTATGTTTCTGGTACATAGTGCTTTTCTGTTCCAGTTCCTCAGACGTTATTAGGGTGGAGATTAACAAGCAGAACCTTTTACACCAAATGTTGGATGCAAATGGTGCAATAAATATTATTCTTTATTATATATATATTATATTATTTATTATTTCCTCCCCCTTTCTAATAGTTTAAAGGGATTTTGAAAGCTCTAGAGACTGAAAAGTGACTAGCGTGGGAGCAGGGACGGACCTCTCTTCATAAAGGGGATTCAAGAACATAGACACCTGTCCATGAGCGAGAAAGGTGAACTGCTGGATGGTGTTCAGAAAGTCTTTGGTACCAAAGATGGTCATTTGCGGCCTATCATTTTGTTAGGATCCATGTTCCAGGAAGAATAGATTGCTTGTGTGTCATCCAAGTGCCTCAAAACGTCTGGTGTAGCACTAAACTTGGGGGGTGCTCATTGCTGAAGCCCACTGGGACATGAGGTTTCAAGTATTTGTTTTATAGTTCAGAATCTCACCTGCTTGGATATAACCCATCTGAAACTTTCAGCAAAATATAGTATTTCAAAATATTCGAGGAAAAATAGAATTAAAATGTTTATTTAGATGCAAAAATTTTTGAAACCCATGTATAATTTTTTCATAATATGCATTTTTTTAATTTTTATTTTTTGACAGGTAGAGTGGACAGTGAGAGAGAGAGAGAGAAAGGTCTTCCTTTGCCGTTGGTTCACCCTCCAATGGCCGCCGCGGCTGGCGCGCTGCGGCCAGCACACCGCGCTGATCTGATGGAGGAGCCAGGTAGTTACCTGGTCACCCATGGGGTGCAGGGCCCAAGCACTTGGGCCATCCTCCACTGCACTCCCTGGCCACAGCAGAGAGCTGGACTGGAAGAGGGGCAACCGGGACAGAATCCGGCGCCCCGACCGGGACTAGAACCCGGTGTGCCGGCGCTGCAAGGCGGAGGATTAGCCTAGTGAGCCTCAGCGCCGGCCCATAATATGCATTTTTTAAAAAATGGCAGAGTTAGGGGAGAGACCGAGAGAGATCTTCCATTTACTGATTCACTCCCCAAATGGCTGCAGCTATGGGGCTGGGCCAGACTGAAGCCAGGAGTTTTATCTGAGTCTCCCACGTAGGTGGCAGAGGCCCAAACACTTGGGTCATCTTCCTTTTTTCCAATTTCTGTTTGTTTGCTTATTTGTTTTTTAAAAGATTTATTTATTTGAAAGGCAGAGTTACAGAGAGGCAGATGTGGAGAAAGAGAGAAAAGGTCTTCTACCTGCTGGTTCAATTCCCAGTGGCCACAGTGGGTGGAGTTGGGCCAATCGGAAGCCAGAAGCCAGGAGCTTTCACATGGGTGCAGGGGCCAAAGGACTTAGTCCATCCTCCACTGTTTTCCCTGCTATAGCAGAGAGCTGGATTGGAAGTGGAGCAGCCGGGACTCGAACCCATATGGATGCTGGTACTGCAGGAGATGGCTTATCCTCAATGCCACAGTGCCAGTTGGTCTATCTTCTGCTTTTCCAGGAGCACTTAGCAGAGAGCTAAATCAGAAGTGGAGTAGCTGGGACTTGCAGCTAGTCACTCATATGGGATTCTGTCATTGCAGGTGGTGACTTAATCTGCTGTGCCATAGTATAGGCCCTATAATATGCATTTCCTGTGAACTGTTTATCTGAAAAGCAGAGACGGAGGGAGAGATAGAACTTTTCCAAATTGCTGCTTACTCCCTAAACACAGCAGGCTTAAGTCAGGAGCCTGCAACTCATTCCAGGTGGCAGGAACCTAAGTACTACAGCCGTCACATCCTGCCTGTTAGGATGTGCATTTATTAACAGGAAGCTGGATCAGAAGACCACTTGTATGCATGGATTTCAAAATTTTTTGCACCAAAATAAACTTACCTTTAATTCTATTTCCATGAAATTTTTAAAGTACTGTTACATCTACTAATTATTCACACATAAACTGGTAGAGCCTAACCCCATCAGTGAGGGGTTTCAGAAATTCGGTTTGAACATGGAAAAAGCTGAGTTAACTTCGCAAGATATAGTGTGTTTGCTGAGAGAGATTTACAAGAAAAAGAAGAAAGGCTTTGATATTTTATACAGGTGAAAGGAGAAGGTACAGTTGTCCAACTTGTAGTTCATTTGTCAGGAGAATTTTTACTGTAAATATTTTAGGCTACATGGTGATTGAGGAAGTGAATGATAATAATGTGCATTATCTTCATTCACGTTCCCTTAACCATTGCTGGTCTATATGAAGCTCAAAAGAAGTTCAGATAGAATAGGGAATTTTTCTTAATTTAATGCATTTGGGTACTTGCTTCCTTAAATCAAGGGCTTTTATTCATTAAAGCTCTGAATATCAGATTGTCATTCAGACTTTATAGCATACTTTATAGCTTCAACAGAGTATTTATTACTCATTTGATTATGAAGTACAGTTAAATGGATTTAAAAGATTCTTCTTTTTTTTTTTTTTTAATTAGTTTTATCTATTTGAAAGAGTTACAGAGAGAGGTCTTCCATCCTCTGGTTCACTCCCCAGATGGCCGCAACAGCCAGAGCTGTGCCTATCCGAAGCCAGGAGCCAGGAACTTCCTCCAGGTCTCCCACGCGGTTGCAGGGGCCCAAGTATGAGGGCCATCCTCTCCTGCTATCCCAGGCCATAGCAGAGAGCTGGATCGGAAGAGGAGCAGCCGGGACTTGTGCTATACCAGTTTGTGAAGAACATTGCATGTATTACCTTTTTACAATTCTGATAATAATTTTTAATTAGGATGTTAAGTGTAATGTAAACATGATAGGACTGTCTAATATAAAAGAAGCCAGGATGGGATTGGTGCTGTGGCATAGCAGGTAATGCTGCTGCCTTCAGTGCTGGCATCCCATATGGGTACCTCTTTGAGTCTCTGCTACTCCCCTTCTGATCCCCTTCTTATCCAAGCTGATAGCTTGGGAAAGCAGTAGAAGATGGCTCAAGTGCTTAGGCAGGCACCTGTGTGGGAGACCAGGAAGAAGCTCCTGGTTCCTGGCTTTGGATCAGCTCAGCTCCTGCCATTGTGACCATTTGGGGAGTCAACCGGTGAATGAAGACCCCTCTCTCTGCCTTTTCCTCTCTCTGTAATTCTGCCTCTCAAGTAAGCAAGTAAATATTAAAAACAACAACAACAAAAAAACCAGGATGAGACTACTGCTCGTTTGTTATCAGGAATCCAGGGGCCTTTCAGCTTTTTGTATCATATCCTTAGTTCATGGCTTCTGTTTTCAGGTGGCCTGGTGTTCCTGTATAGTTGATGTGTCCTACATGGGATTGGGTAGGGAAGAGATCACAGATCTCAACAGGATCTTTTTTTTTTTTTTTTTTTTTTTTTTTTTTTTTTTTTTTTTTTTTTTTGGCAGGCAGAGTGGACAGTGAGAGAGAGACAAAGAGAAAGGTCTTCCTTTTTGCCGTCACCCTCCGATGGCTGCCACGGCCAGCGCGCTGTGGCTGGCGCACCACGCTGATCCGATGGCAGGAGCCAGGTACTTATCCTGGTCTCCCATGGGGTGCAGGGCCCAAGCACTTGGGCCATCCTCCACTGCACTCCTGGGCCACAGCAGAGAGCTGGCCTGGAAGAGGGGCAACCGGGACAGAATCCGGCGCCCCGACCTGGACTAGAACCCGGTGTGCCGGTACCGCTAGGCGGAGGATTAGCCTAGTGAGCCGCGGCGCCGGCCTTCAACAGGATCTTAAAGAACTTTTCTGGGAACTCTTTTTGTGTGCTTAGGTTTATATCTCCTTGGCCACCCTAGCTTCAAAGAAAGCTGGGAATTATGGTCTTGTAGTGGAGCCTGTTGTTGGCAAGATTGGAATGAGGATCCCTTAGTAAAGAAGAGATGATTATTAGATATACAGTATCTGACACAGTAACTATCTAGATGAAGTTATTGTGGCCTTTTCTGTCTTTCTTAAAAGTAAAGTATTAGAGGTTTCATTTAGCTTTTAAGTGATGAAGTCAGAATTTAAATGCAGGATTACCCAAATTCAAAGCCTCTTAAATCTTTTGCTCCTTTGTTTCATCCTTCCCTCCTCTTACAGTTTATACATTTGAAGGACAGAGTTATAGAGGAAAGAGAGAGAGAGATATACTAATATTCCATCTGCTGGTTCACTTCTCAAATGACTGCATCCACTGGGGCTAGCTAGGCCAAGCTGAAGGCAGGAGCCTGGAACTGCATCTGGGTCTCCCAAAAGGGTGGCAGGGGCCCAAGCATTTGGGCTATCCTTCACTGCTTTCCTAGGCACATTAGCAGGGAACTGAAACTAGAATTCATGTGAAATACAGCCAGATGCTTAACTCATTGTGCCACAACACTGGCTCCTGCTACCTGCTTCTGAGCTCTTACCTAGTTCTCAGGAAGCATACGTTGTGAAGAGTAACAATTAATTGATGGAAATAGAGGAATAATTTGTAAAGTAGCTGAGAGATATTTTAAGGAGTACTTACCATGATTGATGTTTATGAGTATTTATGGAGCCAAAATCAGTTAGTGTCTGAATTATAATATATTTGCCTTTTCAGTGTGACTCAATTTTATTTTTTTAAAAATATTTATTTATTTGAAAGGCTGAGTTCACAGAGAGAGACAGAGGGCGAGAGATCTTCCATCCACTGGTTCAATCCCCAAAAGTTGAAAGTCTTCTTTAAGGATATAAACATGGGTAGGATATTGAGATTGTCTTTATGTAAAATCACCATAGTTCTTGATAATTAAAAACTTTTTTTTTTTTTGGACAGGCAGAGTGGACAGTGAGTGAGAGAGACAGAGAGAAAGGTCTTCCTTTGCTGTTGGTTCACCCTCCAATGGCCACCACAACCGGCGCGCTGCAGCCGGTGCACCGCGCTGATCTGAAGCCAGGAGCCAGGTGCTTCTCCTGGTCTCCCATGGGGTGCAGGGTCCAAGCACTTGGGCCATCCTCCACTGCACTCCCTGGCCACAGCAGAAAGCTGTCCTGGAAGAGGGGCAACCGGGACAGAATCCGGCGCCCCGACCGGGACTAGAACCCGGTCTGCTGGCGCCGCAGGTGGAGGATTAGCCTATTGAGCTGTGGCGTTGGCCGATAATTAAAAACTATTTTTAAATTTATTATTTATTATAATTCATTTGAAAGGCTGGGGTTGGGATATTCTGAAGCTGGGAGATAGGAGCTGCTTCTGGGTCTCCCACATGGGTGTAGGGGCCCAAGGACTTGGGCTATTTTCCACTGCTTTCCCAGGCATATCAGCAAGGGTTTGAATTCGAGGTAGAACAGCTGAGGTTTGAACTGGTGCCCTCATGGAGGTGTTGCGGGCAGGGGCTTTACCAGCTATGCCACAGCACTGGCCCCGGTGTGGCTCAATTTTAAAAAGAACTGATAGAATTAAATTTGAAAAAGTTAAACAGAAGCCACAAAGCATTAAAAGATCTGATGAGGGGCTGGTACTGTGGCGTAATGGATGCCGGTTCGAGTCCTGGCTGCTCCACTTCCGATTCAGCTCTCTGCTGTGTCCTGGGAAAGCAGTGGAGGATGGCCCAAGTCCTTGGGTCCCTGCACCTCTGTGTGAGACCTGAAGAAGCTCCTGGCTCCTGGCTTCAGATTGGTGTGCAGCTTTGGCAGTTGTGGTCACCTGGGGAGTGAACCAACATATAGAAGTTCTTTCTGTGTGTGTGTGTGTGTGTGTGTGTGTGTGTGTAACTTCTCTGCCTTTCAAAAAAAAAAAAAAAAAGATCTGATAAATTGAGTAGTGTTTTTTTTTTTTTCAAACTATTAACTTAAAAAAAAAAAAAAAGGTTTATTTATTTGAAAGAGTTGGGGAGAGAGAGAGAGAGAGATCCCTTCTACTGGTTCACTCCCCAAGTGACTGCACTTGCTAGGGCTGGTCCAGGCTGAAACCAGGAACTTGAAACTCCATCCAGGTCTCCCACATGGGTAGTAGGGGCCCAGATATTTAGACCATCTTCCACTGCTTTTCCCAGGTGCATTAGTATGGAGCTGGATTAGAAGTGGAGCAACAGGGATTCTAACCAGTGCTTACATGGATGCCAGCATTGCAGGCAGGAGCTTAACGTGTTGTACTACAACCTGGACCCCTAAACCATAACTACTTTAAGGCTTTTTGTCTGTTTTGTTTTTATTTACATAAAAGAGTGACAGAGCGAGAGGAAGATACAGAGATCTTCCATCTGCTGGTTCACTCCCTAAATGGCTACAACAGCTGGTGCTGGGCCAGGCTGAAGCCAGGAGCTTGGAACTCCATTCAGATTCTACACATGGATGACAGGAACTGAAGTCACTTAGACATTATCTGCTGCCCCCTAAGTTACATGTTAGCAGGAAGCTGGAATGGAAGCAGAGATGAGGCTCAGTCCCAGGCACTCTGATATGGGATGTGGACATTCTAAGAGGCAGATTAATCTGCTACAGCACTGTGCCTGCCTCTGAACTGGAACTACTTTGAAAGACTTGTTTGTACAGTCTGTTGCTGAGTGTTTTTTTTTCCCCCCACAGGCAGAGTGGACAGTGAGTGAGAGAGACAGAGAGAAAGGTCTTCCTTTGCCGTTGGTCCACCCTCCAATGGCCGCCACGGCCGGCGCGCCGCAGCCGGCGCACCGCGCTAATCCGATCTGGCGCGCCGCGCTAATCTGATGGCAGAAGCCAGGTACTTATCCTGGTCTCCCATGGGGTGCAGGGCCCAAGCACTTGGGCCATCCTCCACTGCACTCCTGGGCCACAGCAGAGAGCTGGCCTGGAAGAGGGGCAACCGGGACAGAATCCGGCGCCCCGACCGGGACTAGAACCCGGTGTGCCGGCGCCGCAAGGCGGAGGATTAGCCTAGTGAGCCGTGGCGCCGGCCGCTGAGTGTTTTGATCTTTCCATCATTGTGAAGGAATATCTTCTTCCTGAAAATGTTTGTAGTTGAAAGTCTTTAGAAATGTAAACATGGGTAAGGTTTTGAGATTGCATTAATGTAAAAGCCATAGTTCTTGATAATTAAAAATATTTTTAAAATTTATTATTTATTTTTATTCATTTGAAAGGCAGAGAGACAGCAAACGGAGACAGAGATCTTTATCTGCTGCTTTACTCCCCAAATGTCTGCCAAAAACAGGAGCCCAGAACTCCCTTGGATCTCCCACGTGGATTACAGAGATCCAAGTAATTGAGTTATCTTCTGCTCCCCTCCCAGGGTACGCAGTAAATTAAGAAACTGGAATTGCAAGAGGAGCTTGGACTTGAACCCAGGCATACTCCAGTATAGTATAAAAACATCTCATCAACTATCTTACTGTGCCAAACACTTTTTCCTCATATTTTTAATTCATTAAAAAGAGACACAGATTCTGCTTGAATTAACAAATTGAATAGTATAATGGTTTCAGAAGAATCAGGTGAACTGTAGTAACTTTTGTTTTGACAATATATTGTTAAAAGGTTTATATTTTGGCAGCCAGTTTACAGCTATATTCAGTGTTATCAGTAAAATTGAGTGATGTCAGGGGAACTGATGGAACTGTAACTGAATATAAGAGGATTTCATATACACAGTATTGACCCATTTCTAATGCAGATATCAAAAGCAGAACCTTACCACTAGAGTACTTGCAATAACATTTATGTGGATGAAATAGATGCACTTCTTTTTTTCCTTGTTATTATTCTCTGTAAGCAATACATTGTAACAGCTGTTTGCATTGTATTAGATATTTAAAGTAACTTAGAGGTTTTTTGAAGTATAGAGGATGTTGTAAACATAGGTTGTATGCAAATGTGAGGGAGTTTCAGAACGTTTGTGGAAAAGTAGAATTAAAAGCTGTTGATGTTGGTACAAAAATTTGAAGTCCATGCATAAAAGGGATCTTCCAAAAGTTCATGGAAAATGTTTTATTAAGAAATTATGGATGGATTTCAAAATTTGTTTTCAGCAAAGTAAATTTATCTTTTTTCCAGACATTTTTTAAGGCTTCACTTTAAATTTTTTTTTTTCCTGAGAGGCAGAGAGACTAGTCATCTGCTAGTGCACTCCCCAGATGCCTGTGATAGCCCAGAGCTGAAGCCAGGAACCAAGTTACTTGCACCATCACATTTGCTTCCTCAGGTCTGCATCAGCAGGAGGTTGGAGTCACTGGAGCAGGGTATCAAATCCAAGTTCTTCGATGTGGGATGTGGGCCTCTTAACTACAAAGCTTACCCTTTAATTCCATTTTCCATAAACTTTTTGAAGTCCTTTTGCACCATGCCATTTTATATAAGGGACTGATATCTCTGGGTGTCCTGAAATCAGCTCTCCATTAATACTAAGACACAACTATACCAGTTTTCTCCTAGCTAGTTCGTGGAAGAATTTTATTTAAGTACTTAACATGCATAATTTGGGAATTTGACTTTGTTACCACTAGTGTCACTTTTTAATCTAGATAACGTAGTTTTCCAAAGCCTTGAAATTGTGAGGTAGGGCATATTTCAAGGGGCTGGTGTTGTGGTATAGAGGGTTAAGCCACCACCTATAATGCTGGGTGCTGATTTGAGACCTGGTTGCTTCACTTCCAATCCAGCTCCCTGATAATGTGCGTGGGAAAGCAGTGGGAAGATGGCCCAAATGTTTGGGCCCCTGTAACTACATGGGAGACCTGGAATAAGTTCCAGGCGCCTGGCTTTGGCCTGGCACAGCCTTGGCTGTTGAGGCCATTTGGGGTGTGAGCCAGCAGATACAAGATGTGTGTCTGTCTGTCCGTCTGTCTGTCCGTCTGTCTGTCTCTCTCTCCTTCCCTCCCTCCCTCCCTCCCTCCCTCTCCCTTTCAAAGAAAAAAAAAAAAAAAAGAAAGAAAAAGAAAAACCAAAAAACTAAATCTTAAAAAGTATTTTAAAATTTGCTGTCTGATTACTATGTGCTGCTTTATAAACCATCCTTAACATGTAAAACAACATTTTATTATGCTCAGGAATTCAGTGACTTAGGTATTCACAAAGGGTATACAGGGGATGTTTTGTTTTTCTTCACAGACTGTTGTGTTGACAGGATTTGAAGGCTAAGGTGACTCAGTGGCAAGGTGTTAGAATAATCTTGAAGTTCATGCATTGTATCTGGTTACTGTGCTTGGTGAATTTAAAGGCTAGGACTGCTGACTTGGGCACGTGTAGATGATTTGTCTGTTGCATTGCCTTCCCTTCCTTATAGCATGATGACTTCAGGTTAGTCAGACTTCTTTTATGTTAGCCCATTTTGCCAAGAAAAGTGGTAACTTGGTGAATAAAACAGAATCTGCATCATCTTTTCTGACCTAGCTTCACAAGTCACATAGCATTACTTGAACCAGATTCTACTGACTACAAGCCAGCCACCAGCTTGTGCAGTACATGCAAAGAGGATGTAGACCTCATATCTCAAAAGGAAGAGTGTCAAGGTCACCTTACAGAAAAGCACATGAAATGGGAGATACTGTTGTGGCCTTTTTGGAAAATGTAGTCTGTCCTCATAGAATATACTTTTGGCATAAAGTATTTTATTATAAACCATAAAATAGCCTTTTTAAAAAAAACAGATTTATTGGCCGGTGCTGCGGCTCAATAGGCTGATCCCTCTGCCTTGCGGCGCCGGCACACCAGATTCTAGTTCCGGTCGGGGTGCCGGATTCTGTCCCGGTTGCCCCTCTTCCAGGCCAGCTCTCTGCTGTGGCCTGGGAAGGTAGTGGAGGATGGCCCAAGTGCTTGGACCCTGCACCCCATGGGAGACCAGGATAAGCACCTGGCTCCTGCCATCGGATCAGTGCGGTGTGCTGGCCGCAGCGCGCCGGCCGTGGCGGCCATTGGAGGGTGAACCAACAGCAAAGGAATACCTTTCTCTCTGTCTCTCTCACTGTCCACTCTGCCTGTAAAAAAAAAAAAAAAAAAAAAAAAAAAAAAAAAAAAAAAAAAAGTTTATTTATTTATTTGAGAGGGGAAGGGACAGAGAGGTCTTTTATCTGCTGGTTCACTTCCCAAATGGCTGTGGTGGCCAGGGCTGGGCCAGGCCAGGCCAAAACCAGAAGCCAGGAGCTTCTTCCAGTCTCCCCCGTGGGTACAGGGGCCCAAACACCATCTTCTGCTGCTTTCCCAGGCACATTAACAGAGAGCTGGATTGGAAGTGGAGCAGCCAGGACTTGAACCAGTGTCTATATGGGATGCTGGTGTTGCAAGCAGTGGCTTCAATAGCTGTACCACAATGCTAGCCCTGCCTTTTATTTCTTCTTCTTCTTTTTTTTTTTTTTTTTGTAAGATTTATTTATTTATTTATTTGAAAGACAGACTGGGGCCGGCACTGTGGCTAAGCAAGTAAAGCTGCCACCTGCAGTGCTGGCATCCTATATCGGTGCTGGTTCAAGTCTCTGCTGCTCCACTTCCGATGAAGCTCTCTGCTATGCCCTGGGAAAGCAGTACAAGATGGCCCAAGTCCTTGGGCTCCTGCACCCGCGTGGGAAGACCTGGAGGAAGCTCCTGGCTCCTGGCTTCAGATATGCCTAGCTTTGACTGTTGTGGCCAATTGGGGAGTGAACTAGTGGATGGAAGATCTTTCTCTCTGCCTTTCCTTTCTCTCTGTAACTCTGACTTCCAAATAAATTAATTAATTTAAGAAAAGATTACAGAGGAAGGCAAGGGTGGGGTGGGTGAGTTTCTGCAACAGCTGTGGCTAGACCAGGCTGAAGCCAAGAGCTTGGAACTCCCATCTAGATCTCCTATGTGGGTGGCAGGGACCCAAGCGCTTGGGCCATCTTCTGCTGCTTTCCCAGTCAACGTTAGCAGGTAGCAGGTTTGGAAGTGGAACAGCTGGGACTTGAACAGGAAATATGAAAAATGGAATTCTGCCATCATAAGCACTGGCATAGCCCACGAAACAGTTTTTAAAAATTCATGTTGTATTCAGTATTATTCACTCTTTGTTGTTGTTGTTGTTGTTAATTTGACAAATAGACTTAGACAGTGAGAGAGAGAGAGAGACAGAGAGAAAGGTCTTCCTTCCGTTGGTTCACCCCCCAAAATGGCCGCTACGGCCGGAGCTACGCCGATCTGAAGCCAGGAGCCAGGTGCTTCCTCCTGGTCTCCCATGGGGTGCAGGGCCCAAGCACTTGGGCCATCCTCCACTGCCTTCCCGGGCCACAGCAGAGAGCTGGACTGGAAGAGGAGCATCCAGGACTAGAACTGGCGCCCATATGGGATGCTGGTACCACAAGCAGAGGATTAACCAAGTGAGCCATGTTGCCAGCCCCAGTATTATTCACTTTCTATAATATGTACGAAGTGCATAATTCTTATCATACCTGATTTTTTAAGAGGAACTTTTTAAAGAGTAACTTGGCTTTTCTGTTGGCTTGTCCTTAGCTTCCCCATATTATTGTCTGTGTCTCCTCTGATAACCACGTCAACAGCTTTGGAGGTATCCTTTCATGTTGTTTTCCATGCACATAAGAATATCATAATATATACAGATATACCTATATAGGAGTTTTGAGGTTTTTTTTTGTTTGTTTGTTTAGGATCATATGCTTTTTTCCATGTCGCTTCTTTTACTCAGGAGTACTTCATGATATCCCTCTATCTCAACTGAAATAACTTTAACTCACTGTATAATATTTTGTGACTAGATGCACAACAAGTGATTTTCTATCTTGTTTTTGAGCATTCACCTTATTTTTGCTGAGTGGGCGTTTGTTGTAGCAGTTGAACACTCATAATCTGTATTTGAGTGCCTGGGTTCATGTGTTGGCTCTACTATTGATTTATATCTGGGATGCAGTTCAGCTAGCTGGCAGTCATGACCATTTGGGGAGTGAACCAGTAGATGGAAATTTCCTGTCGTTCCCTCCCTGTCAGTCTATTCATTGAAATAAATAAGTAAATCTTTAAAATAAAGAAAGCTTTAGTAACTCACATTTCCACCAGCAGCATATGAAAATACCTCCCCCTTCCCCAATAGCTCTTCCTAATATTTGCCACCCTATCTAAATCGTTTGCCAATGGATATAAAATATCAGTTTTAACTTGAATTATATATTTTTAGCTTCTGTTGGATTAAACACATCTTAATAAGTTTAAGATTTGGACTTCTCTGTGTTGTCTAATCATAAATATTTGTTGAATATTCACTGTGCTTTGCCCATTGTTGTTAGTGTTTTTATGCCAAGTTATAAGCTTGTTTTTTTATTATAGTAATGGCTACAAAGGTAAACCACAGTAAGCATAGTAAGGTATACATCTGTAAGAAGATTCAAGTATACATTTAAAAAGGTAGATAATCATTATACTTATTCAGGATTTTTAACTTTTAGAATGCTTAACCTAAAGTTCTTTTGATACTGGGGGTGGGAGTTCAGATTTCCCTCACCTGTTTTCCTTTTATTGGGTCATCTTTTGTCAAATAAATGCTTTTTTAAAAAGATTTATTTATTTATTTGAAAGATTTAACAGAGAGGCAGCAGCGGCGGCTGGAGGGGGGTGGGGGGTAAGCTGCTGGTTCACTCCCCGAATGGCCACATTGCTGGAGCTGCACCAATCCTAAGCCAGGAACTAAGAGCTTCTTATGGGTCTCCTACACGAGTGCAGGAGCCCAAGGACTTGGGCCATCTTATACTGCTTTCCCAGGCCATAGCAGAGAGCCAAATTAGAAGAGGAGCAGCTGGGACTAGAACTAGCGCCCATATGGTATGCTGGCACTGCACCCACCCCCAGCAACTAGTTTTACTTTGTTTCTAAGAACTTGACCATTTTAAATACCTTGCATAAACGGAATCAATCTTTATAGTATTTGTCTTTTCATGAATGACTTATTTCAGTTCGTATAACATCCTCAATGTTCACTAATAGTCTACCATATGTGTATATCACATTTTGTCTATCCATTCATCTGTACTTGGGCATTTATTTATACTTTTTGGCTATTGTGAATAATGCTGCAGTAAACGTGGGTATTCAAATACAAGATGCTGCTTTCAATTTTCTTCAATGTTTTCCCAGAAATGGGATTCCTGGATCATACGGTAATTCTGTTTTTAACTGTTTTAGAAACTGCCTTGCAGTTTTTTGCAGTGGTTTTAGCATTACACATGCCCACCATCAGTATAGAAGCATTTCGGTTTGTCCACATCTTTGCCTTCACTTGTAATTCTCTGTGTTTATGATGTGTCTATCCTAATAGTTTTTTTTTTTTTTTAAAGATTTATTTTATTTGTTTGAATGGCGGAGTTAACAGACAGGCAGAGACAGAGATAGACAAAGAGTTCTTCCACCTAATTGTCTGCAATGGCCAGAGCTGTACCAATCCTAAGCCAGGAACCAGGAGCTTCTTGGGGTATCCCATGTGGGTGCAGGGGCTCAAGGACCTGGGCCATCTTCTACTGTTTTCCCAGGCCATGGCAGAGAGCTGGATAGGAAATGGAGCAGCCAGGCCACAGTGCTGACCCCCATAATAGGTTTGAGGTGCCCTCATAGTTGTTTTGACTTGCATTGTTCTAGTGATTACTGGTGAAATCATTTCATATGCTTTGGCCATGGTATATCTTTGGAGAAATGTGTCTTCAGCAAGTCCTGTGCCCATTTTTAAACCAGGTTATTGCTGCTGCTGCTGAGTTGTTACAGTTCTTTATATTTTTATTTTGGATATTATATTAGATTTGACAATACTTTCTCCTGTTGGTTAACTTTTTACTCTCAATTATTTTCTGTGATGCACAGAATTTTTAAGTTTGATGTAACTCATTTGTCTTTTGCTTTTGTGGCCTATGCTTTTGGAGTCATATCAAAGAAATCATTGCCAAATCAATGTTAGAGAGCTTTTTATCTATTTTAGGACTTTTGTAGTTTCAGGTCTTATATTAAAATGTATCACAACTTTTAAATTCATTCTGCTGTTTAGATATCTTGATGTTTCTGGCTTTCCTATTGCAAATCTTTTCTCTGAACATTTTTTAAAAATTATTTTTATACGATTTAGTTGAAAGGCAGAGAGAGAGAAGAAGAAGAAGAAGGTCAGTCTCCGATCTGCTGGTTCACTCCCCAAACAGCCATGGATGGGCCAGGCCAAAACTGGGAGCCAGGAACTCCATCCTGGTCTCCCACATGGGTGGCAGAGGCCAAAGTACTTGGGCCAACATCTGCTGCCTCCCAGTACATTAGCAGGAAGCTGAGACTTGAACTAGTTCTCTGATCTGGGCTACCAGTATCCTAAGCTTAACTCATTCTGCTGCAACACCAGCCCTTTGAATTTATTTAGATCTTTATCTACTCAGTGTTTGTAGTTTTCACAGTACAAATCTTTTCATATTTTGTCATCCTCAATTATGTCAATTTTCTTAGGCAGTTGTAAATGAACTTTTAAAAGTTAAATGTACTTTTCTGGATAATCTAGAAATAATAAAATTTACCATATTTTAAAATCATTTTCACTTTTCAAAAAATTTATATATTTACTTGAGAGGCAGAGTGACAGAGAGTGAATGTGAGACAGAGAACTAGAAACAAAGACTGTTTCATCAGCTCATTTATTCCTTACATGCCTGCAACAGCTGAGGTTGGGCCAGGCCAAAGCTAGGAATTCAGTCCATTCTTCCGCATGGGTTCAGGAGGCCGATTTCTGGGGACATCATTGTTGTCTTCCAGGTTCTTTGTAAACAGGAGGCTAGAGTCAGAAGCCAGAGCTTTGAATTGAACCTAGGACAGGTACTCTGATGTGACATATGGGTGACTTAACTGATAGGCTCAATACGCACTCCCAAAACAGCTTTTCATTTTGTCAGTGGGAAACTCTACCCATTGAACAAATGCCCATTTCCCCTTCCTTCCAGCTTGTTGCATCATCCGGCTACTTTCCATTTATGTGGACTTGATTCCTGTAGGCAGCTTATGTAAGGGAAACCTTATGGTGTTTGTCTTTTTTTAATATAATGTTTTCAAGTGGCTGATGGGTGGTACAGTAGGTTCAGCTACCTCCTATAACCCTGACATCTCATACTGGTCCTGACCACTCTTTCCAATACAGCTTCCTGCTAATGCGCCTGGAAAGTAGTGGAAGATGGTCCAAGTTCTTGGGCCTCTGCCACTCATGGGAGAGCTGGATGGAGTTCCAGGTCCCTGGCTTCAGCCCAGATCAGCCCCAGTTCTTGTGAGTGCCAGGGCCCAAGTACTTGGGCTATCTTCTGTTCCTTTCCCAGGTGCATTAGTGGGGAGCCAGAAGAAAGGGAGCAGCCAGAATTCAAAATAGTGCTCCTCTATGGGTCGCCGGCATTGCAGGCTTAATCTGCTGTGGTACAACACTGGCCCTGTAAAATCACCCTTTTTATTTCCTCTTCTTTTCTCTGTGTATGGAGACTACCAGCTCCTCTGTTACAGGTTTTATACATAATACAATAAATCATTGTGAGCTACAGTCATACTACAAAACACCAGAACTCATTACATTTACTGTATTCATAGTGCTTATGTCCCCCACCTCTAATAGTCAGTGTATTGAATTTTGTATTATATGCATGCAATAATTTTAACTTCTACATATGAAAGAGAAAATGCAGTATTTGTCTTTCTTTGGCTTATAATTATTATACATATATATACTTACGTATTTATAATAATATACTTACAATTGTCTTTAGTTCTGTTTATTTGTGTCAGAATTTCATCCTTTTTTATGGAGAATAATGTGTCACTGTGTAGTATTTTTAAATGTTCTTTTGAATTTTTCTTTGATTCGTAGTTTTTTTTTTATGGAAGTGTTTTATTTCCAATTTTAAGGATTTTCCTAGGTATACTTTTGTTATTGAGTATTGATTTGATTCTGTTCAGTAAGATTTTATCTCCTATAAGGATTCCATTATTTGGTCATTATACCCTCCAGCATTCCATGTATACTAGAAAAAACTGTGTTCTATTATTTGGAGATATTACATTTTATGAATGTCATTTAGGTCAAACTGGCTGACATTTTCTCAAGAATTTTATGTTTTTCTGATTATGTGTTCTGTGAATTACTAAGCAGAGAGATCTTTACCATTTGGAATTATCTACTTTTGCTTTTAATTTTTTCAGTTTTTGATGTTCTTCAATCAGTTGTGGAGATCCATATTTTCGTTTGAAGAACTTTCTTTGTCATGCAAGTCTGCTGGTGACATATTCTTCTTTTCCTGTTACTTTCTTTTCTCTCTCTCTCCTTCTCTCTTTTTTTTTTTTTTTTTTTTTATTAAAGATTTACTTATTTGAAAGGCAGAGTTAGAGAGAGAGGGAGGGAGGGAGAGCGAGCGGTCTTCCATCCATTGGCTCACTCCCCAGTGGCAGCAATGGCTGAAGCTGTGCTGATCCGAAGCCAGGAGCCAGGAGCATCTTCTGGGTTTCCCATGCTTCCCAGGCCCTAGCAGAGAGCTGGATGGGAAGTGGAATAGCTGAGACTGGAACTGGTGCCCATAGGGGATGCTGGCACTGCAGGGGGCCTTTCTTGCTGTGCCACAGTGAGGGTCCCTATTGTTACTTTCTTATGTGCTGTTTATTCTACTGTTCATCCATTTAGTAAACTTTTACTTCAGATACTGTGTTTTTGAGTTCTGGAAGTTCCTTTTTTAAACATATGCATTCTACTTTTATCCTTAAGAAGTTTATGTTTTCTGTATTTCTTCTTCCTTATAAGGAGAGTTGAGTTTTGTGCTGATGCGTAGTTAGTTTGTTTTAGATTTAATCATTTTGAAACTTGTTTTTTAACTTTGTGAGGGCAGCTCTAGGGTTGAGTTTACTGAACAGTTAGTTTTTCCTTTTTTTTTTTTTTTTTTTTAATCCTTGTTCTTAATGTGTGATACTTTCAGGGGCTCTAGTTCTGGTCTCAAAAAGTTTGACGAGATCTCTTTTCCTTTTTTTTTGACAGGCAGAGTGGACAGTGAGAGAGAGAGAGACAGAGAGAAAGGTCTTCCTTTTGCTGTTGGTTCACCCTCCAATGGCCGCCGCAGCTGGCGCGCTGTGGCCGGTGTGCTGCGCTGATCCGATGGCAGGAGCCAGGTACTTCTCCTGGTCTCCCATGGGGTGCAGGGCCCAAGCACTTGGGCCATCCTCCACTGCACTCCCTGGCCACAGCAGAGAGCTGGCCTGGAAGAGGGGCAACCGGGACAGAATCCGGCGCCCTGACCGGGACTAGAACCCGGTGTGCCGGCGCTGCAAGGCGGAGGATTAGCCTAGTGAGCTGCGGCGCCGGCCTTTTTTTCCTTTTTTAAAGATAGATTTTATTTTTTTAGAGCAGTTTTAAGTTTATAGCAGAAACTAGTGGGAAGCAAATTCTTATCCCTCCCCTCCCCAGATGTTTACACAGCCTCACCCTACTATAGGTATCCTGAACCACAGTAATATAGTGGCTGCAGTGAATCCAGGTTGACAGTTTACCATCACTCCTAGTCCATAGTGTATGTTCGGGTTCACTCTTTGTACTGTTCATTTCATGGATTTTGACAAATGCATATTGCTGTGTCTCCACCTTACAATGTGTCATACAGAACAGTGTATTACCCTAGGAATTCTGTTCTCTACCTGTTTACTCTGCTTTTTCCAAACCCATGGAAACCACTGATCTTTTTAATATCATCATAGCTGCCTTTTCCAGACTATCATATAATCCTACAGTATGTCACCTTTTCAAATGTGCTTTTTTCACTTAGTGGTATTTATTTAATGTTCCTCTGTGCCTCTTTCTAAAAACATTCATTCATTCATTTATTTTGAAGGCGGAGGGAGAGCGAGAGAACAGACAGAAATCCACTGCTTCACTCCTTAAATGGCCTTAACAGCCAGGAGCCAGGTACTCCATCCTGATCTTCCAGATGAGTGGCAGGGCCTCAAGTACTTGGACTATCATCTGCTACCTTCTCAGGTTCATTTACAGGAAGTTGAATTGGAAGTGGAACAGCCAGTACTCAAACCAGCATTCCAATATGGGGTGCCTGGCCGCAGCTTAACCTACAGGACTACAATTCTGGCTCCCTCTGTGTCTTTTATTGTGTTGATAGAGCTCACTCTCACGCTTTCTGTTAGTCTCTCTGTTTTGTTTTTGGTGTTCCTTGGTGTCCCATTGTCTGGTGTACCACAGTTCTTTTACCACAGTTCTTTTAGTGACGTTGTCTCAGCCCTAAGGTTAATCAGAGTTCAGAAGTGTTCTCATCCTGGTGGGACACCAGTAATTTTCCACCTTGTAGCTACCTGAGAGCTATTTTGTATTCACCCTTGTAGGTTCACCCTTCCCTTCGTATGTGGAATTTCCTATTCAGCTCAAGAATTTCTAGTGCCCCTTTTTCTCTCCTCTTGTAATTTGTCCTGCATATTCTAGCTGCTGCAATTTTCTCAAATTTGTTGCTTGTCTGCTCAATTTAGTGAGACTGGTGTGCTCTGAGTTTACAGGGGTCTGCCGAATGTTCTCAGACTGAAGGCCAAGGTGAACTTAGGCTCACTTCATTGTTTGCTTTTTCTCAGACATAGCACTCTTGTGTTGCATGTGTGTGTTGTGAAAAGAGTTGTTTCATAAATGATGTCAGTTTTGTTAGTTATCTGTAGCGGGAGGATTATTCTTGGATGAGTATCTCCACCATGGCTAGAAGTAGAATACCTCATGATCAGTATTGTAGTTAGTTCCTAATTTACATTCTCTGTGTTCTAAATTATTTTGGACTTAACTCAAAAATAGTTCTTTTTTATTAAGATTTTTTATTTATTTGAACAGTTAGAGAGGGACAGAGAGACAGAGAGATCTTCCAACTGCTGACTGGCACCCCAAATTGCTACATCAGCTGGAGTGGGCCAGGCTCAAGCCAGGAGACAGGAACTTCCTTTGGGTCTTCCATGTGGGTGCATGCCCTAGGACTTGGGCCATTTTCCACTGCTCTCTCAGGTGCATTAGCAGGAAGCTGGATAGGAAGTGGAGCAGCCTGGACTTGAACTGCTGCCCATATAGATTGCCAACCTTCAGATGGAGGCTTAACCCTCTGTGCCACAATGCTAGCCCCCAAAGTAGTTCCATATACAGACAATTGCCTAAGTAGTTTTAACTACTCAGTATATTTCTCTAGCATAGTGCTAATTGTGCTGTGTGAACCACACACAACAACATACCAAAAGTCATTAAACTTTTTTGTAAAGGTCCAGCTTGTAAATATTCAAGCTGTTTTTTTTTTTTTGACTGTGGCCAACAAATAATGGTTTCCTCATGTAATCTTCCTTTTACAATATTTTAAAAATGTAAAAGCAGGGGCCGTCATTGTAGTGCGGTAGGTTAAGCCACCACCTGCAACACTGGCATCCCATATTAAGCTGCTGTCTTGGCTGCTCTGCTTCTGATCCATCTCCCTGCTTATGCACATGGGAAGGCAGTTGAACACGGCTGAAATGCTTGGGTCTGTGCTACCCAAGTGGGAGACCCAGATGGAATTTGTGGCTGCTGGTTTTGTTCTGGCCCAGCTTTGGTCATTGTGACCATTTATGAAGTGAACCAGCAAATGGAAGATCTATCTTTCCCTTTCTCTCTTTAAAAAAAAAAAAAAAAAAAAAAAAAAAAAAAAAGGAAAGAAAAAGAAAAAAGTAAAATCATTTTTAGCTTAGAGTCCATCCCAAAATGGAGTCTAGGTCAAGGGTTGTAGCTTACCAACTCGTATAGATAAAGGTTGTTAAAATAGTTTTTTTTTCTACTTTTTAAAAATCTGGTGGAGATAATATGAGCTAGTAAAAGTGTTATAACTCATGTTTTTAACTTATTTGAGAGGGAGACAGAGACAGAATGGAAGACCTCACATCTACAGGTTCACTCCCCAAATGCCCAAAGAGCCAGGAACTTAATTCAGGTCTCCCTGTTAGGTAGCTGGCACCCAACTGTTTGAGCCCACACCTGCTGCCTCCCTAGATCTAAAGTGATAGGAACCTGGAATCACAAGCTAGAGCCATGAATCTAAGCCAGGCGCTCTGGTAGATGAGATGTAGTCTTAACTGCTGTCCCAAATACCTACTTCTATGCCATGTTTAAAAAGCTCGTGAGAGTAATAAAATGATGTTATAAATTTACTGACACCATTGAGGGAAAGTTTGTGTAAGTTACTCCATTTTTACAATTATAAGTATTTGGGCCATTATCCATTGCTTTCTCAGCTGTATTAGGCGGGAGCTGTGTGAGAAGCTGAGCAGCTGGGACTCAGTCAGCATTCCTTTACAGGATGTTGACTCTGATACGGTGTGCCACTACACTGTCCCCCACAGAGATGATTTTAAAATGTGCATTTATTTTTATCTACTTGAAAGAGTGACAGAGGGATAGAGGGAGAACGGGGCGGGGGCGGGGGGGAGCAAGCAAGCATGAGCTTTTCCATCCACTGGATGGCCAGGACTGGGTCAGGTGGAAGCCAGTACCCACGTGGGCAAGAGAGGTCCAAGCACTGAAGTCATCATCCACTGCTTCCCAGGATGCATTAGCAGGAAACTGGATTGGAAATGGAGGAGCTGGGGCTGGAATTGGCATTCATTCCAGTGTGGGATGCCCGTGGCTCAAGTAGTATCTTAAACCCTGTATCTCAACACCTGCCCCAACATTGCTTTTTTTTGGAATTATAAGGTGGTGGGATTATATTTTAGGTTGAGGACTTGAACAATAGGAAGGGTTACCAGCTAAATTTGATTTGGTAACAAGAGAAGATAAAATTTAAAAGGTTTGTTTTATAAATACTATTTTGTTATAAAAATTTTGGAGTTAGAAGAACAGCAAGAATGCTTACAGTGCTGAAAATTAGGGGATATTGGACAGTTGGAACTGTCTCTTCATATCTCTGTGGAATTGTTAATAGTTTTTAAAGCTATTAAAATGATTATTTTATTTAAATTTTGCTTTATTCTTCTTACAGATAAAATGTTATGAAAGTTTTATTCTATAAAGTTCATGATACTCTGTTGCAATGAAATTCTTTAGCTTTAATAGACTGCCTTCAGTTTATACCAGTTTATAGGTAGCTCTTTCTTGATGATTACTCTCAGAAAAATACAAATATAAATGTAAATTTGTATAAATACAAATGTAAAGCTCTGTTTTCTTTACTTTAGTTGTCCTTGCAGTGAAGAATAAGTGGTTATCTGTTTTATAAGATGTTTCATAGTATACTTTATAATCATAGTTTTTAGCCTGAATAGTACAAAAATTATTAAAATTCATAAAATCAAACTAATTTCCATCAGAAGTTTCATGTGTTAACATTTGTTAATCACCTTTTAGTAAGTAACAAAATCAGTCAAATTTATCTGTATACTACATTGGTTTCAGACTAAAAAATTAAAATACTTAGAGGTGTATTTTACATTTAGATATGTGTATACACACAGTTTTGTAGTATTACTTGTGATTCTGTATGATGCACTTTGCTTTCTATTCTAGCCTGTTTTAAAAAAAATTCTGTCTGAGGCCCATTAATTGTATGTTGATACCCACAGTTTGCAAGAAGACTGAAATAACTGCATTCTAGGTATTTCCCCTTTTTGTGAAAAGCTTTCAGTTGCTCATTCACTTATTAATAGCTAAGATTCTTTTTCAACGTGGGATCGTGAGCAGGATTTTCCGTTCCGTCTGTCAGGTGAGTGTGATCTGATGAGAATCAGGATCTGTCACTGGGGAGATCGCGAGCTCGGCTGGTGAGGAGCAGCTGGTAGTTTCAGACACTGGAGCCCCACAGTACTGCATGCTTACCAAGACTGTTTTGTTTGTTCCCAGTCTTACTTATTCTAGTACTGTTTGTCATTGTAATCATGTCATTTTAGTTGTACCATTTTTTACACTAATGAAATGTTACTGTGAAAAGTGAACTGTTGTTTCCTTGAATAACTTGAGTGCTTTACAAAGACTAAAAAATTGAATAAAAATATGGATATGCAAATGTTTTTGCTTTCTCATTCTACTTTAAAGAAACTCAAATTTCAGCCATGAAGATGGCATTGTGGTTGTGATTTATGCAAGAAAGAACTTAAATTAGCATAGTTATTATCAAAGTCTTGGCTGATCATCGAATGATTGTGAACTGTTCTTTTATATGTCTCAAGTGAAAATAAATGTTTAAAGCGTTTGTGTTTCATTTTTAGTAATTTGTGACTTTCATTGTTGATCAACTGTTGGACCTGTATTTGTGATCTTATAGTTTAAAGAGGCTTTTATTATTTAGGAGTTGTGTTTTATTGACCAAAATAGCAATCAAATCATCTATTAGAAATACTTCTTGGGCTAGCGCCCCGGGTCACTTGGCTAATCCTCCTCCTGCGGCACTGGCACCCCAGGTTCTAGTCCCAATCTGTCCCGGTTGCTCCTCTTCCAGGCCAGCTCTCTGCTGTGGCCCAGGAGTGCAGTGGAGGATGGCCCAGGTGCTTGGGCCCTGCACCCCATGGGAGTCCAGGAGGAAGCACCTGGCACCTGGCTTTGGATCGGTGTAGCGCGCCTGCCGTAGCAGCCACTTGGGGGGTGAACCAACGGAAAAAGGAAGACCTTCTCTCTCTCTCTCTCTCTCTCTCTCTCTCTCTCTCTCTCTCTCTCTCTCACTGTCTAACTCTACCTGTCAAAAAAGAAAAAGAAAGAAAAGAAATACTTCTTTGACAAAACAAAATGCTAATTTAACCTTAAAATAAACCAAGATTACCTAATTTTTGTGCTTATTGCTTATTTTTACATTCTTAAGGGTTTATGTTTTCTTCTGATTACTTGTTCTTTACTGAGAGAGAAATGTAGCAATCTCAGGGAATTGTTAGGAAACTGAGATTTCTAGAGTTGATATTACAATTGATACTACTTTATTTCTGAAAAATTTACTTTGATTAAAAACAAAAATGTACACAAAAATTAAGTGATAGAAATGAAAATGACAGTTCTCTCACAATGTTTATATTATATGGTAGATTCTTTGGTAATTTTATCTCGAAATATCTATTGAATACAAAATAGAAGTATCAGTATACACTAAAGCCAGAATTAAATGTGAGAAGGATAGGAGTAAAACTTGATTTTTACTCCTTTGCCTCCAATATCAAATATTTTACTTACATTACTTAAAAATAATTTTCTCCTTTCACAAAATCTAGCAATCTACCCACATTTTACTAATCACAGGCTTTATCACACAAAGATTTTGTGTCTGAATTCACTAGTTGCTCCCTGTTTATTGGATCATATTTTCAGGTGTGTTATTCTCCGTTTTTAAAAATTCTCACAAAAAATAAAAAAAGTAAAAAAAAAAAACTCGTTTGACTACTGATTTTAGTTCATTTTCAGCTCCCTTTGTTTAAATTAGAGCAAAATTTCTTTGAAGTTTTAGCTGTGCTTACAGTTCTCAAGTTTCTCCTCTTAGTCTTTTTCGGAATTATCCCACTGTGGGGTTAATGAACGCCAACCTTTGTTTTATTGGTCATGTTAGCAGCATTCATTATAGTTGGTCATTCTGTCCTTCCTGAAATATTTCTTTACTTAGCTTCTGTAATAGCAGTCTCTTCCCTCCTACCTCATTAGCTGTTCCATCTTAGTTTCTTTTTTCTGATGCTGCCTTTCTATCTCATTTGTAAATGTTGAACCGTATTGGGATTCTCCATTTGGTCAGTCTGTAGTAAATAGACACACTACCTGACTTTACCTAGTTTCATGAATTTTACCATGTCTTCATTAATGAGTCCCAAATTTGTATCTTGCTGCTTGGCCCAATTCTCCTCTAACTACAGAGTACTATTCCTGCTGCTTTCTTGATAGCTCTGTTTGAAGATTTAATGTGGCTATCAAAATTATCAGGCCTCAAACCAAGTAGTTCATCCTACCCTTTTCAATATGATCTTCCTTTAGTGTCTGATCTCAAGAAACAGTACCCTGTTTGTTGTACTACCTTTGATTTCTTTCATACCCAACATTTCAAATGCCAGGAAATGCCTGTGCCTTCAGAATATAGCCAAATCTGACTTTTTCTGTGTATCTACCATTATTACGTTGGCCTTAGCCACCAGTTTTTCCTTGGATTATTGTAGTAGCTTCCTGTTTATGTAAAACATAAATCATGTTGGGCCGGCGCCGTGGCTCACTAGGCTAATCCTCCGCCTTGCGGCGCCGGCACACTGGGTTCTAGTCCCGGTCGGGGCGCCGGATTCTGTCCCGGTTGCCCCTCTTCCAGGCCAGCTCTCTGCTGTGGCCAGGGAGTGCAGTGGAGGATGGCCCAAGTCCTTGGGACCTGCACCCCATGGGAGACCAGGAGAAGCACCTGGCTCCTGCCATCGGATCAGCGCAGTGCGCTGGCCGCAACGCGCCGACCGCGGCGGCCATTGGAGGATGAACCAACAGCAAAAAGAAGACCTTTCTCTCTGTCTCTCTCTCTCACTGTCCACTCTGCCTGTCAAAAAAAAAAAAAAACAAAAAAAAAACCATAAATCATGTTAATCCCTTCTCAGAATCTTTAGTGACTTCCTTTCACACTTAAGTACATTATAGTTTGTTCTGTTGCCTACAAATTCTTAAGCTCTGTTCACTGTTTCTTTTTTCTAATTTTTTAGCATTGGTTTTCCCTTTTAGTTCCAGCCATAATGTCCAATCATATGTACAGTGTCTAAAAGCCAGGAGTCTTGCATTAGAAATTAATACATTTAAGTGTTTGAGCTACTGTGATCATAGTACTGTCTTGTATGTAGATGTAGGCTCTGAAAAAACAGAGCTATTTTGATTGGTTACATAGACCACAAGGATGAGAATAATTCTTAATTTGGTTAATAATGTAACATACTAAGCATTTTTACCATATAAGATTTTATTGTTTTTTTTTTTTAAGATTTATTTATTTGAAAGAGTTACAGAGAGAGATCTTGTATCCATTTGTTCACCCCATATTTGACTGTAGTAGCTGGGGCTGGGCCAGGCTGAAGCCAGGAACTTCTTCCAGGAACTTCTTCTGGGTCTCACACATGGGTAGCAGGGCCCAAACACTTGGGCCATCTTCTGCTGCTTTTCCCAGACCATTAGCAGGGAGTTGGATCAGTAGTGGAGTAGCCATTATAAGAACCAGTGCCCATATGGGATGCCAGCTTTGCAGATGGTGGCTTTACCCACTATGCCACAATACTGGCCCCATGTATAAGATTTTTAAAATAGGTATATTTTGGAAAGAAAGCATTTTTGTCTTCTAGTAATCCAGTTTTGCTTCTTAGAGAAAATCTATAGGTTTTTTTTTTTCATGCAATTGTAGCATTTTATGTTTATATTAGAATGTTTATCAGTATATTAATATCATCTATCTATATATATCTATTTAATCTTCCTTGCTTTGGTATTTTTACTCAATAGATCTTGAGAATCTGTAAGTTTCCATTATACAGATGTATGGACTATAATTAGTTTAGCTTTGAACAGATAGTGTTACTCCTTTTGCTGCTTTAAAAGTTCTTTTTCATAGTACTCTTTTGAAATTACTTCTGCAGGTTAAATGATTAAAATTTGAATTGTTGGTTTATATATATATAATATTATCATAAATGCTATTTAATTGCTATTTATTGTTACAGTTTACTACATTCCTACCCCGTAGTATTTGACTACAGGGATTAACAAATGTTTTCTGTTACTAGCCAGATAGTAAATATTTCAGGTGTTACACCCCACATACAGTCTGTCTTTTTAAAAAAAATTTTTTTTGAAGATTTGCTTATTTATTTGAAAGAGTTACTGAGAGAGGGAGGGACAGAGAGATCGTCCATCTATTGGTTCATTCCCCAAATGGCTGCAATGGCTAGGGTGGGGCCAGGCCAAAGCCTTCTTCCTGGTGTCCCACATGGGTGCAAGGACCCAAGCACTTGGGCCATCATCTGCTACTTTCCCAGACACATTAGCAGAGAGCTAGATTAGAAGTGGAGCAGTTGGAACTTGAACCAGCACCCCTATGGGATGCTGGTGTTTGGGGAGGCTGTTTTAAGTTGTTACACCACAATGCCAGCCCCTTCATATAGTCTCTTAGCACAGACTATCTATTTTTTGGCCTTGGGTCATGGTTTGTCATTTTTGGTCTATAGCATTGCTGCAAGACTGTTGTCAAAGTCTTCTGTCTGTTCTGTGAACATGATATCTCATTGCATTATTATTTTGACTTTCTTGTATGACCTTCAGTATTTGCCTCTCTGTGAAATGTTTGCTGAAAATTTTTGCTTATATATATATATATATATATATATATTTGGTTGGTTGTATCTGTATTGGAGTCTTATCTTTATATGTTAGAGAAGTTACCCTTTGTGAGATACAGAGTGCAATAAAATATTTTAAATCAAGTTATCCTTTGTCTTTTGATTTGACTTTTTGTGGTCATATTTCATCTTCTATAATTTTATCCAGTAAATTGATCTTTTATTCTAGATTTTGTGTCACCATTAGAAAGGCTTGTCCTTGCTTTATACTTAAATATAATTGCTCCATGGTTTCTTTAATATTACTGTTTTATTTTTTATTTCTTACATAGATAAGTCTGGGATTTATTTGGTGTGGTTTAGGGACCCAGTTTTCCCAGAAGGCTACCCTTTTCTCCTGATATTTTGTTCTGAATTGAAAAGTAGAGATGTTAAAATTTGTTTGCATTATTATTTTTTCAGTATTGACTTCTAATCTACTATAAAACTTAAACTGCTGATCTCATTCACAAAACAGTTACAGATCACATGCTGTGTGGTTAGCCACTTAAGATAAAATGTTAAGAAGAAACAGCTCTAACCCTGACCTTCAGTTGCTTACAGTCAGGTGGATTTGTGTGTGTGTGTGAGTGTGCACGGTCATCCATTTTGATACTGCACTTTGTATGTTCTTCCTAATTGTCTCTTACTAGAATTTTCAAGTGGAAAAATAATGATAGACTAGTGCAATGAATATCTATAATATCACTCACTGTTCTCTCGTCACCCCTACCTTCCTACTTCTCTCTGTGTGGCATGTTACGTGAAAAATAGTTGCACTAGATGACATGTGGCGTCACCTGCAAGTTCCTCAGAATGTGTCTTTTAAGATGTTACCATGTGTTTTACTGTTTTCTGAAGTAATGCTTTAAAAAGAATGGTTTTCCAAGTCTTTTATTTCATTTATATTTATTAGCAAGCCTTCTTCTGATAAAAAGATTTTCCCCTCTCTTGCCTTTTTGGTATCCTTATGGACTCAGAATATTTTTATTTATTCATCACCACACTGTTTCTGAATTTCAGTTTGTTTTTCTGGCTGAGTAGGGAGTCTTATCACCATCTTCTTCATAATTTTATTTCCCAAACTTGCACAGTATTTACTAGAGTGATTCCCTAATAAATATTGAACAATCTCAAAGAGGATCATTTATGTTTTAGAAAGATAATTATGGTGACTGTGGAGGAGGGCAACTTGAGGAAAGCTTTCATGTGGACTCTGAATTAAGATTTGATTCTAAATAATCCAGCTCAAATCAACTTAAACTAAGAGGGGGAATTTTTTGTAATGAGGAATCCAGGGAAGGATTGAAGAAGGGTTCACCTGGGCTTCAGTAACAAATAAAAACAAGGATTCCAGTGCCACTTACAGTTTCAGTCCTTGCTTCACTCTGTTTATATCAGTTCCAATTTACTTGTGAACCGCCTAAATGTGGTTTGTTGGTAGGATTTATAAAAATGTAGTTGCTTCCTAGATGTTTATGTGATTTGAGTTAGTTAGTACACTGTTGAAGATACTTGCAGTAGGTCAGGAAGTGATATGCATTTAGAACACGGTGCAGACTGGAAAAGATGGATTTAGAGAGATTAATTAGTGCAGTTGACAGAATTTGTCCAGGGAGGAAAAAATTAGGGCAATTCTCTTTTCTGTTTGAATAATTATTGGTTTGGCGAATCTCACGTAAGGGAAATACAAGTATAGGAAGTGTATGCTGATAAGTTAGATTTTAGGGATATTAAGTTGGAATTGTCTAGGGAAGATGAAGAAGCTAGTTCAATTTAAACATCCAGATTGGAAGAAAGGTTTAAGTGAAAGTGCTTTAGGAAGTTAATAGTAGAAATCAAAACTATGGAGAAGAATAAAATAGCTCAATCTAAGTATATGAAATAAAAAAACTGGAATCCTAGAGAAAAAGCTATCCTGAAGCCATGAACAGAGGAAGAAGAGTATGAAATAAATATAAATCAATTAGAAAGGTAAGAAGAAATACACTGTGAAGAAACCAAAGCAATTTTATTCAGGTGGGCTATGCCACATAAATCAGTTGGATTTGACCATTCAAAAGTTGCTGATTATGTTAATAAAAATAGTCCCGTGGGAAGTTGGGATCTGAGGCAGAAACAAACTAGGATAGACTTTTTTTTTCCCTTTAAGTTTGTAAAGGAAAGGCAAATGAGGGCAGAGGGCTGGGGGATTTCTTTCTATTAAATTTTTTATTTGCTTGCCAGAGAAAACTAGTGAGAGAGAGCTGCCATTGTTTTATTTTCCAAATACCTATAACAGCTGGCCCTGGGCTGGCTGCACTGAAGCTGGAAGCCAGAAAATCCGTATGGGTCTGCCAGGTGTATGGCAGGAAGCCAATTACTTGAGCCATTACCACTGCCTGTCAGAGTCTGCTGTAGCAGGAAGCAGGAGTTAGGCGCCACAGGCCAGTGTTTGAATGCAGGTGGTCTGAAGCGGGATGATGTAGGCATCTTAACTGTTAAGCTAAATGCGTTTCGCCTGGGGGATTTTTGTTTTATTTTGAAACTGGAGAGACTTTAGTATTACTTATGTAGTTACGAGTAGTAAGCAATTTTTTAAAAATTCTAGACTGGATAAATTTTACTTTTATGTTTAAAAATTTATCATTGTAAACATTAACTGATTAAGTAGTTATTAATGTTGGTTCAGAGAAAATGGGACTCAAAGATGAGAGACCTGCATCCTAAGCTCCACTTCTGAGAATAATCACCATAGTAATCATAATGATCACTTTTATATTCTCCTCTGTGTCTGCCACTGTGTAGTAGGTCCTTTTCTCATACTGTCACTAATCCTCACCACAAATTAATCCCAAGGTGAGTATTATGCTGTTTTCTAGATAGACTCTGAGGCTTTCCTTCTCCAGATCACATAGATGTTCAGGATCATGCTATGATTTCAACACAGATATGTCTGATTCTGAAGTTGGTGCTCTTTTCTCTGTATCACATTGCTTTTTTTTATCATCTCAAGTAGTTTTCAAGTTTTGGTTCCCCATTTTCTTAACTATCAGATAGGGATAGTCATATCTGTCAGATCTTTGTCAAAGTGTGTTAAATGAATACTGTGGTAATATTATCTTTATTTTGTATGAAAAGAAGGATACATTATATACCAGACAGACCTTATAATTGTGGTCATCTTTAGCACTGTTATTTGTCTAAACAGTATTTTACTTTTTAAGGTGGTGGTATCATGGATACAGAAATGTCTGAAGATATAGACCACAACTTAACTCCTACCCTTGACAGCATGCCTTATGGAATGCCGAATCAAACAGGATCTGAAAATTCATTGCTGGATGAAGATGATTATTTTTTGAACTCTGGGGATCTTGCAGGAATTCCAGTCGTTGGTAGTGACAATGAGGATGAACAGGATTTTAGTTCAAAGGACAATCTTGTTTCTTCAATTCATACTGATGATAGCTTGGAAGTAGAGAGAAGAGTTACACAGCATGAATCAGACAATGAAAATGAAATACAAATTCCAAATAAATTAAAGAAAGACTTTCCAAAACAGTTTGACCAGGTTTCTGTTTTTAAATCAATACAGAAAGATTTTAGTCTAGTGAGAGAAAACAGCAAAGAGACATTCTCTGGAAAGGAGAAAAATAGAGACGTAACTTTTCATGAACGTGAAAAACGGTTGGATAAACCCCATAAAGATATGGATTCAAGGTTGAAAAGCAGTTTTTTTGATAAAGCAGGTAATAATTGTTGAAATAGAATGCAAAACACAGTAACAAATACTGATAATGTAGTTTTATTACTTTTGATGTTAAGTGAAGTATGAACAATTAAATTCATTGTAAGCTTGTCATTTTTCTTTTATCCTTGTTCTTTGCAGAGTGACTGAATGTCTCCCAGTAACTTTTGATAATGGTATAAATGGTTGAAACATAGCTCTAAACCTCATTTCTCCCTCCCCTGGTTGCAATATTTTGATGAGAAGGCAAGATACTCGAACCACCTGTTCATTTTCTTTGGTTGAACATTGGACCTGAGGTTGGATTTAACTTCTTTGTGCTGTAAGCACTAATTCAAATTGCTGTCCCACCAATTAGTCCAAATTAGGAAGTAGGTTTTTTTAAAAAGATTTTTTCCTGTTTTTTTAATTAGAAGTTTCTTGAGGCTCATTTTGAGCTTCTTTGCCCAGTGTTCTGTATACTTTAGCTCCAGTTCTGTTCTTGAATATATCATGTTTTCTTGTATGCTTTCCTTTCCTCCAACTATTTCATTTGCTTGTATGCCATTTTCTCTCTTTATATATGCCTTCAAAAGTACTTCTTACCCCAACAGTGCCTAACTCATAAACTTCTTCTACCTTGTAGTCATTTCTAACTGTTCTACATCAAAAATAAATTGTTTCCTGATCTGTAGTTCCACAGCATTTTGTTCATACCTTATTATTTATAGTACATATCCAGTATTATAGTTTACTACTTGTTTTGCCTTACTTACTAGGGTAGGCATTTCTTGAGGGCCAGATTATATATTACTCATCTTTGTGTTCCTGGGGCCTAACCTGGTGCAGTGAAAATTAAAATCTTTAAATAGATGTGAAGCAAAGAGTGTGGTATATCAATCCCTATCCTACTGACAATGCTAGGAAATAGAGTAAACCATTATTGTTAAAAAAAAAAAAGCACCACTATTTTGAGTATTAATTATGAACAAGACTGAGCAAGGACATACTATATTTTTTGATATATATGATTCCATTTATATTTTAAGTTTTCCATATTAAAGATACTTAGTTTTTGGGAACCATTTATCTTAACATCTATTGGAAAGAACAAGACCATGTCGAGCAGTAGAAGTATTAGTGGCTAGTTGAATGGCATGATATTTAATTTATAACTAAAGACAATGGTAGAAAAATTTGTCCTAAGTGTAGGAAGATTTCTTTCAAATAACTAAAAAAGTATATTTTAGAAGTTCTTAGAGATAGTTTTTAACTTTGTGAACAGGGAAGATTTTTATACAGGGGAGGTGTACTTTGAGCAGATTCTGGAAAACTGTAAAGATGAGGCTAGACAGAAGGAAATTGTAATAGAATTAGCACAAATTGGGAAGAAAAAGTAACTAATAAATAACCCAAAGCAAAGTGACTAAAGTAACCAGTTTATGTTTGAGCAAAGAAAAAGTGTTGAAGTAAAGCTGAAAGTTAGGTGGGACGGATTATGCACAACTTTGAGTGAAACTACTTTTTGGGTGTTTTTTAGGACCCAGTTCACTCTAATGAGCATCTTTGTTGGAAAAGAGAGGTAATGATCAAACGATAGCTTTTGAGGTCATTCTTTATAAAATTTGTTATTCATATACATATGTTTGTTTGTTTTTTTTTTCTTTCAATAGCTAATCAAGTTGAAGAAACATTACATACTCATTTACCACAAACCCCAGAAACAAACTTTAGGGTAAGTTTTCAGTGTGTATGTAGATAACTGTAACTGTGGCAAGTGTCAAATTTTTCTTTATGTCACTTTCTAAACTCTATTATGTGTTAGGTACAGCACTGATTATCTTTACTGATTATCTTTTTTCTTCTTCTTCTTCTTCTTCTTCTTCTTTTTTTTTTTTTTTTTTTTTTTTAGTTTGTTATATTATTTGGGTAAAGGCATCTTGGAGACATTCTAAGAAACCTCAGCTCTTAGGTTCTTTACTTATATTTGCTATTTAGACCTGTAGCACAATTACTTTTAGGTGTAGGGACTCTAATGAATGTCCATCAAGTTCTTCCTTTCTGATGAACTTTTCTTTGGGTGTTAAACCTGAAGAGGAATAATTTTAAAACTGAATATTTATTAATCCTTTATATTGTGTTTTAGGATTCCAGCTATCCATTTGCCAATAAAGAATCCATTGGTTTGGAACTGGGGAATTCCTTTGCATCAAATATTAGAATTAAAGAAGAACCTTTGGATGATGAGTATGACAAAGCAATGGCACCACAGCAGGGACTACTAGACAAAATTAAAGATGAACCTGACAATGCTCAAGTAAACATTTCACCTTTTTTCCTTCCCCTTCTTTTTGTTCCACACATTGAATTATTCATTTGAGAGAGGAAGTGCATAAGAAGTGAATTAGTTTGTTGACAGGGTAACAACAGGAAACTGTTAAAGGAGGTTGAGGCAATTTAAATTATGTTGAAATATTTTTAAAAAAATTAAATGAAACTTTTCCTGAGTAGTGACTAAGGTTTTTAATCAGTCTTGGTTTCTGAATACTATTGTGAGTGTTGCAGTGAATTTCATTGCAGGATTAGGGAAAGGATGAAGAGTCTTCAGGGATTTGAGATTGGTACAGTTGAAGGTTTATGGTGGTTTATGGGAATGTGGTGTTATAAATCTTTTGCAGTGACTGCTACTGAATTACTATTTTACAGGAAGGGTTAATGGATAGATTATCTTTGGAGGTTTATTTGATTATAGAACCAGTTCATTGGATTTGTAGATTTAAGATAAAGCAGGCTTGATGAGTAGTAATAACATGATTCCAGTGTGAGATCTGAAATCAAAGTTAGGATATAGCTCTGCTATTTTAAGGTTGCTGTGGAAGTAAAAGTCATAGAGATCTTTTAAGTCTGAAATACTGAAGTCCGCTCAGTTATCCATGAACTTAATGACATTGCAGTAGTTACAATGAGAAAAAGAAATTATATCAGATGCTGTAGCTGTAGTCATTTTGAAGTGCAGGATAAGATGCAGAAGAGTTGAATGCAAAATAGCAGCAATTATTTGAAGATTGTTTATGTTTTGTAAAGAAGGCATTAATTCAGAGGATGAGAAGTAAAGATACTATAAAGGTGTTTTTTTTTATTTTTTATTTTATTTTATTTTTAATGACATTTGATTAGGAGAAATCTTATCCTTTCCTATGTTTCTGTTAGGGGACTTGAGAATGTTAGACTTCTGTGGGAGGTGTTTTTTGTTTTGTTTTGTTTTGTTTTCCCCCTATTCGGTTTTTACTGAACAGGATTTCTTAACTTTGGCACCATTGACATTTTGGGCCAGATTATTCTTTGTTGTGAGGGATTATCCTGTGCATAGCAGTATGTTTAATAGCATCTTTTGCCTCTACCTACTAGATTCCAATAGCAACTTCCTCCTCCACTGGTTGTAAACCATAGAAATGTTTCCAGACATTGCCAGATACCTGCTGGGGAGCAAAATCTCTTTAAAATCTCCATTTTAGAGTAAGGAGATGGAAAAATAGGAGATTGTAGAGGTAGGTTGATATGTGAGCTAGACTGATGCACAATTTAGCAAGCGTTCCATGGTACCCAGTGCAAGACAGATGGGTCAGAGTAGTGCTGGTGGTCTAGCTGAAGGGATTAGATGGCTATGAGAGTAGTTGCTATAAAAAAGAAGATGGTAGAAGAAATAAGAAAATATTTCAATAGAAGGTAGATTAAAAGCATATTTCTAGAAGTAGATA
This sequence comes from Oryctolagus cuniculus, assembly GCF_964237555.1. NCBI lineage: Eukaryota > Metazoa > Chordata > Mammalia > Lagomorpha > Leporidae > Oryctolagus > Oryctolagus cuniculus. Next base: position 137,275,668 of record NC_091438.1, on the reverse strand, counting down.
AAATAGAGATCTTGGATATCTAAATTAGTTATAGATAGGTGTCCTGATAACCAAGGAAAGTTCCTGTGGCAGTATTTGCTTCTGAATACTGCAACGATGTATGAATGCAAGACAGATCTTGTGTTTCTTTATATGCCTCAATGTGGATTATGAGAAATCCATAAGAAATCATAATGTTGGCAGGCTACCAAAGACATCTTTTTTTGGTACATGACTCAAAGATACTTCCATGAGACAAAAAGCCATTATGGCAAAGACCAAATACAATGGAACCAGAGGACACTGGGGAGGTTATTAGTATTACTGTGGTTTTTTTTTTTTTTTTTTTTTTTTTTTTGGACAGGCAGAGTGGACAGTGAGAGAGAGAGACAGAGAGAAAGGTCTTCCTTTTTGCCGTTGGTTCACCCTCCAATGGCCGCCGCAGCCGGCGCACCATGCTGCCGATGGCAGGAGCCAGGTACTTCTCCTGGTCTCCCATTGGGTGCAGGGCCCAAGCACTTGGGCCATCCTCCACTGCACTCCCTGGCCACAGCAGAGAGCTGGCCTGGAAGAGGGGCAACCGGGACAGAATCCGGTGCCCCGACTGGGACTAGAACCCGGTGTGCCAGCGCCGCAAGGCGGAGGATTAGCCTAGTGAGCCGCGGCGCCAGCCAGTATTACTGTTTTCAAAACAGTCAGAGGTACCAGTGATTAGAGAATAGAAATGGGATAGGATGAATAGAAATACCTACATTTTTATAGTTTATTCGAAATTATTTAATGCTAAATATGATTATGAGAAGGAGCTTCCCCAAAGCTCACCACCTATGGATTTCAGAACCAGATTGTAATGTGGGTAGATCCTGGGCATGAGATCTTTACCCTAAAAGGCAGTCGTGGCATGTGAGTGAATAAAGCTAGGTTTTCTCTGAGTAATTCTCTGTCTCATTAGCCATATCAATCCTATAGGATCAGACATTTGATAATTCTTTTAGAAAATTCCCAGGGCAGCTCATAGGAACTGTAGCAATCTGATTCATTCTTTCCTTCTTGCCCTTCCCCCTTCCCTCCTTCTCTTCCTTCTGCCCATGTCCCAGTGTCCCCTCCCCTCTTCTTCCACTACCCCTCCACCCGTTCTTGCCCTGTTCTTGTAGATTTCTCTCCCCCATGGCATTGGAAGTCTATGTTCCTTTCTTTTCAATGGTGCATAATGCCTTATTAATCTTATTTTCCATGGACTGGAAAAGAGAATTCCAATGTATTTTCATAGTCTTGAAAACAGTACTTTTAATCTCTTTTAATATACTGATAGATTTTATAGTTTAGTTTTCACCATCAATTACTAGTAACTTCTCTTGGTTCAATAAAATCAAAGTTTCAGCTTTTTAGAACCTCTCTTGGCTTTTCTGTGTGCTTATTAACTTTGCAGTTTTGCTTTCAGCTCACTTTCTAATTCTATATTTTACGCAGTTCATTTTGATCTTAATTTCTTTCCTTTCCTATATAAGGCACTAAAGTACTAAAATATGTGTACATAAAATTAACTTCTGTCCATTTGCACTTGCTTACTTCTTCAGTTATATTTCTGGATCTGTCAGTTACTGTCCTCCTGTTTCTGTTACTGGCATAAATAACATCATCTGGCTTCTTAGGTTCATTTCTTCATTCTAATCCCATTGCATGCTACTGTAGTATTTCCTATAGTATTTTTATAATTACAAATACTTTTACATGAGCTATGTTTCATTCTCCTAACAGCCCTATCTATATGAAGTGACCAGAGTAGAGGATATTAAAACCATATTTGTCACTGAGGCCGCTGGGGTTCCAATGAGGAGCCACAATCTGGATATTGTTTTTATTATTCTGCCAATCTTTCTATAACTAGAAGTTGTTTAATTTTAAAAGTGCCTATGGAAAGTTTGAAATAGAAACTTTAAATATAGCTAGAGACCTCATTTTTCCTTTTTCCATATATTCTAACAGCCACTCAGTAAATATTACATTAAAATCACAATGTATTTCTTTTATTTTGCTCATAATAGTAGAGCGCTAATCTGTAATCTCTTGTTGAAATAAACGGATTAAGATAGAAAAGCAGGAGTGGCATTTAACCAAGCAGTCAAGATGTCTGTGTTCCACACGTTGGAGTGTCTGGGTTTGATTCCCGGTTCCAGCTTCCTGCTAATAATGCAGGCCCTGGGAGACACCAGTGATGGATCAAGTAATTAGTTTCCTGCCATACACATGGGAGTCCTGGATTGTGTTCCTGGTCCTTGTCTGCAGCCTCAGCCCAGTCCCAGCCACTGCAAGTGTCTGGGGGAGTAAACTGATGGATGGGAGCTTTCTGTCTGCCTGTCTCTACATCTCTCTGTCTTTGTATTTCCCGTGATCTTTCTGTAGCTATGCCTCTCAAATAAAAATTTTAAAAATGGCAAGCATGTTATCTAATTGTCACAAGAGTGATCCTTGCAGTCTTGGAAAGTAGAATGCAGTAATTTAAATGTTGGGACTTTATTTTAGCCATGTCAAGTTAATTTTTATATAGAAACTGTATTCTTCATTTTTAAAAACTGTGCTGGGGCAGTGTGTTGTGGAGCAGCTGGTTAAGTGACTGCTTGGGGCACATGCATCCCATATCAGTGTGCCAGTTCAAGTTCCAGCTCTTCTGCTTCTGATCTATCTTCCTGGTAATGCATTCTGGGAGTTAGGAGATAATGGCTTGGGTCCCTACCATCCATGTGGGAGAACTGGATGGAGTTCCTGGCTCATGACTGTGGCCTGGCCCAACTTTGGCTGTTGGGGGCCTTTGGGGAGTGAACCAGTAGATGGAAGATCAGTTCTCTCTGTCTCTGTCTCTCTCATTCTCCTTCTGTTTCTTTCCCTCTTTCTGCTGCTACACCCTTAAAGTAAATGAAAATAAAATGCTCAGCAAAAATACTGTCCTAGAATATTGATATGGATCCTCCTTTGTGGTAATTGAAAAAAAAGTAAACATGTTGGTAAAGGATTATCTGTTTTGACACCTGTGTTTTTCTGTTTCTGAAAACTTTTCAGTCATCAGCCACATACCTACTAATTATTAATTATTTGCTACTCATTTATTTATAAAATATTTGTGACATTTTAAGAGATGGTACATAGAAACCAAACATGATTCTGCTTTGAAGACATTAAGAGATGTACAAACATTATATTTAAAATATGCTTATCTACATAGTTAATATATGCTTGAGGCTTAAGTAATATGTCAGATGTTTGGAATAACTGTCACAGAGTACAAGAGCTAACAGGGGACTATTAGTGTATACCAATGAGTATTGGTTATTTCTGGAGTTTTCTGAGATTAAAAAGAATTTTTCATTGCAAATTTGTTGTAATACACTTTTTAACATAGGTATGATAAGTGTATTAGAAATCTTTTAATAGTATTTGTGTAGGTACTTTATTAGATGCCAAAAGACATCTCACATAATTCATTACACATTTCTTAGATACTCTTGATCATAGTAAGGAAATACCTTCTTTAGACCTTTGGCAGTCATTGAATTTGAAAGTAGAATGATGTAAACCGTCTGTTAATACTTATGAAAAGAATACAGATTATTGATGTCAGCATTATTTAACTCTTGTTGGATTTTCACCCCATACCTGTTGAAGGAATTAGAAGAAAAAATAATGGAAAAGGGGAGATAAAATTATCATCATTTGCTGGTAAGGTTCTTTATATAAGAGAATTAACAGAATTCATGAACATTTAGTGGAGTACTTAGTTTAATTATAGTTATAAAATAACAATATTTCTATGAATCACTTTCCCATTTATATTGTATAATGACAAGGATACATTGTTCTCAGCAGCAATTAAAAATACTGTGTCAAATAAAAGACAGCTTTAATGAATGTACAGATAAATGAATGGAAAGTTTATTTGTTACATATTTTTGAATATAAGAAATATCATGGTGTCATTTATTCCTGAATTAAGATACAGATTTGATGTAATTTGGATGAGAAAATAAATGGTAAGGTTCTGAATTTTTGAAGAATAATAGGCATGCACATGCACACGTATGTTACATATATATTTCAGAAAATAGTTGGAGAATTGAGAGTGGCAGGCCCTGTGAAATGATGAAATCCCACAATTTCATAAGGATAGTATGATAAGATTACTCAGAATGAGAATGATGCAGAATAGATAACCCCAAAATAGACATTTTAAATAATTTGTTGTAGAATCAGTGGAAAATGGAAATAATTTAGAGAAAGAACAAAAAAAAAGCCCTTTGTACACTAAACTGAATATATCCCAATTGGACCAAAACAGGGGTTGGCAAATTATCAGTGGCTGGCTAAACCCAACTTGCCCCATTTGATTGTTTTGTTTTTATTTTTCCACCCACTGCTTTTATAAATAAAGTTTTATTCTGGAACATTGCCTCATTCATTTATATTTTGTCTATGGGTGCTTTTGCTCTACCAGGGGAGAGTTCAATAGTTGCAACAGAGACCATATGGCCTGCAAAGTCGAAAATATTTACTATCTGGCCCTTTGCAGATAAATGTTTGCTGACCCCTGGATTAAAGGACTGTATTATAAACAGTGAAACTGCTTTCTTATAATTTTATTATGGAAGTAAAACTTTGTAAGAGATAGAAGAAATCACAAAGGTAAAGACTCAGATTTTTGGCATACAAATGGAAACCAGTACATAAAATTTCTAATTCAGTACATATTGAGGAAATGTTGATAACAGATGCTACAGAGTGTTGTTCTATGATGGACTTTTGTAAATCAGCATTTAAGAACTTCAAGTTGAAACAAAATGGAAATAAATTGCTGGAGTAAATATAGTTAATAGTTTCATTAGTGAAAGCAGTCTGTCAGTAGGTCTTGCAAACCTTATTCTGTGCATTCGAATCTAATAATTATACTTCCTTAACGAATAATCCTGAATATGGTGTTATGAATAAAGATAATCATCATGGCATTAATTGATTGTGCTGAATGTATGGAAACATTTATTAATGACCAACATTGGATTGTTACTATATCATGTAAGTGCCTTCCAAAGCCATATTTGGAGCCTGAGATAAAAGGGAAATTTCAGAAATACTAATCCTGTCTTTAAGTTGTAACCTTTTGTTCATTGTTACTTTTGCATAAATTTTGATTTTAAAAATACTGCATTAAAAATGCTCTTTTGGGTTTTGAGGGTTTTGGCACACTTAGTTGTGTGCCTAAGGCAAGTAAGTGCCTTACCCACTCATCCCAGTCACATCCCCGTGTAATCTGGTATGTCTGTTAAGAATATTGGTATTTCTCAGATGTGGAATGTACTCAGAAACCTTCCACCACAAAAAAGGAGTCTTGAAGGGCTTTGCACTTTTCAGTATGATAAACGCTATGTTAAAATAAAAGGTAAAACTGTCACTTACGGGTTTCACAATATAGCCGTATAATTGGAAAAGCAAACAACATTGAAAACTTATAGAACTCAGTTATGTGGTGGTTATTCTTGACTTAAAATGTGTTAACATGCATCTAAAAATCATTGAAATATGCATGATTTGGAAAATACTATTAAAGAATTTTCAGACTACTAGGACCTCAAGGGTTCTTGACTTTGATTTTAGAAATATTGGTTTTTAGCCATTAGAAGTTACTTTAGGGTACTATGTAATAATACGTAAAAGTTTAAATGATTAAAGTGAATACAATAACAATTTGTAAGAATGGCATATTTAGTGTAATTAAACTATGTAAAGAAATAAAACCTCTGAATAGAGGGGAAAAGACTGGAAAGAAATATATCGAAAGAATAACAGTGGATATTTTGGGGTGATAGAAATGTGACTCTATAGTTATATATGTTTTCTATAGTTATTATGTATTACTTTTATAATAATATAATAATGACTCTATAGTTATATATGTTTTCTATAGTTACTATGTATTACTTTTATAATAAGCAGTAATTTAAAATACTATATTGAAGACTTTGCAAAAGTAATTTATACATACCCAGTAGTGCCTTGGGCTAGATAGCTCCCTTGAGTTTTTGACTCTTACTCTTCCAGTATGTATAGGCATAGCTTTACTGTAATCACACTTGGCTTGCTGTTTTGTATTTTTATTATTTCTCACTAATTTGTGAACATTTTCTATCTCTATACAGCAGTAGTAAAATATCTCAAATATCTGGATTTCTTTGGGTATTCTTTTCTCTATGTATTTATTTATTTTTTTCTTTTTTTGAAGGAGTATAGTCATGGCCAACAGCAAAAAACTCAGGAAGGAGAACTGAAAATTAGTGCTGTGTTTTCAGTCAGTGGCAGTGCTCTTGGTAAGAAATAGAACTGAATAAATGAATTGTGTTTACTCTGACCAACATGTATAAAAGAAGGCCAGCTCTCCCTTTAAATTCTAAATTTAGAATACCTTTAAATTGTATATTCCATAATTGTTGTTGGGTTTCAAGATGGGCTCTAGGAGGGAAAGAAAGAATGCATATGTACATAAAATTCATAGTGAAAAGTAACTCTTTTTGTTTATTTTTTTTTTTTTAAGCTCCACAGTTGACTACTGGCTTTCAGCCGTCACTGGCATCATCTGGCATGAATAAAATGCTTCCTTCAGTTCCTGCCACAGCTGTTCGAGTTTCCTGTTCTGGTTGTAAGAAAATCCTCCAGAAGGGGCAAACTGCTTATCAGAGGAAAGGGTCTACTCAGCTGTTCTGCTCTACACTGTGCCTCACTGGATATACAGTTCCACCTGCCCGTCCACCACCTCCTCTCACCAAGAAAACTTGTTCAAGTTGTTCAAAGTATAGCAGAATTCTAAATTATCTTGTTTCTTTCTTTTACCAGACTTTTATTCTTAGCCTGTGTAATATGTTTAGTTTTCAAAGTTTCTGTGCTTTTTTAAGAAATAACTTATTATGTAGTGCCAACATATTGTTCCTGCTTTCAGACATTCTGCGTGCTAGGTGCTTGACTTTCTTTGTGCTTTAAGTAATGTACCTTTTATATATTAAGAAATGTTTTTTAATCCACCTCTTAAGTCCTTGTAAGAGTTGAGGTGCTTTATATAAAAAAGTACATGCCTAGGAATATTTTATTAGCCATGTTATTTTTCTCGTAATTGTAGATAATTAAAACCAACAATATTTAAAGTTATATTTCCTATGATTGCAATTTACTATTTTTCTTAACTTTAAATGCCTTCCAGTGTGATTTTACCTTTTCAATATTTTTGAACTGCCTCAGAGTGTCCATTGTGATGTTTAGTAACAAAAAGGGAGGATGACCTTAGTTATCCTGATATATTTTATGAATATGAACTCATTTTGACTAATTTCTCTCTAAGTTTTACGTACTTACTGATTTGAGAGAGATAAGTATCTTTTCCATTTGCTGGTTTATTCCTGAAATGCCCGCAAGGGCCAGGAGTCCAGAACTCCATTTGGATCTCCCATGTATATGGCAGGGACACAAGTACTTGAGCCATTGCCTGCTGCCTCTCAGGGTGTCCATTAGCAGGAAGATGATCAGAAGTGGAGGCGGGACTGAAGCCCAGGCACTGTGGCATAGGAAGCCGCTGTCCCTTGTGGTGACTTGACTTCTATACCACAGTACCTGCCCTTGACAAAATTTCTATAAGGTGATTGTTAGTAACTATTTAAATGAGTAAGTCAGAAAAAAAATAATAATGCTTTTATTCAGAATCATGTTGAATTCGGTTTTCAAGCTGCTCAAATTATGATTTATTACTTTGAATAAATAGTGTTTATAATTCCACACATGGATACTACCCTTTCCCTATCTGAAAAAAGGAAAAATGTTCTCTATTCTGGTCAACTAAAGAGACAAAAAAGAAATTTGAACGTGGTTAGAAATTTTTCTGGAAGTTAGTTACATCCATTTATGCTTTATAAACAATTGCAGGCTGGCGCCGCGACTCAATAGGCTAATCCTCCACCTAGCGGTGCTGGCACGCTGGGTTCTGGTCCCGGTCGGGGCACCGGATTCTGTCCCGGTTGCCCCTCTTCCAGGCCAGCTCTCTGCTGTGGCCTGGGAAAGCAGTGGAGGATGGCCTGGGTGCTTGGGCCCTGCACCCCATGGGAGACCAGGGGGAGCACCTGGCTCCTGCCTTTGGATCAGCGTGGTGTGCTGGCCGCAGCGCGTCAGCCATAGCGGCCATTGGAGGGTGAACCAACGGCAAAAAGGAAGACCTTTCTCTCTGTCTCTCTCTCTCACTGTCCACTCTGCCTGTCAAAAAACAAAAACGAAAACAAAAAAAACCTGCAGACTTAATTTTTTAAAAAAGATTTATTTGAAATGCAGAGTGATAGAAACAGGGGCAAAGAGAGAGATATCTTTCATCTGTTGGTTCACACCCCAAATGACAGCAACAACGAGAGCTGGATCAGGTGAAAGCCTGGATCCAGGATCTCCATTTGGGTCTTCCACGTGAGTGGAAGAGACCCAAGTACTTGGGCCATCAATTATTGCCTTCCTGGGTACCTTAGCAGGGAGCTGGATCAGAAAGAGCAGCTGTTAACATGAGGCAGCACACTGATGTGGGATGCTGATGTCACAAATGGCAGTTTACCCCACTGAGCCGTAATTCCCAGCCCAAAGTTTTGATTATATTTGAGATTTTCCATTAGTTTAAATACATACCATAGTTCATGTGTCCAAGTATGGATTAGACTGGTGTCATTTGAGAATTTTCCTTGTGACATTGCTTCTATTTAAAACAACAACAACAAAAAAAGCTCTGCAGTATTTGTGTGGGAATTATCTTTTAAATTTATATAGATTGGGCACTTTTAATCTGATATTTTTGAAACCCAAAACTTTCTGAATGTGGTATCACCACTTGAAAAGTTTCAGATTTCTACACATTTTACATTTTCAGATTAATGATGCCCAACTGGTAAATTCCATATGAGCATGCCAAAATGTGAAAAGCTAATAAATCTAAAACATTTCAGGTCCTAAGCTTTTTGGGTAAGGGCTATTCAACTTAAAACACACTCTTTTGAAAAGCTTCAGTGATAACAATTTTTTGTCTATTTGGGATGTATTTAATGTTGATGTGTAGCTGAAAGTAATTTACAACCATATTGATTAAAAGGTAGGTTTAAGTGGCAGGTGTTTAGCCTAGCAATTAAGACACCGGTTGAGATGCCTGTAACCCATACTGAAGTACCTGGTTTGTATATCTAGCCCCAGCTCCTAATTTTGTCTTCCTGCTGATGCAGAACCTGGAAGGCAGCAGTGATGGCTCAAGTAATTAGATTAGTTAGTGTAGGCATTGTAATTAATGTTGTAATTAATATAAATAATTAATTACATTAAGTAATCACTAATTACTTAATGTAGGCTTTGGAGAATAAGTCAGTAGATGGGAGTTTTCTCTCAGTCTGTTGATCTGTCAGCCTCTCAAATAAATAAAACTTTTTTAAAAAGTTAGATTAAGAAATACTGGTTTTTGTTCAAAAATGAAATTTAATAAGATTGGTGTTTGCTGACTCACAGTTTGAGAAGTAAGTTACAGGGATCTATGTACACAATACGGTATAATAGTTCATTTAAGAGGAGCCTTCAGCGGCACAGCAGCTCACTAGGCTAATCCTCCACCTGTGGTGCCGGCACACCGGGTTCTAGTCCCGGTTGGGGCACCGGATTCTGTCCCAGTTGCTCCTCTTCCCATCCAGCTCGCTGCTGTGGCCAGGGAGTGCAGTGGAGGATGGCCAAAGTGCTTGGGCCCTGCACCCGCATGGGAGACCAGGAGAAACACCTGGCTCCTGGCTTCGGATCAGCGCGTTGTGCTGGCCACAGCGCGCCATCCGCAGCGGCCATTGCGGGGTGAACCAATGGAAAAAGGAAGACCTTTCTCTCTCTCACTGTCCACTCTGCCTGTCCAAAAAAAAGGGGGGGGGGGCTTCAGGAAGTTTGTGGAGGATGTGTATTATGAAGAAAACATTCTTGAATTTCAAATTTATTTTCTGTTTTTTCAAGGTTTGTTTGTTTATTTATTTATTTGAAAGGCAGTGTTGGTTGACTCCCCAAATGCCCATAACAGCCAGGATTGGGCCAGGCTGGAGCCAGAGGCCTAGAACTCCATCCGTATCTCCCATGTGGGTGGCAGGATTCCAAGTATATGGGCCATCTTCCACTGCTTTCCCAGGCACATTCACGGGAAGGTGGATTGAAGGCAGTGTAGCTGGACTTACACTGGCACTCAGATACTTGGGATATCTCAAGTGGCAGTGTAACCTGTTGTTCTGCAACACCTGTTCCTCAAAATTTTTTTTCACCAAAGAACTTTTAATTCCACTTTTCCACAGACTTTTTAAAGTTCTCTTGTATCATATGCTTAAAAATTGCTGAGTGGATACAAAGTGTTTTCACGACCACAAAAATGGTGGATAACTCATGTTGATTAGCTAGATTTAGTCATTCTATAATATATATTTACTTCAAAACACCATGTTGTACATGGCAAATGCATGCAATTTTATGTCAGTGTTTTAAAAAATGGTCATTAAGGTGGGACCTTTGCTTGTTGTGCCCACCACCATATACCCAGAATAATAGATGCTTAGTATTTGTAGAATGAAGGAATTAATGACCATAACTTTAAAAAAGCTCTTATTATTATCTCTGTAACTTTTGTGATATAACTGTTAACTGACTTCCATATATTAAGCAAGTTTAATGTAGAAAAAAACAAGTTGCATGACTTATACTGTTTGAATTATAGAATTTGCTGTTAAAAATGAGTATTTAGGTATATATTAAACCTCTAAAATTTATATACCAGTATATTTATCATCATTTTGTAAGATGAAGTCAAATTGAAAAAATTAATTATTATAGTTTCCTACCCTGTTTCCTGTTTGGCCATGTTTGTTTAACTTCATCTTATTTCCTTATCTAATTCTTATTTTAGAAATCAGCAATTTTGAAATTTCACTAACATTTCTCTATTCATAATAATAAAGATATTTCTTTCAAAAATTTATCAAATATTTTCAAAATGACCATAGAAAACTCTCATAAGTTTTAAAGTATGTGCCCTCTTGGTAATTTTGTTTTAAAATTCTTATCCATACATGTTGTTCTTTTTTTTTTTCTAAGTTTATCATATCCCTTTGGCACCTGGGCTCTGATGTTTGCTTTAATTTTATGTGGAGACAAACTTTTTTTACCTACTTGTCATTTTTTTATATCTTGATATTAATGTAATCCAGTTTTTTTTAAAAAAAGATTTATTTATTTATTTGAATGTCAGAGTTACACACAGAGAGGAGAAGCAGAGAGAGAGAGAAAGGTCTTCCATCCGATGTTTCACTCCCCAGGTGGCTGCAACGGCCGGAGCTGCACTGATCCAAAGCCAGGAGCCAGGAGCTTCTTCCAGGTCTCCCATGCAGGTGCAGGGGCCCATGGTCTTGGGCCATCTTCTGCTTTCCCAGGCCACAGCAGAGAGCTGGATCAGAAGTGGAGCAGCTGGGTCTTGAACTGGCGCCCATATGGAATGCCGGCGCTTCAGGCCAGGGCGTTAACCCACTGCGCCACAGCGCCGGCCCCAGTTATTTTTTTCAAGGTTGCATTTCTTCATGAGAGTACTTCAAAAAGTTCACAGAAAATGCCTGCAACAGCCAGGGTGGACCAAGCTGAAGCCAGGAGCCGGGAGATCATTCCGGGTCTCCCATATGGATAGAAGGGACCCAAGGTCTTGGGCCGTCACCTGCTGTCCTCCCAGGATTTATATTAGCAGGAAGGTGGAATGGCAGTGAGAACCTGTACTTGAATCCAGGTACTCCCATGTGGGATGTGGTTGCCCCAAAAAGTGGCTTAAGTGCTCCACCAGTCACCCACCCTTAAATTTATCTTTTGACTCCATTTTTTCCCATGAACTTACTGAAGTACCCTGGTATTTGACTTTCTCCATACTCAAGAAATTTTCCATTTTTTGCCTATTACTGCTTAACTCTTAGCTGTGAACCTCTATTCACTTACTATTTTCCCATTTTGTTGCTTACTTTCCATTCCCCATTTCAGATGCTGCCAGTCTATCTTCTCAACTTTTCCTTCACTTTTTCTTCTACTTACTTTTCTCCTCCTTTTCGTTTTTATATAATTACCTTTTTTCTCTTCCTGTTTCTTTCCTCAGTCGCTCATTAATCTTATTTTTTCCTCATAGTGTCTATTTTGTTTCCTGAACTGTCCCTTCATCTACTTTCCTTCCAGCTTCCTACCTCTTGTTTTTACATAAATCATAGCAGTCAGTTTTGTCTGATTGTAAAATTGCTGATTTGAATAAACTTTAAATATAGGGGCATTAAATTCAAGGAAAAGATTTGCTCCATAACACAAAGCTGGTTAATTTTCACACATTCATTGTTTTCCTACATAGTCCATATGATCAAACAGATTTAATTTTAAATCAATCTCTATAAGAAGGATTTCAATTTAATTTGAGTAGGTAGAAATAGAAAAGATTTTCTTTCTGTGAGTTTCTACTGTTTTTATAGACCAGTAGAAATAGAACAACAGCACTTAGGTTCAAATAAATTCATGGGCCAGCGCCGTGGCTCACTAGGCTAATCCTCCGCCTGTGGCACCGGCACCCCTGGTTCTAGTTCCGGTCGGGGTGCTGGATTCTGTCCCAGTTGCTCCTCTTCTAGTCCAGCTCTCTGCTGTGGCCCGGGATGCAGTGGAGGATGGCCCAGGCCCTTGGGCCCTGCACCCACATGGGAGACCGGGAGGAGGCACCTGGCTCCTGGTTTCGGATCGGCGTGCTGCTCGGCCATAGCAGCCACTTGGGAGATGAACCAACAGAAACAGGAGGACCTTTCTCTCTGTCTTTCTCTCTCTCTGACTGTCTAACTCTGCCTGTCAAATAAATAAATAAATAAATAAATAAATAAATAAATAAATAAATTCATTAGCTGTTCAGGGTGATTATTTTATTTTACTTTTCTTTTTGTTAACCATTTCTCTTAGACTTTCGAAGTTGGCAAAATCTCTGAATATATTTGAGTTAATCTTAATTAACTTTTAGTTTTCCTTAATATAGGGACTTAATCAGGTTTTTTTTAAAAAATGTTTCCACTCCTACATAAAAAATAATTTTTGAGGGATAATTTTATTAATACTATTAGAAAAATCAGATTCTTGGTATAATGATATTCAAATAAGTAACTTTCTGGATTATTTGTACTACTGAAATTTTGCTAGCTGAAATGAGATTGCTTCTTCTCATTTTTGTAAAAGATATCAACTACTACAATAAGATAAATCTAATTGGACACTAAGAATACTGAGAGGAGTGAAAAATGCCTACTTTTGTACTTTATTATTGTCATTGTTCTATGCTGCTCCCATCTTCTCCTTAACCTTCTAGAAAATTCTGTCTTAAAGATCCAGCTAAAATATCACCTTCTTTTGGATATTTTTTCATGTCTCATATGCTTTAAAATAATTATTTCTTCATTTATATTTCTGTAGTATATAGCATACATGCTTCTTTTATAATATTTCATAAATTTTCTGTTTTTCCCAGTAACTGAGCTTCTTGAACGCATGCATGGATTGTATCTTGCAGGGCTTAGTTAGTATCTGGCTCAGTGTAAGTGTCCAGTAAATACCTGTCTATGAAATACATTAAAACTTAGATTTAAAAAATGCTGTATAGACAAAAATGCAGCAAAGTAATCTAGAACTGCTAAGTGTGGACGACAACAAGGTATGCAATTGCCTATTATAGTGTAGTTCCAGTATGAAGTGTTTTTCATAATTTCTGATTGTTCCCTGTTAACTATTATTGAAGAAAATATTTTTTATGATTTTTCTATAATAGCATTCTATTAACATAATCTGATTAGCACACAGGAGTGAATATAACAGTTAGGAACTAGCTGCAGATATATGCTCAGAAAAATACACTATTTGGAAAATGTCACCAGTTTTTAAAATTGGTTTTTAAAATGGTTTACACTTAACTATCTGTTAAACTACTATAGATAAGCTGGTTTGGGAGGTGAAGATTAGGGAATGATAAGGGAACCTTAATCATTAGAGTTTCAATCTTCATTGTCTGTTAGTGCTTAAGTTGTTTGGATATGGAAATGTTAGATTTCATTTAAACATGTTAGAATATACTCATACATTGTGTAGTTTAAAATGCATGTTTATTGTAAAATGATACTGATTTTTTAAGAATTTCAAGTGTAATACTTTTAAAAAGTATTTACATAATAAATAATTAATTACATATAGATAAGTCTAAAAATTGAAATCTGTATTCTTACCTACAGGGATAATGAATAGTAACCATTTAATGTATTTCCTTTTAATCTTTGAAACATAATATACTAATTCTCACAACAGTTCTATGAAGTAGATGGTCTGTTCATTCCATTTTGAACCTAGGATCAAATCAGTTTGTAAGTTTATCCCAGAAAATTCAAGTTTTAAATTTAAATTTCATTGCCCTTTACCTGTTATAATTGCCTTTATATTATTTTAACTCACAAAAATGGGGAAAAAGTGAATTGCACTGTAGCTTACTTTATCATTGTTATCATTTTTAGGGACATTTTAAATCCAAAGGATGTGATCAGTGCCCAGTTTGAAAATACCACCACCAGTAAAGATTTTTGCAGTCAGTCATGTTTGTCAACATATGAACTGAAAAAAAAACCTATTGTTACTATAAATACAAATAGCATTTCAACCAAATGCAGCATGTGTCAAAAGAATGCTGTTGTAAGTTACCTTTTTACTTTATATGGCAGTGGGGTTTGGTTAGAGGGAGATAGTCTGATGTTTATGCTTAAGAAACAGCTTTTGATGTTCTCTGCTTGGTGGTATGTTGTTTTTAATTCTAGATTCGACATGAAGTTAATTATCAGAATGTGGTGCATAAACTTTGCAGTGATGCCTGCTTCTCAAAGTTTCGTTCTGCTAACAACCTCACCATGAACTGTTGTGAGAACTGCGGGGGTTACTGTTACAGTGGCTCTGGACAGTGCCACATGCTTCAGATAGAGGGACAGTCTAAGAAGTTTTGTAGCTCAACATGTGTCACAGCATACAAACAGGTACGTGACCCTCTTTAATTCCAATGTCTAGAAATTTTAATGAGTATGTTAAAAATATTGAGAATGCATAACTAATATTCTTTACATATAAATAGTATTTGACTAATGAATGGGCATTAACTTTGTTAAAGAGTTCTGTAAGTAACACAAGCATTTAAATACATGTGGTTAGGGTGTGCTTTTTTATTTTAAATGTGATTCAAATGTTGAACAACTTTTTTTTTTTTTTTTTTTAATAAGCTTATTTGAGAGGCAGTTCCAGAGAGGGAGAGAGAAGGGGAGAGAGAGAGAGAGATGGGGTGGGTGAGAGAGAGATTGATCTTCCATCTGCTAGTTCATTCACCAAATGGCTGCAATGGCCAGAGCCGGGCCAGGCTGAAGCCAGGAGCCAGGAACTCCATCCAGGTCCCCCATGTGGGTGACAGGGGCCTAAGTACTTGGGCAATCATTCAGTGCCTTCTCAGGCACATTAGCAGGCAGGTGGATTGAAAGTGGAGCAGTCAGAACTGCTGCTCATATGAGATGCCTGATTTGCAGGCAGTGGCTTAACGCACTGCATCACAACACTGGCTCCAAAAACAATATTTTTAAAATGGAAAAAAGCAAGCAAAGAATAAAGTACATCTCCCAGTAATGACCAGTCCTGTTCTTTTGGTGTGTGGTGGCCTGATCTTTTTTTTTTAAGGGGGTCTTATCTTTGATACATTTTTATTTGCATATATGCTTTTTATTTGATAGGGAAAGGTCCAGGTTACACATAGATTCTTGTAACTGGATCCACATAATTAAAATTGCAAACCAGAGAATCAGAATCTTACTATAAAAATCAGAATTTTTATAGTAAATGGTTACAAATTATTATGTTATTTTATGAATTGATGAGGTTTGCAAAAGAATTGGATGAACTCTGTATGACTGATATCTTTTATACAGTTTTGTGTGTGTTAGATTTGTATTTTGTTAGTAAAATTTGGGTAAATAGTAGTTTTAAAATTGAGTCTAAAGGAATTGTAAGAACTTTTCGACATTTTAAATTTTATTATTTTCTGTTTCAGTGTATGAGCTAATTACTCTTTTTCTTAAATTAATAAAGTTTTTAAAATTTTACCCATATTGATGAATTTAATAGTGTTGGGAAGTTTCTGATAAGTGATTCTTAAATCATTGCAGTGATTTTGAAATTTTAAATATTTGCAGTATTTTAGTTTATTTCTTAGTAATGTACAAGAACATACAAGGGGCTTAGTTTTACTATTTATTTCTTGTTTTTGCTGTCATGGAAAATTCAGTGTGTTCATGTTTTGTGTTTACTTTTCAGAAGATGTCATTTCCTGATATGTCAGGTGCTAAAAGTTATTTGGATCTAGTCCATTGAAATATGATTCATATTCCACAAGAGAAGGAAAAGTAAAATGAGACATCTTAATTTTAATTTTAAATTCATTAATTTAGCCAATATCTATTAAAATTAAATTAGCATATATTCATATGTGCTGTGGTAGGGAAGCATTGAAATTTAGAAGTAAGGCTGATCTAGATTTTATTCTCATGCTCTCTCTTCAGATACTAATATAGTTATACCTTGATTGGAGCAGTTAAAACTACCTCAATTCCAGTTTTTTTATCTGTTAATGATTATAGTACTATTTATGTCACCAGCATGTTTTTAGTATTATATGAAATAAGAAGGAGAGAATACCTACTACACTTGTAGAACTTGGTGTATTATAGATGTTCATTTCTACCACTTTTCTTTTTTCTTCTATGTAATTCATTCATCAAATATTAGATGTACTTCCTGTTTTGAGGGCTTTATGTCCAGATACGTGAGTGGAAGTGTTTTGGGGTCCACTGGGCCACAGAAGCGGCACAGTCAGTTCTACTTGATAGGGCAAGATAAGATTTGACAGTAGAAGCGTAACAGCGCTAACTCTTAAGCCAAGTCTTTTTTTTTTTCTTTTTTTTTTTTTTAAGATTTATTTATTTGAAAGGCAGAGTTATGGGGTGAGTGGGGAGGCGAGAGAGAGAGAATCTTCCATCTGCTGGTTGATTCTTCAAATAGCAGCAATGCCCAGTGCTGGGCCAGGCCAAAGCAGGAGCTTCATTTGAGTCTTCCACATGGGTGCAGGTGCCCAAATACTTGGACCATTTTCCACTGCTTTCCCAGGAGCATTAGCAAGGAACTTCATTGGAAATGGAACAACTGGGTATCAAACGGGCACCCATATGGGATGCCCGTGTCACAGGTGGCAGCTTTACCTATTACACCACAATACTGACCTGACCCAAGTCTTTTTTAAAAAAAAAGATTTATTTATTTTATTTGAAACAGAGTTACACAGCGAGAGAAGGAGAGGCAGAAAGAGAGAGAGAGAGAGAGAGAGAGAGAGAGAGAGAGAGATCTTCCATCCACTGGTTCACTCTCCAAATCGCTGCAAAGGCTGGAGCTGTGCAGATCCTAAGCCAGGAGCTTCCTCCAGGTCTCCCACGTGGCTGCAGAGGCCCAAGGACTTGGGACATCTTCTACTGCTTTCCCAGGACATAGCAGAGGGCTGGATTGGAAGAGGAGCAGCCAGGACTCAAACTGGTGCCCATATGGGATGCCCGCACTGCAGGCGGTGGCTTTACTCACTGCGCCACAGCACAGGCCCAACCCAAGTCTTATAAATGAAGTCTGGGTCTACAATTCTGATTGAGGAGGGATGGGAAATAGTGTTGGAAGTGTACAAGATATTCTAGCATTAGGCATTTACTTAGTTTTTTATTATCAGCTCTCAGAAGTTACCCTTTAAGAAGGAAGAGAAATTGTCACCCCCCCCACTCGTGGAGGAACGACACTGGACCCCGCGCTGTTCTTTTTCCCCGGCCCTTCCCGGGTTTGCTGCCGGCCCCCACTCGCGGAGGAACGATGCCGTCCCGGATTTGCTGCCGGCCCCCCAACTTCCGCTGAGGGGCAGCACCCCCGCCGCTTTCCCCGCTTCGGCGGAGGAGCGGCACACCGCCGGCCGGTTCTCTCAGGGGTTCCTCAGGGGTTCCTCAGATGTTCCTGGTGCATGTTGTCTCTCTCCTCCTTTATAGTCCTCTTCCACCAATCCATGCTCTGCTGCCCACACGCCGAGCATGCTGCTCTCCTCCAATCAGGAGCAGGATCAGCTCCTGCAGCTTATTAATCGAATTGGTGAGGCAGCTGTGTAGAAGTTGTTTACTCTCTCAGCGCCATATGATGGGAGATCAGATGCATAGAATTAGTCCTAGTAGTTCCAGTAATTTAGTCCAGTCTTGGTTGCTCCCCACAAGAAATCTTAAAATCTCTTCTTTGGTACTAGGCATATTCTATAAGTATCCTGAATTTGGGGTATGTTAATAGCATTTAGCATTATTTGCTGCTAGATCCCTCATTAAATGAGGGTTTATTTCTTAGACTTTGGTCATTTATATTTCGACAGTTGTGCTATCCAAGTTTTGCTCCCATTTTGTTTTCTGTGTACTTTCTGATTAGTAGTGATGGAGTATTTGACAATGAGTTTTCTAATGAGTTAAAAATTCACATTTTATTGCAATAAAAAACATCTTTGGGGGTAGTTTCTGCAATTTTTAAGATAGTATAAGATTAAATTGTTTAAAAGAAAGTTTTAAAAACTATAGTTATAGCCAGTTAGGTTCCTGAAATTAATTACTAGGTTAATAACCAGCATTATTTTTTCATGAAAAAAGAATAGAATGAAAAATATCAACATGTATCACAGGTTGTGATGATATGTATTTCTCTGTGAAACTCTTCAGTTTTATATGTGTGCATATATTACACAAATGCAAACCAGAATTACATGTTAACTGAGTTAGTTTGTAAGATCTTTGGTTCTTACTGAGGATTGTAATCATGAAAATTTGAACACCATTGATTTCAGCAACCTTCAGTGTGAACATTTGAAAGAATTTTGATTTTACTAGGCATTTGGTAAAAATGAGTGTTGTTTTATTCTCTTAATAGAAATCAGCCAAAATTACACCTTGTGCGCTTTGCAAATCATTGAGATCCTCAGCAGAAATGATTGAAAATACCAATAGCTTGGGGAAGACAGAGCTTTTCTGCTCTGTTAATTGCTTATCTGCTTACAGAGTTAAAATGGTTACTTCTGCAGGTAATACTGCTTCATAAACTATAAAATGTGGTAGTTGGAAGAAATTAGGGTGGTTACTTTTTTTTACAGTATACATTTCTGTGCAAATTTAGATAATTAAGGCAACTGTAAAGTATTTCAGATTTTTATTGTGAAATATCACCTATTTCCTTGATTGCTTGTTTGCTTACCAAAAGAATTTGATATGACTTCTTTAATGCATTTTATTTATCCATACCTAATTTATTTCTAGATTCATTTATTGTGTAGTTTCAGGGTAGACTGTGACTACTTAAAAAGAAAAAAAATTTAATGTTAAGTTCTTTTTTGTCTACATGCAACATTGATATAGTTTCAGTTCCTGCAACTAATTAACCTGGCCCTTGAATTTTTTTATATTGTATAAAATTTAATTTCTCATAGATTTGTATATATTACTCATTAGTTTTTATTTTGATTTGCTAAGGTGTACAAGTTCAGTGTAACAGTTGTAAAACCTCAGCAATCCCTCAGTATCACCTAGCCATGTCAGATGGAAGTATACGCAACTTCTGCAGCTACAGTTGTGTAGTAGCTTTCCAGGTATGGCTTCAGGAGTTTTCTTCGTCTTCAGTCAGTGAGTCACCCACTGTAGTATTGTAAACTTAGATGTGTGCTGATGCCTGGATTGTATAAATTTCTGTCTCAGTCGTGTTAAACTTGGACTCTTACTTCATCCTATATTTGGAGGCATGCCATTTACCTGCCTTTTATAAAATTAAATGGTACTTTTATCATCCAGATTATCAATTGGGAGAACATTGTTTTTGAATATTATTAGTGAAATTATTTTATTTTTTGACATAAAGGAGATCCTCCCTCTCCAACCCTTCACCTCTCATTCAGTTGTAAGCTGCTCAAAGGCAAAGAGTTTTGCCTGTTCACAGTTGCATCTTTCCCAGCTGGAACTCTGCTTGGCACGTGTAGGCATGCAATACTTGTTTGAACCAGTGATTTAAATCAGTCTTCTTCTTCATCGTCATCTTCTTCTTCTTCTTTTTTTTTTTTTTCCAGAATTTGTTCAACAAACCAACTGGAATGAATTCTTCAGTAGTGCCCTTGTCTCAGGGACAAGTCATTGTAAGCATCCCCACAGGTTCAACAGTGTCTGCAGGAGGAGCTAACACCTCTGCTGTTTCTCCCACCTCCATCAGTAGCTCTGCTGCAGCCGGCCTCCAGCGTCTTGCTGCCCAATCCCAGCATGTTGGGTTTGCTCGAAGTGTTGTAAAACTCAAGTGTCAACACTGTAATCGTCTTTTTGCCACAAAACCAGAACTCCTTGACTATAAGGTTAAGTATAGCTTTTTTTTTTTTTTTTTAAGATTTTATTTATTTAAGAGAGAGAGTTAAAGTCAAAGAGAGGGAGAGACAGAGAGAAAGGTCTTCCATCCACTGTCTACTCCCCAAATGGCTACCACAGTGGCTGCAACTAGGCGGATCCAGAGCCAGCAGCTTCTTCTGGGCCTCCCACGTGGGGTCTGGGGCTCAAGTACTTGGACCATCTTTCATTACTTTCCCAGGCCATAGCCAAAAGCAGGAACGGATTAGGAGCAGCTGGGACATGAACTGGTGCCCACATGGGTTGCCAGCACTGCAGGCGGAGGCTTAGCCCTCTACAACATAACACTGGCCCCCAAAATAGATTCTTGATAAGAACTGAATAAAAGGTTGTCATTTGGCCTAGTATTAAGCCACCAGTTAGGATGTGTATATCCTACCCACATCAGAGGGCCTGAGTTTAATTCTTGGATCCAGGTCTTTGATTGAATCTTTTTGTTGATATTGACCCTCCAAGGCACTTGTTATTATTCAAATACTTGTGTTCTTGCAACTTGTATAGGAAACCTAGATTGAAATCCTGTTTCCTGACTTCAGTTCCAGCCATTAAAGGCACTGGGAGTGAACCAGCAGATGGGAGCCTTCTCTATTTGTCTCTCTCTCTGACTCTAAAATAAATAATATTTTTGGAAAAGTTTGAGTATAAGTGGGTTCATCTGTACTCTTTTTTAGATTTTTATCTCTCAAAATTGCTGTTTTGAAAGAAAGATGGATAAGAATTTCCACTAGTTTAGTGGGAATATGGATAAGATAAGGTAAACCAAATACTTAGTTACTACTTATTGATTATTTCCCTGCAGGGTAAAATGTTTCAGTTCTGTGGCAAGAATTGTTCTGATGAATATAAGAAAATAAATAATGTAATGGCAATGTGTGAATATTGTAAAATTGAGAAAATTATAAAGGAGACTGTACGATTCTCAGGTGCTGACAAGTCATTCTGTAGTGAAGGTAAAGACAGATTTTCTTGCCTACCCAACATATTGGTTGTCTTAAAAGTGGTTGATATTTAAGATACTTCTGTATATTATCTTATTTTATCTTATATATATAACACCAAACTGTTTTATTTGCACTTAGTTCACTTTTTAAAATCTGGTCTTCATGTTATATAGATGTTGAAATGAACTGTGTTCAAAGTAGAAATGCAGAAGAATGTTGAAGAACATTTAACATTAGACTGATGGAAAACTCAAACTACTTTTCATTTTCATACTTCTTTCTAGATAAAGCTCCCAAAATTCTACTATCACCCTAAATTGATACTTTTATTGTTTTAATGACATTATATTTCTGAATATAAGTGATCTGAACT
This sequence comes from Oryctolagus cuniculus, assembly GCF_964237555.1. NCBI lineage: Eukaryota > Metazoa > Chordata > Mammalia > Lagomorpha > Leporidae > Oryctolagus > Oryctolagus cuniculus. The sequence goes on along the minus strand of NC_091438.1, from coordinate 137,253,754 downwards.
TGCAAGTTAATATGAGGTAGATTTTTTCCTTTATTGAGATGAATCTTTTAAATGTTTCGAATGTTTTATTTTACTTTGAAACTGCACAGGATTATTCTTTTAGACCAGTGGCTTTCAAACTTCTGATTATAGCACAAAATAATATCATTATGACTTTGTATATTTTCATATGCCAAAATAAACGTTGCAAAAATAAAACTTACTAAATGTCAATGCAGTGTAATGTTTTCTATCCTTTCTTACTTCATTAAAACAATGCAAACTTTTAATTCTCTAATTTGATCTCTTGATCTGCCAGTTGATCAGTATCCAAATGTGAGAATTATATGTTCTAGGTCAATTAAATTAAAGTAGATAAACAATATATTTCCCTAATGCTAATTTTATCTTTCCTTATTTTTAGGTTGCAAATTGCTGTATAAACACGACTTGGCAAAACGCTGGGGAAATCACTGTAAAATGTGCAGTTACTGTTTACAGACCTCTCCCAAACTAGTACAAAATACTCTGGGAGGAAAGGTTGAGGAGTTCTGCTGTGAGGAGTGCATGTCCAAACACACGGTTTTGTTCTATCAGGTAAATACAGTTCGCCTTCTTGGGTTTTTCAAGCCACGTTGTAAAGAATCCCCTTTTAAATTCCATGTAGAATGAAGGACAATCTTTTTGATTGTGTATAAACTGCTTTTTAAAGATTTTTTAATTAGTTTTTAACAGATTGAATATAGCTTATAGATACAGTTCTTTTTTTTAATTTTTTTATATTTTATTTAATGAACATAAATTTCCAAAGTACAGCTTATGGATTACAATAGCTCCCCCCCCCCCCATAACTTCCCTCCCACCCACAGCACTCCCCTCTCCCACTCCCTCTCCTCTTCCATTCACATCAAGATTAATTTTCAATTATCTTTATATACAGAAGATCAATTTAGCATATATTAAGTAAAACTTTCACCCACTAAGAAACACAAAGTGTAAAATACTATTTGAGTACTAGTTATAGCATTAATTAAACACCTAAGAGTAATTGTGTATTAATTACAGAGTTCAACCAATAGTTTTAAGTAGAACATAAAAAATACTAAAAGGGTAAAGTGTTAAGTTCTTTTTTTTTCTTTTTCTTTTTTTTTTGTTTGTTATATAGTTATTATTTTATTTAATAAAAGGCTTCCATAGCCTTGGCAATTCATGACAAGAGCCTAGGGTGATTACTGATGCCATAAACAAGAGTGTCAATTTGTTAAGTCAACAACAGGAGTCACTGTGCACTTTACTCCTCATGTAGGATCTCTGTCTTTAATGTGCTGTACATTGTGATTTAATGCTATAACTAGTACTCAAACAGTATTTTTCACTTTGTGTTTCTATGTGGGTGCAAACTGTTGAAATCTTTACTTACTATATGCTAAACTGATCTTCTGTATATAAAGAGAATTGAAAATGAATCTTGATGTGAATGGAAGGGGGGAGGGAGAGGGGAAGGGGGGAGGGAGAGGGAAAGGGGAGGGTTGCGGGTGGGAGGGAAGTTATGGTGGGGGAAAGCCATTGTAATCCATAAGCTGTACTTTGTAAATTTATATTCATTAAATAAAAGTTAAAAAAAGGGTAAAGTATTAAGTTCTTTTTTTTCTTTTTCTTTTTTTTTTTTGTTTGTTATGTAGTTATTTTTTTATTTAATAAATGTGAATTTACAAAGTGCAACTTTTGTATTGTTGTGGCTTCCCCCCCAACCTCCCTCCCTCCCGTGGCCCTCCCCTCTCCCACTCCCTCTCCCATCCCGCCCTTCATCGAGTTTCATTTTCAATTACCTTCACATACTGAAGATCAACTTAGTATATACTAAGCAAGGATTTCAACAGGCTGCACTCACACAACCGCACAAGGTATAGGGTATTGTTCAACTAGTAGTGTTGTTTTTAAGTTTCATAGTAGAACACATTAAGGACAGAGATCCTACGTGGGGAGCATGTACCCAGTGACTCCCGTTGTTGATTTATTTATGACGTCAGCAATCACCCGAGACTCTTGCTATGAGCTGTCTAGGCTATGGAAGCCCTTGAGTTCACTGACTCTGAACTTGTTTAGTCAAGGCCTTATCACAGTGGAGGTTCCTTCCTCCCTTCAGAGAAATGCGCCTCTCTCCTTGATGGCCTGTTCCTTCTGCTGGGGTCTTGTTCACCAGGATCTTTCATTTAGATTGTTTTTTGCCACCGTGTCATGGCTTTCCATGCCTGTGAGACTCTCATGGACCTTTTAGCCAGATCCAAATGTCCCAAGGGTTGATTCTGAGGCAGGAGTGCTGCCATTCTATGTGTCTGCTGTGTGTCCTGTTTCCCCCGCAGGATCATTCTCTCCCTTTTAATTCCATCCTTCATTATTTGCTTACACTGGTCTTATTTGTGAAATCTCATCGACACATACCCTATCTTTTTGATCGGTTGTGTATTTATACTTATCACTTTACCAAGTGCGTTGGTATTGGTACCTGCCTCCTTGGTAAGATTGAGTTGAAATCCCCTGGCACATTTCTAGTTCCACCATTGGAGGTAAGTCCGAGTGAGCATTTGCCAACCTATATAATAGATACAGTTCTAAGAATTCTTCTCTCTCCCTTACATCCTCTTTCCCTTTTTCTTTTTAATTTTAGCTTTTGAGATAACATTATAAATTTATACTACAGTGAAAAGTCTTTAATACTTCACCAAACTAGAAGTTTAACAAGTAAAATAGCAAAAAAATTCCTAATTTAGTGGGAATACAGACAATGGTTTTAAACAATAGAAAGAAAAAAATAACTGTTTGATCCATATAAATTTTAAAGTAATCAATCACAGATCATTAAAATTATGATAGTGTAGCATTCTTAGCCACTGGTTCTACAAAGGTATAAAACAAAATTTCACAAAACTTTACTTGCAGCAATACTGAATACACACATATATAAGGAAGAACATGTGGTATTTGTCTTTCTGTGTCCAGCTTATTTCATTCAACATGATGTCTTCTAGTTGTGTCCATTTTGTTGCAAATTTCATTCTTTTTTATAGCTGAATTATATTCCATGTGTATATATACCACTTTTTTAATCCATTTATCTGATGATGGACATCTTGGTTGATTCCAGTTTTTGGTTATTATGAACAGTGGTGCCATAAACATGGTGGTACAGGTATCTGTTTGATGTAACATGTCTTGCCTTTTGGATACATACCCAGTAACAGGATTGCTGGATAAAATGGCAAGTCCATTTCTAGTTTTTTAAGAAATCTCCACACCGTTTTCCACAGTGACTAATTTATATTTCCACCAGCAGTGTTCCCCTTTCTCTACTTCCTTGCCAGTATTTGTTACCTTGCATGTTTTGGAATTTTACCATTCTGACAGGGGTGAGATGATATCTCAATTGTGGTTTTGATTTACATTTCCCTGATGGCTAGTGATGTTGAGCATTTTCCCATGTATTTCTTAGCCATTTGTATTTCCTTTGAGACCTGTCTGTTGAAGTCTTTTGCTTGTTTCTCAAGAGGTGCAGCAGGAGCCTGTGCAGTGCACCTCTGGTTACTGCTGATTTCTCAATGAAATAAAGGCTAAGGTCACCAGCTGACCAGAGGAACAGAGAGAAGGGTATGGGTGTGCTTCCTCCCTGAGGCCAGGGGATTGGAACTCACTTGGTCTTTCCTGACATGCAGAAGCTGGGGTGGCAGGGCACAGCTGCTTTTGCCCTGTGCTATCTGTTCCTCTCACACCTGCCCAGGGCCCCAGGGAGCCCCCAAAGAGCCCTCAGCCAGGAGCCCGGACCACTCAGCACCTTTCCTGATAGAGCTTTCCAGAAACAGATGCCCAGAGTCCGAAGTGTGCAGCCCTGTGTGGCCAGGCCCCCGCTGGTGGGCAGATCCCAGCTGGGGCAGGTGGCGGGGGCTGGGAGGCTGGGGATCCTGCAGGAACTCCTGCAGGTGCCTTCCAGTGGCAGTGCCTGTGCCAGCCCCTGCTTGTTTGGATTTCCATTTGCCTAATATATTTTATCCTGAATGGCAATTAATTTAATAATTTAAAACTTATAAGTATTACATGTTTATATCTCTAGTAATTAACCTAAGAAGAGTTTAATGTCATGGAAGTTTGATTCCTTTTATTTCTGATTTCCTATAGAGGACATATTATTGAATTAAAATATTTCAAATTTTAACTTTATTTAGTAGGATAAACTTATCAATTCTGAAGTCTTTGAGGGAGATAGAAATTGTTTGAAGTTAAACTTCACCTTTGTTTTCTAATTGCTGTTTATTGGGTTATCTATCATGTAACATGTTTTTAACAAATTATTGACTATAAAATCATTGATAAAAGATACTTACATTTTAGGACAGTCAACTTTCAATTTTATGATCTAAATTCAAGGTTAATTTCTGTTATGGGTGTTCTGTTTTTATTCTGTCTGGCTATAGAGAGTTTATTTCTTACTTCCTTGCTATCTTTTCAGATGGCCAAGTGTGATGGTTGTAAGCGACAGGGTAAACTCAGTGAGTCCTTGAAATGGCGAGGGGAAATGAAACATTTTTGTAATCTGTTGTGTATCTTGATGTTCTGTCACCAGCAGAGTGTATGTGACCCACCTTCACAAAACAATGCAGGTAAAATTAATCTTAAGTAATGAATGGTGTCTTAGATCAATGCTAAGAACTATTGCTCTTCTACAGATTAGGTGTTGTAAACGGTTGTTAATTTCATAGAATGCAAATTTCATTTTATTCAAATGCTCAACATTCAGATCCTTTATAGTTGAGCATCTTACAGCTTAGTAAAAATTGTGGGTTTTTTTAATGCTTTTTCTGAGCATGTGAAATCAGATAAACATTGTAGGTACTTAACTTTTTATGGGAAAGGATTATAACTGCTGTTTTATAATAGGATATAGTCACCGTCGCTTCCTTAAAAAAGATTTAAACTAAGAATCAAGAATGTAAACTCTAAATCACATGGCCTTTAAAATAAAATATTCGTGTGTGTGTATGTTTGTGTGTGTATACCACTTTAGAGTTCAAAACAGAAAAAAATTACAATTTTTAAAGCTATAGTAGTTTAAGTATGGTCTCTTTACAAACAGAAGCAAAAACTATATCCTACCCCAGATATTTTACAGTATCTTTTCATAGGAAGGCCAGATATAAGAAACAGGTTAGGCTTAAATTTCCATTTAATATACCCTGTGATCTTCATTGTGCCTTTTGGGATTGTTGTTTTGGTTTTTAAATGAGACTGTTTGTTGCATTTTTATACAAAGATAAAGTACATGGAAGACTTTAAAGTTTTACTAATTTAAAAATAGAAAAACAAAACCCAGTTAATCCTGAGCTAACTGCTTCAACAGAAATTACCTAAACCTGAAAGCATCGCTTAACCTTCTTGTGATTTTAGTTTCTGTGAACTGTATTATTTTTTATTTTAATCAGCAAGTATTTCCATGGTTCAAGCTGCTTCAACAGGGCCCCCATCTCTGAGAAAAGACTCTACTCCAGTTATAGCTAATGTGGTATCATTGGCAAGTGCTCCTGCTGCTCAGCCCACAGTGAATTCTAACAGTGTCTTACAAGGTATGATGATTGGAAAGCATTTATCCAGCCTTTTTGAGTTGAATAACATCTTGGTTTTCTACTTTTTCCCTGCTGGTGATTGTTTTCTTCATGTGTGATACAGTATTTTTTTTTTAGAAATTTTTTTTTAGAATTTTTTTTTTGACACGCAGAGTCAGTGGGAGAGACAGAAAGGTCATCCCTACCATTGGTTCACCTCCCAAATGGCTGCTACGCCCGGCGCGCTGCGCTGATCCGAAGCCAGGAGCCAGGTGCTTCCTCCTGGTCTCCCATGCGGATGCAGGGCCCAAGCACTTGGGCCATCCTACACTGTACTCCCGGGCCACAGCAGAGAGCTGGACTGGAAGAGGAGCAACTGGGACAGAACCGGCACCCCAACCGGGACTAGAACCTGAGGTGCTGGCCCTGCAGGTGGAGGATTAGCCAAGTGAGCTGCGGTGCTGGCCCATGTGTGATACAGTCTTACTAGAAATGGTGGCTCCCTTTGGGCTGCTAGAGTAGAGTGTTGAGTAGTATTTTCACAAGTTCCATATCATTTTTTCATATCTTATACATAAGAACTGCTAGTTTCTTCCACTGAATTAGCACATTTTCTAAGTAATGAGACTTTGTGTTTCTAAAATGTAAGATTTAAATAATAAAAGATTATAAATGTATGTTTTCATTTTCATTAAGGTGCAGTACCAACAGTAACAGCGAAAATCATCGGGGATGTAAGTTCTATCATTTTTAATGGTGTATTGTCAGTATTTTCCATTTTTGTGCAGTATTAATATCTCAGCTGATTTTGTTTATTCTATTATAAAACAAATTTCATGAGCTCATTTAGATTTAATGTTTGTTCAGGAATGGGATTTTCTGATTAATTAAGTCTGTTATATACTTTAATTTCTTTGAATGCTTGCTTTATGTAGTTACTGAAGGTAGTTTAAAAATTATATTGTATTGAAGTAAATTGTACAAAATTCAGGCATTTTGTCTTTTAGCGATTTTGGATTTTTTTAATATACTCAGATTATAAATAAAATATTATTAACAAATTGGCTTATTCTTCTCCCAGTATAGATTATGTTAAATAAAGTCTTTCCTTTTATCTTATGCATTAATAATTTTGTGCATTGTCTCTTAGAAGAAGAAAATAAAAATGAGTAAAACATATGACTAAACATATGAGTAAAACAGTGACAGTTCTAAAGTGTTTTCTGCTTTCTAGGATAACTTTCACATCGTCTTTATTCAAATTACTGAAATGATTATATGTGAGTCTGTTATTCTTCGTTATGTTGAAACTAAGTCCTCTAAGACTTAATTCAGTCAAGAAGTAATGGTTCTCATTTTAAACTCAACCGACATTGTTATTAATCAACAAATGTGTTAAGTAGAAATAGCATTTTTCTTGATAAAAAGAAATGGTAATTAAATACCTTGGGAGTCAATATGTAGTTGTTAAAATACTCCTTGACTACTATTACCATTTCAAGAATATTGTATTTCTCACACATTTCATTGATTATGTATATGTTACATCTTTCTTATAATTTCAGTGTGCTATTTATTTTTACAATTATTATATTTCTTCTAATTAATGGGACATTGAAAACATCTTTGATTTCTGATTTTTTTTTTTTAACTAGGCAAGTACACAGACAGATGCCCTGAAACTGCCACCCTCCCAGCCACCAAGGCTTTTGAAGAACAAAGCTTTATTGTGCAAACCCATCACACAGACTAAAGCCACCTCTTGCAAGCCACATACCCAAAACAAAGAATGCCAGACAGGTATTCTTGGCTTTATTTTATTTTATTTTTTAGGTGAAAATAATGTGGAATCTGATTATATTGAGTATCCATCATTTCCTAGGCGATGTGCTTAGTTACTTATGTATATTGCCCATCCTTGTAAATTAAACATTTTCCCCATCTGAGGCCTTACAAGTTAGATCAAAAAGAGAGAAGTTAGTTGATAATACCATACTGTGAAGTTTTCTTCATTCCCCATTAATGACTTTAATATTATGAAGTAAGCATAAGCTTTGGAATTAACACAGCAAGACTCTTAATTTGGAGGTGCTGTTGTTTTTCATAATACTCTTAGATTTGAACTATTCCACATTGTTTTTCACGTAAATCAGATCCTTTTCAGAGAGCTTCAGATCTCATCAGAGATCTCTGAGCCACTTGAGTGGATGGCTGGTGGCCTCTAGTCTTCTTGGTTTGCCTCTTCCATCATGGAACTTCTGCACTGCAAGTGAGCTGGGGTGAGGGTGATCAGGATTCCAATATTCTTATCTGTTTCTCCTTGGGTAGAACCCTTTCCTGTGGGTGAGAGCTGGGTGTACAGAGTCCCCCCCTCCACACACACACACCTCTTGTCCATAGTCACAGGAATTTCACCTCTTCCCCTTTGAGTTGGAGGGGATGAGAAATGCTAGCATCTTACCCTTCCTGGTGAGATATGATAACCTGTGGTTGAGGGCTGAGGACAGAAGAGCCCATTCTTCTTGGCCTTTGAGGTTGAACTCAGCTGAGTTTGGGGGAAGAAGCAGTTGGTGGCTGAAATATCTCGGACTATTACTGTAGAATTTTAATAGATTTTCTCGAATGAATGTCTCTTCATTTGCTTTATGCCCTTAGGACAGTTTCTTTAGAAATGAAATGTTCAGATGTTTTGGTAGTTTTGGCCCATTTGCTTGTTTCTCCATGGAAAGGGTTAGTATATATAGGTCAGGCTACCATCTAGAATTTTTAGACTAGAAAGGAATTCTAGATTCTTAGGTCTGCAAGGTTATCCGATAGGGCGGTGCTTCTCAACATATGCTCATCATTCTCTGAGATCTTGTTAAATAGGTTTTTACTCAATTCTGCCTGTGATTTTACTTTTCTTACAAGCATCTAGGAAATGTCAGTGCTACTGGTTTATAGGCCAAACCACATAGCAAGGCTGTAGATGACTTAGTCCCTTCTGTTTACTGTATCAGTTGTGGTTTTTTTAGTATTATGTAGCTTTGTTATTTAATAAGCAATCTGAAAGTATATTTAGTCTTTTTGTAGCTATCATAACTACCCTGGATCAGACCCTCATCATCTCATCTGTATGTTTTCTAACTGCCTTCTAATTTTAGTTTTTATATCTTTTATTGCATATTAAAATATGCATATAATACTGCCATATTAATCTTATACTATTCTCATCACTTTACCTTGTGGTTATGGATCTGTTGTAGGATCTGTTATATGGATCTGTTTTTTTCTTTGTTTTTACTATTTTTGTTATTTCTCTTTTGTAGAAAGTTCTAGTTTCATAAATTATACTTATTTAAGTTTTTTTAGGAAGGTTTTTATTTAATGAATACAAATTTCGTATATACAACTTTTAGGAATATAGTTGTTCTTTCCCCAATTCCCACCCTCCCACCCCCGCTCCTATCCCACCTCCTACTCCTCCTCCCATTCCATTTTTCATTAAGATTTGTTTTTAACTCACTTTATATACAGGAGACCAACTCTGTACTAAGTAGAGATTTCAAATGTTTGCACCCACAAGGGCACATAAAGTATAATTACAGTTTGAAGACAAGTTTTACCATTCATTCTCATAGTACACCTCATTAAAGACAGAGGTCCTACTTGGGGAGTAAGTGCACAGTGACTCCTGTTGTTGACTTAACAGTTAACATTCTTATTTTTTACATCAGTGACCACTTATTGAGGTTTTAATTGAAAAAATTTGACACATAATTATGTATTTTTAGAATAAAGTATGATAATCTTTACATGTATATAATATAAAACAATAAGGGTAATTGATTTATCATGTATCATTTCTTTGTTAGGAATATCCACATTTTTCTCTACCAGCTTTTATTTTTTAAAAGATTTATTTTTATTTATTTGAAAGAGTTACAGAGAGAGGTAGAGACAGAGAGAAAAGAGTCTTCCATCTACTGGTTCACTCCCCAAATGGCCACAATGTCTGGAGCTGAGCCAATCTGAAGTCAGGAGCCAGGAGATTTCTTCTGGGCCCCACTTGGGCCATCCTCCACTGCCCTCCAAAGCCACAGCAGAGAGCTGGACTGGAAGAGGAGCAACTGGAACTAGAACCCGGGGTGCCGGCGCCACAGGCAGAGGATTAGCCTAGTGAGCCACAGTGCCAGCCAGTACCCTCACTTTCTCCACTTGTATAAGATCTAGTTTTTTCAGTTATTGTGTCCAGGCATATCCATATTTCTGCAGATTATAGGATTCCATTCTTTATCAATGAACAGTATTTCAATGTATATAAACAAGGGATCATCAAAGTTCATGAGAAATGCATATGAATATTAGGAAAAATTATGCATAGATTTCAAAGGTTTTTGGACCAAAATAAATGTAACTTCTAACTCCATTTTTCTGTGAACTTTCTGAAGTACCCTCATATATCCCATTGTTTTTCTTTATCTATTCATCTGTCATTGGACACTTAGGTTGATTCTATACCTTGGTCATTGTGAATAGAACTGCAGCAAACATGGGAGTGCAGGTATCTCTCTTTTACATATATATATATATATATATATTTTTAACTTTTGTTTAATGAATATAAATTTACAAAGTACAGCTTATGGATTACAATGGCTTTTCCCCCCAATAACTTCCCTCCCACCCACAACCCTCTCCTCTCCCACTCCCTCTCCCCTTCCATTCACATCAAGATTCATTTTCAATTCTCTTTATATACAGAAGATCAGTTTAGCATATAGTAAGTAAAACTTTCAACAGTTTGCACCCACACAGAAACAGAAAGTGTAAAATACTGTTTGAGTACTAGTTATAGCATTAAATCACAATGTACAGCACATTAAAGACAGAGATCCTACATGAGGAGTAAAGTGCACAGTGACTCCTGTTGTTGACTTAACAAATTGACACTCTTGTTTATGGTGTCAGTAATCACCCTAGGCTCTTGTCATGAATTGCCAAGGCTATGGAGGCCTTTTGAGTTCACTGACTCTGATCATATTTAGACAAGGCCATGGTCAAAGTGGAAGTTCTCTCTTCCCTTCAGAGAAAGGTACCTCCTTCTTTGATGGCCTGTTCTTTCCACTGGAATCTCACTCGCAGAGATCTTTCATTTAGGGTTGTTTTTTTTTTTTTTTTTTGCCAGAGTGTCTTGGCTTTCCATGCCTGAAATACTCTCATGGGCTTTTCAGCCGGATCCTCATGCTTTAAGGGCTGATTCTGAGGTCAGAGTGCTGATTAGGACATCTGCCATTCTATGAATCTGCTGTGTATCCTGCTTCCCATGTTGGATCATTCTCTCCCTTTTTTATTCTATCAGTTAGTATTTTCAGACATTAGTCTTATTCATATGATCCCTTAGACTCTTAGTCCTATCAGTATGATCAGTTGTGAACAGAAATTGATCACTTGGACTAGTGAGATGGCATTGGTACATGCCACCTTGATGGTATTGAATTGGAATCCTCTGGCACGTTTCTAACTCTACCATTTGGGGCAAGTCTGATTGAGCATGTCCCAAAATGTACATCTCTTCCCTCTCTTATTCCCACTCTTATATTCAACAGGGATCACTTTCCAGTTAAGTTTCAACACTTAAGAATAATTGTGTATTAATTACAGAGTTCAACCAATAGTATTAAGTAGAACAAAAAAAAAGCTACTAAAAGGGATAAAGTATTAAGTTGTACATCAACAGTCAGGGTAAAGGCTGATCAAGTCACCGTTTCTCATAGTGTCCATTTCACTTCGGTAGGTTTCCTTTTTGGTGCTCGGTTAGTTGTCACCAATCAGGGAGAACATATGATATTTGTCCCTTTGGGACTGGCTTATTTCACTCAGCATGATGTTTTCCAGATTCCTCCATTTTGTTGCAAATGACCAGATTTAATTGTTTTTTACTGCTGTATAGTATTCTATAGAGTACATGTCCCATAATTTCTTTATCCAGTCTACTGTTGATGGGCATTTAGGTTCATCCAGGTCTTAGCTATTGTGAATTGAGCTGCAATAAACATTAAGGTGCAGACCGCTTTTTTGTTTGCCAATTTAATTTCCTTTGGGTAAATTCCAAGGAGTGGGATGGCTGGGTTGTATGGTAGGATTATATTTAGGTTTCTGAGGAATCTCCAGACTGACTTCCATGGGCTTAACCAGTTTGCATTCCCACCAACAGTGGGTTAGAGTCCCTTTTTCCCCACATCCTCGCCAGCATCTGTTGTTGGTAGATTTCTGAATGTGAGCCATTCTACCTGGGGTGAGGTGAAGCCTCATTGTGGTTTTGATTTGCATTTCCCTGATTGCTGGTGATCTTGAACATTTTTTCATGTGCCTCTTGGCCATTTGGATTTCCTCTTTTGAAAAATGTCTGTTGAGGTCCTTGGCCCATCTCTTAAGTAGGTTGTTTGTTTTGTTGTTGTGGAGTATCTTGATCTCTTTGTAGATTCTGGTTATTAATCCTTTATCTGTTGCATAGTTTGCAAATATTTTTTCCCATTCTATCGGTTGCCTCTTCACTTTCCTAAGTGTTTCTGTTGCAGGACAGAAACTTCTCAATTTGATGCAATCCCAAATGTTAATTTTGGCTTCGACTGCCTGTGCCTCTGGGGTCTTTTCCAAGAAGTCTTTGCCGGTGCCAATATCTTGCAGGGTTTCTCCAATGTTCTCTAATAATTTGATGGTGTCGGGTCGTAGATTTAGGTCTTTAATCCATGTTGAGTGGATTTTTGTGTAAGGTGTACATGTGCTTCTGCACATGGAAATCCAGTTTTCCCAGCACCATTTATTGAATAGACTGTCCTTACTCCGGGAATTGGTTTTAGATCCTACAGTTGGCTGTAGATGTTTGGATTGATTTCTGGTGTTTCTATTCTGTTCCTTTGGTCTATCCATCTGTTTCTGTACCAGTACCATGCTGTTTTGATTACAACTGCCCTGTAGTATGTCCTGAAATCTGGTATTGTGATGCCTGCAGCTTTGTTTTTGTTGTACAAGATTGCTTTAGCTATTCAAGGTCTCCTGTGTCTCCATATGAATTTCAGCATCATTTTTTCCAGATCTGAGAAGAATGTCTTTGGTATTTTGATTGGTATCTCACTGAATCTATAAATTGCTTTTGGGAGAATGAACATTTTGATGATGTTGATTCTTCCAATCCATGAGCATGGAAGAATTTTCCATTTTTTGGTATCCTCTTCTGTTTCTTTCTTTAAGATTTTGTAATTCTCACCATAGAGATCTTTAACGTTCTTGGTTAAGTTTGTTCCAAGGTATTTGATTGTTTTTTGTGGCTATTGTGAATGGGCTTGATCTTAGAAGTTCTTTTTCAGCTGTGGCATTGCCTGTATGTACAAAGGCTGTTGATTTTTGTGCATTGATTTTATATTCTGCTACTTTGCCAAACTCTTCTATGAGTTCCAATAGTTTCTTAGTAGAGTTCTTTGGATCCCCTAAATAAAGAATCATATTGTCTGCAAAGAGGGATAGTTTGACTTCTTCCTTCCCAATTTGTATCCCTTTAATTTCTTTTTCTTGCCTGATGGCTCTGGCTAAAACTTCCAGAACTATATTGAATAGCAGTGGTGAGAGTGGGCATCCCTGTCTGTTACCAGATCTCAGTGGAAATGCTTCCAAATTTTACCCATTCAATAGGATGCTGACCATGGGTTTTTCATAAATTGCTTTGATTGTATTGAGGAATGTTCCTTCCATACCCAGTTTGCTTAGAGTTTTCATCATGAAAGGGTGTTGTATTTTATCAAATGCTTTCTCTGCATCTATTTAGATAATCATATGGTTTTTCTTCTGCAGTCTGTTAATGTGGTGTATCACACTGATTGATTTGTGAACATTGAACCATCCCTGTATACCAGGGATAAATCCCACTTGGTCTGGGTGGATGATTTTTCTGATGTGTTATATTCTATTGGCGAGAATTTTATTGAGGATTGTTGTGTCTGTTCATCAGGGATATTGGTCTGTAATTTTCTTTCAATGCTGCATCTTTCTCTGGCTTAGGAATTAAGGTGATGCTGGCTTCATAGAAAGAAATTGGGAGGATTCCCTCTTTTTCGATATGTCTGAATAGTTTGAGAAGAATTGGAGTTAGTTCTTTAAATGTCTGGTAGAATTCAGCAGTGAATCCATCTGGTCCTGGGCTTTTCTTTGTGGGGAGGGCCTTTATTACTGTTTCAATTTCTTTCTCAGTTATGGGTCTATTTAGGTTTTCTGTGTCTTCATGGTTCAATTTAGGTAGATTGCATGTGTCCAGGAATCTATCCATTTCTGATAGATTTCCCTGTTTGCTGGCATACAACTCTTTGTAGTAATTTCTGATGATTCTTTTTATTTCTGTGGTGTCTGTTGTTACGTTTCCTTTTTTATCTCTGATTTTATTGATTTGGGTCTTTTCTCTTCTTTTTTTAGTTAGTTGAGCCAATGATGTGTCAATTTTATTCATTTTTTCAAAAAACCAACTCTTCGTTTGGCTGATTTTTTGTAATTTTTTTTGGATTCAATCCTGTTGATTTCTTCTCTGATTTTAATTATTTCTCTTCTCCTACTAGATTTGGGTCTGGTTTGCTGCAGTTTTTCTAGATCCTTGAGATGCATTGAAAGCTCATTGATTTGGTGCCTTTCCAATTTCTTGATGTAGGCACCTATTGCTATAAACTTTCCTCTCAACACTGCTTTTGCCGTATCCCATAAGTTTTGATATGTTGTGTTGTTACCCTCATTTACTTCCAGAAAGTTTTTGATTGCTCTTTTGATTTCTTCTATGACCCAGTGTTCATTCAGGAGCATGTTGTTCAGTCTCCATGTATTTGCATGTGCTCTAGGGATTCCTGAATTGCTCATTTCCAACTTCATTCTGCCGTGGTCTGAGAAGCTGCATGGTATGATTCTAATTCTTTTGAATTTGCTGAGACTTGCTTTATGGCCTAGTATGTGTCAATCCTAGAGAAGGTTCCACGCATTGCTGAGAAGAATGTAAATTCTTTAAATGTAGGATTGAAAGTTCTGTAGATATCTGTTAGATCCATTTGGGCTCTAGTGTTTTTTAAATCTACTGTATCCTTGTTGATCTTCTGTCCGGTTGATCTGTCTATTTCTGTGAGTGGAGTATTGAAGTCCCCCAGTACTATTGTATTGGAATCTAAGTCTCCCTTTAAGTCCCTTAACATATCTTTTAAATAAACTGGTGCCCTGTAATTAGGTGCATATACATTTATAATAGTTACATCTTGCAGGTATCTCTCTTACATACTGATTTCTTTTCCTTTGGATTTGTACCTAGTAGTGTGATTGGAGGATCACATGTTAGTTCTAGCTAAGTTTTTTGAGGAGCCTCCCTATTGTTTTCTGTAAAGGTGAGACTAATTTATGTTCCCATCCAAAGTGTATGAGTTCTCTTTTCGCTCCATCCTCACCAGCATTGTTATTTTTATCTTTTTTTTTAATAGTAAATAGTTTATTGGAAGTACATGGTTACAAAGGCAACAAATTCATTTTAAAAGGATACAATATAAAGTTAAAAGAACTTGCCATTCATCAGAATATTTTTAGCCATTAGCACTGTCACTTAGAGAACCCAAATCATTGTAACGCCAACTCTTTTTTTTTTTAAACAATTTATGTATTCATTCGAAATTTATGGACACAGTTACACAGAAGGAAAGAGAGTGAGCTTCCATCTACTGATTCACCTTCCCATGCCACAACACCAAGGCTGGGCCAAGCCAAAGCCAGGAGCCCCATCCAGATCTCCCATGTAGGTGGCAGGGGCCCAAGCATTTGGACCATCTTCCACTGCTTTCCCAGGTGCGTTAGCAGGAAGCTGGATCAGAAGTAGAGCAGCCAGGACTGAAACTGGCACTCCAGTATGGGATGCCAACCTCATAGATGGCAGTCTAACCTGCTGTGCCACAACACCATTCCCTTAGAGGCCAAATCTTAAAAGAAAACTTGAGTTTTTATTAGTCCATATGGAATAGATCCACACTACATAGAATGTGTTGAATCCTATAGATTATCACCTTCTAACCAAACATGATCTGTTGGTACTATATGTCTGCTCTTTAATACATTCAATTTTTTTTTTGTTTTGTTTTTAAGATTTATGTATGGGGCCAGTGCTGTGGCATAGTGGGCTAAGCTTCCACCTATGGAGCCAGCATCCTATATGGGCGCCAGTTTGTGTTCCAGTTGCTCCTATTCCAATCCAGCTCTTTGCTATGGCCTGGGAAAGCAGTAGAACATGACCCAAGTTCTTGGGGCCTCTGCACCCACGTGGGAGACCCTGAAGTAGCTCCTGGCTCCTGGCTTCGGATCAGTCCAGCTCCATCTGTTAAAGCCATTTGGGGAGTGAACCAGTGGATGAAAGACCTCTGTCTCCATCTCTGCCTCTGCCTCTGTAACTCTGTCTTTCAAATAAGTAAATAAATCTTTTAAAAAAAATTAAAAACAAACAAATAAATAAAAGAGTTCGCTTGACAGCAGTAGCACTACAGAATAGTGAGTAAAGCTGCCGCCTCTGGTGGCAGCATACCATATTACATATTTATTTGAAAGAGTCACACAGAGAGAGGGAGGAGCGACAGAAAGAGAGCTCTTCCATCTGCTGGTTCACTCCCTAGTTGGCTGCAGCAACCATCGCTGGGCCAGTCCGAAGCTAGGTGCCGGGAACTTCATTTGAGACTACCATGTGGGTGCAGGGAACATCTTCCACTGCTTTTCCCAGGCCAATAGCAGGAAGCTGGACTGCAAGTGGAGCAGCCAGAACGCAAACCAGTCCCTATATAGGATGCTGGCATCCCAGGTGGCAGCAGCTTTAATAGCTATGCCACAGTGCTGGCCCCAACAGATGGAAATTTTAGAGTAATTGCGGGACTCCCAGTAAAATAAAAATGGAAATCATGTCTCAAAGAATTTATAGTTGATCTATGGTTTCAGGGTTCCTCTGGCCACAATGAACCCTTGAAAACCCTCACGCAGGACCAGTGTGGGCCTTTCTCACCTGGGCTCAACAATGGTCCACCTATTTTTATCTTTTTGATCATAGCCACCATAACTGGAGTAAGATGATGTCTCATTGTGGTGAGACACTGGTTCAGTTCCAGGGTCTGCTTTAGTAGGAAGCTGGATTTGGGAGACAGAGCCAGGCAATGTACCCAGACACTCCGATCTGTGACCTGAACTACTTAAGTGCTGGACCAAAAGCCTATCCTCTTTGTATATTCTTTTTTGTGAAATATCTATTCAGATCTTTGCCTATTTTTAATTTGTTACTCATTTATTTATTTTTAAACTGTGAATTCTTACTTTTTAAAATTTTTCTTTATTTCTTTTATTTATGGGAGAAAGAGAAATCTCCCACCTAGAAGTTCATTCCTTAAATACCTGCAACAGGGTCTGGCATTATAGCACAGCAGGTAAAGCTGCAGCATGTGATGTGGGCATCCTACGTGGGCACTAATTCATGTACCAGCTGCTACCCTTTGTGTCCAGCTCTCTTCCAATGCTTGGAAAATGAAGCAGAAAATGTCCCAAGTGTTTGGGCTCCTGCCACCTATGTGTGAGACTGGTACAAAGCTCCGAGTTCATGGCTTCAAATTGGCCCAGCCCCAGTGGTTGCAGCCATTTGGGGAGTGAACCAACAGGTGGGAGAGTCCCCCCCACCTCTTTATCTCCCCTTCTCTCTATAACTGACTTTTCAAATAAATACACAAATCTTAAAAACAAACAAACAAACAAACAAACAAAAAAAAAACCAAAAACAAAAAAAAACCTGGGGCATAGCGCTGTGGTGCAGCAGGTTAAAGTCCTGGTCTGCTGTACCGGCATCCCATATGGGTACCTGTTCGAGTCACAGCTGCTCCACCTTTAATCCTGCTATGGCTTGGGAAAGCAGTGAAAGATAATTCAAGTGCTCGGACCCCTGCATCCACGTGGGAGACCCAGAAGAATCTCTGGGCTTTGGAGTGGCCCAGCTCCAGCCACTGCAGTCATATGGGGAGTGAAATATAACTGTAACTCTGCCTTTCAAATAAATAAATTAATTAATAAGAATAAATGCTTGAAACAGCCAGGACTGGGCTATGCTAAAGCATGCATCTGAGAACGCAATTCATTTCTCCCATGTAGGTGGTAGGGACCAAACTACTTGTACCTACTGCCTCCCAGGGTACACATTAATAGAAAGGCTAGAATTGGGAACAGAGTTGGACTCAAACCCAGGCACTCTCATGTGGGTCGCTGGCATCCCAAGCAGGGTCTTAACTACCCAGCCAAACACCTGGTCCTATTTGCTCATATTTTTGAATAAATAAATTTTTAAGACTTATTTATTTATTTGAAAGGCAGAGCTACAGAGAAGCAGAGAGAGAGAGAGAGAGAGAGAGAGAGAGAGAGATCTTCCATCTGCTGGTTCACTCCCCAAATGGCTGCAACAGCCAGAGCTGAGCAGATCTGAAACCAGGAGCTTCTTCCTGGTCTCCCACATGGGTGAGGGGCCCAAGGACCTGGGCCATCTTCTACTGCTTTCCCAGGCCATTTCAGAGAGCTGGATCGGAAGTGGAGCAGCCCAGACTTGAACTGGCTCCCATATGGGATGCCAGCACTATAGGTGACAGCTTTATTCACTACGCCATAGTGCCAGCTCCTGTTTGCTCATTTGTTAATTGATTATTTGTGTTTTTGCTGTTGAGTTGTTTGAATTCATTATATATTCTGGGTATTAATCCATTATCAGATAGTTTGCAAATATTTTTAGTTATTCTGTAGATTGTCTCCTTTCCTATGTAGAAATTTGTTAATTTGATAATCCCATTTGTCAGTTTTTGCTTTTGCTACTTTTGCTTTCAAGGTCCTATTAAAAAAAGCCCAAAACTTTGGCTAGATTAACATCTTAAAGTTTTTGCTTCCTCTTTTCTTCTAGTCATTAGTCTTATATTTAACCCATTGGTCCATTTTGAGTTCACTGTTTTTACATAGTGAGAGGGATAAATTTCATTCTTCTGTATAGTGACACCTAATTTTCTCTGCATCATATGTCATTTATTAAGGAGGCTTTCCTTTCTTCAGTGTGTGTTCCTGGAGTTTATACTTGGTTGAACCATGAATCTCAATAAGCTTTATTTTATTTTATTATTATTTTTATTTTTATTTATTTGACAGAGTTAGACAGTGAGTGAGAGACAGACAGAGAGAAAGGGCTTCCTTCCGTTGGTTCACCCCCCAAATGGCTGCTACGGCCGGAGCTACACTGATCCGAAGCCAGGAACCAGTTGCTTCCTCCTGGTCTCCATGCGGGTGCAGGGCCCAAGGACTTGGGCCATCCTCCACTGCACTCCCGGGAGACAGCAGAGAGCTGGACTGGAAGAGGAGCAGCCGGGACTAGAACCCGGCCCCTGGCAGAGGATTAACCAAGTGAGCCACGGAACCAGCCTCTCCATAAGCTTTTTTAAGTTGTTGAAATTGTATTAAAACTTTTCTATTTGTTTTGTTTGTTTCTTCATTAGAAGACACTCCAAGTCAGCCCCAAATTATTGTGGTGCCAGTTCCAGTACCAGTGTTTGTACCTATACCCCTTCATCTTTATACTCAGTATGCTCCAGTCCCATTTGGAATTCCAGTTCCAGTGAGTAATAATTTTACGATTAAGACTAATTTAGCATGCATTTCCTCTGTGAAAACACTGTTCACTTCTTTAAAATATACCTATTTCTGATCTGTTATCATGTTGCTATTATTTAATATGGAGTATATAATTGATTGCTTTTGTACCCTAATTTTTTAGATAAGGTTAAGGTGTAACTGTATGAAGGGCTTATACAGTGTAACCACTTACATGGATAAAGATCTGAAACTGTTTTGGAAGAATACTAGATTCTGGCATGGGTGAAAAAATTACTGAGATTAACATTTCTCACTTGTTATTAAAGCAAAATGTATTCTTTTGTTTTGGAAATATATTTTCCTCGTACTGAATTCTTAAGAGAAACAGTTGTGTAAAAATGCTAAGCAAGAAATATAAGCAAAAACAAACTAAAAGTATATGCCATAGAATTATATTTTTTTTACATTTATTTATTTATTTGAAAGAGTTGGCAGGGCAGTAGGAAGGTAGGAGGAGACAGAAAGAGAAATCTTCCATCCACTGATTGACTTCCCAAATAGCCATAACAGCTGGAGCTTCTTCCAGGTCTTCCATATGGGTATAGGGATCCAAGCACTTGGGCCATCTTCTGCTGCTTTCCCAGGCACATTAGCAGGGAAGTGAATTGGAAGTGGAGCAGCTGGGCCTGGAACTGACACCCATGTGGAAGGCCAGAGTCATAGGTGGTACCTTTACCCACTATGCCACAATGCCACAATGCTGGTCCATAGAATTATTCTTTTAGAGGATTCAGAGACATGCTTTGTTGAGTATCCAGGATATATAATTAATGGATTTTATTTCAGTGGTTCTAGTCTTTCTAAAAACAAACTAGCAAGACTATTTAATCATAGGCAATGAAAATATCTTGAATTTGTTTAATGTTTTAATATGTACATCTTATCTTACAAATAATAGTTTTGATGACAAGCCTATTGCCTCAGGAAGTTTTGAGTTTGGTGTTGGTTTTTCAGATGCCTGTTCCCATGCTCATTCCATCCTCAATGGATAATGAAGACAAAGCCACTGAGAGTATTGAAGACATTAAGGAAAAACTTCCCACTCATCCATTTGAAGCTGATCTCCTTGAGATGGCAGAAATGATTGCAGAAGATGAAGAGAAGGAGAAGACTCTATCCCAGGGAGGTTGGTATAATCTTTAAAAGTAAAGAAAGAAAAAACACATCTGCACATTTTTAGGTAACTTAAGTAATTTTAAGAATTGCACAATCAGGGTGTTTCTGAAAGTTTCGTTCTGTGTAAACATGTGACACCTTATGGGTTTATTAAACTTGTTGCTTCTGAAAGTTCTTAGCCTTTTTATAAATGAAAGCTAAACATTGGTGCTTAGTGTAGTTTTTAGTTGTTAATGAGGAAATAATCTATAAATTGAAATTTCATGATCATTTTCTGTTTTTATCCTTTTTTTCAAAGTTATGATCCCCGCATAAGAGTTCCTGTTGTATAATAACCAGCATGCTGGTAGTGGGTAAATAGAACTTTGGGCCAGAGAACCATTTGGCTCAAAATAAACAATAGATGAATCTCATTCTGTTAGTGTGGAATACTTACATCAACAGTTAACATTTGTTTGTGCATATCATCCCTGAGGGATTGTCCTAAGTACATTTTGCAGATTGCTTCATTTAATCTTCAGAACAACTCTATGTGAAAAGTACTGTTTACTTCATATATTTCATCTGGAAATTAAATATTAGACTGGCCTTGGTTATGTAGGGAAGACGTAATTGAACCAAAACTTGAATCCAAGTCTGTCTGATTCCAAAGTAAATATTAACCAGAACTTATCAATATAAGAAAATTTCAGTAAGGTCATAGGAAATTAAATTAAAAAATAAAGTTACTCTAGTGCAAAAAATTTTTTAGAACTTTGCAGTTCTGTTCCTGATTCTGGCTCCGCCTTCTGACTCCACCTTCTTATAAATGCAAACCCTGTGTCACAGTAGTGATAGCAAAAGTAATTGGGTTCTCAATTCCCTGCTTTGATACTGGCCCCAACCTCAGCCCAGCCCCCATCATTTGGGGAGTGAAACAGTAGATAGTTCATTTTCTCTTTCTCTCTCTTTCAATTAATTTTAAAAAACTTTTAAAAATTTAAAAAGAAAACAACTGAGCTTCAAGACATGTAGTGATAATCATGTAGTATATAGGTAAAATCAAATGGTTTCTCAATACAGTAAGGAGAAATTATTTTTAGCTGAAGGGATTTGGCTAATTTCTCTTTAATATTCGGTGGAAAAGGCAGTTTTCCTGAGTAAATAAAAAAAAGTTTTATTTTGTTTTTTACTTTTTTGAAAGATTTATTTTATTTAGTTGCAAAACAGAGTTACAGAGAGAGGTAGAGCCAGAGAGTGAAAGGTCTTCCATTCCAGTGGTTCACTCTCCAAATGACCATAATGGCCAGAGCTGAGCTGATCTGAAGCCAGGAGCCAGGAGCTTCTTCTGGGTCTCCCTCACGGGTACAGGGGCCCAAGGAGCTAGGCCATCTTCTACTGTTTTCCCAGGCCATAGCAGAGAGCTGGATCAGAAGGAGGAGAAGCTGGGAATCAAACTGGCGCCCACATGGGATTCTGGCACTTCAGGCTGGGGCTTTAACCCTCTGCACCACAGCGCCAGCCCCTTAAGTTTTAAAACATACTTCTATCTTTGAGCTTAAGAAAGTATTTTGTGGGCCAGCGCTGTGGCACAGCAGGTAAAGCTGCCACCTGCAATGCTGGCATCCCATATGCACACCGGTTTAGTCCCAGCTGCTCCCCTTTCTTTCTTTCTTTCTGTCTTTCTGTCTTTCTGTCTTTCTTTCTTTAAATATAAAGTTCAAAATTGTGACTTTTGGATTATAGCAGTTCCCCCCATAACCATTCTCCCACCCGCAAACCATCTCATCTCCTACTCCCTCTCCCATCCCATTCTTCATTAAGATTCACTTTTAATTATCTTTATATACAGAAGATCAACTTAGTATATACTAAGTAAAGATTTCTACAGATTACACTGACACAGACACACAAAGTATAAACTACTGTTTGAATACTACTTTTACCGTTAATTCACATAGTACAACACATTAAGGCATTAAGGACAGAGATCCTACATGGGGAGTAAGTGCACAGTGATCCTGTTACTGATTTAACAATTGACACTCTTATTTATGACATCAGTAATCACCCAAGGCTCTTTCTTATTTATTTATTTATTTATTTATTTATTTATTTATTTATTTTGAGAAGCAGAGTGGACAGTGAGAGAGAGAGAGAAAGATTTTCCTTTTGCCGTTGGTTCACCCTCCAATGGCTGCCGCGGCCGGCGCATCATGCTGATCCGATGGCAGGAGCCAGGTGATTCTCCTGGTCTCCCATGCAGATGCAGGGCCCAAGGACTTGGGCCATCCTCCACTGCACTCCTGGGCCACAGCAGAAAGCTGGCCTGGAAGAGGGGCAACCAGGACAGAATCTGGCACCTCGACCAGGACTAGAACCTCCGGTGGCTGGCACCTCGGCTCAATAGGCTAATCCTCCGCCTGCAGCTCTGGCACACCGGGTTCTAGTCCCAGTTGCCCCTCTTCCAGGCCAGCTCTCTGCTGTGGCCCAGGGGTGCAGTGGAGGATGGCCCAAGTCCTTGGGCCCTGCACCGACATGGGAGACCAGGATGAAGCACCTGGTTCCTGACTTCGGATCAGTGCGGTGTGCTGGCCGTGGCGGCCATTAGAGGGTGAACCAATGGTAAAAGGAAGACCTCTCTCTCTCTCTCTCACTGTCCACTCTTCCACTCTTTCTGTCAAAAAAAAAAAAAAAAAAAAAGAACCCGGGGTCCCAGTGCAGCAGGCAGAGGATTAGCCTATTGAGCCGTGGCGCCAGCCCACCCAAGGCTCTTGTCATGAGTCTGCTCCACTTTTAATCCAGCTCTCTGCTATGGCCTGGGAAAGCAGTAGAAGATGGCCCAAGTGCTTGGGCCTCTGCACCTGCACGGGAGACGTGGAAGAAGCTCCTGGCTCCTGGCTTTGGCTCTGTGCAGCTGTGGTTATTTGGCCATCTGGGAATGAACCAGTGGGTGTAAGACCCCCCCCCCCCCGTCTCTGCCTCTCTGTAACTCTTTCAAATTAATAATTAAATAAATTTTTAAAAAATGTTTAAAAAGAAAGTATTTTGTAATTGACCCGTGGTCTGTTTACTTCCATGTGCTGATTGCTCATTAACTTTTATTTACTTTCTAAGTCTGCTGACCTTTCAGTGCAGTAGTAAACTCTATTATATGTTTTGGGGAAAAGGAGTTTAAAGCATATTTTTGAATCTTTAAATAGATGTGTGTATTTGCTTCCACGTGATGGTAACAGAGAATTTCAAATAGTGCAGGAATGTTGAGTCAAAAGTAAAGATCTCTCTCTCCATGGCTGCTAGTCCTGCCACTGAGGTTTGTAGCCACTATTAACAGGGGCAGTTTGTTTAGCCAGTTTAGCACAAATGTCTGATTTTATTAATGAGTCATTGTTTATGCATATGAAGTCTTACTTAGAACAGTATGTTATGAATCATCTGTAAAAAGCTGTCATTTCATTTGAGAAACAATTTGTTTTGTGCATACATTTTAACTGCTTTATTATATGCTTTTCTTTTTCTTTAGATTCTCAAACTTCTGAACAGGAACTTTTTTTAGACACCAAGATATTTGAAAAAGGTTTGTATTTGTAAATATATTTTAGTTATTGGAAATACTATCCTAATAGAAACCAATAAAGTATTAGTCCTCTTGTATTTGCTGTTTGCAATTTTGCCAAATGTCTACGATGAGTGCTGATTTATAATGAGAATAGTAAATAGCTACCTCAAAAAAAAATTTTAGCCAGCTCCGCAGCTCACTAGGCTAATCCTCCGCCTTGCGGCGTCGGCACACCGGGTTCTAGTCCCGGTCGGGGCGCGGGATTCTGTCTCGGTTGCCCCTCTTCCAGGCCAGCTCTCTGCTGTGGCCAGGGAGTGCAGTGGAGGATGGCCCAAGTACTTGGGCCCTGCACCCCATGGGAAACCAGGATATAAGTACCTGGCTCTTGCCATCGGATCAGCGTGGTGCGCCGGCCGCAGCGCGCCAGCCGCAGCAGCCATTGGAGGGTGAACCAACGGCAAAAGGAAGACCTTTCTCTCTGTCTCTCTCTCACTCTCCACTCTGCCTGTCAAAAAAAAAAAAAAAAAAAAAAATTTAAATTTTTAAGTGTTAACTAAGGTAATATTTTAAAGTGCCTACCAATAGTATGAATCCATTTATGTGAGGCTGGGAAACAAGTTACTTCATTCGTGACTGTACTTGGGTGGTTGTTCATCATCCAAAATCTCAGTTTTTGGTATTGAGGGGTTCAGGAAGGATGTCAAGAGACCATCTTGATAGCTTATTTGTTTTCTCTAAATTTCAGACCAAGGAAGTACATACAGTGGTGATCTTGAGTCAGAGGCAGTATCTACGCCACATAGCTGGGAAGAAGAATTGAATCATTATGCCTTAAAGTCAAATGCTGTGCAAGAAGCAGATTCAGAGCTGAAACAGTTCTCAAAAGGGGAAACTGAACAGGATCTGGAAGCAGATTTTCCATCAGGTTTGTACAACATAACTTGTCCTCTGAAAGTCATTTATTTTGGAAGGTTGGTATACTCTGAATTGACATTGTTAAAGCAGTCATGATGTGTTAGAGATAATGTAGGGTACAAACAGTACCTGCCTTTATGGGTTTCAGCTTGTACCCATGCTGTTCTTCTTCTTCTTCTTCTTTTTTTTTTTTTTTTTTAATTTTATTTTTTGACAGGCAGAGTGGACAGTGAGAGAGAGAGAGAGAGAGAGAAAGGTCTTCCTTTGCCGTTGGTTCACCCTCCAATGGCCGCCGTGGCTGGTGCGCTGCGGCCAGCACACCGCACAGATCCGATGGCAGGAGCCAGGTACTTATCCTGGTCTCCCATGGGGTGCAGGGCCCAAGCACTTGGGCCATCCTCCACTGCACTCCCTGGCCACAGCAGAGAGCTGGCCTGGAAGAGGGGCAACAGGGACAGAATCCGGCGCCCCGACCGGGACTAGAACCCGGTGTGCCAGCGCCACAGGCCAAAGATTAGCCTAGTGAGCAGGGGTGCCGGCCCCATGCTGTTCTTCTAAGTGACTAGTTTGGTTTTTGAATTTTTTTAAAGAAACCTTTCCCACAGCAACCATTTAACAGATTTTCTTGATTATTCATGAAGTTTTCATTTGGTATATCCTTGCTCCTAGGTATATGTAAATGAAGTTTTTTTGCAAACAAAGTAACTGAATATTGTGATGACTACCTGATAACTTCTTCCATCAGTCTAAGTCTTTATTTAAGTCTGTGAGTTGTTTACCTCACATTGTGCTTTCTGCTGGTTGTTATAGAGTCCTTTGACCCACTTAACAAAGGACAGGGAATCCAGGCACGATCCCGAACAAGACGACGACACAGAGATGGCTTCCCCCAGCCCAGACGAAGAGTAAGCAGCAGCTTAATTTTTCTGGAGTGTTCTTCCTTTATTCTACCAGTGTTAATTAGATTCTCCTGTTTGCACAACTCTGTACTAGCCAGAGTTAGTGGTTCCATACATTATTTTGTAACCTCGTATTTTTGTGTTTTTTTTCTTGTCAAGAATCATGTCTTTTATTTTATACTTATCCCTCTTTTTTACTTTTAATTTCATAGCAGTTTTAAGTTTATAAAACAAAAATTGTGAGATAGTATAGAAAGTTCCCATATACCTCACACCTATCTTCCCCTGTCATTAACATCTCATATACTACAGCATGCTATGGTTGTCACAGTTGTGAACCATATTCAGCTTCTCCTACTTTTATTGTCAAAACTCCTTTTATTACCCCCCACTCCTCACCACCCCAGAGCCTCTAGTGATTAACATTCTGTATTCATGCCTTCTGTTTTGTTTTGTTTTTAACTCCCACATACGGTATTTATCTTTCTGTGTTTGGCTTACTTAACGTGATGTCCTATCCATTTTCTTGCAAATGACAAGATTTCTTTCTTTTTAAGGCTGAATAGTGTTCTGTTGTACATACATACCATCATTCACCCAGTGGTGGACATCTTAGTTGATTGTGTATCTTGACTATTATGGACTATGATAAACATGTTAGAGCAGGTATCTCTGTGATACAGTGATTTCATGTCTTTTTGTTTATATATTAATAATAAGATTGCTGAATCATTGGCAGTTTTAGTTTTTAAATAAATCTCCATACTATTTTTCATAGTAGTTTCACTTACTTACATTCTCACGAACAGAGTAGAGTTTCTGTTATTAGCATCTGTTATTTTCTGACTTTTTGATAATAACCATCTGACAGTGGTGAGGTGATACCTCACTGTGACTTTGTTTTGCATTACCCTAATGGCTAGTGATATTGAGCATTTTATCATATATATTTCTTAACCATTTTGAGAACTGTCTATTCAGGCTTGTTGCCTCTTTCTTTCTTTTTTTAAGATTTATTTTATTTATTTGAAAGACAGTTACACAGAGAGGTAGAGCCAGAGCCAGAGAGAGAGAGAAAGAGAGAGAGAGAAGAGAGAGGTCTTCCATCTGCTGGTTAACTTCCCAAATGACCACAATGGCCAGAGCTGAGCTGATCCGAAGTCAGGAGCTAGGAGCTTCTTCTGGGTCTACCATATGGGTGTGGGGACCTAAGGACTTGGGCCATTTTCCACTGCTTTCCCTGGCCATAGCAGAGAGCTGGATTGGAAGTGGAACAGCTGGGATTCAAACTGGTGCCCATATGGGATGCCAGCGCTGCAGGTCGGGGCTTTTACCCACTGCACTACAGTACTGACCCCATCGGGTTGTTTGTTTTATCGTTGTTGAGTTTTTTGAGTTCCTGATACCTTCTGAATACTAATCATTTATCAGGTAAGTAGCTTGCAAACATTTTCTCCCATTCTGTCAGATGTTTCTTCATTTTTTATCATTCCCTTTGTTTTGTAGAAGTTTGAATTTGATACAGTCTCCTTTGAGTAGTTTTGCTTCCGTTGCTTGCACTTTTACAGTCTTACCCAAGAAATTATTGCCTACTCCAGTATCTGTACTTGTTTCCCTCTATGTTTTCTTCTAGCAGTTTAATAGTTTCAGTTCTTACATTTAGGATCTTTGATCATCTTGAGTTGATTTTTGTATGTGGTAGGAGGTAGAGATTTAAATTTATTTTCTACGCATGGTGTGTCCAGTTTTGACAATATCATTTGTTAAAAGGACTATCCTTTCTCTAATGCATGTTCTTGGCACCTTTCTCAAAAATCAGTTGGCTAAATCTATATAAGTTAATTTCTGGGTTCTCTATTCTGTTCTGTAGGTCTTTATGCCAATTTTTGTTCCAGTATCATGCTGTTTTCCTTACTATTCGTAATATTCTTTGAAAGTAGGTATTGTGAGTTTTTTTTTGTTTTTTTTTTTGGTCAGAATTACTTTGCCTATTTTGCATCTTTTGTGGTTCTATATGAATTCTTAAATTTTTTTAAAAATTTATTTATTTATTTGAAAGTCAGAGTTACAGAGAGAGAGAGGGAGAGGTGGAAAGAAACAGAGAGGTCTTCCATCCGATGGTTCACTCCTCAGTTGGCCGCGACGGCAGAAGCTGTGCCGATCTGAAGCCAGGAGCCTGGAGCTTCTTCCAGGTCTCCCAGGTGGGTACAGAGGCCCAAGGACTTGGGCCATCTTCTACTGCTTTCCCAGGCTGTAGCAGAGAGCTGGATCATAAGTAGTGCAGCCGGGTCTTGAACTGGTGCCCATGTGGGATGCCGGCGCTTCTGGCCAGGGAGTTAACCCACTGAGCCACAGAAACGGCCCCAGGAATTCTTAAATTCTAAGATGCTTTTTCTAATTCTGTAAGGAATTTCCTTGGTATTTTGTTATGGACTGCATTGAATCAGTGGATTGCTTTAGGTAGCATGGACATTTTAATAATATTCTTGTAATCCATGATCAAGGTGTATTTCTCCAGTTTTTGGTGTTCTTGATTTCTTTTATCAGTGTTATATAATTTATATAATTTTCATTGTAGAAATTTTCACTTTGGTTACATTTATTCCTAAAAAATTTTTGTTTGGTGTGGGCATTGTGAATGGGATTTCTCCTTTGACAAGTTCATCATTAATGTATAAAAAAGCTGCAGTTTTTGTGTGCTGATTTGTATCCTATGACTTTACGGAATGGACTTATCAGTTCTAACAATTTTTTGGGACAACTTTTAGGTTTTTCCATGTACAAAATCATGTCACCTATAAACATGGATATGTTGATTTCTTCCTTTCTAATATTGATATTGATGCCTTTTATGTCTTTTTATTCCCTGATTGCTCTTGCTAATACTTCCAGTAATATATTGAATATGAGTGTTCAAAGTGGACATCCTCGTCTTGTTTAAGATCTGTGGGGAAATGCTTTCATCTGTTTCTCATTCAGTGTAATACTGGCTATTGGTTTGTCATTTTCAGGTGTGTTCCTTCTAATCTGTAGACCATGAACAGATGCTTCCTCTGCATCTGTTGAGATGATCATAGTTATTATTCTTGATTCTGTTAATGTAATTTATGATGTTTGTTGATTTGCAGATGTTGAAATCACCCTTGCATCTCTGGGATAAATCCCACTTCATTACAGTGTATGATCTTTCTGATGTAGTATTGCATTTGGTTTGCTGATATTTTGTTGAGTATTTTTTTGCATCTGTGTTGAAAAAAAATGTTAGTGTGTTGTGTCTTTGTTTGGTTTTGGTATCAGATTAATGCTTATTGCATAGAAAGTTTGACAGAGTTCCATCCTTTTCATGATTTTGGAATAGTCTGAAAAGTATTCAAGCTAGTTCCTCTATAAATGGTTTATAGAATTGAGTTGTAAAGCCATCAGGTTCTGATCTGAACTTTTGCTTGATTGGGAGACTTAATTACTGCTTTAGTCTCATAACTTGTGATGGATCTGCTTCACTCTTTTCTATCTTCTTGATTTCATTTTGGTATATTATGTACCTAGGTATCTATTTCTTTGAGATTTTCCAGTTTGTTAGCATATAGTTGTTCATAATATTTTCTTATGATTAGGCCGGCGCCGTGGCTCAATAGGCTAATCCTCCGCCTTGCAGCGCCGGCACACCGGGTTCTAGTCCCAGTTGGGGCATCAGATTCTGTCCCGGTTGCACCTCTTCCAGGCCAGCTCTCTGCTATGGCCTGGGAGTACAGTGGAGGATGGCCCAAGTCCTTGGGCCCTGCACCCGCATGGGTGACCAGGAAAAGCACCTGGCTTCGGATCAGTGCGGTGCGTTGGCTGCAGCACGCCGGCCGCGGTGGCCATTGGAGGGTGAACCAATGGCAAAAGGAAGACCTTTCTCTGTGTCTCTCTCTCTCTCACTGTTCACTCTGCCTGTCAAAAAAATAAAAAAATATTTTCTTATGATCTTTTGTATTTCTGTGGTATTTGTTGTAATGTCTTCTGATACACTGTTTCCATATATTTATAAGTCTTTTTTTTTCTTTTTTGATTTCATTTGTATTCTGAGAAGATAACATGGTGTGATTTCAGTTTTTAAAAATTCACTTAGACTTGATTTGTTGCCTAATTCATGATCTGTCTCAGAAAATTTCATGTGCTGATGGGAAGAATGTGTATTCTGTTGGTTAAAATGTTCTGTAAATAACTGTTCAGGTCTATTTGCTCTGTAGTATGCTTCAATTCTGATGTATCTTTCCTGAATTTCTATTTGAATTTAACAGTGGAGTGTTAAAATCCCCCACTATTATTTTATTGGTGCTTTCCTCTTCCTTTAGAACCATATCTGGGTAATCTCATGTTGGGTTCATATGTATTTATGATTGTAACATCCTGATAAATCAGTTCTCTTACCAATATTTTATGTCATTGTTTATCTCTTTTTTTCATAATGATTCATTTTATTTATTTTAAAAGACAGAGTTACAGAGAGAGGAAGAGACAGAGGGAGAAGTTTTCCATCCACTGGTTCATTCCCCTACCAAATGGCTGCAGCAGCTGGAGTTAAATTGATCCAAAGCCAAGGGTCAGAAATTTCATCCAGGTCTTCTGCATCTGCATGTGTGCAGGGGCCCAAGCAATTGAGCCATCTTCCACTGCTTTCCCAGGCACATTACCAGGGAGGTAGATTGGAAGTGGAGCAGCCAGGACGCGAACTGACGTCCATGTGGGATGCTGGTGCTGCAGGCCAGGCCTTTAACCCACTGTGCCACAGCACTGACCCTGTTTATCTCTTTTTACAGTGTTTGATTTAAAGTCTCTTTTATCTGATATGAGTATAGCTACTCCAGCACATTTTGGTTTCCATATGCTTGATAAGTCTTTTTCCAAACTTTTACTTTTAGTCTATGTGTATCTTTACTTATGAAGTGAATTTCTTATAGTCAGTATATAGTTAGGTCTTCGTTTAATCCATTCAGCCAACTGGTATCATTTGACTTAGGAATTTAATGCGTTTACATTCAAGGTTAATATTAATATCGTTTTGTTGATTGATTGCTGATATTATATATTCTGTTAATTGATTTTGCACTGATATTTATGTGTTTTCATGATGTTTACTTCTAATGTAGAAATTCCCTTAAGGATTTCTTGTATGACTGATCTGGTAGTGGTGAATGTTCTTATTTATTGCTTGTCTGGAAAAAAGTTTATTTCTCTTCACTTCTAAAAAATAGCTTCACTGGATAAAATATATTCTTGGCTGGAAGTTTTTTTCTTTTAAGATCTTTAAATATATCGCCCCATTCTCTTCTGGTTTGTAGGGTTTCTGCTGAGAAGTCTGCTGTTAGTCTATATGTAACTTGATGGTTTTCTGTCACTGTCTTTAAAATTCTCTCCTCTCCTTTAACTTTTGACAATTTGATTATTATAAGCTTTGGAGAAAGTATTTTTTGGTGGAGTCTGCTTTGAGCTTCCTGTATCTGGATATCCATATATCTTTCAAGACTTGGGATGTTTTCAACCATGATTTCATTCAGTAGCTTCAGTGCCTTTCTCCTTCTCTTCTTCAGGTATTCATATACTACAAATATTTGTTCACTTAATTGTATTCCATGTTTTTCATTGTGTTCCATTCTTTTCTCTTTGTTTCTGTCTGAATGAGTTATTTCAAAAGACTTGTCCTCAAGATCAGAAATTATTTCTTCTGTTTAGTCTATTAGATTGTTGAAGCTCTCAGTTATATTTTTTATTTCATTGATTGAAGCTCTTGGCTCCAGGGTTTCTATTTGTTTTTTTTTTTTTTTTCCCCCAGCAATTTCTGTCTCTTTACTGAATTCCTCATTTATATCTTGTATTGTTTCTTCATTTCCTTAAATTGTCCGACTGTATTCTCTTGCATCTCATTAGGTATCCTTGGGATTATTCTGTTGTTTTTGTGGGTTTTTTAAACATTTATTTATTTATTTGAGAGACAAAGTTACAGACAGAGAGGGAGACTCAGAGAGAGAGGTCTTCCATCCACTGGTTCACTCCCCAAATGGCTGCAATGGCTGGAGCTGGGCCAATTTGAAGCCAGGAGTCTCCTCTGGGTCTCCCGTGTGCAAGCAGAGACCCAAGCACTTGGGCCATCTTCCACCTCTTTCCCAGGCCATTAGCAGGGAGCTGAATTGGAAGTAGAGCAGCTAGCACTTGATTGAACTAGTGCCTATATGGGATGCTAGCCCCACAGGCAGAGGCTTAACCTGCTGTGTCACAGCACTGGCCCCTGTGGTGGTTTCTTTTTTTTTTTTTTTTTTAATAACTACTGAAAATTATAGAATTATAATCTGTGTAATTTTCCATTTCCTATCAGCGGCAGTTCCTTAATATCAAGAATATCAGATATTCTAGATTATAAACAAAGCATGCATTCAGTTTGGGTGAATGTTTTACATTTTTATAACCTTGAGTAAAAACTATATAAATAAATTTTTAATGTGTCTTGTATAAGATAGCCAACACAGGAATTTACATAGGTTAGAAACAAGAATGAATAATTAAGGAGAGTGCAGACTATGGACTATTTTCTCAGAGGATGAAAGTAGAGTACACTGAGAAAGAGGTTCAGATAACCCACCATTCATACAAATAGTTCCTTAAGTATCCATGTGGATTCCTGTCTGTAACCTGGGAAATCCCATTACAAAGAAGTCTGTTCCTTGTTAGACATAGCCCCAAACTGTCATTTAGTCCCGGAAGCTTTGACAAAGATCTCTCTCTCTCTCTCTTGCTCAGAGTGGGAGGAATCCTACAACTCTGGAACAATATTATCTCTTCTCTCAAACTTTGGTTTTATGTTTTACTGTAGGATTCAGTAATCCAGAAGGAAAACAAGGTAGTCTGGGTTAGTCGTGTTTAGTGGGAGTTGAACAGAGATACTTGTTTGAAAATGGGTTTCTTTCAGGTCAAATAGCCATGTCTGCTGAGGTTCCAGAACAGCCAGTAGACCACAGAAAGACAGTTGGACCTGCGCTCGAAACCAGCAGCTATAGTATGACTGCTGGTCTTCAGTCAGGGCCATTGGATCATTATTTTCATTTCTTTTTCAGGCATTGCATAGATTTCATTTTACTTGGGATCTGCTTTTGGAGAATTATTGTTGTATTTTAGGTGTCATGCTTCCTTGCTTCTTTGTTTCACTATGTTTAAGTCTGTTAATAGTTCTTTCTTTATGGGGTCATTGGAAAAAACATTTTTATTTAGATGGAATGCAAGGTGTCACTTGGGTTGTTGCTTTGGCTCTGGTTCTAGGTGAGCCCAGAAGTATAACCTCTGAGTGCTTTCTAAAGTAGCAATCATTGTCAACAGTATCTATGAGTGCCACAGTTGTATAGTCCAAGCAATTGTGGAGTCATGTGGATTTGAAGTGGACATGAGTTTCCAAAGGTGTGTGTCAATCACAGTAAGGTTACTGGTGTTGTGGGATGGAGAGAGGCTGTTCCCTGTCCCTCCAGGCACGCTGAGAGATGGTAAGGCTTGTGGCAGCAATAGCTGTTGTTGCGGGGTCGTGTAATACAGATGGGAGCTTCCAGGTCCTGATGAGCAAGCGAGACTGATGTTGGGGCATTTAGCAGCTAGAGAGTTCTAGTCCCACTACAGGGGACCTTGTCTTACTCCTGTGGGGGTGAATACAGGTAATGTTTATCGTTCTGCACCAGCAGGTGTGGGAGTGGAGCAGTAGAATTCAAGTAGGTTGTTCCCTAGATCCCACAGGGTTAGGTTCTAGTGAGTTTGAAGAAAATATTACAAATAGTCACAGACCTGAATTTGCAGGGTACAGTGGGGTCCTTAGCTGGGTCTCGCAGAGCGAGTGCCAATTAGGCTGAGGTTTGTGTACTGACAGTCACTAGCCTGAAGCAGAGGAATGCATGGAGCCTTTTAGATCCCTTTGTGTAGCATGAATTACTCCAGGTTTTGTAGCAGCAACAGCAGTAGTCCCAGAGCTTCAAGGCATATAGGGGCCTACCCGCCAGTTCTCACAGAGCCACCCAGCGCTCTGTTCTAAGAGCTGCAGAGGGGACTTCCGCAGATCTGGTCCTTTGGAATTATGTGTGGGCTGCTGCTGGCATCAAGACCCATGAGGCTGAGGGGAGTTGCCTAGATCATACAGAGTTAGCAAGCATAGCTCCCAGGGCTGGTGCGCAGAACTGCCACAGCGGCGAGATTCAAGGTCACCTGCTGTCTGCCCTGGAAAGTGTCCTTGCTCTGGCTTTGAAACTTACAGGGAGCTATGAGGCTGCTCGCTGTCCCCTAAGGCAGATGGCATTTAGCAGCTGTATGGCAGCAGCTCAGGTCTGGCGGTTTAGGGGCAGGGCAGGCAATGTAGGTGCATGTTTTGGAGCCAAGTAGTCACTTGGACCCCAGTCAGCTTTCTAAAGTGATGTAAAGTCAGTGAGGACTATGGAATTCTCCCATGGTTAGAGCTATAGGTCTGCAGCAATGGAGGGGGAGAGGGGAATCACGGAGCTTTTGCTGACTGAGCAAGATGTCATCCCCCCAGCTGAGGTGAGTATAGGTCCTGTGTTCAGCCTTTTTGTTTGTTTTAAGATTTTTAAAATTTATTTATTCAAAACGTAGAATTAGTAGAGTTAGAGAGAGAAGTCTTCCATCTTCTGGTTGACTACGTTATGGCTGTAACAGCTGGAACTGGGCAGATCCCAAAGCCAGGAGCCAGGCTTGAGCCATCTTCCACTGCTTTCCCCAGGCCATAGTAGAGAGCTGGGTCAGAAGAGGAACAGCTGGGCACGAACCGGCACCCATATGGGATGCTGGCACCACAAGCAGAGGCTTAGCCTACTGAGCCACAGACCAGCCCCTGTTCAGCTGTCTTGATCTCCATTTTTACATTTATTTCAATGGGACTTTTTCTTTTGTTTCTATAATTGAGACTTTTTTCCCCAGCTTTTGCTTTAAATGTCTTTTTTAAATCCTTTTATACTTTTTATTTTTTAAAGTTAATGTTCAGCTTTTTTCACATGTTATAATACTGAAGTTCACTATGATAATTGTGAAGTTCACATTGGCTTCATTGATACAATAGTAAAGTTTTGAGTGTTGAAAAGACTTTTCTCATCCCAAAGTTAATAATAGCCTTATTTTTTAATTAGCGCTATTGAGTTATAATTGTATTAAAAGCTTTGGAAACTCTAAATGTACAGTTTGATGGGCTTTGATAAATGTATATGGTATGTAATTTCTGCATGATTGTGAATAATTCTTTTATACCGTAAAGTTCCCTCATGACCTTGTGCAGTCAGCCTCTCCAGTTGCTGACAACCATTAGTCCTGTGTGTAAATCAGTGCAGAAGCACTGCTTTGCCTTTGTTATATTTTTAGGTAATTTTTGTTTGAATTGAGGCAATAGTCAGGGTTCACTTTTTGGCAGATGGATATCTGTTTTAGCACAATTCTTTTTTTTTTTTTTTTTTTTTTTTTTTTTGACAGGCAGAGTGGACAGAGAGAGAGAGAGAGAGAGAGAGAAAGGTATTCCTTTTGCCATTGGTTCACCCTCCAGTGGCCGCCACGACCAGCACATCACGCTGATCTGAAGCCAGGAGCCAGGTGCTTCGTCCTGGTCTCCCATGCAGATGCAGGGCCCAAGTACTTGGGCCATCCTCCACTGCACTCCCGGGCCACAGCAGAGAGCTGGCCTGGAAGAGGGGCAACCGGGACAGAATCCGGCGCCCCGACCGGGACTAGAACCCAATGTGCCAGCACTGCAGGTGGAGGATTAGCCTATTGAGCCACGGCACCGGCCTGTAGCACAATTCTTAGAAAAGTCAAACCTTTCTCCATTGCATTACTTTTGCACCTTTGTTTAACATCAACTGACTTCATGTGTGAATCTGTTTTTTCAAACTGCATTCTAGTCCATTGTTGTACATGCCTATTTTTATTGTCTTGACTGGTTTAACTTTATGCTGAGCCTTGAGATCAAGAGCTAGAATTAGAGTGAACTTGTCAGTTTTGTATGAAAAGGACAGCTGGGATTTGGTGGGAGTAGGTCCCGAGTCTATGCACCAGAGAACTGCCATTTTAGTAAGTTTGAATCGTCTAATCCATGAGCATGATATCTTCCCCATTTATTTAGGTGATCTTTAATTTCTTGCAACAGTATTTTGTACTATTCATTTTATAAGTATCCTTGTATTCTATTTAATTTTAAAATTCTGTTTAAATTGTATTATTTTAAATTTTTGTTTTTTAGTGTTTCTTATCAGTATATGGAAATACAAATGATTTTTTGGTATTTGCTTTATGTCCTAAAACTTTACTTAATAAGGCTCTTGGGATTTTCAACCTAGATAATAATTATCTGTGAAGAAAGACAGATTTACTATAGGTTTCTCACAGATGGCCCATATCAGGTAGAAGAAATTCCCCTCTAATTTGATAAAAGTTTTTTTTTTTCCTTTAATCATGATTGGCTGTTGAAGTTTGTCAGGTGGATTTCTTGGATCTGTGGAAATATTACCTGCTTTTCATTTCTTAAATCTGTTAAAATGGGGACATATATTGATTTTTCAAATAGTGAACCTTGCATTCCTCATAAACTCTGATTTTGTTTTACTTATTTTTTAAAAAGATTTATTTATTTATTTATTTGAAAAGCAGAACTATAGAAAAAGAGGGCGAGAGGGAGGGAGGGGGAGAGAGAGAGAAAGAAAGAGAGAATGAATCTTCCATCGTCTGGTTCACTCCCCAAATGTCCCAAATGGCCACAACAGCTGGGGCTGGGCCAGGCCGAAACCAGGAGCCTGGAACTCCGTCAAGGTCTCCCATGTGGGTGCAGAGGCCCAAGGACTTGGGCCATCTTCGCTGCCTTCCAAGGCACATCAGCAGTAAGCTAGATTGGGAGTGAGAGTAGCTGGGACTCAAACTGGTACCTATACGGGATGCTGGCGTCAGAGATGGTGGCTTAACCTGCTGTGCCACAATTCTGGCCCCATGATTTTTTCTCTTTTTAAAAGTCCAACTTTTGTGGGCTGGAACTGTAGCACAGTGGGTTAATCCTCTGGCTGTGATACCAGCATCCCATTTGGACGCTGGTTCTAGTCCTGGCTGCTCTTCTTCCTATCCAGCTCTCTGTTATGGCATGGGAAAGCAGTAGAAGATGGTCCAAGTGCTGGGGCTCCTGCACCCACATGGGAGACCCGGCTCCTGGTTTTGCAGTCATTTGGGGAGTGAACCAGAGGATGGAAGACCTTTCTCTCTGTCTCTCCCTATTACTATCTGTAACTCTTACCTGTCAAATAAATAAATAAAAATCTTTTTTTTTTTTTAAAGAAAAGGCCAGCTTTTCATTTGTTTTTATTATTTATTTCTTTAACTTCAGTTTGGGTTTTAATCTGGCCTTTTTCTGGTTTCATGAGGTAGAAATTGAGGTTATGGATTTTAGACTTTTTTTCCTCCTATTTCTCATAGACGCTCCTCCTACCCCCACCTGCAACCCCAACCTGGCTACTCAGGCAACTGTATTGCATCTGAAAGGTCAAGGCTGCTGGAACCTGGAATGTTGCATGTAAAGTGAAAATAATATAAGCATTTTAATATTATGAATTTCCTCTGCTGATTTAGCTTCATCACAGAAATTTTCATGTTTTCATTTTTATTTAAATTCAGATTTGCTTCTAAATACTTTTGTGTTGTGTTTTTGTTGACACATGGAATAGTCATATTATTTAATTTACAATTTTGTAGAATTTACTTGGCATGTTTAGTTTTCTTGTCATTGGAAAATTTACTGAGACTTTTTTTATAGCCCAGAATGCAAAATTTTCGTGTATTCCATGAAATAGACCTGAATGGTAGGAATAGTTGATACCTCACTGGGAAATTCCAGTCTCATCATCATGGGGAATACTCAAATGGTAGCGATTATTACACTGTGATCTTCTAAATATTTAATGTATTTCTCTTTCTCATTTGGATTGGATTCCATAATCTCTAAAGTCCTTTCCTTCTCTAATACTCAGCCTTTGAGATATAAAAATAAATTCCATATTCAGTTAATGAAGGCCCTTTTCAGCTTTGAGAACCCTGATTCTTAAAGACCCAAAACTAAAATTTTATATCCTGTAAATTTTTGGAATTCTTTCAGGGACGGAAGAAGTCTATAGTGGCTGTGGAGCCCAGGAGTCTTATTCAAGGAGCCTTTCAAGGGTGTTCAGTGTCTGGGATGACACTGAAATACATGTATGGGGTAAATGCCTGGAAGAATTGGGTTCAGTGGAAAAATGCCAAGGAAGAACAGGGGGATCTAAAATGTGGAGGTAAATACACAGCATGAGTTTGTGTCTTGATTTAGGTGGGTGAAATACTAATAAGTAGGTCAAAAATCTACTCAATAGAGATAAAATCTAGTTAAAAAAAAAAACATAAAACTTTTTTGGCTTTATGTAATTTTCCCGTTGTTATTTTTAATTGTCAATTATTTTTCTGTCCTCATCAGGAGTTGAACATGCTTCATCTAGCCCATGTTCTGACCCTTTAGGAAATGCTCAAGACCAGATACTCTCTCAAGAATCCTCTGAGCCAGGCTGCAGAGGTAAAACATGTTTCTCTTCATTTGGTATGAAGTATTTATGATATTATTGAATTAAATTTCTAAATTGAATGTTTTAAATTATTTAAAATCTTAAGTATATCTTACCCTGAGTTTTAAAGAGGCTATTTATGATGTTATATCTTCTGAGTGTTAAGTTCATTATGGAAATATAAGGCATTTTATTTCATTTTCTTCACTTTCTAGCAGTGAAGGTGGTTCAAAATATGTCTTCTTAAGGGCTGTGTCTTTATAGTAACCCATGGAACACAGTGTTTGTTTTTTTTTTTTTTTTGAGAAAAATACCTTGAAATGCGTTTCTTTTTTATATAAGAATGTTTCTAATAATGAGTTCTGTATAACTGATATTGTGGTTTCACTTCAGCTGAAATCTGGGTTCAAATAAAGTAACCGTGTATATAATTTGAACACTACATGAGTTTTCATCTTCTACTTATTTTTATGTCTTACTCTAAATTTTTGTTTCTGATTTATATTTTGCTTTTTATTATCTGTGTTTTATGTACGGTATTTATGTCACAGTACTTTAAGAAGTTCATGGGAACATGGAATTAAAAGATAAGTTTATTTTGGGGGCAGGTGTTTGGTATAGCAGTTAAGACACTGTTAGGAACATCTACATCCCATACCTAGGCTCTGGGTTCGAGTTCTGGATCCACTCTCCGTTCAAGCTTCCTGCTAATGTACACCCCAGGATGCAGCAGGTGATATTCAAGTAGTTGGGTGCCTGTCACTAATGTGAGAGACCCATATTGAGTTCCTGGCTTCTGGCTATAGTGGCCCACTGTTGTAAGCATTTGGGGAGTAAACCAGTGACTGGGACATCTCTTTTGTCTGTAGCTGTCTCCCTGTCTTTCACTTCCAAATAAATACGTATTTTAAAAGATGAATTACTTGAAGTTTTAAAGTCCATGCATAGGTTTTTTTCAGAATATGCATTTTCCATGAATTTTATAAAGACTGTACATGTAATGTGTATGGAATGAGATGGGGCAGGAGTGGATGAGTATGTCCACGTCACCAGATTTTTTGTTTTGTTTTGTTTTTAATTTTTTTATTTTTTGACAGGCAGTTAGACAGTGAGAGAGAGACAGAGAGAAAGGTCTTCCTTTTTCCGTTGGTTCACCCCACAAGTGGCCGCTACGGCCAATCCGAAGCCAGGAGCCAGGTGCTTCCTCCTGGTCTCCCATGTGGGTGCAGGGCCCAAGGACCTGGGCCATCCTCCACTGCACTCCTGGACCAAAGCAGAGAGCTGGACTGGAAGAGGAGCAACCGGAACAGAATCTGGCACCCCTGGGACTAGAACCCGGGGTGCCGGCACCACAGGCGGAGGATTAGCCTAGATTAGCCTAGTGAGCCGTGGCGCTGGCCTTGTTTTGTTTTTTAGCCATTTTTCAGCCATACCCTCTTCTCCCATACCTGCTGATTGTATGTACTCTGATCTTCACCTCAGTATGTCCTCATGGTTTGGGGGTACATACAACCTTCCTTATTGGATCAATTAGTTGCTACTCTGGGCTGTGTCTGACTCATTGAGTTCCTGTAGATCAAGTATAATCTTTCGCCACTACGATTATGTAAATAAATTCTTGTTATGGGGATTTTTTTTGTCTCTTACTGTCTACTTTAAATCACATTCTTCACTTTAAAAAAGGAAGGGCAACAGTGACAGTGAGAAGATAATATCATTTTAGACTACTATGTCTAAATGCAACAGCTGAAGGGGATTTCTACTACTTGTTCATCCAGAAAATGTTTAACTGAGTATCTATTATGTAGCAAGAATGGTGCTAGGTCCTAGGGTAAGATGGTCAAATATGGTCCTTACCTTCATGAGCCACCATCTGTGAACAGCACAGGGGAGCCTAGGTTTATCTTTGAAAACATATCTAAATACGAAGTGCAGTCACTAGGAAAGGTATTTTATTTCTACCCTCTTGTTGTAGATCAACCTATTCCAGTGTGACTCGACAAATCAAATTGGATAACTCTCCTTCTCAAAGTTAATTAAGTTCTTTGTCTTCTTAAATATTACTATGATATCTAAGGCTCATCATGACCTATCTTCTCCTGTCCTTCTTGTCTTCTGTTCACCCATGCCTCATAAACCTTTCACCATTGTGTTGTAGAAATTGGAATACTATTTCTCAGGGCATGAGGATGTTGTATTATTTGAAAGGCTGTACAGTCAAATAAATCTGAGTTGAAGTTAAACCTGTATATCAGTCAGCTTTTTGTTACTATAATAGAGTACCAGATTGAAGCTAACTTTATAGAGGGTCACAGTTAGCTCACAGTTTTGAAGGTTTATAAGTTCCAAAACACAAAACAGGGTTTGGGGAAGGTTCCACAACAGATGACAGAGCATGTGTGGTAGAAAAATCACAGGGCAAGCCAGGAAGTGGCAAGAGAAAAGCTGGGCCTAACTCAGCTTTTTTTTTTTTTTTTTTTTTTTTTTTTTTTAAGATTTTATTTATTTATTTGAGAGGTAGAGTTACAAACAGAGGGGAAGATAGAGAAAAGTCTTCCATCCATTGGTTCACTCCCCAAATGGCCACAATAGCCAGAGCTGGGCTCATCCAAAACCAGGAAACAGGAGCTTCCTCTAGGTCTCCCACGCTTGTGCAGGAGCCTAAGTACTTGGGCCATCTTCTGCTGCTTTCCCAGGCCATAACAGAGCTGGATTTGGAAGAGGAGCATCCAGGACTAGAACTGGTGCCCATATGGGATACCAGTGCCACAGACAGAGGCTTGGCCCACTACACCACAGCGCTGGCCCTTCCAAGTCAGCTTTTAAAACTAACCCTCTTGAAAGTATTACCTGCAGAAGACAGATACACCCCCAGTGACCTAAGAGCCTCCAACTAGAGCCCACTGGTTACCATCATTGTTGGATTGAGATCCCACCCTCCTGATACTATTAATTTAGGATGTTGGTATGTAAACATCTACCTGACTTGAGGAGCCAAATCCTGTTCAAACCATAGCAAATAGCATTCTTTGGTGTAGATATTCTTAGAGCCCTTAATGCCAGTAGGCACTATGCATACTTCAGAGTATTTTGCATTTTCAACATTTATCAGATGTTAGAAATCTGTTTTCCTCAGCTGCCATATGAGACTACTGTTTTGTGTTTTGTGCTTTGGGTAATCTTTTTGTATTCTCATATCGGAATTCTTTGCCTGTCCATATGTCTTAACTCTTTTTCCCTTTGTAATGTCTAGCACCAGTATCATGTCCATTCAGAATCTGCTACAACTCTTCCTTGTTAGATGTCCCTTATTTTGTTTTCCCTGAATCCTATTTAATCAAAACTTCCTACACCTATTGTACCATAGTCTTTATTGAGAGGGTGTCAATAAGTTCATAGAAAATGGAATTTAAAGATAATTTAGATGCATGTTCATAATTACATTTTATAGAAATTTTTGAGGACCTCTTCTGTTTCTGTAACTAAAATCCTTGGGATTAGGATCTGCCTTTAATCCATGAATTCACATTGCCTGGAACATAGCACTATTCAGTGTTTCTTCAGGGACTAGAGTCATGTTACTGTGTTTGTTGTAAGTTAAGATTCCAAGTGTTTTCTGTCTTTCCACAGTCCGCTCTGTCAAGCTGAAGGAAGATATTCTGTCCTGCACTTTTGCTGAGTTGAGTTTGGGCTTAT
Source organism: Oryctolagus cuniculus (assembly GCF_964237555.1). Lineage (NCBI taxonomy): Eukaryota > Metazoa > Chordata > Mammalia > Lagomorpha > Leporidae > Oryctolagus > Oryctolagus cuniculus. Next base: position 137,211,747 of record NC_091438.1, on the reverse strand, counting down.
GCCAGTTTATCCAAGAGGTGCGGAGACCAAATGGTGAAAAATATGATCCAGACAGTATCTTATACTTGTGCCTTGGAATTCAGCAGGTACCAAATTAAATAATTGTTAAAAATTTGGTTGCAATTTTAATCATTCTGAGAGAACTCATAAATTAAGATACAAGATTAAAATATGTAAAGGTTGTTTGGTGTTGCTCCTATAGCTTCTTTTTAATAAACCACTAACTCTGATTTAAAGTCTTGATAATATTTGTAAGCTAAATTGAGACTGATAATAGAATAACAGAAAATGGGGACAGTGTATTTTATAGATAGGAGGAAAAAATGGGCAGAGGGAGCAACATAGATGACTGTGTTTATGTGAAAATCTGTAATTCCAGTTTAAGTTTTTAAATGCATATTAAAATACTGGATATACCATTGTTTGTCCCATTAGCTGGAATCATCAGATTATGGCACTGCTTGTTAAAGTACTATGAATTGAGGGTTCTGGTACGTATCTGGTAGTAATTAGTATATAATTTCTGGAAAGCAGTGTGAGCATATATTTCAGGACTATTTTTTACCAGTAGTTAGGCTTTTACAAGTCTGTTCAAACATAATACTCTGAACTGTAGACATCATTCCACAAAATTGTTTATAACTTCCATGCCCACCAAAGTGTGATGGTTAAGTAAATTATATTTATAAAGTTGTATATTATATATCCAATAAAAATGGTTTACATGAGTGGCTTTTACTTATAAAACTACTGTTGAAGCCTTAAATGGACAGAATAAAAGTATGAATTATACGTTTATTACTATATGTTAACATAGTGATATAAACATAATAAAATGAAATAAATTCAAAATGTATACAATGCTTATAATCTTTGGGTGGTAGAAATCTGAATGGGTTGGTGCCGCGCCTCAATAGGCTAATCCTCCACCTAGCAGTGCCGGCACACCGGGTTCTAGTCCCGGTCAGGGCACCGGATTCTGTCCCGGTTGCCCCTCTTCCAGGCCAGCTCTCTGCTATGGCCCGGGAGTGCAGTGGAGGATGGCTTGGGCCCTGCACCCACACGGGAGACCAGGAGAAGCACCTGGCTCCTGGCTTCGGATCAGTGTGGTGCGCTGGCCTCAGCGCGCCAGCCGCAGCAGCCATTGGAGGGTGAACCAACAGCAAAAGGAAGACCTTTCTCTCTGTCTCTCTCTCTCACTGTCCACTCTGCCTGTAAAAAAAAAAAAAAAAAAAAAGAAAGAAAGGAAGGAAGGAAGGAAGAAATCTGAATGTTGCTGATTTTCTGTATGGGAATAGTACTGTATTTTGGACATGCATTTGTTCTTAAAGTTTTGTGTTTTAATTACAAAAGTAGTATGTTCTCAGTGTATTTGTAAGAAAAGTAAAAGCAGGGCCGGTGCCGTGGCTCACTTGGTTAATCCTCCGCCTGCAGCGCAAGCATCCCATATGGGCACCGGGTTCTCATCCCGGTTGCTCCTCTTCCAGTCCAGCTCTCTGCTGTGGCCAGGGAAGGCAGTGGAGGATGGCCCAAGTGCTTGGGCCCCTGCACCTGCATGGGAGACCAGGGGCCATCTTGTACCGCTTTTCCAGGCCATAGCAGAGAGCTGGGTCAGAAGTGGAGCAGCCAGGACTCGAACCTGTAGGCAGCGGCTTTACCTGCTACACCACAACACCGGCCCCCAAAGTTAACTTATCTTTTAATTCTGTTTTCCATGAACTTTTTGATGGAAGTCAGATAGTTTCTTTTTTTACTATACCTCTTGCCCTCTGTAAGAGTACATTTAACCTGCCCTAAGATAGTATGTTTAATTAAATAAAAGTGGGATTCAATTAAATCAAGATTTAATTCACTAGGCAGGCCTCATTTATTCATTCTTTTTGTGAATAACACATTGTGATTCACTATACCCATACTTGTATTCTTGATAATTAAAAATGTAGTTGCAAATTTTATATTTAAATGTAACACATATTTTAGAATCTACACACTATATATTTCTTTTTTCTAAAAGTGGTCAGTTGACAAACTATATAAAGTACAAAATGATGTTATGAGTCATGAATACAAGCTGGAATAATTAAATCAAACCAATCAACATGTCCATTACCTCAAATACTTACCAGTTTTTTTTATGGTAGGAGCATTTAAAATGTACTCTCAGCAATTTTTTTTCTTTTACATTTGAGAGACAGAGATACAGTTCCCATCTGCTGGTTCACTCTCAAATGTCCAGAGTGGCCGGAGCTGGGGCCAGGGCCAAAGCTGGGGGCCAGGAATTCAGTCCAGGCCTCCCTTTTGGGTGCAAGAACCCAGTTATTTGAACCATCACCATTGTCTCCCAGGGTTTGCATTGGTAACAAGAGTGAGGAGCTAGAACTGGGTATCAAACTCTGGCACTCTGATACGGGACATGAATATCTGTTTTTTATACATACAAAGATTTATTTATTTGAAAGGCAGAAAGACGGAGATCTTCCATCCACTGGTTCACTCCCTAAATGGCCATAACAGCCAGGGCTGAGCCAGGCTGAAGCCATAAGCCAGGAACTTCTTCTGGATCTCCTGTGTGGCTGCAGAGGCCCAAGCACTTGGCCATCCTCTAATGTGCTTTCCTGGGAACATTAGCAGGGAGCTAGATTGGAAGTTGAGCAGCCGGGGTGTGAACCATTGCCCTTATGGGATGCTGGTGTCTCAGGTGGCAACTTTCCTGCTAGGCCAGAACCCCAGCCCCTGGACATGAATATGTTAACTAAAGATTTATTTATTCATTTGAAAGAGTTAAGGAGAGAGGTAGAGAAAGAGATCTTGCATCTGTTGGTTAACTCCCCAGGTGACTCAACATCCAGGGCTGGGCCCAGCCAAAGCCAGGAGTTTCATCTAGGTCTCACACGTAGGTGGTAGGGTCCCAAACACTTGGGACATTAAGGGAATAAGAATGGAAATGGAGCAGCTGGGACATGACCTGACACCCATATAATATGCCAGAGTCAGAGGCAGCAGCTGTACCTGCTATGCCACAATGCCAGCCCCTTAAACAGCTTAATAGGCATGCCTACCCCAGTTTTGAAATATGCGGTACACTGTTTTAACTGTGTTGATTTCCAAAAGAAATTCCTCCTGAGACTTTATACCATCCGACTAAAGTCTCCACCTGGTGCTCCCTCAGTCTCTGGCAACCACCTTTATTCTCTGCTTCTGTGAACTCAGTTGTTTATAATCTACACCTGTGAGAACATGTGGGCTTGTTCCTTCTTTGCCTGGCTTATTTTAGTTAGCAGAATGTTTCCCAATTCTATCTTGTTGTAGTAAATGACGGAATTTACTTCTTTAAGGCTGACTAGTATTCCATTGTGTTATAAAGGGTACTTCAAAAGATGGTAGGAAAATGAAATTAAAAAATAAATTTTTTTGTGTAAAAAACTTTTGAAATCCACACATAGTTTTTTCATGATATGCATTTTTTGGTGAATGTTTTGAAGACATTTTGTGAATAAAACTTTTTTTTTTTATTTCTTTATGTATTTGAAAGAGTTAACGAGAGAGGGAGAAACAGACATGGAAAGAAAGATCTTCCAAATGCTGGTTCTCCCCCAAAATGGGTGCAACAGGCCAAAAAAGGAGCCTGGTCTACATCCGGATCTCCTACATGGGTGTTAGGAGCCCAAATAATTGAGCCATGTTCTGCTGCTGTTCCAGGCACGTTAACAGGGAGCTGGGTCAGAATTGGAGCAGCCAGGACATGAACTGACCTTTATATGGGATACTGGTACTACAGATGATGGCTCAACTCACTGAGCCACAATGTCAGCCTCTATACGATATATTCTTTATCCATCATCTGTTGGTAGACAATTAGGTTGATTCTGAAATTTGACTATGTTACTAGTACTGCAACGAAGATAAAAGTACAAATCTATCTTTGGCAAAGTGAATCAAAAATCTTTTTGGTAAATACTGATAGGAGAGATTGCTGGATCATATGTTTCTGTTTTGTTTAGGTTTTTTTTTTTTTTTTTTTTTTTTTTTGACAGGCAGAGTGGACAGTGAGAGAGAGAGACAGAGAGAAAGGTCTTCCTTTTTGCCGCTGGTTCACCCTCCAATGGCCGCCGCTGCAGCCGGCGCACCGCGCTGATCCTGGCAGGAGCCAGGAGCCAGGTGCTTTTCCTGGTCTCCCATGGGGTGCAGGGCCCAAGCACCTGGGCCATCCTCCACTGCACTCCCTGGCCATAGCAGAGAGCTGGCCTGGAAGAGGGGCAACCGGGACAGAATCCGGCGCCCCAACCGGGACTAGAACCCGGTGTGCCGGCGCCGCAAGGTGGAGGATTAGCCTATTGAGCCACGGCGCCGGCTTAGTTTTTTTCTTTTGAAGATCCTCTGTACAAGTGTTCATAACAACTCTAATTTACATTCCCATGAGCAGTGTACAAGAGTTCTCTCTTCTCCACATTTTTGCTCTTAAAAACAATGCTTCCATAACTTTTATTTATGTACCTTATGAACCAGTACTTTTGTATCTAGGTTAAAGCATATTTTGTTAGGTTTGGAATAGCTCAGGGTTGTGGCCTGTCATACCCCCAGAAAAGAGAGAAAAAGGAGACGGGACTGACCTCAACAGGTTGCTTTACTGAAGCAAAGAGGAATGACAGTCTATTCTTGTGAAGGGCACATGGCTGAGTTTTTATCTGTCTGGTTGCCAAGGAAACTCAGCACCAGGGGCTCTCCAGAAACCTTGGAGGTCTTTGACTTCTCTAATTTTGCAAGCCATTTTGCAGGTGGCTAGAAAGAAAGAGACCATGAACAGATCTCCCACTGGGGGTGGGGGGGTGAAGGGGAGTGAAATTCTTGTGAGCTGTATTGCCCTTTACATTTCTTTTCAACAAGATTACTTTTAAGAATGGTTAAAATGGGGATTGCATTGTGGTATAGTTGATAAATCTGCCGCCTGTGATGCTGGCATCCCATATGGGAGCCAGTTCATGTCCCAGCTGCTCCACTTCCGTCCAGCTCTCTGCTATGGCCTGGGAGAGCCATGGAAAATGGCCCAGGTGATTGGGCCCCTGCACCCACATGGGAGACCCAGAATAAGCTCCTGGCTCCTGGCTTCGGATTGGCCCAGCTCTGGATGTTGTTGCCATTTGAAGAGCCAGTGGATAGAAGACCTTTCTGTCCTTCTCTCTGTCTAAATCAGCCTCTCAAATAAATAAATAAAATCTTAAAAAGGAAAAACAGAATCTTAAGTTCAACTGTAGCATGAACACTTTGACCACCACTGTTAACATTGACTAGGGAAGGGAACAATGGAAGATGACTGTTTAAACAACAACAAAAGTATAATTTTTTTTTAAGATTTATTCTCTGTATTTGAAAGAGTTACAGGGAGAAGTAGAGACAGAGAGAGAGGTCTTCCATCCGCTGGTTCACTCCCCAGATGGCCTCAATTACCAGAGCTGAGCTATTCCAAAGCCAGGAGCCAGGAGCTTCTTCTGGGTTTAGGGGCCCAAGGACTCAGGCCATCCTCTGCCACTGTCCTAGGCACACCAATAAGGAGCTAGATTGGAAGTAGAACAGCCGGGATGCAAACCGGCACCAATGTGGGATGCCAGCACTGCAGGTCGGGGCTTTAACCCACTGGGCCACAGCGTCGGCCCCCCCAAAATATAATTTCTAATATATATTTCTATAACATATTGTTTTTACTTAATTATATGTCATACATGTTTGCTTAATGATATAATCAATTTTCCTTCATGATATATTTGTATATATAGAAAAATAGATAATGTCACATATGTTATCAATCCTATCTTAAAATTTTTTTTACCATGATAATGTCTTGTTGGGTATCTTTGCAAAGATATGTTTGTACACGAGCTAATTATTTAACATTTTTTTTGCCTTTAATTTCATTTTATTTCAAAGACAGAGATAAAGGGAGAAATATTTCAATCACTGGTTCACTTTTGCTTCCAAAATGCTGCAACAACTGGAACTGGAGCTGGCCCAGTCTAAAGCCAAGAGCCCAGAATTCTATCCAGGTGTCCCACAAGAGTGGCAGGGACCCAAGTACTTGAACCCATCACCTGCTGCTTCCTAGGGTATGCATTAGGAGGAAGCTGGAAGTAGGAAGACTTTCTGATGTGGAATGCAGTATCTTAACTGCTGCACCAGGCAGCCCCCCCATAGCATAAATTCATGAAATCCACTGGAATTTCTAGGAACAAAGACATAAACTCACTATTTTAGGTTTTTGCTACATATTGCCAAATTACTCCCCATAAAAATTAGGTCAATTGGGACCCACATTGTGGCACAGCAGGTTATATTACCCCTTGGAATGCTGGCATCCCTTATCAGAGTGCCAGTTTGAGTCCTGGCTGCTCCACTTCCAGTACAGCTTCCTGCTAATGGGCTTAGGAAGGCAGTGCAAGAGGGTCCAAGTACTTGAGTCTCGGCCACCCATGTTTAGACCAGGATGGAGTTCCTGGCTCCTGGCTTTAGCCTGGCCCAGCCCTGCCTATTGTGGGCATTTGGGAGGTAAACCAGTGGATGGAAATTATCTCTTTCTGTCTCTCGCATTCTCTCTGCCTTTCAAATAAGTAAATTTTTAAAATTAAGACAGTATTCCTGTTAACAGTCTCTTTTACATCTATTTGTCACATCTTCCAACTGAGAGTCTTTCTTAATTCACAGGATTGACATGCGTAACCAAAATTTGCTATCCAGTGAGTGAAAAGCACCTATAAATCAATAAAATGATGCAATATTACCCTAAAAATGGCAAAAGATACCAGTAGGCCAGTACCAGAAGGAATAGAACAGATGGCCAATAGACGAAATGCACCAGGACAAAGTGATCAGCTTCCTGTATGCAGTAAAAAAGTCCATTGCATACCTTAACTTATTTGCTAGAATGACCCTTTGCGTGTAAGAACTATTACTGTCACATTGTTCTGTTGACAAATCTGAGGCATATCGAGGTTGGCAGTGTGGCCTAAAGTCGCACAGGCGCATCACTTCCATCATCCGTGACTGTGATCACTGTTCTGCCTTTCCAGTATTAAAAGGTGCTCTACTTTAATCAGGGAAAATTTTTCAGCTATTAGGTAGTTTAAAATTTTCAAAGTTTGAGAACTGTGATAATACCAAGTATTAATGAATACACATACACACTCACTCTTGCAGGGTTTTCTAGTTTGCAAGTTATCTGACAGTGGCTGTTCAAACTTCAAATGCATATAGATTCTTCAACATAGAAAATCTTTGGTCAGTATTTGTCTCCAGAGAAATTTATATACATACACAGATCACGTATTTTCATTGTCACATTGGTTTTCTTTGCATTTATTTTTATTTATCTGAAAGGCAGAGAAACAGAACAAGATAAAGATCTTGGGTCTGCACCTCAAATGCGTGCTGTAGCCAGGGGTGAGCCTCACTGCAGCCAGGAGCCCAAAGCTCCACTTGGGCCCACGTGGGTGGCAGGAGTCCGAGTACTTGAGCCATCACCACTGCCTTCCAAGGTGTGCACTGGCAGGTAGCTGGATAAGCAGCACGGCCAGAACTGCGCACTTCAGCAGGGGATGCAGGGCATCCTAAGCTTCATGTTAACTACGAAACCAAATGCCCTTCCCCTCTTCTTTAAAATATTGTCCTAGAGGGCGTGAAATGATATCTTATTGTGTATTTGCTTTGAATTTGCCTAATAACATTGAGCATTTCTATTTCCTCTTTGAAGAAAAAATTAAGTCCTTTGTCCATGTTTTATTTGGGTTGTTTGTCTTTTTTTGTTGTATGATTTTTTTCTATATATTCTAGACATTAAACTCTTATTAGATAAGTGATCTGCAAATATTTTGTCCTGTTCTTTAGGTTTTCTTTTCACTCTCTTAATAGTGTACTTTGAATCACAAAAAAAATTTCATTTTCATAAAGTTCAACTTTTTCTTCTTTCCTTGGTTCCCTGTGCTTTTAGTGTCATATCTAGGAATCCATTGCCAAATTCAGGGACATAAAGAATTTATCTGTTTACTTCAAAGAGTTTTAGCTCTTATGTTTAAATCACTGACCTATTTTAAGTTAATTAATTTATTTGAAAGGCATAGAGAGAGGGAAAGAGATCTTCAGTTTGCTAGTTCACTCCCCAAAATGGCTACAATAGCTACAGCTGGGCCAGGCCAAGCCGTAAGTCCAGAACTCCATCCAGGTCTCCCGTGTGGATGCAGGGACCCAAGGAGTTGGACCATCTTCCTGTACTTTCCCAGGCACGTTAGCAAGGAGCTGGATTGGACATGCTGCTGCTGGGACTCAAACTGGTAGCCATACGATATGCCAGCATTGCAGGCAGTGGCTTAACCTGTTCTGCCACAGTGCCAGCCCCTTGAGTTGTTTTTTTTCTATCTGATGTGAGATAGGCCCTACCTTCCTTCTCTTGTATGTGGATATCCAGATCTCCTCTTTAGTTGAAGAAATTATTATTTTTTCTTTATCTTGATACCCTTGTTGAAAATCATTTGAACAAAGTGAATGTGCTTACTTTGTGTCGGTTCTAGCCCATTTGTCTATGTGGTTATTCATATGACATTCCACACTGCCTTGATTACTGTGGCTATGTTTTTTTTGGTTGTTTTTTGTTTTTTTTTTTGTTTGTTTGTTTTTTTTTTGACAGGCAGAGTGGACAGTGAGAGAGAGAGACAGAGAGAAAGGTCTTCCTTTGCCGTTGGTTCACCCTCCAATGGCCGCCGCGGCCGGCGCGCTGCGGCCGGCGCACCGCGCTGATCCAATGGCAGGAGCCAGGTGCTTTTCCTGGTCTCCCATGGGGTGCAGGGCCCAAGCACCTGGGCCATCCTCCACTGCACTCCCTGGCCACAGCAGAGAGCTGGCCTGGAAGAGGGGCAACCGGGACAGAATCCGGCGCCCCGACCGGGACTAGAACCCGGTGTGCCGACGCCGCTAGGCGGAGGATTAGCCTAGTGAGCCGCGGCGCCGGCCTGTGGCTATGTTTTGAAATCAGCAAATGTTATCCCTCAAGATTTTTTTAGGTTGTTCAAGGTCCTTTAAAATCTCATATAAATTTTAGGTTTATGTTTTCCTTTTATGCAAAAAGAAAAGAACATTGAGTTTTCTTGGGTTTTTTTGTTTGTTTGTTTTTCTTTCTTTTGAGAGAAAGAGCGAGAAATGTGGCCCCATATGCTGGTTCACTCCGTAAATGCCCTCAGTAGCTCAGGCTGGTCCAAGCCAAAGCTGGGAGCCAGGAACACCAGACAGGTCTCCCAGATGGGTGACAGGAACTCAGTTACTGGAGCCATCTGCCTTCCACTGTCTGCATTAGCAGCAAAGCTGGAGTAGGAGCCAGATCTGGTAGTTGAACCCAGGTTCTCCAAAATGGGAGCACCTATCTTAACCATTAGACTAAGCATCTGTTTCTGGCCATTGGGATTTTGGTAGGATTACATTGAAACCAGATTGTTTTGGAGAATATTGCTATCTTAACTCTTTTGTCTTCTAATTCATGAATATAGGATGTATTCCATTTATTTAAGTCTTTAATGTTTACTATCAGCAAAGTTTTTGTAGTTTTGTGTCAGCCCTACAGCTCCACGGTTGAATTTTATGTTAAGTATTTTATTATTTTTCATGCCATTTTAAGTGGGCTTTTCCCCCCCTTAATTTCCTGTTTACATGGTTCATTACAACTCATAGTTGCATAAACTTGCATTTTTGATTCTTGATCTGAGAGGGAAGAGACTTTTTTAAAATATGTATTTTATTTGTACTAATACATTTGTGTATATATTCAAAACTCAACTCTCTGTATCTTTTTTTAAGAATTTATTTGAAAGGCAGAGAGTTACAGAAAGAGAGGGACAGACAGAGGTCTTGAAATAAGTCTTCCATCCACTGGTTCATTCCTTAAGTGGCAACTCTGTGTATTTATAAAAGATTTTTTAAGAAACATCTGGAGTGACAAGTGGCTTACGTCAGCTGTTTGGGATGCCTGCATTTCATATCTGAGTTTCCATTTGAGTCCCAGCTACTCAGCTTCCAGTCTAGCGAATGCGCATCCTGGCAGGCAGCTGATAGCTCAAGGGTTTGGGGTCCTTGCCACCCACATGGGAGAGCAAGGTGGAGTTTCTTGGTTCCTGGCTGTTGCAGGCATTTGGAGAGTAAAGCAGTGTATGGAAGGTATGTGTGTGTCTGTGTGTGTGTCTGTGTCTGTATCTTTTTTCCTCTTTTTACCTTTTAAATAAAATGAAGATAAATTAAAAATTTTTTAAATCCTTAAATATTAATAACAATTAGCTTTTGTGTGGGGTGTTTAAGTAGCCTTTCTTTACTTTTCCTGTTTTTAAACTTTTTGCATAATGAAAATACATTTTTGGGGAAAATTACTTTATTGAAAGAAGAGGGGTCAGTGTTGTGGTGCATAAGCTAAGCTGTGACCTACAATGCCTGCATCCTGTATCCTGGTGGCAGCTTGAGTCCCAGCTCTCTGCTTCATGGGTCTGGGAAACTGTGGAGGATGACCAGAGTACATGGGCCCATGCCATCCTTTTGGGAGACCCTGATGGAACTCAGGGCTTTTGACTTTGCCCTGGACCATTGAGGCATTTGGGGAGTGGACCAGTCGATGAAAGGTATCTCTGTCAGCCCTTCAAATAAATAAATGGTTTTTTTTTTTTGAAAAAATGGTAAAAGAAAACACTGTCCAACAACCCTTTTGTAATCTGACAAAATGATGATAAATTGCCTTTGAGGAGGCTTCATAAAAATGGACATTTGGTACATAGCTTTTAAAAAAAAGATTATTTATTTGAAAGGCAGAGTTACAGAGAGGCAGAGGCAGAGAGAGGGCTGGTTCACTCCCCACATGGCTACAATGGTTGGAGCTGGGCCATTCTGAAGCCAGAAGCCAGGAGCTTCCTCCGGGTCTCCCACATCCGTGCAGGAGCCTAAGGACTTGGGCCATCTTCTGCTGCTTTCCCAGGACATAGCAGGGAGCTGGATTGGAAGTGGAGCAGCCAGGTCTTGAACAGGTACCCATATGGAATGCCAGCACTACAGGTGGCGGCTTATCTGCTGCTCCACAGTGCCAGCCCTGGTACATAACTTTTATTAGAATAAATTTAAATGGGTATAGTGTTCTCCAGATAACACATAGACAGAAATGCAGAAAACTGTGCTAGCTACAAATAAACAGAAAGCTGCCCTTTATCCTGTAATTGTTCGTGGTCTTTCCCTGACTCAGTTTATTCTAGCTCATGTGTACCCTCAGTATAATTTTGAACTGTGCTTTACTCAAGCTGTTCCTAGATGCCTGTCCTGTAACATGGTGGTTGATGGTTGCAGGTACTGTAGTCTCATGTCCTGTAATTAGATGTGAACTTTCTGAGTGCCACAGACAGTTTAGAGATGTAAATTTGGTGTTCTTCGGTCACCTGAGAGTAACTGCAGTTTCAGGAAGTGATACTGAGGTAGACTGGAAGCTTTCTAAAGTACACCTGCAGTTCTGTGTTATGAGTCAGGAAAAGAAATGTTGGAGAAGTCCACACTAGAGTATCAGTTTCACAGACTGAGAAAAGGGTTCTTTTTTTAATCATAGTTACTCTGTATCATCCATGTCTTAAAAGGGAGTAAAAACCCTTTGCAAGTTCAGTGGTGAAGACAATGTCAGTTAATGTGGAGGGGGCATTTGACTGGAATCCTTATATTTCAAACAGATACCCTTAAAATACTTAGAAGTTGAACATAGCTAAACAATATTCTAAGGGCAGATATTAAGGGAAAGCTACAATAATTTTTAATCTGTGTTTTCTTTATATCAACATGTGTATTTCCTCTTTTTTCCCTTATAGTACCTGTTTGAAAATGGTAGAATAGATAACATTTTTACTGAGCCCTATTCCAGATTTATGATTGAGCTTACCAAACTCTTGAAAATATGGGAACCTACAATACTTCCTAATGGTAGGATAATTATTTTTTATTTGATTGTTTTCATGATATGCTTTCTTAAATTGCCTTAGTTTTATAATTATCTTCTTATAAATTGTTCATTTTATATTTATGTACTGTTTTATAATGTGGGCTTTTGAAATAAAAGTCTTTGCTTATTGTTGGTTATTTTAGTAAAAGCGTAACTTCCATACAGTGCATGTATAGGTCGATACTAATTGCCAGAATTAAAAATAACTTTAAGTAAAATTTACCTTTTTGGAAACCATTTTTGATCTGCTAGTGTCGGTAAAGCTGTAACTGTACCAGTAGCTGCCACACCTTCTACTTGGTACACGTGGGCCTTTTCAGCTTCTTCAGTAATGTTTGTGTGAAGCCAGTTATGCCTTCATCCTTGAACTGTCTTTGACCAGTGTCAGCAGACAAGTCTATAATTTGCTCCTTGTCTCGGGAATGTTTACCCAGGCTATCTCACTGCTGAGTATCCCTGAAGCATTCTGAGTGGTTTGACGTGTTTAACATTGACAGAGGGCCTAGGGGCTATAGATTTGGAAATAAAGTCATCTTTGTGGATGGTTGCCCTAGAGTAGATGGTAGAAAGAGCAGCAAAGTAGACTGAGGAAGGAAGAAGAGTAGGAGACCAGGCTGTAAGGGGAATCATGAGGAAGGTGCAGTTACTTTAGTTCTTCTGTAAGTCCTCTGACTTGCAAGAAAAATCCCAGACCTGTTAATATACATAAAAATAAAGGGGAGCCAGCGCCGCGGCTCAACAGGCTAATCCTCCACCTTGCGGCGCCGGCACACCGGGTTCTAGTCCTGGTCAGGGCGCTGGATTCTGTCCCGGTTGCCCCTCTTCCAGGCCAGCTCTCTGCTGTGGCCCAGGAGTGCAGTGGAGGATGGCCCAAGTGCTTGGGCCCTGCACCCCATGGGAATCCAGGAGAAGCACCTGGCTCCTGCCTTCGGATCAGCGCGGTGCGCTAGCCGCAGAGCGCCGGCCGCAGCGGCCATTGGAGGGTGAACCAACGGCAAAGGAAGACCTTTCTGTCTCTCTCTCTCTCTCACTGTCCACTCTGCCTGTCAAAAAATAAAAATAAATAAATAAATAAAGAGGGAGGGGACCGGTCTGCCGACTGATGATCTTGGCTAAGAAGACTAAAGCCAGCCGACAGTAAGTTTAATCATTTCCAGTAGCAGTTGGCAAACTGAAGCCCATGGGCCGTATCTGGCCTGTTCTGTGTAGTCCGTGAGTTAAAAATGATTTTTTACATTCAAATAATTGAGGAAAAAATCTTTCTGAATAGTTAATACATTGTAATATGAAAATTATATGAAATTTAAATTTGTCTATAAAAAGGTTTTCCTGGTATATACCCACACCTGCTTGCTTTATATGTTGTCTGTGGTTTCTTATTTTCTTTAACAACAAAATTGTTCAGTGGTTATGGCTTGCAAAGCCAAAAATATTTTCTCTCTGACATTTTGTAGAGAAAGCTTGCCAGCCGCTGACCTAGAATAACAGCAGGTTAGGATGGTGTCAGGGGCATGAATGCTCACGGCGTCTTCTCAAGTGAAACCTTCCCTCCTCCTTGTGCTGCCTTTGCAGTTTTTCTGCTGAGGGGGAAGATAGAAACAATCAGTCGTCCCTTTCACGTTTTGCCATCCTAGAATCGAGAAGCTACTTAGTGCCGTTTTACAGGCGCTTACTGCTGCTGCTTTCCCACTTCGGTCCAGGTTACATGTTCTCTCGCATTGAAGAGGAGCATTTGTGGGAGTGCAAACAGCTGGGCGCGTACTCACCGATTGTCCTCTTGAACACCCTTCTTTTCTTCAATACCAAATATTTTCAACTGAAGAATGTTACTGAGCACTTGAAGCTTTCCTTTGCCCACGTGATGCGGCGCACCAGAACGCTGAAGTACAGTACCAAGATGACTTACCTGAGGTTCTTCCCACCGTCTCAGAAGCAGGAGTCAGAACCAGGTGTGTGGTGGGTTTTGTAAGGTTTCCATCTGAAGTCTCATGGCTACTGAATTAGAATCTGCAGGATGGTAGCTATAAATTCTACACTTGGAAGAAGAATATAGGTTTCTTTTAATATTTGAATGTTTTCCTCTCTTGGTAGGGGAAGTTAAAAGCTTGCCTCAAGATGAGAGGGACCATTTCTTTCTATATACTTTTATTGGCTTTTAAATTAGAAATTCTGATTTTAACTGGGTAGAGCCCAAATAATCTTCATTTTAAAACTTCTCAGCAAATTTAAATACACAATCTGGTTTTAGAATCACTTGCTTACAGGCATCAGCTGAATCAGTTGCTTGTTAATAGAAGCCTGCTTAACCTGTAATCTGTTATATATAAGTGTTTTTTTCTTTTTGACCAGAGCATATTTTTAGTTTATGTTGTAAAATACCAGTGAAAGCTAAAAGATGACCTACAGTATACTGCTTTTGTACACAGGAACACAGTATCAGCAGTGAAAGTTTTATTAGATTTATGGTCTTGCATTCCAAAAACAACCTATAACAGTTTGTTTATAATGTTTAAGAAATTAATGTTGGTATTATAGAACTAGAAAGTAAATTAATTTTAACCAGAATCATAAATGCTGAGACTCCCAAAATCCAGTAGTTACTTCTAAGGGTAAAATACATTTTTTGAATGTGAGAATTTAAAATCACTGAAAGCAAAATCTGTGAAGTAGAATTGCAGTGTTTACCTTTGCGTAAATTTTTCCCTCGGTTGTTTCTTTACTTTAGGAAAGATTAAGATTGCCTTGCTTTTTTTGCCTATGTCCTGTTTCCTTAGTTTTGTTCATATGTAACCCACTTTGTGCTGTTAGTTGGTACTGGGGAGGGAGAACCAGTCAGGTTATACTTCCTTGTTTTCCGCTTGAAAACAAGACTTTGTAATAATCTCAGCTTATTTTCTGAATGAGTAACAGTCTTTATATTTAGGTAGCTTCCAAATAGAAAGCAGGTGAATGTGGCTAAAGTCCCAGCTAATGTAGGAAGCTGGGAAAAGCTCCAGGACAGTTATTAATAGCAGATATAAAAAAGAAGAAAACCTTTTTACCTTGGGCTCTCACATGTTGGTTCCACCAAGTGTTCTCTTGAAGACAGATGAGGGAAAAGCAATCCCTTTTCTATGCCTGCACCCTGGATTCTTTCTGAGAACCCTTGGCCCCTGCAAAATTATTTTGCTGAAAAAAGGTTTGTTGTTATTAAATGGCCAACTCTGCTGAGAATTTCTTTTCCCATCAGTTCTCACAAGACTCTGACAGATTAAAGAAATTTGAACAAATGCCCAGTAAGACAGTGGTAACCTACAGTAGAAATCTTTTCAGGTAAAGTGATGCCAACTTCTACCTTGACCTCATGGGGAGCCCTTTTTTCTACTCTCCACATGGCTAATAACGTCTGCTAACAAAGTCAGGCTCGGCTTAGAGGCTGTGCAGTAGCATCACACTTTTTGCCATGGTGCCTCCACTGTGTGAGCAGGGGAACAGATTTCACGGGACTGTGCCTTTGTTTTGCTTAATGCTATAAACTCAGCGTTTAGAGTAATATCTGGCATGCCATAGGAGCTCAGTATAAATATTTGCTGAATAAGGAATGTGTCAGAAGGAAGGAGAGGCCGAGTTCTGGCTGTGAAGCAGAGCTCATTGGGGGCCTTGAGACTTGAAGAATAGACTTTTCTAATAGGATTTTTGATCATTCTTTCCTGTGTTAAGACAAACTAACTGTTGGCAAGAGAAAACGAAACGAAGATGATGAGGTTCCCATGGGTGTGGAGATGGCAGAGAATACTGACAACCCACTGCGGTGCCCGGTGCGACTGTATGAATTTTACCTGTCAAAGTGGTGAGTGGAAGGGAGTCTATCGGAATACATCGCATGCACCTCAGAAAGCAGTTGACTGATTCTGAATTTTGAATGCTCGCCTATCAGAAGAGTAGCTGGCTTGTGATTTTAGACAAGGATTTACCCCTAATTTCATCCCCCCATTCCCATTGCTATCTGGGTGGATTTTGAATAAAGAAAAGAATTGCTGGGGTTTTTTTCCTGAAAATTTTCTCAAAAGCTGAATCACTTCTATTGTTTGATGTTTACAAGTGTTCCTCAACCTTTATGTTCTATCTAACCTGTAGTGATTTATTATTATTATTATTTAAGTAGGAAGAAGATTTTAAAGAGAGGCTGTTTAGAGGAACTTTGCAATCTTAGAGTTGTTAGATTCACAGTAAAATACATTTTTTCTCAAAGAAATCTAATGGCTGAATTTTCCCATTGATAATGTGTTGAATGCCCTTGGGATTCATTCCAGAACATGTTTCTCAGCCATGGTGCCCACATGTAAGTTAACTATTTTTGCTCCTAAGAATGTTTTGCGTACATAATTTTGTGACTTATAGACTTTGTATTAACAATATACATTGTATTAACAGTATACTTCCAACCCAATGTGGATTTCATGAGTATATGAGGAAAGATGTAGCATTACTGGTTATTCTTGGGAGAAACTGTGTATAAAACCTATTTTTCCCAGTGGGTACACTACTTATCTGTGCTGTGAGTCACACTGGGAAAAATTAAAAGCCATTGTTAAAGAATACTTTGTGTTCACTGTACTTTCTGATCCCTAATTTTCTGCTTTTCTTTTTTGTTTATCTTTCCTGTGGATAGTTCTGAAAGTGTGAAGCAGAGGAATGATGTATTTTACCTTCAGCCTGAGCGCTCCTGTGTCCCGAATAGCCCCATGTGGTACTCCACTTTCCCGATAGACCCTGGGACCCTGGACACCATGTTAACACGTATTCTTATGGTGAGGGAGGTACATGAAGAACTTGCCAAAGCCAAATCTGAAGACTCTGATGTTGAATTATCAGATTAAAGTGGAAATGAGGTTCCTATTTTCATACACATTGGTATGCACCAAACTGTGAATGCATCCAGCTGTTGGAGACGATGTGTAACTCCGAGTCCTCCTGACTTGACTGTAAGATAATGGAAAACAGTCGGCTCGAGAGCCACAGTGTGGATGTACAAAGGAAAACTGAAGGAAAGCATATGAACTCAGAAGTATTCCGTGGCGGTGATATAGTTCGTAGACATCTTCAGAACGACTAACCAGTTCCTCTGAGTGGTGCATAATCTTATTTTGTTTGGGAATAACAAATTGTGGAATATTTTTAAGGAAAACCGTTGTATAAAATTCTACCATAGTAACCTTAGACCGTAGAGAGGTAGCTTTGGAGTGAAACCTTGGCTGCAGCAGGCTACTCCGGCAAGCCCTTTGTCAAAGGGGAGACATCAGTGCAGAGCTAAGGGTGACATCACATGGGGACTGTGGGGCCCAGATGAAGACCCAATAAAAATGCTCAGCTCTTTTAAAAGAGAGTGAAGTGGTCTTGATTTTGATCTTCACTGCCAAGCCAGCTCTGTGAAGGAGAGAAGCCTCTGGCGCTTCTGCCAGGGCCCTCACGCCAGGGAGAATGGCCTGCACTGCTGTTCACGTGGCAGTGTGTCCCTGGCACTTCTGGGTCGAGCCTTCTCAGCTGCGAGTCTGAATGTGGGTTAATTAAGGTAACGGGGATGATAGTCCACAAGCTAATTATGTACACAGAAAATCTGTGGAGCCCATTAGACCCCAAGTGTCTTGAAATGTTTGCAGAAAACCCACTAAAATGCCCACTTCTCTGGGTGCAGGCCTTTGCTGCTGCTGTCTCATAGCCTGAGCTGTGGTACAGAAATGGGAGTTCTCTTTGCTTTCTTTTTCCCCAGTGGCAGCTTTTCTCCCATTGTTTTGCCTTCCTGTTTCCCAAATGATCCCTCTTCTTTTATCTTTTGCACCATTTTCTGGAGGCCCTTATCATTTCAGAAAAAAAGAAAAGTCTGTCTCCTTACTCTGGCAAACCTGTGGATGAGTCCACAAAGACACAGTATTACTTGGGTATCTGGGTTACGGTAGGAAAGGTCCTGTAGGTTCCTGTGTAAATCATTTGGACAATGACCTTATTGCCCTAAGAAACTTGAAAATAGGGATTCTGGGTTAGGATACGAAGACAGTGACTTTCTTGCATATGCATAATCAGGTCTTCTTATAGCATTATCCCAAACGCTAGCTGTTTTAGTAGTGGTGTGAGGATTGCAAGTCATAGGCATGTGTGGCATATCAGTCCTCTTTCTCATCTCTATCTTCCGTTTCTTCCCCACAACATTTTGAGTCAAAGCTTTCATGATTTTGGCCAATCACAGAACTTCCTTATTAGCTGAGATTAATTTGACCCTGTGATAAAGTTGAAAGAAGTAAAAAAAAAAAAAAAAAAAAAAAGCCTCTTGGAAAGTTTAATCTTGAAAGAATTTTCAGTATGTCCCAATTTTTTAGGTGGGGGTGTCAGGTGTATTTTTTTTTTTTTTTTTTGATGAAAGTCTTTGGACTACAATAAAAATTTTAAATAGGCCTTTTGACATTGTGTACTTGATGGTTCTGTCCCTTTCTCTGCCTGTAACAAATCTTACTTTTTGTTACCAAGAACTGTGTGAAAGAAGTAAATCTGCCCCAATTCTGTACAATTAATTTCATCTGTGTTTGTCATTTCTGACTGGAAACTTCTTACTTCCAGACTTTGTTTGATATAAAGGAAAAACAGTTCAATTGTCTTATAAGTCTGCCAATAAACTATCCAGAAACATCAGGTGTAATAGTCCCCGCTATACGAATTTTATGGTTTGTCTGAACACTAACATTTTCCCCTTTTTGTAGTTGTATGAAAAACAAATATTGTTAGCATAGTAGATAAATTGTTATAAAATACCAGAAAGAAAAAAAATCTGTATCTTAACCAAGAGCAGCCAATACCCAGATAAATGACTGTATCAGAATTTCAGTTGCATGTTAGTTCACACAGTTGTCCAGAACCCTAAATTAATTCATAAGAGAAGATATTATTGGTCATTCTTCATAAGTGTAGCTGTTGATGTTGTGTCCCATTATTTGCGTTTTCTGTTTTATTAAAATTGTGTAAAATTACATTTCTTTTCTAGGGGAGGAAAAAAAATCTCAAACACAGAGAAACATCTGAATCATCCTTACTGTTCTTTCTTGGTTTTCAACAACTTTGGATTTTCCCCTTGCAGAAACCAACAAAAATATTCCCTTAGAATAAAATAGTATATTTGTATTTGATGGGTGAGTTCTTTTTCTTTATGTCTTGGAAAAATTTTTAAATATCTTTTTTTCTGTTTGTATTGCTTTGACTCAATAGAAAGTAAAATTACAAAGAAAGCAGTTTTCAGGAAAGAAATGATTTATTTCCTTGCTGAGTCTTTCAGTTGCTTCCTTTTCTCCATCAAAAGACTTGTTCCCATTTGTAATTAATTCGGTAGCTCTTTAAAGCCTCACTAGAAATAAGGGCATCCTTTATTTATTCCATTTCAGGTGAGCTTTTTTTGAGATTTACAAAGCTTGCATCATTTAAAGTTTAATGATGTTGAAACAGAGATCAGAATAAAGAATATATAGTATAAAATCATATTTAAGTCGAAGAAGTAAGACTAAATTGTGTTTTCCGTAGACTCTAGAGCTGTCTTGGTATTGGGCAGATACGTCTTCCAGATTCCACATGGATTCTTTTTAGCATCTTTCCTGTGGCAGTCTGAACTTTGTAAAGCAAGAGTTTTCTGAGGAACTGTAAAATATAATTAATTTCTGTCAGTGAATCTCAGTTTTCTGTTAAATTTAGAACTTAGTTTTCTGTGTGAATAAAAAGGACCCATATGAGTTGAAATTTTCAGAAACAATACCCTTCTAATTATTTTTGAAAAGTTCGTGGAAACTGGCATTGAAAGACAAGTTTATTTTTGGTGCAAAACATGTTGAGATGGATTGCATGGTTTTTATGTACTTTGCATTTTCCATGAACTTTCTGAATATCTGTCTCGTCTATCATCACACTTGGTTATCATCATTGGAAAAAATATTCATCAAAAGATCCCATTACAGAGAAGAGGGACCATAGGCTTTGGAGCCTCGTCCTTCTGCTTACTAGCTGCTAACCCTCGGTAGATTCCTTAACCTCTGTGTGCCTCAGTTTCCTCCTCTTACAAAGCAGACATAGTGATAGCTCCTTCCAGGCGGTTGTGCCTGGCACATGGCAGGCTTTCAAATGTCAGCTATTTTTAATAAACGGCCTAGCGTGTATGGAGACTTTAAATAAATGTTCCTTCCTCTGTGCAGTCTGAATATTTCTAAGTTCAACACTTTGGATTCTGTAAAACATACTTTCCATATGACCAGTTCTGTGTATTTGAATCAGGTATTTAGAATGATTACTATAATAAAAATCCTACGTTCTTCAATCTTGTATTTATGTACATGTCAGTAGTGATCAGCGTCACAGAAGCCCACTGATGTATGGCTTTACTACATTGGAAAAGCAAAAAGCAACAGGTACAGAAAGAGCGTGTGTTGGAATTTATTTTTTAATTGGAAGCAAACCCATGATCCCTGAAGCTGTTTTCTCTGGGTAGTGGTTACACATCATCACTTTAGGAACCAGACAACAATATCCGTTTCTCTACTTCTGAACTTTATTAACAGATCCTGCTTCTCCGTGAGTGTTAGCTAGCCAGCAGCTCTGTTGGCAAGAATGTGTTTTTCAGACTACCTTACAGCTAGGAGTGAACATGGAATCGAGTTTTGGCCATTGGGATGGAAGCAGAGATGAGCTTAAAAACAGCCAGGGCTCCCCCTTGAAAGGAGTAAGTTCGCCATCTGCTCCCTGTCCATTCCTGTGGGCTGGCACTTGAGCGTGCTTGCGGTGGGAAGGGTAACAGGGGAAGCCCAGGAAGCTCTGTACAGAGGCGCCGCCCATCTCCTCCTGGGCTGGCTGCCAGCTCAGACCTTCCTCCAAGAAAGGTTTCTTCTTACTCAGGACTCTGTGGCTAGTCTCCGTTGGAGCAGCAGCCAGGTACATAACTCATACACTGTCACATCACTGTGCGGCAGAACTGGACGTTCTGAGCACAGCTGTAAGGAAGAAAGAGAAACATTATCATACTGAAAGGTAATAAATGAAACGCTTCATTTGAAATTCACTATTGGCCGGCGCCGTGGCTCGCTAGGCTAATCCTCCGCCTGCGGTGCCAGCATCCCGAGTTCTGGTCCCAGATAGGGCACCGAATTCTGTCCCGGTCACTCCTCTTCCAGTCCAGCTCTCTGCTGTGACCCGGGAGTGCAGTGGAGGACAGCCCAGGTTCTTGGGCCCTGCACCCCATGGGAGACCAGGAGAAGTACCTGGCTCCTGGCTTCAGATCAGGGCAGTGTGCTGGCCGCAGCGGCCATTAGGGGGTGAACCAACGGCAAAGGAAGACCTTTCTCTCTGTCTCTCTCTCACTGTCCACTCTGCCTGTCAAAAAAAAAGTCACTATTTTCAGGTGTTCAGAGTATATAAAGAAGGAACAGGGTTAACCAATGATTAAAATTAGCTCACTAGATACAAAATAAGTTCCAAGCAATTTTTTTTTCTTTTCTTTTCTTTTCTTTTTTTTTTTTTTTTGACAGGCAGAGTGGACAGTGAGAGAGACAGAGAGAAAGGTCTTCCTTTGCCATTGGTTCACTCCCCAATGGCTGCTGCGGCCGGTGTGCTGCGGCCGGTGCGCTGCGGCCGGCGCACCGCGCTGATCCGAAGGCAGGAGCCAGGTGCTTCTCCTGGTCTCCCATGGGGTGCAGGGCCCAAGCACTTGGGTCATCCTCCACTGCCTTCCCGGGCCACAGTAGAAAGGAGGATTAGCAGGCAGAGGATTAGCCTATTGAGCCAAGGCGCCGGCCCCCAAGCAATTTTCTACAAGAGCTGTAATTCATTAGGTAATGTAATTGAAAGGGTGCCAGTATAGAGTTTAGTAATTAAATAATACACAAGACTCCTATGTTTGTTTTAGCTGGAAAACTGGCTTTTTACATGGAAGAAAATAAAAGGATCCCTAACTAGCATTTGTGTGCAAAGAGAGACTGTTGAATCAGTTTAGTATCTAAATGTGAAAGGTAAGATTACTAAAATTAACAGGAAACAGGTGAATTTTATTGTGATTTAGACATAGGGATGAGCTTAAGTAAAACCCCCAAAGCACAATTCATGTAAAATGGGGGAAAATTAAAGATTTGGTACATCAAAAATTAAAGATTCCTGTTCAGTAAAGGCTAATGTTAACAAATTCAGTTTAAAAAGACACTTGAAAAGTTTAAATCCACCGAAAGATTTGTCTGGAAAATGCAAAAAACTGCTGAATCATAAAAATTGAATAAAAGATAATGAGTAGTTGCTAAAAGAAAAGCCCCAAAGGGTGATGAGTCTATGAAGAGATGCTCACACTCAGTCATTGGGATTTTTTCTAAGAGCTATCACTTAAGAGAAATGGCTGTTGCCAAGTGCTGGTGGTAGTGTGGGAATACAAAGGGCCTCACACAGAAGAGGAGTAGATGTGGGCCTGCACCTGCTCTCAGCCTGCAGGAGGCCTGGAGGGCGGCCTTCAACCTCTCGCCCATTCAGTAGGAGAGGTGCATTATCAAGTGCTTGCTTCTGGTGTCTGTGCAGTGGACAGTTCCTATCTTAATTCATTCAGTGAACCACCCTGATCAGTGATATATCATAGATGAGAATACTTCAGAAAGTTGGTAAACGGAATTCAAAGTACAGTTTATTTTGGTGCAAAACCAACTTTGAACGCCATGCATAGTTTTTGCATTGTATGTTTTCCAACTAGTATGAAAAAAATTTTTTTACATCGAAATAGACTTTTAATTCCATTCGTGTGTATTTATGTGTATTTTACACACTTTTGGATTAGATATATAGCCTTTATCACCTCAAGGTTATTCTCTTCCAGGTTTGCTATGAGTTTTAATTATAAATTAAAAAGTTGAATTTGGCCGGCGCCACGGCTCACTAGGCTAATCCTCCGCCTTGCGGCGCCGGCACACTGGGTTCTAGTCCCAGTCAGGGCGCCGGATTCTATCCCAGTTGCCCCTCTTCCAGGCCAGCTCTCTGCTGTGGCCAGGGAGTGCAGTGGAGGATGGCCCAAGTCCTTGGGCCCTGCACCCCATGGGAGACCAGGAGAAGCACCTGGCTCCTGCCTTCGGATCAGCGCGGTGCGCTAGCCGCAGAGCGCCGACCGCAGCGGCCATTGGAGGGTGAACCAACGGCAAAGGAAGACCTTTCTGTCTCTCTCTCACTGTCCACTCTGCCTGTCAAAAAATAAATAAAAAATAAAAAAGTTGAATTTACCAGATACTTTTTTTACATCTGTTGTTGCAGTTATACTTTTATCGAAGTTGTGAAGTTTGGTGAAGGTTTCCTGACGTTCTACTACTCTTGAATTCCTTCGATCAGACCATGTTGATATTTTTGTAAGCACCCACTAGTAGACATAGCTAGCTGATTATTTTTTATTTCATTTTTGTTGCATCTCTAGACATGAGTAAAATGTTTCCTAAGGGTTTTTTTTTTCCATCTTCAATTCTCCTTATTTGGTTTTGGGATGACTCTAACACTGGTCTCAAAAACAACTGCAGATCCTTGTCCGTTTTGTCTAACAGCTGACTCACGATTTGAGAATAGTCAAACTGTAAAACTTTCAGTTGTGTTTTTTTTTTAAGGGCCTTTACCTTTTTAATTTACTTTTAAAAACTGATCCACTCGAGTTTTGAAAGTCTTGCCACTTTGGATTTTTATGTTTCTCTACAGGTTTCTCGTTTTCTTCTGTGTGTCCCAGTTTACTGTGGTGTAGTTCTACTCACTTCCTTCCATTCTGTGTTTCATTTGCATCTTCTCTTCTCAGTCTACCTGTCCTAACCAGCGTTTGGTTTTGTCAGTCTTCTCTCTTTCATATTATTCTGATGGCATTGCTCTTGTTTCTTTGTTATTTTCTCCTGTTGTTCATATTTTTAATGTACCAAGTTGAATGATTGCTTTCTTTGTTGTGAGTTTTTCTTGTGTCTTGAAAGTGATTCTGATTCATCAACGTTCCGAACCTCTCCCCACTGTGCTGGCTGAGTTCCCAGATTAAGATGTGAGGACAGCATCATCGGTTGGGGCCAGGTGTTTTCTCTTTTTTTTTTTTTTTTTTTTTTAAGAATGATTTATTTATCTGAAAGAGGGAGAGACACGGAGAGATCTTCCATCCACTGGTTCACTGCCCATTTGGCTATAATGGCCGAGGCTGGGCCAGCCTGAAGCCAGGAACCAGGTCTCCCATATGGATAGCAGGAGCCCAAGCACTTGGACCATCCTCTGCTGCTTTCCCAGGCCATTAGCAGGGACTCAACCCGTGTGTGGCGCCGGCATTGTAGGCTGCGGCTCTAATTGCCACGCTGCAAGGCTGGGCCCCTCTCACTTCCTTTTGTAGCGCACCATTAACCATGCTCTCTTTCCCTGCCTGCTGTCGTGTCAGTTTCAAGCTGCAGCTGAGATTAATAGCTACGATTCAAAATTTCCTTCACTGCTCTCTTCCACGTCGTCTTCCACGTTCTTTTTAGCATTGAATCGTTTATCAGATACAGTAAATCTTGCTTCCTCAGCCACCTCTCGGTCGAGTCCCAGTGCTGAACACCGGGGGCACGCGTCGGCCTCTCCCTGGTCAGTGAGGCACAGCCGACCGTGCTTCTGTCGGCAGCGTACACGAGGGCGCCCTCTGGCCTTCCTCTTTAACTTGCTCATCAGTCCTTGCCCGGGAGCCCCTGTGAGTGAACTGTTTTCTCAGTCAGTCACGTTCCAGCATCGCAGGCTTACACCCTACGCAGGCCGGGCGGGGTGCGGGGCGGTGGGCGGGGAGGAGCGGGAGAGGCTAAAAATGTTTACGTGTTTGAATTACTGCGGGGCCCCCACCCCAGCCCCCATTTCCTGTGCTTTGTGGGTGCCCCCTGCTTTCCTTCGGGGAGTGTACTCTCCATCTACTTGCAGTCCCTCTGCTCTCAGGACTGGCAGTTACCTCTAATACCGTTCATGTTGGTTGGCCCCTGTTGGTTGAACTTTTCTTTGTTTCTTTGGTCTTGCCTACCCTCGCCTTGTTGACATTTTGGGGGAACTTGGTCTGGGGTTTGTTTTTCCCTTAGATTTAGCTCCTTACTTGGAAGCAGAGCGATAGCGAGCGACCTGCCATCCTCTAGCCCCCCCCCCCCCCCCCACGGCTGCGGGAACAGCTCTGGGGCCTTCCTCCGCGGCCTCCCCCGGGGCAGAAGCGGAGCCGCCGGCGGCGCCGTGTGCCATGCGAGCGGCGCTTACTCGCCGCGCCGGCCCCTGCTTGCGGGCTCAGTCCTAGCTGAATTCAGTCCTTCTTGTCAGCCCTAGCTGTCGCAGTCTAGGAACGTCGCCACTGCCCTTGTCGCCGGGACTTCCTCCGTCCCATCTAGGCCGCGGGTTTCTGTTTCACGGCTCCAGGAATGCGTTCCGAACGCATCCGTGGGCGGAGCTCTCGGAAGCCGCCTGTCCGCCCGGTTTGGCTCGACTGCTCCGGCGTGCGCGAGCCTGTCCCGGGGGAAATTCGGAGTCGCAGTTCTCCCTGAGCACCCGGACGCGGCAGCCCTCGCCGTCCCGCCGAGCCGCCGGCCGCGCTTCGCTCTCCCGGGCCGCGGCCTTGCGGCGCTCTGAGTGTTTCTTCACGTTCTCCGCACCCCACCCCATCCCACCCCCTCGCCCGGACTCGTGTTCGTCAGACACTGGCACTTCGAGGCTGCTGTGTGTGTCCTGTCTTCTCTCGCTGCTCCCTTCTGGTCAGGTGGCCCTCCAGCGCCACTGCCACACTTGTCCTGGTTTCCACGTTGCCTGTGCCCACGTGGTTCTTGCTCCTTTTTCAGATCGCTGGTGTTTCCATGTGCGCTGATTTTCTTTGAGCTGTTAGTATGCAGTTGGTTTTCTGCCCCTCAGGAGGGCCTGGGAGCTCCCCCGGGTGAAAGGCCAAAGCCACACCACCCCTCCCAGGGCCTGACTTAGGGAGAGGGAGGTCACGGGCAACAGCGCAGCCCGCCCTTTCCTCCCCCACCACGGCTGCTGGTCCCGCTGCCACCAGGGACATGACTGATCTTCCCACTGACGCCCCAGCTCCCTTTCCAGTTTACCCCAACCTGCACCTCCTCAGGCCTTCTTCCGAGACCTGAGGGGCTTTAAGTGGTTTGATTTTTGGCAGTGGTGCCTCCGATGTCTGCTTCCAGGGGAGGGGAGCCGATAGCTACTTCGTTGTCTTCCTAGGAACCAGAGCCCCAGCAGAGTTCCCGTTGTCCCTGTGTTTTCCATCTCTCTCTGACCTACAAGAAGTGTGACAGTTGCATCTAGTTACTTAGCTTATGCTGGGTGGTATTCGTTGTAACATGTCTACCAAGTGGTCAGATATTGGTATTCTGTTTTTTATTTTAAGATGTATGTATTTGAAAGGTAGAGTTACAGAGGGGGACAGGAGAGACAGATCTTCCATCTGCTGGTTCCCTCCCCAAATGACCACAATGGCCAGACCGAAGCCAGGAGCTTCATCTGGGTCTCCCATGTGGGTGCAGGGACCCAAGCATTTGGGCCATCTTCTGCTGCTTTCCCAGGTGCCTTAGACAGCAGCTGGATCAGAAGTGGATCAGCTGGGACTCAAACCAGCAGCCATGTGGGATGCCAGTGTCTCAGAGACTTAGCCCATGACACCACAGTGCCGGCCCCCAGTAGTCAGATTTGGAATGCTGATGTTTTCACCTCCATTCCTGCTTTTTCATTGGCTGGTTAAAAATAACTTCTCTCCCAGTATGCTTTAGATGTTACATATTCAAGTTGTGAATCTTTATAGAGACTGTCTCAATACATGAACGCCTGGCTTAAACTTAACAGGGACCTTGGATGACCTCAGTCACCACCCCACCCCATCGAGTAAGTCATGGTGCAGCATTTTAATTGCTTCTCATTGTTCTGTACCCAAGTAGTAGCCCCCGGGAGCCTGCCTGGTCAGGTCCGACGGGTGCCCGCCCACAGCAGCTAGCAGTGACTGAGTCTGCCCTTGTCTTGCCCGGTACCACCCCCCCCCCCCCCCCCCCGTGACTCTGCTGATGTCAGCGCACCGTGAAGTGCATGCAGACTGTGACAGGGACCAGGGCTGTGACCACGAGCTCGCTCGCTCGCATGCCTGTGTGTTTCAGATGCTGAAGTTTATGTTGCTTTTTGGAGTAAGAAAGTGGCATTTCAGCCGGCGCCGCGGCTCACTAGGCTAATCCTCCGCCTAGCGGCGCCGGCACACCGGGTTCTAGTCCCGGTCGGGGCGCCGGATTCTGTCCCGGTTGCCCCTCTTCCAGGCCAGCTCTCTGCTGTGGCCAGGGAGTGCAGTGGAGGATGGCCCAGGTGCTTGGGCCCTGCACCCCATGGGAGACCAGGAAAAGCACCTGGCTCCTGGCTCCTGCCATCGGATCAGCGCGGTGCGCCGGCCGCGGCGCGCCGGCCGCAGCGCGCCGGCCGCGGCGGCCATTGGAGGGTGAACCAACGGCAAAGGAAGACCTTTCTCTCTGTCTCTCTCTCTCACTGTCCACTCTGCCTGTCAAAAAATTTAAAAAAAAAAAAAAAGAAAGAAAGTGGCATTTAATATGGCCAAAGAGGACTCCGTTGCAAAGCGCATCATGGTTTTGAGAGCGGGCTTGCAGGGGCAGTGTGGAGACCGCGGGGGTTACGGTCTGGGTTCTCCACTGCTGTCTGCTAACCACTGAGGGGCGCTTGTAGGGCAGGAGCCCTGCTCCGGGGCTGTGTGTGTTCCGGAGTGGCAGGTTCCCCGGGTGTCGGGCCGAGTGGCACCTGCGATGTGTTACCGTGTGGATTCTCTTAGAGCTGCTACAAAACCCCAGGAGAGGCTGCAGCCTCGTGAACTTGCAGGTGAGCGCGAGACCAAATGCCGAGTGCGGGAAGCAGGTGAAGGCACAGGAGCCCCTGTCGCCCCGGAGTCGAGCCCCTGGACGCACCCCAAGACCAGAGGGCGTTCCCTGGGAAAGACTCAACACTGCTCAGCCGCATGGGATCTGATCTGTTTCAGTGCCTTGATTTCTTCAGACAGATAACCCGTGCCAAGAGCATCACGTGCCCGCAGCTGACTTGGCTGCTCCGCCGGGAGCCCAGGTGTGACTCCAGGTGTGGGCGGCCGCGTGCACACGGAGCTCTCAGCTCTCCTCCACCTAGCCCGCTTCCCGGGTGACGGAACACTGCGTGGATCTGTCCCGGCTCTGGCTTTACGCAAGATCATGGACCGAGGCATTCACAGCGTGCAGTCGGCTGTGCTACCAGCCAGGTTTGTGCCACTTCCTGTCAGCAGACAGGGCGCAGACCTGGGGGAGGAAGTCTCTTCTCTCTCCCTGCCTGCTGCACGTGAGCTCAGCCCTGCCGAGACCCGAGCGTGCTGCCCTTGTCCTAGGGAGGGGCGGGGCCGTTAGTGCTTGCTGCTCAGAGAAAGACCAGAAGCACGAGACTCCGGACTTGGACTGACCGCCGGCCGCGTGCTGTTGTGGAGCCTCAGGCTGAGCTGCCCCCACCTCCCTGCTAACTGCCTGCCGCCGCCACCCAACGTCAGGTTTATTTCTCTGGGGACAGCCCAGCGGCCATCCCGGTGGTCCCGGAGCAGGCTTCCTTCATCTTGGCGCCTCCGTGGTCCCAGGATCCCCAGGCTAGCGTCTGAGAACGGAAGCCACCTCTCGTCTGTGTGAGAAGGCTGCGAGCGTGGACTGCGTGTCCCGGACACGGAACCCACTTTGCCAGCAGCGACTCTGCCAGAGCTGAGGAGGAGACGGGCCTGGCGCTTTCCCTCCTCGTCCGCCCAAACCCAGCTCCGTCTTGGAGCCGTGCTGCAGAGGGCGTGTGGCCGCACACGCTGCTCGGGCGTCCACGAGCTGTTAAACGGAGTAGCCTCCTTCGGGGGTGAGGTCCCCAGGCTCATGTGTGACCGCAGAGGAGAGCGCTCTTCCACCCACGGGTTCACCCCCAAGGCTGAACTGGGAGCCACAAGGCATCCTGATGTCCCACAGGGGCGCAGGGGCCCCAGTCTCTGGGCCATCTGCCGCTGCCTTCCCAGGCGCATGAGCAGAAGGCGAGCAGCGGAGACTGGAACTGCCCCTAAGGAGACGCGTGCTCCAAGCGGCGGCTCAGCCTGCTGCGCACACCAGTGCCGCGGGCGGCTGCTGAAGGTCTTGGTGCGCAGCCCAGGAGCAGCAGGGGTGGCCCAAGCACTTGGGTTCCTGTCGCCCACAGGGACACTGGATTGTTTGGGCTCCTGACTTGGGCCTGGCCCAGCCCTGGCCATTGGGGCCTTTAGCGGGCTGAACCAACGAATGGAAGTGCTCGCTTTCCAACTGCCTTTCAGATAAAAAAAGCAAAGGAAAACAAAGCCTTAAGGGGAAGGTGAGGAGGACCCTGCAGGGGTGCTTTCTGTCTGCACCGGGAGTTGGCGGAGACACTGGTCAGGCCCGACCTTGCCACGAGTGGCCACTTCGGGCTGTTCCTTGTTGGTATCCTCGTGCCACGCAGCACATGGCGGATTTTCCTGTTCCAGTAGCACCAGCACACTGGGTCTGCCCTGCCCAGGCCTCTGTGGGGAGGCACAGGAGTGGGCAGCCCAGGTCCTGGGAATCTGGCGCATTAGGAAGCTACCGCCCGCACCCCACCCACCACAGACTGGAGGTGAGGGAGGGGGAGTTAGAGCTGCGGCCCTCAAACCGGGCAGTACTCATCGTGCAGGAGCCCAGGGCCCCGCTGTGTGGACTGAGGGCTTCTGGGCACGCACCTGCTGTTTCCAGAGGGCGTGGACCTCGTCAGCACCTTCACTTACCAGATTAGCCAAGGGAAGCTGGGAGCGGGAGCAGCAGTGTTCCGATGGCACCAACAGGAAGACCGAAGCTGCAGCTTCCAGCCCCGTGGTACTGCGTTTCCTGTGAGCTGAGACAGACAAGGATTTCCTCTCCTGGCCTCCTAGGAAATCAGACTTGGCAAGGGAAGAGGAGAGTCTGGCAAGCTAAGGCCCCAGGACTCGGCAGGATCTTGGGAGGGTGGCGTTGGGGATGACAAGGGTTGTCGTGAGCCCTGACAGCCTGGCTCCCCTAAGCAGCTCCCCAGTCAGCCGCCAAGCGCCGAGCCTGGAAAGCGGAACTGGTTCCTACTTGGTGCCATGGAGCAGGGGCAGGCGAAGTAGGGGATGAGAAGTTACTTATTTCACCTTCACACTGAGAGAAACACGTCCCCTTCAGTGGGCTGTGGCTGAGATAAACAAGACACAGAAGTGAGGCCTGGTGGCCACGAGAAGCCTCCTGCGGGCCAGGGACCAGGACCTCGCGGCAGCCCCCAGAGCACCCCAAGGCAGCAGGCGCCCAGGGCCGCCACCGTCGCCGCCTGCTTCAGCTCCGTCCAGGCCAGCTGCCATGTGGCCACTCTGTCCCAGGCGCCCTTCACCGAGCCCAGCCCCGTGGCTGTTTGGGCACGGGTGCACCCCTGGACTGCCACAGTCCTTACCCAGAGGGGACCCCGTGGCACTGCACGTGTGCGTTTTGGCTGCGGGTTCTTGGAGTAGGCTTCCGGATGTTAGGGAGGCAGGCTGCCCGCTCCCACTCGAGACCTGCTGAGTGAGACCCAGCGACCCCGTGCTGGCATGGGAGGGCTGTGCTGCTGCCTGGCCCATCACCCTCTGTGGGCCCACTGTGCCTGACCCCGCCCCTCGCTTCCTCAAGCACCCAAGACCACCCAGCCCTCCTGCTCCTCCGCACGCCAGTGCTGTGTGAACAGTCACAGGGAGCGCATCGGGGCACGCGGCCCCCTGAGACTGGCCTGGGAGCCCAGGGAAGAGAGGTGGCCAGAAACCGCACAGGCCACACAGACCCGAGGGCGCTGGCTCCAGCGCTGGGAGAACATGGACTGACTTTACTTTAAAGTGTTCATAAAAGATATGGGAGGGATGGACCAAACTCTCCTCTAAGGAGGTAACAAGGCACAGGGCACAGCAGGGCCCCACCCATCCCCGAGCAACAGGTGGGGGCCAGGGTGGAGCCTAAGGCGTGGTGTCAAGCAGTGTAGGCAGGCACACAATTCAATAGCTGTTTAATCATCTCACGACAACAGTAGTGCAGTAGTAGAAATTGTTTCTCTTTAGAAAGTCACTCCCCCAAGCTCCCAGTGCTCAACACGCAGACACCTCAGTGGAGGAGCCAAGGGGCTCTGATCTGGGGGCGCAGTCTCCAAGTCGAGGTTGCCCAGTGTGCAGCCGAGAGCCCTGCGAGGAGCTGATGCCCACATGCGAAGGCCCGGGGAGCAGACAGTCAGTGGCACAGGGCCACGGCGGGCAGTCACACATATGCCCCCCGTGTCGCCGCCGTGGGTCTCCTGTAGTCTCAGGCCGGGAGCAGGGGTTCAGTCCTGCAGCAGCAAGTGCTGGCCAGAGGAGAGCGGGTGGCCCCCCGCCAGGCCCCGCAGCCAGGATCCCTCTCCCCTGAGCCAGTCTCCCCCACCCCAGCCAGACAGGAGCTGGGTCTGCAGGGCGCCAGCAGCAGTGCTGAGCACAGGGGGTGCACCTGCTCCCCACCAGTGACAGGGCGTGCTCCGTGCCAGGGGGCAGGGCCGGGGCTCTGCTCGGTCCGGTGCCCGGGCGTGTGCGGTGCCCTGGGAGCAGCCTCGGCTGGCAATGTCTGCCTTCGGGCAGGGGCAGTTCTGCCACAAAACGGGAGGCCCTGAGGTGTGGACGTGTTGGGGTGTCGGGGCCTACGGGGCAGGTTTAGAGACAAGCTCTCCTTCACAGCTTCGTTCAGGGTTCCTGGAGAGCGTGTGGGTTCAAGTACCAGCAATTCCGGTGGGGGTTGGGGTGGAGTGGCCAGCAGGCGCTGGGCCATGGCGCTGCCAATGCCTACCCTGAGGACACAGACCAGGTGGCTACAAGACCTCCTCTCGAGGACTCCTGGTCTTCAGTGGGGTCTGTCCGTTGGGCACAGAGCCATTCTGGCCATGCAGGAGCTTGCCCTTCTCTCGGTCTGGCCACGTGAAGATGGCGTCATCGCTGTCCAGCTCGGACTCGGAGTGCATCAGGCTGCTGCTCAGCACTGGGCCTTTCTGTTTGATGCCTGCAAGGAAGACGAGGAGACCTGGCGTCAGGGGCCAACGCGTCTGCCCTGCACCTTCCAGCAGTCTGGGCAGGCGCCAAGGCACAGGGAAAGTCACAGGCCTTGGGAGCTGGCCTCCCTCCTTTCTTAAAAAGGTGACCAGGCAGGTGGGCACTTGGCACGGTAGTTAGAAGCTGCTCGGGACGCCCACATCCTGTATCGCAGGGCCCGGTTCAAGTCTCGGCTCCTCAGCTTCCGGTAACTTCCTGCGAATGCACACCCTGGGAGGCAGCAGCTGATGGCGCAAGCGCCCAGGGCCTGCCCCTCACGTGGGAGACCCAGATTGAGTTCCAGGCTCCTGGTTTGGGCCTGGCCCAGCCCTGGCTGTTGCAGGCATTTGGGGAGTCATCTAGTGAAGGGAAGGTCACTGTTCTGATGGCCATCTCTTACGTTTTCACATAAAACAACGCCACAGTGGCCGCGTGAGGCGCATGTGACCCAGGCAACGTGATCTAGCGAGTCACGCAGCCGTCACTCCCCAGGACACTGAAGAGGTCGAGGGGTTCGCGGCCGTTCTCTTCCGCCCGCCTTAAAGGCACAGTTCGCACGTTCGGGGCTCCTCAGGCTGAGGACACCCAGACGCTGACTGCACCTGTCACCCGGAACCACCCCCTCCCGCGGGGTACAGCACAGGCTGGGGCTCCGGCAAGGAGCCTGCACGGCCCCGGCCCTGTCCGTACAGTTCTGGGACAGGCCTGTGCAGCCATCTGCCCCAGTCTCAGGATGGCAGAATACCAGGCCACAGAAGAGCAGGGGCAGCCTGGGGCTGTCCGATGGGGTGGGGACAGTGACAAGTGTGCGAACCAGGCCAGGTGCATGGAACCCCACCCAGTTCTCCCAGTGTGCACTAGCAGCCTCTTGGCCAGAGCTGCAAAGGAGGAACCACACAGGAAGAGGGGCTCCTCCTGGCTCCCCAAGGCCCTCCCACCACTCGCTCCTGCTCGCTCGGCCTGTGGCACTGAGCACCCTTCAGCACATCTGACAGAAAATGGAGAGGGGCCGGCGCTGTGGGCTAGTGGATGAAGCCTCCGTCTGTGATATGCAGTACCAGCGTGAGTGCTGGCTGCTCCACTTCCAATCCAGCCCCTGCCAATGGGCCTAGTAAAGCCGCGGAGAATGGCCGAAGGGCTTGGGCCCCTGCACCCCTGTGGGAGACCCACATGGAGTTCTAGGCTCCTGGCTTCGGTCTGGCGCAGTCCCAGCTGGTATGGCCGTCTGGGGAGTGAACCAGCAGACTGAAGTGCACTCTCGCTCGCTCTCGCTCTCCCCCTCTCTCATGCTGCCTTCCAAATAAATAAGTTTAAAAAAAGAAAACTGAAAGAACTCAACGCCTGTCACCAGTGTGCGCCACAAATAAACACATCCCCACACACGACTTAGCCATGCGCATGACAGCGCGGACACTGCTTACTCCTCACCAGCCTGGGGCAGTACCTGTGACCGGGGGAGGTGGGAACAGCACTGGAAGCACAAAAGGGGCTCTGGGCGGCGATTCTGCGGGGGTGTTCACTGTGAAAACCCAGCAAGCGACGTTGCTGCTTTTCTGTTCAGATCAGGCTGAACCCCATTAAAAGGGCCATTCTTACAAGGCAAAAGAAAAATCAAGCATCAGTAATTTCATTTGGTTCAACCTGAAATACTTGAACAGAATGTTTTGAATGTCTTGAAAATATCGATAGAAAAGAAAAACCAAACCAAACCAACCCAAAACAAGGCCGCTGAGTGTCAGCAACACGCCCCCTGCCGGCTGCTCCACACTGCATGCCTTCACTTCCCACGACAGGGGACAGGGTCCCGAGTCCTGAGCTCGTCCTGTTAGTGACCAGGCCGTATCCACAGAGCCCAGAGAGCGGGCTGCCCAGTGCTCCCCGCCTCCCTGCTGGGCTGCGCCCCTCGGAACAGCCCTCTCCCACAGCGCCTGCTCACTGCCTGCCCACAGGACCTGGCCAGGACCCCCCACCCAGGACACCTCTGCCCTTGTCCTGCTTCTCCATTTTCACTGCTCAGCTTTAGCAAGGGCTCTGAAACATCCTGAGCCTCTGCCTGCCCCCCGCCCTCACTCACTGTCCACTCTGGCCCTGGTGACCGGAGTGACCCTGTGGCAGCAGCATGGCTGATGGGTCTCCCGAGTTCCTCACCCTGCTACAGGGACATGACCCACTTCTGGGGTGTGACCCTCACCAGCGGGAAGGAGATTCCCCCGTCTACACTTGCAGTCCGGACTGTTCTGCTGAGTTCAGTTTAACTCATCTACTCTAACCCAAACACCGCCCCCAGGTCCTGATGCTGTCAATGGTGCCGTCATCTTCTCTCCTGGCGGAAGTCAGCCTTCACTCTCCTGCCCCTCCGCCTCACTGACACCACACTACTTCCCCCATCACTACCTCCTCCTCCAGCCACTGCAAAAATCCCCTTGCTGGCCTCCCTGCCTAAGAAGGCTTTGTGGTTTCCCAAGCCAGCACCTTCAAGACATCACATCTCATCAGCATCAGGACAAAGGACTGCCTGCTCAGCCGATTTTCCGAATTTTCCACAATCGGCCCCATCAACCCTCCAGCCTCATGTCCTCAACTCCCTCTGTAACTCCTAAACCACACACTGGCCTTCTGCACCTCCTCTCCAGCCGTTCCAGCCCAAGCAGAAGCTTGGGAGCCGCCCCTCACGTCTCCTTTCCTCTCTCCCCACTTGGCCAACACATCACAGCCTCATCAAGTCTTCCTCCAGCATGTCTGGACTGCCCCTCGTCTGCCTATCTCCCCACCCTCTCCCACAGGCACATCTTGTCCCGTCTCCCTCTCCCACGGGCATATCTTGTCCCGTCTCCTTCTCCCACAGGCACATCTTGTCCCGTCTCCTTCTCCCACAGGCACATCTTGTCCTGTCTCCTTTCGCTCCTCCTGCCGTCTGCAGTCCTTCACACATCAGCCACAGGTCTCTTTTTAAAAACACAAATCCAATCCAGGCTGGTGCTGTGGTGTGCTAGGCTCAGCCTCCTCCTGTGACACCGGCATCCCCTATGAGTGGGATCCAGTTCAGTCTCAGCTGCTCAACTTCTGATCCAGCTCCCAGCTATATGGCCTGGGAAAGCAGTGGACGATGGCCCAAGTCCTTGGGCCCCTGCACCTGCATGGGAGATTGGGGAGAGGCTCCTGGCTCCTGGTTCAGATTAGCCCAGCTCCAGCCATCACGGCCATTTGGGGAGTGAACCAGCAGATGGAAGACCTCTTTCTCTTTCTCTCTCTCCAACTGTAACTCTGCCTCTCAAGTAAATATTTAAAAAATATATATATATATATATAAAATATGTATATATAAATGTAAATCAAGTCACACCATCCACCCCTGAACAAACGGCCGCTGGCTCCCACTGCTCTCAGAGGAACTGTGGG
Organism: Oryctolagus cuniculus; assembly: GCF_964237555.1. Taxonomy (NCBI): domain Eukaryota; kingdom Metazoa; phylum Chordata; class Mammalia; order Lagomorpha; family Leporidae; genus Oryctolagus; species Oryctolagus cuniculus. The sequence continues at coordinate 137,176,270 of NC_091438.1, read as the reverse complement.
CGAGGTGCCCGCTCACCCTTGCGGCCTCAGGCCACTCTGCCCCGGCTCACAGACGTGCTCCGCTCCTTCCAGCAGCTGGGCCTCCCCTGACTTTGCTACTCTGCCCACAGTGCAATTTCCTGGAGTCTCTGCCTGCCTCACTCCTTAAGCATAATTCATAAAGCCCTTCCGCTGTCATGTTTCATGTATGTGTGAGTGTATTTTGTGGGGAGCAGCCCGGACTAGACTGAGTTACTGGAATTAAGACTTATTCTATGCATCTGCTCTCCCACAATATGGCGCTGGGAGAGAAGTAAACAGCTTCTGCACAGCTGCCTCCAGTTCAACTAATAAACTGTAGGACCTGCTCCTGATTGGAGAGCAGTGTACTCGGCGTGTGGGCAGCCGAGTTAGGATTGGCGGAGGAGGACTATAAAGGAGGAGAGAGACGGCATGCATCAGGAACATCTATGGGGAACATCTAAGGGAACCCGTGCAGCCCCCGAGAAAACCGGCCGGCGGTGTGCCGCTCCCCTGCGGAAGTGGGGAATGTGGCCAGGGGGAACTGCCCTTCCACGGAGGTGGAAGGGATAGTAGCCAACCCGGGAAGAACCAGCAGCAAACCCGGGGAGGGCCGAGCAGACGAAAGAACAGCGCAGGGTCCTGTGTTGCTCCTCCACGAAGAGGGGGAGCGACATAATGGTGCCGTGACTCGGATATGAAGCCTAGGCAGGGCTTAGTGTCGTTCCTCCACGAAGAGGGGGAGCGACATAATGGTGCCGTGACTCGGATAGGAAACCTAGGACGGATATGAAACTTAGGAGGGAAGAAACGGGAAGAAGGGGAAAATATCGGAGAGAGAGACTAGCAAACAGCCTAGGGAAAAGCCGGACGAAAAAGGAGCCGGAAGAAGCTATTGAAAGCCTAGGCATAGACTCAGATACGGACTACGGGGGGAAGCTGGGAGAAATCTCTAAGGGCGAAAGCGAAAGTGAAAGCTAGAACAAACAGACTCGGACGCGGACTGTGGGGAGAGGCCAGGAGAAATGAGGGAGGAATATCGTTGGAGGAAAGCTTGGGGAAACATACCGGGTAGAGAAAAATGTTAGGGAAATTGAAGCCGCGGGGGGCAGGCCGAGGCGGAAACGGAAGCCACTTTGGGGTTCTCAAGTTAGCCCGGGAATAGGGGGCGAAAAGTTGAAACCAGAAGCTGAAACGTGAGCCTGGTTGGGATCCGTCTGATTAGCCCGGGGAGCAAAGGACGGGAAGCCAAACCGTGGGGCGGAGACGTACGCTGGGTTGAATTCGCCAGGCTAGCCCGGGGAACTTAGATTGAATGCTAGTGGCGGACACGTAAGCTACGCTGTGTTACTCGCGGAAGCCGCCGCGTGCAGAGAGAGCACGGGGCGTGAATAGATAGGGAACGGGGCTGGCGTAGGCCGTGGTGCAGACGCAAAGGGCGTGGAGACCGCGGAGCGCGCGAAGCCAAGCCGCGCAAAGCCGGGAAGCTGCGCAGATGAAAGAGGCACGGGCTGAAGCAGCTCAGCTGGGAAGCCGCCGAGAAGTAGCCTCGGGGCGGGCAGCGGGAAGCTGCGGGGATAAGAGAAACAAAAGTTTGGAAGTGGAGTGAGAGAAATGGGAATGTTGGCAGACAGAAGTAAAATGGGAGAAATAGGAATGCCCGGAGATAGAGAAATAGAAAGGCCTCCCCTCAACATGGCAACGAGAAAGTTTGGATTCGGTCTGCCTGATTAAGTGAGGCGATGAGCACCTGGGCGGCTAGCAGCTTATGCGCCGCAGGTCACCGAAGACAGGCACGAATTAACATCAGTAAGGCTTCCCCCACAATACAACAATTAGGAGGCTTGGATTCGGTCTGCCTGATTAAGGCGGTAAGCGCCAGCAAGCAGCTCGACCAGAGTGTGAGCCGCAGGTCACCGAACACAGGCACGCATCAGCGCCTAAAAACCTCCTCACAACATGGCGAAGAGAGGACCCGGATTCGGTTTGCCTGATTATAGGACTTGTAAGAGCCTGTGGCAACTCTAGCAAGTAGAGCAGAGTGTGTGCCGCGGGACACCGAAGACAGGCGCGTATCAACGTCAAAAATAAAAAGAAAGGGGGATCTGTGGGGAGCAGCCCGGACTAGACTGAGTTACTGGAATTAAGACTTATTCTATGCATCTGCTCTCCCACAATATGGCGCTGGGAGAGAAGTAAACAGCTTCTGCACAGCTGCCTCCAGTTCAACTAATAAACTGTAGGACCTGCTCCTGATTGGAGAGCAGCGTACTCGGCGTGTGGGCAGCCGAGTTAGGATTGGCGGAGGAGGACTATAAAGGAGGAGAGAGACGGCATGCATCAGGAACATCTATGGGGAACATCTAAGGGAACCCGTGCAGCCCCCGAGAAAACCGGCCGGCGGTGTGCCGCTCCCCTGCGGAAGTGGGGAATGTGGCCAGGGGGAACTACCCTTCCACGGAGGTGGAAGGGATAGTAGCCAACCCGGGAAGAACCAGCAGCAAACCCGGGGAGGGCCGAGCAGACGAAAGAACAGCGCAGGGTCCTGTGTTGCTCCTCCACGAAGAGGGGGAGCGACATATTTAATGTCGCTGACACACGCTACACAAGAGCAGAGTCTGTTGTTCTCAAGGAGGGAGCAGAGTGGGGCCAGGGCCTGCACGCAGTGGTCTCGCGCTGCATTCACAGATGAATGAGGGGCAGTCCTGTCCTCGAGGCTTCACTGACTTCACTGGTAAGACGTCAGACAGACACCTAACGCATCACTACAGCGTGAGACCAAGGCCGAGCCCGAGGCGGGTAAAGAGCGAGTGCAGAACTCCCGGAGGGTAGGGGCGCGGGTCCGAAGGAGCTTCCTGTGCAGAGACCGAGTTCTCGGGAGAGGGAAATCAGCAGAAACAAACATCCCAGAAAAGCCCAAGGCCGCATGGGAGACCCAGAAGAAGGTCCTGGCTCCTGGCTTTGGATCGGCACAGCTCCAGCCACTGAGGCCAACTGGGGAGTGAACCAGTGGATGGAAGACACCTCTCTCTCTCTCTCTCTCTCTCTCTCTCTGCCTCTGCCTCTGCCTCTCTGTAACTCTCCCTTTCAAAATAAAATAAATATTTTTAAAAAAGAGGAGGGGATTCCAAGATGGTAGAGTAGGGAGGGAGCTTAATGCTCTAGTCTGAGAAAAGATAGTTTAAAAAAACTGGGGAGAAGGCAGTCTCAGGAAGAGTTACAGAGAAAATGGCAGAGGAAACTACCTAAATTAAAGGGACACAGCAGACCTACATGGAAAAATCTTCCATGTTCATGGATTGGAAGAATCAATATCATCAAAATGTCCATTCTTCTGAAAGCAATTTACAGATTCAATGTGATACCAATCAAAATACCAAAGACATTCTTCTCAGATCTAGAAAAAAAATGATGCTGAAATTCATATGGAGGCACAGGAGACCTCGAATAGCTAAAGCAATCTTATACCACAAAACCAAAGCTAGAGGCTTCACAGTACTAGATTTCAAGACATACTACAAGGCAGTTATAATCAAAACAGCCTGGTACTGGTACAAAAACAGACCAATGGAACAGAACAGAAACACCAGAAATCAATCCAAACATCTACAACCAACTTATATTTGACCAAGGAGCTAACACCAATCCCTGGAGCAAGGACAGTCTCTTCCACAAATGGTGTTGGGAAAACTGGATTTCCACAGGCAGGGTGTGAAGCAGGACCCCTACCCTGTGCCTTACAAAAAAATCCATTCAACATGGATTAAAGGTCTAAATGATGATTTGAGCTGCCCTTGTTTTGACTGTCGAGAACAGTTTCATTTTTTTTTTCATCTTTTTTTCTTCATTCTATTTGTTGAACACTTAACATAGAATTAATCATACGTGTATAAAGTCAATTGAAAATAGATCTTAGGGCCGGCGCCGCGGCTCACTAGGCTAATCCTCTGCCTGTGGCGCCGGCACACCGTGTTCTAGTCCTGGTCGGGGCGCCGGATTCTGTCCCGGTTGCCCCTCTTCCAGGCCAGCTCTCTGCTGTGGCCCGGGAGTGCAGTGGAGGATGGCCCAAGTGCTTGGGCCCTGCACCCCATGGGAGACCAGGAGAAGCACCTGGCTCCTGCCTTCAGATCAGCGCAGTGTGCTGGCCACAGCACACTGGCCGTGGCGGCCATTGGAGGGTGAACCAACGGCAAAAAGGAAGACCTTTCTCTCTGTCTCTCTCTCTCACTGTCCATTCTGCCTGTAAAAAAAATAAAATAAAAATAAATTAAAAATAAATAAATAAATAAAATATTAAGAAAAAAAAAAAAAAAGATGACCCTGGCACTGTGTGGGCACAGCCTGCACACACCTGCGCCTCTGGGCCTTCATCCTCAGGATGTCTGTGCTGAGCGCTCTGCTTTTCTGGGACTCCCTGAAGCCCCCGGCCACAGGGACACTACCTGAGCTGCAGGGAAGTGCAGGGGCAGAGCCTCTGCAGAGGCGCCTTTGCTTCCTTTCTAGGTTCCGCTTCTGTGAGGGCAGGGCCTGGGCTGAGGACACTGTGTCCACAGCCTCTCCCCAAAACAAAGTTTTCAGGACCGGAGAGACTTTCCCAACTACTTGCTCCCATAAGCAGACTGATGCCTGTCCTGTGGCATCCTTGATGGTGGGAACCCCACCACGTGTCTGAGCCCAGTAAGGGAGAGAGGCCACTGCCTGTCCCATTTCCCCCAGCCCCGCCGCCCCAAGTCATCTCAGTGCTTGTGCAGCAGGAAATCCCTGCAGTGGGAGGCAGGCTTCAGTTGAGCCCAATGCACCTGCTCACCTGACGGAGGCTGGGGACACACTGGCGCGAGGAAGACAGGAGGGGAAGGCTGGCAGAAGAGGAAGTGAGCCGGCAGTTGCTGCCTGTGCTCCTGTCACTGTCATCAGGCATGAGAGACCAGGGCCCCAGAACCCGGGTGAGAAACCAAGAAGGAGCAAGCAAAGGAAAGCAGGAGGCCTGGCCCCCTGCAAACTGACGGGGCACTGAACAGGGACCCCTGGAGCCAGCCTGTTCTGTGCCTGAGTCCTGCAAGCCAGGGTGAATGCAGCCCTGCCCCCCAAGCAAGGGAACAACACGTTTTCCCAGCACAGATGGAGGCAACCCCACGAGGAGGACCGCAGGCAGAGCTCCCAGTGTCCAGGGCCCTACCTGCTCGGGAGGTCGGCTTCAGCTCCAGGCTCTCCTGATCAGTGGCATCCAGGATCTTGTACCTGCTTTTCCTCTTGGGTTTTCCTTTTTGCCTAAAAAACATAATTCCCACCCTGCTTGAGAAAGTGGTTCCATGTGAGACTCAGGATGAGGGCCAGATGCACAAGCAGCTGTCTCGGGCTGCCCAGTGGGAGGAGGGGTCTCTGCACTTCTCCGTCAGGGAAGGCAGCACCTGGGATTTGCCCTTCAATCCTGGGGAAAGGCAAGGGAACTGTGACCATCTCAGTACAAACTGACCGCTCCACCGCGGCACAGGCGGTCAGAGCCATCAGAATGTAAAGTGGGGCAGGTATTTGGCCTAGCGGTTAAGACGCCACTTAGGCCACCCACGCCCCGTGAGAGCGCTGGGGTTCAGCCTCCGGCTCCTGCTCCTCAGTGACGTTCTACTGGTGCAGAGCCCAGGAGGCGACAGTGATGTCTCAAGTGACTGGGTTCCTGCCACCCACATGAGAGGCGTGGGTTGAGTTTTTGGCTCTTGGCTTTGTTCCCGGTCCAGTCCCAGTCATTGTGGGCATTTCAGGAGTGAACCAGCAGATGTGAGTGCTCTCTCTAGAGCTATGTCTCTCTCTGCCTTTTTTATTTTATTTTATTTTATTTTTGGACAGGCAGAGTGGACAGTGAGAGAGAGAAAGGTCTTCCTTCCGTTGGTTCACCCCCCAAATGGCTGCCACGGCCAGCGTGCTGCGCAGATCTGAAGCAGGAGCCAGGTGCTTCTCCTGGTCTCCCATGGGGTGCAGGGCCCAAGCACCTGGGCCATCCTCCACTGCCCTCCCAGGCCACAGCAGAGAGCTGGCCTGGAAGAGGAGCAACTGGGACAGAATCCGGCGCCCCGACCGGGACTAGAACCCGGTGTGCTGGCGCCACAGGAGGAGGATTAGCCTAGTGAGCCATGGCGCCGGCCTCTCTGCCTTTCAAATAAGTAAATTAGAGAGAGAGAGAGTAAAGAAAACAAAACCTTCTGCTTGAGGGGGTGTGAGAAGGTACCCATTAGCCCAACCAAATCCTAAGTGGTGATTGTCTTCAGCTGGTGGACATCTGCCTTCATTCTTTTAATTTTCTAAGCTGTCTGGGAGATTATACTGCAGGGCGAATCCTGGCCCTGTCACTTACCAACTTTGTCCTTGGACAGGTGATACAATTTTGCTAAGCCGAAGCTCTCTCATCTATAAAACGGGAAAAGGTGCTGTGCACTAATAAACAAGGCGCTGGGGCCAGTGCTGTGGCGTAGTGGGTAAAGCCGCAGCCTGCAGTGCTGGCATCCCATACAGGGCCCAGCTCGAGACCCCGCTGCTAACTTCTGATCCAGCTCTCTGCTATGGCCTAGGAAAGCAGTAGAAAATGTCTTAAGTCCTTGTGCTCTTGCACCCATGTGGGAGACCCAGAAGAAGCTCCTGGCTCCTGGCTTCAGATCAGCACAGCTCTGGCCATTGCAGCCATCTTGGGAGTGAATCAGCAGATGGAAGACCTCTCTGTCTCTCTCTCTCTCTGCCTCTCTGTAACTCTGCCTTTCAAATAAATAAATCTTAAAAAAAAAAAAAAAAAAAAGTGTTACTGTGGCACACAGCAGACACAGAAACCACACTATCATCAATGATGAAAAAGACAGGGCCAGGTAAAGCCACCACCTGCAGTGCTGGCATCCCATACAGGCACCGACCGGTTCAAGTCCTGGCTGCTCTACTGCCGATTCAACTCCTTGCTGATAACCTGGGAAAGCAGTACAAGGTGGCCCAAGTCCTTGGGCCCCTGCACCCTACACGGGAGGCTCAGAAGAAGCTCCTGGCTTCAGATTGGCCCACTCCCAGCCATTGTGGCCATTTGGGGAGTAAACCAGAGGATGGAAGACCTCTCTCTCTCTCTGCCTCTCTATAACTCTGCATTTCAAATAAATAAATATATTTTAAAAACATTATACAGATTAGCTTGTCCTATGAATTTCACATTAAACAAAAAAAGAAGGAAGAAAATGTTGTAGCTGTTAACTGAACTACTGTCCAAGTAGATAGGAAGGCTCAAATGAGACACTAGGACAGCTCATCCTCAGGAACCCAGGCCCTCGCTCGCCAGTGTGAGAAGCGTGAGCCCGCGCTCCTGCAGAGCGGAAGGCAGACACAGAACGCCTGTGGCTGTGCTGAGTGTGCAGCGTGCAAGGACACACACCTTAGAGAGCTGACCCAGGCCCTGCTGCTCACTGTGGCCCCAGACATGGTTCCCAGGTGGCCACAAACCACAGTGGAGACAGCCACGGGACTGCAGGATGTGCTTCTGGCCTTGGCAGTGTTGAAGTGGAAAAACTTGCCAGTCCATGTCTTGGGTACAGGATGGGGGTAGTGTCCAAACCAACCCTAACTTTGACTGGGGACCAGCACAGTCAGTCCATGTGGACGGGGCTAACGACCTCATAGATGGATTCCACAGGAGAGCCATCTTACCTCTTGCAGCAGCAGATCATGGTCCAAGACAGGATTCCCAAGGCAACGATGATGACAAAGGTGGCGATGATAACATACAGCACGCTCCACTCTGCCAGGAAAACCATCGAGGGCCGGGCAAGAGGTCGGAAGGGAGGTGTGGGCCGCCCCACTTTGGGCAGGGTGTGGCTTCACCCCGCAGACAAGAACGTTCCCAGGCTCCCCAGGATAGGTGAACCACTGGCATTCAGGACAGCTAAGGGCTTAACCCTTCTGAGATGGCCCCGCTTTGGGTGAGCTCTAAGACTCCCAGCAGGGATAGAGCCTGCGAGGAGCTGAGGAGAGGGGAAGGAGGCCTCCCTCAGGCTGCAATGTGCAGGCCTCCCAGAGACAGGCGCCCTCGCAGTTGGTCCTGCCTCAGGGCTCTCCTCTAACCTTGAGCAGGTGCAGAGGAGGGAAATAAAAGTCCTCTGCAAACAAAAAGCACACGAAGTTCCTCTCCTTGCTGACTCCTGAGCCTCAGAAGCGCCACACCCACCCACTGGGTGCAGAACCACCCTCCCTGCCAAACCAGTGGGCCCAGCGCCGCCCAGCAGCTCACCACAGTTGCTGTCTCCATCTCTCAGCTGCACCTTGATGAAATTCTCCATCCAAAACGGGTCACAGATACAGCGCTTGGTGAACGAGTCGCAGTGGCCATGGTCTGAACAGTTGAGCTGACACGCTGATGGTGGCAGGGGAGGGAAAAGGCCAACAAGGGTCACAGGCAGGGGGTCGCCAGCATGCAGGGCCTAATGTTCCTCGGGGAAGCTGCCTGGACATCTGACCCAGGCGCCCATCAGCATGGCCCCAGAGATGTACAACGCGAACAGTCAGAGGCCGCTGGCCAGGCACTCCCCATCCCCCAACTGCCACCCCTTCAGAGAAGAATACAATTACAAAAATAAAACACGTATCATATTACAAAGGAAAGAAAGTATATGGAACATGGTTTTGAGATACTTAAGAACACAAATATTTGAAATCATATGTGTGTGTCCAATAAAACATTAAGTAACAAGATCTAGGAGTGAATGAGTAAAGATGACACTGTCACATGATGTGACATGCAGCTATCTGTGGTCTGTTGTCTCAAAGCCACGTCTTCTGTGCCTGATGCCTACCTTCGTGATGGAGGGAGTGTGAAGTGAGTGAGAGTACAGAGGGACCCCCTCCCCCAGGGAGCCCCCGCTGGAGCCCCTCTGAGCTTTCCCAAGCGGCCCACAGCCCTGGGCTCAGGCACCCGCAGCAAACCAGGACTCTCAGGACAATGGCAGTGGAGGAAAATGACTGAGTCCGTGTTCCCGGGGAAAGGGGAGAAGGCGGGGCGGGGCACTCACTGACGGTGCTGATCTCCAGGGCTCCGAATATCAGGAAGTCGGCCTTCTGCTTCCGCAGCTCGCTCTTGAGCATCGCTGCCACCTGATGGCCTTTGAAGATCTGGTGGGCAGGCTCGTTCTGAACAAAAAACACCATCTTGGTGCTGTGGAGACACCAACAGCGTGAATGAGCTGAGGCTGTCCAGGACCACAGCAGCAGCAGCCACCATTCGCCCAGCACCCTCTGTTTGTGCCGGACGCTGTGCTAAGTACATGCACACCCCGCCGCGGCAAGCCCACGAGGAACGCGTTAGCAGCGTCGTCTCCGTTACAGAGACAACACTAGAACTCAGAGGGGTTAGGTAACTTGCCCAAGGTCACACAGTTAGTTACGGCAGAGCCAGATCCCAACTCTGCTATGTCTGACTCCAAAGCCCATTACTCTATTTCTTTTTTAGAGACTTATTTATTTGTTTATTTATTTATTTACAAAAGGCAGAGTGACAGAGGAAGACAGAGAAAGAAATCTTCAATCCATTGATCCACCTCTTAAAAAGGCCTGTAACAGTCAGGACTGGGCCAGGCTGAAGCCAGCAGCTAGAGAGCTCTATCTGGGCCCCCCATATGGGTGGCAGGAACTCAAGTACCTGAGCCATCACCTGCTGCTGCCAGGCCCATTAGCAGGGAGCTGGATGAGGAGTAGAGTAGCCAGGACTGAAAAGGGCATCCTAATACGGCACACAGGAGTCCTAAGAGGTGGCTTTAACCTGCTGTGCCATAATGGCCACCCCAAAGCCTATTCTTTTGAAAACACCCTAGGCTGGGGCAGATATATGGTACAACAGTTAAGCTGCCATTAGGAACCACCCACCCCCCATCCCATATCAGAGTGCAGGTTCAAGTCCCAGCTCTGCTTCCAATCCAGCTTCTTGCTAATGTGCACCCTGGGAAGCAGCAGGTAACAGCTCAAACACTTGGGTCGCTGCCACCCACATGGAAACCTGGATGAAGTTCCTGGCTCTGAATTGCAGCCTGGCCCAGCCCTAGCTATTGCAGGCATTTGGAAGATCAGTATCTCTCCCCTTTTGCCCTCTCTCTCTTTCTACCTTCCAATAAATACATACACTTTTTGAAAAATGCCCTTAGCTGGCCCAGCTAACAAGACAACCCATTCCAAATGGCCACCTGCAGGATGAGAAAAGTAGGGATTGTTCAAATGCAGTTGTATTTGGTTCTAATTATTGAACTGTCTGTGCAATGTATGTAGCAAGCATTTTTAATCTATTGTACAGAAGTGGAAAGGGTATTAGAAGTGTAACTGTGCTATTATTTCAATAAAGACCTCTTGACACCTAAAAAAAAAAAAAAAAAAGAAAGAAAAGAAAAGTAGGGATTGGGCTGTGGCTACATTCCTGTTGCCAGCCTTTTTATCACTAAGACAGTGGTGCTGCTGGATTTGTGTCTGGGTTGCTTGTAAGACAAACTGCTAAGCTTTGTAAAGTGCATTAAAGAATATCCACAAGTCAAAACATAGCCAAAACGATGGTTACGATGACAACAACAACAAAAACAACTCAATATCATGGTGCAGCTGGTGCAAAATGATATTGCTCTACGCCCATAACCTGGTTTGATTGTCACTTCCTGTCTAGGACAGACCATGTGTGAACTCACATCTGGGGAGCACAAAATCTGTTCTCCATGCCTCAGCCTAAATTTTTGTGGGTCACCCTGGATTTAAAGGGGTAATCAAGATCTCAATCCCCTCACAGACAGCACGACTGGGTGGGTCCTGTGTATTCTACAGCCCTGGATCAGTGGCTTCTGGGGTGAGGAGCCTTGTCTCTTTATCCTAAGGTCCCACATGAATAGTATTATTTCCTACGTGTGTGACATAAAAGTTTGGGCAGCATTTCCCCTGATTTTCTGAAAGCCTGCTGCACAGTGAGGCTGACTGTGTGGCTGCAAATTACAAAATGGAGAAAGCTGCTTTTACCATCCAAGATCTGTGGTCAGTTTCCCCCTGTTCTCTCCCAGTTACCTAAGCCATGCTTGCGGTTTCAATTCCTGTACTTACATCAAAGCTCCTCCAATCTTTATCTCCTTCCCCCACATCTCTCCTGAGTGGCCAATCTACACCCACAAATGCTAACAACAACATGGACCCCAGATCTCCGTGGTAGCTCAGCTCCAACATGGGGCACATTAAACACTTTAAATTGAGCACCATGTGTTAGGGACCACACAAAGGTGGTATCACTTAATCCTCCTAACAAGCCTGTAAAGCAGGTGCCTGTGCTTTCACAGGAGAAAACCCAGGCCCTGAGAGGTAAGTGACTTTCCCACAGCCACAGACTCTCTGGTAGGCAAGGTTCAGAAGCACTGTCTGTGCGGGGGAGGTCCACAGACTTGCCCACACTGGTGTATTTTCTTGCTCCTGTCAAATGCTCCTCCTGGGTTCCTAAGCCAAGCCAATCCGGCCCAAATCAGAAATCCAAAGCAACCCATAAACTTCTCTCTTCCTCAAACCCCATGTGCAGTGATGCAAGAGCCTACCGGTCAGCACTGGCACTGTGGCACAGCAGGTTAAGCAGCTGCCTGCAACGCCAGCATCCCATATGAATGCTGGCTCAAGTCCTGCTGCTCCACTTCCCATCCAGCTCCCTGCTAATATGACTGAGAAGGGCAGAAGATGGCCCAAGCGCTTGGACCCTTGCCATCCGGGAGACCAGGATGGAGTTCCAGCTTACTGGCTTTGGCCTAGTCTGGCCCCAGCCATGGCAGTAACCTGGAGAATGAACCTGCAGATGGAAGACATCTCCTTCTCTGTTTCTCCCTCTCTGTTAACTCTGCCTTTCAAATAAAAAAAAAAAATTATTATATATATATAAAAAGAATCCACTAGTCAACGATGCCCTCACCAGCTAACAAACTCTCACTGCTTCTACCCAGCCAGTTCCCACTGACTTCGATCAATACAAGCAGTTTATCTTGTTCCTACTTCCAGGCTGCTGAGCGCAGCTTAAGGAAAAACAAAAAGGCCTCCTCATGCTGCTTCTGACCCAGTGAGCCCGAAAGCACATCAGATTTACCTGGGGAGCTTTCAAATTTTAGGCGCACAGCCCCGTTTCCAACTGAACCGTGACCTCTGGCAGGGGCAGGCTGGGGAGATGGTATGCTCATAAAACTAGCATTTCTACTGCAGAGTTAGGGTTGGGAACCACTGCTCACCTCCTGCTTCTACCCTTGGCTGTGACCCCAGTACTGCATCCTTTCCTGGAGCTGCTCCCAACTCTTACTACGTTCCGCAGAGCAGATGGCTCTGTCTCCACCCCCACAAACAGAACCCACGACACTGGACCAACACACTCACACCCACACCTGCACGTTGCCCTCCTTTCTCCTGCGCTGGCCCCCCAGACCCACTTCCGTCTACTACTTTCCTCTCCTCCCCCCAGCCCCCGGGACCTTTTCCTCTGCAACTTCCTAGCAATCCACCCCAATGCTCACGAATCCCTATCTTTAAATGGCATCCTCCTGATTTCCCACCTTCCTTTCTACCAGTGCCTACAAAGAGGTTACAGTCACCACCTTTGTCTCCTCACACCACGCACTCTGTCCTGTGCTGAGCAGACCGTCTCCGCGCACTGCCTCCACCATGGTCTGTCGACCTGCGGAGCACAACCCAAAGGCCTGCTCTGCACGTGCCCCACACCACCACCCCCGCGCGTCTGAGCCCCCTCGGCTCCCCGCCGGCTGCTCCTTCCTGGCCTTCCGCCCACCTCTCTCATGCTTTTTCTTAGTTTCTTCTGCCGCCTCTTTCTCGGCCCTCTCGGAGGAAGCAGTGTTCTGCAGAGTTCTGTCCTCCCCCTCACCACTGTCCCGCAGGGCTCTGACTCCTGCCCGTATGCTGGTGACCCCACATCTCTGGTTCCTCCTTCCACCCAAGTTCCAGACTCCTCTTGGAGCTATCTGAAGGCATATCTCCTCACGAGCCTGTCAAAGACGCAGGCTGCCTTCGCTTCTGCAGTCTCGGTGGATGGCCTGGCCCATCTCCCCAGCTTTCAACCAAGCCTTCACATCTGCGGCTTTGCTCAACAGCACACTCCTGGGGCTACCGTGACCCGCTGATGGACCCCCAAATTTCTTCTACTTTCTTTTTCCCCTCTGCCACTATCCTAATTCAGGTTTTATCCTATTCTCACTGGACTAGTCCAGAGGCTCCCTGACTGGTCTCCCAGCCTTCAGTCTCTCCCTGTTTTAGTCTAGGCTTTACATTACTGATCCCCTACCCACCCCCCAAAAAAAAGTAATTTCCTTGCTTTAAAAACAAACACTTCATACACATAAAGTTAACCAAGGTGGTCCTCCTACCCAAACAATTACAACTAAATCCCTTGCCTGCGTGCATATCTCTGTCCTTGGGCTCCACAGTCAGCCTCACCTTCTACCCTAGGGTCTCAACCAAATGACTTCTTCCTGAAGAAAGCCTGCGCCCGGATCTGAATTTGCTCCTAGCTCCCCTCAGCCTGGTCCATGCGAGTTTCACTCCAACTCTCGGTGAAGAATGAACTGTCCCCACCCATGTGTTTCTACAATGCCATACATTGTGTTGAACGTGTACTGATATCACATGTGCTGTGGGCACCTGATTGTCTCCAACCAGACTGTAGGCCTAAAACCATAATGGGTCTCTTCCAACCTTGCCCATACCCCACTGAGCGGGACAGAGTGAGTGACCTGGACTAGCAAAGCTCAGGACAGAAATGGACACCGTGAGTGGCTCCTGGCCAGAAAGCCCACCCTTTTCTACCTATCCATGCTATTTCTCAGCTCATTCAAGAAGCCCAGGGAGCTCCTGGTCTTTCCTTTTCTCCCCCCATTCATTGCCCAGCTACCTCTGCTCCGTGTACGGCTGAATCTTTTGCACAATGATGTCGGAATCCAGCACCCCCAGGAGGACCCCAATCTGGCGGATGAACATCCCCTTCAGCCTCTCAGTTAGCTGACTGACGTTGACATCCAAGATGATCTCCACCAGGTTGTTTTTCCTGGGATCTGGAAAGCACGTGGATCAGTCATGGCTTCAGAAGTGGGAGAGTTAACACAGACCTGCCACTGTGCATTTGCTTCGGCTCTGAAGAGAAAGGAGTGAAGGCATTCAGCCCTCCTTCAGATGGAGGGGAACAATGCTGAATTGCTGATCAGTAACGGGCTGGCTTGGACACCTTCTAAAACAGTCCAGTCTTCCCATCAACCTAAGAGTGGCCACGCACGTGCTGGGACAGGGTGAGAGCAGCAATGCCTCGAGAGGTCAGTGGAGGGAAGAGAGAAACACTCAGCATTTATTCCAAAAAGCCTCTGCTAGGTTGGCATTGCTGGGCCCTCCAAGCCAAGTGGGGGAAAGCAGGCCCTCTCTCCTGACTCAGTCTGATTGTCTGAGCTTCGTATGCAGCGGGGGAAGGGAAAACATCCATCTCAACCATCTTCTCAGGAAGGGGAGGTGCAACTGTCCCTCCAGATTTCAGCACAGCAAGCAAATCCAGGCAGCCAGGAAACTGGGAGCTCCTAGAGCAGCATCGAGCTGCGCTGCTCTGCGAAGCTCCGCCACCGGGCCTACAGCTCCACTTCTGGACATGCCCTAAAGACTGCTCGAAACTTGGAAGTTAAAGCTGATTGTTCGGAATGTGTTAAATCACATACCACCATTTGCCTGTTCTGGTGTGTAATTTACATAATTAGCAGACTATCTGTGATTCTAAAAACTAAAGCGACTTTGCAGTGTCTCGGCTGTTGTCCTCCCTAGAGGCAGGACAAAGACAGAGACCCCTTCCCATCTAAGACAGCCTGTACAGGAGCTTGGCCTACATAATAAACAGGAGGTCTGAAGTTAATGCCTTCTTATCAGAAGCTCAGGAATTTATAAAGTTTTCCCCACCTTCAACCTTATTCCTCCCTATCACCAAATTAGCCTTGAAGCAAAACAAAAACATGGTTCTATTTAAGAAGGAAATTTTATTTCTGAAAATCTAAAACACATCAGGACATCAGCTGCTTTACCTTCCCAGAGCTGTCCGAAAAGGCCTGAGGCTCCACTTAAAAACATACACGGTTTCTGCACCTGGGAGCTGATGCGACATCGTGACTCAAGCTGTCCCTATGCTCACATCCCCAGAGCAGCCCGGTCCTCTGCAATCAAGTGCTGGACCAGGGCACAAAGGCCTGGCTCTGACACAACTGCTGTGTGACACTGAGCAAGCCCTGCCTCTCTGAGTTTCAGCTTCTCCATCTGAACTGAGCAGGGAGAGGTCTGTGCTTCTGCACGGGTAGGAGGGCACTGTTGGAACAGTCTCTGAGGACTTCTCAGCCTGAAGTCTCTAGATTTTGGATAAAAGCAGATATGCCATTTAGCTCTGTCTTTGCCGAGGGGAAGGAGTCTCAGGAGAGGGGCCCTGGCTGGCTAATCCAGCAATCATCTTGCCACAGAATGAACTCACCAGGTTTCACCTCCACAGTGGTCCGGTCTGTGTCACTCTCACCCTTTGCGTCAGTCACTTTCAGGTGAAATGTGTAGGTTCCCTCAACCAGGTTGGAAAGAAAGAGGACAGGGTGATGGTCAGAGTGGTTTAACACCTCCTGTAGGATTGAACAACAAGGCTCAATTGCAGGACAAAACACCACTCCTTTCTTGGAGTCAGCTGCTGCTCCTGCCAGGATCAAGCCCCACTGGGCTGCACTGTCAATGCTGGGCAGCTCATGACCTCTAACAGCACTGCAGGCCACAGCTGCTAGGGTCAGGGGAGAGAAACCCATTCTAACTCACTCAAGCATGCAGGTTAACACCGAACAGGTCATTCAGAGAACAACCCAGGCTTGACACGAGGGGCTTTTCGGTTAAACAGATACTGACAGGGCCAGTGTAGTGGGTAAAGCCACTCCTACAATGCTGGCATCCCATATGGGTACCAGTTTGAGTCCTGGCTGCCCGACTTCCTGTATAATATGCCAGGGAAAGCAGTGGAGGATGGCCCAAGACTTGGGCCCCAGCTACCCATGTCGGAGACCCAGATGAAGCTCCTTGCTCCTGTCTGCAGCTTGGCCCAGCCCTGGCCATTGTGGCCATTTGGGGAATGAATCTGTCTCTCCTCCTCTCTCTGTAACTCTGACATTCAAATAAATAATTAAATCTTAAAAACAAACAAAAGATACTGAAATGCTGCACCTCCTCCTCCTCTCTGTGTTGTTGCCTCAACCTCTGTGGCTCCTCAGCTCCCGGCACACTTACCCCTGCTGCTGGGCTCCCCTCATCTCGAGTCCAGTGGTAACTGACGATTCCCTTGTCATCTGAGGACTTGGAGCCATCCAGCTCTGCTGTGTTTATGGGCAGGGTAATCACCACATTCCCAGTTATCCTGGCTGTAGGTGGTTTGTTCATTTCTAGCCAAAGAGAAAACATTGAAATAATATGACATTCTAGAAAAGAAGGAAGCCATCTTCATGGTGCTTTTGGGAAATTAAACATCAAGAGCACTTTAAATGGAGAACTATTTCCAGTGCCTGTCCATGCCAGTGTGCATGTCCCCAGGCTCCTGTCCCACCACAGAAATGTGCTCCTGGCACCAGCACACAGGGGCAAGTGTGCATTCCTCCGGTGCTCTCATGGCAGCCGTCCTAAGAGGAAGGGGAAAATAAAGACCCAAGGTGACTTAAAGCTTCAGAGTTTGGGTTTCATCAACTGATACCAAAAATTCTCCTTCAAAATCTCTTAAAGTGTTATTTACTTTTGATTCCTCCCTTGGTACTTCATGAGAGACAAAGGAGAGGGAACTCTCTTATCCTGGGCCTGCTTGACACTTTGTTTGCTCAGTATACTGTGTCTGGAGCTCAAGGTACCAGGCCTGCACACCCAGTGGTTTTTCTGACTCTCAGCTTCTGGCCCTCATTAGCCACTGTGCCTGCAAAGCAGAGCAAGGCCAATCAAGCCCTTGCATTTAGTCAGCCTCAGCACACAGGCAACAGGAGGCTGCAGTGCGGCACAGTCATTCTCAGGCCTGACAGCAGGTGTCACTGTAACCAGAGGCAGAGTCACAGACACCACTGGTCTTGGCACAAAAGCAAAATAAAAATACAAAGAAACAGCCCTCAATCCTTTCCCAGTTCAATTTAAAAGAAAGACATAAAGAGTTGGGAGACAGGGAGGGGAGAGAAGGAGGGAAACAAAAACTCACTTTGCAGTCACTCTCACTTAAAAGTTGTTTTAGAAAAGCAAATAACAGGGGCTGATGCTGTGGCACAGTAGGCTAAGCCTCTGCCTGTGGTGCTGGCATCCCATGAGTGCCAGCATTCCCATATGGGTGCCGGTTCGTGTCCTGGTTACTCCTTTTCTGATCCAGCTCTCTGCTTATAGCCTGGGAAAACTGGAAGATGGCCCAAGTGCTTGGGCCAATTGGGCCACTTGGGCCACTGCAACCATATGAGAGACCCAGAAGAAGCTCCTGGGATCCTGGCTTTGGATTGGCCAGTGATGGTCACTGTGGCCATTTTGGGAGTGAACCAGTGGATGGAAGACCTTTCTTTCTGTCTCTCCCTCTCTCTGTCTACAACTGTACCTCTGGAAGAAGAGGAAGGAAGAGAGGAAGGGAGGGAGGGAGGGAGGAAGGGAGGAAGGGAGGAAGGGAGGAAGGAAAGTAACAGCTGCCCCTGCCCTGCCCTTCTTTCCCACCTCTTGTCTCTAATAAATTTCTGTAGCCAATAAAGCAAGAGAGATTCCTCAGCTATCAGACCCAAAAAGGTGCTGCACAAACTAGAGGCAGGGAAGTACCTTCTCTGACAATGACATTCACAGAGCTCTGGCTCTGCAGATTCCTCTCATCTTTGACAGTCAAGGTGAAAACGTAGGTCCCCACTTGCAGCCCGGTCACCGTGGCGACACTGCTGTTGGCGTTCTCAAGCTGCACTCCATCAGGTCCCCTGGAGGAAGACAGCAATCGGAGGGTGGAGCTCTACCTATGTACTGCTCTTCCGTTCCTGACACAGCAGGGAGAAACAGTTATCGCCTCTGCTAAGACACCAACTGTTGTGTCTCGGCTTTAACAGGACACATTTAAAAATATTCCGTGTGGACAAAGTATCATTTGGTCCCAAAATTCAAGTTACCTGCTGATCACAAAATTCCATGCACCAGTGTTCAAAATACATGTAGCCTTATCCTTTATATCAGCTTCTATAAATTAGGACTCTTAACTATTTCAGTTTATAAAAAGAAGAAAATTCTCTGA
Source organism: Oryctolagus cuniculus (assembly GCF_964237555.1). Classification (NCBI taxonomy): domain Eukaryota; kingdom Metazoa; phylum Chordata; class Mammalia; order Lagomorpha; family Leporidae; genus Oryctolagus; species Oryctolagus cuniculus. Next base: position 137,157,987 of record NC_091438.1, on the reverse strand, counting down.
GCAGGTATCTGATCAACAGGATGAATTCAGAGTGAGGTTTCTGGGTGGACATTCAGTTCGGTGGTTCAGAGGCCCATATCCTACATTCTGCTAATGTGGACTGTGGCAGGCAGCAGGGGATGGCTCAGAAATTGAGTTCCTCCACCTGCGTGGAAGATCTGGATTGAGTTCTGGCTCCTGGCACTGACCTAGCCTAGTCCCAGCCGTTGTGGGCATTTGGGGAGTAAACTAGTAGATGGGCCATTTCTCTCTGTCTCTATATCACTCTCTGCCTCTCCCATTTAAAAAAAAAAAAAAAAAAAAAAAGTGATGTTTCTGAAAAGCATTTCTGGCCCATAGCTGGCTTGGCTCTTGCCAGTAAAGAGGCAAAATGCATTCCTTCATCACATGCCCAAATCCCTCCTGGTGAAGAGGCAAGGGAAGGCAACGGGCCAGGGCTGCAGAAGAACTCTAGGGACACAGCCACTTCTCCGCAGCTCTATCAGCAAAGCTCCCTGCAGTTCCGGGACAGGGCCAGAGCGGACAGGATGCCTGCATCCTTTCTTCTCCCCTTGGGACCTGAGAGCAGCTTAGACAGGGCACTGAGCTCTGTGCCAACACCAACCACAAGGCTTGCAGGGAGCCAGAGAGCCCTTCTGCTCAAGGATCCAAATGCCCCAAGCTTTGCTTAAACTACAGGAGAGCCGGTGAAATCTGTGGACTCGAGTTTGCTTTCTTTGGTTTTGCTTTTTAAATTCAGAGCCTCTGAGCCAAGTAGTGTCTCCTGCAACAGTCTCCTCCAAGAAGCAATATTAAGCTTGATCCCTGCTGTAAGCACTAACAAAAGTCAGCTAAAAGGTTTATCAGCTATATCTTCAATAAGCAATTGTAACAAAAACATGCTGGGCTGCGGAAGAGCTGTCTCACTGTAATAAGAGAAATAAGAGCTGAGGGAAATAATTTCTAGAAACCAACACAGCAACCACCAATCAAATGGTTTCTATAGTCAAATTAAACCTGTTCCACCGATCTCTAATATACCTAGCCAAAACAACAAAACAAAACAGAAAACTGAGTCTGTTCAATGGCTGCTACCTTTGGAAATCAAGAATGCTTTTAACTTTCCCTTGGGATTCTCTTGCTTCCTGTGGGATCCTGCATATAATTTAAGTTCCATTTGTTATGGTTTAAAGAAGCTAAAAGAAACTGTGAGAACCAGGAATGGTCCAATTAGGTAATTTCAGTTTAATCAGTATTATTTTGGTAAAGACTTTGGCCTCTGGCTAACTTAATTGCTAAATGATGTCTTCAAGGAAACAATAACAGAGTGATGCTTTCATTTTGTACAGGAATTTTCAGTTCCTCTTAACAGCTGCTCTGCCCCTTCTCCCCACCAGCATTACCTTGTTAATTTTGAACAACAGTACTTTTCTGCTCCATTGCCCCTTCCACCCTGCCTCTCACGTGTAATTACACTATGTGTTTCAGCAGAGGGATTGTACCTGCAAAAGCACCATGATCACATGGTACTCTCTGGGGTAGCTGATGGTAAGCAGTCTTCTTTTTCTTATAAAAATTTCTTTTAATGCCATTTTCTTTGCAGTGACATTGGGGATTGCAAACATTTCTTTCTCAATAACCCCACTGCGTGAGCTCACAGAGCAACTCAGTTCTTATAAGCAGACACAACTCGGCTCTTCCGAGGCCTAGAGGCTGTGTGTGGATGAGGGCTCCCCGTCAACACTCACTGTGTTTTCTCCCAGAGGTATGAAGCAATTCTCTGGTCATCTGAGCTCTTGCTGCCATCCAGGGTTGTGCTGTCCACAGGCAAGGTCAGCTCTTTGTCTGGGCCGGCATCTGCTTGAGGAGGCTTGTTGTTCTCTAGGAGACAGAGATGCAGAGGTCAAAAGCAGTCCATCTGGATGGGAAAGGGGAAGACCCAATGGGACACATGTTCTGGAAGCTATGGGAACCCTGCCTCTCAGTCCACAGGACTGTCGGATCCCTGGGAGAGATGGATACCAGCAGGGAACTCACAGGGAACATAGACTAAGTACCAAACAATTCTGAAAGAAAAAGAGTAGTTACAATGCCATGTTATGTCTGAAATCTAATGTTACACCAGTTCAATGAAAGGATGTGAGTGGCGAGACAGGGCTTTTCTGTGGAAGTGGGTTTTATCCCAGCCACTGGAAAACATGGCAGGATTTGGGGTGGCATAGAGCCTATCTCCTGGGTGCCTGTAAAGGCACAGTAAGTATCCAAAGCAAGGTCACACACAGAGGCTGGGAAGAACGTTTTATCTCCAGCTATCAAGAAAGCACAGGGGAAATGGACAACAGAAGCTCCACGGATGGCGCATTCTGCTTGTCTCCTCATACACCTCGGAGCTAAGGGCCCCATGGACCCCCCACCAAGGCTGAACACACAAGCCACAAGGTTGGAACTCACCAGGCTGCACAATAACAGTCACTTGAGCAGTGGCCTGCTGTCCTATGGTGTCGGTCACCATGAGTTGGTAGGTGTAGTCTCCTTCTTGCATTGCAGAGAGCTGCAGGATCGGTGTTCTAACACCCTATACGTGTCAATACAGAAGTGGGAAAATGGACTGCCATAAGCACAATATCCCACAATAACCCCTACTCTGGTAGAAGTGATTTACTCAGTTTTCTAAACCCAAATTTGTATTAGGCTATTACCTCCCAATTCAGTCTAATTAGTGACCCTCAATCAGACACCATGAGTCGTCTTACTAAGACTTTGCACAGATTCTACAACAGCAGGGAAACCTGACAGTTAACATGTGGGCTCTAAGTCAAGCCTCAAATCGAGAAACAGAGAATCCTGAGTATCAGCAGGAACATCATAAATAATTTAGGGCAAACTCCCAATGCAGGAACTTCCTGTAGAACAGTGGGCAAAAGCTGGCAGCCTGTGGGTTGAACACAGCTTGGCCTGCAGTGTTTTAAAAGTTAGAAATTTTACATAAAGTTCTCCACTCTGTCTTCTCTTGAAACATCAGACTATTAAGCAATATTGGTACCACACTTCCATGTGGCAACAACTGGCTGGTCCCGAGGAGTAGGATGGACCCATTCATCAGGGCTTGTGCTTTCTGGCTCTCTACAACCATCCCCCATACCCCACCCCTCCAACCCCCCACCCCCGTTCACATGCTTTCTGGCTCACCATAACCATCCCCCACACCCCCCACTCACATGCTTTCTGGCTCACCACAACCACCACCCCCCCCCCCATTCACATGCTTTCTGGTTCACCATAACCATCCCCCCACCCTCCCCCCATTCACATGCTTTCTGGCTCACCACAACCATCCCCCCCCCTTCACATGCTTTCTGGCTCACCACAACCATCCCCCCACCGCCCATTCACATACTTTCTGGCTCACCACAACTACCCCCCCGCCCAGTGCCTTTTATTTATTTGTCTAATCTGACCTTCCCAGAAAGAAGGTACTCAACCTATAGTAAAACAATCTATTCCAATTTGTAACAGAGCTCATTCAGATTTGTACCCTTGTAGCTCCCAAATTATTTGACTGTCTGGAGTCATCCAAAACAGCCACATTTCTCATTTAGTCTTTTCTTCTAATGCTGAATGTTTAAGACAAAGATTTTCCTGAGGGGCTGGCATTGTAGCATAGCGGGTGAAGCCAAAGCTGCTACCTGCAATGCCGGCATCCTATATGGGTGCTGGTTTGAGTCCTGGCTGCTCCACTTCTGATCCAGCTCCCTGCTAATGTGAGTGGAAAAAGCAGCAGAAGATGGCCCAAGTGTTTAGGTCCCTGCCACCCACATGGGAGATCTGGATGAAACTTCCTGGCTCTGGCTTCAACCTGGCCCAGCCCTGGCCATTATGTCCATCTGGAGAATAAACTAGTGAATGGAAGCTAGTGCTTGCACTCACTCACTCTCTCTCTGCAACTCTTCAAAATAAATAAATAAATCTTAAAAAAAAAAAAAAAGTTCCTGAACATGCTAACCAAAGTTTCCTAAAGCTTTCTGAATTTGTTTACTATTATTATTTTCTTACAATCTAAATGGCCTATGCGCAAACCTGACTTTGGCAGTACAAATGCAGCAGAAATAAGCCTTGGATAGGTAACTGAGTCCAGCAACTCTACTTCCCCTGAGAGAGAAAAGGCAGGAATCACCCTCCTACCTGCATCTCCACCACTTTCCCTTTGCTATTTGGGCTGAGTGACCACTCATAACTGCTGATGCCATGATCATCGGTACTCTGGTTCCCAAAGAGGGTGATGGAGTTTTGGGGTAGGGTGATCACTTGGTTAGGGCCTGCATTGGCCACAGGAGGGTAATCCACAGCTTTGTTCACTGTCAGGTTGGCAGTGGTAGAATTGGTAGCTCCATCAGAGTCTACCACAGTCAAGCTGTTGGAGCAAACAGAGGAGTACAATTAGAAGTGGGTTTAAGGAAAGAGGAATAAACATGACAGGGCTAAGAGGTACCACGGTGGGAAGGTTACCAATTCTCATCCATTCCTCTGTGGAAAGCAGAGAGTAACACTAGAAGATAACACTGAGTGCTTACCATGTGCCAGACACTGATCCAAGTGTGTAGTAAGTAGCTCATTAAATGTGCATGACAGCTACAGTTCTACAAAGTCTCTTCCTCCTTTGATTCCTTACATGTATAAGGAAACTGAGGTAAGGAGAGGCACAGTAACTTGCCCAGGCTCACAGAACTTGGCAGCTGTGCGTTGGGATTGGATGCAAGTAGTATGTCTCCAGCACCATTTTGTTCTCCTGTCTGCTGAGGTCTTTTAAGCACCTGAAATGGTTCTCACAACCACCCTGGGGGAGGTGTCTTTGCACGTTACAGGAGGCTTAAAGGAGCCAAGCACAGTACCCAGGGTTACATGGTGAGCCTAATTCCAAAGCTCAAAAACCACATCTTAAGAAGATACTGTCCCTGGCCCCAGTCTTGAGGAGTTCAAAGACACTGCACTAAATACAGCAAGCTCTGTCTGCAGCGGGCTGTCCTGCCATCAAGCTGGTTAAGCCCTGTACAGATCACAAGGATGGATATCCTGGGCAGACTGAGCCTGGGATGAACCAGGAAGCCTGGCTACAGTAAGGCAGGAGCTTGTGATGGAAATGAATTCTCCTACGCAACAGTTCCACAGTTTGTGCCAGTGAGAAACAGGATTTGCAAGAGAAAAAAAAATGTTCTTTTAAGAGCAGACTTTTACCTAAATGATGCCTTCCAGCTGAACAGCCTAAAGCTTCTCATGCCACCTTAAAATGTGAGCATAAGCAAGCAAGGAGGTTTGGGCTCCTTCCATTTTGCTGACAGAAAGAGGATAAGCATAGAAAAGACATGCGGTTTGTTTAAATCTCACCACCAACCACAGACAGAGCCAGACATCTGTGAGATTTCATCCCACGATCTCACCTTTTACCTAGGGTCTGAAGGGGATTTTTGGTATTAAACTCTTTGGAAAAAAAAATCACAAAAGCTTCAGATACACATACGTGCACAAACCAGCAAGTATCAGAAACAGAAAAATTTGAAGAAGTTTTGACTCTTTTCCCAATGTCCATATAGTTTTCACAGTGCCCACTGCTGTGACTTTCACCTCAGGCACTTCCTGGACTGCCCAAAGGGATCCCAGAGCCAAACAGTAGCTGACCACAAGGCTGGAGAAAGAGGCCTTCACTGTGTAAATGTAGCAGAGAGGAAAAAGTGAGTGAGGCGCAACCAGACTGGCTCTTGCTGCTACTTTAATCCAATCCCATCATCACACAGGAAAAATAACTAAAGGTTAGGGAAATAAAATTGCTCCCAAGACCCCAATCTACCAAAAAAGGTACAGGCCAACACTGGGGTCAAATGCCTAGAATCTGGAGTCAGACTGCTGTGTGACCTTGGGCAAGTTACTTAACATCTTTGTGCTAAAACTTTCTAATATATAAAATGAAAATAATCATAATACCTGTTAAAAGAATTAAATGAGATACTGTGAGGAAGTAGCTCAGAATAGTATTTATCATATAGTAAATATTTTCAAGAAATATTATTATGATTTTTTAAAAACTAAGTAAAAAATGTCTGATATTAGAAATTGAAGAAAAAAAAAACAAATTTCCCTGATAAGCCAACTAGAAGGCTCTAATTTGTACTGGCAGCTACTTTTCACTCATCTGAAGTCTTGAATCAGTGGGAGTGCTGTAATTCAGAACTTGCATATTGATTTCTATGTAGGTGTTGTGCTAGGACACTCATCTCTCTGTCCTTAATAGTGTCTAAAACTTGATTAATCTCAGATTCATGGGAAGACAGACACCTAGGAATAAGCTGTCATATGTCATACCACGCACGGTAAGGCAATGAGAGCAACAGGAAAGAGGAGAGCCACAGCTTTTCCTCTCTGGAGAAATGGAGCAGGTCCTTAAGAACAGTCAAAATTTCAACAGCTTGAGAAGAGTATTCAAAGAGGCAGAAACAAAATATACAAGAGGTCTTCAAAAAGTTCATGGAAATTCATATTATGGAAAAAATGCATGGATTTAAAACTTGTTGTACCCAAATAAACTTTATCTTTTAATTTCATTTTCTTAGGGCTTTTTGGTCATACAAGGACCAAGTAAAGAAGCAAGGCAGAATTGAGCCCTGACTTGGGTGTCAGAAAATTCGCATTTCAATTCCAGCTGTGTGACCTTAGAGACGTTCCTAAATACAAGAAGTTACTGAATACTCATTTTCCTCAGCTGTAAAAAGACAACGTATCATCTACATATCATGTCTGAATGACACCTATGTAGAAATAACATGTGAGGAATTATGCAAATACAGGGATTACTCTAGAGTCTGCCTTAAAGCCTTATTAATCACCCATAATTCCCAAAAGGACTTTGTTTGAATCAAATTCACAAGAAAGGGGGCAGGTATTATGGAGCAGCAGGTTAAGCCTGCACCCACTCAGGAGACCTGGATGGAGTTCCTGGCTCCCGGCTTCTGTCTGGGCCAGCCCTGGCTACTGTAGGTATTTGGGGTGTGAACCAGTAGATAAAAGATACTTCTCTGTCCCTTTCTCTCTCTCCCTCCCTCTCCGTGTCATTTTGCCTTTGAAACACATAAATTTTTTAAAAATCCTCCCAAAAGCCCTAGTAGAGAAAGAGCCTACAAACTGTAGCTGAGCAAACCACTAGTCAAAAGTGAAGATTCTGAGGTCCCCTCGCTGAGACAGCATGTAAAGAGGAAGAGACAGCATGGGGATAGGTTCCTACTAGATGGTGCCTGAGAAAAGGCAAAGGATGATTGGGCCTTTTCACTTGGTGATAGAAATCTGGAAAAAATTTGGAAGATCTGCCACATAAGGCTTCAAAAGAGATTAACTGTGGTAGATTGTGAGCTACTACACAAGACGTTTGCCGCGGATGGCATTACCATCATCACAGGACTCAAAAAACCAACGGAACCAAAGGCTGTGCAGTCAGCTCTTCCTAGCCAAAGGTCCCACATCCACAGATTCAACCAACCTCAGAGAGCAACTATTGCACTTTTAAAAAATTATGTCTGGGCCAGCGCTGCGGCTCACTAGGCTAATCCTCCACCTGTGGCGCCAGCACCCTTAGTTCTAGTCCCTGTTGGGGCACCAGATTCTGTCCCGGTTGCTCCTCTTCCAGGCCAGCTCTCTGCTGTGGCAGAAAAGAAGGCAGTGGAGGATGGCCCAAGTGCTTGGGCCCTGCACCCGCATAGGAGACCAGGAGGAAGCAAGCACCTGGCTCCTGGCTTTGGATCAGTGCAGCGCGCCGGCCATCGCGGCCATTTAGGGGGTGAACCAATGGAAACGGAAGACATTTCTCTCTGTCTCTCTCTCTCACTGTCTAACTCTGCCTGTCAAAAAAAAAAATTATGGCTGTCCTGAATACATACAGCCTTTTCCTTATCATTATTTCTTAAATAATAAAATATAACAACTATTTACATAGCATCTACATTGCATTAGGTATTATAAGCAAGCTAGAGATGATTTGTATACCAGAGAATACACTGGTTTCTCTTCAGATCATATAAATCTTTCACCTTTTACTAAAGTATACCAGAGGCTGTAGGAAGGTTATATGCAAACACTATACAATTTATATAAATAAGGAAACTGAGCACCCATGGATTTTGATATCTTGGGGGGTGGGGGTCCTGGAACCAATCCCCTGTGGATACCAAGAGATGACTATATTATCAACCAAATCCAGAGGAAATGTGAATTATTCCTATAAGACTGTAAAGTCCCAGGTCCAGTGCTGTGGTAAAGCCGCTGCCTGTGTCTCCAGCATCCCATACGGGCACTGGTTCAAGTCCCATCTGCTCCATTTCTGATCCAACTCCCTGCTAATGCATCTGGAAAAGCAGTGGAGGATGGTCCAAGTCCTTGGGCCCCTGCACCCACATGGGTGACTCGAAAGAAGTCCCTGGTTCCTGACTTTGGGTAGGCCTAGCTCCAGCCATTGCAGCCATTTTGGGGATGAACCAGCGGATAAAAGGTCTGTCTGTCTCTCTCTCTCTCTCTCTCTCTCTGGAACTCTGCCTTTCAAACAAATAAATAAATCTTAAAAAAAAAAAAAAAAAAAAAGAATGTAAAGCCCCTGAGAGAAAAACAAATAAACAAGCAAACAAACATGGCATCGGTTAAATGTGAATCTAGATCCTAATTTACCTGAAAGTGTAGTTCCCAGGGACGAGCTTACTTAGTTTTAATATGGCTGTATCTTCAGAAATCTTCTCTTCTCTCAGAGGCCCTTTTAGTTCCTCCCAGTGGTACTGGACGATTTTATCATCATCAGTGCTTTCTTGATCATAAGGAAACATCAGTTACAAAAGAATGCTGGGTCTCAGCACTCATCCACCTTAAACAAACCAGGGCAACTACCCAGAGATTTGAAGCTAGGAAAACTCCGTGAGATCACAGACTATCCTCCAGAGTGTTTCTTTCCTAGGAATAACGGGTCATTCTGCCTCTCTATGAATATTCCACTGCCTAGTTTTCCAAGGATTCCAACACAGGCAATCTCTGGTTAAAATGCTACTGTATGAATAAAGGAAAATCTATAATTCTTAACCACAAGAAAAGATACTCAACCTCACTTAAAATAAATGCAAATTAAAGTTATATTTGAAACATCATTTTTTAACCTATCAGATGGATGGGTATAAGTGTGGAGAAAGAGGTCCTCTCACTAGTCATGATGGACATATAAACTGATAGACCCTCTATAATGAGTAATTTGGCAATATTTATCTTTGCCCCTGCAATTCTTCTAGAAATCTGTTGTGCATACACTAGGGCAGGCATTAAACATCAAGTTTTACAACATTATTAATGTGGTAACACTGTTAATAGCAAAAAAGTGAAAGCAATCTAAATAGTCATGAATATTGACTATAAATAAGCAAACATTCACACAACGAAATTACACATTCATATAATGGAATGCTATATAGTTGTTCTAAAAAAAGAGTGAATAAGCACTTCATGTATGAGAACTGATTCAGAAAACTCCTGCATCATACAGAAACAAGCACCATAGCTAAGTGAAAATAATATATTATCATTTGCATAAACAAAGGGGATAATGACTATGTATATATTTTCTTAATATGTACATAAGCTATCTCTGGAAGGATATATAAAATAACATTATTGGTTGCCTAGAGGAAAACTGGAGAGCTGAGAGACTGGGATGCTATAATTCTTCTCACTGTGTCCTTCTATGTATTATTTAACTTTGATCTCTTCAAACCTACAAGTAATATGGTAAATAGGAACCCTTTATACCACATGCTATCATAAGGGTTTCTACACATTCTCTCTCTTCCCTCTTGGCCTTCCATCTTCCTAGTCTCCTCTTCTTGCCACAATCACTGACATGAAATGCTTAATCTTGCTAGAAAGTCCTTGGATAAAGCAGTGACTCTCTGCCAAAAACCATTGTTGGTGCCAACAGTCACTGTAACAGGCCTTTAGGGGGTCTCAAAAGAGATCAAGCAAATACTGGTGAGAGGATAGGCTGAAACCTGCACACTCACAGAACAAAGACCCAGAAATCTTTTCATGGCACTCATTAGGTGACATGACTCTGAAGAGGAAAACATTAATGAGTGCAGGCAAGGGTGTAGAGAGCATTCTCTGAGTCCTCCAATAGAACAGACAACAATCTTGTGGGCAATAATGGCGGTGAGAGCACTTCAGTCAGGTTTCTCATTTACGTAGGAATTTTGTTTCCATAACCAAGAAAGGCAACTCTGTGTAAGCAAATCTGAACAAGGAATTTCAACTAAAATAATGCTAAATACATTGTCTTATCTTCTCAAAGAAATACTACTTCATACACATCACATAGAAATTTGAAACAGGACCTGTCTGGTTTATTACTTCCTAACAGTTGCTTCCAGATGCGTGGTCTTCCCGTGACTTGGCTAAGATAATGGCCTAACCAGAATGCAGACATGTCCAGCCCCAAATCTTCCACCAGGGTGTTCCACCCAGGAAACACAGTGAATGTCTTCTAAAACATCACGTTTAGACCAGTACTCACGGCTGCCATCTATGACCGTAGACGTGGTTGGCAGAGAGATCTCCTGAAACTGAGGTGACACAATAGCAACAGGAGGCTGATTCTTACGGGGTTCTGTAACAAGGTGACAAGGGAGAGATTGGGAAAGGGGATTTAATAGAAGAAAGCTACATCTGAGTGGATACTTAACAGATGGTTGAGGCATCACCAGATGTGAAAGTCTCAAGACCAGGCTGCCATTCTAAACCAACACCCCTGGGATGATAAAAGTCACTTCCAAACCTGACCATTCCTATGCACTCTGAATTTCAATGTTCAGGTGTTGTCTAGTTTACAAAAAGCACTTTAGCAGCAAGTGACTACTTTGGGGCAAGTCTGCCTGGAGCAGGACAACACACAAGCTTTGTGTGATACAGGCCTTGGCAAGCAAACCATCCCTTGGCACAGACTGTGGTGGAAAGCTCAGCCATCACTGAGCTGTGTGTGGGGTTGCCATAGCTAAGTGATAGGAAGGTTACAAACCACTCTGGTCCACCCAAAAGACTGAGCTACAAACCCAATGACTTTGTCCTTGAGGAATGTCAAATGGTGTTCATTTTATTACATTTCTTTAAAAGATTCACTTATTTATTTGAAAGGCAGAGTTAGAGAGGGGAGAGAGAGAGAGAGAGATGAGAGAGAGAGAGATCGTCCATCCATCTGTTCACTCCCAAAATGGCCACAATGGCCAGGGCTGGGTCAGGCTGAAGCCAGGAGCCTAGAACTCCATCTGGGTCTCCCATGTGGGTGGCAGGGGCCCAAGCATTTGGGCCATCATTCACTGCTTTCCCTGGCACATTAGCAGGGAACTGGATTGGAAATGGAGCAGCCAAGACTTGAAGCAGCACTCATATGTGAAGTCAGCTTGACAGGCAGCAGCCTAACCCACTGTGCCACTGTGCTACTGGCACAGTGATGCCCCAGTGCTAATACATTTTAAAGGAGGTGAAATGATTACTTTGGCTACAAAGTTTAGGAAATGAAAAGAGAATCAAGTACCAACAAAGATAAAAAACAGTATTGGGGGACCAGCACTGTGGTGTAGCAGATAAAGCCTCAGCCTACAGTGCCAGCATCCCACATGGGTACTGGTTCAAGTCCCGGCTGCTCCACTTACAATCCAGCTCTCTGCTGTAGCCTGAGAAAGCAGTGGAAGATGGCCCAAGTCCTTGGGCCCCTGAACCCACGTGGGAGACCTAGAAGAAGCTCCTGGCTCCTGGCTTCGGATTGGCACAGCTCTGGCCATTGCAGCCATCTAGGGAGGGAACCAGCAGATGGAAGACCTCTCTTTCTCTCTCTGCCTCTCTGTAATTTTGCCTTTCAAATAAATAAATATCAAAAAAAAAAAAAAACAGTATTAGGAATTTCTACCAGTGTAAGTGCCACTCTTCAACTTCTCCCAAATTTCTCTGAAAATCCAAAACAAGACACCTTGCTACTACACTGTGACCTACCCACAGTGGCTCATTTAAAAAGAATGACAGGATTTGGTTTCCAAGGTGGAAGGGACGGTAGGGTTTCAATGAGGAACTCTGGAAGATCAGAAAGGACCTATCACTTGGCTGGCTCTCCTGCATGTTTCTCCAAGGCTTCTGGTTTCTTCCTATCTCTTAATTACAGCACATGGTGCGCTCTCAGCTTGGCCCACTTGGGGGAGTAGTTCTCAGGGAGACAGGCTATTGCTCAGGCCACACTGCTCTGTGGGCTGCCTAACTAATGCTCCCCTGCCAAGCCCACTGTTCCCATTAGAACACTTGGAACAAAGTACATATCTTGCTACTATAATCTTTTGCTACACTGAACTAGGAATTGCTCGATAAATTTAATATGTACAAAAAAAGATTGGGAATTAAAAACCCCGAAGTCAAATCTTCATCTCCTTGGGAGGCCTGCAGAGGGAGCAATGGAGACATAGCTGGAGCTGGCAACACATACCTGGCTCTACAGTCACATTCACATAGCCTTCCCCGTGGGCATTTTGACCATCTACAATCACTTTAAATTCATACAGGCCGGGAGTGAGCTGTGGAAGCAAGAGAAAACCTGTTAGCCACAAAACGTAGCAATTACATTGAATACATACATCTGAGTTTTCCCAGGCTTAACCTTTCATTCTTTTGCTCTGCTTCTGAAATGGAAAAAAGTATAAACTAGCTAAGGAAATGAAACAATAAATTAAACTAAAACAACAAACAAACAAACAAAAAAACAGAGCTTTTAATGTGCATCTTATTACTAGCTGACTCCGGAACAGAAGGGATTTCAATATCTCTGTACTCCCATTTTCTTTTCAGAAGAACATTAAGGGCCCAAACAGCCTACTTCACAGAGTTATGAAATTAAAATAATCAGTTCCTCAAAGAAAAACATTTTGTAAAAATAACAAATAATTCCCCACTATCACCATTTTCACTAACTGCATAAATGGGGAAAAAAAAAATAAAATCACCCACTATCGCACTATATTATAACACATCAATCCATTATATTCCTCTATTTTCTTCCTATCCTGACTACATACAAAAAGTAGCTCATTTGTTCAACAAACATTTGTTGAGACCCAATCATGTACCAGTCACTACCCCAGACTTTGGGTTGGCAGAGCAACAAGGTAAGATCTCTACCACCTTCGAAGAGCTCATACTTCAGTGGTATTCAAGGTCAAGCTAAAATGAAAGTATCAAACTTTTCAATGCTATTCCTCCCATTCATTTAGTATGAACACTTTCCCCATTTTGTCACACAATCTTTTTAATATGCCTTTTAATGACTGCAGAATAGCCCATGAATAAATGTGTCCTAATTCACATATGCATTCTACATTGTTGGATACCTGAGTTCTTTCCACTTTTTTACTATTATGACTAATACTGTAGTGAACATCTTCCAGGAGGATGTGGTTTTTTCTTGAAGATTACCTTCTTTGAGTAAATACTAATTGATGCAGGTAGCATTTTTCATTACTTCCATCTCCTTTTAATGCTTTCCTGCTGGGTTTTACCTCTCTGCCATACTCATTTCCTTCTGCTTCCTCACTCTCTACCCTTAGGATGACAGTGTACCCAGGATTCTATCCTCAGTCTCCTTCACTCTACACTCTCCTCCGTAGGTCTTATCTATAACTATGGCTTCAATTATCATCTGTTTGGGGTTGACATGCAAATTTATCTCTCTTGCTCAGAGCTGTCTCCTGATCCCTAGCCCCTCACCCCCAGCTACTAAATGGATAACTCCACTCAAATGTTTCACAGGTACCTCAAACTCATCCTGTCCAAAAATGAACTCATCATCTGCAAACCTCCCCCAAAGCTGTTCCCTCTTCTATGCTCCTCGTTTCAGGAAACATCCATGCAGGTACCCAACCAAAAGGCTAGGGTTATCCCAGACCTCCCTCCCCAACACCTCCATCCAACTCACTGATCATTACATTTTATCCAGCTGCCCTCCATTTTACTGCTCACATCCACTCACTTGTCTCCAGCCACACTGCCATCACCTTGGTTCTCAACCACTCCTCACAGCAGTTATTAAAATGAGTTCTGGGCCGGTGCCGCGGCTCACTAGGCTAATCCTCCGCCTTGTGGCGCCGGCACACCGGGTTCTAGTCCCGGTCAGGGCGCCAGATTCTGTCCCGGTTGCCCCTCTTCCAGGCCAGCTCTCTGCTGTGGCCCGGGAAGGCAGTGGTGGATGGCCCAGGTCCTTGGGCCCTGCACCCCATGGGAGACCAGGATAAGTACCTGGCTCCTGCCATTGGATCAGCATGGTGCGCCGGCTGCAGCTCGCCAGCCGTGGCGGCCATTGGAGGGTGAACCAACGGCAAAAGGAAGACCTTTCTGTCTCTCTCACTGTCCACTCTGCCTGTCAAAAAAAAAAAAAAAAAAAAAAAAAAGAGAGAGTTCTGGAGATAGAAAGCTCTATATAGCCCCAAACAACCATTTAATAGCTTAGTGAACTCTGGCCAAATCACTTCAGTTTTCCAACTTTTCATTTTGTCACTTGTAAAGGAAATATTAATACCCACATCTTGGGGGTTTTATGAAGTTCTTTTTAGCTGCATAAAATACTTACATCACATCTGGCACATGGCATGAACTCAACAGATGATTTTACATTTCTATTTTACTTCTGTTGTTTTACTCAGGCTACTATCATTTTGCACTCAAATTTTCAACAGATTCCTTACTGGTCTCCCTATTTATGTCCTCCACTCTTCAATCAGGATGGATCTTTCTGAACTAGAAATCTGAACATGTCTTTCTTCTATACAGAATCTTTCCAACGCTATTTCCTCTGGATAAGATTCAAAGTACTTAATCCTACTTACAAGGTTCTGCTCGATCTGGCCCCTGCATCTCTCCAACTTACTTGAGCCGTGGGTCTTCTGAAAACTTAGGGCTCAGTCAAGCTGAACCACACACATACCATTCCTTCCTCCACACTTTCTCTCTCATTTTTGACCCAGTGGAGATGTTGATTCTGTTTGAGATATTATCCCTCCACGCAGTAAATTAACCACCTTTTATTGCCCGAGTAGGCAAACTTGAAAAAATCTACTCTAGTACCCCAGGACTTCAATACTCCTGCACTGACCTGTTATACTCACCTGCTTCCCACCAGTAGCACCTACAAGACTCTATTGTCCTTGAACATTAAGCTTATGATTAACTCACTGGTAAATCACCAATGCCTACCACTTAGCCTGTGCACAATGAACAGTTGCTGAATCAATGAGACTGCTGGGCCAAAGAATATGATCATTTTTATGGCTCTTAATAACTACAATGAATCTCAAAAGGAGTGAGCCAAAGTACAGTCATGTGGCCACAAATAACCTAGTTCATCTCCCAAATTCTAAAATCCTTATGTTACCCTTAAAGCTGTTTTGTGTGTATTTTCAGCTATCACTACCATGCTGGTACAGTCTTCTCACCATAAATGAAAATTTGAGAATCATACACTAACAAACACTGGATGTCAGCCAGTGAGACTTTTGGAGAATTCATTTCTGAAAGATCATTCCCAGCTTCAATATGGACAGAAAATACTGTGTTACACATTTTAGGAAGTAGTCAACGCCTCTATCTTAGCCATACAAATGAAAGGAGACAAATTCACCTTGGATAGTTTGAGGACCTTGGAATATTTCCCTTCCATTTCTCCACTGTAGTCTTTAGGATGAGTAATCAGCTGCCAGTCGTAGGTGTAGGTTTCTCCTATAGAAGGGCAGTTACAAAAATCATGAAAACACACACCTACACACAAAGATGACAGCTTCACAGCCTGCCAATAACAACCCTCTTCTAAATCTTGACAAGGCCTCAGTTTTTCAAGAATGTACCCTACAGGGGCCAGCGTTGTGGTACAGTGGGTTAAACCACCACCTATGACGCTGGCATCCTACATGGGTGTCAGTTCCTATCCTGGCTGCTCGTGTCCCAGCTCCCTGCATCCACATGGGAGACCTGGATGAAGCTCCTGGTTCCTGGCTTTGGTCTGGCTCAGCCCTAGCCATTGTGGCCATTTGGAGAGTGAACCAGGAAGATCTCTCTCTCTCTCTCTCTCTCTCTGTAACTCTGCCTTTCAAATAAATAAATAAATCTTTTTTTAAAAAATTGTACTTTAGAGCCTGTACGGAAACCAAACAATTTACTGAAAGAAAGGGCAGGTTCTTCTGATTCAGTTACAATAAAGGTTTCTTTCTCTCTCTCTCAACAATGCTCATCCCTATCTCATACCTACCTTCCCCAGGGTCAATCCGCCTCAATCCTCCTTTAAAAAAATAAAGTCAGGTTGTTCCTGGTGTGGCATCCTACTGAAAATACATACCCTACCAACCACTACAGATGAACTCATTGGGAACAAAGGCCATTTTCTTGCAAAACTTTTTTTGCAACAAAGAACAGCAATGACTTCTAAATAACATGGTTCAAAAATAGCTTTTTACAGAGTGCTAACAATGCTCGTCTCACTGAGGTCATCACACCCTGGTGAGTTAAAAGAGCTACTTCATTCCTACTGAGCTAAATAATACACTGCAGAAGATGGTAGGGGATGGCCCATTTAAAACAGGCCCCACTGAAATTAATTAAGATCAAATGAAGCACTAAATGGTCCTCATTTGCAGCTCAAACTGTAGCACTAGGTAGGGTAAGGGTAGAATCCTATTATCCTAATGGAATCCCTCTCCAGTAAAAGTGGTCTTAAATTTTGGGGGAGTCAAAAGGCATTTCCAGCTAAGGATGGATGGGATGTGGTAGGAAGGTTTAGCTTAAGCTATCACCCAAGAGAGAAAAATCAAACAGCAACTGTTTAGCAGAGAGTAGTCATCTTTTCCTTATTTCATACGTTAAAACATGAAAGTCAGCACACAGACCCAATTCCAACATTTCCTTCCTCCTTCTTTCCTTCCTTTCTCTTCCTTCCTGTAGTCATCTCTTTCTTATTTCATAAATTCAAATGGCAAAGTTATAACACAGAACCTAATTCTAAGATCTCCTTCCTCCCTCCTTTCCTCTTTGCTTGCCTGCTTCCTTCCTTCTAGCAGTAATCCTTTTCCGGGTTACATGAGTTCAAATGTGAATGTTAGAACCTAAATCCAAGATTTCCTTCCTCCGTCTCCCTCCCCTACATTCTTCGCTCCCTCCCTCTCTCCTTCCCCCTAAAACTAGTATTGTTCTGGCCAGGTGCCACTCCCAATAGGTCTCAGAAATGTGCATGTAGAAGTCAGGTGAGGAGAGAAGCAAAAAAGAGACAGCATGCTATGAGACATTTCTTCTAACTGTAGTTGGAAACTTTTTTCTACATAGAAAACAAATTCACATTAGTTTGAGAACTGATAATTTTGCTAATAATACCTAAGGCTATCAACACAAATTTCAAAAAGGACAATATTTGTTGGAGACAAAATGTCAGATGAAATTCACCTTATAGGCAGAAATTGGCCAAGGACAGGAACAACCAACTGAGTCTGTTATACAGAAGGCTGACTGCAATGATTGAGGGCAGTGGTTTTGAAACTGGGAACTATAAACCTGAGAGGGGTGCCAATGGCTTCCAGAGGACAGGCAGGGTTCAAGAGCATGCAGTTGGTCCTGTCTCACCACCTCAGTCCCTAAGAGTGTGAAATCACCCATCTGATAAAGGTGGAAGAAGCTGGGGAAAGGATAGTTGAAAAGAATCTGTGTCTGAGCTGATGTTTTTTGGACTGCCAATCTACAATATAACAGTAACTCAAAGAAATGTATATGTACAGGTAGGTTAGGAAAGAAAATACAGGGGCCGACGCTGTGGCGCAGCAGGTTAACGCCCTGACCTGAAGTGCCGGCATCCTATATAGGCACCAGTTCTAATCCCGGCTGCTCCTCTTCTGATCCAGCTCTCTGCTATGGCCTGAGA
The DNA here is from genome assembly GCF_964237555.1 of Oryctolagus cuniculus. Taxonomy (NCBI): domain Eukaryota; kingdom Metazoa; phylum Chordata; class Mammalia; order Lagomorpha; family Leporidae; genus Oryctolagus; species Oryctolagus cuniculus. The sequence continues at coordinate 137,140,016 of NC_091438.1, read as the reverse complement.
AAGCAGTAGAAAATGGCCCAAGCCCTTGGGCCCCTGCACCCATGTGGGAGACCTGGAGGAAGCTCCTGGCTCCTGGCTTCAGATCGGCATAGCTCCGGCCGTTGCGGCCATCTGGGGAGTGAACCAGTTGATGGAAGACCTCTCTCTCTGCCTCTCCTCTCTGTGTAACTCTGACTTTCAAATAAATAAATAAATCTTTAAAAAAAAAAAAAAGGAAAGAAAATACAGTAGAATCTAACAAATCTTTCGTAAGAGAAGTTATCACAGCTCAAGAAAGTTCTTTCCTTAACAGCATTTTTTTTCTGTAGGATTTATTCATTCATTTGCTTAAAAGGCAGACCATCAAAAGAGAGAGATCTTTCATTTGCTGGTTCACTTCTCAAAATAGCAAAAACAGCCGGGGTAGACCAGGTTGAAACCAGGACACCAGACTTCATCCTGGTCTCCCATATGGGTGGCAGGGACCCAAGTACTAGGGCCAACCTCTGCTGCCTTCCCTGGCAAGCACATTAGTAGGAAGCAAGATCAGAAGTAGAACAGCTGGGATGTGAACCAGTGCTCCAATATAGGATTTCAATGTTACAAGTGGCAGCTTAACCCACTATGGCACACCGACGGCTCTCACCTCACTGCGTCTTCAGAGGCTACCAAAAACCTTCATCTTAACTTCCCACCAGAGACAGAAAAGGCTTCTCTAAAGGGGGGTGGATTGAACTGACAAGGAAACCTCAATTTGAGAACATGAATATAAAAACACAGAGGACATTTAGGTTCTGAAAAAGTGCTTTTTGCATTAATACACTATGTGGTATGAGACCCATGAATCAGGAATATTGTATTGGAAATGTGTGTAACTAAAGTAGAAGGACCCCATCCTGAATGAGGAAGGGCATTCTGCTTGCCTAAGCTTTTAATGAGAGAAACACAAAGCCAACCCAGTCATTTGCCATCATAGTATGCTTCACTCACATCATAAAGAGTCTTAAGAAAATACATCTGTGTTTGTAAGTCAAACATTGGTATATTAACTTATATTTCAAGGGTGAAAGGGATACTATAATTATAAAAGTTTTATTTTTTTTTCTTAAAGATGTATTTATTTATTTGAAAGGCAGAATTACAGAGAGGGAGAGGCAGAGAGGGAAGAGCTGTGCCACAATGCCACCCCAACAAATTATTATTAAATGAATTATTCATCCTCTACGTATTTTTTAAATGACTTATTTATTTATTTGAAACGTAGAGTTACAGAGAGGCAGAGGCAGAGAGAGGTCTTCCATCCGATGGTTCACTCCCCAAATAGCCACAATGGCTAGAGCTGGGTCGATCTGAAGCCAGGAGCCAGGAGCTTCTTCCAGGTCTCCCACATGGGTGCAGGGGCCCAAGGACTTGGGCCATCTTCTATTGCTTTCCCAGGCCACTGCAGAGAGCTAGATAGGAAGTGGAGTAGCTGGGACTCAAATCGGTGCCCATGTGGGATGCCAGCACTCAGGCAGAGGCTTTACCTGCTATGCCACAGTGCTAGCCCCCACCTTCTGTATATTTTACAAATTTGAGTTATGTAAATCACATTGGGCTGTATTTTTAATTTTTTCAAAAAATTTGTTTATTTGAAAGTGTTACAGAGATAGAGAGAGATCTTCCATCTGCTGGGTCACTTTCCAAATGCCTCCACAGCCTGGGCTAGACAGGCTGAAGCTATGATCCAGGAACCCCACCTAGGTCTCTCACAGAGGTGGCAGGAATTCAAATACTTGAGCCATCTTCCGCTGCTTTCCAGAACATTAGCAGGAAGCTGAATTGGAAGCAAAGCAGCCAGGACTTGAACCAGTGCTCCGATAGGGGATGCAGGCCTTTCAAGTGGTGGCTTAACCCACTATACCACAATGCTTGCCTGTTGTCTTTTTTTTTTTTTAAGTGATAAATCTATATTAGCTGTAGTTCTGCATAATTGCTAAGTTCTCTAACTGCTATTTTTTACCAGTTGCTTGACTAAAATAAATAGGTTAATCTGAGCCTTAGTTTCTTCCTCTTTAAATGGGTATAATACAACCTCCTAACTAAGATCTACATTAACAATCATCAACCATATGCCAGACATTGAATTAGATAGCACATACACTATTTCTTAATGTAACCTTCTGATGATGCTGGCATCTGGCACAGAGGTTAAGGCACCATTTGGGATGCCAGCATCCCACATCAGTGCTGGAGTCTGAGTCCTGCTTCCACTCCTGATTCCAGTTTCCTGTTGACAGGCACTCTGGGAAGTAGCAGGTGATGACTCAAGTACTTGGGTCTCCGCTACTTTCTTGGGAGATCTGGACTGAGTTCCTGGCTCCTGGCTTCAGGCTGACTCAGCTCTAGCTATTGCGGGCATTTGGGGATTGAACCAAAAGAAGCAAGATCATTCTGTGTCTCTCTGCCTTTCAAGTAAGTTAAATAAATAAATACATTTTTAATAGTTCACAGAAAATGGAATTAAAAGGTAAGTTTTAAAAATAAATTAACTGCCGGCGCTGTGGCTCAATAGGCTAATCCTCCACCTTGCGGCACCGGCACACCGGGTTCTAGTCCCGGTCAGGGCGCCGGATTCTGTCCCGGTTGCCCCTCTTCCAGGCCAGCTCTCTGCTATGGCCAGGGAGTGCAGTGGAGGATGGCCCAGGTGCTTGGGCCCTGCACCCCATGGGAGACCAGGAAAAAGCACCTGGATCCTGGCTCCTGCCATCGGATCAGCGCGGTGCGCCGGCTGCAGCGGCGGCCATTGGAGGGTGAACCAACGGCAAAAGGAAGACCTTTCTCTCTCTGTCTCTCTCTCTCACTGTCCACTCTGCCTGTCCAAAAATAAATAAATAAATAAATAAATTAACTAGGTTGAAGAGAGGAAATATTACTCCCATTTTACCAAGAAAAATGGAAACTCAAAGAAGTTATTTGTTTAAAATCATTCCACTAATGACAGGCTGAGCTGGGATGTGAACCCAGGCTTGACATCAAAGCTAGCAATCTCAAACCTATCTTGCATTGCCTCTCATAGTACATAAGTACTTATGCATCCTCATGCTACCTTCTCTCCTCACAGGACTATTGTAAGGAATAAATCAGTTGAGGTATGTAGATATCACTATAAATTAAAACATTACCCAATTGTAAGGATTTTTACCATCAAGTGGTTCTTGGAGAACGTACGCATTTAACTGAACTTCATTCTTGGGCAGGGTTATCTGGACACTCTCTCCAGCAGATACCACCAGTTCCTTTATAACTGGAAACAAAGCAAATATATCACAAATTAGAAACAGATCCAACTGCCTCCCCACTTCTCTTTTGATTGCAATAAAACTCCTTCTATAAATGATATTCAGTTATTGCCTTCATTTGTTTATTTCCTTCATCATTTTTCTATGCTGTAGTCCTCTGCAATTTGGTTCTGCCCCTACTTTTCCATGGAAAAGGATCTTCCAAGGTCCTCAATGAACTGCTTCTTAGAAAATCTAACAGCTCTGTCTCAACCTTCATCCTTCACCTCAGTGGCATCCACTACTGCTGAAACCTCTTGGCTGTCATGACACTGTATTATTCTACTTTCCTTCCTTTCCCTCCCCTGTACTTTAACTATGTTCAGTCATAAAGCCCTCTTTATATACTACTTTCCACAGAGCTCAAATTCTGCTTAAGGATCACCTTTATGCTGACAAATAATTTTCTTACAAGATACATATATAAAGTTCCCAGAAGGAAAGGCATCTATCGGTCACCAGGCCTGCCCTATTCCTTCTCTATTCTAATTGCTACCTCTGCTAGCTCTCCCCATTTTAACTAATTCTGTCTTCCTAAGATACTCACCACCATAATCTTGGGACAATACTCACCTTCCAATGTTACTTTCTCATTTAAGTCCCACATTCCCACACCATGTTTGAGGCCAAACCTCTAACCGGGCAGTAGAGAAACCATCATCTGATCGCATTGTCCTCTTTGCTACCCAAGTCACATTAATTTTTCCTCTTGTGCTCCACAGAAGCCATAGTTTACTCTTGGGGGCTTGCCTAACGCTATTTTCTTCAAATGAGGTGTCTGCCTTTCTTTAAATACAGCACATTGTTTGTAGCTTAAAGACTGTCTCCTCTCCAAGAATTCACCCCAGTTCGAAGCATCTCAGTTCAAACTCTTCTACTCCTTGAGTTTGGAATACACAAGTCAACAAATAGCTAGATGCTGTCTTAATATTATTCACCAGCTATTTCATACATGTCAGGGTGTCTCCACCTCAACTCTACTGACATTTTGCACCAGATAATTCTCTGTTGTGAGGGAGACGGTCCTGGGATGCTCTGCAGTATCCCTAGCCTTTATCCACCAGATGTCAGCAGCACCACCACACCACACTCCCCAACGTTGTTAAGAGCCAAAGGCATTTGCAGGCCATCGAGAATCATTGATTATATAAATCTTTTTTCTCTGACAATAATTGTTCATTTGGTAGGAGACCTCGACAGTAGGAGAGCTTAAAGCAAACAACAGACTGGGCAACTCTCGTATTTCAAGACTGAGAGGTGAGAATGGCTTCCTGGACAAATATGAAACTTGAGATTTATCTGCCTCTGCCTGGGAACACTGCGCTTGGAGAGAAATGAAACCATTCTTTATGGAAGCTTCAGCATGTAGATGCCCCAGGAGAAGGAATAACAGTGCTCTGAAGTGATTTTCAAAAAAAAGAAAGAAAATAAAGAGATAAGAAAGACAGAAACCATTATACTCAGAGAAAGTATCATGGACAAAAAAATGTTCAATACAGTACAACTCAAACCTTTCAAAATTATACCAAAAATTACAGGTGTTCTGCCTGAATAGAAAAATTACTTTGGTGTCTCAGGATGGAAAAGCTGTAAATTTTCATGTTATATTACCACTAAAGGAGGTACTAGGACATTAAAAATTGGCAGAAATTCATTTCTACTAGCTTTGCTTCACACTTTTAACTTTTTAAAAGGATAAAGATCAACTGAGTTGCATTGATTGATCATTCCCTCTTAATGCCTTAGAACAGTAGAGTGAGCTGTTAGGACCACATTCTAAGTGTAAGTCTCTTTCCTGTGGGCTCCTTTAAAAATAAAGATGCTGTAAAAATCAGAGACAAACATCTGGCCTACAACCAGCCTTTCAGAAGGCAAGCAGGTATACTGATCCAACTTTCCCCAACTTCCCCCCCAGGCTCTGTTTACTTGATGCCTCAAACATTTATTGAACCTTGTGCCTTTAAGGAAGTGGAATCTGGCTCTGAGAAAATGAGCCTCATAAACTTCTACCAGCAAGGGGCTGGCTGAAAAAGGGATATAGAGTCCCAAGTCCACAGACAAGGTTATTTTCTCTCTAACATACAGTATTCAAGACATGCTTCCTTCCCACCCTTCTTCCTTCTAAAAGGGAGCATTTTCATCAAATGTTCTACTTTCCATCTCATCTCCAAGGGCAGAAGCAAGGGGCCTCACCTGGGTACGGTGCTGAGGTGCTCTGGAAAGAGGCCTTGGGGGTGAGGGTAGCATAACTGTAAGAGGGAGCTACTGGCAGAGGGGTAGCAACCTGCATTGTCCCAGGGCTTTTCACTTGCGGAGTACTGGCTGTAGTTCCAGGATCTGCTGGTATTTCAGGTTGAACGGATAGGTTCTTTGGCCCATCAGGAATCTCTGCAGTCAGGACTGTGGTTGAGGGACTGGAAACTGTAACTGCCTTGTGGACCTAAAGAAATGCAAAAATTCATCTGAATAGGCAAAAGTTATACAGTTTTTCAGCTTATATCTCATGAAATATTTTTTGAAAACTGCAAACTTGCCAAAAAATATTAAAGAAACTTGGGGCAGGCATTGTGGTGCAGCAGGTTAGGCCACCCCTCAGGATGCCTGCATCCCGTGTCAGCTATTCCATGCTTCCAATGCAGCTTCCTGCTAATACTCCTAGGAGACGGAGGATGAAGGTCCAAAGACCTGAGTCCTTGCCACCCTTGTGAGAGACCCAGATGGAGTTCCTGGCTCCTGGCTTCAGCCTGGCTTAGTCCTGGCTGTTGTAGGCAATAGGGAAGTTAACCAGAGGATGGAAAATATCTCTGTCTGTCTCTCTCCCCTCCACCTCGTTGCCTTTCAAATAAATAAATTAATTTTAAAAAAATTTTAAAACTAATCTCTACAAAAAATGGTGTTAAAATGCTGATATAAATCTTCTCAGCTTTTTCTATGCAGTTTTTTTAAAAGATTTTATTTATTTATTTGACAGGTAGAATTACAGAGACAGACAGACAGATAGACAGAGAAAGGTCTTTCATTGGTTCACACCCCAAATGGCCGCAACGGCCAGAGCTGCTCCGATCTGAAGCCAGGAGCCAGGAGCTTCTTCCTGGTCTCCCATGTGCGTACAGGGGCCCAAGAACTTGGGCCATCTTCTACTTCTTTCCCAGGCCACAGCAGAGAGCTGAACTGGAAGAGTAGCAACCAGTACTAGAACCAGCGCCCATATGGGATGCTGGCACCACAGAGGATTAACCTAGTTTGCCACGGCGCTGGTTCCTCTATGCAGTTTTAATAAAAATAGTAATAACCATACTATGCATACTTTTTATCTTCTATACCTTTTAAAAGATTTATTTCATGGCCGGCGCCACGGCTCAACAGGCTAATCCTCCGCCTAGCGGCGCCGGCACACCGGGTTCTAGCCCCAGTCGGGGCGCCGGATTCTGTCCGGGTTGCCCCTCTTCCAGGCCAGCTCTCTGCTGTGGCCAGGGAGTGCAGTGGAGGATGGCCCAAGTGCTTGGGCCCTGCACCCCATGGGAGACCAAGGATAAGCACCTGGCTCCTGGCTTCGGATCAGCGCGGTGTGCCGGCCACAGTGCACCGGCCGTGGCAGCCATTGGAGGGTGAACCAACAGCAAAGGAAGACCTTTCTCTCTGTCTCTCTCTCTCTCTCACTGTCCACTCTGCCTGTCAAAAAAAAAAAAAAAAGATTTATTTCATTTATTTGAAAGAGTTACAGAGAGAGGGAGAGACACAGAGAGAGAGAGAGGTCTTCTACCTGCTGGCTTACTCCCCAAATGGCCTCAACAGCCGGTGTTGGGCCAATCTGAAGCCAGGAGCCAGCTTCTTCCAGGTCTCCTACGTGGGTGCAGCGGCCCAAGAACTTGGGCCATCCTCTGTTGCTTTCCAAGGTGCATTAGCAGGGAGCTGGATCAGAAGTGGAGCAGCTAGGACTTGAACTGGCACCCATATGGGATGCCTGCACAGAAGGCAGGGACTTTAACCCTCTGTGCCACAGCACTGAACCGCTATCTTCTATTCTTAACACTGATAGTCAATCTTCTTACAAATACTTACTGAGCACCTATTATGGATCAGACCTTGTGGATCCAAAGTATAAATAAAACTAACCACTGTGTTCAACATATGGGAAGAGAGAAGAAAAAACACTAAGCCGGGCTGGCGCCGTGGCTCCCAGGCTAATCTTCCAACCGCAGCGCCATCACCCTGGGTTTTAGTTCCGGTCGGGGCGCCAGATTCTGTCCCGGTTGCCCCTCTTCCAGGCCAGCTCTCTGCTGTGGCCTGGAAGTGCAGTGGAGGATGGCCCAAGTCCTTGGGCCCTGCACCCCATGGGAGACCAGGAGAAGCACCTGGCTCCTGCCTTCGGATCAGCGCGGTGCGCCAGCCGTGGCGGCCATGGGGGGTGAACCAACGGCAAAGGAAGACCTTTCTCTCTGTCTCTCTCTCTCACTATCCATTCTGCCTGTCAAAAAAATAAAATTAAAAAAAAAAAAAAAAAGAATTATTAAAAAAAAGAAAAAACACTAAGCCAAAATAGTAAAGATACCTATAAAAGTTATAATAAACCAAAGAAACACAATCTGAGGATATTTGAGCTCTATCCCTTAGAGAAAGGGAGGGTGTGGAAAAGGGTGATTTATACACACACACACACACACACACAGGTTTCCTAGAGGAGCAATGTCCTAAGCTAGCTTTAAAGGTTAAACAGTTGTTCACTAGAGAGAAGACTGAGAGGGGAGAATGCACACAGGGAGGCATTTGGCACAGTGGTTCAGACACCACTGGGGATGCCCACATTCCAAACAGGAGCACCTAGCTTGAGTCCCAGCTTCTCCATTCCAGTCCAGCTTTGTGTTACTTCACACTGTGGGAGAGAGCAGGAGATTTTCAAGTATTTGGGTTCCTGTCACCCACATGGGAGACCTGGATTCAGTTCTGGGCTCCTGGCATTGGCCTGGCCAAGCCCTGGCAAACTGCAGGCATTTGGGAGTCAACCAGTGGATGGAAGATGTCTTTGTATGTCTCTGTCTCCCCTCCCCCCACCTCTGCCTTTCAAATAAAATGAAAATTAAACAATGTATTACCTTAAAAACAAAGAAATTAATTGAACAAGGTATATTTTGAGAGCCAAAAGCAATATGTGAGGTGGGAAGTAATGGAAGATAAACGTCAAAGACAGGCAAGGACCAGACAGAAGATGATGTTACATGCTCCTTTTAGGAACCAAGTCACAGTGAGCATTCAAAGGGTTATATAAGGTCAGGCTTCTGTTTTACAGGTCACTTCTTAGTGTATGGGTTTGGAAAAGTAAAGCCAACAGCAGGAACTCCACTTAGGAAGCTGTGGCATTCATCCAAATGAGAAATGTTGCATGGATAAATGGTAGTGGTACAGATTTTTTTTCTTAAATCAACTTAGCTGAAGTGTAATTCACAGAAAATAAACTGCACAAAATTCAAGTATAAGGTCAATGTTTGACAAGTGTATACACCCACATAACCACTATTAAAGGAGAGAACATTTCTAGGAAGAGCACTAAAAATTCATTCATGCCCCTTCGCAATAAGTCCCTGCCTCCACCTCCAGGTTCAGGCAACCACTGATTTCTTTCTGTCATGGTTCGACTGGCTTGAGTTTTCCTGTATTTCACGAAAGGAATCCTATACATACAGCTTTTGCTTATGGCTACTTTCACTCAACATGCTTCTGAGATCCACCTAAGGCATTATGTGTAGCAGTAGCACATTACTTTTTATTACTGAGTAGTATTCCACTAGACACACATCTAAATTTGTTTTCCATTGCTCTATTGAAGAAGATTTAAGTTGTTTTCAGTTATCAGTTATAAATAAAATGTCTATGAATGTTTGAATATAAATGTTTCTATAAATGTGTCTTATATGCAGTACATGCTTAGGAATACAATCATGGGTTGTATATAAATGGATTTTTAAGTATACAGGAAACTAAACTATTACCCAATTATATGATACTTCCGACTGCTACACAACTTCATTAGCTCACTAGGCTAATCCTCCGCCTCCGGCGCCGGCACACCGGGTTCTAGTCCCGGTTGGGGCACCGGATTCTGTCCTGGTTGCTCCTCTTCCAGGCCAGCTCTCTGCTGTGGCCCAGGAAGGCAGTGGAGGATGGCCCAAGTGCTTGGGCCCTGCATCTGCATGGGAGACCAGGAGGAAGCACCTGGCTCTTGGCTTCGGAACGGCGCAGCGCGCTAGCCGTAGTGGCCACTTGGGGGGTGAACCAATAGAAAAAGCAAGATCTTTCTCTCTGTCTCTCTGTTTAACTCTGCCTGTCAAAAAAAAAAAAAGGCCGGCACAGCGGCTCATTAGGCTAATCCTCCACCTGCGGCGCCAGCACCCCGGGTTCTAGTCCTGGTCAGGGCGCTGGATTCTGTCCCGGTTGCTTCTTTTCCAGTCCAGCTCTCTGCTGTGGCCCGGGAGGGCAGTGGAGGATGGCCCAAGTGCTTGGGCCCTGCACCCACATGAGAGACCAGGAGGAAGCACCTGGCTCCTGGCTTCAGATCCGCGCAGCACTGGCCGTAGCGGCCATTTGGGGGGTGAACCAATGGAAAAGGAAGACCTTTCTCTCTGTCTCTCTCTAACTCTGCCTGTGAAAGAAAGAAAGGAAGGGAGGGAGGGAGGGATGGAGGGAAGGAGGGAAGGAGGGAAGGAGAGAGGGAGAGGGAGGAAGGAAGAAAGAGTTACAGAGAGAGAGGGAGAGATAGAGATTGAGATCTTCCATCCATTGGTTGGTTCACTCTTCAAATGGCCTCAACCACCAGGACTGGGCCAGACAGAAGTCAGGAGCCAAGAACTTCATTCAGGTCTCCCACATGAGTGACAGGGGCCTAAACACTTGGGCCATTTTCCGCTGCCTTCTCAGGCCATTAGTAGGGAGCTGGATCAGAAGTGGAGCAGCCAGGACACAAACCAGCGCCCACACGGGATGCCGGCATCATAGGCTGCAGCTTTACCAGCCATGCCACAATGCTAGCCCCAGAATTCATTTTTATTAATTATTTTTCCCCTGAACATGAGTCACACTTTCCTGATTGTTTCCTTGCAAATCTCATAATATCTGGTTGAAGACTGAACATTTTAGATTATATATATATATATATATATTTTTTTTTTGGACAGGCAGAGTGGACAGTGAGAAAGGTCTTCCTTTGCCGTTGGTTCACCCTCCAATGGCCGCCGCGGCCAGCGCACCGCAGCCGGCGCACCGCGCTGATCCGATGGCAGGAGCCAGGAGCTAGGTGCTTTTCCTGGTCTCCCATGGGGTGCAGGGCCCAAGCACCTGGACCATCCTCCACTGCACTCCCTGGCCACAGCAGAGGGCTGGCCTGGAAGAGGGGCAACCGGGACAGAATCCGGCACCCCGACCGGGACTAGAACCCGGTGTGCCGGCGCCGCTAGGCAGAGGATTAGCCTAGTGAGCCGCGGCGCCGGCCTAAACATTTTAGATAATATATTTTAACAATTAGATTGTTTTATTTTCCTGATGAGCTGTTGATTAATTTTAGTGACTTCTCTGTACATAAACTGCACAATCCGACTCCCCCATAGTATGCTGGCACTGACAGGGATCTGGGCAGAGGTTGCTCACACACTTTGAGCTCATAAAGCTCTGCCTATTCCCATCCATTTGTGTGCTGCTTGAGGAATACATTCAAAGTTGCATCAGCTCTCCAGTCTCCCTGATTCCTACTTTCTGTTACTCCTGGCTCCCTCCTGCACATGCAGGTAGCTTCCCAGTCAGCTTACCACATGGCTTGACTATGGTTCTCTGACATTAAGTTTCTGGCAGGTCTACTGTCGCCCCAACAGACATTACAGCCTCAGGCTATGGATTCTTCTTTCCGTTTGCTCCTAACCACTGTTTCAGGCATCTACTAGGGATCTTGGAAATATACCCTGCAGACAACAGGGGTCTGCAGCATGAAACAGAGACACAGAAGACAAAAAGAATGATCCACATCAAGCTTCTGGAGATGAACAGTATAACATCTGAGATGAAAAATACTCTGTAGGGGCCGGCGCTGCGGCTCAGTAGGCTAATCCTCTGCCTTGTGGCGCCGGCACACCAGGTTCTAGTCCCGGTCAGGGTGCCAGATTCTGTCCCGGTTGCCCCTCTTCCAGGCCAGCTCTCTGCTGTGGCCCAGGAGTGCAGTGGAGGATGGCCCAAGTACTTGGGCCCTGCACCCCATGGGAGACCAGGAGAAGCACCTGGCTCCTGCCATCAGATCCGCATGGTGCGCCGGCTGCAGCGCGCCGGCCGCGGCGGCCGTTGGAGGGTGAACCAACAGCAAAGGAAGACCTTTCTCTCTGTCTCCCTCTCTCACTGTCCACTCTGCCTGTCAAAAAAAAAAAAAAAAAAAAAATACTCTGTAGGGATTTAACAGCAGATTAAGCAATACATAAGAAAAAATTAGTGAACCTGAAGAACTTCAACAGAAGTTTGAAACGGGGGCTGGCATTGTAGACCAGGGATTAAGCCACGACCTCTGACACTGGCACCCCAAATGAATGTCAGTTGTAGTCCTGGCTCCTCTGCTTCTGATCCAGCTCTCTGCTAATATGCCTGGGAAGACAACAGAAGATAGTCCAAGGACTTGGGCCCCTGCCACCCATGTGGCAGATTCAAATGGAGCAGTGACCATTTGGGGAGTGAACTAGTGAATGAAAGATCTCTTCTCTCACTCTCTTTCAAATTAATAAATCTTTTCAAAAAAAAATTTTTTTTGACAGGCAGAGTGGATAGTGAGAGAGAGAGAGACAGAGAGAAAGGTCTTCCTTTGCCGTTGGTTCACCCTCCAACGGCCGCCACGGCTGGCGCGCTGCAGCCGGTGCACCACGCTGATCCAAAGGCAGGAGCCAGGTGCTTCTCCTGGTCTCCCATGGGGAGCAAGGCCCTAGCACTTGGGCCATCCACCACTGCCTTCCCGGGCCATAGCAGAGAGCTGGCCTGGAAGAGGGGCAACCGGGACAGAATCCGGCACCCTGACCGGGACTAGAACCTGGTGTGCCAGCGCCGCTAGGTGGAGGAGCCTACTGAGCCGTGGCACCAGCAAAAAAAAAATTTTTTTAATGAAACACAGGGGGCAAAAAGATTGAAAAGAACTGAGCAGAGGATCAGCAAACAAAAAAATTCAAAGGTTAAATGTGCTTATAGGGACTGGCACTGTGGCATAGCAGTCCGGCATCCCATATGAGTGACAGTTCAAGTCCTGGCTACTCCACTTCTAATCCAGCTCTCTGCTGTGGCCAGGGAAAGCAGGAAGAAGCTCCTGGCTCTTGCTTTTGGATCGGCACGGCTGCAGCCATTGTGGCCATCTGGAGAGTGAACCAGTGATGGAAGACCTCTCTTTCTACCTCTGCCTCTCTGTAACTCCACCTTTCAAATAAATAAATAAATATGCTTATAATTAGATTTCTCAAAGAATGTGAGGACAGGAAAATATTTGAAGAAATAACGGTCAACAGGTTTCCAAATCTGATTAAATCAATCCACATTCCAATCCAGATTAGAAAAGCTGAGGGGCCAGAATAGCGGCACAGCACTGTTCCCTGTTACACCAGCATGCCATATGGGCTCCAGTTCAAGACCTCGCTGCTCCACTTCCCATCCAACTCCCTGATAATGTGCCTGAAAAAAAGTGCAGAAGATGGCCCAAGTGCTTCGGCCCCTGCACCTACATGGGAGACCCAGAAGTTCTGAGCTCCTGCATTTGGCCTGACACAGCCCTAGCCGTTGAAAATATTTGGAGAGTGAACCAGCGGATGGAAGATCTCTCTCTCTCTGCAATTCTGCCTTTCACATAAATAAAAACAAATCTTAAAAAACAAAAAGTTGAAAAAGTGCCAAACACACAAAATATAAAGAAAACTATACAAAGGAATAACATCATCAAACTGCATTAAACAATTTAAAAAAAAAATCTTAAAAGGAATCAGAGGAAAAAAAGATACATTATATATAGAACAGAGATTAAAATTACAGCAGACTTCTCAACATGAAGCAAAAAAGAAACTTGACAGATTTATTTAAACAGTGAAAATATTTTTCAAAAATGCAGGTGAAATGACATCATGTTATTTCTTGATATGCTACAGAGGTATAATATAAACACTATATCAACCACTAAAACTACACCACAAAGAATTGTAATTCTCCATTATATTTTTTATGATTGCTAAATAAATTACTACAAATTTAGTGGCTTAAACAATGCAAATTTATTATCTTTCAGTTCTGTAGGATAGGAATCTAACATGGATCTCACTGGGCTAAAATCAAGAGATTGGCAGGGCTGTGTTCCTGTCTAGAAACTTGGGAGAATTAATTTCCTTGTCTTTTCTAGTTTCTAGAAGTCTCCCTACCTTCCTTGATTCAAGGCCTCCTTCCTCACTTACAAAGCAAGCAATATTACATCTCTCTGTCCTCTGTACATACTTAGATGTTCCTCTCCCACTTTAAAGGACTCTTGTGTTTACATGGGGACCTACAGAGGTAACACAAGACCATCTTTCTATTTTAAGGTCAGCTGTCAGCATCCTCTATTCCTCTTTGCCATCTAACAACATAGTCACAGATTTCTTGAATCAAGATGTTGGTAACTTTAGGAGCCATTATCTTGCCTACCATAACTAATAAGTCAACAAAGAAAGCAAAATGGAATAAAAAAGTGCTAATTAATCCACAGGAAAGTATAAAAACAGAATAAATGTACAAAGAACATAGAAGACAATCAAAAAAACAAATACTAAGTTGGTAGATTTCAATCCAGTCATGTTAATAATATTAAATGTAAGCAGTCTAATTCCAATTAATTGATAGAGATTGTCAGGCTACATAAAAAGCAACTCAGCTACCTGCAGTCTATTAAAAAAAATCTACTTTAGGGGGGCCGACACCATGACATAGCGGTTAAAGCCACTGCCTGCAGTGCTGGCATCCCATATGGGTACCGGTTTGAGTCCCGGCTGCTCTACTTCCAATCCAGTCTCTGCTGTGGCCTGGGAAAGCCATAAAAGATGGCCCAAGTCCTTGGGCCCCTGCACCTGCAAGGGAGACTAGAAGAAGCTCCTGGCTTCTGGCTTCGGATTGGCTCAGTTCCGGCCACTGCAGCCATCTGGGGAATGAACCAGCGGATGGAAGACCTCTGTCTCTGCCTCTGCCTCTCTGTAGCTCTGCCTTTCAAATAAATAAATAAATCTTTTTTAAAAATCTACTTTAAATATAAAGACACACATAGAAAAAAAGTAAAAGGACACAGGCCAGCGCCGTGGCTCAATAGGCTAATCCTCCACCTGCAGTGCCGGCACACTGGGTTCTAGTCCCAGTTGGGGCGCCAGATTCTGTCCCAGTTGCTTCTCCTCCAGCCCACCTCTCTGCTGTGGCGTGGGAGTGCAGTGGAGGATGGCCCAAGTCCTTGGGCCCTGCACCTGCATGGGAGACCAGGAGAAGGACCTGGCTCCTGGCTTCAGATCAGCGCAGCGCACTGGCCGCAGTGGCCATTGTGGGGTGAACCAACGGAAAAGGAAGATCTTTCTCTCTGTCTCTCTTTCTCACTGTCCACTATGCCTGTCCAAAAAAAAAAAAGGTAAAAGGACACAAAAATACATATTATGCTAATATCAAAAGAAAGCTTGAATGACTATATTAATACAAGACAGATTTCAGTGCAAAGATTACCAGCAGAGATAAAGATAATTGTTTCATAATGATAAAGGGATCAATTCATCAGTAGGATATAATAATCCTAAACATTTATACATCTAATAACACATTTCAAAATATATGAAGCAAATATGGATAAAATAATGAGGAGAAACAGACATATCTATAATTATAGTGGAACATTTCATCACCCTTTCTAAATAACTGATGAGACAGAAAATCAATAAGAATATGGCAGATCTGAACAACACTAACCAACTTAAACCAAATGATGTTCACAGAACACTCAGCCAATAGCAGACCACAGCCTTTTCAGATGTACTTGGAAGATTTATCAGTATAGGGCATATTCTGAGCCATAAAAGAGCTCAAATTCAAAAGAATTTAAATCATACAATGTTCTCTGACAACAACTAATTTACCAATCAATAATCCAATGAATATCTAAAATAATTCTTCTAAATATTTGGAATCTACAAAACACATCTCTAAATAACCCAAGGGCCACAGGAATAATCAGAAGGAAAACTAAAAAGTATTTTGAATTGAATGAAACTGTAAAGACAAAATATCAAAATGTGTGGGATGCAACTATCCTAGTACTTAGAGGTAAATTTATAGCACTAAAAAGTCCACTTTAGAAAAGAAGAAAGTCTTGGTGCTAGTGTTAGGACACAGTGGGTTAAGTTACCGCCTGCAATGCCAGCATCCCAAATGAATGCTAGTATCCCATATGGGTGCCAGTACCATCCCAATCCCAGCCGCTCAACTTCCAATACAGCTCCCTGCTAATGTGCTAGGAAAGCAGAGATGGCACAAGTGCTTGGGTCCCTGCTACCCATGTGGGAGACTCAAATGGAATTATAGGATCTGGCTTCAGCCTGGTCCAGCACCAGCCACTGAGGCCATTTGGAGACAGAACCAGCAGATGGATGATCTGTCTCTCTTGTGCTCTGTAACTCTGCCTTTTAAATAAATAATAAAATAATTTTAAAAAGTCTCGGGGGTTGGCACTGTGGCTCACTTGGCTAATCTTCCAACTATGGCACCGGTACCCCAGATTCTAGTCCCGGTTGGGGCGCCAGGTACTAGTCCCGGTTGCTCCTCTTCCAGTCCAGCTCTCTGCTGTGGTTTGGGAGGGCAGTGGAGGATGTCCCAAGTGCTTGGGCCCCTGCACCTGCATGGGAGATGGGGAAGAAGTACCTGGCTCCTGGCTTCGGATCGGCGTAACACCAGCCGTAGTGGCCATTTGGGGAGTGAACCAACAGAAGGAAGACCTTTCTCTCTGTCTCACTCTCACTGTCTATAACTCTCTCTCTGTGTCTCTCTCACTGTCTAACTCTCCCTGGCCAAAAAAAAAAAATCCAATTTAATAAACTAGAAAAATAAGAGCAAATAAAATACAAATTAGATTGAAGTAATGCAATAAAAAAGATTAGAGCAAAAATCAATAAAATAGAAAACAGAAAAATAATATAGAAAAAAATTAATGAAACCACAGTTTTTTGAGAAAATCTGACCAATCTGACCGGGAGAAAAGAAAGAGCCAGAGCAAGAATGAGAGAGAGACTGGCGCCGCGGCTCAACAGGCTAATCCTCCGGCTAGTGGCGCCGGCACACCGGGTTCTAGTCCCGGTCGGGGCACAGGATTCTGTCCCGGTTGCCCACCTTCCAGGCCAGCTCTCTGCTGTGGCCAGGGAGTGCAGTGGAGGATGGCCCAAGTACTTGGGCCCTGCACCCCTTGGGAGACCAGGATAAGTACCTGGCTCCTGCCATCAGATCAGCATGGTGCGCCGGCCGCAGCGCGCCGGCCGTGGCAGCCATTGGAGGGTGAACCAACGGCAAAAGGAAGACCTTTCTCTCTGTCTCTCTCTCTCACTGTCCACTCTGCCTGTCAAAAAAAAAAAAAAAAAAAAAAAAGAGAGAGAGAGAGAGAGAGAAAAGAGAGAACCAGTAAGAGAACACAAATTACCAATATCAGGAATGAGACAGATGATATAATTATAGGTTCTACAGATATAAAAAGGTAATAAGGAAATATTATGAACAATATTATGCCAATAAATTCAAATACTGAGATGAAAAGAAACAAGCTGGCACCGCAGCTCAATAGCTAATCCTCCGCCTGCGGCACCGGCGCAGCGGGTTCTAGTCCCGGTCGGGGCACCGGATTCTGTCCCGGTTGCCCCTCTTCCAGTCCAGCTCTCTGCTGTGGCCCAGGAGTACAGTGGAGGATGGCCCAGGTCCTTGGGCCCTGCACCCGCATGGGAGACCAGGAGAAGCACCTGGCTTCTGCCTTCGGATCAGCGCAGCGCGCCAGCTGCAGGGGCCACTGAAGGGTGAACCAATAGCAAAGGAAGACCTTTCTCTCTGTCTCTCTTTCTCACTGTCCACTCCACCTGTCAGAGAAGAGAACAGAACAGAAGAGAACAGAAGAAAAGAGAACAGAAGAGAAGACAAATGTCATGAAAGATACAAACCAGTGAAACTCATTCAAGAAGAAAGAGAGAAACTAAATAGCTATGTACCTATTACATAAATTAAATTTCTAGTTTAAAACTTTCCAACAAAGAAAACTCCAAGCACAGATGGCTTCATTGGAGAATTATACTGAACATCTAAGGAATAAATAATACCAATTCTACAAAAACTTTTCCAGAAAAATGAAAAAGAGAAAAACTTCCAACTCATTCTATGAAGCCAACATTGCTCTGATATTAAAACTGAAGAGAGGCCGGCGCAGCGGCTCACTAGGCTAATCCTCCGCCTGCGGCACCGGCACCCCGGGTTCTAGTCCCGGTTGTTCCTCTTCCAGTCCAGCTCTCTGCTGTGGCCCAGGAAGGCAGTGGAGGATGGCCCAAGTGCTTGGGCCCTGCACCCACATGGGAGACCAGGGGGAAGCACCTGGCTTCTGGCTTTGGATTGGCGCAGCGTGCCGGCCATAGCGACCATTTGGGAGGTGAACCAACAGAAGGAAGACCTTTCTCTCTGTCTCTCTAACTCTGCCTGTCAAAAAAAAAAAAAAAAAAAAAAAAAAAAAAAAAAAAAACCTGAATAGAGGGCAGGTGTTTGGCCTAGGAGATCCGCTGCTAGTTAGGACACACACAATAGAATCTAAGTTCAAATCCTGATTCCAGCTTCCTGCTAATGTGAATCCTGGGTGGTAGCAGTAATGCCTCAAGTACTAGGTTTCTGTTACCTATGTGGGACACCTAGGTTGAACTAGTTGCTCCCAGCTTTGGACTCCTAACTACTGCAGACATTGGGTGCATGAATCAGCACACAGACGTGTACACACACTCTCTCCTTTCCAAATAAATAAATAAATAAATTTTATTTAAAATTCCAGAGGTGGGGGCCTAGGATTATAATTGTAGCACAGCAGTTTAAGCCACCACTTGCAATACAGGCATCCCATATTATGCTGTAAATTTTAGTCCTGGCTGCTCCACTTCTGATTCAGCTCCCTGCTAATGCACTTGGGAAAGCAGCAAAAGATGGTCCAAGTGCTTGGGCCCCTGCCCTGCCACACCTATGGGAGACCCAAATGGGGTTCCAGGTTTCTGGCTTCACCCTGACTGTTGAGGCCATTTGGACAGTAAACCACTGGAAAAAAGATCTCTTTCTGTGTGTCATTCTGCCTTCAAATAAATCAACCTTTAAAAAGACACTGGTTAAGATGCTCCTGTTTCACAATGGAGTGCCTAGGTTCAATTTTCAACTGCAGTTCTCGATTTTGGCTTGCTACTAATGCAAACCCTAGGAGGCGGCAGTGATCACTCAAGTAATTGAGTTAATGCTACCCATATGGGAGACCCAGACTAGTTCCCAACTCCCAGCGTTGGCTCTGATCCTGCTCTAGCTGTTGCAGGCATCTGGGAAATAATCAGTGGACAGCAGTGCTCTTTCTATTTGTTTCTCTGATTAAAAAATAAAACAAGAAAACTATAAGCCAATAACTGAATGAACACTGAAGTAAAAATTCATAATCAAATTTTAATAAATAATGTATAACAACATATAAAAAGGATATTATTATAACCAGGTGGGGTTTATCCCAGGAATGCAAGGTTGATTTAACTTTCCAAATTAATCATGTTATTCACCATATTAAAAATAAAACATCATATAACCACCTCAAAATCTATCTCAATCTACACCTCCAATACAATCTCAATCAAAATCCTAAAAGGCTTTTTCTAAAGAAATTGATGGTTCTTAAATGTTCAAAGTTTTTTAAATTTACTTTTGTTTTACTTAAGAATCAGAGAAATGTAGAAAAACCATTTGACAAAAATCTAACATTTACTCTTGATAAAAATTCACATCAAGCTAGAAATAGAAAATATTAGATAAATAGAAAATAGAAAAACAGATGTGACATGAAATATATTATTTTAAAGATTGTATTAATTTATTTGAAAGGCAGAGTTAGAGAGAAAGGGAGAGACAGTGAGAAAGGTTTTCTATCCCCTAGTTCACTCTCCAAATGGCCAGAGCTGGGCTGATACAAAGTCAGGAGCCACGGGCTTTTTCTGGGTCTCCCACATGGGTACAGGGGCCTAAACACTTGGGCCATCTTCTACTGCTTTCCCAGGCCATAGCAGAAAGCTGGATCAGAAGAGGAGCAGCCGGGACGTGAACCAGCACCCATATAGAATGCCAGCTTAAAGCCCTGAAGCCACAGTGCCCACCCCAGGAAATTTTTTTTTTTTTTTTTTTTTTTTGACAGGCAGAGTTAGACAGTGAGAGAGAGACAGATAGAGAGAAAAGTCTTCCTTTTTCCGTTGGTTCACCCCCCAAGTGGCCGCTATGGCCGGCCGGTCACCAATCCAAAGCCAGGAGCCAGGTGCTTCCTCCTGGTCTCCCATGCAGGTGCAGGGCCCAAGGACCTGGGCCATCCTCCACTGCACTCCCGGGCCACAGCAGAGAACTGGACTGGAAGAGGAGCAACTGGGACAGAATCAGGCGCCCCAACCGGGACTAGAACCCGGGATGCTGGCGCCGCAGGAGGAGGATTAGCCTAGTGAGACGCGGCGCCGGCCCCAGGAAATATTTTTCTAACAAAACCTATAGTCAACATCATATTTAGTAGTCAAAGATTGAATGCTTCCCCACTAAGATGAAGAACATGAAAGAATGTACATTCTCATCACTTCTGTTCAATATTATACTGGAGGCTCTAGTCAGTGTGGTAAGGCAAGAAAAAGAAATAAAATATACCCAGGCTGTAAATGAAGAAGTAAAACTCTTCATTCAAAGATGATATGATTACAAAGAAAAAAAAAACACTATAAAATCTAAAAACACTAGCAGAATGAGTAAGTTTAGCAAGATCAATATATAAAAAGCAACTGCAGAGGGGGGTGTTGTAGGATAGTGGGCAAAGCCACCACCTGCAACACTGGTATCCCATATGGGCACTGGTTTGTGTCCCGGCTGCTCCATTTCTGATCCAACTCACTGCTAATGGCCCGGGAAAAGCAGTAGCAGATGGAACAAGTGTTTGGGACCCTGCGACCTATGTGGGAGACTTGGATGAAGCTCCTGGATTCTGCCTAGCCAGCCCTGGTGGTTGAGGCCATTTAAAGAATGAACCAGTGGATGGAAGATCTCTGTTGCTGTCTCTCCTTCTCTTTCTGTAACTCTACCTTTCAAATACATAATCTTTTTTAAAAAATGAATTCTGAGTGGAAAATTACTTCAAAGAAGCTGTTAAAAATCTGTGTAAAAAATTAAAAGACATCATGTTTAAAGGAAAATGTGGGAGACCCAGATGAAGCTCCTGGTCCTGGCTTGGGCCTGGCCCAACGCTGGCCATTACAGCCATCTGGGGAGTGTATCAAGAGATGGAAGATCTCTCTATCTGTGTCTCTCCCCCCTCTCTGTAACTCTTTGAAAATAAATAAATCTTTTTTTTTTTAAAAAAAAGCAATTGTATTTGTATACACTATCAATAATTAGAAAGTGAATTTTTAAAATACCAATTACAATAGCATTAAAAACATGAAATACTGGGATAAGTGTGTGGCACAATGGGTAAAACCACTGCTTGGGATGCCTGCATCCCATATCTATATCAAAGTGCTGGTTCAAGTCTCAGCTCTGCTTCCAGTCCAGCACCCTGCTAATGTGCCTGGTAAGCAGCAGATAATGACTCAAGTATTTGAGCTCCTGCCACCCATGTCAGGGATCCAGATGGAGTTCCTTGCTCCTGGCTCTGGCTTGGCCTCGCCCTGCCAGTTGCAGCCATTTGAGTGTGATCCAGCAGATGGAAGATCTCTGTCTCTCTCTGTCTCTCTGCCTTGCAAATAGCCGTGGTTTTTTTTTTTTTTTTTAAAGATTTTATTTATTTATTTATTTGAGAGGTAGAGTTATAGACAGTGAGAGGGAGAGACAGAGAGAAAGGTCTTCCTTGCACTGGTTCACTCCCCAAATGGCTGCAATGGCCGGAGTTGTGCCAATCCAAAGCCAGGAGCCAGGAGCTTCTTTCTGGTCTTCCACATGGGTGCGGGGGCCCAAGGACCCTAGAAGAGAAGCAGCCAGGACTAGAACCAGCACCCATATGGGATGCTGGCGCCACAGGCAAAGGATTAACCTACAGCGCCACAATGCCACCCCGCAAATAAATGTTTTTAAAAATATGATACAGGGCCAGTGCTGTGGCATAGCGGGTAAGGCCTCCGCCTGCAGTGTAGGCATTCCATGTGGGCGCCAGTTCGAGACCCGGCTGCTCCACTTTCGGTCCAGCTCTCTGCTATGGCCTGAGAAAGCAGTGGAGGATGGCCCAGGTCCTTGGGCCCCTGCACCCACGTGGGAGGCTTGGAGGAGACTCCGGGCTCCTGGCTTCGGATCGGCACAGCTCCTGCTGTTGTGGCCATCTGGGGAGTGAACCAGCGGACAGAAGACCCCTCTCTCTCTCCCTCTCTCTCTCTCTCTCTGTGACTTTCAAGTAAAATAAATAAATCTTTTAAAAAAAAATATGATATACTTAGGGAAAAAGCTGACTAAAAATGTGCAAATGCTGTACACAGAAAAAATACAACACACAATCATAAGAAATTTTAAAACATTTAATTAAATAGATAGCTTGTGGACCCATAAACTCAATATGGTTATTAGACTACTGATTCTCTCCAAATTGATCTACTCCTCAAGACAATCCAAATCAAAACTCTAGAAGGTGTTTTCACATAAATTGGTAAGATGATTCTTATATATTTAAAAGGTTTTCATTTAAAAAATGTTTACTTTATTTGAAAAGCAGAATGACAGAGGAGAGACTGAGATCTTCCATTCACTGGTTTACTACCCAAATGCCTACAACAGCCAAGACTGGGCCTGGTCAAAGCCAGGATCTAGGTCTCCCACATAGGTGGCAGGGACCAAGTATTTGAGAATCATCATCTGCTTTACATTTGCGCTAATGTACAAAACTGGATTGGAAGAAGGGGAGACAGAACTTGAGCCAGGCATTCTGATATGAGAGTGAAGATATCCCAAGCAGGAAGCTAACCACTGCACCAAACACTGACTCCTGATTCTTAAATTTATACAGAAATGCAAAGGACTAAAAATCAGCAAAACAAGCTTGATTTTTTTAAAAAGTTGTAAGATTTACATTATCTTATTTAAAAAAAATTTTTTTATTATTTGAAAGGCAAAGTTACAGAGAGGGAGAGAGAGAGAGAAAGAGAGGGAGAACAGAGAGAGAGCTCTTCCAGCTGCTGGTTCACTCCCTAGGTAGTTGCAACAGCCTGAGCTGGGCAGATCCAAAGCCAGGAGCCAGGAGCATCTTCCTGGTCTCCCATGTGGGTGCAAAGGCCCAAGCACTTCAGCCATCTTCTACTGCTTTCCCAGGTGCATTACCAGGGAGCAGGATTGGAAGTAGAGCAGCTAGGACTGAAATTGGCACCCATATGGGATGCTGGCACTGCAGGCGGTGACTTATCCTGCTATACCATGGCACCAGCCCCTCCATTATCTAATTTAAAAACTTATTACAAAATATAGTAATAAAACAGTGTAGTACTGATGTCAATACAAATAGACTAACAGAACTAAAGAGACCAGAAATAGACCCATCAACACATAGTTAACCAATTTTCAATAAAGATGAAAAGGCAATTCAGTGGAAAAAGGATGGAAAAAATATAGTGCTAGAACAAATGGATATTCACACGCAAAAAAAAATAAATAAAAGCAAAAACTTGCATCCTGGGGCTGGCGTGTGGCACAGTGGTTTAAGCCACCACTTGTAATGCCAGCATCTCATATCAATGTGCTGGATTGAGTTCTAGCTGCTCCACTTCCAATCCAGTAACCTAATGTACCTGGGAATGCAGTGGAGAAAGGTCCAAGCACTTGTGCCGCTGCCACTCATGTGGGAGATCAGAATGCAGGTCCTGGCTCCTGTCTGAGGCCTGGCCCAGACCTGGCTGTTTCAACCATCTGGGCAGTGAACCAGCAAGAGGAAGATTTCTGTCTCTTTGTCTTTGCCTTTCAAATAGATGAAAACAAATAAATATTTTAAATTAAAATGGGAGAAAATAGGAATACTTTACACCAAAGAAAAATGGATGACAGAAAAGTATGTGAAAAATGTTCAACATGTAAATCAAAACCACAGTGACATACCTACTACAATGTATAAAATTAAAAAGACTCACCATACCAAGTACTGGCAAGAATGCAGAATAACTCAAAATTTTATATATTACTCATAAGAATATATAATCTGCAATCACTCTGGAAAACATATGGGCAGTTACTTTAAAAATTAAATATGTATCTACCTAGCTTTTCCACTCCCAGGTATTTACTGAAGAGAAAATAAAGTATTTGCCCATGCAAAGACTTGTACAGAAACATTCCTAGCAGCTTTATCTGTAATAACCAAAATCTGGGAACAATCCAATATCTAGAACCATATGAATGGGTATACACGAGTTATAATATATCAATACAACGAATGTTACTTAGTGATTAAACGAAAATAATGAGAGGCCGGCGCCGTGGCTCAATAGGCTAATCCTCCACCTAGCGGCACCGGCACACCGGGTTCTAGTCCTGGTCGGGGTGCCGGATTCTTTCCCGGTTGCCCCTCTTTCAGGCCAGCTCTCTGCTGTGGCCCGGGAAGGCAGTGGAGGATGGCCCAAGTGCTTGGGCCCTGCACCCCATGGGAGACCAGGAGAAGCACCTGGCTCCTACCTTCAGATCAGCGCGGTGTGCCGGCCGCAGTGCGCCAGCCGTGGCGGCCATTGGAGGGTGAACCAATGGCAAAAGGAAGACCTTTCTCTCTGTCTCTCTCTCTCTCTATCCACTCTGCCTGTCAAAAAAAAAAAAAAAAAAAAAAAAAAGAGAGAGAGAAAGAAAGAAAGAAAGAAAATAATGAGGGCCTGCACTGTGGAGTGGCAGGTAAAGCCACCGCCTGCAGTGCCAGCATCCCATATGGACACTGGTTTGAGTCCTGGCTGCTCCACTTCTGATCCAGCTCTCTGCTATGGCCTGGGAAGGCAGCAGAAGATGGCCCATCCTTGGGCCCCTGCACCTGCGTGGGAGACCTGGAAGAAGCTCCTGACTCCTGGCTTTGGATCAGATTAGCTCTGGCCGTTCTGGCCAACTGGGGAGTGACCCAGTGGATGGAAGACCTCTCTCTACCTCTCCTTCTCTCCCTGTGTAACTCAGACTTTCAAATAAATAAATAATTAAAAAAAAAAAAAAAAAAAAAAGAAGCAGCAGCAGCCATGGGGGCAGCCGTTGTGGTGCAGCAGGTTAATGCCCTGGCCTGAAGCACCAGCATCCCATATCAGTGCCAGTTCTAGTCCCAGCATCTCCTCTTGATCCAGCTCTCTGCTATGGCCTGGGAAAGCAGTAGAAGATGGCCCAGGTACTTGGGCCCCTGCACCCACATGGGAGACCTGGTATAAGCTCCTGGCTCCTGGCTTCGGATTAATGAAGCTCCAGCCACGGCAGCCATCTGGGGAGTGAACCAGTGGATGGAAGACCTCTCTCTGTAACTCTTTCAAAAAAAAAAAATCTTAAAAAAAAAAAAAGAAGCCAGACACAAAAGAGTATGTATTACGTGATTTCATTTATATGCAATGTCCAGAAAATACAAATTTACAGAGACAGCAACCTTGGGCTGGGGGTGAAAATAGAGATGACACACAGGAACTTTTGGGCAAACAAGGGAAGTTTTGGGAGTGACAGAACTGTTACCAAACTGGATTGTCATGACAACTCTACACATTTACTAACATCATTGAACTATATGCTTAAAAGAAAAGGAATGAGGTTTTTTGTTTTTGTTTTTGTTTTTGTTTTTTGACAGGCAGAATGGACAGTGAGAGAGAGAAACAGACAGAAAGGTCTTCCTTTGCCGTTGGTTCACCCTCCAATGGCCACTGCAGCTGGTGCACTGCGCTTGGCGCACTGCGCTGATCCGATGGCAGGAGCCAGGTACTTATCCTGGTCTCCCATGCAGGTGCAGGGCCCAAGTACTTGGGCCATCCTCCACTGCACTCCCTGGCCACAGCAGAGAGCTGGCCTGGAAGAGGGGCAACCGGGACAGAATCCGGCGCCCCGACCGGGACTAGAACCCGGTGTGCCAGCGCCGCAAGGCGGAGGATTAGCCTAGTGAGCCGCGGCGCTGGCCAGGAATGAGTTTTATGGCATGTAAATTAGACCTCAATAAAGTCATTAAAATATATACATAATGTATAATTCCATTTATGTAAAATTCTAGAAAATCTATAATGACTAAAAGCAGATTCAGTTGTTGAGGACAAAGGAGAAGTGAGGTAGATGGATTCCAAAAGGGCTGGGGTTGATGGATATTTGATGGATATGTTCTTTTTCATGGTGACGGCTTTATGGGTATACATGAGAATATATATGTGAATACACACACACACACATATACATATATATATATATATACACATATATATACACACACATGTCGAAACTAACCAAATTCTACACTTTAAACATTTATAATTTATAATATGGCAATTAGCTGTTTTTAAAAAGTATGGTGTCAGGGTTGGCACTGTGGCATAGTAGGTAAAGCTGCCGCCTGCAGTGCCCACATCCCACATGGGTGCCGGTTCAAGTCCTGGATGCTCCACTTCTGATCCAGCTCTCTGCTGTGGCCTGGGAAAGCAATGGAAGATGACCCAGGTCCTTGGGCCCCTGCACCCATGTGGGAGACCTGGAGGAAGCTTCTGGCTCCTGGCTTCAGATCAGCACAGCTCTGCCCATTTGGGGAGTGAACCAGTGGATGGAAGATCTCTCTCTCCCTGCCTCTCCTTCTCTTTCTCTGACTTTCAAATAAATAAATAAATCTTAAAAAAAAAAAAAAAAAAAGTATGGTGTCCCTAGAAAAGCGAGCATTCATTCTGGCTGGAGTGGAAAGTAAAATGGAGTAACAAAAGAGTCGTCCACAGACCCAAAAAAATTTTTTTAATGTTTGCACAATGCCCATTTTCTCCTTATTAGATTGCTTTCACTTTTTTCATTAAATAAATAACATCTCCTCATTGTGTACAATGCTCTTCCTTTAGGAGTTACTGCTTTAAAATAGATTACTAGATGTAGAAAGTTAGGCAAATTATTTTTTTAAAGATTTATTTATTTATTTGAAAGTCAGAATTACAGAGAGAGGAGAGGCAGAGAGAGAGAGAGAGAGAGAGAGAGAGAGAGAGGGAGGTCTTCCACCTAATGGTTCACTCCCCAGATGGCCACAACGGCCAGAGCTGCACCAATCCGAAGCCAGGAGCCAGGAGCTTCCTCTGGGTCTCTTGTGTGGGTGCAGGGGCCCAAGGACTTGGGCCATCTTCTACTGCTTTCTCAGGCAATAGCAGAGAGCTGGATCAGAAGAGGAGCAGCCAGGATTTGAACTGGCACCCATATGGGATGCCAGCGCTTAAGGCCAGGCCATTAACCCACTGCGCCACAGCACCAGGCCCTAGGCAAATTATTTTGAAAGAAACAGTTTATCATCTATTTATTATGCATTTATTTTTAAGGAAACATGGAATAAATTATTCTACTTCAGAAATTATGAAGTAATACTAACAATTTTTAGGGAATGATATAGTTGGATGGAATCTCCTTGGGCAATTTTCTCTAATACCTGACAGAAATCATAAAAGATAATGCAATTGTGAATATACCATATGTTATAAAATTTTGCCCCAGCTGAATACACCTGTTTCTTCTTCAAAGGAGCCTTATTCAGAATGGTGAAAGGTTTAATTTTTCATTCTCTTTCTCTAAATCTCCATCTCTCTTCTTTTCCTCTTTCTCCCTTATTCTCTGCCCCCACTCTGTGACCACCTTCTACAAATCAAGACATCCAAACCCAGTGATAAACACCATAATTCTAGGCTGGCACTGTAGTGTAGCAGGTAGAGCCACCGCCTGCATTGCCAACATCCCATGTGGGTGCCAGTTCGAGTTCTGTCTGCTCCACTTCCTATCCAGCTCTCTGCTATGGCCTGGGAAAGCAGTGGAAGATGGCCCAGGTCCCTGGGCCCCTGTACCCGGGTGGGAGACCTTGAGGGGGTTCCTGGCTTCAGATTAGCACAGCTCCAGCTGTTATGGCCATCTGGAGACTGAACCAGTGAATGGAAGACCTCTCTCTGCCTCTGCCTTTCTGTAACTCTGCCTTTCAAATAAATAAATCTCAAAAAAATAAAAAAATTCAGAATGCCCAAGCAAGATTCTCTATCACTATCTACTCCATTCTGAGTAGGAGCCCACAGGGCATTCACAGGATGTTCACACTTAGCTGGGTTACATTATCCTGGTCCTAGAGTTGTCCTCCTGTGTGAAATACATGCTACTCTGGTTTCCACTTAATATTAACAAATAATTTAGAAAAATTCAGCTTTCAACATACACTGAGAGAGAAGTGTATGAAACAAAACAAAAAGCCACATGATCATAATAAAAATCCCACCAGAGGATAGACAACGTCTCCCTGCAGTAGCTAAAGCCAGCGGGTTTTAAAAACACATCCCCAGGGGCCAACGCTGTGGTGCAGCAGGTTAACACCCTGGCCTGAAGCACCAGCATCTCATATGGACGCCGGTTCAAGTCTCGGCTGCTCCACTTCCGATCCAGCTCTCTGCTATGGCCTGGGATAGCGTAGAAGATGGGACTGGCCCAAGTCCTTGGGCCCCTGGTCCCCACATGGGAGACCCGGAAGAAGCTGCTGGCTTCGGATTGGTGCAGCTCCAGCCATCGCGGCCAATTGGGGAGTGAACCATCGAATGGAAGACCTCTCTCTTTCTCTCTCGGCCTCTCCTCTCTCTGTTTAACTCTGACTTTCAAAGTAAATAAATCAATCTTAAAACACACACACACACACACACACACACACCCAATTCTCAGCAACTGAAGCTGGGGCTGGACAATGTGGCAAGGTATTTCTTTGTAACAGTTAGTTACAAAGTTACATCTCATGAGTCTCCTTAGAGAAACTAAAACCATCCAGGAAGCAGGAAAGAGGGAAGGATGGCAGCCTATGGTGGTAAAAGATATGGCTAGTTTTAAGATATTTTCCCCCATGGCTCAAGTTCTGTCAGTTAGCGAGATCTATCATTGAATTCATATCAAAACCCTCATTGTCTCTTCTTTTTTCTCCAAAATTATATTTTTATTTATTTGAAAGGTACAGTTATTGGCGTGGGGGGAGAATGAATGAATGAATCTTCCATCTGCTGGTTTATTCCCCAAATGGCCACAATGGCAGGGGCTGGGCCAGAGTGAAGCCAAGAACCAGGAGCTTTCTTCAGGTCTTCCACATGCATGTAGGGGCCCAAGCACTTGAACCATCCTCTGCTGCCTTCCCAGGTGTATCAGCAGGGAGCTGGATCAGAAGTAGAACAGGGGGCCAGTGCTGTGGCACAGAGGGTTAACGCCCTGGCCTGAAGCGCCGGCACCCCATCCCATACGGATGCCAGTTCAAGACCTAGCTGCTCCACTTCCAAAGCAGCTCTCTGCTATGGCCTGGGACAGCAGTAGAAGATGGCCCAAGTCCTTAGGCCCCTGCACCCTCATGGGAGACCCCGAGGAAGCTCCTGGCTCCTGGCTTTGGATCACCACAGCTCCAGCCAGTGAGGCCAATTAGGGAGTGAACCAGCAGATGGAAAACCCCTCTCTCTCTCTCTGCCTCTCCTCTTTCTGTGTAACTCTGACTTTCAAATAAATAAATAAATCATTAAAAAGAAGAAGAAGAAGAAGAAGAAGAAGAAGAAGAAGAAGAAGAAGAAGAAGTAGTAGTAGTAGTAGTAGTAGTAGTAGTAGTAGTAGTAGTAGTAGTAATAGTGGAGCAGCCAGGACTTGAACTGGTGCCCATCTGGGATGCCTGCATCACAGGAGGTAGCCTTACCCGTTGAGCCACAACACCAGCCCCCCTCATTATCTCGTGTCATAAGAACTATGGTTTGAAAATTCCTATGTTGAAATCCCAGGAGCAGGCGTTTAGCCTACCAGTTAAGATGCCTGCATACCACATTGGAGTACCTGGGTTCAATTCCCAGCTCTAGCTGCTGACTCCAGCTTCAGGCCAGTGAAGACCCTGGGAAGCAGCAGTGGCTCAAGTAACTGGGTTCCTGCCACCCTTATGGGACACCTGGATTGAGTTTCCAACTTTGCTCCAGCCCCAGCCCAGCCCTGGCCATCACGGTCATTTGGGGAGTGGACTAGCAGATGGGAGCTCTCCACCTGCAATTCTCTATGCTTTTCAAACAAATTTTTTTAAAGATTTATTTATCTGAAAGGCAGAATGACAGAGAAAGAAAGAAAGAGTTTCCATCTACTGGTTCATTCCCCAAATGCGTGCATCAGCTGGACCAGGCCAAAACCAAGAGTGAGAACTCTGTCTGAATTTCCCACATGGGTGGAAAGGGCTCAAGTACTTGAGCCATCATTTGCTGCTTTCCCGGGTGCATTAACAGGAAGCTGGATCGGAAGCAGAGTAGCCAGGACTTGAACCAGGTACTCTGATAAGGCATGTATGTGTCCCAAGCAGCTGCTTAACCCATTGTATCTCAACACTTACCGCTCAAATACATTTTTAAAATTTAATAAAAAGGAAGAAATTCTAACCTTCAGGGTGATGGTGCTAGGTAGAGGGGCCATTCAAAATGCTTTTATAAAGCAGATCTGATGGGGCCACCACTGTGGCATAGCAGGTAAAGCTGCCACCTGGAGTGCCAGTATCCCATATGTGTGCCAGTTCAAGTCCTGGCTGTTCCACTTCTGATCCAGCTCTCTGCTATGGCCTGGGAAAGCAGTAGAAGATGGCCCAGGTCCTTGGGCCCCTGCATCCACATGGGAGACCCAGAAGAAACTCCTAGCTCCTGGCTTCGTATTGGCCCAGCTCCAGTAGTTGCAGCCATCTGGGGTGCAAACCAGTGGATGGGAGACCTCTCTCTCTCTGCTTCTCTGTAATTCTTTCTTTCAAATAAAGAAATAAATCTTTAAAAAAAAATTTTTTAAAAAGGGGATCTGAGGTTGTTTATTTGCCTCTTCTACCATGTGAGGACATAGCTAGAACGTACCATCTACAAGGAACAGGCCCCTCGTCAGATATGTCTGCCCACACTTTTCATCTTGAGACTTCTCAGTATCCAGAACCGTAAGAAATAAATTTCTGCTGTTTATAAACCATTCAATTTATGGCATTTTGTTATAGTAGCCCCAAAGGACTAAAATAATGTTAACTTACAAAGTAACCAACATAGTTTCAAATTCACTGTGCATAGTAAAAACCATATAATAAAGAAGCAGAAAGTAGGCAGTTGGAAAGGGATTGTAGTTCAGGAACTAATATTTGTAATAAAAGGAATACTACAATTGCAGGGCCTCCTGTTCGCATACAACAGGGAAACAGGCTTCCAGTTATTCTGCTGGTGCAAACTGTCAGGCTGGGGGAGGGGTAGTGCTTTAGTAAGTATATGTGCACTATGCATGGGCAGTACTGGGAGAATCTAAGTCATTGAAAGTTAAGAAAACCATGCAAATTATACAAGCCAGAAGCCTAGAAGGGGGCCTAGGGCTAAAAAAATGTTAGTGAAGGTTTTTAACCAGTCTGTCAAGTAACTGAGGTGAATTTGGGGAAAACTAGGCTCTGAGAGATTCCAAATTCATCAGGAAGTAACAGCCAGAATAAATAAATCCTTGATAAAAATTTTACAAGCCTAAAGGATTTAAAGGAAACTTTAAAAACAAAAACCAAAAGCAAGCAAGTAAAAAAATCCTGAAAAACAAAAACAAAAACAAGAAGGGAACAAGAAGTGCTGGGGTTCTGCCCTTGCTTATGTAAGGCTCTGCTCTGCTGCTGCGCACACTGCAAGCCTCTGTCTTCTGCTACGAGTAAGCGCAGGCATTATGAGGAGTAAGCACAGGAGCCTCCCTAGCGACAAAAGGCAACAGAAGGATGTCCAGGAGCTTACTTAAATCTCCTCAGCCATTTGCTATGACTGGGCCTGCCATGAGGCACGGTGGGTTCAGCTGCCACATCCCATATTAGAGTATCTGGGACTGGGTCCCACCCCCACCTTCTAATCCAGCTTCCTCCTAATAGTCTTAGGATACAGCAGATGATGGCTCAAGTACTTGAGGCCCTGTCACCCACATGGGAAGAGTTCCTGCTCTAGGCTTCACCTAGCCCAGCACTGGTTGTTGTGGGCATTTGGGGAACGAAGCAGTAGCCAGAGGATCAATCAATCAATCTCTCTCTCTCTCTCTCTCTCTCTCTCTCTCTCTCCCTACCACTCTCTCTTTCTGCCTTTCAAATAAATAAAAAATGAGTAAATAAACTTTAAAAAGAAAGAAAATGTTGTGATTACTGTTGAGAAATGGGGAGAAAATGAGTGGTAGAGAGAACAGCTCAGGCTTCCTAAAGTCAAATCTCACCTGTGGGGATAGCTAAGTGGACCTTCATTTTCTGGGTTCAAAGGAAACACTCCCTCCTCCTTCACAAAGCAGGACTGGCAGCAATTAATTGCCAAAGGCAGAACTTCTAGTACTGTACATGTTCCAGGACCCTGTCAACAAGGCTCCACGCCTCTGCTGCCAATAATCCAGAGGATCATGGTGCAGAAAGGTGCCAGTACTTAAACCAGCAGGACAAGCTTCTCTCTCTTGAAGGTGGGAAAAGGGAATAAACCGATGGCACTCTTTTCCACTTCTGGAATTGCAAAAGGTCCACAATACTTGCTATTAGTGTGTGTATATGTGTGTGTGTGTATTTGTGTGTACTGGAGAGTACTTCAAAAAGTTTGTGGGAAAAAAATGGCAGCAAGGTAAGTTTATTTGGGTACAAAAAAATTGAAATCCAAGCACCATTTTCTCATAACATGCATTTTCATGAACTTTTTAAAGACCCCTTGTATGCATGGATTTCAAAACTTTTGCACCAAAATAAATTTATCTTTTAATTCTATTTTCCATGAACTTTCTGAAGAAGCCTCATATGTCTCTAAAAAAATGAAATATGCATAGTGACAACCCAATGCCATTGCAGCTCTGCAGGTATTTCAAGCAAGACAAGAGCAATTTATGCTACAATTTTAGATGCAGAGTTGCTTGACCTACCTTAGTGAAAAGAGCACAAACTAGAAACCAGTGCTGCTAGCCAGTCATCCCTAATTAGGAAATCTGCAGTGCATACATTTCTCTTTCTTTCCCTGGTGCAGTAAGCAGAAGTTGGAACTCCAAGTTCTCTCCCAAAAGAAATGTTTACCCTTTAAGTATCCTGAATGTACAAGGTGACCTTCCAGAACTATCCATAACCTTCAGGGTAAGAATGACACTCCTAAGCATGGCATGCAAGGTCAAAAATAACTGGTATAGATATGAAGACTTCACTTTGTCCCATTTTTTAGCAATATTTTCAGTTCTCAATAAGTGATGCCAAAATGTGTCATGTCTCTGGGCAACACTACCTGCAGTGAAAGCCCATTCCCACTCTTGTGGTTCACAGTTCAAGTTCAGTATTCCTCCCCACCCCCCAGGCCCACCCACTCCCCCCATGTTGGACCACAAAGCCTGTGAAATCCTGCTCACTGACAGTAATTTATTACCACTGCCCACTGCTGAGAAAAGGAAAAAGAACTAACCAGCCACAATTTCAAGACATTCCTTCCAGCACACACAAAATTCTGTAAGGCCCAAGTTTCAGTTTTCACCATCTTCCAGGAGGCTGTCAGGTTTAAATCTACATTTCTAATTTTACTGGTCCATTTCTAATTTCACTGGAGATAATTATCCTGTGGTGCACTAAGCTATTTCCTCTGCTCCCCCTTCCTAATGCCCTTTGCAAATCATTACTCTCCTACCTTCTTGTAAAATCCTCCTCTCCTTTGCCATCTTGCTGCACTATATTTCAACTCTCATCATAGTTGTCATCTTCCAACTTACTCATCACTCCTCCTACTTTACAGATGGCTTTGACATCTGGCTCTCAAAATTCCTCTTTATCCCAAGTCCTGCCTGAAGAGTAAAGGGGTTAAGGGGACAGACTCTGGACAGAATTAGGCTGCCTGGGATCAAGTCTTGGTTCTACTATATACTGCCCATGTTGCTTTGGCCATGTTCCTTAACCTACCTACCTACCTACCTACCTTTCTTTCTTTCTTTTTTTTTTTCTTTTTTTTTTTTTTTTTGTGCCTTTATTTAGAAAATAGGGATAGTTACAGTACTTCATAGGATTTGTTGTATAGTTAATGTACGGAAAGGGCTCAGAATGGTATCTGACACATAGTTCACACTCAGAAAACATGAGCCATTGCTACTACTGTCATCATTATTAGAAACTCTCAATGTCCACTGTGTAACAAATTCAACATGTTTGTTAGGCTTGCTGAGTTCTTCCAGTTCCTGGTCTACATAAACAGCTCCACTCTACTCAGCAGCCCTCTTCCACAGCTACACCATAGATTGTATCATCACAAGAACATCTCCAGGGCTGGCATTGTGGTGTAGCAGGTTAAGTTACCACCTGTAATGCCAGCATCCCAAAGGAGTGCTGGTTGAAGTCCTGGCTGCTCCACTTCTCATCCAGCTCCCTGCTAATGCACCTGAAAAAGCAGCAGAAGATGGCTCAAGTGCTTGGGCCACTGCCACTCATGTGGGAGACCCAGATGGAGTTCCAGGATCCTGGCTTTGGGCTGGTCCAGCCCCAGCTACTGCCATTTGGGAAGTGAACCAGAAGATGGAAGATTCTCTCTGTCTCTGTCTCTCTCTCTCTCCATTTATCTGTACCTCTGCCTTTTAAATACATAAATAAATAAATATTTTTAAAAAAATCTCCACCTCCAAAACTTTAAATTCAAATATCCCAGGCTTTGCCAAGGACTTTCTGTCCTTCCTAGACTCATATTTACCTGTCTCCTCATCCCCACATCTGCTTCCCCATCACAGAAATACATAAATGCCAAACTCCTTTAACTTCTTTCTCTGTCAGCCCCCTCTTAGATTTGCCTCTTTTTCTCAGTAAGATGATTATTGTGTATTTTATTTATTTGAAAGGCACAGACAGACAGACAGAGAGTGCTTCAATCCTCTGACTCACATCCCAAATGTCTCTATTGCCAGGACTGGGGTGGGCAGAAGCCAAGAGCTGGGAACTCAGTCCAGGTCTTCCACATGGGTAGCAGGAGCCCACTTACCAAGGCATCACCAGTGCCTCCCAGAGTCTGTATCAGCTAAAAGCTGAAATCAGAGCCAGTGACCAAACCCAGATACTTTGATTTGGAAGGTGAGCGTCTTAATCACTAGACTAAATGCCTGCCCTTACCCTTTTCTTATCTCATACTCTTTCATCTACTCTTTTAATGACCACCTAAATTTCCATGCCCAATTTCTTTATGCACAAACCACCTAGCAAAGCTCCTATCTTGGATGAGTCCAATTATCAGCCATTTCTTTTAAGATGTATTTCTTTGGATGGCAGGGTAACAGAGAGAGCGCTCTTTCATCTGCTGGTTCACTGCCCAAATACCTACAACAGCTGGGGCTTGGCCAGGCTGAAACCAGCAGCCAGTAACTCCATCTGGGTCTCCCACATGGGTGGGGGGAAATCCAAGTACCTGGGCCATCATCTGCTGCCTTCCACAAACATTTGCAGGAAGCTGGATCAGAAGCAGAAGTGAGACTTGATCCCAAGTATTCCAAAATGGGAATGTGGTGTCCCAAGCCACACCTTAACCTGCTGCACTACAATACCTACCCCTTTGAGCCATTTTTTGACAGCTACTAAGGAGACTCATAAAACTCTAAACACCAGTACCAATGTTATAAATGCATGGTCTCCATATTCAAGGCTAGCCATCTCCTTATTCCTTACATAGCTTGCCATCTCTTATCCTTCAAAAACGGTTATTTCAAATCCTAATCACTCTCTCCAAACTTCTGATTTTCCAGCCAATTACCCACCTAACCCTAGCCCACTTATTTCTGCTTCTACTCTCCATAAACGATTTACTACACTTCAGAAGAAGCAGGAATGAGAGAACTGCTATAACTCCCTTCTACGGAACCTATATACCTACTTTAGCTGCCTCCCTCCCAATCCTTCCTCCCTAACACAAGGAAGAGGTATCCTGCTTAAACTAAGACTTAAGAGGCAGTGGTTCTCAGAATGTGATCTCAAAGTCTAGTAGCATTGGCACTCACTCCAGGAACTTATTAAAATGCAAATTCTCAGGGCAGCACCTTGGTTCACTTGGTTAATCCTCCACCTGCAGCGCCAGGATCCCATATGGGCACTGGGTTCTAGTCCCAGTTGCTCCTCCTCCAGTCCAGCTCTGCTGTGGCCCGGGAGGGCAGTGGAGATGGCCAGGGTGCTTGGGCCCCTGCACCTGCATGGGAGACCAGGAGGAGGCATCTGGTTCCTGGCTTCGGATCGGTGTAGTTCCGGCCATGGCGGCCATTTGGGGTGTGAACCAACGAAGGGAAGACCTTTCTCTCTGTCTCTCTCTCTCTCACTGTCTAACTCTATCTGTCAAATAAATTTTTTTAAAAAATGCAAATTCTCAGGCCTGCTGACCTACTGAATCAGACTATAGAGTTGTGCCCAATGACCTTTGTTCAACAAAGCCTCAAAGTGAGTCCAGTACATTCTAAACTCCATAGTTCTGAGGGATTATCTGTTGTCTATCTCCCTTCCTGAACCTTTAATCACCTCTATTGCAATGGTTCTCTTGCCTGAAAAGCCTCCTACTTCATGGGCCCATATACATTCTTGCACTTTTCCAGTCTGTTCATTACACAGCAATATATCTGAATACAGTAGTCTACCATTATGTGAGGTTTTGCTTTCCATGGTTTCAGTTATTCCCAAACTGGTCTGAAAATACTAAATGGAGAATTCAAGAAATAAACAATTCATAAGTTTTATATTGCATGCATTCTAAGTAGCATGATGGAATCTTGAACCATCCCACTCAATCCCACTCAGAATATAAACCATCCCTTTGTTCAGTATACCCACACTGTAACTGCTACTCACCCATTAGTTATTTAGTAGTTGGCTAGGTTATCAGATCAACTGTCTGATATTGCAGTGCTTATATTCAAATAACCCTTATTTTACTTAAAGGCCACAAAGCACAAGAATAGTGATGTTTTCAATTCAGATACACCAGAGAAGCTGTGAAGTGCTTCCTTTATGTGAAAAAGTGAACTTCTAGATTTAATAAAAAAAATCCTATATTAAGGTTGCTAAGATATACAGTGACAATGAAATATAGTATATATAAGGTTCATCTGATCCACAGTTTCAGCATCCACTGAGGGCCCTGGAATATGTCCCCCATTGATAATGGGGGACATTACTCCATATCATTCTTGCCTAAAATTCTCTAATGACTTCCTCCAGATCTTGAGATAATGGCTAGTACCTTAAGCCTCAAGGCTCTGTACACCTCTTAAGTCTCTTCTTTCATCACTAGCTCTTTCAAATTCCTGATCTTCCCATACTCTACAGTACTTAACACACTTTGAAACTATTTCCTTGGGGCCAGTGCT
This sequence comes from Oryctolagus cuniculus, assembly GCF_964237555.1. Classification (NCBI taxonomy): domain Eukaryota; kingdom Metazoa; phylum Chordata; class Mammalia; order Lagomorpha; family Leporidae; genus Oryctolagus; species Oryctolagus cuniculus. The sequence goes on along the minus strand of NC_091438.1, from coordinate 137,102,958 downwards.
GTGGCACAGTGGGTTAAAGCCCTGACCTGAAGCACCAGCATCCCATGTGAGCGCCGGTTCTAGTCCTGGCTGCTCCTCTTCCAATCCAGCTCTCTGCTATGGCCTGGGAAAGCAGCAGAAGATGGCCCAAGTCCTTGGGTCTATGCACCCAGGTGGGAGACCCGGAAGAAGCTCCTGGCTCCTGACTTTGGATCAGCGCAGCTCTAACCGTTGTGGCCATCTGGGGAGTGAACCAGCGGATGGAAGACCTCTCTCTCTGTCTCTACCTCTCTCTGTAACTCTGTCTTTGAAATAAATAAAATAAATTTTTAAAAAAAAATAAAGAAACTATTTCCTCTGCCTAAAATACTCTTCCTCTAACCCTTATTATAGGTCTCAAAACTTCCTTTCCTTGGGGAAACCTAACCTTACACCTTCATCTCTATTTAAAGTTCTTGTTACATGCTGTCACAGCCCTCTGTATTTATCCTCTTACAACCTACATCAAGCTTATAATGATTTAATTATTATAAATCTAATGTCTATTTTCCTTGCTAGACTATAAGTTCTATTAGGTCAGATATCATGTTCAGCTTCTCTATAGTATTCATTACCATAGTAAATGCACAATATACACTTAGACTCACTGAGTCTGCAAACACTGTGCCTCTGTCCAGAATGTTTTTTAACTACCTTTAACCCCCCTAGTGAAATCCTAATACATCCTTTAAGAAATGTTGAATATCTCTGTCAAGTTTTACCTGCATATACATACCACCTACCAGCTCAAGTGAATCACTTCCTCATTGTGTTCCTATTGTATCATGTACATATATCTGTTAATGCAGTAATTATACACTGTTATAAATATCCACATCCACTTCTTAGTTTCTGTAAGACTATAAACTCCCTGAGGGCATGGACCATGTCTTGTTCACCTTTGTAACTTTAATGCTTAGAAAAGTACCCGACACTGGGCTGGTGCCATGGCGCAGTAGGTTAATCCTCTGCCTGCGGCGCCGGCATCCCATATGGGCACCGGTTCTAGTCCTGGCTGCTCCTCTTCCAATCCAGCTCTCTGCTATGGCCTGGGAAAGCAGTAGAAGATGTCCCAAGTCCTTGGGCCCCTCACCCATGTGGGAGACCAGGAAGAAGCTCCTGGTTTCACATTGGCACAGCTCCAGCCATTGCGGCATCTGGGGAGTGAGCCAGCAGAAGGAAGACCTTTCTCTCTGTCTCTTCCTCTCACTGTCTGTAACTCTACCTCTCAAATAAATAAAAAATAAAAAAAAAAACTGACATTGACAGGTTTTCATAAATCTTGATGAGCATAGTACACTTATGACTGTTCTCGACTATTGCACTGTTTTTTTTTTTTTTTTTAAATATTAAATCTAGGTCTCAATTCCAGCATTTACTCATTAGTTACACGATCATGGATGGGCAAGTTGTTTAACCTGTTTGAGCCTCATTTTCCTCACTAGCAACAAGGAATTAATAATACCTACCTTGGAAATGTTGCTGTGAAAATTAAACAAAATGACAAAATATAATGATTAGCATACATAGGGCCTGGCTTGCAGTAGCCTCCCCACTCTGGCTTCAACTTGATAGAGACAAACAGGACAAAACAAATACAAAAATAAGTCACAGTAATCAAGGCAGACTGAGCAAAGAGTGAGTCATTCCTTTTAATCATTTGCCCAGGAAGATCAACAATGAAGAAACACAATAAGCTGAATAAATTCTACTGATGGTATCTCCTTTGGCATACACAGCTTGGTGAGAATTCACCCTTAGAGACCTCTTGGCTAATGGCCACATCCTGCTCCCCGGCCCAGCAGGTCACATCTTGGTTTGCTGTACCAGGCAAGGTTAATTCAGACTAGAATAGAAACTACCTCATAAAGAATGTATTTACAAGCGGGAGATGGAGGAGGAGAACTTGACTGCAACCATATCAATCAACTGTTTTGCAATCTGGCAGAAACACTGCAGAACCGTTGGTGGAGACTGACACCCACACAACTACACTTACCTGTAGCCAAGAACGAGCCTAGACTAGATAATGAGCAGCTTTCTGCTTTTACCAAACAATGGTCAGAAATGCATCAGTGAACCAACATCTCTAAGGGCAAATGACCCTTGTACATCCCGGCAGCAGCAACTAGGTTGACACTGAGCAGCTTTATACACACACGCCTTGGCCTATGAGCACTGCCCAAAGCATCAGCCTCAATGCTGGCAAAGTGTCAAATGTAAGAGCAGACTGAACACTTTCTCTGCTCCTTCTTCATACCATGCTTACCTCTGTAGAACCACTGGCAGTTAGATCAGGTAGCTCCTTTGAATCATTCACTTTAGAATGCTGTGTCATTAAAGGAATAACTTCACTGGGATTCTCTCTCTTCTGAAGCTTCCTGATTAAGTTCCGCTGGTCATTGGAAGATACAGCAAGTCTGAGTGGAGCTCTGGGTGGCCCCTGTCTCCTCCAAGATGCTCTGCTCCATCCCAGTCCCAGAAGATGTGGTACATCATCTTCAGGTGGAAAACCCAAATCATCTTCAGTTTGGAATTTTTTTAAAAACACCAGCACAGAATTGGAAGAGTCTGTCCTAAAAGCCTGGCAGCTCCGTGACTTGCTGCAGTCTGCCTGAATACACATCCCTTCCAGCCACCAAAAGGCATGGCAGGCAGAGTCCTGGCAGCAGGCAGCCCAACACGACTGGAAAGAGAGGGATCCCTCAAGAAGCCGGAGGGGATTTTCTCCCCCAGGTCTCAGGCCAGCTCCAAACTGTGTCTTCCTTTGCTGGCACTGGCTCTCACTGGCATCTAAAAACAAACAATGAAAACATTTTAAAGTGAAATAAAAACAGAGTCAACTGCTCTGTAAAGAGCCTTGAATACCAACAGTTGAGGCTAGTTTGAAGACAGGTTTCTAAGAAGGTGAGAAAGCTGTCTGGTGACTCTAAGAGTAGTTGGTGGCTCAGGACATTTTAGTTTCTAGAAGAACTGCTCCACATTCATCAGTGGTTCCCCTGCTCAATGAGATCAAACAATGCAGAGCTTTTGCACAAAATTCCCATTCATGAGACAAAAAAAAAAAAAAAAAAAAAAAAAAAAAAAAAAAAAAAAAAAAAAAAAAACGAACTATGCTGATGTGAGAGTACAGGGAACATGGAGACAGAGTCCCAACACTTGACCTCCCACTGATTTCCAAGGCATTTCTCCAGGACAATGTGAAGACTATGAAACCAAAACAACAGGTAGCTCAATAAGTTCCTCGAACATTTCACCCCATGAACTGGCAACAACACAAACTGAGCACCTTGACTTCATGCAGGTCACCATTCGATATGGTTTTGCATACCATGGTATCAGCCAGAGTAGTAGTCAAGATTACCAAAAACTTTAATCATGAGAGGGACTCTGCTAGAAGGAAATTCTTAATAATAAAGTCAGATTATAGTAAGAGATAAAGGAGGGGCCAGCACTATGGCGAAGTAGGCTAGGCTTCTGACAGCAGCACAGAAATCCCATATGGGCACCGGTGAGTGATGTGGCTGCTCCTCTTCCCCATCCAGCTCACTGCTGTGGCCTGGGAAAGCAGTAGAAGATGGCCCAAGTGCTTGGGCCCCTGCAACCGCATCAGAGACCCAGAAGCTCCTGGCTCCTGACTTTGGATCAGCTCAGCTCCAGCCGTTGTGGCCATTTGGAGAGTGAACCAATGGATGGAAGGCCTTTATCTCTGTCTCTCCCTCTCTCTGTAACTCTACCTCTCAAGTAAATAAATAATTTTTTTTAAATAAAAGGAATGGAAATATAATAGTGATTTACTGTGTGTAATCTAGATAATACAGTCCAAACTTCTAGATAATATTGCTTATGGATAAATTTTTGGCTGTTGTGTTATTTCAAGCATGGTAATGATTTTCCTGAAATATTACCTCACCTCTGTTCTCTTAGACAAAGTAAAGTCAAAACATGTTCTAGGGACTGGCACTGTGGCATAGAAGGTTAAGCCTCCATCTGAAGTGTCAGCATCCCATATGGGTACTGGTTCGAGTTCTGGCTGCTTCACTTCCAATCCAGCTCCCAGCTAATTTGCCTGGGAAAGCAGCAGAAGACAGCCCAAGTGCTTGGGGTCTTGTATACACAAAGGAGACCTGGAAGCTCCTGGCTCCTGGCTTTAGATCAGCCCAGCTCTGGGCATTGCAGCCACTTGGTGAGTGAACCAGCATATGGAAGATCTCCGCTCCTCCCCCTCCCCCACCTCTGTCTCTCTCTGTGTATCTCTGCTTATGCCTCTCAAGTAAATAAATCTTTTAAAAAAATGTTCTAAATGAAAATTGTTCATTTTAAGATCATAGTCTATTAGCTGTGGTCAGAGCTATATAGAAACAAAACCAGGGGACGGCAATGTGGTGTAGTGGGTAAATCCACTGCCTGAGACACTGGCATCCCATATGGGCGCTAGTCTGAGTCCCAGCTGTTCCACTTTCAATTCAGCTCCCTGCTAATGCACCTGGGAAAGCAGCAAACCAATGGATAGATCTCTCTTCCTCCCCTCTGTCTCTCTCTGTCTCTCTGTTTCTCTCTGTCTCTGTCTCTGTCTCTGTCTCTGTCTCTCTCTCTACTGCCTCTCCCTCTCTGTAATTCTGCCTTTCAAATAATATGTCTTAAAACAAAACAAAACAAAAAAACAGAACCAGAATAAGAGAATAAGGCAAGAAAGAAACCTTGGGCACAAAATTTAAAGGGATCCAGAAGAAGCTCCTGGCTCCTGGCTTCAGATCAGCACAGCTCCAGCTGTTGTGGCCATTTTGGGAGTAAACCAGTGGATAGAAGACCCCTCTCTCTCTGCCTGTGCACCTCTATAATTCTGCCTTTCTTTTTTTTTTTTTTTTTTTATTTTTTTTGACAGGCAGAGTGGACAGTGAGAGAGAGAGACAGAGAGAAAGGTCTTCCTTTTGCCGTTGGTTCACCCTCCAATGGCCGCCGCGGCCGGCGCGCTGCGGCCGGCGCACCGCGCTGATCCGATGGCAGGAGCCAGGAGCCAGGTGCTTTTCCTGGTCTCCCATGGGGTGCAGGGCCCAAGCACCTGGGCCATCCTCCACTGCACTCCCGGGCCACAGCAGAGGGCTGGCCTGGAAGAGGGGCAACCGGGACAGAATCCGGCGCCCCGACCGGGACTAGAACCCGGTGTGCCGGCGCCGCTAGGCGGAGGATTAGCCTAGTGAGCCGCGGCGCCGGCCTTAATTCTGCCTTTCAAATAAATAAATAAATCTTAAAAAAATAAAAAGAGGGGCTCAATCTCAGAATCATGTGAGTGCAGGGTTACACAACCTAGTTACTGAGTGCCACTTTAAATACCAAGCTCTGGGCCCATCTTTCCTCACCTCACATAAAATATACATTGGAATTACTTAAAGAAAACAGGCAATAGACTCAAAGCATTGAAAAGATGGATAATAATGTCTGCACATACAAAAACTGATAAAAGACTTTAAAGCAACAATCCTATAATCAGTGACAGTGAATCTGACTCCTGTGAACTAGTAAATGTCCAACAGATTCAATGTGGACATAATTACTGGAAGATAGAAGGAAGATAAAGGTAGGTTTCTGGACTCCTGAGTCAGGAATTCTATAGAAGCCACCCTGCCACCGATCTTGAAAACAAAGATTCATTAAATGGTTCTTGGCAAAGACCCTCCTAGGGTTAGTGTCTAAATAAAAGCTGAAGTATAGTGTATTGTCAGTCAACAACTGACCTAAGTCAGTGTATGAGAGGGATAAAAGCACAAATCTCAGTCAGATGTCAAAGTGCACCCCCATTCTGATCCTTACCAAACAGAAAATATGCTACCCTCTCGGAGAAATGCTCACAACTCCATTCTCATACAAAGTCGGAAACTCCCAGAAATCACTGCAATACCCTATATGTTAATACCTTCCTCTGGGCTGTAGGAAATCTTAGGTTTTCCATTTTCCTAATTTGTGAAACAAAGAATCTATATTCCTGATGCATAAATTCAGCCTTAGCTGCCAGCATCTTCTAAAAAGGTCACACACAAAAATTCCCATGATACTTCACAATACATCAAAAAATACAAAATATGGGGCCAGTGCTGTGGCACAATGGGTAAAGCCACTGTCTGCAATGCTGGCATCCCATATGGGCGCAGGTCTGAGACCCGGCTGCTCCACTTTTGATGCAGTTCTCTGCTATGGCCTGGGAAAGTGGTATAAGATGGCCCAAGTCCTTGGAACCCTGCACCCATGTGGTAGACCCAGAAGAAGCTCCTGGCTTCGAATCGGCACAGCTCTGGCCATTGCGGCCATTTGGGGAGTGAACCAGTAGTTGGAAGATCTCTCTCTCTCTCTGCCTCTGCCTCTCTGTAACTCTGTCATTCAAATAGTCTTTAAAAACAAACAAACAAACAAACAAACGAAAGGAAGGAAGGAAGGAAGGAAGGAAGGAAGGAAGGAAGGAAGGAAGGAAGGAAACAAAGATACACTGGCACAGACCTAAATCAAATATCTTAGAAGGCCAGATAAGACAGAACTTCCTTAAGAAAGGATGAAGAAACAGCAATTATGAAAAAATGAAGCTATAAAAATTACAGAAATACCCATTTCCTTAATCACCTTCCCATATTGCTACCTTATTAACAAATTCTGCCAATAGTAGCCTGGCTGTACAGACTTTGCTGAAACTAAGACAGTCACATCAGCAACTACCTGTATATCAGCTTTCTCTCATTTTTCTCAGAACAATTCTCTCATAATTAACATAGTGAAGAGGCTGACACAAATGAAAATAACTTGTACTTTTTATAACCCACCATTCTATTTAATTTTTAAATGCATTATGATTTCCATTTCTGTCCAAAGGAGGACTTGCTCTAATATAAGACTTACCCCCCAACCACGAGCAACTAGAAAACTAAACAAAATACAGGACACAGCTTCTTTCAGACTGGGCAACAGGAGTGCAGGATTGTGATCCCTGAGAAAGGAAGCAAACCAGATGACCGCTACAATCACCCTGACCTTTGGCTGGAGGCTTGCTTTAAACTGTGGCACAGGCTGGGAGAATCCAAGCAGAATAGAGAGGTCTTGCTGGGTAAAGGAGACAGAATTCGGGGTGGCTGTGATAGCTAGAATGTTCCAATAAAGTACCTGAAAGAAGGAAGCTACATAGAGAAAGAGCTCCAGAAATCTAGAGAGTGGTTCCCTTCAGTCTTTTTTTAAGATTGATTGACTGATTAATTGATTTGAAAAGAAGAGTTACAGAGAAAGGGAGTAACAGAGAGAGGGAGAAAGATATTTTCCATTCACTGGTTCACTCCCCTAAATGGTCACAACAGATAGAGCTGGGCCAGGCCAAACCCAGGAGCCAGGAGCTTCTTCTGGGTCTCCCACGTGGGTACAGGACCCAAGCACCTGGGCCTTCTTCCTCTGCTGTCCCAGGCACATTATCAGCGAGCTGGATCAGAAGCAGAGCAGCCAGGACTCACCCATCCGATATGGGTGCCAGTGTTGAAGGTGGTGGCTTAGCCCACTATGTCACAATGCTGGCCCTTCCCTTCAGTCTTTGGAGGAATACTACTTTACACAAATATAAGTTGAAACTGCCTGAGGGAAATTTAGTAAATTATGTTGAACTGAAGGAAAATGCCATGTGATGACAGAGGCAGAAATTGTGATACAGCCACAAGTCAAGGAATGCCAAGGTTGACAGCAATCATCAGAAGCTAAGGGAACAAAGAAAGACTTTACACAGAGTCTCAGAAGAAACCAACTCTACTCACACCTTGATTTTGAACTTCTAGTCTCAAGAACTATTGATGGACACAGAATCCTCTGCCCTTGCCTATGAGAACAGATGCTCAGGAGAGAGATGTTCCCAAAACTACCAAGAGCACAGATTCTGGGATCACTGACATTAGGAATGTGGCTGTGACCTTTAGCCAAATTTTTGAATAGAGACATTTGAATGCTACTCAATGGACCTGGACAAGGATGTGATACTGAAAAATTATAGGAATCTGGCATCCATGGGCTTCTTTCTTTTAAAACAAAACTAATCACCTAACTGGAGCAAGAAGCAGAGCCTTGGATGGAGGGATGAGAAGTTCATTAGGTTCATGTGCATTCCAGGAGTACTGGTTTGAAACAAAGCAAAATACTTCTGAAGGCTCTATTATAGAAAAGAAAAAAAGCATGCCATGTTGGAAGGAGTCCTGGACTGAGAAGGTAGAGGCTCCACAGAGAACTGGAACACAAATGAAAGAAATGTGGAAAAATCACCGGCGCCGTGGCTCAATAGGCTAATCCTCCGCCTTGCGGCGCCGGCACACCGGGTTCTAGTCCCGGTCAGGGCGCCGGATTCTGTCCCGGTTGCCCCTCTTCCAGGCCAGCTCTCTGCTATGGCCAGGGAGTGCAGTGGAGGATGGCCCAGGTGCTTGGGCCCTGCACCCCATGGGAGACCAGGAAAAGCACCTGGATCCTGGCTCCTGCCATCGGATCAGCGCGGTGCGCCGGCTGCAGCGGCGGCCATTGGAGGGTGAACCAACGGCAAAAAGGAAGACCTTTCTCTCTGTCTCTCTCTCACACTGTCCACTCTGCCTGTCAAAAAAAAAAAAAAAAAAAAGAAATGTGGAAAAATCTCCAAATATAATTCCTTCTTTGTTAGGCATCAAAGAAATCACACTGGACAAAACCCCATATAAGTAAAGAATGTGAGATAGCTATAAACAAGCTATATCACTGTCATCTCTCTTAAATTATCATAAAATTCATATAGGCAACCAACTTTATCAATGTATTGAATGTGGGAAATTCCTTAAGAAGCACTCAACAATTATAATAAGCAAAGAATTCATGTTAGAAAAAAAACCATAAATGCAATGGATATGGAGGGGGTGGGCACTGTGTGTAGTGGGTAAAGCCACCGCCTGTGACACTGATATACCATGTAGGTGCCAGTTTGTGACCTGGCTGCTTCACTTCCAATCCAGCTCCCTGCTAATGGCATGGGAAAAGCAGCAGAAGATGGTCCGTGTGCTTGGGTCCCTGCTATCCACATGGGAGACCTGGAAGAAGCTCCTGCCTCCTGCCTTTAGCCTGGCCCAGCCCCCAATGTTGCAGCCAACAGGGGAGTGAACTAGTGGATGGAAGATCTCTTTCTTTGCCTCTCCTGCTCTGTAACTCTGACACTCAAATAAATAAGTAAATCTTTTTTAAAAAAATGCAATGAGGGGCCGGCGCTGTGGCACAGTGGGTTAAAGCCCTGGCCTGAAGCGCTGGCAACCCATATGGATGCCGGTTCTAATTCCAGCTGCTCCTCTTCTGATCCAGCTCTCTGCTATGGCCTGGGAAAGCAGTAGAAGATGGCCCAAGTCCTTGGGCCCCTGAACCCACGTGGGAGACCCAGAGGAAGCTCCTGGCTCCTGGCTTCGGATAGGCGCAGCTCTGGCCGTTGTGGCCATCTGGGGAGTGAACCAGTGGATGGAAGACCTCTCTCTCTCTGCCTCTCCTCTCTCTGTAATTCTGTCTTTCAAATAAATAAAAATAAATCTTAAAAAAAGTGAATAAAAAATGCAGTGAACATGAAAATGCTTTTCAAAGAACTCTATCCTTTCAAGCCATCAGGGAATTAATAACAGTCAGAAACCCTACAGTAGAATTAATGTGAGAAAGCCTTTGTTCAAAAGATAGTCCTTACTCATCTTGAGAGAATACATAATCGAGAAAAGTCTTTCAAATGTAATGAATAGGGGTGAGCACTGTAGCACAGCGAGTTAAGTCACTGCTTAGGATGTCCACACACCAAATCAGAGAGCTGGTTTAAGTCCTGGCTCTGCTTCTGATTCAGCTTCCAGTCCTGCTTATGTGCTTGGGAGGTGATGATGGCTCAAGTACTTGGGTTCTTGCCACCCACATGGGAGACCCAGGTGGTGTTCCTGGCTCCTGGCTTTGGTCACAACAAGCCTTGGCGGTTGCAAATATTTGGGGGAAGAAATTCACTATCATCCTCCCTTCCTCCCTCCCTCCCTCCTTCCCTCCTTCCCTCCTTCCTTCCCTCCCTCTTTACTCTCCCTCTCTGCCTTTCAAATAAATAAATCTTTAAAGAATATATGAAATATTTCAGAGAAAACTGTTGGAATATCAGATAATTTATTCTGATGAGAAACCATATATAATAAATGTGGAAAAGCTCAATTCTTACTAGTCATCAAAGAATGCATACAGGAAAGAAACCTCATTGCTGAAGTAAGAGTGGAAAACCTTTAAGGTATAGCTTATCCTTTGCTCTTCATTAGAAAATTCACAGTGTAAAAAAATCTTATCAGTGTAAGGACTATGGCAAAGACTTTACAAAGAGCATAATCATTATTCAACATACTGAAGAAAAATCCAATCTTGGTAAGAAATGTGCAAAAGCCTGCAGGTACAACTCAGGCCTTGGTAAACATCACAGAATCCAAACCTTATGCATGTAATGAATGTGGCAAGGTTTATCCCCAAAGTTCTGCCCTTAAACAACATAAGAAAATTGCTAACAAAGAATGAGTTATCAAACATAGTGTGGTAAATCAAGGAAAAGTAGTTTATTACTTGTGATCATCAAAGAGGAGATACTCAATTACTCAATAAATTACATGTTTAACCAAAATATCTTCTGTACCTCTATCCTGGAAACCACCTCATTTCTGAGGATGTCCACTGTAACATGGTTTGCATTAGTGAAATATCTGAAGACCCTAAATATCAAAATGGAAATAGTTAGAGAATACTATGTAGCAACTACAAAAAGAACAAGGTAGAATTCTATATATAGCCATAGACATATCCCTATGACACATTTTAAGGTAAAAAGCAAGTTGGAGAAAATCTACAAATTATTGTCTTATTTATATTTTTAAAAACAAACCTATAATAGCTTGAACAGTATATAATTAAAAAGATATATAAAAATAAAGCCAAATTTTAACAATAATCATCAAAGATCAGGGCAGACATTTGGCTCAGATGGTTAAGACACAGCTTGAGACATGACCATCCCACATCAGAGTGCCTGAACTTGAATCCTGACTGCTCCTGGTTCCAGCTTCCGGCTAATGCACAACTTGGGAGATAGCAAGTAATGGCTCAAGTACTTACTTCCCTGCCACCCACAGAGGAGACCTGGATTGAGTTTGGAGTTCCTGGTTTTGGTATGGCCCAGTCCTGGCTAGTGCTGACATGTGGGAAGTCAGCCTCCAGACAGTACATCAATCTCTGTCTGTCTCTGCCTCTTTCTGTCTCTCTTTCAAACAAATAAAAAATTTTTTTAAAAGTTGGACTTTAGGCCGGTGCTGCAGCTCACTAGGCACACTGGATTCTAGTCCCAGTCGGGGCGCCAGATTCTGTCCCGGTTGCCCCTCTTCCAGGCCAGCTCTCTGCTATGGCCCGGGAGTGCAGTGGAGGATGGCCCAAGTGCTTGGGCCCTGCACCCCATGGGAGACCAAGGATAAGCACCTGGCTCCTGGCTTCGGATCAGTGCAGTGCGCCGGCCGTAGCACCATTGGAGGGTGAACCAACGGTAGAAGAAGACCTTTCTCTCTGTCTCTCTCTCTGTCTACTCTGCCTGTCAAAAAAAAAAAAAGTTGGACTTTAAAAAAAAAGGATGGATTTGAGAGGCTGAGTTACAGAGAGGGAGAGAGAGAGAAGAGAGAGCGCTAACTATTCACTGGTTCACTCCCTAAATGGTCACAACAGCCAGGGCTGGGCCAGGAGCCTGGAACTCCACACAAGTCTCTCACAAGGGTGGCAGGGACCCAAGCACTTGGGCCATCTTCTGCTGATTTCCTAGGAGCATTACCAGGGAGCTGGAAGGGAAGCAGAGTAGCCAGCACTTGCACCAACACTCACATAGGATGCCAGCATCTGCTGCAACACAATGCCAGCCAATTGTGTTCTTAAAACAAAGACCAGGGCCAGCACCACAGCACAGTGAGTTAAGCTGCTGTTTGAGATACCAGCATTCCATGTCAGGGTGCCAGTTCAAGTACTGGCTACTCCACTTCCAATCCAGCTTCCTGCTGGTGCACCTCAGAGGCAGCAAATAATAGCTCCAGTACTTGGGTTCTTGTTGCTCAAATGAGAGATCTACAATGGAGTTCCTGAATCCTGGCTTCAGCCTGGCCCAACTCCAGCTGTTGGGGCCATTTGGGGAGTGAACTAGTAAAATGGAGGATCACTCTTCTCTCTCTCTTCCTCTTTCCCTTTGTATGTCTTTTTCAAATAAATAAATCTTTAAAAAAAAATCAACAGGGGCTGATATTGTGGCATAGCAGGTTAAGCCACTGCCTGCAGCAAATGGGTACCAGTCCAAGTCCTGGCTGCTTCACTTCTAATCTAGCTCCCTGCTAATGTGCCTGGGAAGGCAGTAGAAAATGGCCCAAGTGCTTGGGCCCCTGCCACCCACGTGAGAGACTGGGAAGAAGCTCCTGGCTTCAGCCTGGCACAGTCATGGCCATTGCAGCCATCTGTGGAGTGAAGTACAGATGAAAGATCTGTGTGTGTGTGTGTGTGTGTGTGTAAAACTCTGCTTGTCAAATAAATAAATAAATTTTTAAAAATCAATTATACATTCCATCATAAAAACTTGAAAAAGAAGAATAAATTAAACCCAAAATAAGCAGAATAAGAGTAATAAGCTAAGAACTTCAATGAAACAAAAAACAATGAGAGAAAAATCAAAGAAACTAAAATCTGGTTGTTTGAAAGATCAACAGATCAATAAAAACTGTTAAAGCTCTGTAAGACAGTTTAACAAAAAAAAAGACAAATGTCACAAATTATCAAGAATGAAATAAGTGGGGTGGATGTTGTGGGTCTGCAGGTTAAGATGCTACATGGCTCATCTGCACCCCATGCAGGAATGCCGGTTTGAGTCCCAGTTACTCCCCTTTCATTCCAGCTTCCTACTAATGTGCCTGCAAAGCAGCAGATGATGACCCCAGGACTTGAGCTCCTGGCACCCACAAGGGATAGATGGAGTTCCTGGCTTCTAACTTCAGCCTGTCCCAGCCCCCTCCATCATAGACATTTGGAAAATAAACCAATGGAAGGACTATCTCTCTCAAATAAATAAAAGGGATAGATGGAGTTCCTGGCTTCTAACTTCAGCCTGTCCCAGCCCCCTCCATCATAGACATTTGGAAAATAAACCAATGGAAGGACTATCTCTCTCAAATAAATAAATAAACAAATATTTTTAAAAAGAAGAAAAGGAACGAAAGAAGGGATATCACTCTAGACTCAATAAACCATCAACCAAAAACTATGACCCAGAGGTCAAACTAACCTGTTCCCTGTTTGTCTGTCTGTTTGCTTCGGAAGATGTATTTATTTGTTTGAAAGACAGAGTGACAGAGAAATAGAGATCCTCTATCCACTGGTTCACTTCTCAAATGCCCGCAATAGGAGGGAATGGACCAAGTCAAAGTCAGGAGCTCAGAGCTCCATTCAGGTCTACCAAGTGGGCAGTAGAAATCTAAGAACTTAAGCCACCATCTGCTGTCTCCCAATATGCATAAGCAGGGAGAGGGATCAGAAGTGAAGTAGCTAAGACTCAAATCAGCACTCCACTATGGGATGTGGACATTCCAAGCAGCAGCTCAATCTGCTGGGTCAGTATGCCTGCCCCTACTACCTGTTTTCATAAATATAATAAAGTTTTTTGGAACAGAATCATACTCAATCATTTATGTATTGTTTATAGCTGCTTTTACTTTGCTTTATCACAGTAGAGTTAAGTAGTTATAACAGAAAACTTAAGGGTCATAAAGCCTGAAATATGTCTTATATGATCCTTTAAGAAAGAAAAAGTTAGAGGGCCAACCCGGTGGCACAGCATGTTAAGCCACGGCCTGTAGTGCCAGCAACCTGTATGCGCATTGGTTCGAGTCCTGGTTGCTCCACTTCTGATCCAGTTCCCTGCTAATGCACCTGGGAAAGGAGCAGAAAATGGCCCAAGTCCCTGGGTCCCTGTACCCACGTGGGAGACCCGGATGAAGCTCCTGGCTCCTGGCTCTAGCAGCCTCAGCTATTGCAGCCATTTGGGGACTGAACCAGCGGATGGAAGACTTTCTCTCTCCCCTTCTCTCTCTGTAGCCTCTCTCTGTAGCTCTTGCCTTTCAACTAAATAAATAAATCTTTTAAAAAATATAAAGAAAAAGTTGGACAGTTTGACTTATTATTTACTATTGAGTAGAATCTAAATTTAGATGCTAAATTAAGGAAAATTAGTTGCAAATAACTTTTACTTTCTTAGAGATACAAATTACTTCTGTCCAGTATAAAAGATAACCTCAAAAGTTTTGGTTTTGGGGCTGGCGTTGTGGTGTAACAGGTTAAGCTGCCACCTCTAACACTGGCATCCCATATGGGTACCGGTTCAAGTTCCAGCTGCTCCACTTGCAATCCACCTCCCTGCTAATTGCCTGGGAAAGCTGTGGAAGATGGCCCAAGTGTTTGGGCCCCCTGGACTCCCGTGGCAGGCCTGGACGGAGCTCCTGGCTCCTGGCTTTGGCCTGCCCCAGCCTCAGCCATTATGGCCATTTAGGGAGTGAACCAGCATATAGAAGATCTCTCTCTCTCTCTGTCTCTCTCCCCCCCCACCCCCGCCCACCCATCAAATAAATATAATAAATCTTTTTATTAAAAAGTTTGGATTTTATTGTCCCATAAGATATTAATATTCTATATCTAACTTATAAGCTTACTTCTTCATTTCTATTCTGACCAATGACATAAATTGGTGTTCCTCAGAATCAGTTTTACCATGCCCTGATTCCCTTATTCATGAAATAAATAAAGCTCTGACACACTCCCTTTACATTTGTGAGAACAATGTCTAAGTTTTTGAAATGTATATACTCTGAAACACACAAAAGCTTCACATTGACTTACAGAGCCCACAAAATATGGAAAATTACCTTCTCCGGTTCAACCCGCCAGCTTTCTCCACTCACTATATGACCATTCTCCCTCCCTCAGTCAACCTGGGCATGTGCTGCCCCTCTATGCAGATCTCTCTTGACTCCCTTCTCCATTTAGTTTACTTCTCCTATGAGGTCTCAGCTCAATCATCAGTTCTTAGAAATTCCTCCATTTGCTCAATATCTTTTCCCCTAACTATATTGTAAGCTCCAGGATTGTTTGGTTTGTTTTTGCTTGTTTTTGTTTTTATTTTCTTTCATCACTGTATCTTCAATTCTATCATACGCTTGGCATACTACATGGTAAGTGGTCAAAAAAATCTTTTAAAATCAATACTTGAAAAAGTGCACGTGTGCATATGCCTGAATAAATTATGGAGAGAATCAACAAACAAAAAAACTGTCAGGAAACCAGGGAACCAGGTATAGATGGCTCAAACAAAAGATATCCAGGTTGGGGCAGGTGCTATGGTGGTACTGGTGGTACTAAGCTAAGCCTCTACCTGTGGTGCCAGCATCTCATATGGGTGCTGGTTCATGTCCCAGCTGCTCTTCTTCCAAACCAGCTCTCTGTTTATTGCCTGGGAAAGCAATGAAAGATGACCCAAGTGCTTGGGCCCCTGCACCCATGTGGGAGACCCAGAAGAAGCTCCTGGCTCCTGGGTCCTGGCTTCAGATTGGCCCACCTCCAGCCATTGTAGCCATTTGGGGAATGAAACAGTGGATGGAAGACCTCTCACCCCTCCCCCATCTGTAACTCTTTCTCTCAAATAAATAAAATCTTAAAATAAAATAAAATGCTACTTGTTTAAAAAAGAAGAAGAAAGAAATCCAGGTCAATGACAGGACTTTGAAAGGAGATGAGGCCTGTATGCCACAATAAACGAGGGAAGTAGACAAACAATGATTAGGGGCCGAAGGTGGAGCTAATGCCAAAGCGTCAAAGTTTTTACATGAAAGTAGAGAAGTAATAGTCACGAAGTGACAGTGAGGAGTGATAAGGACTTCTACCATACCTCTAATCAGGGCACACGGATATAACAGAATGAATAGGCCATTGCCTGCAGCCTAGAAGGAAAACAGTGACTTTTTCCAAGAGAAAGCCAGTCTCAGAACATTCTGATGTCTTAACTAACAGGTTTGAGAATAGACACGGTTTATTAACTCAATGGATTCTTGTCACAGTTTTTAAGTTGGGAGGGGAGGTATGATAAGTGCAAGTGAGTCAAAAAGCAAGAAGTTATACAAAAATGTCAAATCAGACTCACGCAAATCATAATGGTTAAGGCACTTTATAACAAGAAAAAAAAGAAAATGGAAAAATATGAGGAACTGATGACAGGACGGCTGCCTATTCATCCTTGGTACAAAACAGCAAAAGCTCTGAGGCAAATCACGAGGAATATCTTACTGATGAAACTTGGAGGAAACAGGTTTAGACTCAGGGGAAATGGTCAAGAAGATTCATGGAGATTTCAAGGTCAAAGGAAAGATAACAAAATATTCTATTCCCTGGTTGTTGGAGCAGCTCTGGTAAAATCCAGACCTTTGAGTGGAGATAAAAGCACAGAGAAAGCTTTAAGACTGGTTTGTCCTGCAAAGGTCATCTTTTGCTTCTGTGGCTCCCTGCAAAATGTCAGATACACAACTATCTGGGGGTATGAAAGGAAAATGCTTCATAACCCAAACACTGTTCATACTTTGTCAGGTGACCTGGAAGTTTCTCTTAGGAGAAACCCAGCCCAAGTGAACAGGTACAGCAAGGCAAAAAAGAACCTGGGGAGACATACAGAATGTCCCAGATTCTCCCTAGTCCACCACAGCTATTGATTGCAGTACTCTTAAAATTATTACTAAAGCTTAGCAATGAGTAAGAGCTCTGATTCACATGAGTCTTATCTGACAACTGGATTCTTTGTCTTCCCTCAAGAGAACAAAGCCTGGGAGAGGACAGATGATCAGAAGCATTTGTATCTTTGACAGTGGCCAGGAGTAAAAGAAGTGTGAGGCCTGGGATAGGTTAGCTGACTATAGTGTTACTGAGAAAGTTAATCTCAATCATCCCAATAAGGGGAAGAAGTATGTTGATCTCTGGTTCACATGTTTAGTTACTAGGATTTTTATTTCATTTTTTAAAATATTACTTAATATTGAGTTCAAAACATGTTTTTTTGGGTTTTTTTTTTTTTTTTTTTTTTTTTATCCATTCACTGGATCACAGTTCTTCCTCTTAGATGGCTAAAAGATGATTAACCAGAATCGGTACTGTGGTGTAGCAGGTAAAGCAACCACTTGAAATGCCGGCATCCCTTATGGGTGCTGGTTCGAGACCCAGCTGCTCCACTTCTGATCCAGCTCTCTGCTATGGCCTGGGAAAGCAGTGGAAGATGTCCAAGTGCTTGGGCCCCTTCACCCACATGGGAGACCCGTAAGAAGCTCCTGACTCCTGGCTTCAGATCAGTACGGCTCTGGCAGTTGCAGTCTTCTGGAGAGTGAACCACCAGATGGACGACCTCCCTCCCTCCCTCCCTCCCTCTCTCTCTCTCTCTCTCTGCCTCTGCCTCTGCCTCTCTATAACTCTGCCTTTCAAATAAAAATAAATAAATCTTTTAAAAAAGATGATTAACCAGTTTAAATGGTTAATAATCATGGGTTCTAATTTTAGTTCTAAGGCCATCATTTACTAGAAATGTAACCTGTAAGGAATAATTTAACCTCTCCAAGACTCAATCTTGACCGTTTTCACTGCTGTTACTCTTGGAAGTAGGAAAGCACTGGTAGAGTCAATATTGGATTCTAGAAGTAACTTGGATGAAAGGTAAAATGAAAATAAACTCCAATTTTAGATCAGTTCTCCTCTCGGCCCACGCCACCATAGCCTGGCTCTGCTCCCAGGACCCAAGCAAAAGCAATATTAAATCTTTACAAAAAAGGGCTTACAGTTGGTAGAACCTCAGACTGAAAACCCTTTGGGAAAGTCTGGAACTCATGGTTAAAAGTGAGTAGAGCTGTAGAAAGCTTACCCAGGGTAAGAACAAGGTAACAAAACCAATCCCTTTTTTTAAGATTTATTTATTTAGACACACACACGCACGCATACACACACACACACAGCTCTTCCATCCACTGGTTTGCTCCCCAGATTGCTACAATGGCTAGGGCTGGGCCAGGCCAAAGAAGCTTCATCATGGGTGCAGGGGCCCAAATACTTGAGCCATCTTCCTGTGCTTTTCCCAGGCCATTAGCAGGGAGCTGGATGGGAAGTGGAGCATCGGGGACTCAAACCGGTATCTATATGGGATGCCCTGCGTCACAGTGGCAGCTTTACTTGCTACACCACAACCCCAGCCCTAATCCCTTTCCTTCCAAAGCCGTGGTAAGTAGAGCAGACAGGGCTCCCGTGTGTATTACCTGGAGGATCCCCAAAACAGGAGGCTCTGCAACTACCAATGCTGACTTACATCACCACCCCTCAAAAGAAAGAATTCTAATAAATCTGGCACAAAATCTAGACCAGGTTTCATAATGCCAAGCAGCAGAGTAGAGAAGTCTACTGAATACATGAATTATTGCCAGAAGGAAATTCATTTAATACTTTTATAAAGCTGTGAACAATCCTGGAAATATTTAGAGACAGTGCTATTGCCTCTGGCATTCTTAAATCTCAGGTAACAAGCTTGACTGCGTGAACAAACTCGGAAACTACACTGGCTGGCAACCAAGTAGGAAGCAGAGACACATCGCCCACTAATTAGGAGCCGTACTGTTAAAGTAGTTAAAAATTTACCCTCTAACCAATTTCATCAGTCTGAGACCCAGCTGCTCCACTTCCGATCCAGTGCACTGCTAATGCACCTAAGAAAACAGTGGAGAATGGCCCAAGTTCTTGGGCCCCTGCACCCATGTGGGAGACCCAAAAGAAGCCCTTGGCTCCTGGCTTCAGCCTGGCCCAGCCTGGCTGTTCCAGCCATTGGGGGAATGTACCAGCAGATGGAGGATATCTCTCCCCGCTGCCCCCCACTCTACATAACTCTGCCATTCAAATACATACATACATCTCTAAAAAATAAATATTTTATAAAGATGTGGTCAGGGTATTTCACAAAATTTGCACTAATTTTTAGTATTCATCAAAGCTAAAACTAAAATTCTTTAATTGAAATCTCATAATTTTATAATATAGTTAAGAATTCATGGGGCCGAGGCTGGGGCCGGCGCTGTGGCGCATCAGGTTAAAGCCCTGGCCTGAAGCACCAGCATCTCTATATGGGCATCGGTTCTAGTCCCAGTGCTCCTCTTCCCATCCAGCTCTCTGTTATGGCCTGGGAAAGCAGATGGCCCAAGTGCTTGGGTTCCTGCACCCACAGGGGAGACCCAGATGAAGCTCCCAGCTCCTGGTTTCAGACTGGCCCAGCTCCAGCTGTTGCGGCCATTTGGGAAATGAACCAGAGAATGGAAGCTATCTCTCCTTCTCTCTCTGTAACTCTGCTTTTCAAATAAATAAATAAATATTAACCAAAAAAAAAAAAAGGGGGGGTTCACTCAGCACTTTCCTTTGATAATTACACCCATAATAAACCATTATCAGGTGGTTAGGTAGAAGCCTTAAATCCAAGGTTGGAGTCAGTGAGCAATAACTCAACATAAGTCCTCCTGCAGCTATCATCAAAAGCTTGCCTTCTTGGGGCCAGTGCTATCTCACAGTAGGTTAAGCCTCCACCTACAATGCCAGCATCCCCTATAGACACCAGTTCAAGTCCCAGTTGCTCAACTTCTGATCCATTTCTCTGCTATGACCTGTGAAAGTAGTGAAAGATGGCCCAAGTGCTTAGGCCCCTGCACTGGCATGAGAGACCTGGAAGAAGCTCCTGGCTCCTGGCTTTGGATCTGCCCAGCCCTGGCCATTGGGGCCATCTGGGGGGTGGACCAGCAGATGGAAGACTTCTCTCTGTTTGTGAATCTGCCTCTCAAATAAATAAACAAATCTTTTAAAAAAATAGTATGCATTTTCTAAGAAGCAGCAGACTTTGCCAAGATGGCTACCATATGAAAATGATATAAGCAGGTATATTATCAATCTCAAAAACAGCTCTCAGAAACCGTTCAAAACCAAATCCCCTTAGAGGGCACCCTCCACTTTCCTTTTGACTGTCAGCATGTCTGCTACCTGCACACCCACTGATAAACAGACAAAAATGGCCCCATATTACTCTTCACACCAGTTCTCCCCTGCGGGGGTTGGTATATTCAGAAAGCAAGGCAGAGGAGGTAACAAAATCCTTTGAAGGGCACAATCAGGTATTATGAAGTTTGGAAAAGGCCAGGGTAATTAATAACCATTGCTCTCTCCTTTTCAAAAGGGCCAATATGTTTTTCCTCAACTGCACATAGGTAGGACGGAAAGGTGGCAGCTGCCTCACAAAGCAGTCCTTTGAAAAGAAAATAATTACTATTCATTGCCTTTGCTGTGTGCCTAACTTTGTTAAGAGCACAGTTTGTTAAAGAAAATGGTGTAGGTGATTTGCTATAATGAAACTAACTGCTAAACAAGAATTAATAGGCTTTGTGTCCATATTCTGACTCCTCTCCCTGACTCCAGGTTTTCATTTTCTCACAGGCTACTGGGATCACAAATTCCCTATGGAACTAGCTGCCCAACAGATACATCTCAGCTATTAACTCTTGAACACCTGCTAGATGGAGAACAAGTTTCCAAGGACTCAATCACACAACTTGAGTCCCAAAGCCCTTGGTTGGCTAAGAGTACTTGGAAGACCAAGTCCTCTCCTATAATACTGTCCCTAAGGAAGCCTCAAAGGTGTTGGGTCATAACAACTGCTTCTCGGCCTTCTGACTAAGATCAAGTGTGGATCATGACAAACTGCTGAAGAGACAAACAGTACCATCACATCTCCTTAGAAAAGAGTAATATTTATAGGCAGAGCTGGGAAAGAGGCCTTTTAAACTACCTATACTCAGCACAACAAATATTCTTCACAGGTTAAAGGAAATATAAAAACTACCTTTGTTTAATCTAGGTTTAATGAGAAAGCGTTGTCAAGGTCCCCAAGGTGATATTAATATAGAGCCTTCAAAAGATGGAGTTAAAATTTGTTCTCACAGAAAATCTCATATCAAGATCAATATCCCCATTCTCACTCTATCTTCTGGCCTCCACCCCAAAAATCTGTAGTTAATGCTTTGGCTCCTGAAATAAGGCTGCCTGCATTGGAACTTCAACATAGTCACTTTCAAACTAAGTAATATGGATCAATCTATTTGTTTCTTCATGTGTAAAACAGGAGTGATGTCAGCAGTACCTAACTCACAGGGTTATTAAAGGAAATAATCTAAGCAAAGTACTTACCACAAGCCTGGCATATGGTAAAAGTTCCATAATTGTTACTTGCCATCTTTCTGCTGTAGAGATTACTCCTGTACTTAGCATCGGCTCAGCCGCCACTTTTTCCAGGAAGGCTTCCTGATGACACCTTCACCTCAAGACACCACTGCTCTGTGCAATCCACACACACCTCTGGCACAGCCTCTCCTCCCTCTGTGCACACACCTGGATGACAGTATTTCTCTCCCTAGATCCCATTCCTTTGTTTACCTCATACATTCTGCCCTCTATAAGTGGTGGGACTGTTATCTTATATCTTTGTGTTTGTAGACACAGCAAGATGCTTGGCACACAATAGATAGGCATTCAAGAAATTAATCTTAAAAATTCAAGTTAATTTTAAAAGTTCTCTCAATTTTTAAATAAATTTATGTTATTTTTAAAAACTAATGAAAGCAGTAGATGTCAGCTCCAATATGGAATCACTTGAGTTTGAGTCACTTGAGTCAGCTCCTAATGTTAATTAATTTCCCGGGCTAAAAGAAGGGGAGGCTGGAGAGAAAAGTAAAGTTCTCAATTCACTAAGACATTAGAAACAGTTATTGGAATTAAACTGGGCAAAGTACTGAATGGGAAAGAAATATGGTGAGAGACATGCCGAGAGAAACTGAAAAAATAAAGCCTTTCCTACCTAAACCCTAGATTGGAAAATCCTTTCAAATCACAAAGAAATCTTTCCTCAGGAAAAGATCAGCCAAATTTCAGTTCCCTGCGCTATTTCAGACCACTTCACCTTACTCAAAGGCAAGATAAGCTTTCACCATGGAAATTTCTGAACAAAGCAACAGTGGAGAATAGCTTCCCAGTTCACCAAGGCAAATAGCCATCCATCACTAGTGACATACAGATCTACTCACCTTCCCTTCTCCTGAGCAATGGTGAGAAGGAAAAGAAACAAGGGCAGGCATCAAAGCACAGCAGTTTAAGTTACTCTGCTTCTGATTCAAATTCTTGCTAGTGTGCCTAGGAGGCAGCAGATGATGGTCCTAGTACTTGGGTTCCTGCCACCCATTTCTGGCTTCTGCCTTCTGCTTTCAGCCTAGCCCAGCTCTGGTGGCTAAGACAATCTGGGGGTGAACCAGTGAATGGAAGCTATCTCTCTCTGTGTCTGTCTCTTCCTCTGTGTCACTCTGCCTTTCAAATAAAATAAATCTTTAAACAAAAAAAGAAATACTTCAAAGTTCTAGTCACTCAAATGAAAATACGGACACTACTCTACCTCAATTCTCATCCCTTTAGTTTCTACCTGGAACTTATTAATAATTCAAAAGTTCGGGCTGGTGTTGTGGTGCAGTGGGTTAAGCCTCTGCCTATAACACCAGTGTCCCATATAGGAGCTAATTCAAGTCCCAGCTGCCACACTTCTGATCCAGCTCCCTGCTAATGCCCCTGAGAAAGCAGTGGAATATGACCCAAGTCCTTGGGCTTTTGCAACCACATGGGAGACCCAGAAGAAACTCTTGGCTCCTTGCTTTGGCCTGGCCCAGCCCCAGCCATAGTAGTCATTTGCAGAAGTAATCCAGCAGATGGAGGATACTGTCTCTCCATTCTCTGTAACTCTGCCTTTCAAATAAACAAATAAATAAATCTGAAAAAAAAATCAAAAGTTTGTATTAATTGAATATGTTTGCTATTACGTTTCTAAAGACTCATCTGCAAAGGTTTAGCCCAAAGCCATTTTTCACAACCAAGTATTAATCGAATCATTAATGTCACTTAAAATAGCTCTCCTACCATAAAGTCACCTGCTCAGAAATGAGCCAGTCATCAAGAGATTCATAACATTTAAAGACAGATTGAAAGCAAATGATTAAATCATGTACTTTAAAGAAAAGAGAAAAAACAACCTGCAACTAGGAGGTTACACTGCGCATCTGATGTACTCTGAATCCTGCTTCGCTTCCTCTCCCACCACCTTATGACTAAAAGACTCTGGAGAATGCTGTCAGCAAGAAGAGCACGCCTCCAAGCCGCAGCGTGAAGGAGCCCACACCGCTCTATGTAATACTGTCTTTGTACTTCACAAGGCACAGGTATCAAATGATAACAGATAAACGTTAGTTTTTCAGCACATAAAAGCATAAAAGAAAAAATGTTTTTTCCGGAGAGAAAAGCACCTAAATACGATGTCGTGAATGTAACAATTCTGTGTAAAGCCCACTTGTAGATGTTATTGTTAAGAATCTGCAGTTGATTGCCATCTCTGACTGCAGTCATTACGGGCTGATAAATTATTTGCATTCACCATGATCGTGCCAACCTCCTTTTGAAACCCACACAAAAAACCTTGAATCAGAGAGCTGTTTTGTTTGGGGGAAGATTTTTTTCCCTTTTCCTTTTTCTTTTCTTTTTTTTTTTTTTTTTTTTTTTTTGGTTGGTTTGTTTGGTTGTTTCTAAAGAAAAAGGTCTTTCAGAGGGTTGAGGTAGAGTGTTACATAAATTAAATAAGAGCAGTAAACTTGGGAGGAAATAACACAGCTAGCCATGAGGTGTTACTTCAATAGATAAGGCCAAGAGAGGAAAAGTTTATGTCAATTTGTCCACTGAAAGTCTCTTTTTGGAGCATTATGTAAGTGTCATAAAAAAATTGTTAAAAATTAAAAAAAAAAAAGCTGCAGTGGGCTGAACTGGGACATATGAGGACTCAATACAACCAAGCTTCAGATACTTAAATATCTCGAACCACTTTCATTTTTTGCTTATAGCAAATAAAATGCAGAGCTACAGATGCTTTCTCATCTGTGTGTAAATGAAAGCGAAACTGTGTGAGTAGTTAGTATTCTTAGAATTTTTGCGAGCAAGTTTATTTAAATTAAGTCAAAGCCAATCTGTATCCGTACAGAAATAATTTTCTTAGGGCTCGTCTTCTCTAGCCTGTTCAGAGCTGTATATACTCCATTCCCTCTGTTTCTCCCTCTGAGACAAAGATGTGAAAAGAGCTCTGCAGGTTAAAAACCACTTCAAATAAATCTGCAAGAGGGAGGTTCAAAGAAAGCAGAATATGCCATGTTTCACCACCCTGCTATAGAATAGGGTTCAGCTCTTCTCTGCCCCATTCTTTGTGCTCCCACAGTACATCTTGGGATTTATCACCCTTCTTTATGCTTTTACCTCATTCTCTACCTCCATACTGTGAACTCTCTGTGGTAGGAACTGGGTTTTATTTAGCCTGGTACAGTATTTGTTGGCCTAAAATGTACTTATCTATAGTATATATATATATATATATAACACTTAGATATTAATGATCACTAAAGATATAAATTAGGGGCCAGCACTGTGGCATAGTAGGTTAAACTGCTGCCTGCAGTGCCGGCATCCCATATGAATGCCAGTTCGAGACCCGGCAGCTCCACTTCCTATCCAGCTCTCTGCTGTGGCCTGGGAAAGCAGTAGAAGATGGCCCAAATCCTTGGGCCCCTGCACCCACATCGGAGACCCGAAGAAGTTCCTGGATCCGGGCTTCAGCTCAACGCAGCTCCGGCCATTGCTGCCAATTGGGGAGTGAACCAGTGGATGGAAGACCTCTCTCTCTCTGCCTCTCCTTCTCTCTCTGTATAACTCTGACTTTCAAATAAATAAATAAATCAAAAAATATATAAATTAAGTAGCCTAAAGAAGGTATTAAAAATGTAGTTACAAATGGGTTTTTAGCCTAACAGCTAAGACACCAATTAAGATGCCCATGTCCCATATAAGAGCACTTAGGTTCAATTCCTGGCTCTGGTTCTTGATTCCAGCTTCCTGCTAATGCAGACCCTAGGAGGGTGCAGTTGATGGCTTAAGTAATTGGCTTCCTGCCACCCACATGGAAGACCTGGATGGAGTTCCCGGCTCCAGTCTTGGCCCTGATTGTTGCAGGCATGTGGGGAGTGAACTGGTAGTTGGGAGCTCCCTCTCTCCCTCAACTCCCTCAAATAAATAAACACAACTTAAAAAAAAAATAGCTAAGTGGTTACAACATTTTTTCTATAGTATTGTAACTTTTTTTAAGATTTATATTATACATTTGAAAGACAGAATTACAGAAAGAAGGAGGGGGAGAGAGAGAGCGGAAGAGAGATTGATCTTCCATCCTCTGGTTCACTCCCCAAATGGCTGCAACAGAGTTGGGCCAGGGTGATGCCAGGAGCCAGGAGCTCCATCTGGGTCTCCATGTGGATGGCAGGAGCCCAAGAAACCCAGCCATCTTCCACTGCTTTCCCAGTTGCATTAGCTGGGAGCTGGATTGGAAGCAGAGCAGCAGGAACTGGGATGCTAGCAGTAAAAGTGGCGGCTTAACCTGTTAATGCCACAACGCCAGCCCAGGTTAACGACTTATAAGGCACTGCATGTGAGACTCACAACTAAAGAACCAAAGATCACAAACACTGGAAAAGCATAATTTAATTCAAGTCATCATCTAGTGCAGCACTGGCATTCAGATAATTCAGTATGGTTGGGTTTATTTACTACAGACGTGATTTTTTTTTAACAGATCTCATTTTTATAACATGTATTTACATGCATCTTTCTTTTATAGCTCTACCTACAAGTTGATCATACTTTATACAATCTACTACAGAAATGAAAATCTGAACAAATTGGTCAACACTCCTGACTACCCAATTATATAACAATGGCTCTACCCAGAGAAACCGGCCTTTCCTTAGCCTCATCTGTAAAATGGCAACATTTCTCTGCTGCTTCAGAGAAGCACACCAAATGTGCCTCACCATCTCTCTTTCTCTCCACCTCTCTCTCTCTCTCTCTCTCACACACACACACACACACGCACCATAAACACACAGGAAACCGCTGGAATGTGCCATACAAGTCCTCACTCCCCACCACTCTTCCTTACTGACAAAGGCAGCCATGCTACCAAGGCAGCAACCCCCACATGAAATTCGAAAGAGTGGAGGCGAAACAGCTCAATCAAAACAGCTTGGAAAAGGGAAGTGGGGTATGCTTGTCAGAGAAAGTCTCCAGGGATAGGGCAGAAAACTTTTGCTTCTGCCCTGACCATCCTGGGTAAATAACCCTGCTTGATCTGCTTACCTGAGCTTCAATGCCAAGCCTTCCCTTTAACCTTTCACGAAAGGGGTAATATGAAAAGTACATTGTGAGAAATGTCACAGTGCAGCATTTAAGCATACACTGGGGAATGCAGCTGAGAGCAGTTCTGAAAGCCAAGCAGTAAGAAACTGATGAAGCAGAAGGCACAGGTAGAAGAGAAGCTTAGCACTGCTTCTGCGTATATACGGGGCTGTTTTGTCAGGCCAGATGCCACAGACTGACCCAGCAGGGTGCAGATTACTCAGCTTTCTGAAATGGAATATGGCTCTTCAGTACCTCTCCACAAGGTTGCTTCATTTATTCTGATTAAGACTCATTCACTCTAGCAGGCCCACTTCCATAAGCTTCCATCTGACCCAGGTTGCCCTCAGTTAAGGACAATAAACACTGATCAGTATCAAAACAAAAACCAGAGGAGTCATTTCTTAATAAGTGGGATGGCAGTCCTCTTGAAACTATAATCCCAAACCTTAAATCAAGGCTACAGAAGCAAAACCAAATCAGTAGTCCCCACCCCACCCCATCTTCCAGGGCTGTTAATACCAGTGGTTCCCTTATTACCCAGAAGTGAGAGAATCCACGAGCACACATTTACTTCAGACTCAAATGTGCTGCTGGATTAGAATCAACGCATAAGGCTAAGTCAGCTGGGAGAAAGACAGCATTCCTAAAAATCATGTCATCTGCTGGGTTAGTTTAAAAAGGGGAATGGGGCCTAAACACCACTGGGCACCCATTGTAAGGCCGCCACAAAACACACCAAACACTGGAGTAAGGGAAAGAGTTTATTGGGGGAAACCCAACAGACCGGAGGGAAGGGGCGAAGAAGGTAAAGAAGAGGGAGGAAAACGTAAGAGAGACAGAGACAGAGGTCAGGAGACAAAGAGAGAGAGAGCGCGCCATGGGTTAACTTTGGCGGGGGAGGGGGGTTGGCAGGCAGGGAAGTAGGAGCAGCGAATCCCATTAGGATGGAGGTGGGGCTGACACTGGTGGTTGGGCCATGTGGCTACCAGGCTTCCAGTAATGGGGGGAGGGGGGGAGGCTAGAGCTCGGATGGTGTCAGGGTGTAGACTGCGCCATAGATAAGACTGCATCATTTTACTAACACTCCTCTTTAGGTTTAGGGGCAGAGTCCATAGTAGTTAGAGTTTCAGAGAGACCTGGACCAGCATTCTTCCTGCTTCGGTTTCTCTGCAGAAGGTTAGCTCATCATTCAGGAACATTCATAATTCCTTCTTACCTTGAGGTATTTGACTGTAATTGATCAAGGAAATTTAGAATTTGACTAAATCTAATCTCTAGAAAACTGCCAGAGGACACACACTTCCAAACTGTGGGCAAAGGGTATCAGCACTGTGGCAAAGAGGGTTAAGCCAGCATTTAGGACACCCGCTTCCATATCGATTGGAATGCTGGTTCAAATCCTGGCTACTCTACTTCTAATCCAGCCTGGGGAGCACATGATGGCTCAAGTACTTGAATGTCAGATGGAGTTTTCAGCTCCTGGCTTCCACCTGGCCCAACCCTAGCCACTGTAGCCATTTGGGGAGTTAATCAGCAGGAGAAAAGTGCTCTCGCGTGGGCTCTCTCTTTCTCTCTCTGACAGAGAGGCAGAGGCAGAGAGAGAAAGAGATATCTTCCATCCACTGGTTCACTTCCTAAATGGCCACAAATGGCCATGGCTGAGCCAGACCAAAGCCAGGAGCCAGGAGCTTCATCCATGTTTCCCACATGAATGCAGGGGTCCAAGCACTTGGATCTTCCGCTGCTTTCCCAGGTACATTAGCAGGGAATTTCATCAGAAGTAGAGCAACCAGGACTCAAACCAACATCCATATGGGATGCTGGTGCTGCAGGCAGCAGTTTAACCTGCTGTGCCTCAGCACTGGCCCCTCAAATAAGCAAATCTTGAAAAATTAGGGACAAGGGAGCCGGTGTTGTGGCCTAGTCGGCTAAGCCTCCGCCTGTGCCACGGCATCCCATATGGGCGCTGGTTTGAGTCCTGGCTGCTCCTTTTCAGATTGAGCTCTCTGCTATGGTCTGAGAGAGCAATGGAAAATGGCCCAAGCACTTGGGTGTAGGGACCCAGGAACCTACACCCGCACAGGAGACCTGGAGGAAGCTCCTGACTCCTGGCTTTGGATCTGCTCAGCTCCGGCCGTTGCAGCCATTTGGGTAGCGAACGAGCAGATGGAAGACCTTTCTCTCTGTCTCTTCCTCTCTCTATAACTCTGCCTCTCAAATAAATAAATAAATCTTTAGAAAAAAAAATTAGGGACAAAGGCTGAAGCTGTAGCACTCTTTCCTTATCTCCAGATAAGCACTCTCACTGCTTATTCAGGGCAAGAGAGTAGGCTGGATTGAAAAGAAAGCTGGAGATGCACTGTACCATGCACAGGGCTTTACCTATAAAATTCTTAGCAGGTGGTTAACTATTGAGACCAGCCTGAGATACCAACTTGCCTAGTCCCTTACATTCCTCGGATTCTACAGGAAGACTGGGTCTCTGTCATCACCATACTACTCTGGGACTTAGAGAGGGCTTCAGACTTTTTGGGGGAAATCTTGGTACAGTAACATTGCCCCTCTGAAAGAGAATTTCTGTTGTCCACAAATGACAATCCTATCAATAGGCTGCAAGCTCCATGAGGACAGAGAACCTTTCTGTATTGCTCATCTCGTAGTATTAATGCTTGGAATAGTAGCCACCCAATAAATACATTTTGAGAGAAGGACAGACTAATTCCCCAAGCTACTTCTGACACAACATCCAAAGCACTACTCAATCTGCCCCAGCCAAAACACTGTTCTGACGAAAAGACAAGAGTCAACCTGGCCTGGCCCCAGGCCTTGCCAAGCCTGGGCACATCATCAGTGTTGAGGGAAGTGAACCAGGGCAGAGGGAAAGTTGATGTCACGGCAGCAGAACAAAGGCCTGTCCTGCACAGTTCACTCTGTCACAGATTTCAATCAATCTCGTCAGGCATGTTAAGCTCTAGGAATGGCAGCGCACTTTCTCTGATAGTACAGAAAGGCCAGCTGTCTACTTTATATTCAATAATGTGGGGGCTGGCGCCGCGGCTCACTAGGCTAATCCTCCGCCTTGTGGCGCCGGCACACCGGGTTCTAGTCCCGGTCGGGGCGCCGGATTCTGTCCCGGTTGCCCCTCTTCCAGGCCAGCTCTCTGCTGTGGCCAGGGAGTGCAGTGGAGGATGGCCCAGGTGCTTGGGCCCTGCACCCCATGGGAGACCAGGAAAAGCACCTGGCTCCTGGCTCCTGCCATCGGATCAGCGCGGTGCGCCGGCCGCAGCGCACTGGCCGCGGCGGCCATTGGAGGGTGAACCAACGGCAAAGGAAGACCTTTCTCGGTCTCTCTCTCTCACTGTCCACTCTGCCTGTCAAAAAAAAAAAAAAAAAAAATGTGGGGGCTGAGATCCCACTGGACAGAGGTTTAAGAAGCCAGCAGAGGGGCCACATTAGGTTAAGTCACCGCTTTTGACTCCAGCACCCCATATCAGAGTGCCAGTTTAGCCAGGACCTGGGAAGGCAGCAGATGATGGCCCAAGTACTTGGGTCCTTGCCATCTATGCTGGAGACCTGGATGAAGTTTCTAGCTTCTGGCGTTAGCTTGGGCCAGCCTTAGCTGTTGCAGCCATTTGGGGAATGAACCAGCAGACGGTAGATATCTCTATCCCCAACCCTACTGCCAACCCTCCACCCTGCACTCAGCCAATCTCTCTGATGTTCTTTCAAATAAATAAATCTTTAAAAAAACAAAACTAGGGCCGGCGCCGTGGCTCACTAGGCTAATCCTCCGCCTAGCGGTGCCGGCACACCAGGTTCTAGTCCCGGTTGGGGTGCCGGATTCTGTCCTGGTTGCCCCTCTTCCAGGCCAGCTCTCTGCTGTGGCCAGGGAGTGCAGTGGAGGATGGCCCAGGTGCTTGGGCCCTGCACCCCATGGGAGACCAGGAAAAAGCACCTGGCTCCTGGCTCCTGCCATCGGATCAGCGCGGTGCGCCGGCCGCAGCGCGCTGGCCGCGGCGGCCATTGGAGGGTGAACCAACGGCAAAGGAAAACCTTTCTCTCTGTCTCTCTCTCTCACTGTCCACTCTGCCTGTCAAAAAAAAAAAAAAATTAACAAAAAGAAGCTGATTGCTGAGTTATCCTACGTTTAGACAAGAGTTTAACCAAATTGTACTTTGTTAATTACAGTAACTATTGTTAACATTTGCTAGGTTTTATTTATGTACCTGGGAGTACAGTAAGTCCTCTGCATGAATATCTCATAATAATTCTATACGAGGTATTGTCATTCCTATTTTACAGATGAAGAACCTGATGGGGTGGGTTGTAGTCACATCCCTCAGGCTATGATAAAACCAGGCCTCAGACTCAGGCCTGTCTGACCCTCAAGTCCATGCTCCATCCTCTTGGCAACTATCTCCCACCTTTGATCGTCGGCTGAATAGGCAGCGGGTTAAGATCAGTTCCTTTTTTTTTTTTTTTTTGGACAGGCAGAGTGGACAGTGAGAGGGAGAGACGGAGAGAAAGGTCTTCCTTTGCCATTGGTTCACCCTCCAATGGCCGCCATGGCTGGTGCGCTGCGGCTGGCGCACCGCATGATCCGATGGCAGGAGCCAGGTGCTTTTCCTGGTCTCCCATGGGGTGCAGGGCCCAAGCACCTGGGCCATCCTCCACTGCACTCCCTGGCCACAGCAGAGAGCTGGCCTGGAAGAGGGGCAACCGGGACAGAATCCGGCGCCCCGACCGGGACTAGAACCTGGTGTGCCGGCACCACAAGGCGGAGGATTAGCCTAGTGAGCCGCGGCGCCGGCCATCAGTTCTTACAACTTCTCTCTGAAACTTACACAGAACTGTCTGGAAATTAAAAATGGCAACAGGATCTTAACCACACGAGCTGCCTTTTCCTAAGGAAGTTCTTGAATGAATGAAGGATCAGAATGTTTAAAAGGCAGGTCCTCAATAAAGAGCTATCCATTCGAACCCAAACTCTAATACTGCTCACCTGAGAATAGATGTCCAAACAGTGACCATACACATAGTTCTTGACCACATTCCTGCCAATTCCACCAAAAGCCTTCAATTACAAGTGGTTCCAATTACTAAGCTTTTTATTTTTTTAAGATTTAATTAGTTGAATGGCAGAGTGACAAAGATAGGGGGTGAAAGAGAGAAAGAGATCTTCTATCCAATGGTTCACTCCCCAGATGACTGCAGTGACCTTGGGCCAGACCACAGCCAGAAGCCTGGAACTCCATCAGGGTTTCTCACTCGAGTGACAGTGGGTCCAAGCACTTGGACCATCTTCCACTGCTTTTAGTGAGCTGGATCCAATTCCAGGAGCTGGATCAGAAGAGGAATATCTGGGACTCCAACCAGAGTTCTAATATGGGGTGCATGCATTGGAGGTGGCAGCTTACCCACTGTGCCACAACACTGACCTCTATTACTGAGATTTTCATAAAATCTCCAAAATAAGCCAAACAGCTATGCTTTGCCTATAATTGTTATTTTGATTGTTATAAATTCCTCTGCTGTCTTATTACTTTTTGCCTTAAAGAATTCCTGAGGAGAGACAATTTAAGATAGCTTTCAAGATGATTTGGATTTACTGCCAATTTTGCCATTTTCTCATCTCTCTTCACTTTGTCATACAAGTTAAAAAAATAAATTCATGTCTGCATAGTTTTTCTAAAGGGAAAAAAGAACCAAAAATTATAGTATAGTTTTCTAAGACAAAGGGAATGATTATCTCTTACTGAAAAATGATTAAGCAAAAGATAATGATTCAATTTCATGGGGAGAGAGGCTAACTTTGGGAATCATGATTATGTCAATTAAACTGCAATGTAACAAGAGCCTATAGATTTGCTTAATGCTGGCTGAATTTTAGAATCAAATATCTTGCATAGTTTGTGTTAACAACCAGAAAAGTCTACCTTCCCTCAGCTGCCACATACTCAAGTCATTATCCTACAATCTGAAGAGACAGATTTAGGATTAATAATTTAGTACCTTCCTGTGCTGCAATGTAGTTAAGAATATAGGCCAGTTTGGCAGCACAAAGTTCCTGTTGAAGGCTCACTGCTGGAAGATATATTCCATTAGTCATCGACCTCAAATTAGGTGCCCAGCAGATACAAGAAGAGCGGGGATATAATACCACTTAGAAAGTCTCCTGCAAATGCTTTTTTCCTGAAGACAAGACTAAAGCATGTTCAAAGTGTATCATTCTCTTAAAGAAAAAAAGACACCACTGTGACTGGTATAACAGGGGCTACAGCCCTTGCTACAGTTTGATATGATTTGCCCCTGAACTCACACAGGAGTTTAACTCCTAAAGTCTTGTTAGCAGCATTAAAAGGGTAGAAACTTATTAACTATGGTGTTCAGAGCCGGGGCCTTCATAAAGTGATTAGATGAGATCATTAGGATGTAGCCCCCACAACTGAATTCTGGTGGCTTTAGAAGAAGGTGGGGCGGAAGACCACGTGGATAGTGACAGACACATGCACTCCCTGCCCCTTGCCATTTGATGCTCTGCATCACCTCAGGACTCTGTCAGCAAGAAGGTCATCAGCAAAGGAAGCCTGTGCACCTTGTATTTCCAGAGCTCTGAACCAAAATAAACCTCTTTTCTTCATAAAGTTAACCTGTCTCAGATCTCACTATAGGCTGACTAATACAGTCCTCAAAGTAGAACCAAAGGGTAAGGGCAAAGGAGAAAGTGATGTTGGGGCCCACAGGGACCTTCAGTCTGCCAGGGTCATTACTTGGGCTCATGACAGCAAGCAGGTTTGAGAACAAGAATAATGGCAACTAGTGGGGAAGGAGCTTCTCGCTAAGCCAGAGGATATCTCTGTCCCATCTGCAGTCTCTGCTGAGGTTGAGGGTGATAACCAATCTCTGCCACTCAGAACTGGGAGTAATTAAAATCTAAAACATGTCACTTAGCAGTACATGGAGGCTGGAACACCATCTTTACAAGAGATGGTGAGGGTGACTGGAGACCATGTCAGGGATGTGTAAACACACATGGTTTTTCTTCTGCTTTCTTCTACTGGAGTAAATTTACACATGTCGATGAATGCAGACCAGTTAAAGCATGGAGGGGAGAGAAAATATGTATATCCTGAAGGCTGGCCATTCCATACCGCAAGATTACCATCCAGTGACATCAATCGGGAAGAATACTCTGCCAGTCATAGCCAGTTCAGAGAAAAGAGCAGAATTTACTTTCCAAATGTTGCTCCCTCCTAAAGTACCCACTTATTGGACCAAAATTGAAAAACAGGGCAAGAAAGAATGCAGGCCGCCTGCAGTGCTGACCTCCCATATGGGCACCAGTCCGAGTCCTGGCTGCTCCACTTCCGATCCAGCTCTCTGCTATGGCCTGGGAAAGCAGTAAAGGATGACCCAAGTCCTTGGGCCCCTGCACCCGTGAGAAACCTGGAAGAAGTTCCTGGCTCCTGGCTTTGGATCAGTGCAGCTCTGGCCATTGCGGTCAAATGGGGAGTGAACCAGCGGAAGGAAGACCTCTCTCTCTCTGCTTCTCCTTCTCTCTCTGTGTAACTCTGACCTTCAAATAAAGAAATAAATCTTTAGGAGAGAGAAGGAGAGGAGAGAAGGAGAGGAAGGAGAGGAAAGAGAGAAAGGAGAGGAAGGAAGGAGAGGAAGAAGAGGAAGGAGAGGAAGGAAGGAAGGAAGAGAGGAAGGGAGGGAGGAAGGGTTGATTCTTTCAAACATGTATATTCCAAGGTGATACTCTTTCCAGTATTACCTTTAGGTTAAACCAATAAACTTTCAATGTTGCTTACTATCTGCTAGATGCTAGAGGTTTTGTGCAGCAGACAGGCACATAAACAAGTAATTAGAGTAGACTTCTCCCATCCAGACTCACCATCTTGCCGTAGATAACTACAAAACTGGACAGAGGAGCTGGCGTTGTGGCATAGTAAGTTAAGTCTCTGCCTGTAGCACTGGCATCCCATATGGACTCCAGGTTCAAGTCTTGGCTGCTCCACTTGTGATCCAGCTTCCTGCTAATGACCTGGGAAAGCAGTGGAAGATTGCCCAAGTGCTCAGGCCCCTGCATCCATGTCGGAGACCTGGAAGAAGCTTCTAGCTCCTCGCTTCAGATCAGTCCAGCTCTAGCCATTGTGGCCATTTGGGGAGTGAACCAGTGGATGGAACATTTCTTTCTCTCCCCCTACCCCCACCTTGTGTGTGTTTCCCTCTCTCTGCAACTCTGCCTCTCAAATAAATAAATCTTTTAAAAAATGGACAGAATCTGAAAGACAATTACTTTTAGTCAGGAGATAGCGAGCAGTGCAAGGCTGCAGTCCTGAGAGAGGGGAAATTAGAACTGCATCCCACAGTTTCCCATGGCATAGAAAGCTGGAACCCAAACAGAAGACAGGGGGGCCTTACTGAGCCCAGGAAGCAGACATATGAGCTTCGCTAGAATTTAAGGAGTGAGACATTGGAGAGGCAAAAGCTGTGGAGAGGGTCCCCTGCCAGGCCACAGCCAGGAGTCAGGAGCTTCATCGGTCTCCCATGTGGGTACAGGGGTCCAAGGACATGGCCATCTTCCGCTGCTTTCCCAGGTGGATTAGCAGGGAGCTGGATCAGAAGTGGAGCAGCCAGGACTCTAACCAGTGCCCATGTGGGATGCTGGCATTACAGGTGGGGCTTAACCCATCACACTGCAATGTCAGCCGCCGCAGGTTCAGTACATCAAGTCAGAGGCAGCTAAGAGTTATCTAGTTGGAGATGTGTAACATAAAGGTGGCTATGTTGTCTGCAGCTCAGAAATATTTATAGATTTGGCAGTAGTGAGCACACAGGTTACAACTGTGGCATGAATGAGATTGTTCTTGCACACAAGAACAGGACAAGAAAGGCTTCAAACAAAACCCTGAAGAACAAGACATTGAAAGGACACACTGGGAAGAAAGTGAAGGAGAAATAATGAAGAAATACAGCACACCAACTACAAGGAGAACCAAGGCAAGAATGGTACAACTTAAGGCAAGCAAGG
Source organism: Oryctolagus cuniculus (assembly GCF_964237555.1). NCBI lineage: Eukaryota > Metazoa > Chordata > Mammalia > Lagomorpha > Leporidae > Oryctolagus > Oryctolagus cuniculus. The sequence goes on along the minus strand of NC_091438.1, from coordinate 137,067,461 downwards.
AAGGGTCTCAAGAAAGCAGTGAAAGGTACCAAGTGTGGGAGAGCTGTTAAGTAAGCTAAAAAGCCAAGGTGTCCAACTGGGAAGGTCACTGGTTCCCACAGGAGAGTGCCTGGATTCAAGTCCCCACTCCACTTCCAATTTCCAGCTTCCTGCTAAGGCACATCCTCAGAGGCAGCAGGCGGCTCAGCAACTGGGTTCCTTCCACCTACGAGGGAGATCTGGATTGGGTTCTAGGCTCCTGGCTTCTTCCTGGCCCAGCCCCGGCTATTCCAAGTATCCAGGGAGTGAAGCAGCATATGCAAGATTTCTCTTTGTCTCAGTCTCTCTCACTCTTCCTTTTGAAAAAACTAAAATAAATACTCAAAAATTTTAAGTTCTCTGTTCAAACTCCCCAGCATTATCTATCTGAGGGCAACTGCATCATCCTTTAGGAGCACTAGATACTTTACTTCAATCTTTATCAATGGGATAGATTAAAAAGGATTTCTCATCTTAATCTGTAAATCTTTGGTTAGTAATGAGAATAAACACTTCAAATATAATTTTTTTTCTCCTATATACTTTATTTTGTATTTTTTAAAAAATTTATTTATTTACTTGAGAGGCAGAGTTACAGACAGAGAGGTCTTCCATCTGCTAGTTCACTCCCCAAATGACGGCAATGGCCAGAGCTGGGCTGATCCGAAGCCAGGAGCCAGGAGCTTCTTCCAGGTCTCCCACGTGGGTGCAGGGGCCTAAGCACCTGGGCCATCTTCCACTGCTTTCCCAGGCCATCAGCAAGAAGCTGGATCTGAAGTGGAGCAGCCAGGACTTGAATTGGTACTTGGCATGGGATGCCGGTGCTGCAGGCAGATGCTTAACCTACTACACCACAGCACCAACCCCTATATTTTTTATTTTTAATTGACACAATTGTACACATTTATGGGATAGTATGATATTTTGATATATGCATTCAATGTGTAAGATCAAATCAAGGTAATTAGCATATCTATCACCTCAAACACATTGTTTCTTTGTGTTGAAAACGTTCAAAATATCTCTTCAAGCCATTTTGAAATATTCAAAAAATTCTTGCTAACTGCAGTCACCCTACTGTGCTATAGAAAATCAGAACTTAATCTTCTCATATATGTTTTTGTATACATTTAAATATGTTCCTTTTCATTTTTGGTTAATTAATTTATTTCAGAGATAGAGATGGAGATTTTCTATCTGCTGGTTCACTCCCCAAATGCCCACAACAGCCATGGCTGGGCCAGGCCAAGTCAGGAACCTGAAACTCAATTTGGAGCCAGCACTGTAGCAGGTAAAGCCACCACCTGCAGTGTAGGCATCCCATATGGGCATCGGTTTGAGTCCCAGCTGCTCCACTTCCAATCAGGCTCTCTGCTATGGCCTGGGAAAGCAGCAGAAGATGGCTCAAGACCTTGGGCCCCTGTACCCGTGTGGGAGACCAGGAAGCTCCTGGCTCCTGGCTTCGGATCAGCCCAGCTACAGCCATTGCAGCCACTTGGGGAGTGAACAAGCAGATGGAAGACCTCTTTCTCCCTCCCCCTGCCTCTCAAATAAATAAATAAATCAATCCTAAAAAAAATTAAAAAAAAAAAAAAACGCAATTTGAGCCTCCCACATGGGTGTCAAAGACCCAAGTACTTGAAGCATTACCTGCTGCCTGCCATGGTACACATTTAGCAGGAAGTGGGAATCAGAAGTGGAGCTGGGACTCAAGTTCTGTTTCTTTTAATTTCTTTTTCTTTCCTTTAAAGACTTATTTATTTATTTATTTATTTGAAAGGCAGAGCTACAGAGAGGCAGAGGCAAAGAGAGAGAGGTCTTCCATCTGCTGGTTCATCCCCCAGATGGCTGCAACGGCTGGAGTTGCACCGATCCGAAACCAGGAATCTAGAACTTCTTCCACACCTCCCACGCGGGTGCAGAGGCCCAACGACCTTGGGCCATCTTCCACTGCTTTCCTAGGCCACAGCAGAGAGCTGGATCAGAAGTGGAGCAGCCTGGACTCGTACTGGTGCCCATATGGGATGCCAGCACTGCAGACTAGGACTTTAACCTTCTGTGCCATAGTGTCGGTCCCCCTTTTATTTTCTTATTTTTGGAACTCCCTGTTTATGACCTTTATGCATCTTTTTGTTAGGATTTTTTTTAACAAACTGATATGAAAAAGCCTGATAAATTAAAACATATAACAAAAGTGTCTGTCATGTTGGTTACATGTTCCCATAGTTTGAACACACATGGCTCCTGATCTTTAATTTCCATGGCAAAAGCTCCAAATTGGGGGCTGGTATTGTGCAGCAGGTTGAGCAGCCACCTGAGATGCCAGCATCTGATATGAGCACCGGTTTGAATCCTGGCTGCTCCGCTTATAATCCAGCTCCCTGCTAATGCACCTGTGGGAAACCTGGATGGAATTCCAAGCTCCTGGGTTTGGCCTGGCCCCAACCTGACTGTTGTGGCCATTTGAGTAATGAACCAATGGATGGAAGATCTCTTTCTCTCTCTACCTCTCTTTCTTTCTCCTTCCCTCTTTTTCTGTCTCTCTTTCAAATAGATAAATAAATAAATTTAAAAAAAAAAGCTCTACACTTTTCTAAAATGGAATGGATACAACCTAACACCCACCAGAACCACCTATAACAACTCTCCCTCTGCATCTTTATACACAATCTATTTACCAGGATGCTGTTTTCAAATTTCAAGACTGCCCAATGAGCCAACATGCAATGCTTAGCCAAGTGCTAGACTGGTAAATATAGAAAGACTCAGAGTTGCTTCTTCTTCCCCTGCACTTGGTCCTTTCGTTCATTTATGATTAACAAAAAATAACTGTACATATTTATAAAAACAGTGTAGCATTTTAATACAATTATTCAATGTGTACTAATCAAATCAGGTTAATTAGCCTTTCCATCTCCATGTCCTTTCCTTTTGTTTGGAGACTCTGAGCTCCTTTCTACTAATTCTTCATAAAGTAGATAATAGATTCTTTTGAACTATGACCACCTGCTGTGCTACAGAACACCAGAACTAATTCCCTCTATCTAACTGTGTTTTGGTACCCTTTATCCAACCTCCCTCTACTCTCCCTGCCCACCACACCCTTCCCAGCCTCTGGTTATCGCTACTCAACATTCAGATTAACTTTTTTAGCTTTCACATTATGAGACAGAACATGCAGTATTTGTCTTTCTGTGCCTGACTTAGTTCACTTAACATCATGTTCCCCAGCTCCATCCATTTTGCTGCAAATGTTGGCTGACTAATACTCCATTGTATATATAAATATACACTGCAGTTTTTTTTTTATGCATTCACCCACTGATGGGTACCTAGGTTGATTTCACATCTTGGCTGTTGAGAACAGTACAGCAATGAACATGAAAGTGAAGATATTACTTTGATATGCTCATTTCCTCTCCCTTGGATATAAAGCCAGAAGTAGGACAGGCGAATCATATGGTAGATCTACTTTTAGTTTTCTGAGGACCCTCCATACTATTTCCCACAATGCTATACTAATTTACAGTCTCATCAAATTCATAAGAGTTTCCCTTTTTTCCACACCCTTGCCAGCACGTGTTTTCTGTTTTTGCTTTTGTTTTGGCTTTTTGACCTCCCTTGTACTTTGAATTTCTCAAGTGGCCTTCCAAAAAACCACCTATGCCTGCCGGGCAGAGCAGCAGAAGACAAACAGCAGACTCTAGAGCGGACAAACCTGGATTTAGAATCCTGGCTCTGAAATGTTCTTACTGTGTGACCTTAGTCAAGCCATTTTTGTCTCTGGGCCTCAACTTCCTTTTCTATAAAATGAAAATAAAACTATCTGTTTTAGAGTTCTCGTGAGGAATAAATGAGATGCATAATGTTTATAATCAGGAGCCTGGCATGTGACAGGTGTGGTTTTCCTGCTCTGATGGTGCTAAATCAGTTACTTACTTAATTTGAATGACTTTATATAAAATGTTGGCTTGAAATAGTCAGCTGTCCCAGCAAAGCATCAACCAGGGTAAAAAGTATCCAGGTCAGCTTTCTGTCAACTGCCATTTCCATTGCTATAATTATGTAATCACTAACCACCACTCAGAACAACAAAAACCACAAAGCTGATGCTACTGAAATTGCTAAATGCAGTAATTACTTGGTTCTCAAGATCATGACCACCAATCCTTTAGGAAAGCAATAGAAACCTTTATAATTATAGGAGCAAAAGGCTGACTAGTTATCACAGACAGTGGTCTCTATAGCAGAAGGCTTTTGGTCACTGGGCAGAATGGCCGTGTATTCAGAAGTCCTTTCTCAAATTGCTGTTTTCTCACACTCCATACTCTGAGAGGCACAATGTCAACAAAAGAACTCAAAGAAGAAAAGACAGAAAGAAAGGACATTTTCTCTGAAATGTAGCCTTCTTGGCACTGATTCCTGGCAAGAGGCTCTAGCAGGATGAAGGAGGAAGGCAAACTCCACGAAACCTAGAAACATAGCCCTTCTGCACAGAAAAAGCAAGGAGCACAGGCGCCCTGTAAGAGGAGGCTTCTTTAGAAAAGGAAGCAAAACATTTATTAATAACCTAAGTTCATGCTGACCACTAGTCCTCAAATCAAGTGATGGAGTAGATCTTACCCCTCCTCAGAGACACTATGAGGTGACCTGCCAAGGTTTTATAGTCATTAAACAGAAACATCCAGTTCCAGGACCCAGGTATGTCCAACTCTGAAAGATTTTTTCTTTTCACCACATCTTTATCAAATCTCAAAATGATTACACCCATTTCCCCTTATGAGATAGAATCTGATTTAAACTTTGGTTCTAAAAGTAAACAAACCCAACAAAGTATCCACCAAAAAGATGCTATTTCTGTTAATCAGCATATTGTTTTTCTGCCTCTTAACAGCGTTGAAAGTTGACTGAGGGACTCACACAGAGTGCCCTTCTTTTATCTAGAATCTTCAAAGAAAATGGTACCTGTTGACAACCACAGAGCGCTGAAACAGAAGCAAGCATAACACAGGTACAAGCTTCTCAACCACTTCACGGTTGACTGCCAACAATATCCTGATAAAATCCAGGAAGCAGGAACTGGCATCACTCCCAGCCTCTTCTCCATGGCCTTCCAGATGAGCAGAATCAGTACACTAGAAAGACAGAAAGAGAAGAAATGATATGCCAAGTAATTAATAATTGATTCCTGGAAATGTGGAGTGCTAGACAGCGTGACAGGCTGCGGAGAAGAGAAACTTCAAATTCGTCTTTCAGTGCTCATCCCTGCCCATAAATGTTAAACCTGTGCTTTGACATAGCCTATAATTATCAGAATAACAACATAAGGATATGAAATGAATCTACCTTAAAACTGAAACACTTTGTGTTCCATTATAGTCTAACAGTAATTTATCTACGTGGCAGAATGGAAAAAGCACCACACCTGAGTTCAAGTTCCAGTTCTGCTACTAACAGCTTTGTGACTTTGACCAAATACTCTATGAAAAGAAGAGGCTGGACCTCTTTTAACTAAATCAACCTGAGGATTTTATCTGGCCCAGTATTGTTAAATTGTTTCAATGGGATTGGTTTATTAAAATAAATTATTTATTTATTTTGAAAGAGAGAGAAAGAGACAGAAAGAGATCTTCCATTTGCTGGCTCACTCCCCAGATAGCCACAATGGCCAGCGCAGGGCCAGGTCAAAGCCAGGAGCCAGAACTTCATCCGGGTCTTCCACGTGGGTGGCACGTACCCTAATACTTGGACCATCTTCTGCCACTTTTCCCAAGCCATTAGCAGGGAGCTGGATCACAGCGGAGCAGCCGGGACATGAACCGGTACCCATGTGAGATGCTGGCATCACAGGCAGCTGTTATACCCACTCTACCACAATTCCAGCTCCAATGGGATTGATGTTTACACAGGACATGCAGCCTCCAGTGTGCTACTGTCCTCCCCCCCCCTTACACACACTACTATCTTTAAAATCTACCCGATTTATATTTCCCTGTTACTCCCTCCTCTCCCTAAGAGTCATTTAGAATTCCTGCTTTAAATTCATACACACGTTCAACAAATATTTATGTCAAGCACTGTGCTGGCTACTTTAGAATCTAGGAGCTGGACGATTTAGGTCCCTTCCAGTAGAAAAACTGATTTTTCCAGAAGTTTCTGCCTGTTTACACAACGTGGCTATATACTGTATAAGTTACATAAAGCATAGCAACATTATGAGGGTTGGATGAGTTCTAAAGTGGCTATTCAAACATCTATCCTAAATATGCACCCATCCTCCACATCCGGCAAATGGCACAGGCTCACAACCGCTTGGCCAGCATGTACAGAGATTAGCACTGCCTGCACGGGATATCAACGCAAACACCAGGAAGCAGACACACACAGCTGCAAAACTGAGGTGCAGCCCACCCAAGAAAAAGTTTCCACTGAGCCATAAGCATCTGTCAGACTCCATTTTTCTCATTCACTACCATCCATTGCTATTTCTAACTGTTTTGGAGTTGGAAGTGAGGGAGCAGGGCGGGATGGAGTAGAAAGGAGGTGTGTGGGCCAGACCCGTTCAAGAGATCATGAAATGGAGCTGAGTTAGAAAGTACACCCAGCAACTTCTCCACTCTCCCAAGAGAGAATGGGGGAGTGTGCCCGTGTGTATGTATCTTACCCAACACACATTACTGCCTACCACAGGATTTAAAACTCAAGGTGACTCAACACCTGTCATCAATAGCCTGGCAGGTAGGAGGGCAACGCAGAAAAGAAGTGGATAGGTTTTGAAAACAGGCGTAATAAACACCATTGGACTAGCAAGCTGATTACAAGGGCAATGTCTTACAAATGGTGCATAAGAACAGCAGCTAATATCATGGGAACTCCCAGTCATTCCTCTGAAACCTGCAATTGCCGAAGGGCACAAATCCCTGCTAGGGTCCAGGCAAAGGCTTGCTGACCAGAAGCAGGAACAACACCACACCACCAAGATCCAAACAGTTTGTTATCAAATCAAAGGGTAACAACCCAGGGAGAGAACACACACCCCCACAACACTTGACAAATGAAAATCTCAAAGCTCCCGATGGTTCTGGCATTTAGGGCGTTACAAGTACACCCGAAATAAAAGCACTCTCTGTTGCAGCAGCTGTTCAGACAGAGCAGGGGGTAATGTTTACTTAATACTTCAGGTTGATGGGGGATGTATCATAGTTCAGTCTGTCAGCTACATACGTGGAACTCCATTTATGTACACAGCGATAAGATATGTTTGAATAACGACAGCGCACGTCTGAAACAGCCTATTTAGCTGGTATGAGTAATCAAGAATAAAGCTTTAAAGAAAAAAGTCTCGGATATTTGGGAAAGTCACAGAACAGACTGCCATGAATAGCTTTGCTTATATTTGCAGACATTGTTTTCCAAATAGCTGGAAAAATGAACAGATTGTTCTGGGAGGTTGTCTTTCCAGTTTGTTCCTAGTTTCCAGACTGTTCGTCACACAAGAAAGCACAAGGCGAGTCGGCTAATGCTCTTCACCAATTGCATCTACGGTCGGCTGGGCACAACCACCCCTAAGTGAGAGCAGACAAAGCATTCCTAGCGCCACGCCTGAGGTTTTCCATTTGGCTTCCCTCATGTCACCTCTGTGCTCACTGCAGCCGCATCAGAACCCTCGGAGGGGCATCGTTTACAAAAGCCTCAATGAGGCAGGTTTCGCATCAGATGTTCCACATTGTGCTCAATATCCCCCCGCACACGCCCTTATTCTGCATCAACTTCTATATCGGGGGCGGGGGATGGGGGGTGGGAAGTGGGAGGGAGACCCAACACCAGGGACGGTAGCTCAGGGCCAGGCTGCAGAGGTCGAAGGTGGACGAGCCCGACTGTTTGAAAAGAGACGGAGGGAGCTGCATGATCAGGCCCGGACACGAAAGAGTCGGGCTCCTGCCGGGGACCCAAGCTCCGCGCCTGCAAGGCCAGAAACAGCAGGCTGCTCTGCCCGAGCCAGGAGCGCCACCTCCGGGTCCCAACACCCGGCCAGCGCACCCCCAGACATCGCCCGTCCCGCCTGCCCTCCCCTGAGCTCATGGTCCTCGGCCCGGCAGCTAGCCGCCCCCGGCCACCTACCGGGGCTCACGGCCACATAGCGGGGCCCCGGCTCTCGGCGGCCTCCGCCTCCTTCCGGTCCATGGGCTCGGGGCCCCCAACCTTCGCTCCCCTCACCCCGAGAAGGAGGAAGAGGATGAAACCAGTGCGGCCTCCCCACCCGGACAGCTCCCTCTCGCCTCAGCCTCCCTGGACAGCGACGGAGGCCGGAAACGCAGCCTCCTCCCACCTTGCCGGGCTCAACCCGGAAGCACACCCTTCCATGCCCACCCCCGGAAGCGCAATTCAGCCGCGAGCCGGAGGGGAGGAGGGGCTGTCTAGAAGGGATAAGATTACGCACAGACGAAGGACTCTGGGCCCCCAGACTCTCGCCTCCCGCTCTCCAAAGGAAGTCTACACCCTGGTCCTTTGCACGAGCCCCAAGTCCCAGACTCGGGCAATACCCACAAGCAAGATGGCGGTCACGGCGGCTGCCCCTGCGGCTTAGCGCCCAGCCGTGCCATTGGCCAGCGCCCGGAGTGAAGCGGCCACGGATTGGTCGAGAGCGCTGCGGGGGTGGGGGTGGAGCTGCAGCAGCCCGGAGCCCGGAGTGGGCAACGCGGCGTGAGCAGCGGCCCCAGGCTCCTGGAGCATCGCGCCCGGAGGAGACTTCGCTGCTGCTCGGGGCCGCAGCCTGGTGAGCTCAGCCCCCTTCAGACCCTCCCGTGCATCCCAGCCAGAGCCTCTCGGAGCCGGCGCTGATCGATGCCGACACACCCTGGGGACCCTATCGCGACTCCATCGCGCCATATCGCGACATCATCGTGCCCTGTCAAGACTCCATTTTGTCACAGCCCTTTTCAGTATATATCTTTCTAAAAATAATTTGCCCTGTCATCTTCGGGGGCTGCCCCCCCATGTCGTGATTTTTGCTGTGATCTCTCCGTGACATCACCGCGCCATCGTGAAGTGTGATCTCATCGCTGCTCTGTCGTGACTTCATCAATGTCGTGTTGTGACCTGGCTGCGGCGGGACAGGTGGTGACCGCCAGGAACCCTCCTCCCTCCTCATCTCCCCATCTCAGCAGCCCCGCTTTGATTATCCGGCTCTTGGATTCTCTGTTGTCCCGGGAGCTACCTGGGACCCCTCCTTGCTTCTCCAGCCCCTGCCGGCACCCACAGGCTGGGAGTGGGATGGGGAGGGCGGGCAAGGGGTTAATTCTGCCGCTTCTGCTGCTTCTGCCGCTGCCGCCGCCGCCGCCGCCGCTGCTGCTGCTGCAGCCTCTGCCCGAGGGAGGGAAAGGAGAGGAGGCAAGGAGCCTGCGGGGGCGGCTGAGAGTTCTGGCTGGAGGGGTGGGGTCCCCGGAGGGGCCCCCAAGCCTTCCCTGCTGAGACCTCATATTCTCACTGTTGCTGAAGCCCAGGGCGCCCTTTCCCGACCCCCCACCCCACCGTGTCAGCCTGAGGCCGGATAATCCAACTTCTCGTGAACCATCTGTGTCTCCATTCCTTCCTGTCTGTCCTCCCCGCTCATTCCCTGTGTGCCTCTGCCGAACCTGGCCTCTGGTGCCAGGGGCCAGCCCCCTCCCACCCCAGGAGACTAGTGAGGAGAGCTGTCCAGCTTAACAGCTCTTCTCTCCCACTTCCTGTAGGTGACCTTGGACCTGGGTCCCTTCTTCATCCCTAGAGATTTGCAGGTCCAGCCCCCTAGAAGAGCTCCCCTAAGGAGGGGTCAGTCCTGAGGAAGCCACCCCTCCAGATCCTCCCCTCCCCTCCCTCTGTGCTAATCCCTCCCTGCATCCTCCACTCCCACCCCCACCCCCACCTCCGCCCCTCCTCTGCAGAGGGATGCTCAGTCCCTCTTGTGTTCACAGTTGGGCAAGGCGGGCATCATGGCCTCGGATTGTGAGCCAGCTCTGAACCAGGCAGAGAGCCGAAACCCCACCCTGGAGCGCTACCTGGGAGCCCTCCGTGAGGCCAAGAATGACAGCGAGCAGTTTGCAGCCCTGCTGCTAGTAAGGAACTGGCTGAAATTGGGAGGTGGGAAGGGCTGGGTGGTTGGGCCCCCAAGGAATGGGGTCAGTGAGTCCCCAGGGATATGCAGGTGGTGCTGGCAGCCCTGGAGGCAGCAAAGAAGGCCCAAGACCCCTATCTTGTACTTTATTCTTTTCTTGTTTTTACTTCCCCGAGGATGTGCGCAGAAGGGATAAAGGGGGTGAATAAAGCAGTGGCAGCACTGGGGGCCTTGGAGGAGGCTGCCTGGATCTGCTTTCCGGGGCGTCCCAGAGCAGATGGGAGCTGACTCATAGGGTAACAGCAGCAGGTAGTAATGTGCAGAGTTTTCGAGGGCTGGGGATGGTTGTTCTGGAGAGTCACAGGACTGGAGGTGACTGGGGAGGGGTCCCAGGGGATGGTCAGGACAGCAGAAGGTAGGTTAAGGTAAGGGAGTGGGTTCAGAGCTCAGCCTATTGGAGGAACCCAGGCTGGGGACAGCAGAGCAAGAGCTGCAGTGCTGGGGGGGGGGGTGTTGATGTGGGGGGGTGCAGGGAGGAGGGAGTACAGCCGCTGCTTGTTTGCCATGGCAACAGGGAGAAGGCTCTGGAGTCAAGGGCTCACACTGCAGCAGAGGAGGTGTTTAGGTGAAATGTAAGGGGAAATGTTTTGACAGGCAGAGCGGCAAGACACAGGAGCCATTTCCCCCGAGAAGGTGGCGGAAACAGCTCAGAGACTTCTCTGGAGGGAGCAGTTAGGGAAAGACCCCAAATCTTTGGGGGACTTGAAATACTGACTTCTGAGCCCCTTCCAGCCCAGTCTGTGGGCATCTAGATGAGGCTTCCGAAGAACTGCACGGGCCAGGTGGTGAAATGCCCAAGTGAGTGGCTGAAGAGGGTTAGACCCTTCCTCCCCTGGCATAATCCTAGCTGAAAGGGCTCTCAGAGGTCACCCCTGTCCCTCCAAGGAGAAAGGGGAGCTGGAGGAGATGACCCCAGAGTGAGTTCCGTTGCATAACCCAAGCCTGCTAGCCCTCAACACCCCAGGGTGCAAGGAAGGCACAGTCTCTGCTACTTCTTCCGTTTCTCTTGCTGATAGCACATACTCCTCTCCACGTAGGTGACCAAGGCAGTCAAAGCAGGTGACATCGATGCCAAAACCCGGCGGCGGATTTTCGACGCCGTCGGCTTCACCTTTCCCAATCGCCTCCTGACCACTAAGGAGGCACCGGATGGCTGCCCCGACCATGTTCTCCGGGCCCTGGGCGTGGCCCTGCTGGCTTGCTTCTGCAGCGACCCTGAACTGGCTGCCCATCCCCAGGTCCTGAACAAGATCCCTATCCTTAGCACCTTCCTGACAGCCAGGGGCGACCCTGATGACGCTGCCCGCCGCTCCATGGTCGACGACACCTACCAGTGTCTGACAGCTGTAGCAGGCACCCCCCGAGGGCCCCGGCACCTCATTGCTGGTGGCACCGTGTCTGCCCTGTGCCAAGCATACCTAGGGCATGGCTATGGCTTCGACCAGGCCCTGGCACTGCTGGTAGGGCTGCTGGCTGCTGCCGAGACACAGTGCTGGAAGGAGGCGGAGCCCGACCTACTAGCCGTGTTGCGGGGTCTCAGCGAGGATTTCCAGAAAGCTGAGGATGCCAGCAAGTTCGAGCTCTGCCAGCTGCTGCCCATCTTTCTGCCCCCGACAACCGTGCCCCCTGAATGCCTCCGGGATCTGCAGGCCGGCCTGGCACGCATCCTGGGAAGCAAGCTGAGCTCCTGGCAGCGCAACCCTGCGCTGAAGCTGGCCGCTCGCCTGGCGCATGCCTGCGGCTCCGACTGGATCCCGGCGGGCAACTCCGGGAGCAAGTTCCTGTCCCTGCTGGTAAACCTGGCATGCGTGGAGGTACGGCTGGCACTGGAAGAGACGGGCACGGAGGTGAAAGAGGATGTGGTGACGGCCTGCTATGCCCTCATGGAGTTGGGGATCCAGGAGTGCACCCGCTGCGAGCAGTCACTGCTTAAGGAGCCCCAGAAGGTGCAGCTCGTGAGCATCATGAAGGAGGCCATCGGGGCCGTCATCCACTACCTGCAGCAGGTAAGGGGGTAGTGGCCCACAGAGGGAGCCAGAGCGGGAGCCACCCGGTGAGGGGAAAGGGGGTCATGGAGAGATGGCGCAGCTGCAGGTGCACGCGGCTACCACAGCCAGCACTCTGGGGAGTAGTGTGTGACCGAGTCTCCCTCCCGCTCCCTCCCGCCCTGAGCCTGCACACAAGCACCATACCACACACCATATGTGCACTTGCATCCCAGCATGCCACACGCGCACACGCAACACGGTAACCTCCCACTCACAGCGCTCCCCGGATAGACACACACTACACGCCACACACCAAGTCAAGGAGTCTGTTGTGCTTACTCCAGCATTGTTTTACACACGCGTGCACTTGTCATGACGCAATGAAAGGCTCAGGGCTGCCTGGTGCCTGCCTCTGCAGAGGTTCTGCTGAATACGTTTGACTGCCCCCCCCCCATCACGTCTCTTCCTGTCTGAGCAGCCAGCCATCCTGTCCCACAAGGATTCAGTCAGAACCGTGATCTATTTAACGGCCGGCCCCAGCCACTGAACTCACCAGCCATATATTCCACACAGTGCACTCGGCGCTCTTGCCCATTTTCCAGTTCCTCCCACTGCACATGTTTACACAGTAGCTGGAAGTCCATCCCCCTGGCCTGGGTCGGAGCTGCGGTCCAGGAGGGTTTGCTCGGCTTTTACCTGTGAGCTTCCTCCTAGCCTTGAGCTGCTTTAGAGCTGGGGAGATGGCGGTGCGACTGCAGTCTCAGCCAGGGCAGGGGTGGAGCCTGTGAGGTCCAGCTCCACCAGCAGATGCACACGGAGGGCCTGCTCTGGGTCAGGCCCCTGCCGGGGGTGCTGGGTGCCTGGTGCACTGGGTGGCACAAGGCTTGGTTAATGCCTCAGAAGGCCTTAGCAGACCAGCATTCCCTTCTGCTTGGGACATTTCTGGGCTGGGCTGCAGCCTGGCAGGGCTGGGGAGGGCCTCTGGAACCTTCTCCATCTCAGAGGGTTCTTGTGGCAACAGGTGGGGTCCGAGAAGCAGAAGGAGCCCTTTGTGTTTGCCTCGGTGCGGATCCTGGGTGCCTGGCTGGCCGAGGAGACCTCCTCCCTGCGTAAGGAAGTGTGCCAGCTGCTGCCCTTCCTCGTCCGCTACGCCAAGACCCTCTACGAGGAGGCTGAGGAGGCCAACGACCTTTCCCAGCAGGTGGCGACCCTGGCCATCTCCCCCAGCACCCCAGGACCCACCTGGCCAGGGGACGCTCTCCGGTGAGTTCCGTCCTGAAGAAAAGCGTCACGCAGGGACACTGCATCCCCCGAAACTGGCCCGGCTTCCTGACTGTACCAGAAGAGTTCACTCAGCGTTGTTTCTGTTGGTTTGGGGGGCTTGTTCCCGGGGCGGGCCGTGACCCCAGATTTCTCAATGAAAAGAGAACTTGGGCAGTGTATTGAGCATCTGCTTGGAGCCAGGTATTTAGTCCTGCCCTGCACCAAAATGACCTCGTTTGGTCCCCAGGGCAGATGGGACAGAAGCCTCATCCATATTTGAAAGATGAGGAAACTGAGCTTGATCATGGTCTGACCGTGCGGCAGGGCCCAAGTTCAATCCTGGGCCTGTGCAGCTCTGTGCTGGTGCTGTGAGGGCACGCCCTTCCTCCTCTCCCATCTCCTCTTAGGCAGGGTGCCCTTGGAAAGGGATTCTTTGTGCCTTCTCATCTCCTAACCTGCACATCTGTCCCCCCACCCCACCCCTAGGCTCCTCCTGCCCGGCTGGTGCCACCTGACGGTGGAAGATGGGCCCCGGGAGATCCTGATCAAGGAGGGGGCCCCTTCACTCCTCTGCAAGTACTTCCTGCAGCAGTGGGAGCTCACGTCCCCCGGCCACGACACCTCAGTGCTGCCTGACAGCGTGGAGATCGGCCTGCAGACCTGCTGCCACATCTTCCTCAACCTCGTGGTCACTGCTCCAGGGCTGATCAAGTGAGGGGCTCGGGGAGGCTGGGGAGAGGTCACAGGAAAGCAAAGAGGGCTGCACGGTCGCTTCCAGTCTCGGCTGCCTGCTGCTGCCAGGCACCCATGGGGTTCTGAATCTACAGATAGACAAAGCCAGTTCCACACGAGGATCTGGCACACCCGGCACGCCAAGTGTTGTCTCTGGGCGCATCTGCCCGCAGCATCCGAAACCCAGTCTCTGGTCCCCAGACGCCATGGCTGTGGGGCCCAAGGGGAACTCTCACTGCTGCCTAATAGCTGGCCAGATCCTGGCCTGGTGGAGCTGGGAGCCCCAGAACACAGGCTTTGCACAGGGCCTGGTCTAGCTGTGTTCTCATCCATGCCTCCCTTTCTTCCCAGGCGCGACGCCTGCTTCACGTCCCTTATGAACACCCTGATGACGTCGCTCCCTGCGCTAGTGCAGCAACAGGGCCGGCTACTTCTGGCTGCCAACGTGGCCACCCTGGGCCTCCTCATGGCCCGGCTCCTCAGCACCTCTCCAGGTAAGCCCTGGGGCTCCGGGCCTCGTGGGCGAGGGCAGAAGAGCTGGGTGGGACTGCCGAGCTCTGGGCACCAGTCAGCATCTGCAGCAGATGATTTCGCAGGATTTCCCAGGCAAGAGGCAGTCTCTGCAGCACCCAGCCGGCCCCGCCCCCACCCTCCTTCCCAAAACGCTAACATTCTCTTCTGAAGGCTTTTAAGGCAAGGCCTGGTGGGTGTTAAGCACAGGCCTGCTTAGAGGCACTGGCAGAGGCACCTGGGATCCCTGCAGCCCTAGGAATCCGAATCCTGTGCTTCAAGGTGGAGCAGCCACCCCCAGCCAGGCCTTGAGTAGGAACCCTGACTTTCCTCCATTGAGGTTTTTCCTATGCTCAGCACATCAACGCCCCCCAAGCCCCTACCCCAGTGACAGGCACCAGCACTCCGAGGCCTCTGCACACGCCTTCTCCCACCCCTGCCTCCTGGCTGTGTGCAGGGGGAAGGGCCTCCTCCAGCCCCTGGCAGCCCCCTGTGTCTCCCACTTTGGCCGTGGGTGTCTGCTTGGGTCCCTCTGTCCCCGCCTGTTCCCTGTGCCCCATCTGTCAGGGTGGAGGAGCTGAGCAGATGCCCGGGAACAGGGTGTAACGTGCCCATCCCCTCAGCTGCCTCTGCGTTCCCCGTGTGAGGATCCCAGCAGGGTACCCACAGCGCGAAGGAGAGCGTGTCCCTGTGGACCCAGAGCCCCGGGCACTCTGGGGCAGCTCCCTACTAGAAGCGCCATGTCATCACCCAGGAATGCCACCGGGTTAGACTAAGAGCCTCCTGGAGAGCCCTGCCTGGTGGGCGCCCGTCGGGTCAACAAAAGCTGGGCGCACACGCCTGCTCCCCTCATGGTGCCCTCTCCTGGCCCACGAATCAAACTGGTGCAGCCGCCTTAGCCTGGCGAAGCCCTCTAGGCTGTGCCACTGCTGTGAGAACCCCAAGGAAGGTCCTCGGTAGCGTCGGACCTTGTAGTCCCCTCCTACTCCCGGTTCCTACAGAGGTCTCGATGACTGAGAGTACCGAAATGATCACTTTTAATCCTCACAACAAAACGTTCTAGGAGTAGCACAACTGGCCCCATTGTATAAGCGAAGAGACTGAGACCCCTCCCTGACCCAAGGACACATAGGAGGCATCAGCGGTGGGGAGTGCAGCCAGGTGGTCCAAACGCAGGCAAGGCGCCAGCTCCCCACCAGCACCCACTTCATGCCTTCTCTCCCTCCCTGTCTTCCAGCTCTTCAGGGAACCCCAGCATCCCGAGGTTTCTTCGCCGCCGCCATCCTCTTCCTGTCTCAGTCCCACGTGGCGCGGGCCACCCCTGGCTCAGACCAGGCGGTGCTGGCCCTGTCGCCCGACTACGAGGGCATCTGGGCCGATCTGCAGGAGCTCTGGTTCCTCGGCATGCAGGCCTTCACGGGCTGCGTGCCGCTGCTGCCCTGGCTGGCCCCCGCCGCCCTGCGTTCCCGCTGGCCGCAGGAGCTGCTGCAGCTACTGGGCAGCGTCAGTCCCAACTCCGTCAAGCCTGAGATGGTGGCCGCCTATCAGGGTGTCCTGGTGGAGCTGGCGCGGGCCAACCGGCTGTGCCGGGAGGCTATGAGGCTGCAGGCGGGCGAGGAGACGGCCAGCCACTACCGCATGGCCGCCCTGGAGCAGTGCCTGTCAGAGCCCTGAGGGGTGTCCGCTGGGGACAGACCCGGGGGCGGGCAGCGAGGGAAGGAGGGAGGAGGCATCTTCCCTGAAGCCCCCAAACTGGACCCCCTCCCCAGACATCTCCCCCCAAACACCCCAGCTTTCTGGCTTTTCCGAGGACAAGGGTACAGTTGCCCACCCCTCAAGTGTAAGGAACTGCGTTCCGTCCCCCAGGCCCCCTTGGGGGCAGGGATCGGCTTGGAAATCAACGTGGTTGTCCCCGCCAGGCCGGGGAAGGTTGGAGCAGCCCCCAGGGAGGGGGGCACTAGGTGTTATTGTGCCCGATGTCTGGCTCCCCCGCAGGAGGGGAGGCCCCAGGCTAGGACAGGGCTGGCAGGAGCTGACTGCCTTGGCCCATGTGCCCTGCCGGCCAGGGCGTGGGCTCCCCTAGGCTGTGGTGCCCCCGCTGGCCCCCCAGGTCCACGTCCTTCAAATTGGCCCTACGGCTCCTGCCCTTGGCCTCTTGGGCAGAGAGCAGGCTCAGGCCGTTGCCATCACAGTGCTTCCCATCGACTTCAGTGACCCAGGGTCTAAACTGGCCCCGTCTTTCAGGGTAGCTTGGGGAGGACCGGCCTGGGGAAGGGTGGGAAACCTCCTCCCACCTGAGCTTCCTGGAGAGGACCCAGGAGTCGCTGGACCTGGGTCTCTACACTTTTGTATCGTGTTGCAGCAGAGTGACCGTGGGGGTCGGGGGGGTTATTTATTTTGCCTGTCCTTATCCCTGCTTGGACACCTGAGCGTCTGATCCCTGTGCTGTCTCACCTGGCAGGAGCCAGGAACAGGAGGGGCACTTCCCTGGAATCCGCATGTTTCCCTGGTGATTGCACCCCACTGCCACCGTGGTGCCTGGCTTAAACCCCCACCCCTCCTCCGAGTCCTCTCTGCAGAGAGACGCGCCTGGCGGCTCCAGCAGGACCTACCTTGGTTACAAACCCAGGGGGAACCCCCCCAACACACACACACCTGATTCTTTGCTTTCCCCTTTCCCCACCCTCCCCCAGCGCGCTCTGTGACTGCCAAGTTCAAAGCTGTGCACATGTGGACACTCAATAAACGTTCATTGGTGACAAGAAGCCATGCGAGTGGTCCGCACTGCACCTGCCCTCTTCCCCATCAGGGACTCGCCGTGCAGTGAGCACATGCGCTGCCAGCACCCTGCTGGAGTGAGTACCGCCTCAGTCGGCCCTCCCAAGAATACCAGGAAGAAAGCACTGTAGCCCAGTCTTCCAGAGAGGAGACTGAGGCATGGACAAGTGATTTACTCCAGGGCTCCATGCAGGCCATCAACTCCCCAGCTTCAGGTTCACAAAGTCATGCTGCCGTGGCCAGCCTGGGGTGGCTCTGGTGCTGTGGGATCCACATAAAGCACCGCCCCAGAAATCCTCAGTTGTATGTGAAATCTGGCTTTTGCGTGTTGGTAGCTCATGTTTTAAATAAGCCTGCAGGTCACACGTGGCCATCAAGTTACCGCCTGGCCTCTGTCCCATGCCGAGTGGGAAGAGCAGGGGTCTGTGAGACAGAGCAGGAGAGGAGCACAGCACCCACTACTCACCTCACCTCTAAGCCCCGTTAGAGCCAGGCCAGCCCCAAGCACACACCCCGGACACACCTCCACCTGGGCCCTCAGACCAGCCTGCGTTGCCCTGAGCATGTCCTGTTGCCTCCGTGGGGTTGGCTCTGCCTGTGTGGCTGCGAAGAGTCCTGTATGTATTAAAAGCCAAATTAGCATGATTCTCCGGTGGTAAATAGGAAAAGTCAGACCCTGCCCTCAAGCCGCTTACAATCTAGAGGGGAGTCCACACTAACAGGAAGCACCAGTTGGGCTCTGCAGCTGCAGCTCAGTTGCCCTCAGCCCAACTGAACAAGTGCAGACAAACTTGGAGCCAGCCTCTGCTCTGGGAGCCAAGGGGAAGCAGTGTGAGCCAGGTCGACAAGCAGAGGGACAGCTGACATGAAGGCACGCAAGCTTCCAAACGGCCAGCGTTCATTTATGCTGCGGGGTGGAGCTGGAGCGGGGAGTGGTGGGAGATGCCACTGGACCAGTGGGCAAGGCCCGGAGGGGACGGGCCTGGCATGCCAAGCTCTGAAGCACCCATAATAGGATCATGCTGAGGCACCAGCCTGCAGATCTGGGGGCAGGCTGCATGTGTTCCAGTTTGCATTTGAGAAAGATGGCTGGCCCTAGGAGGGACGACTGAGGGAGCTCAGGGGGAAAGAGAGTCTGTGCCATACCAGCCGCAGTGAGGATGGGAGAGAGCGAGGTAGGAGTTAGTCTGCTGGAGTCGGTGATTGATTGGAAGTGAAGACGGATAAAGGAAAAGGGGGCAGGGGTCCAAGGATAACTCCCAGATTCCTGGTCAGGGCCACTGAGTGCATGGACAATGGGGCCGTTCACTGGCCCAAGAAACACTGGGGCAGAAATGTACTTGTTTGGCAAATGGTGAACTTGTGCTTGTGTAACAACCAAGGGACAGCTGCTTTCTGCAGTCTGGGCAAGCGGCAGATGTGGAGGTTGTCAGATACAGAGGGCTCTTCAAGTCATGGAAGCAACTGAGCTCACCTGGAGAAGTGAAGAGAGAAGGGAGGGACCCGAAGCAAATGACAACCACTTGTGTCCCTGCTGGCAAGGTGCTTCCCTTGTGCACGGGGGACCCAGAGCCAGAAAAGCTCCATTAATACAAGGCAGACCAAGTTCTGGACTTGAGTGAAGTGTGGGCTCCGGAGCTGGAAGGGGGCTAGGCTAATTTGCAGAGACACCTTGCTTCTGCTAATTAAGTTGCAAGTGGGAAAGATCTGAGCTGCAGTTGTGAGATAAAACCACGAGGTGGCGCCTGAGCACCGCCTTCTGCCAGATTTCCCCACCTTGCACATACAACTGGGTCCAAAACAGGTTATCAAAGGATGGGCAGAACTGAGTTTTTTCTTAACATAAAGTCCAAACTCAAGATCACTGAAAAGGGGAGATGGGGGAATAGAGCCTAGTAGGAGAGAGATATGCCAGCTGTGCCCAATGGGAGTCAGCATATGTTGTGAGCATGCACACCCATGTCAATTCATGCCCTGTGTTCCCATGTGTACTTGTGTTCCCCATAAATGTTCCTGTGGATGTTGTGTGCCCACAGGATCCCAGCAATGTCTGCACATGTAACTGTGTGTACCCACAGCCGTCACATGTGTGCATGTGTCCCTGACAAGGAGGTGTGCAACCTCCATGTCCCAGAAAGCGAGGACCCCAGAGTCTGAAAACATGGGACCCTGGGCTTTGGGGGAGCTCTAGAGCAGCAGCCAATCATGAGACCGCCCCTCCCTAGTGGCCACACCCCACATCACTCATGTGTCAGAGTTCCTGCAGACTGTGTTTGGGTTCCATGTCTGGCTACCCAGGGTCAGCTTCACGTGGAGCCTTTCTTCAAAGCCGGAGGCACTCATTCATCATTGATCCGGTAAGCATTTACTGACCGACCATCTGAACACCAGCCACACTGATAGAAATACTTTCCTGTGTTTCCTTCAAGTTGTTTTTTTTTTTTTTTTTTTTTCACAAAGTAGTTTATGAGACAGGAAAGCAAAGTTAGTCACCACCGCAGAGTCTGGAAGGCTGATTAGGGTGTTCGAACCCTCGTTCCTGAAGATGAGCCATGGGGAACCCCAGGAGAGTTTTCAGGAGGGAGGGAACACAGGCCAGCCACTCTTGTCACTGACTGGAGTTAGAACTATACAGAAAGGGACGTGAATGAAGTCAGGAGAGCAGCAATGGCAATGGCCAAACCAGGGGTTCTCGAATGCTAGTGTGCTTCCAGATCTCCTTAAGGATTTATTAAAACAAACTGTCGGCCGGCGCCGCGGCTCACTAGGCTAATCCTCCGCCTAGCGGTGCCGGCACACCGGGTTCTAGTCCCGGTCGGGGCGCCGGATTCTGTCCCGGTTGCCCCTCTTCCAGGCCAGCTCTCTGTTGTGGCCAGGGATTGCAGTGGAGGATGGCCCAGGTGCTTGGGCCCTGCACCCCATGGGAGACCAGGAAAAGCACCTGGCTCCTGGCTCCTGCCATCGGATCAGCGCGGTGCGCTGGCCGCAGCGCGGCTGCCATTGGAGGGTGAACCAACGGCAAAGGAAGACCTTTCTCTCTGTCTCCCTCTCTCACTGTCCACTCTGCCTGTCAAAAAAAAAAAAAAAACTGTCGAGTTCTACCCCATATCTGCCGATCCAGTGGGTCTGGGATGGGCTCCAAGAACTGTCACTTCCAACAAGCTCCCCGGTATTACTGCTGATGCTGGTCCAAGATCCACCCTTGGAGAACTCCTGTTCCGTGAGAAAGAATAAGGCAGGGTAAGGTGCTGAGAGCCGAGTGCTGAGTGCCTTCTGGGATCCCTCAAGTCTCCTGCATGGGCATACCATGGGCGGGTGCTTATGGGTCAGAAATGGCGATGTTCCATGAGGACTAGCTCAGAGGGGGTGATGGAAAGATCCAAGACTCTTCAGGCACAATTGGCAAGTTGTGAACGTGAAGGCTGGTGGTGCCATTCACAGAACCAAAGCACACAGGCAGCAAAGCAGGTTGGGGTCGGCAGTGGGCGTGGCTGGGATAGGGAGTGCAATTTTGGGA
The DNA here is from genome assembly GCF_964237555.1 of Oryctolagus cuniculus. Lineage (NCBI taxonomy): Eukaryota > Metazoa > Chordata > Mammalia > Lagomorpha > Leporidae > Oryctolagus > Oryctolagus cuniculus. Next base: position 137,046,502 of record NC_091438.1, on the reverse strand, counting down.
CTTGGAAAGTTTCAGGTGGCTGCAAGGAGACACCTGGAGGGACCAGCCCACTGACAGCTGGGACTGTGGCTCCGGGGCTGCAGGGAGAGGTGCAGACTGGGGAATGGCACGGCTGGGAGGCAACAGCAGACAGAGGGTCCTGAAAGACTTGAGAGGAAGGGATTCTCTCAGAAGGCACAGATAGGAAGAAAAGGCAAACGCTTCTACTCTGCCAGTGAGTAACTGACGTCAAGGACGGGGTGAAGAGAGGAGACAGTGGTCAGAGTAGGAGGAGGGGAGGAGGGGAGTGAGACAACAAACCAGTGTCTTAGCTGCAGAAAGTAGGGAGAAGAAACCCCAGGAAGCCACCAGGCAGAGTCCCAGCTGTCACTCTGGCCTTCCCACGCCTGCTGGAGAGAGCACGGGAGAGAGGACGTCCTCCTCCTCTGTCCTCCTGGACTTCTCCCAGGGGAGCCCAACAGCCCGCGTGCCAGGCACCGAGGCCTCGCCGGCAGCTTGAGAAAATCACACACACTCGCGCACGCACCCGGGCCTCAGATCCAGACTGCACAGGAAGCTGCCCGAGCTGCCAAGCCTGCTTCACCCACCACCCTCCACGGTGACTTCAGTCTCCGCAAAGTTCTCAGATGTTACTCATTTCTTTGAAAGGTAGAGACACAGAGGGAAATGGAGGTCTTCCATCTGCTGGTTCATTTCCCCAAATGGCTGCTACGGTCGGGGCTGGGCCAAACTGAAGCTGAAGCCAAGAGCCCAGAACCCCACACCCAGGTCCCCCATGGGGGTGACAGTGGCCCAGGTACTTGGGCCATCTCCCACTGCTTTCCCAGGCACATCAGCAGGGAGCTGGATGGGAAAGCAAAGCAGCCAGGACTCAAATCTGTCCTCCGATATGAGATGCTAGCATTGAAAGCAGTGGCTTGATCTGCGCCACAACACCACCCAGGGGAAAGTTCCCAATGACGACTCCTTGGGGCTGGCATCCTTTGTGGGCACCGGTTCAAGTCCCAGTGTCTCCACTTCCGATCCAGCTCCCCGCTAATGTCCCTGGGAAAGCAGCAGCAGATGGCCCCAGTGCGTGGGCCCCTGCGTCCAAGCCAGAGACCCAGAAAAAGTTCCTGGCTCCTGGTTTCAGCCTGGCCCAGTTCCAAATAATAAATAAATCTATTTATTTATTTATTTATTTATTTGAAAAACAGAGTTGGGGGGGGGGGGGTTGAGAATCTTCCATCTGCTGGTTCACTCCCCAAACAGCCAACATAACAGCCAACGTTATGTAATCAGTGCTTCGCTGCCACAACCACTACCTGTGCGTCTTCCTGCTTCACGCCCATTCTCCCCAGCCTCCCTCTCATTTTCCTTTCTTGGATTCTTGTCTTGGCCTCTCCAGAAAGGAAGGTTGGATTTTAGGAGAGAGAAGGAGGGAGGGACTGCAGAAGTGGGGAACACACCTGACAGCCTTAGCAACACACAAACACAGGACCCGTGCATGTCAGTGCAATCCCCGGGCGCCCAGCCATATGCCTAAGTCACGGCAGATTCCCTCCACAGCCTCTGGACATCCCAGTGCTACCCCCAATCAGCCCAGGAACATCCTGGTGCCTTGTCAGGTGCACCTCATGCCAACCCCACCCCAGGCAACTCTCTCTGGCCCGTCCATGATTCCAACCTCCTTCCAGATCCTGGCTCAAGTCATTGTGAGTACTGAAAGAAGTGGGCACCCTCGGAGGAGTTCTGATCTGGAACCCTTCCGGGAGACCGCGATGGGCCCTCAGCATGCATGTGCACACGAACTGGGGGCCTGAGTCTGCAGCCTGCGGACTTCCTCCACATTCCCCTGGGCCCATCGCATCCCAAGGCCGGTGGGCTGGGTCGAGAAATGGCGGATGCCCATTTTACAGACGATGAAACTGAGGCCAGCCAAGTGTGGCGCTTTGCTCAAAGGCAAGGATGTCATGGAAGTAGAAAACGTAGAGCATCTGAGCCTCAGCCTCAACTGCCAGCTGTGAGCCCACAAGGCGGCTTAGACCAGCAGGGGTCGAATTCACGCCTCCCCCCCACCACACACACACACCCCCGCTGGTCTCGCCAAAGCCATACCTCCTCCTTGGCGGTCGCTGGGGAAAAGGGAGAGAGCGGCCACAGCTTGTCTCTTTAATGCGCGCCCCCGGAGGCCCGGCGCGCCCCCGCCACTATAACTGGAGTGCATGGAGCGGGCTGCTCTCAGAGAGCCAAGGGCGGGCGTTGGGCACCCGCCCGCCGACTTTCCCCAAGTGCGAGCGGCGCCCGTCAGTCCCGCCTCCATGGATACGCCCGGGGGCACCTACTGCTGAGGAACGAATGCTTGCGGGTCCCTGAGCCCGGGTGCACCTGGCCGCCGCCCCGAGAGTCCCGCGGGCCGGGCCGCCTGCCCACAGCGCTCGCCGTCGGGCGAGGGCTCCGCCGCCGCCACGCCCCGCGCCCGCGCCCCAGCCGCCCCATGCTGGTGCACACTTACTCCGCCATGGTGAGTAGCCCCGCACCGGGGGGTCGAGGAGCCGGAGCGCCAGGCCCTCCACGGGTTCCCGTCCCCGCACCAACGAACTCTGGGCGGGCGGGCGCCGCGGAGACTCCGCCAGCTGAGAGCGCTCGCCCGTTCGCCCCGCGGGTCATTCTGAGACGGACTTGGGCCCCCGAGAAGGGACGGCAGCGGGGCCCACGCGAGCTTAGGAGGACTCCCTCGGGCTTGGTCGTTTCAGTGCCACTGCGTCGTCTAACGCGCCCCTCTCCGTCCCCAGGAGCGCCCCGACGGGCTGGGCGCAGCGGCCGGCGGGGCCCGTCTGTCGTCCCTGCCGCAGGCGGCCTATGGACCGGCGCCGCCGCTCTGTCACACGCCGGCCGCCGCCGATTTCCAGCCGCCCTACTTCCCGCCGCCCTACCCGCAACCGCCGCTGCCCTACGGCCAAGCGCCCGACGCCGCCGCCGCCGCCTTTCCGCACCTGGCCGGAGACCCGTACGGCGGCCTGGCGCCGCTGGCGCAGCCGCAGCCCCCGCAAGCCGCCTGGGCCGCGCCCCGCGCCACCGCCCGCGCCCACGATGAGCCGCCCGGCTTGCTGGCGCCGCCTGCCCGGGCCCTGGGCCTCGACCCGCGCCGCGACTACGCCGCCGCTGTGCCCAGGCTCCTGCACGGCCTGGCCGACGGCGCGCACGGCCTGGCTGACGCGCCCCTCGGCCTTCCGGGGCTGGCAGCTCCGCCTGGCCTGGAGGACCTGCAGGTGAGGCCGGAGAGCTTGGGGATGTGCAGAGGACAGGCCGTGGTGATTCTGCAGCCTGGCTGGGGACCAAAACAGCGATCCGTGCAAACGCCCCCCCGAATTTCCTCCGGGCCCGCATTGCTTCCCTCGTGACTCCGAGGATGCGCCCCACAGCCTGGGTTAGACAGGGTCTGGCCCTTCAGGCGGCCCGGCCCCAGGTCCGCGAGCAGTGCCCGAAGGCGGCATACCTCGGTGGGACCGGGCTGCTTCCCTCCTTACCCTCTGTGCGGTTGAGCCTCACGGGGCATCCCTGCCCAGGCCCGGGCTGCTGCTGGGGCAGCCACACCTGGTGCGAAGAGGCGCGCGGTAGTTGCCCGTCTAAGGCGAGGTTCCCAGGCCACCAGCCCGCCCGCAGATGGGGCCGAAGCGCGGCGATTCTCGGTCCCGCTCGTAGCGGCCGCAGGTGCGCATTAGGCAGAGCCCATAGGGATGCGGCGCAGCGCGGGCTTGGGAAGCGATGGCCACGCGATCCACGCCGCCCTTTTCTGCTTGCAGGCCGTGGACGAGCCGGGAATGAGCCTCCTGGACCAGTCGGTGATCAAAAAAGGTAAGGAATGCCTGTGCGTCCGCGGGGGCAGTGCCGGGTGAGACGCCGCAGGCCCCAGACGCACGGACCCACGTTTTCCGCGGGGGGCCGCCGCCGGGAGCTTGTTCCAGCCCAGCAAAGGGGCGGCGAGGCTGTGGGCCCGGCCAGGTGCGGGCAGCGGCGCGGGCTTGGCTTGGCAAGCTGGTCCCGGGGCGAGCCGCCCGGGTGGGCCTGAGCCTAACGGTTCTGGGTGGAGGGCGCTCTTGTGGATGCAGAACGAGTTGAGCCACTTCCGCGTGTCCTCGGAGGTGGGAACGGGAGCGCTGTTCTCGTGGGTTTGGGTAAACGATTTCCAGCTTACAGGGCCTTGGTATCGCTTTGTGCCCGTTCCTTGCCAGCTTGGCCCCGCTGGGCTGATGGGTGGGCGCGTGTTCTGATCTCCCCAGGCCGTTTGCTCTCAGCCGGAGCTGCTGGCCATTTGGGAGGAGGGAAGCTGGTGTGAGAGTGTGGCTCGCGAGGCCGGGTGGCGGCTGCTGCTGTAGGCCTCCGTCAGGGGCCTGCGTGTGGCTCCATGCTCCTCTCCTGCGTGGCTTTGCGTTTCCTGGCGCGTGGATGTCTGATGTGAGTGTGTGTGTGCTGCTCTCTGTGTGTGCTGGGACACATTGCTCCGTGTTTGGGGGTCTCCACGTGCGTGAAGGTTCTCCGTGTGACCTGGAATGTGTTCTTTGAGGGCGTCTACAAACGTGAGGTCCCTCCCTGTGTATTTCCAGGGGTGTTTACCTTTGCAAAAGCCAGGGTGAGAGACCCACCGAGTGGATTTTCCCCCAAGGACCAAGTTCTTGTGGTTCCCTGGGAAAGGAGAGACACACAGAGACAGGAAGGGGCACAGACTCAGAAAGGGCCCCGGGAAGTGGGCCAGCTCCCTAGCTCTGGGTCCGTGCAAGAGGGGATTCCAAGCCCACCAGAGCCCCGCGGCCAGTGCTTTCAAACAAGTGAATTCAAGCCCAGGCTGTTTGCCCTCCACCTGCTCTCCGGGGAGGCTCAGGGTGGGGGGGGGGGGCAGCGGCTGGGAGGTGGCTGAAAGGCCTGGAGGTTGGAGTAGGTGGATGAAGGGACAGGGTGCCCTGAACTTGGGTGGGGGTGTGGTGGGGAGGGTGTCTGCAAATTGAGGCTGTCGTGGAGAGGGCCACAGGGAGGACGCTGGCACTGGACCCAGCTCTTCTGCAACCCCACGGAGGAAGGGAGAGCTGGATCTGCCGCCCCAGGGGCTCCCCTCCCGCCCCCTCTTCCATCCCAACTCCAGCTGAGCTCAAGAGGCTGGGACCTAGTTCCCTTGACTCCCTAGGGAGCTAAGACTGCATTTTGGGAAGGGACTTGGGAGACCTCTGCCCTGGAGAAGGATCGCCTCTTGCTCTGAGCACCGTGATCCCGGCCAGGAGGCAGGACGTGAGGAGAGACTGGAATTGCCCCAGAGTTGATTTCTTTCCAAAGACATCAACTTCCAGGATTCCCTGGTCCTTGAACGTGCGCCGGGATCCCCACAGGCAGTCCCGAGAACCACAGCAAGCGGCCGGGGAGCGTCCCCTGCGCTGCGCATCTCAGACTGCTGCGAGCGCGCACACCAGCAGGGCGCAGCGGGTCGGTGGCCGCGGGCGGCGGGGAGGAGCGTGGGCGACCCGAACCCCAAGCGAGAGGCTGCGCCAAACCCAAGCGAGAGGCTGCACCTGGGCGCCCCACTCGGGACGTGGAATCCCCGCCCGAGGTTCCGCAGCAAAGGGGGAAGCGGCAGGAGGCTTGCTTCTCAGACGGCGAACTCGCACTGCTCGTTGTGCTTGTTGTGCGGATAGCCCGGCGCCCCGCAGCTGGTTGAGCCTTGCAGCCCTGAGGGCATGCCCGGTTGCAGCTCCGTGGCAGGCAGTGTCCACTCTGACCCTCCGCAACCTCTCGGGTCATCGTCGGGCCGATGGCTTAATGCCCTTCGTCCTCAGGCCCTTCCAATGGATGGCACCAGAGGCTCCGGTGCACCCTGTGGACTCTACCCCGCAGGCGCCCCGGCATTGAAGGGGCATCGCTCTGGGTCCTCCTGGCCTTGGTGGCGGGGGCAGCTGCGACGCTGTCATTCGGGGTCCTGCGTACGAAACCGAGGCTGAACCGCCCCACATCGCAAGCATCCTCCCTTCTGCCCGGGGGCCCGGGGCCTGGTCATGGCCAGTATAGCAGAGAGGGGACTGGAAGCTCTGCGATCCCAGACCAGGCGCGTAAAATCTCCGCTGACTCCGATACTGCAAAGCCCCCACCCCACCCCACCCCACCCTTCCAGGTTCGCCGCCCCTGGCAGCCCCAGTGTGGGTCAGGGGTGGCAGGCAGGGCAGAGGCTGACCCCTGGTTTTTGCCTGCATTGTCATCTCTAGTTTTGCAACAGCTCCAGCGACACGGAAAGCAGGTGGATGGGTGGTAGGCGGGGTGGAGCTGGGCCAGGCATGTTCCCCAGCTGAGAAGTGCAGTGAGCGGTCAGCACAGGACACCGGGAGAGCTCGGGGAGGGGCTTGAGAGCCAGCGGTTGGGCCGCCTCCTAAACAAGGGACGTTTGGACCGTCTCAGGTGCGTGGTAGGTGCTTGTTGAATGACTGAGTGGCAGATTTTGAAGCCTGACTGCCTTGGGAGAGAAGGTGTTGAAAAAGTTGCTTTCACCCTTTTAGGCACAGCACACGCAGGTGGCAGCCGCTGGTTACAAAGATTACAGGGTCGCAGCTGGAGGGGAGTGGCTTACGGATGAGAATTGGGATGTATTTCCCCTCCCCTTCTGGGGGGGGGGGTTTGGGGAATTCTTGTCGGCAGGCGACATTGTCCTATCTCAGGGGGTCTTCAGGCCAGGGGCTGATGTAGACTGTCACCCTCCCCAGGCTCTGGGGAAGGAGAAGGGGGGTGCCAGGGTCTGGGCTCCTGCCTGCATCTCCAAGCAGAGTCCAGGATGTGGGTGAGGTCATGAAGAGGATGTCAAAAAGCTTCCTAATCAAATAATATGTGTTCTTACATTTTTAATTTATTTTCATTTTATTTGAAAGGCAGAGAGACAGAGACAGATCTTCCATCCACTGGCTCACTCTCCAAAAGCTGGCGACCCAGCACGGCCCTCCCACATGCATGACAGGGACCCAAGTGCTTGAGCCATCACCTGCTGCCTCCCAGGGTGCACTTCCACAGGAAGCTGGAATCAGGAGTGGAGGTGGGACTTGAACCCAGGCACTCCAGGATGGCATGCGGGCATCCCAAGTCTTAACTTCTGTGCCAAATGCCCACTCCAAGATAAGTAATAATGCAGCAGTTAAAAATAAATAATTAAACAAATTGTTGATAAGCAAAATATAAAAAAATTTCATAAAGACAGAATCTGTTGTTTTACTTCCACAACCCTTCCTCACTTGCCCCCCAGGCTATGGTCTGCCCCAGAAAGCAACAAAAAGAACAATGCCCTAGCAGATTGAGTTGGAACTTTATCTGAGGATGGTGGGAGCCGTAGAAGAGCTCAGAGCAGGGTGAGTGAAAAGCTAGATTTTGGGGCGGGCAGCCTTGTGGCGCAGTGGGTTAAGTAGCAGTCGGCAACACGGGTATCCCGTATGTGCAGTGGTTTGAGTCCTGGCTGCTGCACTTCCGATCCAGCTCCCTGCTAAAAGGGTCCTTGCCATGCATGTGCCAGGCCCAGATGGAGTCCTGGCTTTGGGCCAGCCACTGCAGTGCAGCCTTTTGGAGAGTGAACCAGCAAATGGAAGATCTCTCTCCTGTCTGTCTCTCCCTCTCTTTGTAACTTTGCCTTTTAAATACATACATATACACATAAATAAAAGGTATATTTAAAAGCAACTTTCTGGCAGCTAATGAGAAGGAAGCTTAACAAACACCTCTGGGACCTGAGGAGACTCAGCTGGGCTGGGGTAGAGTCCCTCCCTCCTGTCTGCCTTCCTCCACTGTCCCCACTCCCAGGCTTTGGACCAGCGGTCCCCTAAGTGCAGGCCAGGGAGCCGTCTGTATCAGGATGCCCAGAGAGGAGCTGTTGAGAAGAGCGGATTTCTCTGGCACCACCTCACGTCTGCAGAGTGGGAGTCCCCTGGAACTGTGGCCCTACAACTTGCATCTTTAAGCTGGGTCATTGAGGTAAAATTTACAGGCCAGGAATTCTCCCACTGGGAGAATATGCAATCTGATGCTTTTTGGTAAATGCGCAGTGTTACATTAACTATCACCACTGTCCATTTTGGACATTTCCATCACTCCCTACAGTTCTTCCTTCTCATTTATAGTTAATTCCCATTCACACCCCAAGCCTTAGGCAACTACTGATGTGCTTTCTGTCTATAAATTTGCATCTTCTGGACCTGTTACATAAGTCAAATCCTGCATCTAGCTTCTTTTACTTAGTATACTGGTGTTGAGGCTCATCCCTGTTGTATTTGCTGAGTCTGTTTCGTTTTACAGCTCTGTAGTACCCCATGGTATGGCTGTCACACATTTTGTTGATGTACTGTTCAGTTGATGGGTTGTTTCTACTTTTTGGCTATCACAGATAATGTTGCTATGATTCATAGACATGCCTTTGTGTGGACATATGTTTTCATTGCTCTTGGGTAAATTCCTGGGAGTGGAATTGCTGGATTGTATCAGGAGTTTATATTTAATGTTTATGAAGCTACCCAGCCGCTTTCTAAAGTGAGGGTACTAACATTCCCAGCAGCCACGTGGGAGTGCTCCAGTTTCTCCAGATCCTCACCGACACTTGGCATTGGCTGCCTCTGTTATTATAAACATCTTGTGGCATCTCAGTACAGTTTTCATTTGCATTTTCCTAATGACTCGTGGTGTTGAGCACTTGTTCGTGCTCATCTGTCTGAATGAAATCTCTGCTCACATAGTTGATGGTTTCCTGATTAGACTGTCATTGAGTTGTAAGGATTCTTTATATATTCTGGATATATATCATCGGATATATGATTTAAAAATATTTTCTTCCAGTCTGTGGTTTGTCTTTTCATTTTCTTCATAGTGTCTTTTTTTAAAAGATATTTATTTATTTATTTGACAGAGTTAGACAGTTGAGAGGGAGAGACAGAGAAAGGTCTTCCTTCCGTTGGTTCACCCCCCAAATGGCCGCAATGGCCGGTGCTGAGCTGATCCAAAGCCAGGAGCCAGGAGCTTCCTCCCAGTCTCCCATGTGGGTGCAGGGGCCCAAGCACCTGGGCCATCCTCCTGCCTTCCCGGGCCACAGCAGAGAGCTGGACTGGAAGAGGAGCAACCGGGACTAGAACCTGGCGCCCATATAGGATGCCAGTGCCGCAGGCGGAGGATTAACCAAGTGAGCCACGGCACCGGCCCCCTCATAGTGTCTTTGAGGTGCAAGCATTTTAAATTTTTGGATGAAGTACAATTTCTCAGTATTCTCCTTTAGAGCCATGCTTTTGGTGTTCTATCTAAGGTACTCATTACTTAGCCCAGAGTCGTAAAAATTTCTCCTCTGTTTTCCTTTACAAGGAATTGCAATCTTAACAGGCCTCCCGGAGAGTCTGTTGTACACTCCCCAGGTTATATCCACCATGTGTGGACAAAGTGCATAAATGTGTGTGTTGTCTGACAGGTTGGGAGCTCTTATGTCTGTTAATGGCTGCTGTGTGTGTGACCTGGGGACACCACGAGTAGCTCATTTCAGCTCAGGAGTCGCCATGGGAAGGGCTGTCCTGTGGATGTCGGGGATGAACTCCAGCTCCCTTCTGCAGTGCGTGTTAGTTTAATTCCTACCTCCTTGTCTACCCCTTTCCTAGCCCACCTGCTTCCCTAACCTTGGGCTTCATTTTTTTTTTTATGATTTACTTATTTAATTAATTTGAAAGGGAGAGTGACAGAAAGAGAGACAGACAGAGACAAAGAGATTTTCCATTTGCCAGTTCTCTTCCTAAATGGCTACAATAGCCAGAGCTGGGCCAGGCCAAAGCCAGGAGCCTGGAACTCCATCCTGATCTCCCACATGGGTGGCAGGGCTCCAAGTACTTGGACCATCTTCTACTGCCTTCCCACACACATTAGTGGGGAGCTGGATCAGAAGCCAAGTAGCAGGGAGCCGAACTGGCACACTGATAGAGGATGCTGGCATTGCCAGTGGCAGCTTAACCTGCTGTGCCACAACACTGGCCCCCATTCCCTGCCTTGCCATTTTTGAAAGAAGAAGCTCTAAGGAAAAGGGGAAAGTGGGGAAAGCAGCATGGTCTGTCATTCATATACACGAACACATGTCCCTGTGTCACATCATGCACTCGCTCTCAGCCGCACCTGTTTGCAGAGGCATCCGCAGGAGAAACCCTTGCAGATGGCCATGTGCACACTACCACGTTCTCACACGCCCACGTTCTCACATGCTCACGGAGGGCAGAGGCTGTGTCTGTCTGCTGAATAAGTGCCGGTATACACAGCATCATTGGTGTGTGTATGACGAGAACATACCTTTTTCTGTACTTAGTTGAAGTTGGATGGAGGAGGCTGCTGGAGGAGAGAATTTCCTTTTCCCTTGACCCCTTCTTCTGGCTAGGGCTGATGGGAGGGAAGACAGTCACCTTGCCCTTTTTATTTCTAACTATTAGTGTGTGGTTTTATGTAGTTTTGTTTATTTGCAAGGCAGAGCAACAGAGGTAGATAAAGATATCCCACCCCCTGGTTGACTCCCCAGATGGCAGTAACAACCCCTGGCTGGGGCTGAAGCTGGGAGCCAGGGGTTCAAGCTAGGTCTCGCTTGTGAGTGGCAGGAACCTCCCAGCGTCTGCATCAGCAGGAAGCTGGAGTCAGGGGTGGAGCCAGAGATCCAGCCTAGGCACTCCAGTGGGGGATGTGGGTGTCTGAACCTCTAGGCCAAATGCCTGCCCCTGTAGTTTTATGTTTTTGAAGTCAAACCTGAGATATAATTTATATACAGTACAGTTTATCCTTTTTAGATGTACATTTCTGTGAATTTTGATAAATGTAACCACTAAAATACCAAGATACAGACTAACTCCATCACCCCAGAAAGTCCCCTCAGGGCAAAGGGACAAAGCTAAGAGACAACCTGGGGATGGTGTGTGCAGGCCTGGGAGATGCAACTGAGGGCAGAGAAGGAGGGCACTGGTGCCCGCTGAGTCGGGACATCCTGGCCCTCATGCTGGGCAGGGGCAGGGGCAGGGGCAGGCTTAGGTTGAGGTGAGTGAGGCAGAGCCTGCCTTGATGGGAAATTTTGATGTTTTGTTCATCATAGATTTTTCCATTATTATTTTTTTCAATTTACTATTTATTTGAAAGACAGAGAGGGAGAGACAGAGAGAGAGAGAGATCTTCCATCATTGGTTTACTCCCCAAAATGTCTGCAACAGTCAGGGCTGGGCCAGGAGCAGAAACCAGGAGCCAGGAGCTTCTTCCGGGTCTCCCACGTGGTGGCTGAGGCCTAAGCACTTGGGTCATCTTCTGCTGCTTTCCCAGGCCATTAGCAGGGAGCTGAATGGGAAGTGGAGCAGCTGGGACTCAAACCAGCTCTCATATGGGATGCTGGCACCACAGGCGGCAGCTTAACTCATCACACCACAATGCTGCCACAACATTAGTTTTCAAGAAGATTGTATTAAAATGCCGTGTGCCTTGATTCCCAGGTTACCCCAGCTCTGGCCCTGTCCTAGAGACAGAGAGCCGGCCTGGGGTGGGGCTGTGCTCATTCCCCACCTACCCTAGCTGGGGCCTGAACAGGGGGTCTGGAGGAAGGGTGGCTTTGTGCTCAGCTGCTAACAAAGGAATGATGCTCCCCTCATGGCCACCCTGACATTTGAGCTGTGGGCGCCGCCCTGTTCCCACGTTGGTTCCGAGGGCCCTTGATTCACTCATTTATTCACCGAAGGCCACCTGTGCCACGACCCTGCCTTGGCTGGGTGAAGACGGTATGGGACAGACAGGACAGTCAGGACAGGGATGGGATTGAGGGGTCTGGGACGGTCCCTACCGAGGCCGAGGGGAGCAAGGGCCCTACTCAGGGGAATGCTGGGTTTGTGGCTTTATACAGAGTGGCCGCTTGAGCCTGGTGTCCACATCTCACTTACATTGCCTGTCATCTCCCTCCTGCCCTTGGACTTCTACAGCTGTGCCATCCACTCTGGTGGCCTCTAACTGTGAGTGGCTGCTGCATATTTGGACTGAGATGGGCTCTAAGTGGACAGTGTGCTTACCAGGAAATGTACACGTGGCCCACATGGGATTTCCACTGGCAGCCTGGGTCTTGAGCCCAGAGGACAAGTGGGGAGCAGGCAAGAGGGCTAAGCAGCAGCCAGAACACAGCTGGGAGAGATGATGGAGTGCGATGGTTAAGGAGGGGAACTGCAGAGCCAGCAGTCAGGCCGAAGACCCATTTCTGCTTCTTAAGTGCTGTGCCATTGTAACCTCTGCATTTTCAGTTTCTTCATTTTTAAAAAAGAGACTTACTTATTTATTTGAAAAGCAGAAGGGCTGGTGCCATGGTGTAGCAGGTAAAGCTGCCGCCTGCTTGCTGGCATCCCATATGGGTGCTGGTTCAAGACCCGGTTGCTCCTCTTCTGATCCAGCTCTCTGCTATGGCCTGGGAAAGCAGTGGAATATGGCCCAAGTCCTTGGGCCCCTGCACTCACATGGGAGACCAGGAAGAAGCTCCTGGCTCCTGGCTTCAGATCAGCACAGCTCTGGCTGTTGCGGCCACTTGGGGAGTGAACCAGCACATGGAAGACGCTCGCTCACTTGCTCTCTCCCCTCGCCCCTCCTTCTCTCTTTGTGTAACTCTGATTTTCAAATAAATAAATAAATCTTTAAAAAAAAATGCAGAGCCGGTGCCGTGGCTCAATTGGCTAATCCTCCGCCTGCGGCGCCAGCACCCCGGGGTTCTAGTCCCGGTTGGGGTGCCGGGTACTTGTCTCGGTTGCTCCTCTTCCTGTCCAGCTCTCTGCCGTGGCCCGGGAGGGCAGTGGAGGATGGCCCAAGTGCTTGGGCCCTGTACCCGCATGGGAGGCCAGGAGGAAGCACCCGGCTCCTGGCTTTGGATTGGCGCAGTGCCGGCCATAGCGGCCATTAGGGGAGTGAACCAACGGAAAGAAGACCTTTCTGTTTCTCCCTCACTGTCTATAACTCTACCGGTCAAATAATATAAAAATAAAAATAAATGCAGAAAGAGAGAAAAGGAGAGGCAGAGAGAGATCTGCTGGTTCACTCCCTAAATGCCTCAACAGTCAAGGCTAAGCCAGGCTGAAGCCAGGAGCCAGGAAGTCCCAATCTCACGAGGAACCAGGTACTAGGAACGAAGTACCTGGACCATCACCTGCCGTCTCCCAGGAGCATTAGCAGGGAGTCGGATCAGAAGCGCGGAGTAGCCAGGACCAGAACCAGGCACTCCAGTATGGGCAGGAGGCTTAAACCCACAATGCTCGCCCTTAGTTTCTTCATTCTGACCTGGGACAAGGATAAAAGAAAGCATCCACTCCACAGAGCTGTTCTCATAAACCCCGTGGTGTATTGTGGGCACTCATTGGTGGAGAGGTGACCTCATTCTGCCCAGCTACACAGCTTGGATCTGACCCTCAGGGAACTGACTGGGCACTGGGCTGTGAACTGTGGACTCATGCACATTTCAGAAAGAAAGGGAGCCCGGAGCAGAGGCTGTGCAGAGTGCATGGAGGAGGCAGCAAGGCGAGGTGCGCAGAGAATGGGCTACATCCCAGGCCACAGGACACGGTGATGGAAGGACGGGGTGGAGAGGAGATGTCCCCGGCCTGGTGGAGGGTGGGGACTCTCGTCCAGACAGGGGAAGGGTGGAGGGACCAAACCTCTCTGTGTGCTGAGGCCTGGCCCAGCTCCTGTCACACAGGTGCTTAGCGCACAGTTGCTGCACGGCTGGAAGACGAAGCACTCACTGTCTTTGAGACTGAAGTCCTGGGGCTTACAGCTGGGTCTCAGTCTGCCAGGCCGGATTCTTCACCTTTCTAGGCGTCCATCTCCTCCACCCCTCATCTGTGAAGTGCCAACAATAAGTGTAGCCCCTTGGTGGGCCACCCAGTGGGTGCTCAGCAGGCTTAGCCCCATTCCCCACACAAAGGCTTTCTCAGCCCTGAAAAGGCCAAGGGCTTCCTCTGAAGATGCAGATGCTCAACCCCCAGCAGCGAAGCAGGAAGATGGAGGCCAGACTGCAGGAAGAACTTTGTTTTAGAGCCAAGACAATCAATAATTAGTAGATAATTAGGGAGTGTTGGAAGGAGATGACTCCAGAGCCGGTCTCCTTCTTCCTGAGCGTCCCAGAGTGACTCGGCAGGAAGGAGCCAGGGCTGGAGGTCCAGCAGGGCCCTACACCGAGCCCCCAGGCCCCTCACCGATCTTGGAGGGTGGGAGTTTGGGGGTCATAAGTGGGAAAGGAGAGGTTGGGGGCTCCCTGGGGCTGCTCAAACCAGCTAGGTAGGCCCTGCCATAGTGACCCAGGAGTCCCACACAAGCTCAGGCTTCTCTGGTGGCACCTGCCAAACCCTGAGACTCTGCGAAGCTGCCCAAGCGTTAGAGGAACAAGCCTAGTTATGGGAGGGGTCTGTGGTTCAGTTTCCACACCTGTTGGCTGCATGAACCTGGGCGAGGCACTGTAACCTCAGCAGGCCTTGGTTTCTCCCTTTGTAAAGCAGAGCAACAGGGCCTCCCTCTGAAAGACACTGGGACCTTTCGTGTGTGCAGCTGGTACGTCGTCAGTACACCTGCTCCACAGCTGGCCTGTGCCATGTGCTGTGGCCGCCGGCTCAGTGTCGCCCTCTCTCTCTCTCTCTTGCCCTTGCTTCTGCTCCACAGTCCCCATTCCCTCCAAAGCCAGCAGCCTTTCGGCCATCTCACTGGCCAAAGACAGCCTGGTTGGCGGCATCACCAACCCCAGTGAGGTCTTCTGCTCCGTGCCTGGTCGGCTCTCGCTGCTCAGCTCGACGTCCAAGTACAAGGTGACGGTGGGGGAGGTGCAGCGGCGACTCTCACCTCCCGAGTGCCTCAACGCTTCCCTCCTGGGAGGTGTCCTCCGCAGGTAGGAAGGCCAGCCCACAGTCCCCACACGGGCTCCTCAGGGCATCCGAGAGCCACCTCTCTCCAGTCCACTGCATCATCCCTGCCTCGGTCTCCCTGGGAGACGAGGGCCCGGGAACTCTGGATTGTGCATGCTCTGGGGGCAGGCCTGGGTCCCCAGCAGCTTCCACAGGTCTGTGGTCTTGTGGGTAGGGAGGGGGCAGAGCCTAGGCACAGAGACGGGATGGGAGGACTTGCCCACATTGGGCAGGACAGACATGGCTGGGTCTGGGGGAGAGAGGGAGCTGATTTCCACCCCTCCCCCCAGACCTAAGGCCCCTTCCCCATTGCTGCACAGGCCTTGCTGGGGTGTGTTTTGTTGTTTTGGGGTGGGGAGCATGGTAGCCGATGGTTTGTCTTCATAGCTGTGTGTCCTCTCTGTGCCTGTCCTTGTGCCTGGGAAGAGTATTTCTGCTTCAGGACTGTGAGTTTTGATGAGTCTGAGGATAGTGTGTACATCCACCCAGGTGTGTGTGCACGCACACGTGTGTACATAGTGAGGGGTGGCCAGCAGGGTTCCCGCGTGAGTGACCTGTAGGGCAGGAGTATTTCCTACTCCGTGTGTGTGCATGTGCAATTGGAGCCCTCATGCGTCCATGCCACGTCTGCACCTCTGTGTGGGGCTGCATTTGTGTAGTTATGGGGGCCAGCTCCTCATTCCTGGTCTTTCTGAGCACCCTGGAGGGACCTGTGTGAGTCCCTGGGATCCTGACTTGGGGTGAATGTCTCTGTGTTCCTGCTGTCCCTGGTGTCCGTTGGCTCTGCATACATCTGTCTCATCAGTGTCTGTCTCTGTGTTCTTTGCCCTCAGTGCGTGTTCATCTGTGTGTCTGGAGGTCCCAGGTGGTTGTGTGCACCTGTCACCCTATGTGTCTCACTGCATGTCTGCATATAGGCCTGTGTGTGCCTGGGTGGCCGGTGATGGTGCAGCTGGCATGCTGAGTTGTGGGGAAAGGACCACAGGGGCTGGCCCATCCTTCCCCAGCCTTGGTTCCTCCTGCTGAGAGGATGGAGAATTGAGGAGCTCCTTATCCTGTCTTGGCTGCAAAATATGTGAGGTCAGAAGAGGTTGGGAGCTTGCTCAGAGTCCCCAGAGCAGCCCAGGGCCAGACCTAAGCCTTGACAGGGCTTGGTGGGGGGAACAAGGTCCTTTGGGGTCACTTAGCCTACATGCTTCTCTCTTGTCTTCATAGTTGTATGTCTGTCTCTCCCTATCATGTCAAGGGCCAAGTCCAAGAATGGGGGCCGGTGCCTGCGGGAACGGCTAGAGAAGATTGGGCTCAACCTGCCTGCTGGCCGTCGCAAGGCTGCCAACGTGACCTTGCTTACCTCGTTGGTAGAAGGTGAGGGAGGCCTTGGGCGGGCATGAGCATGACTGCGAGATGTGTGTAGTGTTATGGTATCTGTGTGTGTGCTCTGTGTAGCATGAGAGTAAGGTGTATGTCTGGTCGTCCTGTTTGTACAATGCACACACATGCATGTGCAGTAAAGGGTTTGAATGTGGTAAAGGAATGAGGAGGTAGGAGCCCACTTCTCTGAGGCCGGTGACTGGCTTTGGGATACACTGTGGGCCAGGCTCCGGTCTCTGAGCTCGGAGCCCAGCCCTGGAGGCCCCAGGGGAGGGCAGTGGAATGGGGGCTGCCGGTGGGCTGCAAGGGAAATCAGAGGGCAGCGTCTGTAGAAGCAGGATGCCCCCTTCAGGGCCTTGGAGGCTCGAGGCTGGGCTCCAGGCTCAGAGCACACCTGGCAGTAACAACAGCTCCCTTCCCCGCAGGAGAGGCTGTGCACCTGGCCCGAGACTTCAGCTACGTCTGTGAGACAGAGTTCCCAGCCAAGGCAGCCGCTGAGTACCTGTGCCGACAGCATGCCGACCCCGGGGGACTGCACAGCCGCAAGAGCATGCTGCTGGCTGCCAAGTGAGTGAGGGCACCACGCACAGGCACCATACACAGGTACAATGGACACCACTCCTGAGCAGACATATGACACCACATATGGTACCATATGTGACCATCTGTGGGTTCCATGTAGCAGTAGACAGTGTCACATACAGGCTAGCAGAGGCCATGTTGGGCACTACACTCACTGCCCCATGGCAGCACCAGTCTGGGCCTCCCCAAGCCCCGAACCTCCCCTGTACCACCTGAGCCCTGCCCAGCACCTCCTAGCTCCAGTGACCACCATCAGGCCCCAGGCCTTACCTGACTCCTGTGACCTCAGCTCAGGCCTCTTCCTCTCACTCCTGGGCCTTCACCCCGAGTCCCCCTCCACCTCACTGCACATGCACAGCGCCTCTGCCCAAGAATATCCCCTGGCTCACACTGCTACTGCATTGATTTTCAAACAAGGTGCTGGGGGTAGGTACCTCGGGGTCTGTTTCATGAGTGAAGAGTCCACTAAGACTTAGCTTTTTCTAAGATTTATTTTATTTATTTGAAAGGTAGAGTTACGGCCGGCGCTGCGGCTCACTAGGCTAATCCTCCACCTAGCGGCGCCGGCACACCGGGTTCTAGTCCTGGTCGGGGCGCCGGATTCTGTCCCGGTTGCCCCTCTTCCAGGCCAGCTCTCTGCTGTGGCCAGGGAGTGCAGTGGAGGATGGCCCAGGTGCTTGGGCCCTGCACCCGCATGGGAGACCAGGAAAAGCACCTGGCTCCTGCCATCGGATCAGCGCGGTGCGCCGGCCGCAGCGCGCCGGCCGCAGTGGCCATTGGAGGGTGAACCAACGGCAAAAGGAAGACCTTTCTGTCTCTCTCTCTCACTGTCCACTCTGCCTGTCAAAAAAAAAAAAAAAAAAATAGCCAGTTTATTTCTCACAGTTCTGGAGGCTGGGAAGTCCAAGATCAAGGCAGGGTCAGAATCTGCTGAGGGCTCGCTTTCTGGTCAATGGCACCTTTCTGCCGTGTCCTCACGTGGTAGAAGGAGTCAGGGTCTCTGGCCTCTTTTTAGGGCAGCAATCCCATTCTTGAGGGCTGCACTCCCATGACCTAGTCACCCCACCAAAGCCCCACCTGTTCTCATCGCCTTGCAGGGCAGGGCTTCAGCAGAGGAATTTGAGGATGCAAACATTCAGACCACAGGAGATCCATTGTGGAATCGAGAACCCCCAATCTGTAGACTGATCCAAGCTCCTCACAGGAGGGCCCCACCACCCCCACCCGCCCTGGCTGACCACACCTCCTTGGGCTTGCCCTTCTGCTCCCGCTTAGGACACCGGCCAGGTCCCCCACCTAATCCAGCCCTTCGGGTCACAGCTGTACTGTCCCTCTGTGGAGGCTTTCCTCCAGTCCCTGAAGCAGGGGGAAATCACAGCTTCACAGGACTTCCAAGCCGAGATAGCACTGAGGCTGCGGCCGGCCGCTAGGGCTGTAGCTGAAGATGCATACCTAGGGCCCTAGGGCGGGCTTGCCTCAGGCATTAACCAGCTCACGAGTGGAGCTCTTCCTGGGTCCCAGGTGTGTTTGAGACACTGGCAGGGTTCAAGCTAGCTCATGCGTTCAGTGTGCTCAGCACAGCATCTAGGCCTCAGTGTTTGCTGCCAGCTATTATTTCAGATGTATAAGGCAGATTCTAGATTGTTCCCTAATTATTTCAAAGACAAACTTCTGGGAAGCACTAGGTGCTTGTGTAGGCAGGGGGATCAAGGAGACCCTCCTGGATAAGGCAGTGAGGACAGGTCATCCACAGGGAGAGAGACGGTAGGGTATTGGCATGTGCCATTTACTAACTGTGTGCTACGGGGCTAGTCACTTAACTCCTCTGAACTTGTTTCTTTTCTGTAAAACTTGCAGATTGTCGGGAGGGTAAGCAATTGTATAGATAATGCATAGAAAGTGCCCAGCGTGCAGCAGGTCCTTCTCTGGGCTCAAGCCTTTGTTTTTAAACCTCTGACCCTCTTTCCGCACCAGGCAGATCTGCAAGGAGTTTGCAGACTTGATGGCACAGGACCGCTCACCATTGGGCAACAGCCGCCCAGCACTCATCCTGGAACCCGGAGTCCAGAGCTGCCTGACCCACTTTAGCCTCATCACCCACGGCTTTGGCGGGCCCGCCATCTGTGCTGCCCTAACTGCCTTCCAGAACTACTTGCTGGAGTCACTCAAGGGGCTGGACAAGATGTTTCTAAGCAGTGCGAGCAGTGGGCAGGGTGAAAGCAAGGCTTCGGAGAAGGACGCCAAGCATCGGAAATAACCGCTTTCCCTGCCCCATCCCTAGGGGGCTCCCAAGGCCAGAAAAGAGTCTCAGCTCCTGAGGGTGGACCTGAAAAGACTAAAAGGTGGGATTCAAGTCAGGCATTCGTCCACAGAGTCAGGGATCTGTGCTGGATCAAGGGAGGGTGGCCTCTGTCGGCATTTCTTGCTAAGTTAAGGCCCAGGTGTCTATCTCATGTGTGCAATTTTCTCTCCCTTGATGGCTGAGAAGGGCTTGGACAAGAAATTGTGAAAACTCTGGCTCCCGGAGCAGAGTCCTTCCCACTGGGATGCCTGCGCAGCAGTGGGTACGCCTAGGGGCTGACACCTTCCTGTTTTTTATTGATGGCAGGAGGGAGCTGTTAACAAAACAGAGGTGCTGAGGAGCTGGCGCCCCTTCTCCCAGAATCTCCTACCCACAGAAAATGGTGCTGGCAGGAGAGCCCAGTGGGCTTTTTGGGCCTTTCCCACATGTGGAGAAAAGCAGGCAGGAGGGGCCCTCAAGAAACAAAGAACATAAAGCACAAATTGCAGAACCTGAATCCAGGCTGCTCATCTTGGTACTACTGCTGTCTGTCCTATTTATTTATGTATGTTGTCATTAAATTTGAAAGTTTAAAGATGTCCAGTGCGACTTATTTATCACAGTCAGTGGGGACTTATTTCACTGTTTTTGGCTGGACCAGGAGGGAGGGGGTGCTTTTGCTTGCAGAGGGCGTTGGGGTGGCCCGGGAAGGATGATGGGTGTGTCAGGTACCCTAAGACTGTCACTAGGGGTGTGTCAGGCACCCCGAGGCTGTCACTGGGATTTTGTATTTGCTGTGGTTTCTCTTGCCCTGCAGGTGATGTGCCTCCCTAGCTCTCATGTCGCTTTCTCATTCTCTTAATAAAACTTTTTCATATGGAAGCCTCCCTGTCCTCCTTCAGCCCAGGCCTAGATTTGTCTCCTAAGAGGACAAAGTCACTGGGGAGAGGCAAACCCTGGAAAATAAGAGGTCACACTGGGATAAAAGAAGCCTGTAAGCGGAGACTTTAGGAGGGGGCTGTGGGCAGCTCCAAGAGGGGATGCAGATGTTGGTGGGTCTGTTTGGATTCTCATGTGCCTACTGGTTTGTGTGACAGATGTGTGTCAAGTGATCAGTGACTGTGGGCCTGTGGGTAAGTGTGCCAGTCAGGCTGTTAGGTCTATGTGACTGATATGTTACCCTAACTGTGGTAAGTCTGTGTGTGTGTGTGATGAAAATTCTAATGTAGCTCCTTAAAGCATTGTTTTAAAAGTCTGAGGGGCCAGCATTGTGTCCTGTGGTGCTGGGATCGCATATGGGTGGTTTGTGTCCTGGCTGCCTCACTTCCAATCCTGCTCCCTGAAAATATCTTGGAAAAAGCAGAAGATGGCCCAAGTGTCTGGGCCCCTGCCACCCAAGTGGGAAACCCAGATGAAGCTCATGGCTCCTGGATCCTGGCTCCAGCCTGGCCCAGCCCTGGCTATTGTGGGAATTTGGGCAGTGAACTGGCAGATGGAAGATCTGTCTGTCTTCCCCCTCTCTTCCTGCAACTCTTTCAAATAAATAAATGTTTTTTAAAAATGTATTTGTGAGGCAGAGAGGGAGAGAGAATCTCCATCTGCTGGTTCACTGCTCAAATTTATAAAACAAATCCTTTCTCCAT
The DNA here is from genome assembly GCF_964237555.1 of Oryctolagus cuniculus. Classification (NCBI taxonomy): domain Eukaryota; kingdom Metazoa; phylum Chordata; class Mammalia; order Lagomorpha; family Leporidae; genus Oryctolagus; species Oryctolagus cuniculus. The sequence goes on along the minus strand of NC_091438.1, from coordinate 137,025,725 downwards.
TTCCTTTGCAGTTTAAGGTGTTGAAAAACTGTTCCCCTAACTCACCCCCAATCCACTCTTCAGTTTGCTTTAGTCTAGCTTCTCTCTATACCGGTCTACTGAAATCCATGCAGCTCAGCTGTCAACGACCACAATGTCAAAATAAAGGCCTTTCTTCTAGGTTTCACAGCAGCATTTGACATGGCTTTTCTGAAACGCTCTCTTCTGTGTTTCCCAACTTCCGGTTTCCCCTGACCTCACTGATTCCAACTCTCATCATTGGAGCTTCCTTCTCTTTGACTTCTAAATGCTGGCCTTCCTCACAGCTTCTCTTCTCAATCCACACTCTCTCCCTAGATGGTCTCATTCAATTCTGCAGCTCTATATATCATCTATGTGCTGCTAACTCCTGAATTTATATTTGCAGCCTCAATTGCTCTCTGAATTCTAGGCCTGGGCTTACAACTGTCTGCCTGATGTCTACACTGGATTGTCTAATGGGCATCTCAAACTTATGCCCAAATGGAGTACTTGATTCAAGCAGTCAAATCTTCACTCCTCAACTGTCTCACTGTAGTGAATAGCACCACCTTACACCAGCTGCCCAGACCAGGAAACTGGAGTCTCATTTGGCTCTTCCCGTGTGCTCAATTCCTCTACAAGTTTTACTGACTCCAAGTCCCTCTTCCTCTTTCCATCGCCATGGCCATCACCTAGTCCTCTGGTCTACTGCAATAGCCCCCAACTGGTCTCCCTATCACTGGTGCATTTTCATGCTAAGGCTTTGCACAATCTGCACATTGCCTACTTCAATCTCAAACTGTTGTTTGCCACTCACTTTGCCCCAGGCACACTAGCTTCCCTTCTGTCCCTCAAACTACCACTTTGCTCTGTGCCTCAGGACTGGTGCACTCACTCTTCCCTTGACCTGGAATGTCCTCCTTTTTTGCAGGGGTGCTGTGAGGGACAGATGTTGAGGTGTGTGGCAGAAGTGAAGGGTGTGCTAGGAACAGAGTCTCGACATCCCCACTCAAGGTGATTTCCCAAGAAGTTTCAAAGCCTCACTCCACCCATATGAAAGGGCACATGGCAGGAAGGCTGGAAGTATGCTCTGCTTTAACTGAAGGCCAGACCCAGCAAGAGTCTCCACTACTACCTTGGGCTCTGGGAAGCTGAGGGGACCAAATGAGATAACCGACAGACAGCACTTAGGCAATGCCCAGAATACAGTAACAAATAAATAAAGGGTTGCGAATATCCAGAAGGTAAACAGAAACCAGTTTACCAAGAACTTTTCAGTGCTGGGCAACTTTCCCTAAGGCAAGGACCAGGCTGTCCTCACCAAGTCCTATTTGTTTGCCAAGGTCACGTGGCAAGTCAGCCTCACAGTGTCTATCTACTCCAGCACTCCATTTCCAGGGCACCACCTGGCCCTCTGCAGAGAGGCTCATGGGCCTGACCCCAACAAGGGGAGGCAGGTCCTCCCAGCCCCTGTGCCCTCAAGCTCTGCTATGCCAGGACATGAGCCAGTCATTAATGTACAGAAGAAGTTCAGTGTGGAGACAGTGTAAATGGTCTAAGAACCTTCTAATGAGGTCTCAAGTGTTTTATTCTTCTAATGTAGTTTTTTTTTTTTTAACCCCTTAGCCAAATAAACTGTTTTATCCCTTTATCCCCTGACTAGTTGGGCTTAGCTATAAGGAAAGTAGATGCTGATTAGGGAGCTCAAGAATTTTATACTCCCTTAAAGACAAGACTTTGTTGTTTTAATGGTCATAGTCTTCCAGGAATAAGAAAAGAGCAGCCATTGAAAACCTTCTCTCCCTCAAACCTCCTGAAGGAAGGTGAGGGCAAGCTATGGGATTTTCTCTTCCCAGACACACATAGGTAGCCCCTCCCGATTAGCCACAGCTTCATCTTCCAGTTTCAGTCACATACAGTCAACTGAGATCTGAAAATAGTAAATGGAAAATTCCAGAAAAAACATAAGTTTTAAATTTCAAGTTTTAAATTCCAAGTCGTGTGATGAAATTCACCATTCTGCTCTATCCTGCCTGGGATGTAAATCATCCCTTTGTCCGGAGTGTCCACACTGTATACACTACCCGCCCATTAGTCAGAGAGCAGCTGTTTTAGTTGTCAGAATGTCACAGTATGGCAGTGCTTATGTTCAAACGACCTTTATTCCACTTAACAACGGCCCCAAAGGACTAGAGGAGCAATGCAAAGGAGGAACCAGGGAACAAAACCTGGAAAGACAGATCAACTCTGGGGCTATATAGCAACCCTGGCCAGGCACACAAGAAAAACCGTAACAAACATAAGGTTCCATACTAGTCATGGCTTCCGACCTCCCACTGGAAGCCTGGGATGTATCCCCTACAGGTAAGGGAGGGACTACTGTACTCACACACAGGACTAGGCAGAGGCAGACATCTGGAGAGAATCCTGAGAATGTCCCTGTCTTGCCTGAGCACTGCTGCTGCTTCCAGCAGAGGGCCAGCGCAGGAGATGGTGACGGGACCCTGGCTTCAGTTCAGGCAGAGCAGCCTCCGCTGCTGCTGTTCAGCTGGCAACACCCAGAGCTGCTCAAGCCATCTCAGCACCCTCTCCCCCGGCCCTCAGAGGCTCCTTGTCGGCCTTGTCATCTGTCTCTTCACTAGGCCAGGCTGAGCTTCCCTACCCTGAGGCAAAACAGCTGCTCTTTGCCAACCTAACCCCTTCCTACCACAAACCTGGGCAGAAATAAATTGTTTTCTGTGTATCATGCACCTAAAGCAGATGGAAGACAATCGGAGGACTGTTCTGAGCAGCATTTGGCCAGGAGTATTAAAGAATTAAAACCTTCCTGGTATTTTTCAAACTTCAAGAAATTGGTTTAGGACACAGCTGGCATTAAAAAATAAATAAAACCCAGCAGAAGCAAACACAACAGAAAATATCAGAAAGCAGAAGCATGATTCAACACACACATATATAGAACTGTAAGAAAAGTTCCACAAAGCAATGCTTACTCTCTTATAGTGCATATATATAGAATCAATTTTTCTGTGAACTTTTGAAGCAGCTCTCTGCTATGGCCTGGGAGAACAGGCTCCTGCATGCACGTGGGAGACCTGGAAGAAGCTCCTGGCTTCGGATCACCCCAGCTCCAGCCATTGAGGCCATTTGGGGAGTGAACCAGTGGATGCAAGACTTCTCTTTCTGTCACTCTTTCACATAAATAAATAAAATTTTTTTCATATAAAGATTTATTTGAAAGAGTTACACAGAAAGAGAAGAGGCAGAGAGAAAGTCTTCCATCCGCTGGTTCACTCCCCAATTGGCTGCGATCAGAAGCCAGGAGCCAGAAGCCGCCTCCTGGTTTCCCACATGGGTACAGGGGCCCAAGGACTTGGGCCATCTTCTACTGCTTTCCCAGACCATAGCAGAGAGCCGGATCGGAAGTCGAGCAGCCAGATCTCAAACTAGCACCCAAAAGGCATGCCAGCACTTCAGGCCAGGGCGTTAACCCACTGAGCCACAGTGCCACCCCTCACATAAATAAATAAATCTTTAAAAAAAATGACTTAAAAATGACTTGGAATAGAGCTAAAAGCCCAAATTATGCATATTCACAGGGGTTCTAGAGATTGATGATATGAATCATCTTTTCCCCATTTATTCAATGATTAGCTTTCTTATGGTTTAAAGCATTTACTTTTTTTTTTTTTTTTTTTTTTTGGACAGGCAGAGTGGACAGTGAGAGAGAGACAGAGAGAAAGGTCTTCTTTTGCCATTGGTTCACCCTCCAATGGCCGCCATGGCTGGTGCGCTGCAGCCGGCGCACCCCGCTGATCCGATGGCAGGAGCCAGGTACTTCTCCTGGTCTCCCATGGGGTGCAGGGCCCAAGCACTTGGGCCATCCTCCACTGCACTCCCTGGCCAGCCTTACTATTGGTATATTAAAATATGTCTAAGGCCGGCGCCGTGGCTCACTAGGCTGATCCTCCGCCTTGCGGCGCCGGCACACCGGGTTCTAGTCCCGGTCGGGCCGCCGGATTCTGTCCCGGTTGCCCCTCTTCCAGGCCAGCTCTCTGCTGTGGCCTGGGAGTGCAGTGGAGGATGGCCCAAGTGCTTGGGCCCTGCACCCACATGGGAGACCAGGAGAAGTACCTGGCTCCTGGCTTTGGATCAGCGGGGTGCGCCGGCCACGGTGGCCATTGGAGGGTGAACCAACGGCAAAAGAAGACCTTTCTCTGTCTCTCTCTCTCACTGTCCACTCTGCCTGTTTAAAAAAAAAAAAAAATCGAAGACACTTAAACCTGACGTTAACCCAGTACAATTAATATGAATGTTAAGATCTGTATGTAGTATCCTAGACAGAGGATGTATTTCACCTCAGACAAACCAAAAACCTACCAGTATATGGTATGAAGAGTAGCACAAATTGGATAAAGCAGGGTCTTAGTCTAAAATAACTATGTAGCATCAACTGCGGCATAGGGGCCAGTAAACCATGTTTCAATAAGCCCCAAAGTTGCACACTAGATGAAAACTAAAGTTAGAACCACAGCTCCAAAGAATCTTTAGTCCTGTGTGTGTGTGTAAACATTACTTGGTAAGTTTTCAAAGAAATTCCTGGGGCCAGAGTTATGGGACAACCAACCGTTCAAGCCACTACCAGTGACACAGACCTCCATATGGATGCAGGTTCAAGTCCTGGTTGCTCTACTTCCGATCCAGCTCCCTGATAGTGCACCTGGGAAAGCAATGGATGATGGCCCAAGTGCTTGGGCTACTGCCACCCACATGAGAGATCCAGAAGTCCTAGCTCCTGGCTTTAGCCTGGCCCAGCCTTGGCTGTTGCAGCCATCTGGGGAGTAAACCAGCAGACAGAAGATCTCTCCCCATCCCTCCCTCCCTCTCTCTGTAACTCTGCCTTTCAAATATTTACTTATTTATTTATTTGAGAGGCAGTTACAGACAGAGAGAGGGAAAGACAAAAAGGTCTTCCATCCGCTGGTTCACTCTCCAAATGGCCATGAGGGCCAATCCAAAGCCATGAGCCTCCTCTGGGTCTCCCACCTGGGTACAGGGGCCCAAGCACTTGGGCCATCCTCCACTGCTTTCGCAGGCCATAGCAGAGAGCTGGATCAGAAGAGGAGCAGCCAGGACACGAACCAGCGCCCATATGGAATGCCAGCGCTGCAGGTGGAGGCTTAGCCTCCATGCCACAGTGCTGGCCCTCAAATAAATAATCTTTTTTTTTTAAAAAAATCCCTATGTTTAAGTCCCAAAGCCAAGAACCTAGAAGTACAGTCTAATCATATACACTAAAAAAGAAAACTCCTTTGGTAGTTCTGATAAAAAAAAAACAAACAAACAAAAAAAAACACCTAGTTAAGATCTACTACTGTTTTGAGGGGGGATGGGCAATCATTGTGGCACTGTTAGTTCAAGTCCCAGCAAAGTTCCTGATTCCAACTTCTTGCTAATGCACCTAAGGTGGCAGGTGATGGCTCAAGTACATGGGTCTCTGTCACCTACGTGGGAAACCTGGAGTGAATTGCTGGCTCATGGTTTCAGCCTGTCCCAGCTCTGGCTGTTGCAGGCACTGGGGCAGTAAACCAGCAAATAAGAGATCTTTATCTCTCTTTATGCCTTTAACGCCCTCCCCTACCCCCCAAAAAAACAAAAACCGCTTTTAGTGGCCCCAATCACAAGAAGGTACATCATTCCCAAAAAGCTAGATTAGGAGTAAAATATATTTAATGAAATGCCCATGGGATAAGGCTGGCATCGTGGTGCAGTAGGTTAAGCCACTATTTGTGATGCTAGTATCCCACACTGAAGTCCTGAGTGCTCTGCTTCTAATCAAGTTCCCTAATGTATCTGGGAAAGCAGCAGCAGATGGCCACGTGCTTGGGACCCTGCCACCCATGAGGAAGACCAGGATGGAGATCCTGGCTTCTGGCTGCAGCCCGGCCTAACTCTGTCTGTTGCATACATCTAGAGAGTGAACTAAAGGATGTAAGATCTCTTTTGTCTCCCTTTCTCTGTCACTCTGTCTTTCAAATAAGTAAATAAATCTTTAGAAAAATAAAGCCCACGGTATACCAACTTAATAGAATATTATGCAAATCTTTTATTGATCTGTTTGTACTGATATAAAACAATTCTGGGGGCTGGTGTAATGGGCTAAGCCTCCACCTGCAGCACCAGTCCCATATGGGAGCTGGTTTGTGTCCCAGCTGCTCCTCCTCCGATCCAGCTCTCTGTTGTGGCCTGGGAGAGCAGTGGAAGATGGCCTAAGTGCTTGGGCCCCTGCACTCAGGTGGATGACCTGGAGGAAGCTCCTGGCTTCTGGCTTCAGATCAGCCCAGCTCTGGCCGTTATGGCCATTTGGGGAGTGAACCAGTAGATGGAAGACCTTGCTCTCTCTCCCTCTGTCTGTAACTCTACTTCTCAAATAAATAAAATCTTTAAAAAAAAACTCTAATATAGTTTTAAATGAAATAAGCAACATGTAGAACATTTAAATATTTTTTAAAGGAGATTTGTGAGGGGTTGGTGCTGAGGCACAGCGGGTTGAAGCCCCATTCAGTGGCACCGGTGTCCTATATAGACACTGGTTCAAGTCCCAGCTGCTCCATTTCTGATCCAGCTCCCTGTCAATGTACCTGGGAAAGCAGTGGAGGATGGCCCAAGTCCCTGGACCCCTGAGCCCACATGAGACACCTGGAGGAGGCTCCTGGCTCCTGATTTCAGATCAGTTCAGCTTTGGCCATTGCAGCGATTTGGAGACTGAACCAGCAGATGGAAGATCTCTTGTCTCTACCTCTCTCAGTAGCTCTTTCAAATAAAATAAATCTTAAAAAACAAAACAAAACAAAAAGGAGATGTGTCTCTGTATGCATGTGTATGCATACTTTATACAGGAACAGAATTTCTTAAAAGTCAAGTAAGGAGAAAGACAGCCCTGGTAAAAAGATAATTCTTCTTCCAGTTCCTTTCTTGGGTGATAGGCAAACTCAGACCCAAACCAAAGAGCTGAATTTATCCATATTCAGTTTTATTCTGAATTAACCATCTATCAAGAGTGCAACGTCAAAAGAGTAGAAAAAAAATAAAGGAGCACATCAAAAAAGTTTCCTGACAAGTGGGAGGGAAGGCATGACGTTAGGAGCCCTGCTTAGGGAAGGAAATGTTGTCCAAGTCATGGATGCCATCTTTGTCAATGATTCGAACACTGAAGGTCGGCAGATTCAGGATGAAGCGCTTTTGGAGCTGCAGAGAGATATGAAGGAAATTAGTCAAAATTGCGGAGCATCAGCCACGTGCCAAGCCTTGTTCTAGATGCCAGGGACACAAGAACATACGCAATGTTGCTTTAGTAGACTGACACCCTACTGGGGGCGGCTGCTATGGGCACTGAGGAAAGCCCAAATGCTAGCTGGGGCCTGACCGGAAGGCAGCGAGTGTGAAATGGGAGATGTAGGGCCGGTGCTGTGGTGTAGTGGGTAAAGCTGCAGTGCTGGCATCCCATGCAGGTGCCAGTTTGAGTCCCGGCTGCTCCACTTCTGATTCAGCTCTTTGCTATGGCCTGGGAAAGCAGTAGAGCACCCGCATGGAGACCCGGAAGAAGCTCCTGGCTTTGGGTTGGCACAGCTCCACCTGTTGCAGCCAACTGGGGACTGAACCAGCAGATGGAAAACCTCTCTCTCTCTGCACAAGTCTGCCTTTCAAATAAATAAATAAAGCTTAAAAAAAAAATGGGAGGTGCAGCTGGGAGCCTGTCTCTGTCAGTCAGCTGATGAAAGAATGAGACAATTCAATCTTCTCATCCCGACAGTCTGCTACCAATTAGTCTGGTAAACAGACCTCTCAAAATCTCTCAAGGTGAGCAGTAGGCTATTGTGGGTATGTGGGTAGTGAGCTAATGTGGAATGCCTGATCTAGGAACAAGCTCCAGATGAAAGCAGTGCACTCCTGGGTCCCAAAAGTTTGCTCCAATCACCCACCCAAATTATAAGGCCCGGGTAAGTGTGTGTGTGTGTGTGTGCAGCGGAGGGGTGGTAGGAAGATGTAAACACAATTGCTCTGCTGCTGTCTCAGTCCAGGCTGACCTGTCATCCAGGTCTCTGTACTCACCTAAGGCCCTGCTTGAGAGGCTGTTCCAAAGGAGCTGTGGTCTACACGCCTGGAAGCAGACAGCCCCACTAACCTGGTTGGTGATTACTGAGGACATATGAGGACATCTTTGCTTCTGTGGCAACCCTTCCTGGACCCCACTAGAAGTCTTCAGAGAGAAGTCACCAAGCTTTCTACCTGCTCTCTTAGGAGCCTGTCCCAGAAACACCCACCTCCCCAGGCCTAAGCCCTCCCTCCCTTGATGTACGCCATTTCCTTTGCAGCTAACGACTGGTTAGCAACAGCCCATTCCATTTCCAGAGTTCTCTCTGGCTGATGACTCTCGTGTCCAGATCAGGACCCCTTTATTTAGAACCCTGGGGACTAAAGTTCCAAGAGCACTTGATATTCCAATAGCTTCTTCCTGGAAGCTCCTTGCAACTCTTGGGGCTACCAGACTAATACAGTCTCAGGTGAATGGTTAAGAAAAGCACATGAGTTTATTGTTGGCTTCTGTTTTGGAAAGGAGATTTGCAAACAAGAGGAAGGAGGAAGAGGGGAGGCACTGTGGACTGAAAATGACAGGCTTGTTTAAGAGGCAAACTGACATTACTTCCAGTGCTCCCATCTGCTCTTAACCTCCTACTCCCTCACTCATCAGCCTACAAGAACAGTAAAAGAATATAAAAAAGTTTAATGGAGCTGCCTTTTGATCTCTTCATCCTAGATTCACACCCAAAGCTTTATAGACTCTCAGGAAGAGTATCGGATGGGTGGGGTTCATATTCCTGAACCCACAAATCAAAGGCTGCTCTCCCATTCTGCCTGAAGCTTCCCAGTTTGCTTTTAATGGCTCCAAAATGCTCAGGATGGCTTTTACTCCAGGTGACAGGGACTCATGCACTGTTGCAGGAGCAGACAGTATGGCAATTAAAGGTGGTCCAAGAACGGAACAGTTATAATATGGTCCCAGCTACTGCCTGTAGCAAAATAGCCTGGGATTGTTAGTTAAAAAGAGATCAAAATAGCTGGGATTATCAGTTAAAAGATTCTCAGCCTTGACCTCAGGACAGTGGTATCAGAATTAGGGGGTACAGACAGGGATCTGCTTTTTAAACAAGTTCCCTCCACAACACCTAAGACCAATGAAGTTTTAGACCCACTGGTCCCAATGACCCAGAAAGATAATTACACTGTGGAAACTGACATGGGTGAAGAGGTAATCCACAAGAGAAAAACAATCTTGTTACCCAGATGAAACCAACCCTGGCAGCAACTTCACATCTGGTTAGTGGGTATTTATTACATCTTCCTGCAAGGATCAGAACAACTAAAACTGAGGACAAGACCAAACAGAGCAGCAAACAGAGACAACATTCCCATCAGGATCCCATGGACATTACTCACCTCCTCCAGACACTTCCTGAGCAGCTCCACTGCCCTATCACGAGAGATAGCTGGAAGAGAACACAGAGGCCAAGCACTGAGCATGCTGACATTAAGCCTAACTCTTTTAACTCCTTCCAGCATTTAAGTTTCAAACTTCTCAGGTCTGAGTGCCACACAAACAGAAAAGGCAAAAAATGTTCAACCTTCTAGCCTGTAGCAAATTTACTCCATATGCAGCTGAGGGTGCCCCAGAGCCTGTGCTCCAGCAGCCACAAGCCATTGCAAATTGATTTGCTCTAGAGGAAGGTAAGCATGATGGAATTTTGCCTCCCCTGGCCAAGGCCCATCTCTTAGGAAGTCCAGAGGCCTGCCTCTCTTTTTAATGGCCCATTCCTCCTCTATTCCCTTTTAATCCAGAGTTTAAATCAATTCCATCTGCCCTGGACAGCTGCAAATTAGGGGAAAGGAGGACAGGGCCAGAGTTTTAGCCTTACTTTCCCAGCTGGGTCGCAGTTTCGCAATGGGAAAAGTAAAATAAATAGCAAGGGGCTGTGACTCCCCTAAAATAGGAGGCAAAGGAAGTGTCTGAAGGCATGGCAAACTTGGATGACATATTATGCAGTTAGGCTTCAGAGGTTGCTGGTGGTTCTTTTGGTAGGCAAATCAGCTGTATTAATGACAGATGCCAAAGCCAGAAAGTCACCAGGAGACCAGGCTAATTCTGTTCAGGATGAGGCCTGGAGCTCTAGCATGACTGAGGATGAGAAAGAGGACAACACCAAAACAGAATGAATATGCCAGAGTCTTATAATGTTGACAGGGATGAACTGAACATTAGGAGAGAACTGGCTATCTGTGCTGTACCTACAGCTTGTAAAACCCAAGAATTCCAAGTGCTGATTGCCTACAGCTAAAGGCAAGGTTGGGACTGGGGTCAGGAGATAGAACTTAACACAGAAATGTCCCTGGGTCTGAACCCTGCCAAGCTGACAGCTTATGGACAAGCAGAAAGACAGCTTTTTCTGGCCGGAGGAAGCAGCCATCAGGTGATAAGAACTAAGGGCAAGGCCAAGCTTGTCACGCCGGGGACCTATTCAGCCTCACAAAGTTCAAAACAAATACACAATCACTTGGATTACTTGCTCCTTCTTGGTAGCTGAGATGCTAATCAACATCCAGGCAGAGCAAATTAATGAAAAGCTTACTTGTAAGTAACTGAGGAACTACAGACCTTAATAACAATGTTTTACTCACTATGACATCTACTCCAACTCTCTTTTAAAACAAACAGAACAAAACCCACCTCCACAAATATGCACTATCGCATTTTGGATGGCAATAGAGGGACTTTTAGAAGACCATACTGAGCTAAGGGAAAGAGCAGCTTCCAAAGGGCACTGCTTGTACTTCTAAGAAACCATCTTCTATTAAAGACCGGGTCACCCAACTCCAAGGGTAGACCAAACGGAGAAGCAGCTGAAGGCACAGCTCTGCCACTGCTCCTTAGCTGGACTGCTGATACTTACTGGGCGTGTAGTATCGGTCCAGGATACTGAGAGTCAGGAAGGCACCATAGCCATGGGCTGCAAAAGGGGCCTTGGCCAAAGCTGCCAGGTAGTCCATGTAGTAAAGTGCTGGCCCCTCATGTTCATCATAGCCAGCCAGGAGGAGGTTCACATGATATGGGGTCTGCAATGGAAAGACGTAGCAAAGTAATGATTAAAGCAGAACACCAACAGCTCTTCTCATGGCAAATGGAGTTTTCAACTCCTTTTTTTTTTTTTTTTTTTTTTGACAGGCAGAGTGGACAGTGAGAGAGAGAGAGACAGAGAGAAAGGTCTTCCTTTGCCGTTGGTTCACCCTCCAATGGCCGCCGCTGCAGCCGGCGCACCGCGCTGATCCGATGGCAGGAGCCAGGATCCAGGTGCTTTTTCCTGGTCTCCCATGGGGTGCAGGGCCCAAGCACCTGGGCCATCCTCCACTGCACTCCCTGGCCATAGCAGAGAGCTGGCCTGGAAGAGGGGCAACCGGGACAGAATCCGGCGCCCCGACCGGGACTAGAACCCGGTGTGCCAGCGCCGCAAGGTGGAGGATTAGCCTATTGAGCCACGGCGCCGGCTGGAGTTTTCAACTCTTGATGAATAAGAAAACATAAGCACCAGATGAGGAAATACAGTAGGAAAAAAACAAAAACAAAACAAAAAGCCAGAAATCTAGAGGACCTGGGATGTGTTAAGAGGTAGAGAGGTAGACTTGTTTTCTCTGAACAGAAGAACAGTTTTTAGGCATATGAAAAAGCTGCTTTCTGGGGCTAGCACTGTGGCCTAGCAGGTAAAGCCACTGCCATCTTGGTGCTGGTATCAGTCCTGGCTGTTCCACTTCTGAGCCAGCTCCCTGATAATGTACCTAGGAAAGCAGTGGAAGGTGGCCCAAGTGCTTGGGCCCCTGCACCCACATGGGAGACATGGAAGAAGCTCTTGTGGTGAGAATTTGAATTGGTCCCTCTTATTATAGTATTGAAATTAAGTCTACTTAATTTATCAAGTCATGTTCATGCCCTGATTTTATATACTTGTATCTATCAACAAACATTGTGATACTTGTAAAAAAAAAAAAAAAAAGCTCAGGCTGAGGCAGCCATCTTTCTCTGTCTCTCCCTCTCTCTAACTCTTTCACATAAAATAAATAAATCTTGGGGGGGGGAGCCCCACTTCTCAAAGTCCATGAACAAGAACCTGTTGCAAAAGCATTTCAAAGGCAAAACATAGTCGCTCTTGTGCCATTCCTAACTGGTGAGACCAACAAAACACTATTTTGAAAGTGCCATGCTACAGAAAGAAGAAAGCAGCAGTTCCAAGTTCCACCACATCATCCAAGATATAAAAGCTCACTCTTGGCATCTAGACCAAAACCACAAATGGTACACTGGATGCCATACTATTAAAGAAACAATTCTTGAGGTGGGAAAGGACAGGAGGCCTCAAGTATTTAAGTCAAATTGGTAGAATTTTAATGAAGACAACAGTAATGCAAATCCATAGACACTAAGATACATGATAACTCTAGACGAGCCAGTAGCTTTAGGTGAAATGCTAACACTTTCCTAACATAAGAAGGCTCCCTAAGACAGACAACCTAGTATTTTTTTTTTTTTGTCACTGAGACAAATAGAGTAATTACAACTTGCACTTATAGGTATCCTGCCATTGAATTGCAACCTGCAAATATAAAAATCGAAGTTATCATAGAGAATCTTAACTAAATCTGCCTTGCTCTTCTCTTCTCCAAAGGGATGTTTTGGTTTTTTCCTACATCAGCTGGATCATTTACCACATTAAATTCAGTCTGTCTGTGACCCCAGGCTTCGCAGTGGCACTCCCATTTTCTATGGCTTCATTTTCCTCTGCAGAATGTATTTTTCCTCTTGCATTTGTTTCAGTGGGTAGTGAGCAGGCAGGTCTTGCCTGTGTTTGTGTGCCCATCCCTACACTTATGTATTCCATTACATTAGCATACAGCACACTGGTATATTATTAGTATATAGCACATTAGATGGAACTCCCTAGCATGGAACATAAAATAATAACAATCAATGGTCCTAAAAGTGGCATTTTGCATTCTTTGAACACTGATTAACATGGGCATGTGGCACTCTGAAGAAACTCATGTTAAAAAAACACATGAAAATATTTTTTATTTACTTGGAATTTCAATCCAGCTCTGCTTAGTAAGTAGGTAGAGTTAACACCTCTGGAAGATGACAGAGGAGCCCTAACCTTCAAACAAGTGTCTGTCCTGGGGATAAGATAGTGGATAGTCTCAGAGGAATAGGAATTGAACAGCAGTAGTCAAGACTTCTGAGAAAATAATTACCTGCCTATCACATTTCCCAGTGGGTAGTGTGCTGCCTTCTGCCAAGCTCTAGAATTCTGTCACAGTCTCTTGACTACCTTCTTAGTAAGTCTGACCTTAGGCAAGACACTTAACCCCTATGAGCTCCTCTTTTCTTATGAGTAAAACTGGGTTAATTAATCTTTTCCCTTTCTATCTTCTAGGGAGTAGGGTGAGAAAAAATAATAGAGGTGAAATATTTCAAACTCTGGAAGAAAAAAATTACTTAAATTCCTAGTATACTAGCTATATCCTAGTCTGCTTTCCACAGCTTTCCACTTAAACAACAAAAACTTTGTCTACATTATCTAAAGATAAAATATATAACAGCATTTTTGAAAGTGTGAAAACAGTACTGCAAAATCTGGCAGATACCAAATACCTTGGTGTTCTTACAGTTAAAATTAGAATAGAGAGAATAGCACATGGATTCCAACTGGTTTCCTTCTCTAAAAGATTAGTAATAGTCTCTTCCCTATCACAAGATAAATCAATCCTTTTGCTAAGAGTACAACTCTATTCTCCACTCACTGGCCACTGAACACCCATTGCAAGGTTAGCTAATACAATTTTATCACATTGCAACAGTATATTAAGTATCCACTCAGATACCTAAAGAGGCCTTAACCAGCAGAATCCACTATCTGTCCCTAATGAACATTTTGCCTATATCATGAGGTTAAATTGTACTTAAAATAATTAATGCTCTTTTAAAAGCCAGAAGATATTACATGAAATCTTTTGTCAACAAAATTTCAGAAGCAAACTGTTTTGCTTAACTGGTCTATATAACATCATTTATCCTCAAGTATTTGATTCACATACTCACCAAAGTTGGTGTTCAGAAGCTACCACTTGTGGTACAGAAAATAACTCACAAATACTGTGTGACTTCAAATTACCAACTTTTGCATGTGTGAGATGCTTAAGCATAAATAAATGATGCTATCCAGACTAATTAAATCAACATATCTGTGCAACAGCTTGCAGTTTCTGAAATTCTGACAATGCTCCATCAAAGATCACTAGTTTTTTTTTTTTTTTTTTTTTTTTTTTTGACAGGCAGAGTGGACAGTGAGAGAGAGAGACAGAGAGAAAGGTCTTCCTTTGCCGTTGGTTCACCCTCCAATGGCCGCTGTGGTCGGCGCGCTGCGGCCGGCACACCGCACTGATCCGATGGCAGCAGCCAGGTACTTATCCTGGTCTCCCATGGGGTGCAGGGCCCAAGCACTTGGGCCATCCTCCACTGTACTCCTGGGCCACAGCAGAGAGCTGGCCTGGAAGAAGGGCAACTGGGACAGAATCCGGCGCCCCGACCGGGACTAGAACCCGGTGTGCCGGCGCCGCAAGGTGGAGGATTAGCCTAGTGAGCCACGGCGCTGGCCGCACTAGTTTTTTAAATTATTATTATTTCCAAAAAGTCTTGTGTTTGTCACTCCCTCACACCTCTAGAAATTGTGACATCCAAAGCAACAAACCCACGGTTATGGGTTTCTTGAATATTACACTTCCTCATGTTCCTGATTCATTAGTATTTTCCTGGAATCAGATAACTTTTAAGACATCCAATTTTGTGCTAGTCTTAACAGCATACACAGGTGTGACTGCTTGTAGTTTGTTTAGAAAAAATATGTGGCACAATCCATGTTCAAACATCTGTGCTAATTACAAATTACAAGGACTATGTCTGGCTTCTTCAATGATGTACAAGCAAACAGTAAATGTTCAATAAATATATACTGAATAAATGAGTACTAATAATCATGCCACAAAGCATTACACAGATTTTAATACATAAGGCTTATGCTTAGTATCACAAGAAAAGACTAAGAAAACCACTAAACCAATATCACAAAGTGATAGGCCCTACTTTTGAGAATTAGTTCAAGTTTCAGTTAACTACCAGCATTTCTATGAATCCACATACATATGTACTGCTATTTTTTGCCTGGTTCTGGGTCCTTCTCTTTCTACCTCCCTTTAGACATGAGTTATTAAATAAAAGCAAAGCTTAGGACACAGGTCAACCATTTGGAAGCAAATAAAGAGATCAACAGTTGGGGCCAGTACTGTGGTGTAGCAGGTAAAGCCGCCGCCTGCAGTGCTGCCATCCCATAATGGGCACTGGTTCTAGTTCCAGCAGCTCCACTTCCGATCCAGCTCTCCTGTGGCCTGGGAAAGCAGTGTTAGATGGATCAAGACCTTGGGCCCCTGGACCCACAAGGGAGACCCAGAAGAAGCTCCCGGCTTTGGATCCAGTAGCTTTGGCTGTTGTAGCCATCTGGGGAGTGAACCAGCAGATGGGAGACCTCACTCTCTCTCTGCCTCTGCCTCTCTGTAACTCTGCCTTTCAAATAAATGAATAAATCTTCAAAAAAAAACAACAACAACAAAATAAGAGAGATTAGCAACATGAATTAAGTATCTCAGGAAAAAACAGCTGGGCTATGTCACACAGAGACCTAACTTCCGATACCTACTGCAACAAGGCTGCTTTAACGATTCAGAGTCAGCGCAGGTAAATGATAAGCACAATACCTAAAACACAGAGAAGGCTCAATAAATGGTAAATACTAAGGAAATACAATCATCCGTGAACTGTCCATGAAATAAACAATGCAAGTACTCAAAGGAAGCCCTTGCTACAGCTCACTCTGAGACACGAGATAAATTCCTCACATGTATCTTCATAAAAGGATACAAAGGGATGCTCAGAAAAAAGTGCCCAGTGTACTGCCTGACACATGGCAGAAAAGCAGTAAAGGAGTCTCCTCTTCTCTCCCTCCTGAGACCCCTTTCAAAAGTGGCCCAGTCCCCAAGTGCTTGGGCCCTGCACCCCATGGGAGACCAGGAGAAGCACCTGGCTCCTGGCTTTGGATCAGCGCAATGCGCCAGCCGCGGCGCAGCGGCCATTGGAGGGTGAACCAATGGCGAAGGAAGACCTTTCTCTCTGTCTCTCTCTCTCACTGTCCACTCTGTCAAAAAAAAAAAAAAAAAAAAAAAAAAGTGGCCCAGTGAAAGCACTTACATTAAGCAGTTAGAGCATATCTGCTTCACAGTCAATCCATCCCAGTTCCCTAAAAAACACCTACATCCAGATTTGGAAAGTAAATTAACATGTATTACGTGCCTTCACACTGTTTCCTCTCTTATCGATGTGTCCATCCTGACTGCTAAGATTCATTTTCTAGACATTTTATCAGTTCCTTTCTTTCCTATGACCAGCATTACACGTGAGAATCTGCCTAATTATTCTAAAGAAACACACACACCAATCACAACAGAGATTACAAAGAAATCTCTATTCTGTGCATGATATAATCTAGCCTTTGGTTGCCTGCACTATTCTAATTATTTAGATACCAAGTCTAGCAATAAGACAAAGTCTGAGGTCCCTAGGAAGAGCAACTGCATCTTCTACTGCAAAAGGTTAATATTATATATAATTCTGAACTAACCTTGAATGCTCAGTAATTAATCCAAACATTCAGTTAAGATACTCTATCCAATGGTCTTCAGGATTACCAATAATGTGCAGTACAAATACTAACAGACTCGCTCCGCCCCCCACCCCAAGATTTATTTATTTATTTGAAAGGCAGAGTTACAGAGAGGCAGAGGTGCAGAGAGAGAGAGAGGTCTTCCATATACTGGTTCACTCCCAAACAGCTGTAATGGCCAGAGCTGGGATGATCCAAAGCCAGGAGCCAGGAGCCTCTTCTGGGTCTCCCATGGATGCAGGGGTCCAAGGACTCAGACCATCCTCTACTGCCTTCCCAGGCCATAGCCAAGAGCTGGATCAGAAGTAGAGCAGCTGAGGCTTGAACCAGTGCCCATATGGGATGCTGGCACCAGAGGTGGCAGCTTAACTTGCTATGCCACAGCGTAGGCCCCCAACAGGCTAGTTTAAGTTGTGTCCAACTGATATACAAAGCCAAAATTTTTAAATTAACTGTCTTGGAAACTCAAAATTAATTTTAACCTCTAAAATAGAGGATAACCAAACTTTTGCTTCTTATAATAAGGGATAGGAGTATGGGAAATTAGAATAAAGTGGTATCTTTTTCTCTAACAAATCCAAGGGCACTTCAAAAAGGTTCATGGAAAAGTAGAATTAAAAGATAAGTTTATTTTGCTGCAAAAATTTTTTAAAATCCACACACAGACACACAGCTTTTTTTTTTTTTTTTTTTTTTTTTGACAGGCAGAGTGCACAGTGAGAGAGAGAGAGAGAGAGAGGTCTTCCAGGGCCGGCGCCGCGGCTCACTAGGCTAATCCTCCGCCTAGCGGCGCCAGCACACCAGGTTCTAGTCCCGGTCGGGGCGCCGGATTCTGTCCCAGTTGCCCCTCTTCCAGGCCAGCCCTCTGCTGTGGCCAGGGAGTGCAGTGGAGGATGGCCCAGGTGCTTGGGCCCTGCACCCCATGGGAGACCAGGAAAAAGCACCTGGCTCCTGGCTCCTGCCATCGGATCAGCGCGGTGCACCGGCCGCGGCGGCCATTGGAGGGTGAACCAACGGCAAAGGAAGACCTTTCTCTCTCTCTCTCTCTCTCTCTCTCTCACTGTCCACTCTGCCTGTCAAAAAACAAAAAAAATAAAAAAAAATAAAAAGAGAGAGGTCTTCCTTTGCCATTGGTTCACCCTCCAACGGCCGCTGCGGCCGGCGCGCTGTGGCCGGCGCACCACGCTGATTCGATGGCAGACTTATCCTGGTCTCCCATGGGGTGCAGGGCCCAAGCACCTGGACCATCCTCCACTGCACTCCCTGGCCACAGCAGAGAGCTGGCCTGAAAGAGGGGCAACCAGGACAGAATCCAGCGCCCCGACCGGGACTAGAACCCGGTGTGCTGGCGCCGCAAGGTGGAGGATTAGCCTAGTGAGCCGCAGCGCCGGCCATAGCTTTTTCTTAATACGTATCTTCATGTGCTTTTTTTTTTTTTTTTTTTTTTTTTTTTTTTGACAGGCAGAGTGGACAGTGAGAGAGAGAGACAGAGAGAAAGGTCTTCCCTTGCCGTTGGTTCACCCTCCAATGGCCGCCGCTGCAGCCGGCGCACCGCGCTGATCCGATGGCAGGAGCCAGGATCCAGGTGCTTTTTCCTGGTCTCCCATGGGGTGCAGGGCCCAAGCACCTGGGCCATCCTCCACTGCACTCCCTGGCCATAGCAGAGAGCTGGCCTGGAAGAGGGGCAACCGGGACAGAATCCGGCGCCCCGACCGGGACTAGAACCCGGTGTGCCGGCGCCGCAAGGTGGAGGATTAGCCTATTGAGCCACGGCGCCGGCTCTCTTCATGTGCTTTTAAAAAATAAAAACAAAAAATTTTAAGATTTTATTTATTTACTTGAGAGGTAGAGTTACAGAGAGAAGGAGAGACAGAAAGAAAGGTCTTCCATCCACTGGTTCACTCCCCAAATGGCTGCAACAGCCAGAGCTGAGCTGATCTGACATCAGGGGCCAGGAGCTTCTTCTGGGACTCCTACATGGGTGCAGGGGCCCAAGCACTTGGACCATCTTCCACTGGTTTCCCAGGCCATAAGCAGAGAGCTGGATGGGAAGAGGAACAGCCTGGACACGAACCAGCTCTCATATGGGATGCCACAGTGCTGCAGGCAGAGGCTTAGCCTATACCATGCCACAGCACTGCTCCCTGCCAATTTTTTTTTTTTTTTTTTTTTTTTTAATTTTTGACAGGCAGAGTGGACAGTGAGAGAGAGAGACAGAGAGAGAAAGGTCTTCCTTTGCCGTTGGTTCACCCTCCAATGGCCGCCGCTGCAGCCGGCGCACGGCGCTGATCCGATGGCAGGAGCCAGGAGCCAGGTGCTTTTCCTGGTCTCCCATGGGGTGCAGGGCCCAAGCACCTGGGCCATCCTCCACTGCACTCCCTGGCCATAGCAGAGAGCTGGCCTGGAAGAGGGGCAACCGGGACAGAATCCGGCGCCCCGACCGGGACTAGAACCCGGTGTGCCGGCGCCACAAGGTGGAGGATTAGCCTATTGAGCCACGGCGCCGGCCCAATTTTTTTTTTTTTTAAAGCAGAGAGACACAGTTCTTCCACCTGCTGGTTTACTCCTTAAATGCCCTCAACAGCCAGGGCTGGATCAGCCACCCAAGTACTTGAGCCAGCACCTGGTACCTCCCAGGTGATGATAAGTTCCATTACCAGAAAGCTGTAATCAGGAGCCAGAGCTGGATACTGAACCCAGGAATTTTCAGATGGGACTTGGGTGTCTAAACCAGGCTAAACTAATTTTTAAAATGAAGAACTTTAAAGTCATTTTGAGATTTCCTCATCTATACAACATGGATTCATTATTATGAAGGTTGTGGTAAGATTTAAATAAATACATGTAAGGAGTACTCTGTGCAATGCCTGATACACAGTGATACAGATGGCTATTATTACATCACCATAACCAACATTTTTAGAATTTGACTGCATTATTAACAGATTTGACTACATAATAATAAGATCAAGATGATATACCATAGAATGGCAAGAAAATTACCTCCTTTCGGGTGCTAAAAGGGATAAAATTTACGCTAGAGGATTTAACCAGTAAATACATCTTCTAAGAACTTCTTCCTGGGACTGAAATTGACTTATAAACTTCCCAACTCTCATGTAGCATACCACTCCTTATACATTCCTTCTCTCATGAAAAAGAAACACTGCAGTGATTAAGAAGAGTGTGAAATTCCATAAATTTTACAGCTAAAGAGAACAGTTGTGATAAATACACTGAAACAACAAAATCAGCGATGATGAGAGTCTGGGCGGTGACAAGCAGCGGTGTGACATCTGGCGGAAGCCAAAGTCACAGCGTGGGGGAGAGAGGTGGGCGTGAGGAAGCATCCTGCAGAGCGTGGACACAGAAAAAGAGAGGAATTGACAGTCTTCCTTTGGAGCCAGGCCAGGCTCTGCCACCTCTAATTGAATGGGATGACACTGCTATGAGCAAGGTGCCATTTAGAATGGTGCAGAAATTCTCTTTTGATGTACTGCACCTTAGAATGCTAAGCAGTGGTGGGTAATAATTTTAGGGAAGAATATACAGAGCCATCAAGGAGACATGAGTTTATCTAGAGATGAGTACTTTAATAAACAGACTTTTTTTTTAAACTTTTATTTAATGAATATAAATTTCAACAGACTTTTAAATATACTAAACACAGACTGGACTTTGAAAGGAACAGCATACCTGCTATTTCTTTTAGTCCAGCTGACTGTCAAAGCTGCTTAAAATTCCATCTTCGCCATGACAGTATTTCACAAAAATATAGTTTATAGAATCGGAAGGGACCTAAAGGCTAAACTAACTTACTCAGTAGTTTCCCTTTCATAAATGTGGGACTGAAGCTCAAAGAGGAGACAGTAACTTGCCCTAAATCACACAGGTAATCAGCCTCAGAGTCAGGACCAGGATTCAGGCTTCCTAGCGCCAAGTCTTTTACTCTTTTCCAGGAAATCATGCCGCCTCTACAAAATGGAAATTTTTTTAAAAATTAATTTCTTAAAAATTTATTTTGTTTGCCGGCGCCACGGCTCACTAGGCTAATCCTCTGCCTGCGGCGCCGGCACACCAGGTTCTAGTCCCGGTC
Source organism: Oryctolagus cuniculus (assembly GCF_964237555.1). NCBI lineage: Eukaryota > Metazoa > Chordata > Mammalia > Lagomorpha > Leporidae > Oryctolagus > Oryctolagus cuniculus. The sequence continues at coordinate 137,004,758 of NC_091438.1, read as the reverse complement.
AGGGCGCCAGATTCTGTCCCGGTTGCTCCTCTTCCAGGCCAGCTCTCTACTGTGGCCCGGGAGTGCAGTGGAGGATGGCCCAGGTCCTTGGGCCCTGCACCCGCATGGGAGACCAGGAGGAAGCACCTGGCTCCTGGCTTCGGATTGGCGCAGCGCACAGCCACAACGCACCAGCCGTAGCAGCCACTTGGGGGGTGAACCAACGGAAAAAGGAAGACCTTTCTCTCTGTCTCTCTCTCTCACTGTCTAACTCTGCCTGTCAAAAAAAAAAAAAAAAATTATCTTTAAATTACAGAGTAATGGATACAGGTAGAGACAGAGACAGAGAGAGAGAGGTCTTCCATGCACTAGTTCACTCCCCAAATAGCCAGAGCTAAGCTGACATGAAGCCAGGAGCTTCTTCCAGCTCTCCCACAAGGGTGCAGGGGCCCAAACACTTGGGCCATCCTCTGCTGCTTTCCCAGGCACATTAGCAGGGAGCTGGATCAGAAATGGAGCAGCCAGGACTTGAACTAGCGCCCATATGGGATGCCAGTGCTGCAGGCCGGGGCTTTAACCCGCTACACCACAGTTAAAGTTCCACAAGATGTAAATTAATATAATATGATTTGGTCAGTAAATGTCAGTTTCACAATCAAACATTTCAGAATGTACTATTTTGGAGTTGGCATTAGGGCACAGTAGGTAAAGCCACTGCCTGCAGTGCCAGCATCCCATGTGCGCACTGGTTTGAGTCCAGCTGCTCCACTTCCAATCAAGCTCCCTGCTAATGTGCCTGTAGGCACAGAAGATGGTCCAAGTCCTTCGGCCCCTGCACTCACAAGGGAGACCTAGAAGCTCCTGACTCCTGGCTTCAGTCTGGCCCAGCTCTGGCCATCACAGGCATTTGGGCAGTGAACCAGCAGATGGAAGATCACTCTATTGCTCTCTCCGTCTCTCCCCCTCTATCCCTGTAACTGCGCCTTTCAAATAAATAAAATAAATTTTAAAAAAGAAACTCTATAAGCATGTGAGATTCTTCAGAAAATTTGTGAAAATAGAATTAAAATGATGTTTATTTTAAAAATATTGGAATTCACTATTTCAAACATCTTTTTAAACCTCCAAGATTTCAGGGCTGGCACTGTGACATAGTACCCATGGCCTGGAGCACTGGCACCCCATATGGGTGCTGGTTTGAGTCTCAGCTGCTCCACTTCCCATCCAGCTCCCTGTTAATGCACCTGGGAAAGCTGCAGGAGATGGCCCAACCACATGAGAGACTCAGAAGAAGCTCCTGGCTTCTGGATTTGGATTGGCCCAGCTCTGGCCATTGTAGCCATTTGGAGAGTGAACCAGTATCTCCCTTTCTTTCTCTCTGTACCTCTTTTTTTTTTTTTTTTTTTTTTTTTTTTATAGGCAGAGTGGACAGTGAGAGAGAGACAGAGAGAAAGGTCTTCCTTTGCCGTTGGTTCAGCCGGCACACCGCGCTGATCCAAAGCCAGGAGCCAGGTGCTTCTCCTGGTCTCCCATGTGGGTGCAGGGCCCAAGCACTTGGGCCATCCTCCACTGCACTCCTGGGCCACAGCAGAGAGCTGGACTGGAAGAGGAGCAACCGGGACAGAATCCGGCACCCCGACCAGGACCAGAACCTGGTGTGCCGGCACCGCAGGCAGAGGATTAGCCTATTGAGCCGCGGCGCCGGACACCTCTTTCAAATAAATAAATAAATCTTAAAAAACAAACAAACAAACAAAAAACTCCAAGATTTCAGCAACTTACAATTACCATAATCTAAGCATCTTTTCTAGCTCTGAAAGATTATAGTTCTACGGATGGAGAACTATCTATCCCTAACACCTAAGCAACATTCATTATCCAGATTTTAATTTTCTTGGTTATGCTTCTTTTTGAAGGAAATCCATGTATAGAGTCAATCTCTTGTAGCCTTAAGTATAAAAGCACAGTAGATGTAGATAGGTAGGATTCCAGACAAAGGAGACAACAAATGTAAAGGTAAAGAAACACGGAGGAACACAACATGTTTGGGTCCTGGTAAATATGAGCTACATGTACCTGGAGAATTAGGTGATTTCAGCAGGAAGCAGAGAAAAACTAGGATGATTTATCATTGGCCTCATAGACTAAAGAATATAAACCTCAGTATGTAACCAGTGAAAATTTACCACTTCCACACCTTGCTGACCCAAGCCTTTTTTAAGGTCATAGGACACAGTTGGTGCCTAAGAACCCTGAAGTTTCAGGATTGATACTCCACTGGTCCCAGTCATTTTCCCCCTTCTCTTAAGTAGAATTTTTTTATATACAGAAGTAAAACAGATCACCATTTTAGGATAATTGAGTTTCACGAAAGCCCTGGGATTGGGACAGAGAGAAAGGGAGAACAGTTAAAGTATACTACACAGATAGCCTAGATAGAAGATTAGGGCCAAACTAAAGCACAAGCAGAAGAGAAGGAGAGGGAAACGTGGAACACGGCATCTAAAAGGCAGAACTGACAGGACTTAGTAACTAGTAGAACAGAAGTAAGGGAGGAAAAGGAGCAGAGAGGACTCTCGGAAAGGGGAAAAGTGGTAGTACAAACATAAAGAGCTCAGGCCAGTGCCCGCGGCTCACTAGGCTAATCCTCTACCTGCGGCACCAGCACACCAGGTTCTAGTCCCGGTCGGGGCGCCGGATTCTGTCCCGGTTGCCCCTCTTCCAGGCCAGCTCTCTGCTGTGGCCCAGGAGTGCAGTGGAGGATGGCCCAAGTGCTTGGGCCCTGCACCCACATGGGAGACCAGGAGAAGCACCTGGCTCCTGGCTTTGGATCAGCGCAATGTGCCAGCCGCAGCACACCTGTCGCAGCAGCCATTGGAGGGTGAACCAACGGCAAAGGAAGACCTTTCTCTCTGTCTCTCTCTCTCACTGTCCACTCTGTCAAAAAAAATAAAAATAATAAAAAAAAAATAAAGTGTTCAATTCAAACATAAAGAGCTCAATTTGAACCCAATGAGCTTAAGTAGAGCTGCTGAGACAGCTGAAAAGAGAAAATAATGTACAGTCAAAGTCATGAGACAGAAGAGCCAGCCCGTTAGGTTTTATTTTCATGAAACATACACACAAAAGACAATGAAGGAAACCACCCCAACAGGACACAATGGCAGAGGTAGTCCTAGGTCGCCATGAGCACACAAACAAGTTGAAGAGAGCAGGCAGAGGTAAGTACAAAGGAAGCTTCCCTAATAACTCCTGAACTGAGTTTAACCAGCAATAAAGAGGTAGCCATATGGGGACATAGGAACACTCAGGCAAGAATGACAAGCAAAGCTGTGGGTGGGAAAGGACAGAGATGCAAGATGGAACACATGGCAGGTTAGGGTACTGTTATCCACCTGTTGCCATGCAGAAGACAAAACAGTAAAGAATTGGCAGTGGAAAAGTTTCTTTTTTCCTGTGACTGAAAAAAAAAAATACATTTTAAACTGATCAGAATCAGAATACTTCACTAACAGGAAATTAAACCGACTGCCTGACCTATTCTCTCCTGTTTCAGATACATTTATCTTTTGTAGCACTAAAAATAAACTGACCTATGTTTGTAAATTCTCACACTAAATTGAGAAATAAAGGCACTGGCATGTTTGATTTTCAGAAGCCCAAGATGAAATAAAAGAACTCAGTCTAAGTTTTTCTTTTTTCTTTCCCTGCCTAAGATAATTCTCTGAAAGTATGATTGGTATACCTGTTTGATGCTAGCAAATGCAAAACCAAAATATAAAAATGGTCTCAATGGTGGGCATTTGGGAACATGGGTTAAGAGTCTACTTGGGACACCTGCATCCCATTTCAGAATGTCTGATTTGAATCCCACTCTTACACTTCCAATCCAGCTTCTTACTAATGTCCCTAGGAGACAGCAGATGACGGCTCAAGTATTTGGGTCCCTGAAACCCATGAAGAAGACCTCAATGGAGTTCCTGACTTCTAGCTTCGGCCTGGCACAGTTCCAGCTGTTGTGGCTATCTGGGAAATGAACTAGCAGAAGGAAGATCTGTCTCTCCCTCCCTCTGGGTCCCTCTGCCTGTCAAATAAATAAATCTTTTTAAAATAAACAAATAAAAACAAGACATCTTTTAAATTACAATTTAAGAAAACTGCTTCTAAACACTATAAATTATGTAAGATAGGCATGTGCTTTTGTGAAAAAAAAAAAAAAAGCAATGAAGATCGGTTACATGATATGAGTTGTTATGTTACACTTACATGTTATATTATATTACAGATACCTTACATTTGGAGCCTTGGTGTCCCATAAGCAATACCAGGGACAGTACTGATTACCTGACAGGGTTCTGAGGAATTAAAGTGCTCACCTGTGTTAAAGTTCCTGGAAGAGGGCTGGCGCTGTGACACAGCAGGTAAAGCTACTGCCTGTGGTGCTGGCATCCCATGTGGGTACCAGTTCATGTCCCTGCTGCTCCACTTTCAATCCAGTTCTCTGCTAATGGTCTAGAAAGCAATGGAAGATGGCCCAAGTACTTAGGCCCCTGCACCCACATGGGGAAGAAACTCCTGGCTCCTAGCCCTGGCTTCAGACTAGCCCAGCCCTGGCCATTATGACCATTTGGGGAGTTAACCAGTGGACGGAAGATCTCTCTCTCTCTCTCTCTCTGTCTCTCTCAAACATCGATCTCTCTCTAACTCTGCCTTGCAAATAAATAAATAAATCTTTAAAAATAAAGTTCTTGGAAGGATGGTTATTAAGTTGAATTTTAAGAATAAAAAACATTAAATATTGTATATATTTCAATTTTTAACAATACTGAATTTTTAAAATTCCCTTTAATAATTTCAAAGTGTTTAAATTTTATTTATCTAAAGCCATTGCTAACCCCAAATTTGACTGGTTCTCCAATTAAAGTTGTAACTTTCTTATAATTAGAAGTTTAGAAATTTAATGAGTTGAAATGCAACATGGCACAGATGCCTTATTATACCAACTAGTTAACACGGTATTTGTTTTCTACATTAATTTTACTTGCTAATCAAAAATACTGCTCTCCTTCAAATAACATCAAAATAAAATTGCTGATTGTGCAATGGTAAAACCAACACCATGTTTGCAACGAGGCCACTTGAATTCTTTTTCATGAGCCGACAGTTCCCAGGAAAACTTGAAGATTTCATAGACTTTTAAGTCAGTTCTTAACAAGCTCAAATGCAGAAGTCAGGCTTTGCTACCACAATGCATCTATTAAGTTGCACATGCTATGCATGCCCATGAATATCCATGGATGCTGAACATCACAGTACCTTCATCTTTTTGAGTTAATAAACAAGATGGTCTGCTACAGATGAGTATTTAGGACTATATAAGATTTCACATGCTTTCAGATGTCCACAGCAACTACATTCAGAGTACTATGAAAGTACTGGAAAAAGACTAGTTAGGAATCCTTCTATTAAAACAGTGTTCTGGGGCTGGCACTGTGGCACAGCAGGTAACGCCGCCGCCTGCAGTGCCAGCATCCCATATGGGTGCTAGTTCAAGTCCCTGCTACTCCTCTTCCAACCCAGCTCCCTGATGATGCACCTAGGAAAGCAGCAGAGGATGGCCCAGCTGCTTGGGCCCCACACCCACATGAGACCCAGAAGAAGCTCCTGGCTCTGGATCAGACCAGCTTCAGCCGTTGTGGCCACTGGGGAGTGAACCAGCAGATGGAAGACCTCTCTCTCTGTAAGCCTGCCTCTCAAATAATCTTTAAAAAAAAAAAAAAAAGTGTTTTCTTAGTATTCCAAGTCCAACACAGTTACTCCTACAGCTTCAATGGATATGAAAGTGCTCCTAATTCCTTTATTCTTTTTTTTTTTTTTTTTGTAAAGATTGCTAGGGTGGTGAGAAGCCCCTGGGTTCCAGCTGTTTTGTGTTTGTTTTTGTTTTTTTTTGTTTTTTTGTTTTTTTTGTTTTTTTGTTTTTTGTTTTTTTAGATTTTTATTTATTTATTTGAAAGTCAGAGTTACACAGAGAGAGAGAGAGGTCTTCCATCTGCTGGTTCACTCCCCAGATGGCCGCAATGGCCAGGACTGCGCCAATCCGAAGCCAGGAGCCAGGAGCTCCATCTGGGTCTCCCATGTGGGTGCAGGAGCCCAAGGACTTGGGCCATCCTCCACTGCTTTCTCAGGCCACAGCAGAGAGCGGGATCAGAAGTGGAGCAGCCAGGACTCGAACCAGCGCCTGTATGGGATGCCAGCACTTCAGGCCAGGGCTTTAACCCACTGCACCACAGCGCCGGCCCCTAATTCCTTTATTCTTTCCCCTAACACACCACCAAAGAACAGCCAATGACCTAACCAAATCTCATCTGATCATGCTAAGCTCCTCTAAGTCAACAGTTCCCAGGGAGGCCCAATGCTTTTTTTTAAAAAAATGATTTATTTTATTTATTTATTTGAAAGCCAGAGTTACACAGAGAGAGGAGAGGCAGAGAGAGAGAGAGAGGTCTTCCATCTGATGGTTCACTCCCCAGATGGCTGCAACAGCCGGAGCTTTGCTGATTCAAAGCCAAGAGCCAGGAGCTTCCTCTGGGTCTCCCATGTGGGTGCAGGGGCCCAAGGACTTGGGCCATCTTCTACTGCTTTCCCAGGCCATAGCAGAGAGCGGGATTGGAAGAGGAGCAGCTGGCACTAGAAGCAGTGCCCATATGGGATGTTGATGCTTATGGCCAGGGGTTTAATCCACTGTGCCACAGCACTGGTCCCCGAGCCCCAGTGATTTTAAAGCAAACCTCGTTCATAAACATCTTTGAACTAGACTACTTTTCTAGTTTCCTTTTCTTATTATTCCCCCAAAATGCTCAGACTTATTTAACAAATTATTTTAGACTATGAGTTTCACATATGTAGTATATAAACTATATATATATATATATTTGCTTTTTACTTGCTAGAATCAGTTTATATACAGCATTCCACTGGTAAAAACAGAAGGAGGCAAAGAGAACTACCTGTCCCTGCACCAAACAAGTTGGCAAACACTGCACCTAACCTAACATACTCTCTCATACAACTTGGTCTTTACCTCTAGTTTCACCTTTTTCGTCATCTTTCTCTTGTCAACAGCTATTCTTCCAAGGCTCATATTAGGCTCTGTGTTCCCAGAGCACCTGTGTACATGGCTATGGTAGCATTTATCACCTCTCAGTGCAACAGAGTGTTTGCTCCTGAGGCTAGTGCTGTGGTACAGTAGGTTAAGTTGCCACCCATGGCACCAGCATCCCATATGGGGTAACAGTTTGAGCCCCAGTTGCATACTTATTTTTTTTAAAAGGTTTATTTATTTATTTGAAAGTCAGAATTAGAGAGAGACAGACAGACAGACAGACAGACAGACATAGAGAGATCTTCTATCCACTGGTTCACTCCCCAAATAAGAGCAACGGCCAAGGCTGGGCCAGACCGAAGCCAGGAGCTAGGAGTCTCTCATCTGGGTGCAGAGGCCCAAGCACTTAGGCCTTCCTCTGATGCTTTAAACCAGCAGGGACCTGGTTTAGAAGTGGAGGAGCCGGGACTTGAACCAGCGCTCATATGGGATGCCAGCACTGCAGAATGTGGCTTGGCCTGCTGCACCACAATGCCAGTCCCCAGCTGGCCATTTGGGAAGTGATCAAGCAGATGGGAGTGAACCATCGGATGGAAGACCTCTCTCTCTCTCTGCCTCTCCTCTGTGTAACTCTGACTTTCAAACAATTAAATAAATCTTTTTTAAAAAAAGAGAGAGAAAGTAGAAAGTTCTGGTTATCAGTTTAGTTAATCCTATTTGCTCTGTTGCCCACAGAGAGAGGCAGAGACAGAGAGAGGGAGAGGGAGGAGAGGGGGAGGGAGAGGATGTACAACAGCAGCTCTCAACTACTGGTTTATTCCTCAAATGCCTGTAACAGCTGGTACAGAGCAGGTCCAAAGCCGGGAGCCAGGAACCCAATCCAAGTCTCTCACATGGGTGGCAGGGCCCTAACTACCCAAGCCATCACCTACTGCCTCCCAGAGTGATCCACACTAGTAGGAAGCTGGAGCCGAGATGTGAACCCAGGCATTCCAATAAGGGACACAGGCATCCCAGTTAGTAGCTTAGCTGCTATGCTAAATGTCCACCCCTATTTTTAACTTAAAAAAAAAAAAAGTTAAGTTTACTTGCCTTTTTAGCCTATTTTCTTACATCTTTTAATTAAATAACAAAAAGATATAAAAGAGCATAAAATATACATGCACAGCTAAATGAGTAACATGTAACCATTTCTTGTTCAAGAAACAGAACAGTTGATCCTTCTTTCCCTGAAAAGCCTTCACCAATGCCCTTCATTCTTGGAGTCATTTTGGAAAAGAGTAAAGAAACCATCATGGGTTTGGGGATCAGCCCCTGAATTCAAATCCATGCACAAGACTAGGTCAGAGCGGATAAAAAGAAGCACCAAGATGCCAGGGTATGTTTGTACCTATTAATGTGTGTGAGGGCATGTCCACAACTATGCCTACCCAGGCCAACACACTGACTTACAGTAATCTTAAATTTGCCCTTCTAATGTTAAATATTTTTAAAGCAGAAGCATATTCTAACTAAGCAGGCACAGTGCTGTGTTGCTCCAGGCTTAAAACAAACCTTAATCGGAAACCACATTAATAAGACACAAGTTTCACAAGAACACAAATCTAGGCCAATTTCCTATATTACTTTACCCCGATGTGGATAGTAAAGATGTTTTAAGTGAAAAGTGGCATTATGGGGCTGCACAATTCCATCCATCCAATAGGCTCATTCCATTCAACCAGAACAGGGGTTCTCTGCTCACAGCAGGCATCCAACAGGGTAGCACATATATGCTCTCAGAGTGAGAAAGCAACACCTTCTCACATACAACCCCCTGGAGAGAGATGGGAAAGGGGAGGGGGAGGACTTTACACCTGCAATCTCTAACTCTATCAGCACTAGGACTGGGAAAAACAGCAGCTATATATATATATATATATATATATATATATACACACACACACACACACACACACACACACATATATATAATATATATACACATACACATTTAATATATACATACACGTTTCCCAATACAGCCAATAACTTTCAAAGAATCTTCTCAGGCCATTTTTTCCTTGGGAGACTAGTAAGTATAATCAGTCAGCAGCCAATCTTTGTCTTCCTAATAACAGACTTAGTCAAGCCCCAATAACTGCATAAACAAGTTGCTTAAATGGCCAGCAGTCAAAATTCTTACTCCTCATGGTAAAAAACAAAATGAAACAAATAAACAAGAAAATACTATGAACACAAAGTCATAATAATTAAGGCATCTCAATTTCAATGAACATCTGTCACTGGGCTTTTGGATAGTAAAAATGACCACTAAAAACAGAACAACATATCTCCCATGGGGCAGACATGAGCCACTCTGAATCCTCAGAGACTCCTGTGATATGTGACCTGGGATCCACATGAGTTTTACAATACCACTGAATATCCATCTAAATGTAGCCATATGTTTTCAGTTTTTACCTCATTTTCTATTAAGACTAGGCAGCAAAGGTAATACACAAGCATGTAACTTGTGGCCCACAGTGAAAATCCAGTTAGCCAGCTAGCTGATAGGTCTGAAGAGGAGGAAAACTGCTTTCCAGGCTTAAGGCAGCTTTCGCTTGCACTAGAAGTCCAGGAGCTACATGACAAACGTCTTGATTTTTCTGTTTTTCAATTTCCCTATCACCAAAAGTAAGCCAGCCCTGTCTGTCAAGTGCCCAGGCTGTGCGGCAGCAGTGTCAAAGGCTGCCATTTGCTCCAAGGCATTGCCATCTGCAGCAACACAACATTTTGTCTCCGGAAAATAAACACATCTGCCTCTGCCAGTGTCCTCCCACTGTGCCGCCCATCTGGAGCAGGTGAGCTGGAAGGCAAGCCTGGGCATGGCTGAGGCAGGCGCAAGCAGGAGAGATGAGGCCTCAAGGGAGATGGCACATGGAGAGGAAGGCAGTGCTGCGTCATGTCATATCCTGCTAACCACCTTTGCCAAAAAGCATGTGAAATTACTCTTGCTAGTGATATTTTAATCACAAGTAACAAATGGTTGGTTGTGTTTAGAGTATAAGACCCGCATCGAAGTTTCACCTGGGCCATCTGTTCACAAGGTCACAGGACCGTACTGATACCAATAAACACATGATGTCTTTGGTGCCAGCAACCTAAGGCAAGAGGAGAATGACTCTAGTGAAGGGAAGAAGGCTCAAAGTAATGATATTCTTCTAGGACAACAATATGCTAGATACGCCTGATACTAACCAGACAAAACATACTCTAATTTAGGCTGAAACCCTAGGACAACCAGTGGTCACATCTGGAAATGATTAACCCCTGAAATTCTTTCCTAGATGTTCTTTGCTTTTCACTGAGAATAAATAATAAATAAATAAATTCAAGAATGATTATGGTCTTGACATCAGATCTTTAAGTCATCCAATTTGGGCACTTCAGAAAGAAACCATACAATAATTCAATCAAATGCTCTTTCCCCCAAAGTTTTCAACTAACAGCAGAGGTAGCGCTAAACCTCCTGTAGCAGTGTTTTCTCAACTCTACCCACTAGTTTTCAAACGAGAAGGGAACAAGTGAAGCTACCTTCTCAAATAAAACACAATATAGAATTCCTGTATGTAAAATAGATAAAAGCTGATTCAATCTGTATACAATAGCTGACGTTTTACCACACTGGTCTTCCTTGGTTAGTCTCCTGAGGCAGCTTCATGGAATTAAGTTTGAAAACCGTTATACCAGACCGAATATTTTCCCAATATTTCCACTTTTTATTTGCTAAGCACTTACTTTTGGTTTTTTGTTTTGTTTCGTTTTGACAGGCAGAGGAGACAGTGAGAGAGAGAGACAGAGAGAAAGGTCTTCCTTTACCGTTGGTTCACCCTCCAATGGCTACTGCAGCTGGTGCACCGTGCTGATCCGAAGCCAGGAGCCAGGTGCTTCTCCTGGTCTCCCATGTGGGTGCAGGGCCCAAGCACTTGGGCCATCCTCCACTGCACTCCCAGGCCACAGCAGAGAGCTGGCCTGGAAGAGGAACAACCGGGACAGAATCCGGCATCCTGACCGGGACTAGAACCTGGTGTGCCGGCGCCACAGGCGGAGGATTAGCCTATTGAGCCACAGCACCGGCCTGCTAAGCACTTACAAGTGTAGCCTTTTAAGAATATTACCAAAGACATCAAGTAATTAAGAAAAAAACTCAATGAAAATATTTTGGCTGGTGATCAGTAGTAATGCCCTAAAGATTATATACCACAAAGGCCAGTATTTTATTCTAAGCAAATTCCATATTTCACTAGGACATCAAATTTGACTGGCTCATATCTGTCTCCACATCTGTAAAATGAGACAGTAGGGACCAGCACTATGGCATAGCAGGTAAAGTCACCACCTACAACATGGGCATATGGGTGCCACTTTGTGTCCTGGCTGCTCCACTTCCAATCCAGCTCCCTGCTAATGTACTTGGGAAAGCAGCAGATGATGGCCCAAGTACTTGGGCTCCTGTCACCCATGCAGGAGACCTAGATAAAGCTCTATCTCCTGGCTTTGGCCTGGCCCAGACCGGCAGCCATTTGGAGAATGAGCCAGCAGATGGAAAATATCTCTTGTGTCTCCTTCTCCTTATGTAACTCTTTCAAATAAATGAATCTTAAAAAAAAAAAAAGGAGGGGGGGAGAGATGGGGGACAGTGATACTAACAATTTTACAACATTCAGATGGATACACCATATATGCAACATAATTCATTTCAAGTAAGAAATATCCCATTCCCGGTGTTGTGGTATAGTGGGTAAAGCTGCCACCTGTGACACCAGCATCTCATATGCGCACTGGTACAAGTCCCAGCTGCTCCACTTCCAATCCAGCTCCCTGCTAATGCACCTGACAAAGCAGCAGATGGCCCAAGTACTTGGGACCCTGCACCCTCGTGGGAGATCTGGAAGAAGTTCCTGGCTCCTGGCTTCAGCCTGCCCAGTCCTGGCTGTTGCAGCCATTTAGAGAGTGCACCAGCAGATGGAAGACCTCTCTCTTTGTCCACCCCTCTCTCTGTAACTCTGCCTTTCAAATAAATAAAAAATAAATCTTTAAAAGTAAGCAACCAAAAGGAAATAGCCCTGTTCAGTCCACTGAATATAGATGGTCAGTGTTAGTTTATTTCTATTTTTCCTATTAATATTGGCAATTTTCTCTCTTTTTAAAATTAATTATTTTATTTGAGAGGCAGAGTTAAAGAGACAGGGAAAGAGAAGGGTCTTCCATCTGTTGGTTCACTCTGCAAATGGCCGCATGGCTGGAGCTGGGCTGATCCAAAGCCAGGAGCCAGGAGCTTCCTTCAGATCTCCCATGTGAGTGCAGGGGCCCAAGCTGGGGCCATCCTCTGCTGCTTTCCCAGGTGCATCGGCAGGGAGCTATATCAAAAATGAAGCAGCTGGGGCTCAAACGGGTGCCTATATGGGTGCCAAAGGTGGAGGCTTAACCTACTATGCCATGGAGTTGGCTCTACTCTCTCTCTCTCAAGACTTATTTATTTGAAAAGTAGAGTAACGTAGAGGCGGAGAGGAGAGGAAAGGGGAGGGGAGGGGAGGAGAGGAGAGGAGAGGGGAGGGGAGGGGAGGGGAGGGGAGGAGAGGGAGGTCTCCCATCTGCCGGTTCACTCCCCAAATGGCCGCAACAGCTGGAACTGGGCCGATCTGGAGCCAAGAACTTCTTCCAGGTCTATCACGTGGATGCAGGGACCCAAGGACTTGGGCCATCCTCCACTGCCTTCCCAGGCCACAGTAGAGAGCTGGATCGGAAGTGGAGCAGCCAGGACCCAAACCAGTGCCCATATGGGATGCTGGCACTGAGGTGGCGGCCCCACCCGCTACACCACAGTACTGGCCCTGTCCTCTATCTCTCTTTACGAACAGATCAGTTCAATCAAAAATAGCACAACAACATAGGGAGCTAACTTAGAGCCATTAAATTGCTTCTTCAATTAAATAGCAAATGTAGCATAAAAACAAAAATGATTTAAGTTATATGTGCCACATACAGTGGTAAGAGTTTTATAAAATTACCTAATATTTATAATAATTCCATAAAATAGGTATTACTTTGCTAGTAGAAAAATTAAACTTAGAATTTGTATAAAGACATACAATTAGCAAGTCATACCATTAGCAAGTCAATAAACATCTATTTAAACAGCCTGATCCTAGAGACCGCTCTTAACCACAATGTCTTTTTAAAAATTTACTTATTTTTATTTATTTGAAAGGCAAGAAAGAGGGAGGGACGGAGGAAGGAAGGGGAAAGGGGGAAAGAGACAAAGAGAGAGATCTTTCAACTGTCAGTTCACTCTTTAAAAGCCTGTGTAGCCAGGGCTGGTCAGGCCAAAGCCAGGAGCCAGGAACTCCATCTGAGTTTCCCGTTTGGGTGGCAGGGGCTCAGTACTTGAGGCATCATCTGCTGCCTCTCAGGATGTGCATTAGCAGGAAGCTGGACTGCAACTGGGAGCAGGACTCAGTCCCAGGCCCTCTGATATAGGATGTAGGCATTCCCATGTAGGCATTCCTTAATCCACTGCACCTTAACATTCACTCTGCCTGCATCTTTTTTTTTTTAAGATTTATTTATGGGCGCCAGTGCTGTGGCAACAGCAGGTAAGGCCACAGCCTGCAGTGCCAGCATCCCATATGGGTGCCAGTTGAAGTCCCAGTTGCTCCACTTCTGATCCAGCTCCCTGCTGATGTGCCTGGGAAAGCAAGAGAGGATGGCCCTGGTACTTGGGCCCCTGCACCAACATGGGAGACCTGAAGGAAGCTCCTGGCTCCTGGCTTTGAATCAACCCAGTTCCAGCCATTGTGGCCATTTGGGGAGCAAACCAGCAGAAGGAAGATCGATCTTTCTCTCTCTGTAACTCTTTCAAATAAAATATATTAAATCTCAAAAGAGAGAGAGAGAGAGAGAAAGAAAGAAAATAGTACTGAATTTAAAAAAAGATTATTTAAGTACTTATTTGAAAGATATAATATCAGAGGGAGAGACAGAGAGATCTCCCATCTGCCGGTTCACTCTTCAAAAGACCACAACACCCAGGTTTGGCCAGGTCAAAGCCAGGAGTCCAGAACTTCATCCAGGTCTCCCACATGAGTGGCAAGACTTCAGCCATCATCTGTTGCCTTCCCAGGTGCAATAGCAGTGAGCTGGATAGAAGTGAAGCATCCAGGACTGGAACAGGCCCTTCATTATGGTATGTCAGCTTTGCCACAATACTGGCCCTGCATCTTAATGAACCAATTTACCTAGGATCTACTATATACTCCTTGGTAAATAAATGTTCTCCTAACCCAACATAACCCCCAAACACATACACATAAATGCATGCACATATACACTGCAAATTGGAAATTAAATAATTTGAGATGTAGACACAATTATGTATAGTATCTGGCTGACCCAAAATAAGTCTTATGTGCCAACTGGTATAACTGTGTAAATGTTCCAAATTTAATTCCTCTATATTTATTAGGAAGACTGACCAAGCAATCGTCACCTATCTCAGAATAAAATGACTAAATTATAAATTCACATTTTAGAACTAATAATTCATTTTTGATTGGGGCTTGGGGAAGCAGGGATTGGACCTATCATAGAAGCATAAGGCAGAGGTAGTCAATATTTACTACAGCCTCATACCATTGTCTACAAAGGATATTTATTTGTTAAGACATCAAACATTTCTGCTAGAAGATTAACTAGATTGACTGCAATTGCATCAAGCACATTGTCACTCTTATCTCAATTTTTAAAAGGAGTTTAATTCACTTAATGTCTGCAGCATTTATGACAAAGTGTTTTTTGTGTCCAAAGCTGACTTCTGCCTGGTAAGTCAGAGGAACAAGCCACAGCATACTCTTTGCTGAATACTGAAAGAATTTCTAGGTGGCATGAAAGCTAATACTTGACTCATTTTCCATCTCAAGCAGGGAGCAAGAGAAGATCACTGACCTTTCACTTAGATCAAAACAATGTAAGTAAATTTGTCTCCTCCCCTCAATCTATCTTATCTCTAGCTTCTCTTTAAACTTCAGTCTTTCAGACTGCATAATGCCTTGGTTAAAGTTATCGCTGACAGTCTATTTATTATCAAAAAGTCCTCAGTCCAGTATTGCTAGATACTAGAAAATAAACTGTTTTAAAGATCTATAGTAACTTTTTAAAAACATAACTCCTGTGTAGATTCTTTTTAAACTTAGTTTAAGAAAGTGTAGCTTAAAATAAAACCATGACCAGCACCATATACACTACTGAAGAGCCAAGGAACTGACCTTACAGCACAACAGTCAATGATGGCACCATCATTATTTGTAGCTTTGTCTGACCTGATGCGTGACCTGGAGCTAGTCCTGCTGCCACTTTATGGCTTTTACTCCATATCAGTGACAGAATTAACTACTATCTGTCTCAGTGGAATAGTGAGTAGATTAAATTATTAAGCAAAATGCTTTGGGCAAAAGTCATATGAATGTTAAATATTGTGATTTACAAGCATTAATTTTCCTAGCACTCCTGTGGGGATGGGAAGTTATCTCGATTTCATAGATGAGTAGACAGGCACAGGAGGTAAGGTCACAGAGAAGGCTCTATTTACTTAGTCCCTGTGGGAAGGGAATAACACACACCTTTAGCAATCAAATAAACCTTGGCACATCCTACACAATCTTCAATGCATTCAATCCTGAACTTAATGCTGCATCTTTTAACTTGCTGTCAATGGAATTAAGACAGCTCTTAGATAGCAACAAGGCCAAAATTAAGCAAGGAAGACCAATTCTGTACGCTCAGCAAAAATAATTACAGAGAAACAAAGATAAATAATCTCAAGATGAAAATTTGCATTATTATTTTCAAGGTTCCACCTCCAGCATCATACAGGAAACTTTAGTCACAGGAATTAAGAAATACGATTTCCTATGGAAACACTTAGAAAAAATTTTGGCAATTTCTTATAAAACTAAATCTATTCTTAGTATATCAACCAACAATCAACAATCACATTCCTAGGCATTCACCCAAAGGAGTTAAAAACTTACATTCAAACAAAAACCTGCATGTGGATGTTTTTGGTAGCTTTATTCACAATTGTAAAACTTGGAAGCAAACAAGAAGGAAGTGAATGGATAGACTATGGTACATTCAGATAATGGAAAATTATTCAGCACTAAACAGAAATGAGCTAACAAGCCATAGAAAGACATGGAGGAACTTTAAATGCATACCACTAAGTAAATGAAGTCAGTCTGAAAAGGATATGTAAGGTGTGATTCCAACTATATGACATTCTGGAAAAGGTAAAATTATGGAATTAATAAAAATATCAGGACCTGGAGAGGTAGGCATGAATGAACAGATTGGGGCACAGAATATTTTCAGAACAGTGAAACTACTCTGTATGATACTACAATGATGAGTTCATGTTATAAAACATTTGTCCAAAGCCATAGAATGTACAATACCTTGAGTGATATAAACTATGGAGTTTGGCAATTATGATATGTCAATGTAGGTTCACTAATTATAAGATGCATATCATGAATGTTGGTAACAGGGAATGTTATAATGGGTATGGGGGAGGGAGTATATGGAGTATATTTGTACTCTCTTCTTAATTTTGCTGTAAACTTAAAACTGCTCCAAAAAATAAAGTCTTTTTAGAGAGAGGAAAAAAAAGCTGTCAAAGGTCTTCATATGGGCATAAGCCCACAAATTCTCTGGGAATGTGTGTTTGTCCTACTGGCTTTAAGTAGCAACTGTGCAGAGAGAAAAAAACAAATCTAAGGGGAGTGAAGGATAAAGGAATAGCAAGGAAGGGTTCAGGAAAGCCAAAAAAAGCAAAAATACTACTTATGTCTAACAGGAATGTAAAAGAAGTACAGAATATTCTTCTGTTCTTATCTAAGGCTACCTGCTAGACTGCTTACCCGACTCCGAAGACAGTCAGCCAGGTTTCGCCGTGTGAAATTTGCTGCTGCTGTGGGAGACAATTCATAGCCTGGACAAGAGATAAAGAGTCACACTTAAAGCAAAGCAGAAGAAATAACGGTATCCCAAATCACTTCACTATGCCTGCTTAATCTACCGCAAATCACTTCACTATGCCTGCTTAATCTACCGCCTTAAAAAAATTATAGAAATGGCCTCATCTAGTAATTTTATACATGCAATTATTATAGCTCCATATTATACCAGTACAGTATGAAGCAGTGTTACTGAACTAAGGAAGTAACTAGAAACAAGGTTCTCTCTGACAGAGTACCACCACAAACTCCAGGAAGTTAACTAGTATCATGTAACAGGGAGCCTTTCCCAGTGGATAAAAGCTCTTAACTGCAGACAGCCCACAAAACACAAATGTCCTAATTATCTCTTTAGACAGGAACCTACCACAGAACTAAGGTAGAACCCTTTTAAGGTACCATAAATGCTTACAATTAGAGTTTTACAAAGCATTTTCATAAATATTATTAAATAAAGGCCTAGAGAGGATAGATAACTTGTCACATAGAAAACAGTAAAGCCAAGCTTTACTTATGTCTTTTTGCTCTGAGATTCAGATATACTTGAACTGAAACCATTTCCTCTGAAATATGCAACACTTAAAACGTCTGGTATTACCACCCCCATCTCTAAGATTATTTTAGTTTTATCTTCCAAGAAGCAGTATTACAATGGTTCTCTGCTCTGGGAATTTTGCAGAAAATCTTTAAGATTAGAAGGATTAGATTTTTAGGGTCTAGAAAAGTTTTTTAAAATAGGAAAACTCAAATGTCTTGTGATCACATGGTTCTGCTCATGTGTAGAACTGCAACAGAATAACTTTTAGTTCACATTTAAAGACAAACCAACAATTATAGGTGGTACTGTGTTTTTCAAAAATTCATAAGTTAAAGTCTTAACACCCAGTACCTCAGAATGTGACTGTATTTGGAGATAGATTCATTAAAGATGCAATTAAGTTAAAATGAGGTCATCAGAGTGGGCCCTAATTCAGGTGTCATTATAAGAATTCTGGACACAGACAGTTCAGAGGAAAAATCATGGGAAGGCACAGGCCTTGGAAGAAGTCCATCCTAGGGGCCAGCACTGTGGCGTAGTAAGCTAAGCCTCTGCCTGTGGCACCAGCATCCTATATGGGTACCAGTTCCAGTCTCGGCTGCTCCTCTTCTGATCCAGCTCTCTGCTATGGCCTGGGTAAGCAGTAGAAGATGGCCCAAGTGTTTGGGCCCCTGCATCCACGTGGGAGATCCAGAAGAAGCTCCTGGTTGATGGCTTTGGATAGGCCCAGCTCCAGGCTCTGTGGTCACTTGGGAAGTGAACCAGCAGTTGGAAGGCCTTTCTCTCTGTCTCTCCCTCTCTGTCTATAACTCTACCTCTTAAATAAATAAATAAAATCTTAAAAAAAAAAAAAAAAAGTTTATCCTGCTGACACCTTCATCTCAGACCTCTAGTCTCCAGAACTAGGGAAAACCTCATTTCTGGACGCTGGCACTGTGGATCACTTGGTTAATCCTCTGCCTGCGGCGCCAGCATCCCATATGGGTGCCAAGTTCTAGTCCCAGTTGCTCCTCTGCCAGTCCAGCTCTCTGCTGTGACCCGGGAGGGCAGTGGAGGATGGCCTAGGTGCTTGGACTCCTGCACCCGCGTGGGAGACCAGGAAGAAGCACCTGGCTCCTGGCTTCAGATCGGCACAGTGCCAGCCGTAGCGGCCACTTGGGAAGTGAACCAATGGAAGCAAGACCTTTCTCTCTGTCTCTGTCTCTCACTGTCTATAACTCTGTCAAATAAAAAAAATAAAAATTTCTGTTAAGACCTCCCCAAGTGGGGCTGGCATTACAGTACAGCAGATTAAGTCATCACCTTCCACATCCATAAAGGTAGTGGTTCCAGTTCCGTCTGCTTCAATTCTGATCCACCTTCTTACTAACGCATCTGGGAAAGCAGTGGAACATGGCCCAAGTAGTTTGGCCCCTGTCACCCACGTGGGAGACCCAGATGGAGTTCTAGGCTCTTGGCTTCAGCCTGGCTCTGCCTCAGCCATTGCAGTCACTTGGCCAGCAGACAGAAGATCTCTTTACCTCTGTAACTCTGCTTTTAAAATAAATCTTAAAGTAAATCTTTGTTATAGCAGCACTGAAAAACCTATCTACCACAGCTATTCTCTAAGTCTTACCCACCATTTCGCATCTTATAAAGTTGCACATTTTTTTGAATATATTCTGCAAACTGCACAGTGTCTCCAGCTTCTCCAACACATAGAAGTAATATTTTTTCACTCATCTTAAACATCTTGTCATGATCTGCTCAAAGAAAAGAAACTATGTTAGAATCTGCCTTAACACAAACAGACAGCTATTATGTATGCAACCTAAGTAGGTTTATTAATTGCTATCTTGAATAATTTTACTAATCATTGTCTTCAGATTTTAATACACAACAGTATTAATTTCTTTCACTCTCCATGTTAAAACATCAACATGTTATTAATGTCAATTTCATATGTATTCTCAAAAACAGATATGACATGACAATTTCAACATTTAAAGATATTTGGAAAGCAAGGAGCAGTAGAGGAAACTAAAGGAATCTAACCAATGGTGATTATCTTTAGGTTCATAATTACAAAGCCCTCAGACGTTCCTACAGATACAAATTGTAGTTATTACATTTATACACATATAAAGCATGTATTTGAAAAGGGCCAGTGCTACAATTAGAAAGAACTGCTCCACAAAATAGAAAATCGACTGTGATATAAATCACCTTAGAAAGTAAACCAACTCCATCTCCAAAGCAAAAACAAAAAACAAAAAAGAAAGCCTAAAACGATTGCCAAAGAAAAGTTCTAACAGAAATTCTGACATTAAGCTATACAGAATACCTCACAAAAATCTAAATACTCTAATCTTATCTAGCTGAACCAGACTCAGATTAGATAGATAAATAAATATTCAGATTGCAATTACTGCCTAAGGAAGATAAAACTTCATATTCAATCTGCGGCTTCAGAAACAGCCTGTATCTTCCCATCTTATTCTCACTTTCACTTTTCATTTTTTCAAATAGTGCTGAATAATCTTCCCTGGGAGACATGTTTCCCAGTTTGAAAGCTTCTGAAATGTCAAAATCCCTTAATAGGATTAAAGAGCAAAATGCTACTATCAAATACTTTACAAGTGTTTGAGAGTTAGAGATACCAATAATATGGCTTCTTAGACTTTGGGGAAAAACTACACAAAATGTGCCTACAGATAGTATCAAATTGCCTTAAAACTCCTAAACAAGCTCACTTTTATTTGTTACAGGCTACAGGAGATTTAAAGACTGTGGGTTTGTAAACTTGTTTATAAAAGAAAAAAATTCACTTACAGATATATTATCCATGCAAAGAAAAGGACCAGAAGGGTATAGTCCAAGTTCTTGGAGGTGTTAAGCATATGGGCAATTTTTATTTCCTTCTTTTTTGCCTATCAGTATTTCCTGAAATTTCTACACTTAATATGTACCACTTTCATAAAAACAAAACAAAAAAAATACATCATTTTTATAGTTTGAAAAAAGAAGCTGCACTTATTTGGAGGGGAGCTTAGTTGTCATATTTAGAAGAAAGGCTGGGGGCCAGCTCTGTGGCATAGCGGGTAAAGCCACCACCTGCAATGCCCGCATCCCACATGGGCGCCGGTTCGAGTCCCGGCTGCTCCGCTTTCGATCCAGCTCTCTGCTATGGCCTGGGAAAACAGTAGAAGATGGCCCAGGTTCTTGGGCCCCTGCACCCCCGTGGAAGACCCAGAGGAAGCACCTGGCTCCTGGCTTAGGATCGGTGCAGTTCTGGTCATTGCGGCCATCTGGAGAGTGAACCAGCAGAGGGAAGACCTCTCTATCTGTCTCTACCTCTCTTTGTAACTTTGTCTTTCAAATAAATAAAATAAATCTTTAAAAAAAAAAAAGGAAAGAAACTTCATAAAATGTCAAACATCTTTTTTAAACACTGAGCCTATCCAGTGAATAAAGGAGGGTGACATAAAACCACAAGTGATAGACACTAATGTCTCCCTGAGTTGTTCCCTGAGAGCCTCTGCAGCTCTAGGGAATTTCTGATCCTTTGGTGAAGAACTTACAAGAACCACATACATGAAATAAACAGACAATGAATTGAGCATCAGTGTATAATACCATGGAAGCCAATCAGACTAATACCCAACAGACTTCATTAGGATCTGGACTTCAGACTCTGAACTTGGGCATATTACTTGTCTCATTATACTTCACTTTCCAAATGTGTAAAAAATAAAATCACTTACCACTGCCTTACTATCGAGTGAGAGAAACTGTAACAAATTCTATACATATACAATAGTATTCTTAGTGTTGGGTAATATAGTTTAGATCATAACTGTTAGAAGAATTCGTAAAAGAAAGTTGAGTGTGCACTGTAGTAATCTAAGTAACTTAAAAGCAATTCTACGGGCGGGCACTGTGGCATAGCGGGTAAAGCTACCGCTTGCAATGCTGGCATCCCATATGGGTACTGGTTCAAGTCCTGGTTGCTCCACTTCTGATCCAGCTCTCTGCTATGGCCCAAGTCCTTGGACCCCTGCACCCATGTGGGAGACCCGGAAGAAGCTCCTGGCTCCTAGCTTTGGATCGGTACAGCTCTGGCCATTGCAACCATCTGTGGCATGAACCAGCGGATAGAAGACCTCTCTCTCTCTCTCTCTCTCTCTCTGCCTCTGCCTCTGCCTCTCTGTAGCTCTGTCTTTCAAATAAATAAATAAATCTTAAGAAAAGAAAAGCAATTCTATATAGGCCAAGGGGGTAAACTTGGCACAAAATGTACCATACTATATAACCAAACTGAAAGTTGCACCACTTTTTTTTTTTTGGACAGGCAGAGTGGACAGTGAGAGAGAGAGAGACAGAGAGAAAGGTCTTCCTTTGCTGTTGGTTCACCCTCCAATGGCCGCCACAGCCGGCACGCTGCTGCCAGCACATCGTGCTGATCCAAAGCCAGGAGCCAGGTGCTTCTCCTGGTCTCCCATGGGGTGCAGGGCCCAAGCACTTGGGCCATCCTCCACTGCACTCTCTGGCCATAGCAGAGAGCTGGCCTGAAAGAGGGGCAACCGGGAAAGAATCCGGCGCCCCGACCGGGACTAGAACCTGGTGTGCCGGCGCCACAAGGTGGAGGATTAGCCTACTGAGCCATGGCGCCGGCCAGAGTTGCACCACTTTTTAATAAACAAGCAATCTTTGGGAAATGTCTTCTCTATAGAATCAAAATAGGTCACAAAGCGACAATCTGAATAACTGAATGGAAGTATTATTTTATACTCTGAGAAAATAAGTCCTAAGAGTTTATCACTTTTCAGCATTCTTGACTACTCTATACAACTTCCTTCACGCAATGAATAGTTAGTAAAAAGTCCTCATACAATTCTAACACTCGTATTGTTTCTATACCACAAAAGACCACAGGGAAAATCAGAACTGAGCACACTTATTTCCAGCTACTCTTCAGGAACTCAAATTCATTTTTCTCTTTCCCATACCACAGTGGTCTGTCTTTTCTCTGAATACTCTTAGCATTTACTCATGAAGTCATGAATTTTAAAAGTAACCAATTATTAACTTCTTTCATCCTATAAAATCATCTTGCAGTATTTATTTCCTTACTTTAATATCTTCATCTCTTTAATGGATTATACCTAGTATATTGCATTTCCTGTTACTGTATATACTGTGTATTTTTTAAAAAACAAAAGTTCCTTAGAGTTGTTTCCATCGCCCCAGATGGGCCCACAGCCGCACGATCAAACGCCTGTGGCTTACAACTGCAGTGGTGGACACCAGTTCACCTTTGTCCACGTACTCTGGGAAGCCCCAGCTTTAATAATTTTTCTCTCCTTAAACCCAAGATGAACTCTCATCTGCCCTCACAGCTCTCCCTAATCTCCACAAGAATTTCTTCTTCCTCTGTATCACCTGAGAAGCTTGACTGTACTTTTCATAGGACAAAACCCCTTTCTAGTTGTGTTATAATGATTTGTACACATATCTGAATCTCTTATTGAATTGTAACTTCTTTTAAAGTAGGTGTCACATCTGAATCTTCGCAGATCCTCAGCAAGTACAAAGCCAAGTGCACACAGTGCCCAAAACCTACTTGTCAAGATGAACTTTCAGTCAAAGCAGGCTTTCTCAATAGCAGCATGTCTGATCAGTCATGAAAACATAGCCCTAGATTTTTCAGATCCATAACTGAAATCTTTAAAAAATTATGCATTTAGTACTCACTGTAAAGAGATCGTACCGTTTGGCAGTTATGGGCAAAAGAGCTGAACTCAGACTGCACACGTGTGAACACTGCTTCTGGCACCTGAACTTAGGCAAGTTACTTAACCTCTGGGCCTCAAACTAACACCTGTAAAATGGGGATGAAGTAGTGCCCGTCTCAAAAGGTTCAACATGAGTTAACGTGGCACCTCGTACATCCTAAGTCCTTGGCATTCTTACTACTAAATGTCGGTCAAGTGCTAAGTATTTGCATACAACTCATTCGATTCTCCCAACAAGCTTGTGAGTTTGGCATTACTGTAATAACGTAACAGACGAAGAAGCCTGGGCATTTTGAAATAACTTGACTAAGCAAACAGGTGACAGGGCTGCAGTCTGCTAACTTCATTAACTACTTAACTATAAGGGAAGCTTAGCAGCCAATATCTTAGAAAGCCGGAAGAGGAGCATCCAGGCCGAGCCTCGGGTAAAAGCAGAGAAACGCCAACCTGCGAGTCCCACAGGTTCACTCTCCCCGGGAGCCCGCTTTGTGCCCCCAGCGAACTAAGGAAACGTGGGAGTTCGGGGATCCAAGCAACCTGGAGGCCGGCAGGTGCTTTAACACTTCCCAAGCCAATGTCCTTAGGCAAGAAGCAGTTAGCGAAGACCAGAGCAGGAGCACTGACCCAGCAGCCCTGGGGAGAGCGAACGCCACGGCCCCAGGCTCCGCCGCCCGTGTCCTCAGTTCTACAAAACAGGTGCACGAATGGCAGTGCAGGCCGGGTTTCACCTCCCAGGCCTCCCCGGGACGCCCCCGAACCCTCCGGCTGCCCCTATGGCCAGGCCAGGCCTCCTCTGCTTCCTCTCACCGTCCTTCATCTGGACAATATTGCTGGCGGCCACCCGGTCCGAGGCGACAAGGACGTAGTCTGGGCCCTGGATGCCAATGAGGTACTCCATGGTGGCAAGAGGTCGAGGACTACTGGTCCGAGTGAACGCAGGCCTCGCCGGTGAGACAGCACCGCCGGAGCGAAGTTTGGCGCGACGTAAGCCGCGCGACAGCCCCGGCCACAGGCGCTCTCGGATGACGTAAAATGTCGCGAGAGGTTAGAAAGTGGGCGTGGCATTGGGCGTGTTACACTCTGCGCTCATTTAGTGGGCTGTCCTGTTCTTCCACTGTGCTACTTACGTAACGCCAAGTTTCTTTATCTGGAAACTGGGATTTAAAAACTTGCTTGGGCCGGCGCCGCGGCTCGCTAGGCTAATCCTCCGCCTAGCGGCGCCGGCACACCAGGTTCTAGTCCCGGTCGGGGCGCCGGATTCTGTCCCGGTTGCCCCTCTTCCAGGCCAGCTCTCTGCTGTGGCCAGGGAGTGCAGTGGAGGATGGCCCAGGTGCTTGGGCCCTGCACCCCATGGGAGACCAGGAAAAGCACCTGGCTCCTGGCTCCTGCCATCGGATCAGCGCGGTGCGCCGGCCGCAGCGCGCGGGCCGCGGCGGCCATTGGAGGGTGAACCAATGGCAAAGGAAGACCTCTGTCTCTCTCTCTCACTGTCCACTCTGCCTGGGGAAAAAAAAAAAAACCAAGACCTTGCTTGAGGATAAAATCACTGCTGGTAAATGCCGAGCCCATATGGGTTCCAAAAAAGGGTGAGTTCCCAGGTGGCGGTTTCCCTTTTTGCCGGTTAAAATCTCCAGAATCCCGCTCCCTGCAGGCCAGATTGGAGAAAAATTAACTCGAGAGGAGCCCTATTTACGTCCCTCACAGAAATGGTACGTGGTTGTATTAGAGATATCAGCACAAATGCAAAAAGTAATGAATAGTGGAAGAAAAGTATGTTTAGAATCTTTGGAAGGCACGTGATCGTAAGCGTGACAGGGAACCCGGAAGCAATATGCTCATCTGTAGACAAACTTCACTACACAGAATGACAAGCCTCCGTTCGGTGAAAGTCATCCTGAAGTTCAAAATTAAATGCAAACTGAGAATGTTTCAATATACAAATAGTTGACATTTGTAACTTTAAAATGATGTTCCTATAAATCAATGTGGGAAAAATAACACAATCTCAAAATGACCAAAGATTAAGGAAAGCAATCCACAAAGAAAGCGACATGGGGCCTGCGTTTTGGTGCAGCACTGTAAGTTGCCACCTGCCACAGCAGAGTCGTTATGAGCACCAATTCTGGTCTGGGCAGCTCCACTTCCCGTCCAGCTGCCAGCTAATGTGCTTGGGAAAGCAGAGGATGGCACAAGTGCTTGGGCTCCTGCCATCCACATGGGAGACCCAGATGAAGTTCCAGGCTCCTGGCTTCCAGCCCTGTCTGTTGTGGGCATTTGAAGAGTGAACCAGCAGATAGAAGATTGATCTGTGAGTGTATGTATGTGTGTATGTCTTTGTAACTCTGCCTTTCAAATAAATAAAATAAATTTTAAGAAAAGGAAGAAAAAGAAGCAGGGGCTAGCACTGTGGCTTAGGGGGTAAAGCTGGCATCTGCCTGCGATGCCAACATCCCAGTTGGGCACTGGTTTGTGTCCTGTCTGCTCCACTTCCAATGCAGCTCCCTACTAATGCTCCTGGAAAAGCAGCAGAGGATGGCCCAAGTGCTTGGGCCCCTGCAGCTACATGGGAGATCTGGAAGAAGCTCCTGGTCCTGGCTTTGGCCTGGCACAGGCCCTGGCTGTTGTGGCCATTTGAGGAGTGAACCAGCAAGTGGAAGATCTCTGTCTGTCTCTCCTTCTCTCTGTAACTCTGCCTTTCAAATAATTTTTTTAATTATTAAAAAAAAAGCAGCAACATGAATGACCAATAAGCATAAAAATAACATCAACTTTGATGGTAATTAGGAAATGAGAAATGAACAGCCAGAGGAAAATGTTGTTTGTTATTTAAATAGAGTTAGGTGTATTTTGTCATTGGATCTGGACTTTTGTTTTATTTCTTTGTTCTGAGAATAATGGACATGAACTCACCAATATTTATTACAGTTTAGGTAAAGATGGAAAAACTCAGGGCAAGTTAGAGCAGGTTTACCTCCATTTTGTATCATAGAAGGCCAGATACAGAAATTCAGAAAAGATTGGTAGGGAGCAATGATATCTTGCATTGTGATCTAAGGCAACAGGCTTGCAAATGCTACAGATAATCTTAGTTGTGTCACCTAAAGTACAAATGAAACACTATGCCTTGTTTCCACTTTGAGAAAGAAGTATCTAATTTGAAGTTTACCTTGCCCACTCAGTCTCTTATTTCAAGGACCATATTTTTCATTCTATATTTTTGCTCCTTTTTCACCATCTGCTCTTCAGTATTTTGCTCTTGTTTTAGAATTCCGAGTCCTTTTTTGCCTTAAATTATATGCAACTTAGTGGGGAGTGTGTAAGTGTGGTCTTTGTTGTATCTGCTGACAATCCCTCCTTGTGAAAGTTTATTCATGTGATTTTCTAAAAGAATGACAGGAAGAGAGGGAGAAAACCAAGAGAGAGAAAGAAATCTTTCATCAGCTGGTTAGCTCAAATGCCTGCTATTGCTGGGGCAGAGCCAGGCTACAATCAAGAACCGGGAACTCCCTCCTGGTCTCCCACATGGGTGGCAGGAACCCAAGTTCTTAGGGCATCATCAGTTGCCTCTCAGATACACTAACAAGAAGCTGGATCAGAGTAGAGGAAACAGAACTCAAACTGGCACCTCAAAATGGGAAGTGGGTGTTCAAAGCAGTAGCTTAATCTGCTGCACCACAACACCCTCCCCTAAATACTTTTAAAGCATTTGGATTATTCTCAATTTTTCACTCTGATAAACAGTATTTCTTAGAGATACTGAGTACTGTGTGTACTGTTTGGAATAGAGTTGAGGTCAGACCACTAATTCAGTATCCGTCCTACAGGTGATAGGACATTTTTTCCCTAGCATTCAGTCACCCAGAGAATCAGATAGATTAAACCAGGTAGGCTTCTCAACTCCTCAAGAAGGTGTCCAAAAGCAAAAGCATAGAAAGAGAATTGAGAATATTGGAAAGAAAGGCACTGAAGTTCTGAATTCATAGAATTTGAAGTGGGTAGTGAGGGGAAGTAAAGGCAACGGGGAATCAGACAAGAAGAAAGAGTGCATTCGGGGCCCCAGTGAAGGTGCGAGCAGCTAAGTGGTAAAGGAGTATGGTCAGGAGAGAGTGGGGTGGGAACGATGTCTGAATCAGTAACTTCAGAAGTGTAATAAACCTGCTTGCCATGCCCACATCAGATATCATATATGATTGCTTCTCGGCCTTTTGGCTAAGATCAAGTGTATATCATATATCTGGAGTGCCGACTTGAGTCCCAGCTACTCCACTTTCCATCCAGTTCCCTGTTAATGTGCCTGGGAAGCAGCATCAGATGAGATTCGAGTATTTAAGTTCCACCCACATGGAGACCTAGATGGAATTCCTGGCTCCTGGCTTTGTCCTGGCCCAGCCCCATACCGAGGACTTTCTGCCTGAAAGAAGGGAGTGGGGTTTTCCATTGTGTTCTCATCAAAGCTACAAAGGTTGAGTCTGTGTCTCTGCAGGCTGTATCCCAGAATGTGAGAGGTAGCAGAGTCCAGAGGCAAGAACATGTCTATATCCTACCCTGATGATCGCATCAATTGAAAGAAATCATATTTTAAGTGCTATGAATTGCTGATATTATAAATCACATGACATTTTAAAAAGACTTGCTTATTTATTCATTTATTTGAAAGGCAGAATGACAGAGAGAGAGAGAGACCTTCCATCTACTGGTTAACTTCCCAAATACCCACAACAGCCAGAACTGAGCCAGGCTGAAGCTAGGAGTCAGGAACTCCATGTCTGGATGAAGTGGCAGGGATCCAAATACTTAGCCCATCATCCACTGCCTCCCAGATGCATTAACAGGAAGCTGGATCAGAAGCATAGAGTACACTGGACTTGAACAAGTCACTCCAATATGGATTCAGGTATCCCAAGCAGCAGCTTAACTGCCTTCCCCGTAAGACCTTTTAAAGAGGACAATTTGATATATATTAACATTTCAGTGTACATAAGCTTTTTAAATGTACTTGTTTATTTGAAAGGAAGAGCTGGACGCAGAGATGGTGCATCTGCTTGTTCACTCCCCAAATGGCCACAGCAGCCGGGACTGGTCCAGGACAAAGCCAGGAGCCAAGAACTCCCTGATGGTCTCCAACATGATTGACAGGGGCTCAAGCACTTGGGCCACCTTCTGCTGCTTTCCCAGGTACATTAGCAGGAAGCTGGATCAGAAGCAGAGAAGCGAGGACTTAAACTGGCTCTGTTATAGGATGAATCTAAATATACCTATATTTTAAAAATAAATAAATATATCTATATATTTCATGGCTCAATATGTAAGAGGAGAGCAGGTACTGTGCTACAGTGGAATAAACTGCCACTTGAGACACCCACATTCCGTACCAGAGTGCCTGTTTGGGTCCCGGTTACTCCATTCCCAATGCAGCTCCCTGATAATGTGCCTGAAGCAGCAGATGATGGCTCATGAACTTGAACTTCTACCACCCATGCGGGACACCTGATTCTTCCAGCCAATCAGGGAGTGAATAGGAGTAGGAAGATTTCTCTTTCTCCCTCTCTCTCTCTCTCTCTCTCTCTCTCGTCACTCTTTTCAAATAAGTAAACCTTTAAAAAGATATGAGAGTACTCCCAAAAGTTCATAGAAAATGAAATTAGAGAATAAGTTTATTTTGGTGAAATTTTTTTAAAATATATGTATAGTTTTTTCTTTTTTAAGATTTTATTTATTTATTTGAAAGAATTACAAACAGAACCAGAGCCAGGAGCCAGGAACTTCTTCCAAATCTCCCACAAGGATACAGGGGCCCAAACACTTGGTCCATCTTCTGCTGCTTTCCCAGACACATTAATAGGGAGCTGGATCAGAAGTGGAACAGCCAGGATTCCAAGCAGCGCCCATACGGGATGCCAGCATGGCAGGCAGTGGCTTTATCTACTATACCACAATGCTGGCCCCACATAGTTTTTTCCCAACAGGCATTTCTCATGAACTTTTTGAAGACCTCATTATCAGATGAAAATGAAAATGCTTTCCTATGTGTGGCACTATTCCATTTTATTTTTTAATGAATGCCTACACTTGAATATGAGTTGAAAAATGACTATTTATAGATGTTCCAGTGTCAAATTATATGCAGTAATTATCCTGAGGATGTGATTTGAAGGGAAGACTTCCGCTTTTTGAATCATACACATCTGTATTGTCTGAATGTTTTACAATCCTCATGTATTACCCATAATTGTTAATAGGAAGAAAATGTCATCCCTTTATGTTTGTATCTTGCAGTGATTCTGAAAAGAGCTGAAATATTCCATGGCTAGTTTCTGACATCCACAGCTGAATCTTTATGCCAGCTTCCTGAGAAATGAAAAAAAAATGTTGCAATCATATCTCTAAGCACAGCTATGCAATTCATTTGCCTCTGCAAAAATTGTAGTACTTATTTCATTCTGAATGTGTCTTCCAGCTCTCTGTCCACAAAGGAACAAACAGCCTGAGGAGTTTGGGCCAGCCCATCTATCAAGGGACCAGTGCTAGAGGCAAGTGAGGTCATTAAGTCAACAATCTCACTATGAAAACAGCTGCATCCATCATCCTGGAGATACTCTTTTCTTGAACACCACTAGGGAAGTGCTCTCTCTCTCTCTCTCTCTCTCTGTGTGTGTGTGTGTGTGTGTTTAATGAAAGAAGTACATAGTTATATTACACACACACACATACACACACACACACGTAGTACAGGAGTGAAAAGTTAGGTATCTCTCCCCCTCCCACCAAAGGTCTGTACACTTCCAGACCTTTCCTTTTGTATATACCAATATTCCTTTGTTCATTCATGCAGGCTGCAGAACTCTAGACTGAAAGATCTGCAATCTTAAAGAGGAGAGAGAGACAGACACACAGTGATCTTTGAAGTTGGCTGTTCTTCCTTCCTTCCCAGGACTTTGGAAAGAACCCTCTGGCTCGGTAACCCCAGAGCTGCCCCAATTTCTTGTCAGTATAGGAGAAGGTGGATTTTTAAGACCTAACTTGTAGCCGGTGCCGTGGCTCAATAGGCTAATCTTCCGCCTTGTGGCGCCGGCACACCGGGTTCTAATCCCGGTCGGGGCACCAGATTCTGTTCCAGTTGCCCCTCTTCCAGGCCAGCTCTCTGCCGGGAGTGCAGTGGAGGATGGCTCAAGTGCTTGGGCCCTGCACCCCATGGGAGACCAGGAGAAGCACCTGGCTCCTGCCTTCGGATCAGCGCGGTGCGCCGGCCGCAGTGCACCGGCCGCGGTGGACATTGGAGGGTGAACCAACAGCAAAAGGAAGACCTTTCTCTCTGTCTGTCTCTCTCTCACTATCCACTCTGCCTGTCAAAAAAAAAAAAAAAAAAAAAAAGACCTAACTTGTGCTATCTCACAAAGAATCAGGGAGAATGCCTCCTGTAATAATGTAATTCTTGGAATAACTGAGTGTTAGTGTTAGAAAAAAGCCTGCAGAGGTTCACAGAAACAGCATGATATATTTCATTTTTTTCCTGTAAAGGATCTGAAAGTAAATAATTTTTGGCTTTGCATACAATACTGTCTCTGTGATAAGTGTTCAATGATGATGTTGGATTGTGAAAGCAGCTAAAGACAATACATAAATAAGTGAGCAGGGCTTTATTCCAATATTACTATAGTTTTTTTTTAAGTTATTTATTATTTATTTGAAGGGCAGAGTTAGAAAGGGAGACAGAGACAGAAACAGAGAGAGATCTTGCATCCACTGGTTCACTCCCCAAATGGCTACAATGGCCAAGGCTGAGTCAGGCCAAAGTTAGGAGCCCTGAACCCCATCCAGATTTCCCACATAGGTGGCAGGGACCCAAGTACTTGGGCCGTTTTCCACTGCCTTCCAGGTGCATTCTCAGGAATCTGGATCAGAAGCAGAGTAGCTGGGACTTGAATTGGCACTCCAATTAGAGATGCTGATGTGGCAAGTGGCAGCTTAACCCACTGTGCCACAATGCCAGCTCCTTGATTGACATTTAAACTAAAAATGAATATTTTCCAAATGAAACTTCATCTGAAAGAAAAATTAATAATAGTAGTAAATATCCAGATGATTCTGGTTGATCTCTCTGATAGCACAGGGCTGCTGCTTCCCAGAGTGAATATTAGCAAGAAGCTAGATCAGAACTGGAGTAACCAATGCGAGTACCCCAGGCAGCAACTTAAGCCCTGTACAAATGCCCACCCTGGGAAAGCTGCTAGTTCTGGTTGTGATCAGTCAACAATGTAAGCAGCCCTGCCACGTGGGCCATTTGACTCAGCTGATCAGATGTCACTAGAATTGCCTTTGGTAGGGAAAAGTGCTTCATGGCACTTCTGTTAATCCGTAATAGAACAGGTCTAGTTCAAACTCCGAGAGTATCCCATCCTGATAGAAAACAAGTGTCTGACCAGAGTATTGGATGATAACGTGCCTTGATTTTCCCACTTTGCTTGATTCTATCAAACTCATCACATTATAAGATCAAGTAGGATCAGCAGTAACACCTTCAAGTGTAGGTATTCATTATGGAGGATTTATATACAAAGTGGTACATTCGAGATCAAGTCCAAGCAGCCCCAGAAAGGCACAAGTAAACTGCAAGGGTAACTGATCCTAATCATCACAAAAGATGCATAATGAGGGCAGAGAGGACTCTATCTAACATTTAGCTGACCCACTGGAACTTCTCTTGGTACTCGCATGCTTACTTGCTTGCTTGATTTATTTATTTAAAAGTCAGAGTTACATTGAGAGAGACGGAGAGGCAGAGAGAGAGAGGTCTTCCATCCACTGGTTTGCTCCCCAACTGGCTGCAGTGGCTGGAGCTGCATAGATCTGAAGCCAGGAGCCAGGAGCCTCCGCCAGGTCTCCCACGCAGGTGCAGGGGCCCAAGGACTTGGTCCATATTCCACTGCTTTCCCAGGCCACAGCAGAGAGCTGGATCAGAAGTGGAGCAGCCAGGACTCTAACCAACGCCCATATGGGATGCTGGCACTGCAGGAGGGGGCTTTACCCGCTATGCCACAGTGCCAGCCCTTCCCATGTTCATTTGAAGTGGGCAGTTTTGTCAACCATAGTCTGATAAATGTCTGGTGACCATGAGAGTCTCCTTAAAAATAACAGTGTAGGGGCCAGCTCTGGGGTGTAGCAGGTAAAGCTGCCACCTGCAATGCCGCCATCGCATATGGGTGTCAATTCGAGTCCCGGCTGCTCCACTTCCAATCCAGCTCTCTGCTGTGGCCTGGGAAAGGAGTAGAAGATGGCCCAAGTCCCTGGGCCCCTGGCACCCACATGAGAGACCGGAAGAAACTCCTGGCTCCTAGCTTTGGATCAGCTCAGCTCCCGCCATTGTAGCCATTTGCGAAGTGAACCAGCAGGTGGAAGACACCCCTGCCCCTGCCTCTGCCTCTCTGTGACTCTGCCTTTCAAATAAATAAATAACTTTTTAAAAAATAACAATGAGAAGCCGGCGCCGTGGCTCAATAGGCTAATCCTCCACCTTGCGGCGCCGGCACACCGGGTTCTAGTCCCGGTCGGGGCACCGGATTCTGTCCCGGTTGCCCCTCTTCCAGGCCAGCTCTCTGCTATGGCCAGGGAGTGCAGTGGAGGATGGCCCAGGTGCTTGGGCCCTGCACCCCATGGGAGACCAGGAAAAGCACCTGGATCCTGGCTCCTGCCATCGGATCAGCGCGGTGCGCCGGCTGCAGCGGCGGCCATTGGAGGGTGAACCAACGGCAAAGGAAGACCTTTCTCTCTCTGTCTCTCTCTCTCACTGTCCACTCTGCCTATCAAAAAAAAAAATAAATAAATAACAATGAGAGAAAAACAACTTAAAAGTAACATTAAAATGAGGGTGTGGGTCAACTCATCAGGCAAACGGAAGGGAGGGGCATCTAAAATTGGAGTTCGGCTCAAAACAAAATGCAGCCACGGGTACTGTATTTCATTTCATAAACCTTCCTGTTGTACCTCTGCTCAGAATCTGTGACCGACCAGGATCCAGGAGAAGCTGTGCCTACACACAATAAGTTTAACGTGAGAAGCAAGCAGAGCTTGTTGATGCAAGGAGTGGGCTGTAGTAGACCTATTAGTGCACCACCCCCAGC
Organism: Oryctolagus cuniculus; assembly: GCF_964237555.1. NCBI lineage: Eukaryota > Metazoa > Chordata > Mammalia > Lagomorpha > Leporidae > Oryctolagus > Oryctolagus cuniculus. The sequence goes on along the minus strand of NC_091438.1, from coordinate 136,971,192 downwards.
GATGTTGGTTGACAATAGCTCACAGCTGCTCTCTCTCCTAAAGAATTGTCATCCCCCTCACCTGGGAGGCTGCACCCTACCTTGATCAATAACTAATTAACAGAGATATGAAAACCTGGCCCTGTTGCCACAATGGGGAACTAATTCTGCGGTCCAGTTTGTGCTGCACAGCTTTCTTGAGAATCAACTGAGAGCGCGTTCTGGCCAGCATTTCACTCCCATCATGCTTCTCCCACGTCCTCCCTCCTGGAATCACTCCCCTAATAAATCACTGGAACAAAAATCCCTGTCTCACACTTTGTTACCAAGGAACCCAACTCAAAGTGTACATTTGTTCAGAATTTTCGTATCATCTAAGAAAAAGATAGCCCCGAAACATGTCAGAAGTTGAATTTCATAGATAAATAATATTTATCTAATGTAGAAAATATGCCACTTCTTAAGTGCTATGGCACAGTGAATTAAGCCACTGCCTGCAGCACCCACATCCCATATAGATGCCAGTTCAAGTCCTGGTTGCTCCACTTCCAATCCCACTCCCTGCTAATGGTCTGGGAAAGGCAGTGGAAGATGGTCCAAGCCCTTAGGCTCCTGCTGCTCATGTGGGAGATCCTGAATCAGCAGATGGAAGAAATTCTCTCTCCCTCTCTCTCTCTCTCTCTTTCTCCTCCCCCCCCAGCTCTTTCCCTGTATTTATTTGCCTTTCAACTAGATAAATAAATCCCTTTTAAAAAGAAAAGAAAATGTGCCACTTCTTACCTGTGAATGTGGTAGAGTCAAATTCACCCACATTACAGCAAAAATTTATCACATGGTTTACATCTCACTCCTTCCATTAGGTGAATTTATTTCAAATAAGTCTGTCTTTCCATTTCCAGGTGCAAGTCAGCACTTTAGAGCAGTCCACAACTAGATAAAAAGCAATCTCATGCTAGCAGGGCATCATTTGCCAGAATCATGGTTGTTTAAAGGGCCATACCCCACTGAAGAGGCTCCAGTATTCCAAAATTTTGGACTTACCAGGCCCACTTTGCATACAACACTTCCTCCCATACTCAACTCAGTTGTTCCATTCTGTTCAGTCTTGATGAATACTACCAGTTCATTTTGTGTCATCCATATTCTTATGAAGTCATAAGCAGCATTTCTGAATGACGCAACTGCTTGAACCATCAGCGGCTGTATCCTGGGATGTGCATTAGCAGGAAGCTGGAATGGTAGCGGAACCATGACTCAAATCAGGCACTCCTATTTGGGATGTAGGCATTACAAACAGGGTCTTTTAAAGATTTGTTTATTTATTTGAAAGTCAGAATTACACAGAGAGAAAGAGAGAGAGAGAGGTTTTCCATCCGCCTGTTCACTCCCCAGATGGCCACAATGGCCAGAGCTGTGCTGATCCAAACCCAGAAGCCAGGAGCTTCTTCTGGGTCTCCCTAGTGGGTGCAGGGGCCCAATAACTTGGGCCATCTTCTACTGCTTTCCCGGGCTATATCAGAGAGCTGGACTGGAAGTGGAGCAGCTGGGACTCGAACCGGCACCCATATGGGATGCCGGCACTTCGGGTGGCAGCCTTACCTACTACTGGCCCTGCAAACAGGGTCTTAACCACTATGCCAAATGTCTACCTCGGTGGCTAATTTCTATTTAGAATAAAACAAGACTGTGTCTGAATCCTGGTTCCACCACTAATGATCTTGGGGACATCGGCCAAAATGCTTAACTTTTTTGAGTCTCAGTTTCAATTAAAATAGCATGGAAGATGATCATGACAGACAGTATTAACCTCATGGGATAGTTGTAACAATGTAATGAAATAAACAAATTGCTTAGCTTTGTGCCTAATATTTGGTAGGCATTCAATAGTGTTGTTGATATTATTTGGATTGGGCATTTGGCACTGTGGCTTAAATGGCAGCTTGGCATTTCCACAACCCATGCCACAGTTCCTGGTTTAAGTTCTGGTTACTTTGCTTCCAATCCAGCTTCCTGCTAATGTGCATCCTGGGAAGAAACAAAGGATGGCTCAAGTACTTGAGATCCTGTCACCCATGTGGGAACACCAGATCAAGTACCAGGCTCCTAGCTTTGATCTGGCCCAGCCCTGGCTGATACAGACATGTGGGGAGTGAACCCATAGATTCAAAATCCTCTCGCCCTCTCTCTCTCTCTCTCTCTCTCTCTCTCTCTCTCTCTCTGTGCCTTTCATGTAAAATAAAAATAAATAAATTAGAAAATATTAGATGTTATTATTCACCACCTTCAAAGGTCACTATTCAAAACCCAGCACTGTCTAGAAGGCAAAGAGGCAGGCAGTTCCGCATGCAAACTTCCCATCAGAGTGCTACCTCAGTGTGGGAGGCCCAGGGTTGTATCAGAAGGAACTGCATTACGAGAGAGGGTGGGCCAGAGGGAGATCAGGCTAGAGGGTAGGGAAGTGCCAAACCAAAGTGTGGACAGGGGAAGGCAGCCCATCAAAGCGTAAACTGGAGAGGCAGGGTAAGCAAGAAGGCCAGGGACGGGTGAGATGTGTTTGAGGTTGCTGCAGCATGATTAAAGAATAAATGAGTGAACTGTGCAGATGTGGAATAAATATAAAAATCAGTATGTTTCCTGTTCCAGGTTACCCAAGGCGATAGAAACAGAGACAAGAGAATTAGAGCTAGCGCAGACAAAAGCCTTTCATGTCAAAGCATTGCTTCTGCTCCTACACTTTGGCTTTTAGATAGAAGACTTTGAAATGGGGCCAGTCCCAGGGAAGACGTTAAACTGAGAATCAGCATCCTTGAGATCGGATAAACTTTGTGTTTGGGTCTTGCACTCTAGGCTTAACTTCTCCACCTGGAAAGGAAAACATTTCCTTGGAAAATCTCGTCTTCACCTTCATCACCTTCGAGGTGTACATCAAACACAAGGGCTCGCTGGTGTCTTTGACAGCAGGCTCCTGCATCCCCAGGGCTTTCAGACAAATGATACCTTCCAACTCCTTGCATTACCCCCAGAGACCAGAGCAGTCACATCTGCAGATGTCCAAAAACACAACACTCCTCTTGTGTGTCCCACAGGAGCTGATGCACCCCCAGTGGAACTGAACAGGTCCATGATCTGAGACTTGTTGCTGTCTTGCACTGTCTGAAACTGACGGCACCAAGCACACGACTGGCAATCAACTGTTATTCACCATCTATAATTGTTTTTAACTTCTTGCCCAGAGGCAGGGAGATGGATCTAATGACTTGTAGAGAATTCCATTCACTTAGGAAGCCTGTAATCATCCAATACAGTGATTCTGGTATCCTTTAGGAAAAGTCGCAGAGGACTTTGGATTTTACATAAACATCAGAAGTAGCATTTATGCCATCTGACTTCTGGTCCCCAAGGGATCATTCAGAGTTGAGAATTCTAGTGGGTCAGGCTTTTGTCCTAGCAGTTAAGATACAGCTAGGATGTTTGCATCCTATATCAAGTCCTAGTTCCAGCTCCTAGGTCCAGCTTCCTGTTAATTCACACCCTGGGATGCACCAGGTAATGCTGTAAGTGGTTGAGTCCCTGCCACACACATGGGAGACCTGAATTGAGTTACTGGCTCCCAGCTTTGATCTGATTTAGCCCCTGCCATTGCATCTGAGTAGTAAACCAATGGGTGGGAGTTCTCTTTCACAGTCTGCCTTTTTCTTTGTCTATTTGTCTTCTCTTTCTCTGCCTCTCAAATAATAAAAAAGAAGAAGACTGGTGTGCCTCCTCACAGGATTTGGGGCTGCAAAGGAATTCAGGGCCCTGTTAATCTCTGCCTCACTTCTCTCTCTCCATCCTTCCCGAATCCAATTTCTATCTGGCGCTCCCTGACAATTACTCCATCATGCCACTGAGGCTCTGATCCAATGCAAGTTTATAAGCCCTCTTGTTCAGGTCACTTTAATCTGGTGACTTCTGCCCCCACCACACCCACTTTTCTCTCTATCCCACTCCTGATATATCTAGGGCTTTGGTCTATAGGCACAGAAGAAAAATGCAAATGTGCCCCAGCCTCAGTGACCCAGAACTGATGTCTGGATTGCTGAGACTCTGGGCTAAGAGCCCAGCCTATGTCTGGTTCTCCTTGCTGCTCCTCCTCAAGGAGCATCTGCTTCCCTGATGCCTCCCTTGCCAGGAGCAAGTGTGACCAGCCAGCTTGCTACTGGCACCTGCCATACTGTAGCATAACACCAACACTAATGGCAGAAATAATTACAATGACAACGGCGGCTTGGTCTACATGCAGAAGGCACTTGTCATCTCCCCAGGAACCTCCTAGCCTAGGGCTCAATTATGACGATGTCCCTGGCCCCTGGCCCACAGCCCACGCTGTCACATTCCCACATCAGATTCATCTGGTTGGTTGACATTATCGTTACTGTCATCACAATTCTTGATAACTATTTATTTATTCCTGCAAAGCACATTTACTTAGGTCAAGCTCCATATCAGGTACTCTGCAAGATTCAAAGTTACAAAGGTTAACCTCTTCAAGAGGGGAGATTGAGATCAACACATGATTCCCAAATAGGATTATACAGACTGTTTATAGGTGAATTCCCTGTGCCTTGAACACTAGCAGGATAGTGAGTGCTCAGTAAATCCATTTTGATGTATATTGAAAGAAGAAATAAATATACATGAGAGTATAGGATCTGACAGTAACTTTGCTGGAAAGAAAATGAGGGAAGCTGCCAGAGGAGGTGGCACTGGAGCTGAATTCTGAAAGCTGAAAAGGCAGCAGCATGTACTGGTTAAGAGTGTGGCGTCTGGATCCAGACTGCCTGAGTTTGCATGCCAACTGCATGTGGTTTGAGGCACATTATTGAACTTATCTGTGCAGTGCTTTGATTTCTGCATCTGTAAAGATGGTTAGTAAGAAACTCCTAGAGTGGGCCTTATGGCACAGTGGGTTAACCTGCGGCTTGGAATGTCTGCAATCCCATATCAGGGTTCAGGTTCCCACCTCTACTTCTGATCCATCTTCCTACTAATGCACCTCGGAGACCACAGATGATGCGCCAAGTAAGTACTTGGGTCCTTGTCATCCATGCAGAGATCCAGATGTCAGCTGTTGTAGGCACTTGGGGAATAAACCAGTAGATGAAAGTCAGCCTCTCTCTCCCTCTCTCCCTCTCTCCCTCTCTCCCTTCCTCTCTCCTTCCCTCCCTCTCTCCCTCTACATTTCATGTAAATAAACTTTTAAAAAGTAGCTTTCTTATGATATTGTTGTAAAGACTACATGAGTTGATTTTTTTGTTTAGTGCCTAGTATGCAGTTACATATTACATAAGTGCCTGGTAGATAAATAAGACTGGTTAGGAGTCCATGAAGCTAACAGGGTGGAAAGTAAATGGCATGAAGAAGAGCTTTCTAAATACTAAATGGTATTGAGATTTACAAAAGGATGGTTTCACCAAGGGATGGTGGTGGGAAGGCAGTGAGGGGCAGGGGTCCAATATGGTATATTGAATTAACCAGCCCCAGGAGCCATTACATTTATTTATTTATTTATTTATTTATTTATTTGACAGTCTCTCACAGACTGTGAGAGAGAGAGAGAGACAGAGAGAAAGGTCCTCCCTCTGTTGGCTCACTCTCCAAATGGCCGCAACGGCCGGAGCTGTGCCAATCCGAAGCCAGGAGCCAGGAGTCTCCTCCTGGTCTCCCATGCAGGTGCAGGGGCCCAAGCACCCGGGGCATCCTCCACTGCCATCCCAGGCCACAGCAGAGAGCTGGACCGGAAGAGGAACAACCAGGACTAGAACCCAGCACCCATGTGGGATGCCAGTGCCACAGGCAGAGGATTAACCAAGTAAGCCATGGCACCGGCCCAGAGTCATGGTTTTTAAAGCAAGAGCATGATATAGGCAGGCAGGGTAGAAAACTGTGCAAGTGCGAGAGACTTGGCACCAGCAGACCCAGGGGGAACAGTTAGCATCATCCCAGTGAGCAATGGTGCAGTCAGGATATGGAGCAGAAAGTGTGGGTGTGAGAAGACTTCTGAAGCAGAGCAGATGGCTGCGGATGCTCTAGGAGAGACATGACCATGACACAGTCAGGAGATGCAGGCCTTGAGCAGGGCAGGCTCCCGGCTGCAGGCACTGGTACAACAGTTATCCATGGGAGAGACCTGGCATCCCTCCCCAGCTCTCTGAAGAGCTCAGCAGGCTGGTACATCTAGGACGTTCAGATGGCTGTGCAGAGCCCAGGGTGGGCTGGGCAGCGGCTAGGACTCCTTTCCAGTAGCCTGGGCCCAAGTCCAGTGTGCTGCTCTGGTGCCCAAGGTGATTGATGGGCCTTTCCTTAGTGACTCTTAGCAAATGGTCAGATGTGCTCAGCTTCCTGGCCTTCCTCTGAGAAATGGCCCCAGAAGAGACCAGGGGGATCAGTGCAGGTTCATCCCTGACCAGAGGATGTTATTCATTTGTACTGAGAGGCATTATGATGTGATGGCGCCAAGCAGACTGGGTTCCAATCCCAGCTCCACCACTGTTAACCGTGAAACTTTGAGCAGGTTACATAACTTCTCGGTGCTTTGATGTTCTAATCTGTGAAAAGAGGTGATAGTAGCACCTGCTTCATAAGGGTGATACAAGAATTAGATGAATTAATTAATATGTGAAGTGAGTGTATAAAATTTCTAGGAAATATTAGGTCCTACATATGTTTAAATAGATTTTTAAAGATTTACTTATTTATTTGAAAGGCGGGGAGGGGGAAGAGAGAGATATTCCATCCACTGGTTCACTCCCCAAAAGTCCACAATAGCCTGGGCTAGGCAAGCCAAAGCCAGGAGCCAGGAACTCCATCTGAGTCTCCTACATGCGCGGCAGGACCTTAAGCACTTGAACTATTATCTGCTGCCTCCTAGGCACATTAACAGAGAACTGGATTAGAAGCAGAATAGCTGGGACTCAAACCAGCACTCAGATATGGGCTGTGGGCGTCCCCCGTGGCAGCTTCACCCTCTGTGCCACAATGCCTACCCCATATTTAAATAATTTGATTAATGTGTTTAAGTTAAATGTGCTTAGGATATTTAATATTACTGTAATTCTCAGTTTATAATGAGGAAAAGTTAGCTCAATAGAGAGCACACTTCATATGAGCAAAGCCTTTGTACGGCTCACACAGTGTGAGTCCAGTACATGGTATGGGACCTGGAACATAGTAATTACTTGATATTTATTGAATATTTTTAAATGAATAAATGAGTAGCAATTTAACTCCAGGATACAGCACAGTGTGGAAATGCTAATCCAGAAGCACTTTGCGGGGCCTGTGCCTTGGCCAAATTCTAATTCAGTCTTTGGTAATTACCCCCACTTAACATGTCAGTATTAACACGAGGTAGCTAAAAAAAAGAAAAAAACGCTTAACGCAGCAGTTGCACACTGATCTACAGAGAGGGCTGTTGGTCTGCAAAGAACAGACATGCACACAAGCCAGCTTCAAAAAGGTTTATAAAGCTTGTTGACAGTGGATGGACACGGGGGAGCTGGCTGAACCCTCCCAAGTACAGGCTCTGCACTCTAAAATTCAAACATTATGGAGCAGAAAGCTTCCCCACCACTCTCTCTCAGGAACTCGGGAATTCTTGCCTCTATGTTTTTCTGCCTATTTTCTCAGTCTCCTATCAACAAACTGATTTCTCTGTTTTCTCTCGTGATAGTACAGCTCTCCCCAAATGGTAGCTCCTCTCCCAGATACACAAGAAGTTAGAGGCTGGCGCCGCGGCTCAGTAGGTTAATCCTCCGCCTTGTGGCGCCGGCACACCGGGTTCTAGTCCTGGTCGGGGTGCCGGATTCTGTCCTGGTTGCCCCTCTTCCAGGCCAACTCTCTGCTGTGGCCCGGGAGTGCAGTGGAGGATGGCCCAAGTGCTTGGGCCCTGCACCCGCATGGGAGACCAGGAGAAGCACCTGGCTCCTGGCTTTGGATTAGCATGGTGCGCCAGCAGCGGCGGCCATTGGAAGGTGAACCAACGGTAAAGGAAGACCTTTCTCTCTGTCTCTCTCTCTCACTGTCCACTCTGCCTGTCAAAAAAAAAAAAAAAAAAAAAAAAGAAGAAGAAGAAGTTAGAAAGACTGAGAGGCATTATGATGTGATGGCACCAAGCAGACTGGGTTCCAATCCCAGCTCCACCACTGTTAACTGTGCCAGAAAGACTGGCACTCCCAGCTTTGGTTCAGCCCAGCTCCAGCTGTTGCGGCCATTTGGGAAGTGAACCAGTGGAATGTCTCTCCCTCTGTCTGTCTTTAACTCTGCTTCTCAGATAAGGGAAGGAAGAAAGGGAGGGAGGGAGGAAGGAAGGGGGGAGGGAGGGAGGGAGGAAGGGAGACTCTAACTCAGCTTGGGCAAATATCCCCTACTCTTGTCCAAGTGTCTATGTCCAGGGCATGGGATCGAGGGGTCCAGAGACATGGTCCTCTTTCCTGAAGTGAAATAAAACTGATGTGCACTGATGAAATATCAGTCAACAAGGAAAGGGTCTTGTTTCTGAAGTAGGAAGAATGCTCAAAAATTTACCCAGGAAACACCTGTGTCCCAGGCACAATACCTAGACTGGCTGGGGCCAGCTCCTGCCTGCTTGGTTTCTGCTGCCTCTAAGCTCAGTTTCCAGAGCTCAGAAGCCCCCATCAAGAGGTCTGATTGGGAAAGGAAAACAGGGCTCGTGAGATATTCTTGGCAATTTAACATAATATGAGTGAGGATAAAACCTTCCCTAGGTCTATGTCAGGAGAAGTGCCCTCCCAGCATTGTCATGCCTCAAAGATTGGGGTGCAGGGAGGAGGACAGAATTTGGGGGAAGAACCTGTTCTTCCAGCTGCAGCCTGTGATTTGTATTGGTTACATTTCACAGTGCTTCCCAGCAGTCACTATGTCTAGTTGGGCCTGTGAGTTTCCAAAAGAAACTGCAGAGCTGACATTAGTATCCCCATTTCTCAGCTGAGAAAATTGAAGTTAGAATGGGTAAAGTGATTGTTCCAGGGTCACATAATTAACTGGTGGTTAAGAGTAGACCCCAGGCCTGTGGGACTCCCAGCCCAGAGATCCACTGAGCTGCACTGCCTGGAAGTGGGCTGGGGAGAGATTGTGTCTGGGGGAGAATACAGAGAAGGATACAGATCGCAGGAGGCCAGAGGTGCAGGGAGTTAACCAGCTTTTTGGTCTCCCAAGGACAGATGAGGCTGGTTGGGGCCTGTGGAGAATGAGGAATCGATCTGCCATTGCATGTGAAAATGGATTGTAGCCCCAGCCTGTGCGTGTCAATGGAGCTGATTAGCACTTGCGTGAGTCTCTAGCCATCGATTGGCAGGTGAGAATCGTTCTGAGAGCAGCAGGGAGCCAGTCGTCTCCCACCCCCATTCCCACCAGCATCCTCCCTCCACAGAGGTTCCCTCCACCTCCCTGCCAGACCTCCCGCAACCATCTACAGACTTCCTCCAGCCCCCAGTCCTAGTGGGTGCCTGGAGTTCCTCCAGCCACTGCTGACTAGAGGAGAAGGGCATGACTGGTGGCCGCCTCAATCAGTCACACAAGGTACACTGGTAGAGGGTGGATGGCCTTCAGAAAGCCATAGTCATCTTGGGGGTTTCCATGTGAGTGGGTGGGTACAGAGAGATATCTTCCACCCACTGGTTCACTCCCCAAATGGTCACAATGGCCAGGCCAAGGTCAGGAGCTTGGAACTCCATCTAGTCTACCACATAAGTAACAGGGGCTCAAGCAGCGGCGCTCATATGGGATGCTGGTATATCGTAGTGGCATGTTAACCTACTCCGCCACAATGCTGGCCCCAGATTTCTACTTTTCATAATTACAAGTATTTTGACTAAACCAAGTTCTTAAAGATTGCCCTTCAGGATAGTACTGCCTGTGGTATCTGTCCATGGTGCTGATAATGTGTCCCTAGACACCATTTCAGCATGGAGTTAGGATCATTGAATTCATCCTCAACTTCAGGCACTGGTACTCATGGTATCTGTCCATTGTCCTGACTACAATCTTCAGCTCTAAAGCCCCAGGGGGTCTATATCAGAACTTACAGTTTTTCTATAAGTGATCACAATGGCTGGAGCTGGTCCAGTCCAAAGGCAAGAGCCAGGAGCTTCTTCCAGGTCTCCCATGTGGGTACAGGGGCCCAAACACTTGGACCATACTCTATTGCTTTCCCAAGTGCATTATCAGGGAGCTGGATGGGAAGTGGAGTAGCTGGGACTCAAACTGGTGTACATATGGGATGCTGGCACCACAGACAACAGCTTTACCCACTATGCCACAGCACCAGCCCCATTGATGAGAGTCTTAACCTTTAAACCAACTGCCTTCCCCTTTAGGAAACTATCTTTTTATCCTGGTTGTCAAAAAATTGTTTATAGTATCTATTATTATCCTTTTAATTTTTATGACTTTTGTATTGATAACCTATCTCCGGCTGCTGATACTGAGATTGGTAATTTGTATCTCAACTCCTTTTTTTCCTGATTGGTTTATCTAGAAGTTCCTCTGTTTTCTGTTTTTTTCTTTTTTTTCTTTTTTGTTTTACAGTCAGAGTAGACAGTGAGAGAGAGAGACAGAGAGAAAGATCTTCCTTTTTCCGTTGGTTCACCCCCCAGTGGCTGCTGCGGCTGGCGCACCACACTGATCTGAAGCCAGGAGCCAGGTGCTTCTCCTGGTCTCCTATGTGGGTGCAGGGCCCAAGCCCTTGTGCCATCCTCCACTGCGCTCCCAGGCCATAGCAGAGAGCTGGACTGGAAGAGGAGCAACTGGTACAGAATCTGGCGCCCCGACCGGGACTAGAACCTGGGGTGCCAGCGCCGCAGGCGGAGGATTAGCCTATTGAGCCGCGGTGCCAGCCTCCTCTGTTTTCTTGATTTTCCATCATTCCTACCATTGCCTCCACAGCCCAGTTCAGAGGATTACCATTTCACTGCAGCAGCTTCCTCCATGGGACTCATGACCAAGTTCCCACACCAGTGCCCTCTGCACCCTGCTGTCACTGAAGCTTCCTAAATGGACTCTTTCCTCTGAGGGTTTTCAGTGCTCACATTTCTTCTGGATAATTTCCAGCCCCCTTCATTTCATGTCAGCACCCTCCTCCACTGTGTGACTAGCAGTCACATCTCCAGAGCCAATGCCTGCTCCTCCCCTGCATAAACCCAGTCATTCACATTAAATATATGTGATTTCTCAGCTCTATGTTTCTGCTGCTCTGCTGGGGAGGAACACTGGACTTGAAGTCTGAAGACCAAGATTGAAATGATGGAGATTCCATTTATTTTTTAAAAATTTTCTAATAATTTATGAGAGAGGGGGGAAAGAGAGAAAGAGAGAGAGAGAGAGAGAGAGAGAGAGAAACTCCCATCCCCTGGTTCACTCCCCAAATACACACACCAGCCAGGACTGGACTGGGCTGAAGCCAGGAACTCCACCCAGGTCCCATGTGGGCAATAGGAGCCCAACTACTTGAAGGCGCACCACTGCCTCTCAGGGGCTGCATTGACAGAAAGCTGGAATCAGCGGCTGGGGCCAGGAATCAAACCCAGACACTCGAATGCAGAACAAAAGGCCAGGTGTTCACCCAGAATGTGATCATTTAATATTCTTACATCGCCCCACTCATAACACTCCGTCTATTTATTATTCCGGTGTAGTTATATCACAGTATTTTTATGGAACCAATGTTTGTCATTTGCGTAACTGATTTTACACAGCTGATTTGCTGCTGAAGCTAATCTTGCATTATCTTTCTTGTACAGATTTTTGTCTTCCTTTATGTTAGTGGTCTTGGATTTTTTTTCTTTCTCTCACTTTCTTAGCTTTTCTTTTTTTAAGATTTATTTGTTTATTTGAAAGAGTTACAGACATAGAGGGAGGAAGGGAGGGAGGGAGAGACAGAGAGAGAGAGAGTGAGAGAGAGAGAGAGAGAGACAGAGAATCTTCCATCCACGGGTTCACTCCCCAGGTGAACTGCAGCAGCCAGGGCTGGGCCAGACCAAAGCCAGGAGCCAGGAGCTTCATCTTCATCCAGGTCTCCCACATGGGTGCAGGGACCTAAGCACTTGGGCCACCTTCTGCTGCTTTTCTGAGGCCATTAGCAGGGAGCTGGATTTGAATCGGTGTCCATATGGGATGCTGGCATTGCAGGCAGTGGCTTTACTCACTATGCCACAGAACCATCCCTTCTTAGTTTTTCATATGCTTATTAGAAATTCTTCCCAAACCCAAACTCTTCCATAGACTGTAAATGCCTTCTCACTGCTAATTTCCACATGGTGGAACATATTAGGTAATTGATTAACTTCCTGTTTGGTTTTCCTGGAGGCTTGGAACCTGCCATCTTCTTCTGGGCTCTCAATATACAAGTTGTTCAAGGTCTCTCCTTGTCATTTTTCTAGGCTGGATCCTGTGTGTTTTCCTTTATTGAGTTTTTCATTTAAAATGTCTATTTGTTTTGGAAGGTAGAAACATAGAACAGAGAGACAAACAGAGATCTCCCATCTTCCGGATTATTCCCCAAATGCCTGTAACAGCTGGGGCTGAACAGGGCTGAAGCAGGCAGTGGAAACTCAATCTGGGTCTCCCATGTAGGTGGCAGGGACCCAAGTACTTGAGCCATCACCTGCTTCTCTCAGGGTGTGCATTAGCAGGAAGCTGAATTGGAAATGGAGTATCCAGGACTCCAACCAGGTCCTCTAATATGGGATACGAGTGTCTCAAGTAGTGGCTTAACTACTGTGTCAAATACTCACTCTGAAGACAGTTTTGATTTTGCATCTGCCAGCACCAAACAGGTATACCAAACACACTTGCAGAGAATTATCTAAAGCAGGGCAAAGGAAAAGGAAAAACCTGGTTATACTGGGCCATCACTGCTGCTTTACAGAATTGCAGTAGCAAGAAACTGGAGTCAGGAACAGGACCTGACACCGAACCCAGGTGCTCTGATATGGAACACAGAAGTCTTGACTGCTAGACTAAACACCCACCCTGGTTCACTTTTTTTTAGAGATTTATTTATTTATTTGAAAGGCCGCATTACAAAGAGAGAGAGAGAAATCTTCCATCTGCTGGTTTACTCCCCAAATGGCCTCAACAACAAGAGCTGGGCCCATCCAAAGACAGAAGCCACTGGGTCTCCCACTTAGGTGCAGGGGCCCAAGCACTTGGGCCATCTTCTGCTGCCCTCCCAGATACCTTAGCAGGGGGCTGGATCAGAAGCGGAGTAGCTGGGACTTGAACCAGCACCCATATGGGATGCCAACATTATAGGCAGTGGTTTACTCACTATGCCATGGCACTGGCCCCTCATTTTATTAAACAGAATAAAACCTCCAGTCCCTGCCAAGGTGTGGAAGACATAGTCGGCTGTCTGCATATGCCAGGAAACATACCTTCAACACATTCCCTTGTTCTTAGCCCTTACCTCACACCCACCTTCTGCAGTAACTGGCACCTCCAGTTTCCGAGTCTTTCCTGGTTCAATTGGCTGACTTCTGCTCGGTGCCCTTTACTCTGGCACTTGGTATGCAGCTATCTCTGCTCTGCCACCCCTCCATCCACTTGCCATCTTCCAAAAATGTGTTGATATCTTTGGTCTACCCTGGGCTCCTTTATGTTTCTTTTACTTTTGTGAGGTTTGTTGAGGGACCAGATATAAATGCATGTATTCCATCTGCCACATTTAACCAGAAACAAAAAAACTGCACTCTTAACTATTACGCTATATTGCCTCTCAAATGAGACAGTACCTCTGGGATCTTACAGCCCAGCGAGGATGAAATGAGATTACACACACGAACATACTTTGTAAGCTCTAAAGAGCTATGTGAACAAGAGGGTGTGTGCCACATTCCCCTGCCCAAGTGTCCTCCTTCCTTCCCTCTATTCTGGTCCCTCCTCACCTCCAAGGTACAGCTCAAGCTTACCTCCTTCTGGGGGGTCTTCCCTATCAATCCAGCTCACAAAGCTGTCCCTGAGTCCTGACCACCACAAGATCCTCTTTGCATCTCCCTTGGCTCCTGTGCAATGCTGCTCTAATCTATTGCAGGCATGGAGCTGCTGGATAAGGTGCATAATCAAATGAGGATCTTCAGTTCTTTGCTATGTCCTGGGAAAGCAATGTAGGATGCCCAAGTCCTTGGGCCCCTGCACCCACATGGGAGACCTGGAAGAAGCTCCTGGCTCCTGGCTTCAGATCAGCACAGTTCCTGCCTTTGCGGCCAATTGGGGAGTGACCCAGCGGATGCAAGACCTCTCTCTCTCTCTCTCTCTCTCTGCCTCTCCTTCTCTCTGTGTGTAACTCTTTCAAATAAATAAAATAAATCTTTTAAAAAAAAGGAAAAGAAAGTGACTGGAGCCAGTGTTGTGGCATAACAGGGTTAGCTGCTCCCTGTGATGTCTGTCTCAGTTACTCCACTTCCAATCCAACCCCCTGCTAATGCACCTGGAAAGATGCCCAAACTTCTTTGGACCCCTGCCACCCATGTGGGAGGCCCAGATGTATTCCCTGACCCTTGACTTCGACTTGACCCAGCCCTGATCATTGTGGCCATTTGGGGAATGAACCAGCAGACAGAAGATCTCTTTTTCTCTGTCTCTCCCTCTCTCTGTGTGTCACTCTACCTTTCAAATAAGTAAAATAAATCTTTCTTTTAAAAAAATAAAGTGGCTTCTGCTTCCTGTGGGCTGAGCTCCACATCCCACACTTTTCCCTCCAGCCTCCTCTTCCCTACCCTCTCCCTTCCTCCAGGCAAGGAGGCCGATGGCAGTGACTGCACCACCAAATCTGTGCCATTTGTCAGAGACCGTGCCTTGCACCTTCTCTGTTACCAGCATTTTGTTGTGGGTTATGAGACATTCCACTCACATTTGTAGAGAGGTTAGACCAGGACTGTGGTGGAAGGTGGATCAGTGTCTGGTTAGAAGCCATTGATATCCACCTCACAAATATCTGATTTTTTTTTTTTTGACAGGCAGAGTGGACAGTGAGAGAGAGAGAGACAGAGAGAAAGGTCTTCCTTTGCCGTTGGTTCACCCTCCAATAGCCGCCACGGCTGGCGCACTGCGCCAATCCGAAGGCAGGAGCCAGGTGCTTCTCCTGGTCTCCCATGGGGTGCAGGGCCCAAGGACTTGGGCCATCCTCCACTGCACTCCCTGGCCACAGCAGAGAGCTGGCCTGGAAGAGGGGCAACCGGGACAGAATCCGGCGCCCCGACCGGGACTAGAACCCGGAGTGCTGGTGCCACAAGGCGGAGGATTAGCCTAGTGAGCCGCGGCGCTGGCCCAAATATCTGATTATTTTCCAAGACTGTCCATCTGGCAGTCTTTTTTTTTTTAAGATATATTTATTATTTGAAAGTCAGAATTACACAGAGAGAGAGGAGGAGAGGCAGAGAGAGAGAGAGAGAGAGACAGAGACAGAGACAGAGAGACAGAGGTCTTCCATCTGATGGTTCACTCCCCAGTTGGCTGCAACGGCCAGAGATGCACTGATCCAAAGCCAGGAGCCAGGAGCTTCTTCCTGGTCTCCCATGCGGGTGCAGGGGCCCAAGGACTTGGACCATCTTCTACTGCTTTCCCAGGCCATAGCAGAGAGCTGGATTGGAAGTGGAGTAGCCGGGTCTCAAACCAGCGCCCATATGGGATGCCGGTGCTTCAGGCCAGGGTGTTAACCCGCTGCGCCACAGCACTGGACCTATCTGGCAGTCTTTACAGAACATTCCATTAGCGGGAAACGTGCTGGCTCCTGCACCTTGCCTGATGTGATCATTATGAAGGAAACTGAGCTTTTCCTGCTGCCTGCAGCTGCAGGGCACTCTCTGAAGGCCAACGCTCAGTCCCCAGGCATCTCTGAAACCAGCAGGTGCACAGGCAAACACAACTGCCCTCCCAGACTGCAGGGTACAACCTTTCTGCTGCTGCAGTGGCACTGCCCTGCCCCATGGGTTTGCACCGGGACAGAAGTCCAGTGGCTCTGGATTCTCTGTCTTTCCCAGACCTTTCATTTTTAGAAAGCTTTATTTGGCCAGAAACAGCCAGCAGGAACAGATAGGTGGAAACATGGTGACGGAGAGAAAGACACGTGGAGGTCACAGTGGCGCTCTGCTGCAGAGGTCCAAAGACTTGGGCTCCCTCTCCCCCACTTCTTTTTATACCTGGAGCCCTGTTGTCCAATTCAGAAGTCACTAGTCCTGCGTGGCTTTTGAGCACTTGAGATATAAGTAGTCTGAGTCTACATAGGCTGTAGGTATAAAAACATAACTGAACTTAAAGAAATGGAGGGAAAAAGAATGAAAAATTGTATTGATTTTATGATGAAATGATAACATTCTGGATATACTGGCTCACCAAAAATATTTTATTAAAATTAATTTCATGTGCTTCTTTTCACTTTATTTTGTGAGGTTTGTGACGCACATCCTATTTCTATCAGACAGCACCAGTCTAAAGCCAGCCCTGATTCCAGACTGCTTGGCTGGGCCCTGGTCTTCCACCTGCACCTTGCCATTCCCTGATGCAGAAATGAGACTCTAGTCATTAGGGCGGTCCCTGGCTGAATGGAGTAAAGCTGCACCTGCCGGACGTGGGACACCTTCCCACCATTCCTTCTCTGTGGGGGGCCAAGGGTACAGAGTGCTCCCTCTCCACCTCCCTGCGTCCCTTCTGGTTAAGTCCCAGCAGACACTGGGTTTGTAGCCTACACATTGGCTCAGAATGCTCCAGGAGGCCCCACACCGGCTGGGCTCCACACTGGCTGGTAGGGCAAGGCCAGGTGGCCACAAACGCCACGTCTGCTTCTTATTTTAACGCCTCCCCTCTTATCTGCCCTCGCCTCCCCCCACCCTTCTCTTCTTTTTTGAAAGTCTAATTCTGAGCAGCCGGCTCTGTTCAGCCTGACTGGTTTGTTATGGCTTATAATCTGCGCCAGGATTAATTAGCTAATTACTGACAAACGTCCGCTGGCTAGATTCTGCTCCAGCTTGTCAGCTTGAAGTGTTTAATTATTTTAATCATTTACTTTCATCTTCAAAATTTATGCTGCCAAGGGAGTTGCAGGGCATCTTTTAATTATGATTTGGGGTTTCTGCTGGGCTGTGTGCTGTTCCTGGGGATGGGGTCCTTGGTTGTTTTTTTTTTTTCTATTTTTCCACCAAAGCCTGAACACCCCTCTCCTCCCATGGTCTGGCTTCATGCTCCATGACTGGGAGACAGGAAGGGATCTCAGGTCATCTCTGGACACCACTTCTTCTGTATCCCCAGAATATGATGTGCATAGGTGCATCATGGGAATCTGAATTTTGTTGAGTACCTGTTATGTGCTGGACATCATGTTAGATGCTTTCATCTGTACGATTTCTCATTTGTGAGCACAGAGAATATGGAAACAGCCTGAGAACTGGATAGCACCCTGGGGTGAGCCATGGGGAAAAGAAAAATAAGGAAGAAATTATTTTATTCATTAATTCATTCATTTTTTAAACAATTTTCCCATTCTATAGGTTGTTTTTCATAATTTAAAAACGTTTACTTCTTTGATTCAACTGAAAAGCAGAGTTCTCTCTCCAAATGGCTGAAACAACTGGTGAGGTCCCAGGCTGAAGCCAGGAGCCTGCAACTCCATCCGGGTCTCCCACCTGGATGGCAGAGACTCAAGTACCTGAGCCATCATCTGCTGCCTCCTTGCCAATAAACCTGGGGAGATGGCTGGACCAGACGTGGAGCAGCTGGGACTCAAACAGGCACTCTGATAAAGGATGCCAAGTGTCAGCTTAACTCACTGAGCTAGAGCTACTGTCCTTGCAGAGGTAATCAAGTTAAAATGAAGTTATTGGGGTGGACCCTAATGCATTGGGACCAGTGTCCTTGTAAAAGGAGATTTGGACTTGCACCCACACAGGGAGAGCACCATGCAAACATCTGGCAGAGACAGCAAGACACATCTACAAGGCAAAGAACACCAAAGATGTCCCATAAACACCAGAAACCTCAGGAGAGGCACAGGGCAGATCCTCCTTTAAAGCCCTCAGAAGGGCTGCCAACCTTGATCTTGGGCTTCCAGACATGAGAAATGTGAGAAGAAAAAATGTCTGGTTTTTAAGCCACTCTATGTTTTACTGAAGCAGCCCTGGCAAACTAAGACATTCCTTCAGTGAGCTCTGGTCAGTCTTTCTTTGATTCAAGAGACAGACAAACAGACAGACAGAGCTCCCATTTGCTCATTCAATCCCCAAATGCCTGCATGACTGGAGCCAAGGTTAAGCCAAAGCCAGGATCCAGGTCTCCCACATGGGAGGCAAAAACCAATTACTTGAGCCATGCCCTGCTGCCCCCAAGATCCAAACAGGCAGGAAGTGGTAATGGAAAACCAGAGCCAGGAAGAGAACCCAGGCATTCCCATGTGGGAAGCAGGCATCTCAATCAACATATTGCCCACCAGACCAAACACCGACCCATGGTCAGTCTTTCTGAATCTATGTCAAGGGACTGACAGTAGCCTCTGAAGAATCCTGCAGGATCCTTGGTGCAGGAGAAACCATGGTTAATTCAGCCCCAGGCTGCAAGTGGGTGAGGTGACAGCTCAGATCTAGGAGACCAGGGAGAGGAAAAAGATTAACTTAATGAGCTCAGCAGTGCGATTAATGAGGCACCAGGCAACATCCAGGGGGCTTCTGTGATGGCCTCCATCAGGGCAAGACAAGGATGCCAGGAGTCGGGCCGTGCCAGGTCCTGATGTGATGTGATCTGTCCTCTGTGTGCCTTCCTTCTGCAGGCAGGATGGGGGTGGGAGTGGACACAGAGAGTCCTTCCCCAGTAGCTGAGATGGCTTGGGATTCCCGGTCTTCTCTGGACCGGGGACAGGGCTCTGCACTTCCTAACACGCAGGTCCATACCTGAGTCTGCAGTCATTTGTGCCCGCACCTAATTGTGCCAGCCTCAGCAGAGCACTCCGTGTTTTCCTGCCTCCCACTTCCACCCCCTTTTTAAATCCCATCTGGAACAGTTTGCTTCCGAGGAACGCAACTGAACATCTTGCTGGTCTGTCTGACAAATCCATAAGGACCCTCCTGCTCAAATCCTACAAAACCCTCTTCCGTGCTAGAAATGCCCACACTTCCCATCCCCTCTCCTTCTGAGGGCCCTGTCCGAAGGTCAGAGCCAGGTCTCCCAAAGCTCAAAGACTCTGTCTGGTGAACTTGTGACAACTTGTACGATAGGAGCCCTGGGAGGATCCCCACTCTGCTCTGTCTGAGGTCTCCACTGCAGCTGAGCATGAGGCTTGCATCGCATCTCGAAGGCCTTAAAACAAAAGGAGGGCCGGCGCTGCGGCTCACTAGGCTAATCCTCCGCCTGCAGCGCTGGTACTCCGGGTTCTGGTCCCGGCTGGGGCTCTGGCTCTCTCCCGGTTGCTCCTCTTCCAGTCCAGCTCTCTGCTGTGGCCCGGGAGTGCAGTGGAGGATGGCCCAAGTGTTTGGGCCCTGCACTCTCATGGGAGACCAGGAGAAGCACCTGGCTCCTGGCTTCAGATCAGCGCGGTGCGCTGGCCGCAGCGCGCCGGCCGCGGTGGCCATTGGAGGGTGAACCAACGACAAAAGGAAGACCTTTCTCTCTGTCTCTCTCTCTCTCTCACTGTCCACTCTGCCTGTCAAAAAAAAAAAAAAAAAAAGGATGGGTAGAGAGAAGCAGGAGTGCAGGAAGGCAAAGAATGGAGGAGGAAGCAGAGGTGCCGAGGGAGCTACCATAGGAGCTAAGGGAGGGGGCAGTTCCCAAGGATCCAGAGTCAGATGCTCCAGACAGGTGGGGAGAAAGGCCGCTGGGACCTGGCGAGGAGGCAGGGGTCCGTGGCTACCAGAAGCCTTATCAGGAGTAGTGAAGCAGAAGTGTGTTGAAGAGAGACTGGCAGTGAGGACGGGTCTCCACTAGCTGCAGAGTTTTGGAAGTGAAGGAAAGGAGGGGATTTGAACAACTCCTTAAAGAAAGGTAAACCCAGTCTGGGGTGGAGGAAACCTTTTAGGCTAAAGAAACCAGTAGATCAGGGGAAGGGTGAAGACACAGGTTGAAGTGCACAAGAGCCGAGGGTTGTCCAAGGACAGCTGTGTCCAGCCTCCCTTCTGGCATCCCATGCTCCTCTCTGTATGCAATCAGAGCCCAGACTAACTCAGCCTCCACTGGTGCTAACAAGAGGTGCCCAAGCTTGCCCTTTGACCTGGACATACGTGGGTGTGAAGGGGAGTACGTCGGTGTGAAGGGGAGTACGTCGGTGTCCACATGTATTAGTTGGCTTCTCGTTCCTTTAATCAAAATACCTGAGAGGAGTTTCTTGGGAAAGAAAAGGTTTATTTCAGCTCACAGACTGAGTTACAGGATCATGCAGCCCTCTATTCTGACATCTGGTGGAAGCCATTTAATGGCAAGTGTGGAGGCGGGATCACATTGTGAGGCAGGAAGTAGAGAAAAAAACTCAGCTGAACTTGAACTGAAATACTCAAACTTCTCAAGGGAGCCACCCTCCAAGGGCATGCTCACAGTGACTTTCCACCAATCAGATGCCATTGTTAGATCGAGTCTCTGCCTTTAACCAATCAACTGTTTACATTAAGACATCAGAATTTAAATAGCTGCATGACAAGTCCTACTCAGTTCATGACACCATGTCCACCCCACCCACACTCAGGTTAACCACATATACCCCCCAACACCCCTACACGTATCCTTCCCAACACACTGCCTGCACAGATCACCCGTCATCAACAGATGTGGAGTTTTTTTTTTTTTTTTTTTTTTTTAAGGATTTTATTTATTTGAGAGGTAGAGTTACAGACAGTGAGAGGGAGAGACAGAGAGAAAGGTTTGCCTGGTGCCGCAGCCAGAAGCTTAACCCACTACGGCACAGTGCTGGCCCCAGAGCCCAGACTTTTGCCTTTTCAGTAGCTTTGCCCCTCAGCTTCTGCTCTGCAAGGCATTAGGACTTGGCAATCCTCATCTCCCGTCTCCTCACTCTACTGCCAGGTCCCTGAGTGGACTGGACATTCTCTTGGAGGATCTTGAAGTTCATGTGCTGCAACCCTTCCTGAAGATCTGCACAAACGAATAAAAGGGTGGCTGAGGGGGGCGTGGTTTTAAGGAGTAGGAGATGGCTGGGGTGAGGACAAGTAGGCATTAGCTAAAGGGAAGGAGGGAGGGGTCGAGGGTGTCCCAGGCAGACAATACCACACCACGTTCACGTGTCCAGAGGCAAAATCAGCACGCAGTATCGGAGGAAAGCAAGTCACACAGAAGACAAGGGGGTAGGTGGGACAGACGGGTCTAGAGAGGAAAGTGGGGTGAACACAGGTGGCCTGGGGAGTTTGGACCTCAGCCAGTGAAGGTTGCAGGCAACAGAAATGATAGATTCAGATTCGTATTTTATAACAAAGACCCTTTAGATGAGGTGTAGATGGTAAGTTAGGAAGGTGAGAGTAAGTGCAGGGAATCAGCTGTGGGGGTGTTGCTTGAATTCAGGCTAAGCTGAGAGCCTCATTTGATAAGAGGAGAAGTAGAGTTCTCTTCTCTTAGTGATCTTTAGGAAGTACATACTACATACTTCATGTTGACAGGACTTGAGGGAAAAGGGGAGAGGAAGTAGTGGCCAATAAGAGGTGGACAGAGAGCCAAGGGGGAGATAAGAGAATCAAGACTTGTCAAGAAGTCGGCATTGTGGTACAGCAGGCTAACCCACCACCTACAATGCGGGCATCCCACATTAGCACTGGTTGGAGCTCCAGCTGCTCCACTTCCTATCCTGCTCCTTGCTAATGCATCTGGAAAAGCAGTAGATGATGGCTCAAGTATTTGTGCCCCTGACACCCATGTGAGAGACCTAGATGGAGTTCATGGTTCCTGGCTTCAGCCTACTGAAGCTCTGACCGATGCAGCCAATTGTGGGTTTGTGTGGGTTGAGATCCTCAGGAGACAACAAAAACAAAAAAACCTTCTTAGCTTGAACTCAATTTTTTCATCACCCAAGTGGGGACCCATCTATGCAGAGCTTGCCTGCTGGGGTCACAGCAGTGGAAGAAATGGCGCTGGAGCAGCTGAGTTTGTGAAGTCCCCGTGAGAGGGGTTTGATGACTGTGGCATTAGCTTGGGGGATGAGGGCTCTCCAAGGTCAGAAACTGCAGCTCAGAGGATCCCAGCTTCTGCTCAGGGGCGTGGAAGTATGGGCCCCTGGGTATCTGGGCCCTTGGGTGGGTGGAGGGCAAGCCAGGTGGGAGAAGAGCAGATCTCTCCCTTCTGCCTCCTGGTTTGCCCTTCCAACCCCTCCCCCCACACACACACACTCACACACACCTCCCCGCCTTGCCCCAGACAGACTGAGTCTCTGCTGAAACAAATGTAACTCTGTATCTGTGCCTTTCGAATAAATAAATAAATCTTAAACAAAACAAAACTTGGAGGTGTGTGAGATTTTATGGGAATCTCTAGATGGCTGGACTGGGTGTGGGCCTATAAGGGAGTGAAGGTGTCTGAAGGTTTTCATGGACTATTTTTTTTAATATTTATTTATTCATTTGAAAGAGCTACACTGAGAGGAGAGGGGGAGAGAGAGAGAGAGAGAGAGAGAGAGAGAGAGAGAGAGAGAGGTCTTCCATCTGCTGGTTCACTCCCCAATTGGCTGCAATGGCCAGAGCTGTGCTGATCTAAGGCCAGGAGCCAGGAGCCAGGAGCCAGGAGCTTCTTCTAGGCCTTCCACGTGGTTACAAGGACTTGAGCCTTCTTCTACTGCTTTCGCAGACCATAGCAGAGAGCTGGTTTGGAAGTGGAGCAGCCGGGACTCGAGCCGGCACCCATATGGGATGCCACCACAGTGCCA
The DNA here is from genome assembly GCF_964237555.1 of Oryctolagus cuniculus. Lineage (NCBI taxonomy): Eukaryota > Metazoa > Chordata > Mammalia > Lagomorpha > Leporidae > Oryctolagus > Oryctolagus cuniculus. The sequence goes on along the minus strand of NC_091438.1, from coordinate 136,948,322 downwards.
GCTCCCTCATGACCCTTTGTATTAGGCTAGGTTGCCCTAGCCAAATACTGAGCTTGCATGTGAACCTGTGTGATGTATGAGGGCCTCTGCATGTGTTCAAGGGCTTATGTATGTGTGAATGTATTTGCCAATAATAATGATAAGCATTTTGAATGGATAATAAATATTAATATCTGCATTTTTGAAAAATTTAAATTAATTTATTTATATTGATTTGAAAGGTAAAGAGAAATTTTCCATCTACTGATTCACTCCCCAAATACCCATAAGAACTGGTACTTGACTAGACTGAAGCCGGGAGCCTAGATCTCAATCAGGGTCTTCCATAGGGGAGTCAATAACCCAATTGCCTGAGCCATCAGCTGCTGCCTCTGCATCCATATGGGCTCCAGTTCAAGTCCTGGCTCCTTCACTTCCGATCCAGCTCTCTGTTATGGCTTGGGAAAGCAGTAGAGGATGGCCCAACCACTTGGGCCCCTGCACCCGCATGGGAGACCTGGAAGAACCTCCTGGCTCCTGGCTTCAGATTGGCACAGCTCCGGCCATGGTGACCATTTGGGGAGTGAACCAGCAGATGGAAGACCTTTCTCTCTGTCTTTCCATGTCTCTGTCTATAACTCTACCTCTCAAATAAGTAAATAAAATCTTTTTTTAAAAAAAAAGTCTGGGCTCCACTACACACAGGAGGATGGTGCACAGGAAACTTACATGCTTGTTAGGCTCCATAGGTACTGAGTGAAGCATCTTACATCATCGCTTAACTACTTGCAGCTCAGCATTGCTTGTGGCTCAGCATCGGGACCCCATCTTGCCAATGAGGAAGGGTCAGAGGTTAAGTGATCTGCCCAAGTCACATGGCAGGGTCAAAGTTCAGAGCTTCACTTGGACCCCAAGCCCTCTTCTGGATCGTGACCTTCCTGAGCCTGTTTTGCCACCTTGGGGCGGGTTTGGGGTAGATTCACAGAGATGAGAGCCCATCGGACGCTGCCACACTTGGCGTCCCCACACCCATCCTGTGTGTGCTGACAGTCTGACAACTTACAGAGCAGCTGGTTTGCTCGGAGGAGATCTATGTTAATTAAAACAGCACAAAGGGAGAACAGCGCAAACCATGTCGGAGGGTAATTAATGCAGAGCAGGGCCCAGGCGCGCAGGAACGCTCAGTCTGGACGCGCTCACCGCCTCCAGCCCAGAGCTGCCGCTTTCCCCCTCTGGCTGAGAGCTGCTGCCTGCCTGGCCCCCTCTACGGGTACAGAGGGAGGCCCTGTCCTCTGGAGCCAGATCCTAGGCTACTGATCCCTGGCGCCTTCAACCTCCTTGGAACTGTCCAGCTCTGCCAGGAGATTCCACTGGGCAGGATGAGTCAGAAGGAAGCCATCCAGGTCCCAGGGCTTTGGCCGTCAGCTCTGCCTACCCCTGCTCCAACAAGCCGTCTGTCAGGAGTCGCTGCCTTCTGTCCCAGGGCAGGGTCCTGAGTCAGCCTGCCTCGGTGTGCAGCATACTGGCACGACCCTCTCCTCCTTCCCCACTGCCTCTGCCCAAGCCTTGGACTTGCTTCCCTGCGAGCCTACAGCCTGTTCCTGAAGCTCCCTGCTTGGCTGGGATGCTGAGCTCCTTCCTGCCCCTTCTCTTGTGTCAGCACCACCATATCCCTGGCGAGCACACTGCCAAAAGCTAGTTCTCCATTTTGGAGATGAATATAAACAAATTGAAGTTCCAATCAGTGACCTGTTTGTCCAAGGACAAGAGAAATTTTCCTTTCTCCCCTTGGAGGCTGTGCTCTTTTGGGATTCCAGCCGTCAGTCCAGCTATAACTTGATTTTCTGTTTAAGAAACATTTTACAATAACATACTGCCCCACATGTCGGCCAACAGCAGACCATGTGTATGAAGATGGCCCCATGAGATTACAATGAAGCTGAAAACTTCCTATGGCATAGAGATATCATAGGTGTCATAATGTCATAGTGAAACACATTACTCACCTGTTTCTGGAGACAGTGTTTATTTGTTTGTTTAAGAGTTATTTATTTATTTGAAAGTTAGAGTTACACAGAGAGAGAAGGAGAGGCAGAGAGAGAGAAAGAGGTCTTCCATCCTCTGGTTCACTCCTCAATTGACCACAATGGCCGGAGTTGTGACAATCCGACGCCAGATGCCAGGAGCTTCTTCTGGGTCTCCCATGTGGGTGCAGGGGCCCAGGGACTTGGGCCATCTTCTACTGCTTTCTCAGGCCATTGCAGAGAGCTGAATCAGAAGTGGAGCTGCCAGGACTCGAACTGGCGCCCATATGGGATGCCGGCACTGCAGGTGGCAGCTTTACCTGCTAAGCCACAGCGGTTTAACCAAAACTGCTGTGCATGTATAAAAGTATAGCATGGTGCTGGCGCTGTGGCAGAGCAGTTAAAGCCACCACCTGCTGTGCCGGCATCCCATATGGGTGCTGGTTCTAGTCCTGGCTGCTCTACTTCCAATCCAGCTCTCTGCTATGGTCTGGGAAGGCAATGGAGGATGGCCCAAGTCCTTGGGCCCCTGCACTCACTTGGAAGACCTGGAAGAGGCTCCTGTTTCCTGGCTTCAGTTCAGCCCAGCTCCGGCCATTGCAGCCATCTAGGGAGTGAACCAGTCCATGAAAGACCTCTCTCTCACTCTCCCTCCCTCTCTCTCTCTCTCTCTGCCTCTGCCTCTCTATAGCTCTGCCTTTCAAATAAATAACCCACTACCCCACAACAATGGCCCCTACCCTCACTTTTCTGTGATAAACCAGCTGGGCATAGAACTCTAAGTAGATGAGTATTTTATTTCAGTACTTTTTACCTTTTTAAAAGTATGATTATCTGAGAGAGTGTGTGTGTGTGCTCCCTTCCACTGATTCACTTCCCAAGTGCAAGCAACAGCCTGGATTGGGCCAGACTGAAGTCAGGGGTCAAGAACTTAGTCCAGGTGTCCCATATGGGTGGCAGGAACCTAAGTACTTGGGTCACTGTTGCTGTCTCCCAGGATCTGTATTAGCAGGAACCTGGAGTCAGGTGCTGGAATGGGGTATCAAACCCAGGTACTCTGATATGGGACACAGGCATCTTAACCAGTGACTTAACCATTAGGCCAAATGCCAGCCTGTTCTCAGAACTTTGATAATATTCTTCCATTGCCTTCTAGCATCTATTTTTGCTGTTGAGAAATCTGTTAGTCTGATCTCTATAATCAGGAACAAGGCAAGGATGTTCACTCTCACCACCTTTATGCAACAAACTACTAGCTCCTCTGCTTTGGATCTAGCTTCCTGCCAATGCATCCTGAAGGCAGCAGATTGTGGCTCAAATGTTTGGGCCCCTGAGTCCCACCTAGAAGACCCACATGGAGCTCTGAGCTCCTGACTTCAGCCTGGACCATTTGGAGAGGGAATGAGAGAATGAGCAGAGGGAAGATTCCCCCCACCGCCTTCCAAATAAATATAAATAGACATAAGACCCAAAACTGTAAAGGAAACACTTCACTTCAAGGGATTGGTATAGACAAAGATTGTTTTATTAAGATCCCAAAAGTACAGGTGACAAAAGCAACACTAGACAAATGGAATCTCAAACAAAAAGGTACAGCAGCGATGGCTCAGGTGATTGGGTTCTTGCCACTCACATGAAGGACTTGGATTGAGTTCCCAGCTAGCTCCCACCTTCAGCCCAGCGCAGCCCCAACTACTGCAGGCATTTGGGAAGTGAATCAGTGTATGGGAGTGCTCATGCATTCTCTCTCTCAAATAAATAAATAAAATTTAAAAATAATTTTAAGTGAGTAGATCACATTGTGTTTTTACCACAATAAAATTTAAAAATTATGTTTTTTTTTGTTTTTTTTTTTTTTTTTGACAGGCAGAGTGGACAGTGAGAGAGAGAGACAGAGAGAGAAAGGTCTTCCTTTGCCATTGGTTCACCCTCCAATGGCCGCCGCTGCAGCCGGCACACCGCGCTGATCCGATGGCAGGAGCCAGGATCCAGGTGCTTTTCCTGGTCTCCCATGGGGTGCAGGGCCCAAGCACCTGGGCCATCCTCCACTGCACTCCCTGGCCATAGCAGAGAGCTGGCCTGGAAGAGGGGCAACCGGGACAGAATCCGGCGCCCCGACCGGGACTAGAACCCGGTGTGCCAGCGCCGCAAGGTGGAGGATTAGCCTATTGAGCCACGGCGCCGGCCCTAAAAATTATGTTTTAAAAGCCCATTAGATTATGTATTACTCATGCTTGCAGAGTAGCTCTTATGGTATTAGATGTCCTTACTTGTTCTGTATTTTTTTTTCTTTGAGAGGGAAAACGAAACAGAGAGACAGAGAGAGAAAAAGCTCCCATTTGCTTGTTCAAAACCCGAATACCTACAATGACCAGGGCTGAGTCAGGCTGAACCAGGGAGCTAGGAACTCAATCTAGGTCTCCTCTGTTGATGGCAGGTACCCAACCACCTGAGCCGTCACTGCCACCTCCCAGGGTCTGCATCAGCAGGAGAGTGAGGTCAGGAGCCAGAGCTGGGTATCAGCCTTGCGTACAACAATGAAGAACTAAAGCATCTCAACTGACATCTTAACCACTAAGCCAAGTGCCTGCTTCTTGTTTTGTGATTTTTTATGAATTTTTTATTTATTTGACAGGCAGAGTTAGACAGTGAGAGAGAAAGAGACAGAGAGAAAGGTCTTCCTTCGTTGGTTCCCCAAATGGTCACCATGGCCAGCGTGCTGCGCTGATCCGAAGCCAGGAGCCAGGTGCTTCCTCCTCGTCTCCCATGCAGGTGCAGGGCCCAAGCACTGGGCCATCCTCCACTGCACTCCCTGGCCACAGCAGAGAGCTGGACTGGAAGAGGAGCAACCGGGACTAGAACCCGGCGCCCATATGGGATGCCGGTGCCACAGGCGGAGGATTAACCAAGTGAGCCATGGAGCCGGCCCCCCCCTTTTTTAAATTTTTTATTTATTTGACAGATAGAGCTAGAAGTGAGAGAGAGAGAAAAGGAGAGAGAGAGAGAGAAAGAGAGAGAGAGAGAGAGAGAGAGAGAGAGGGAGGGAGAGGGAGAGGGAGAGAGAGAGAAAGGTTGTTTTGTAATTTTTATTGCTGAATGTATCGCCTGGAAAATTTCTCCCATGGGATTCCTTAAATGCCTAAGTGGTGTATTGGGGCAGATGAATTTTTTAAAAAGATTTATTCATTTATTTGAAAGGCAGAGTTACAAAGAGGCAGAGGCAGAGAGAGGGAGAGAGAGAGAGAGAGAGGTCTTCCATCCACTGGTTCACTCTCCAGGTGGCCGCAACGACAGGAGCTGAGCTGATCCAAAGCCAGGAGCTTCTTCCAGGTCTCTAATGTGGTTTCAGGGGCCCCTAGGACTTGGGCCTTCTTCTACTGCTTTCCCAGGCCATAGCAGAGAGCTGGATCAGAAGTGGAGCAGCTGGGTCTTGAACTAGTGCCCATATGCGACATCTTTACCTGCTACACCACAGTGCTGGAGGCAGCTGGATTTGATTCCAGGCTCCAGCTCCTGACTCTAGCTTCCTGATAAGTCTGATCCTGGGAGGCAGGAGGTGAGAGCTCAGACTGTTTCCTGCTACCCCAGGTGGAGACCTGGACTGAGTTCTTGGCTCCTGGCTTGGCCACAACCTGGCCCCAGCCTGGCTCCCACTGTTAATGGGCATTCAGCAGGTGAACTGGCAGATAGGAGCTCTCTTTGGCTCGCTCTCTAGTAATTTTTTTTAAACACTAAATGAATCAATTATAGATAAAACATATCAAAGAAAAACACAGAAAAGAGAGAAACGGAGCAGAAAGGCAGGCAGGTAGGGAAGAGAACTGATGAATAAAAGAACGTCTAGACAAAGAAGTTGTCTCCCTCCTCCCTAACCTTGATCCTTCCCTAAACTTGAGCATAGCTTGGTTCTGTTCTCTGCATCCCTCCTCTCTTTCTGTCTTCTATTATCTAAGCACTCAGTGCCAAGGCTGAGAGAACCAGCAGGGCTGGTTCTGAGGCTGGCACCAGGGCGGGAGGGAGCGGCTTCAGGGGTGCTGGGCAGCCGTGTGCAGCTGCAGCTGTGAGGGACAGCGGAGGTGGAGGCAGAGGCAGAGCACCCCAGGTGTGGAAGCTGCAGAGGTGTCAGAGACAAAGACTTAATGACAAGCCCAGGGTCCCCCTGCACAGATGAGCAGGGCTGGGAGGAGGGAGCTGTGGGGAAGTTGGAAAAGGGACACACTCATTTTTCAGCACACTTCGCTGTCCTTCACACACACACACACACACACACACTGACCTTTAATAAAGATCCAGAAGCTTCCTCTGTTCTGGCTCTCACTCCATTTCCACGGAGGACCCCTGAGAAGAACGTGAAGGAATGGGGTTGCTTTCGTCCCTGGGCTTTACAGCTATCTGCCCCTTGCCTGGGGGATACCCAGCCCACCCGGCTGGCTCTGCCCAGCATGGCTGGAAAGCCCAGAACAGGCTAGGAGACTGACTCAGTGCCCTGTATTCAGCCAAAGACTCCTTTATATAAGCACACATGTTCAAGTAACACCACCACCAGTCCCCATCATGGGGGGCCACAGAGACCCATCCCCTCCCCCGGGTATTTTTGAGGACTCTGGTTGGGGACAGGGTGTATACAGGTTTCCCTAACCCACAGACCACCATCAAGGTGCTCACTCGTTTGTATAGGTTGTAGACTATACAACTCTAGTAGAGGTACGATTCTTGTAACCATGACGATAATATAACCAGTTCTGCACTAAGTCACCACCAGCTGTCAGGTTGCTGACATAGAGTTCAGGTTCTTCTTTTCTTTCCAAAAAGCACAGTCTCCTCTGGTTAAAGAGGTGAATCCATCCAAAATCATTTGCAACATCTGATTCAAGCAGTCTGCCCTTGTTGCTTGTAGTGTATACCAATTTTATCAGTCACCAGCCACAAGAAATTCATTTTTCAGGGCTGGCGCTGTGGCATAGTGGGCTAGGCCTCTGCCTGCGGCACCAGCATCTCATATGGGCACAGGTTCGAGTCCCAGCTGATCCACTTCCAATCCCTCTCTCTCTCTACTATGGCCTGGGAAAACAGTAAAAGATGGCCCAAGCACCTGTGTGGGAGACCTGGAAGAACCTCCTGGCTCCTGGCTATGGATCGCCCAGCTGTGGCCATTGTAGCCATCCGGGGAGTGAACCAGTGGATGGAAGACCTCTCTGCTTCTGTCTCTCTATAACTCTGCCTTTCAAACAAATAAATAAATCTTTAGGGGACCAGTGCTGTGGCACAGTAGGATAATCCTCTGCCTGCTGTGCCGGAATCACTTACAGGTGCCGATTCTAATCCTGGCTGCTCCACTTCCAATACAAGTCTGCTGTGGCCTGGGAAAGCAGTGGAGGATGCTCCAAGTCCTTGGGACCCTGCACCTGCATGGGAGACCTGGAAGAAGCTCCTGACTCCTGGCTTCTGATTGGCACAGCTCCAGCCATTGTGGCCATCTGGGGAGTGGACCAGCGGATGGAAGACCTCTCTCTCTCTCTCTCTCTGTCTCTCTCTCTGTAACTTTATCTCTCTTATTTACTTGAGAGGTGGGGTTACAGATAGTAGGCAGAGGATAAACCTACTGCACCACAGTGCTGACCCCTAATTAAAATCTTTTTAAAAAAATATTTAAAAAAAGAAAGAAAAATGATCTCTCTTGCACTCATTCATGCTCTCTCTCTCACCCTTTCAAATAAAATGAAAATAAATAAATAAAAAATTAATTAAATTAATACTTTATTTAAAATACACTGTGTTGGCATTAGACTTTTTTTGGTATTCTTAAATACATACTATCTTTTTAAAAGAGCTTTTTACAAATTATTTCTTTGAAAGACAGAAACAGAGAGAGTTCCCCTCTGCTGGGTTACTCCCAGATGCCCACAATGATGAAGACTGGGCCAGGCCAAAGCCAGGAACCAAGAATTCCAATTCTCCATTTGGGTGGCAAGGACCCAAGGACTTGAGTCATCACCCTGCCTCCAAGGAAGCTTGAGTCATGATCAGAGCCTGACATTGAACCCAGGCACTCTGATATGGGGCACGGGTGTCCTAACCAGCATTTTAGCCACTTGACATTTTTTAAAAAGATTTATTTATTTATTTGAAAGGCAGAGTTACAGAGAGGCAGAAGCAGAGAGAGAGAGAGAGAGAGAGAGAGGTCTTCCATCCACTGGTTCATTCCCCAAATGACCGCAATGGCTAGAGCTGGGCCAATCAGAAGCCAGGAGCCAGGAGATTCTTCCGGGTCTCCCATGCGGGTGCAGGGGCCTAAGCACTCAGGTCATCTTCCACTGCTTTCCCAGGCCATAGCAGAGAGCTGGATTGGAAGTGGAGCAGCCGGGACTCAAACCAGTGCCCATTTGGGATGCTTTACCCGCTACACCACAGCACCGGTCCTGCCCCTTGACATTTTAAATGTACACTTAAATGACATTTTTAAGTGTACCTTGGACCCTCAAGTAAACAAAAGTGTCAACCTCTAAGAGGCCCTGACTGGCCGCTGCTCCTGAAAGCACCCATCTGAGCCCTGCACGGCCATGCCTCTGCTGCCTTCTGTCTGGTCTTCCCTCTCCCAACCCCCAAATGTAGGCCTTTGTTTGCTAAGGTGCAGCCTCTTCCCTCTGGCCCTTCATCTCCCACCACTGCCCACCATCCTTGCCAGAACAAATGGTCCCAAAATTTCTATTTTCCAAACAGACTTCCCTCCCAAACCTGGACATGGATTTCCAACTGTCTACAGTTGGCTCTCTGAAAACAGACTCTGACATGGAGATCTGCAGGTGGGTCGTTCACAGGCCAATGCAGCGGCCACCAGGAGGAAGTAGGATTGGGCAGATTAAGGAACTGAGTGGTCAAACCAAAAGCCTCAACCAATTCCATGATGAGCTCTGGAACCTGGATGGCCTCCAGACACACAGCAAGAGGGTCCGGCCCTTATAGCCTTATCTTGGTCAGTCATTGCATAGTGGCTACCTGGGAAGGTGGTGTGACCTCGGGCCAGGTGGCTCTCTTCAGCTGAGGGCAAATGCAGGGAGGGACACAGCTAAGAGCCCTCAGCCACTAACCCTCCCAGGCACAGGGTGATGAGAGCCGCGGCCCTGAGAGGGAATCTGCTGAGGCACCCCAGCTTCTGCTACGTCATCCACCTGCTGAGCATCTCCACTCAGAAGTCCTCGGGCGTCTTAAACTTGTCCTGCCCCAGCCTGGACCAGACCCACTCCCTTCTGGGTTCTGCCACAGGACGACCAAGCTCCTAGGCTTGGCAACCCTGAGTCCGTTTTCCTTTACCACACATCCAAATAATATAGGTCATGACATAGGGTCCTCGCCTCTCTCTACACTGTCTTGAATTCACCCCCACCGTCACTGACCTGGGTCAGATCCTCAGCAGCTTGCCATGGCATTGAACTTCAATCACTTTCCAACAGGGTTAGTGGGAAGAGCTACTTAGTACAGAATGAGAGCTACATGAAAAGCTTATTGGGATACTGCTTAAAAAGTGAGAGATGCTCAGCATTAGCAGGGATTAGGAAGAAAGAAGGAAATTAAAATTGTTGGGGTGGGAGTTTAGCCTAGTGGTTAAGGCACCAGTGAAGATGCCCACATCTGAGTACCTGGAGTCAGCACCCAGCTCTGGCTCCTGATTCCAGCTTCCTGCTAACACAGACTCTGGGAAGCAGCAGTGATAGTTCAAGTTCTTGGGTCCCTGCCATCTGTGTGGGAGGCCTGGATTGAGTCCTGGCTCTTGGTTTTGGCCCCAGTTCAGCCCCAGCTGTTGCAGGCATTTAAGGAATTAAATAGTAGAGGGGAGCTCTCTGTCATCTCTCCTTCTCTGTCTCTCAAAAAATTTTTAAAATTTTTTTCTTTTAATTTTTAATTAGTTTTTAACAGATTTAATGTGATGTGCAGATAGAGTTCTATGAACATAATATTTCCTTCCTCCCACCCTCCCTCCTTCCCCCTCTCCTCCTCCCACTTCCTTCCTTCTCCCTTTCTTTCTCTTTTTTTTAGTTTTTGAGATAACATATTTACTTTTCTTTAAAGATTTATTTATTTACTTAAGAGGCATAGCTACAGACAGAGAGGGAGAGACATAGTGAGAGGTGTTCCATTCGCTGGTTCACTTCCCGAATGGCAGCAACAGCTGGAGCTGGGCCAATCCGAACCCAGGAGCCAGGAGCTTCCTCTGGGTCTCCCATGTGGGTGCAGGGGCCCAAGGACTTGGCCCATCTTCTACTGCCTTCCCAGGCCATAGCAGAGAGCTGGTTCGGAAGTGGAGCAGCCAGGACTCGAACCGGCACCCATGAGACACCAGCTCTACAGGTAGATGCTTAGCCTGGTATGCCACAGTGCCGACCCCAACATATTTAATTTTTAAAAATATTCTAGTGGCCAAAAAGTCTAAATAACAGCATGGGAAATTATTGCAATTCTAATTTTAAAGAGTAAGATTAATCAGGGCTGGTGCTGTGGTGTAACAGGTTAAGTTGCCACCTGTAGTGCTGGCAAACCATATAGGCACTGGTTCAAGTCTCAGCTGCTCCATCTCCAATCTAGTTCTCTGCTAACCTGCCTAGGAAAGCAGCGGAGAATGGTCCAAGGGCTTGGGCCCCTGCACCCACATGGGAGACCTGGAAGAAGCTCCTGGCTCCTGGCTTTGGCCTGGCTCAGCTCCAGCCATTGCAGCCACTTGGGAGTGAACCAGTGGATGGAAGACCTCTCTCTCTAACTCTGTCATTCAAATAAATAAATAAATATTTTATATATATAATATTATAGTGCTCATGCATTGTAATAGCAACTATGTAAAAAGCATGGGCAGGGAAAACAATTTGAATGAAAATACAAGCATGCTAAGAGTCATGTTAAAAAAAGAAAAGTCATCCTTGGAATCTGTAACCCCTCTCTGCCCATGGTAATTTCCGTCTTTATACCTTTATTCTCTAATATTAGCAATGTTTTCTTAGTATGTAAAGCGTGATGGGAATGTGGTTTCAAGATCCACTGCCTTTCATCCAATTACTAACCTAAGCCCTTCTTATAGGATAGTTATGGGGTCACTTCCAGCTATCAATAACTCCATAACTCCATTTATCAACTTGTAGTTGATAATCTTATTATAACATAACATGTAATTATAATACAATAACTAAAAATGCATCAGTACTTCATTCGTTTTTATGGCTAATATTCCATGGTACGGACAGACCACTTTTTGTTTATTCACTCATGGCCTGAAGCGCACGTGGGATGTTTCCACTTTGGGCAATTATAAATAATGCTGCTATGATATTTGCATGTAAGTTTTTGTGTAAACATGTGCTTTCAATTCTTTTTGGCTATATACAAAGACACTTCAAAAAATTCATGTAAAATGGAATTAAAAGATGAATTTGGAGCAGGCATTTGGCTTAGTGGATAAGACACTCATGTCCCATACAGAAGTGCCTGACTCCAGTTTCCTGTTAATGCAGCCCCTAGGAGGCAGTGTGATGGTCCAAGTAGTTAGGTTCCAGGGCTAGCATCCTTGCACAGTAGGTTAAGCTCCTGACTGCATCACATATGAGCACCAGTTCAAGTCCCAACTGCTCCACTTCCCATCCAGCTCCCTGCTAATGTTGCTGGGGCCCCTGTACACACACTGGAGACCCAGATGAAGCTCCAGGCTCCTGGCTTTGGCCTGGTCAGCACTGGCTGTTTGGGCCACTGGGAAGTGAACCAGTGGACAGAAGATTTCTCTCTGTCTCCCTCTCTCTCTCTAACTCTGACTTCAAATAAAATATATATTTATTTATTTATTTTAATTTTTAGTTTTTAAGAGATTCAATGTGATTTGTAAATACATTTCTAAGAACACAATGATATTCCCTTCCTCCTTCCACTAAAATAAATAAATATTTAAAAAAGAAGAAGGAAATAGTGGCTCAAGTGCTTGGGCCCCTGCCACCCACATGGGAGATCTGGATGGAGTTTCAGGCTCTTGGCTTCAGCCTAGCCCAGCCTTGGTTGTTATGGCCATTTGCAGAGTGAACCAGTAGGTAAAAGATATCTCTCTTTCTCTCTCTTTCTCCCTCTCTTTCCTTCTCTGCCTTTAACTCTGCCTTCAAAATAAGTAAATAACTATTTTAAGAAGTTATTTATATACATTAATAGAAGAGGGTTTTAAAATATTTATATCATGAAAAAAATTGTACATGAATTTCAATTTTTGTACCAAAACAAATTTGTATTTAGTTCCATTTTCCACTAGTATTTTTTTAAAGATGTATTTATTTATTTACTTGAAGTCAGAGTTATACAGAGAAAGAAGGAGAGGCAGAGAGAGAGAGAGAGAGAGAGAGAGAGAGAGATCATCCATTCACTGGTTCATTCTTACTGGCCGCGACAGCCAGAGCTGTGCCAATCCGAAGCCAGGAGCCAGGAGCTTCTTCCAGGTCACCCATGAGGGTGCAGGGTCATCTTCTACTGCCTTCCCAGGCCATAGCAGAGAGCTGGATCAGAAGTGGAGCAGCCAGGACCCGAACCGGCACCCATATGGGATGCCAGCACTGCAAGCAGCAGCTTTACCCACTATGCCACAGTGCCGGCCCCTCCACTAGTATTTTATTAATATTTACTTTATTTATTTATTTTTGACAGGCAGAGTGGACAGTGAGAGAGAGAGACAGAGAGAAAGGTCTTCCTTTGCCGTTGGTTCACCCTCCAATGGCCGCCGCGGCTGGCGCGCCGCGGCTGGCGCGCTGCGGCCGGCGCACCACGCTGATCCGATGGCAGGAGCCAGGAGCCAGGTGCTTTTCCTGGTCTCCCAAGGGGTGCAGGGTCCAAGCACTTGGGCCATCCTCCACTGCACTCCCTGGCCACAGCAGAGGGCTGGCCTGGAAGAGGGGCAACCGGGACAGAATCCGGCGCCCCGACCGGGACTAGAACCCGGTGTGCCGGCGCCGCTAGGCGGAGGATTAGCCTAGTGAGCCGCAGCGCCGGCCAATATTTACTTTATTTATTTGAAAGGTAGAATTACAGACGAGAGAAAAAGAGATTTTCCATCCACTAGTTCACTCCCCAGATGACCTTAACAACCAGGGCTTGGCCAGGCCAAAGCCAGGAACCTGGAACTCCATCCAGATCTCCGATGGGAGTGGCAGAGACTAAGCACTTGAGCCATCATCCGCTGCTTTTCTAGGTACATTAACAGGGAGCAGAATCGAAAATGGAGCAGCTGGGACTTGAACCGGGCTCATGTGGAATGCCCACATCACAGGCAGCTTAACCTGCTGAGCGATGATGCTGACCTCGCGAAGTTTTTGAAGTGTTCTCATACCTACTTAGGGGGGAAATTTTTGAAAAATTATTATTATTTTAAACCACACCCATATGGTGCCATCTAGAGGTAACCACTGTAAACATAGCAGTGTATTTCCTTGGGATGTTTTGTTTTATTCCTATGCTTTCTAAATATGGTTGAGGTCACAACATTTGCAATTTTGCTTCTGTCTTTTTCACCTAATGTGATAAAATGGGGATTCTGCCCCCTCTTTTCCTAAACATGGCTGGATGTAACATTTCCTGAGCTTTTTCCCCACCGCTGGATGGCTACTTCAAACTGTATTTAACACTGTAAATAATGCAAAACAACAATGCTTTAATATCACTCTCTTTTTAAAAATCTATGTTCCGTGTGTCCAGTAAGGCTCAGGTCTTTGGGGACAGAGACCCCATCTCTGCAGCACCTGTGGTGGTGCAGCAGGTTAAGCAGCTGCTTGGAATGGCCACGTCTCATACTGGAGTGCCAGTCAAGTCCCTGCGATTCCACCTCTGTTCTGGCTTCCTGCTAATGAAGAGCTTGGGTCCCTGCCACCCACATGGGAGACGAGGAGAGAGTTCCTGGCTCCCGGCTTTGGCCTGGCCCTACCCTGACTTGTTGTGGCATTTGGGGAGTGAAGCAACAAATAGATACCTCTCTCTCTACCTCCCACTCTGCCTTTCAAATAAATAAATCTTTTTTTTTAAAGGACCTTGTCTTCTGCTCCATAAATATGTTCAATTATTATGTGTCAATTTTTTTAAATAAAGGATATTATTAAGAACAACAAAGAATCTGTCTTCTCTCCCCTTGGCATGCCTCTTCACCTTTGCATCCTTCCAGACAGTGCTCCATATGGAGTGGATTTATTCAGCTATTATATGGGGTCAGCCGTTGTCCTAAATACTAGACACACAGCAATTAATGCTCACAATTTTGCTGGGAGGCCAGGATTATTGTCATCCCTTAAAATAGGCGAGCAAGCTGAGGTGAAGAAATTTGTTACAGATCACTAGTTAGTAAAAGGCAGGGGCAGGATTTTTTAAAATATTTATTTTATTTATTTGACAGGCAGAGTTGGGGGAGGGGAGAGAAATCTCCCATCCTCTGGTTCACTCCTCAAAAGGCTGAAACAGCTGGGCTGTACCAGGCCGAAGCCAGGAGCTCCTTCCACGTCTCCCATGTGGGTGCAGGGGCCCAAGCAGTTGGGCCATCCTCTGCTGCTTTCCCAGGAGCATCAGCATGGAGCTGGATTGGAAGTGGAGCAGCCAGGACTCGAACTGGCACCCACATGGGATGCCAGCACTGCAGGTAGTGGCTTAACCTGCTGTGCCACAGCACTGGCCCCAGCAGAATTTGAATATAAGTCTCCTTGCTCCAGAGCCTGAACCCACCAACTACCAACAACTCTGCTTCCCTCTCTTGACAGCTGGTGGCAAAGGGAATTAAAGATGAGAAGCAGTCATCAGGGCTTTGTGGTTGGGCCAGTCCCCTGTTTGAAACCTGGCATTAAACATCAATCTTTATTGAGAGTGGATCTGTGAGATGGGAGGGGAGAGTTAGGGAAGTGATTCTGATCTGGCTCACAGAATGGGAGTATCTAACTGTCCCCAGCCCACATGCTCCCCTATGCCTACAGCGCCCTAGAGTCTTCATTCAGATGCAGGCCTGGTCAGGAGACTTTGATCCTTAAACCTCTCTGTTGACTGGCCAGTTAACTCTAACTCCAATCCAACAGTTAAGATGCCATGACCTGGGAGCTGTGGCGCAGTGGGTAAAGCCACCACCTGCAGTGCCAGCATCCCATATGAGCACATGTTCAAGTCCCGGCTGCTCCACTTCCAATCCAGCTCTCTGTTGTGGCCTGGGAAAGCTGTAGAAGATGGCTTAGGTCCTTGGGCCTCTGCGCCCATGTGGGAGACCTGAAAGAAGCTCCTGGATCCTGCCTTCAGATTGGTGCAGCTCTGGTCGTTGTGGCCAATTGAGTAGTGAACCAGTGGATGGAAGACCTCTCTCTCTCTCTCTCTCTCCCCCTGCCTGTCCTTCTCTCTCTGTGTAACTCTTTCAAATAAATAAATAAATCTTTTAAAAAAATTTAAAAAGAAGGAAGAATTTTTCTGTTATGGAAAAATTCAGATGTATGAAAAAAAGAGGCTGGCGCCTGCGGCACCAGTACCCCGGGTTCTAGTCCCGGTTGGGGCACCGGATTCTGTCCCGGTTGCTCCTCTTCCAGTCCAGTTCTCTGCTATGGCCCGGGAGTGCAGTGGAGGATGGCCCAAGTCCTTGGGCCCTGCACCCCATGGGATACCAGAAGGAAGCACCTGGCTCCTGGCTTCAGATCGGCGTAGCGCCCTGGCTGTAGCAGCCATTTTGGGGGTGAACCAATGGAAAAGGAAGACCTTTCTCTCTGTCTCTCTCTCTCACTGTCTAACTCTGCCTGTCCAAAAAAAAAAAAAAAAAAGAATGTTTTAGTCACTGAACTTCAACAATTACTAACCCACAATCAATCTGATCTCACCTAACTCCCCAATTACTTCTCTCCTCCTGTATTTTTAAACAGTACAGGTTTTTTAAAATTATATATGCAGAGTTGCTGGTTTTTTTTAAAGAAGTATTTTATTTATTTGAAAGACAGAGCTATAGAGAGAGAGGAAGAGATAGAGAGAAAGGTCTTTCATCTGCTGGTTCACTCCCCAAATGGCCACAATGGGCAGATCTGAAGCCAGTAGCCTGGAGCTTCCTCCGGACCTTCCCATGCAGATGCAGGGGCCCAAGGAGTTGAACCATCTTGCACTGCTTTCCCAGGCCATCAGCAGGGAGCTAGCTCTGAAGTGGAGCAGCCAAGACTTGAATTTCTGAGCCACAGCACTGGCCCCCAAATGATTTCCAAACTATCATCATACAACGCATCTAGTTGTCCGCCTTACCGGGGAACAGTTAATTCTTTACTGAAATTGGTAATTCTGGAGAGCACCTGCCAGCCGTTTTGCTGCTTCCTCTGAGTGCCCTCAGAGTTCTACATTCCTGGGGCTCTGCAGTCTTGGCTGGAAGGGCAGCTGGGTGCTGGTGTGGTCCTCAGGCATTCACACGGGAAGGCAGATGTCCCTGTGTCGCATTATGATGGTATTGATTTTGACAGCTCAATCACGGTGTCCTAGAGTGGCTTTTTTAATTCTTGATGATCTAGGGCTTTTTCCTGCCCAACTGTGAGCTTGATGAGGGCAGGAGCCTGATGCTTCCACCATCTCTGAGTCCCCCAAAGACAGCAGAGTTAGACCTAGCACCCGGCACCAGCTGAGCCTTCCCCTCTGGTCAGAAAAGCCCTGGGCAGGACTGAGACCTCAGACGGGGAAATGAGGCTCAGAAAGGGGCAGGCTCCACAACAATGCGATTGCCCCAAATGTTTCTGCCTGAGCTGTTCCCTCCCTTCTAAGACTCTCCCCCAGGATGGCACTGGGAAAAGCCTCCTCCAAGTGCACAGCACCCCCGCCCCATAATGGTTTCAATAGAAACAGAGAAATTCCCAGAAAGGAGGAAAGCAAAGCGCTTTAGCTTGTCCAGAGCCTAAGGCCTAGGGGAGAGGGGTGGGAGGCCCTATTTGCATTTTTTCCATTAACAAGCTGGAGTTGAGCTAGCTTGCCTGGGGAGATCATTTGAGAGGGAAATCTTTGCATATTTTATTTATAAGCATGCTGCATTAGGCGTGGGTAAAAATGCAGACTGTGGCGATTAGGTGAGGCCTGCAGGGGGCGGGGGTGGGGTCCTTTCCCTTTTCCTTCCAACAGCTCACCCTCCTCCCCCAATCCTGGAAACCCGCCTCCTTAAAGGAACAACACCCGTGGGCTTCAGAGGCAGGTTGAGGCTCCAGGCTCAGTAACTCCTGACGCTCACTGGGAGGCAGCCCAACACAGAGGAGAAGTCCCAGAACTGCGGGACTGGAAGAAGGCTGGAAGGAGGTGGAACAGCAGAAAAGGGACCGGAGTCCAAAACAGACTCTAGCCTGGGGCTCTAAGTGTGTGCTGGGGGAGAGGAGGAGATACTACCCCTATAAATTAATTTGGTCGTCTCAATCATTGGGTAGGCAGTGCTATCACTGGGGTTTCATGTTTAGGGGACAGAGATGCTAACTGGGACCCTACACTGCGTAGGACAGTCCCACCCAACATATTACCCAAATGCCGAGGTCCCTCCCATTGAGCTAACTCTTGCTGCACATGGGCAGGCATGTGCACCTGCACCAGTCAGACCCTTCCTCTCAGTCTGGCCACACTGCTGCCATGACTCAACAGAGACCTGGTGGCTCAGGAGCTGAATCAGCAGGGTCCTGGTTCCGGCACAAGCTGTTGGGTTCCTGTGAGTCACTTAACCTCTCTGAGTCCCTATCTTCTCATCTATTAGATGAGCATATTGATGACTGCCTCTCAAAATGGTTGTGAGAAAGATAAGGGATAATACAAAGTCAGGGTTTCATAAACTGTAAAATTAGGAGCATCAGGGCCAGTGCTGCGGCGCAATGGGTTAAGCTGCTGTCTGCAGTGCCAGCATCCCCCAAGGGCACTGGTTTGGATCCCTGTTAATGCACCTGGGAAAGCAGCAGAAGATGGGCCAAGTACCTGGGCCCTCTCACTCATGTTGGAGATCAGGATGAAGCTACTGGCTCCTGGCTCCCAGCTCCTGCCTGACCCAGCCCCAGCTGTTGTGGCATTTTGGGGAGTGAACCAGCAGATGGAAAATCTCTCTCTCTCTCTCTCTCTCTGCCTCTCCCCTTCTCTCTATAACTCTTTCAAATGAATAAATAAATATTTTTGTTTGTTTTATTTGAAAGGCAGAGTTATGGGAGTGGGGCAGAGACACACGTAGAGAGAGCTTCCATCTGCAGGTTCATTCCCCAAATGGCCACAACAACCAGGGTTGGGCCAGTTAGAAGACAGCAGCCAGGAGCTTCCTCAGGTGTCTATGCACTTGAGCCATCTTCCACTGCCTTCCCGGGCCACAGCAGAGAGCTGGACTGGAAGAGGAACAACTGGGACAGAATCCGGTGCCCCGCCTAGGACTAGAACCCCGGGGTGCCGGTGCCACAGGTGGAGGATTAGCCAAGTGAGCCACGGCGCCGACCTTTTTTTTTTTTTTTTTAAAGATTTATTTTATTTATTTGACAGGCAGAGTTACAGAGAGAGGTAGAGACAGAGAGAGAGAGGTCTTCCATCCGCTGGTTTACTCCCCAGATGGCTGCAATGGCCGGAGCTGCGCTGATCCAAAGCCAGGAGCCAGAAGCTTCTTCTGGGTCTCCCACAGGGGTGCAGGGGCCAAAGGACTTGGGCCATCTTCTACTGCTTTCCCAGACTATATTAGAGAGCTGGATCAGAAGTGGAACAGCTGGGACTCGAACTGGCGCCCATATGGGATGCCAGTGCTGCAGGCATTGGCTTTACCTGCTATGCCACAGTGCCGGCCCCAGCATACCGAATCTAAAGCCAGTTTTCTAAGAGGGACAGTAAGAGGAAGGAAATACACTTTTGGGAATAGGGATGGGCAAGATTCAAAGTCAGATGGGAAGGTGGTGACGAATGGGGGTTAAACTGAGCATGGGCTAAGTGGGTGGGAGCAGCCAGCTCAGGACAGGATGGTCCTGGGACTGAGGTCAGGGTGGGGATCTGGGCATGAGGAAATGGAGACACCTGTAAAGCTGGTAGGAGGTGGAAGTGGGCCAGTGTGGATGTCAAGATGGGGAAACAGCCGGCGCCGCGGCTCACTAGGCTAATCCTC
The DNA here is from genome assembly GCF_964237555.1 of Oryctolagus cuniculus. Lineage (NCBI taxonomy): Eukaryota > Metazoa > Chordata > Mammalia > Lagomorpha > Leporidae > Oryctolagus > Oryctolagus cuniculus. The sequence goes on along the minus strand of NC_091438.1, from coordinate 136,929,230 downwards.
CGCCTTGCAGTGCCGGCACACTGGGTTCTAGTTCCAGTCGGGGCGCCGGATTCTGTCCCGGTTGCCCCTCTTCCAGGCCAGCTCTCTGCTGTGGCCAGGGAGTGCAGTGGAGGATGGCCCAAGTGCTTGGGCCCTGCACCCCATGGGAGACCAGGATAAGTACCTGGCTCCTGCCATCGGATCAGCGCGGTGCGCCGGCCACGGCGGCCATTGGAGGGTGAACCAACAGCAAAAGGAAGACCTTTCTCTCTGTCTCTCTCTCTCACTGTCCACTCTGCCTGTCAAAAAAAAAAAAAAAAAAAGGATATAATCATAAGCCCAGCTCACACACAATTGTTTCAGCTGTGCTGATAACATCCCTGTCCACGCTGCAGTTATTGGTTCATAAAGAATCCTTCAGGGCTGGTGCTAGCTGGTGTTATGGGCTGCCGGCAGTGCCAGCATCCCATTTGGGTGCTGGTTCAAGTCCTGGCTGCTCCACTTCTGATTCAGCTCCCTGCTAATGCACTGGGAAAGCAGCACTAGATGGCCCAAGTGCTTGGGCCCTTGCGCCCATGTGGGAGACCCAGATGAGGCTCCTGGCTCCTGGCTTCAGATTGGGCCAGCTCCAGCCATTGCAGCCATTTGGGGAGTGAAACAGTGGATGGAAGATCTCTCTGTGTCTCTCCCTTCCTCCCCGCCTCTCTCTGTAACTCTGTGTTTAAAGTAAACAAATAAATCTTCTTTTTTTTTTTAATACAGGCAGAGTGGACAGTGAGAGAGACAGGTCTTCCTTTTGCCGTTGGTTCACCCGCCAATGGCCGCTGCAGCCGGCACACCGCGCTGATCCGAAGGCAGGAGCCAGGTACTTATCCTGGTCTCCCATGGGGTACAGGGCCCAAGCACTTGGGCCACCCTCCATTGCACTCCCGGGCCACAGCAGAGAGCTGGTCTGGAAGAGGGGCAACTGGGACAGAATTGGCGCCCCGACCAGGACTAGAACCCGGTGTGCCGGTGCCGCAAGGCAGAGGATTAGCCTATTGAGCCACGGCGCCAGCTACAAATAAATCTTTAGGTAAGAAAAATACTCTGTCATTGAGACAGTCGCTGCTTCTGCAGCCTAGAGCCACACCTCCTCCCTGCCAGGCCCAATTCCTTCACTTCCCCCAGGCTGCTCCGGCCCTGGCCTGCTTGAACTCCTCCAGATCCATACCAGCTCCTCTGCAAACTCATTCCCACCTCCCTTATCTCTTCCCCCATTCCAAACACAATCAATCCCTCCTTGCTCTGGGTCCTCTCAGCACTGTGGTCCCCAAATATGATCCCCAAAACACTGAATCTGTGAGGACAGCCAAGGAAAGGGGGTTCCGTGCTGAAACAAGTTTGAGAAACGCTCTGCAGACACTCCCCCAGCACCCCCTTGGCACTCACAGCATCTCTGGGCAAGGGAAAGGCCACAGGCAGGATGCCCAGTCAGCATCGCTTAGCCCAGGGTTTCCCAAGCCTCTTTCCTCCTAGAAATCTTCAACAGCTCTAGGAACAGGCTTCAGAAAGTGCATCCAGCGCCCCGTGCACGGGCCTCTGTTCACAGGATCGCACTGATCTCATTATCCATGTCTAGGTCTCAGTCCCTCGCTAGACTGTGATACCCTGTGGGCTGGGACCATGTGAATCATGGGAGTTGGAGAGGGCTGGCACTCGAGGGACAGTAGCAAATACCGGGAGACGTGCAGAGCAGTGCCAACCATGATGGCAACAGTGACACAGACCGGCTTGCCGAATGCGGGGCTCTCCCCGTTCTGGGGAGGAGGTCCATCCCCCCCCCCCCAGAGTCTGGGGGAGAGACCAGGGGCCCAGCACCCCGAGGGATCCCTTGGGGCTGGAGTGAGGACTTCTTGGATCTGGGGTGGCCTCAGGGAGCCTAAGGAAGAGATGAGGAGCCCCACGACCTGTGGGACACCAGACCCTGAGGAAAAGGCCCCCTGGCAGAAATTGGCCACAAAAGTTAAAAAGGAGCAACTGCACAGCCTGGGTGTGTAACAGGGCCACAGCACTCAGATGCCCAGGGGCGGCAGGGGCCTGAAGACAGGGGCGGGGGATGCAGAGGCTTGGGGGTGGTCCGCAGGACCGGTGGCCCGGGCCTGGCCCTAGGAGCGCGCCCGGAGGCCCTAGGCTCACCGCGCCCCAGGTGGCGGAGCGGCCTGAGCTGGACTCTTCTGGTCTGGGAAGTGAGGAGCTTGCTGTGGGTCGCCTGGGCGGAGCCGGCCAGCGGGGATGCAGGTGCGGCTGGAGGCCGAGCTTTGGGGTTCCGAGGATCGCTGAGAACCGCAGCGCCATAGCGGAGATCCCGGGGAGCCGGACGTGGAGAAGCGAACCCCAGGGCGCCTCGAGGGGCGTTCCTCGCCCCAGGGCTGTCCCGCTACCGAACGTGGGGTCCCCTCCAGCCAACGATCTCGCCCCCCTCGCCCGCTCACGCCCGAGACCCCAGGGCCCGTCACCGTTCCGCCTTGCAGGCCACACCCCTCCCCCGGCGAAGGGCGCCGGGGTTAATCCCCCTCCCCCAGCTTAAGGCGCCGCGCCCCCTTTGTGAGCCCGGACGCTGGAGGCGAGAGCCCAGCAAACGGTTCGCGGCCTTGCGGGCAGCTGAAGCGAGGAGGGAGGAGGGGGCTGCGCCGCAGCTGTCCCGCCAGGCCCCGGGGACAAAGGGCCTGCTGGCGGCCGGCCCGAGCCATTTTCATGCTTGTTGGGATTAGGCTAGGACGCAGCGTTCGCCGTCGCGTGGATCAGCGGCCGGGCACGGGGCGGGCTCCGGGGAGGCCACCTTTTGTCTGCGCCTTTCGGGGGGCGGACCCCGCCCGGGCACCGCGGAAGGACGCCAGCTGACCGAGGCCTGGCGCTGCCCCTCGTGCCCCCTCCCCTGGGACTGCTGGAGTGCCACAGCCCGAGCTCGCTTTTTGTATGGGATGTGGGGGCCCCTGCCCAACCCCAATTTTCTCGCCCCTCACTCATGTGCCCAAATGAGGAAGGAGCCGTCAGGAGACTGAGGGGTTCTGGGCCAGGGGGCTTGGGAGGAGAACAGGATGGAGGAGGGGGAGAGGCAGTGGCCAGATCTGGGCCCGGATGAGGTTTGAATGGGGGCACCCACAGGCCTGGGGTGCAGAAGTCTGGTGTGATGGCCTGCAGCGTCCGGGGGACTGTAGGTGCACTCTTGTGTCAGAGCCGGGCCCAGGAGTGCCCATCCGTGGGTGTGTGTGGTGTGTCCAGTGGGGGGGGGCTGCTTGGGTGCCCGGTGGGTGCGGGCACCTATACCAGTGTGGGTTTGGACTCGGGTTCAGATCTCAGAACACCTCCATCTCGAGTTCTTCTCCTCTCACCGCCAGCGTCCCTGAACCCCCTGGTATTCAAGTCCCTTAGCCAGGCTTACAGCACAGCTGCCAGAGGCATCTCCTACCTCAGGCCTTCCAGCCTCTCCCCATCAGAAAGCAGCAGCTAAGTTCCTGTGTGCCAGGCTCAGTTCTGAGTCCTTTACCTGTGCCAACTCATCGAACTCTCCCCAGCCCTGTGAAAGAAGTATAAGACGCTTGCTCCCATTTTACAGTTGTTGAGAGAAGCGAGGCACAGCCAGTAGGTGGAGGATCCAAGCTACCCGGATCCTGCCAGCCCCAGAAATCACTATCCTCTGTTGCCTCAGCTTCTACTGGTTCTGCAGGCTCCTCTTCCTCCAGGAAGATCTTCACAGACCTCAGCCTTCTCCTGTCCCTGTCACCTGTTGGTGCTGAGGGGGACAGGTGGTCACAGGCTGCCACCAGGGGGCACCCATCTCTTCAGGGATAGCCACCCTCAGAGCCCTGCAAAGCCAGACCCTGGGCTGGGATATCTCTCAGAGAGAGATTTTCCATCTGCTGGAGCTGGGCCAGGAATTCCACCTGGTTCTCCTACATGGAGGACAGCGGCCCATGTACTGGGGCCATCCCCCGCTGCCTTCCCAGGCACATTAGCAGGAGCTGGATTGGGAGCAGAGCAGCCAGAACTCAAACCCTGGCTCCACAATGGCATGGCGGTGTCACAGGCAGTGACTTAACCTGCTTCGCCACGATGTCAGCCCCGACCCTGAGCTCTTGGCACCCTCCCTGAGCTCCCAGTTCTTTTCCTGCCTCCCTGCAGTCTGGGCTTTAACCCCATCCCCTCTGACCATACTTGATGGGGCTGAGCAAGTTGGGGTTCCTGGAGGGAAAGCTCTCTTCAACCAGGCCCTCCCTCGTTCCCCAACAGACCTCGCCTTGTCCACCTCCCTGTGGATCCTTCCATGCTTCAGGCCTGTGTTTGCCGCCTGTTTGGACATCTGCTGTGCGCAGAGGCCTGGAGTGGTTTGTGCATTAGACTTTCAGATATGAGTCTCATCTACTTGTGCAGAGCTGCCCCTTTGCCATTGGTTCACCCTCCAATGGCCGCCGCAGCCAGCGCGCTGCGGCCGGCGCACCGCGCTGATCCGAAACCAGGAGCCAGGTGCTTCTCCTGGTCTCCCATGTGGGTGCAGGGCCCAAGCAATTGGGCCATCCTCCACTGCACTCCCTGGCCACAGCAGAGAGCTGGCCTGGAAGAGGGGCAACCGGGACAGAATCGGCGCCCCAACCAGGACTAGAACCCGGTGTGCCGGCGCTGCAAGGTGGAGGATTAGCCTAGTGAGCTGCGGCGCCGGCCACCCCTTGGGATCTTATGCACTGGATCTTCTCAATGCCTGCGGGGCACCGGAAGATTGCAGGGTGAGGAAGGTGGAGTGTAGACCAGGTCTGCCTCATGCAAGAGGCCTAGCAGTAGCCGCAGCACATCCCACAATCGGGAACCAGCAGAACTGACGGGAACCGCAATGCTAGATGGCGTTGCCTCAGCCACCGGGGTCCTGCCTCAGTTGCCCTACCCCAAATCCTGATGTCCTGGCTGAGGCTCTGACTCTCTGCCCATGCCAGTCTCCTTCCAATCCCCTATCCCAGGGGCTGGGCTTAGCCTTGGACCCTCAGAGGCTAGCAGGGGTCCTGTGGACATCCAATGCAGCACACTGTTCCCTGGGTCGGCCTGCCTGCCTTCAGCTCAGTTCAGAGAGCTCTTTTATGGAAAGGAAAAATCAGGCAGCTTTATCTTTTTAAAGGTTCTTAAATTTTTGTTTGTTTACTTTCATTTTATTTGAAAGGCAAAGACACAGATCTTCCATCCACTAGTCTATTCTCCAAATGTCTACAACAGCCAGGTCTGGGTTGGGTGAAAGTCAGGAGCCAGAAATTCAATCCAGGTCTCTCACATCATTGAAAGGGACCCAAGTGCTCGATCTGTCACCTGCTACCTCCTGGGGTCTGCAGTATCAGGAAGCTGGAAGTGGACAGAGAGCCAGGACTCGAACCCACACTCTGATGTCAGAAGTGGGGCTCTCAGGCAGGGTCTTCATTGCCACACTAAATGCCTGCCCCAAAACTCTTTTTTTTAGATGCTTTTCAAATTTTAGATTCAGACTCCTTAACGAAAAATTAGATGAATTTTCTATGAAATAGTTAAATGTGCATCACAAAAGCACTGTAACAATAATAATCAGAAGTCTCATCATTATAGCTTACTCTGTCAGCACAGTTCTAAATATTTTACACATTATATATTCATTTAATCTTTGCAACAACCCTATGAGATGATAACTACCATCCCCATTTTTAAAAAGATTTCTTTTATTTATTTGAAAGATTTCTTTATTTATTCTACAGAGAGAGGAAGAAACAGAGAGAGATGTCTTCCATCCACTGGTTCACTCCCCAGATGGCCACAATGGCCAAAGATAAGTTGATCCAAAGCCAGGAGCCAGGAGCTTCTTCTTGGTCTCCCATGTAGGTGCAAAGGCCCAAGGACTTGGCCCATCCTTTGTTGCTTTCCCGGGCAAGTTAGCAAGGATTTAGATCGGGAGCGGAGCAGCCGGGACTTGAATTGGCACCCATATGGGATGCCGGCACTGCAGCTGGGGCTTTAAACCATTGCACCACGGCACCAGCCCCGACCATCACCATTTTAAGATGAGAAAATTGAAGCATAGAGAAGCTAACTGACTTGCCCAAGGTCACAGAAACAAGAAACGATGGAGCCAAGACTCTAATCGGGGTGGTTTGGCTGCAGTCTGTGCCGTAAGCAGCCGTCGTGCTCAGAAGAGCCCTCACAGTTTAGGAAAGGGGCTCCTTCAGAAGCGTTGCTTTCTCATGTTCTGAGAGCTTGGTGTTCCTTCATTGTTAGGAATCTCCGGGGGCCAGCGCTATGGGTTAAAGCCCCAGGTGCAGTGCCAGCATCCCATATGGGTGCCGGTTCAAGTCCGGGCTGCTGCACTTCCGAGCCAGCTCCCTACTAATGCACCTGGGAAATCAGTGGAGGATGGCCTGAGTCCTTGGGTCCCTGCATCAGTGTGGGAGTCTCAGAAGAAGCTCCTGGCTCCTGGCTTCCGATCAGCTCAGCTCCAGCACTTACAGCCATCTGGCAAGTGAAACCAGCAGGTGGAAGACCTCTCTCTCTGTGTAACTTTCTTTCAAATAAATAAATTAAAAAAAAAAATCTTCATAGGTAACTTAGCCACAGCCCTTTGCCAGAACATCCCGTAGTAAGTGATTCTAGTAAGTATCACATATGTTCTGGGTCACTGTTTCAGATTTCGTGAGGCTTAGAATAAATATGCCTGGGGCAGGCATTTGACCTAGCATTAGGACACCTGCATCCCATATCAGAGCGCTGGGGTTCGAGTCCCAGCACCAGGTTCTGATTCCAGCTTTCTGCTAATGGGGACCCTGAGAGGCAGCAGTGATGACTCAAGTAGTTGGGTTCCTGCTACTCATGTGAGAGACATGGATTGAATTCTGGCTCCTGGCTTTGGACCCCCAGCCATTGTGGGCATTTAGGAAGTGAGCTAGTGGATAAGATCTGCCTCTCAAACTAATTAATTACTTAAAAAAAAAAAAAAAGGAGCTTTACCTGCTAGTGCACCTGGGAAGACAGATGATGGCCAACTACTTAGGTCCCTTCCACCCAAGTGGGAGACCCAGATGGAGTTCTGGACTCCTGGCTTCAGCCTGGCCCAGCCCCAGCCATTGTAGCTATTTGAAGAGTGAACCAGCAGATGGATCTCTGTGTCTCCCTCTCTCTCTCTAATGCTGCCTTTCAAATACATATACATATACATATAATTATTTTTTTAAAGGGACTCAGGGCAGGTATTATAGCACAACAGGTTAAGCTGGCTCTTGGGACACCCGCATTTCATATCAGAGTGCAGATTTGAGTCCTGGCTGCTTTGCTTCTGATCCAACTTCTTGCTAATGCATCCTGGGAGGTGGCAGATGATGGCTCAAGTGCTCATGCTCCTGCCACCCATGTGGGAGACCCAGATGGAGTGTAGGCTCTGAGCTTAAACTTAGCCCAGGCTTGCATGTTATATGGCATTTGGGGGAGTGAACCAGTGGATAGGAAATCTCTCTTTCTGTTTGTCTCTCTCTGCCTTTCAAGTAGATGGAAGTAAATAAACTTTAAAAAAAAATACAAAGAAGCCCGTGTAAGAATTTTTAAAATTGGGTTGGCGCTGTGGCTCAGAGGGTTAAGCCACCACCTGCAATGCTGGCATCCCATGTGGGTGTGCCTGGGAAAAACAGAAGACGATCCAAGTGCTTGGGCCCCTGCTACCCACATGGTACATGCAGATGGAGTTCCAGGCTCCTGGCTTCAGCCTGGCCCAGTCCCAGCCATTGCAGTCATTTAGGGAGTGAACCAGCAGATGGAAGATTTCTCTGTTTCTCCTTCTGTAATTTTGCTTTTGAAATAAATAAATAAATCTTTTTTTTTTCTTTTTTTTTTTTTTTTTTGTTTTTTTGACAGGCAGAGTGGACAGTGAGAGAGAGAGACAGAGAGAAAGGTCTTCCTTTGCCGTTGGTTCACCCTCCAATGGCCGCCGCGGCCAGCGCGCTGCGGCCGGCGCACCGCGCTGATCCGATGGCAGGAGCCAGGAGCCAGGTGCTTTTCCTGGTCTCCCATGGGATGCAGGGCCCAAGCACCTGGGCCATCCTCCACTGCACTCCCTGGCCACAGCAGAGGGCTGGCCTGGAAGAGGGGCAACTGGGACAGAATCCGGCACCCCGACTGGGACTAGAACCCGGTGTGCCGGCGCCGCTAGGCGGAGGATTAGCCTAGTGAGCCGCGGCGCCGGCCAATAAATCTTTTTTAAAAAAGGAGTTTTTAAAATATACAATAAATACACTTTATTGGAAGGCTAAAAGAGAACTTAGATTGCTCTGAAATGTTTAAATTCTTATAAGTAGAATATAATCATTTGTAAGACAGTTAACCAGTAAAATGTACCTTTACTTAACCAACATGTGCCTTCAGTGGTGGGTAGCCCCTGCCTCCTGGTACCCATAGCCTTGCATAAGAGCCTCAAGGGACGGGCTGCTAGCCGTGGGACCCTGAGGGGTGGCACTTCTGTGACGAGGCTGCAGAACACTGGGACTTCTGTCCTACTAGCTGTCACTTGGCCCTTTCACGTGCTTTCAGGAAGCAAGGGGATATGCTGGAAGGGCCCACGCGGCCAGGCACTGCAGCACACGGCTGAGGGCGAACAACGGAGACCTTAGGCTGACACCTAGCCAGCAGCCCTGGGATAGACCGCGACCCTGCAGACCCAACAGCTGTGCTCCGGCGCCCAGCACATGTCACATGTGTGTGTGACATCACACATGTGGACTGTTTTAAGTGCTCCCTAAGTTTGAGGGTAAGTTGTTATGCAGCCGTAGATAATATACTTTCTTTATCAAAATAATGATTTTTTTTTTTTTTGAGAAGAGGCCAGACCAGCTATGGTGAAAGCTGGCTGGCCTCGGGGTCTGGGGGCTCCAAGCAAGGCTGGGGCCAGCAATGGCCTTGGACCTGGAAGATCTCAGACTTGGGAGCTGAGAGTTCTGCAAGCATGGGGGAAAATTAGAAATTATTAAACCATATGCACTAGCATAAAATAGGAGCGTAAAATAGGAGATACACTCTCTGGTTCCTACCTCAGTCTCCCCCAGTCCAGGACCCTTCAGGGCAGTGGGGACTCCAGGCTATGATTGAATAGCAGTGTTGTGTATGTGATGGTGGGAGGCCGGGTGGGCAGAGTCACACACCTTACAATCTATTCGGCCCCAAGGCGACTTAGGACAAGGACAACCTCATGCAGAGCTCTCTCAGGCAGGGCCAAGGCACCCTCATCAGACTGGGAAGCTGCTGAGACACCGCCATCAGATCGCCAGGCCCAGGAGGCTGAACTCCTCCCCAGTGTCTCTCCTGACCACCGCCCCCTACCTCCCAGCACAGGCCCCTGCCCAAAGGGAGGTCGGTGAAGAAGAGGACACCAGACAACAGAACAGAGAAACACACTTGTGAAGTTCCACTCTTGGCCCCAGTTTATTCATCCTGGGTTAGGCCAGGCAGCAGGTTCACACTCAGCATGCGGGAGCTACAGACACCAAGAGCCCAGGGTCCACATTTCACGCCCTCTCCCTGTACCTTTCCCCCACCCACTCCTCGGGATGGAACTCTTTTGAGATGGACAGCAAGATCCTCTATGCACGGCAGACATGGAGACTGAGGGCCAGTGGTGCCACGGCTGGTCCAACGGTGTAGCCTCACCCACAGCAACCTCAGATTCTCTCGGCTCCCAGGAGCAGAGCCGAGAGTTCAGCTACCTCAGTCGTTGGTCCTGCCCAAGACATGACCACTCAACAGCTCTCGGAGCCTCTGCTGGAGCCTGTCCCTGTTGAAAGGCCATCCAAGAGCTGCCCGAGGCTGGGCTGATGCTGCCTCCTGCCCACAGTCTCGCCCTGCAGAAAGGGACCAACCCAATTAACAGGCAAAACTGCGAAAGCCAGAGACGCACAGCAAGGCACAGGCACAGAGGGGGCAGGGAGAGGTTTTTCCCCGACTGCCTTGGAACACCCACCTATTTCTTGCAAGCTTGTGAGCGCACGTTCCTTCTCGGCAGAAACTTAAGTCAATGCTTCGGTCGGTTAGGGACCTGCTATGTTAGAATTTCCACTCTCCTGTTCCTCAAAGGGCTCTGCCACTGTCATTTCCCTATCACCATGTCCAGTGTGTCCAATGGCAGAGCCCAAGAGGAATAGTCCCCAACCTTCCCTGGCACCTCCTGCCATGAGCTGCACCTTCCCGCTCCCAATTTCCTTCCCTCAAGCCAATTCTCCACCAACTGCTCTGAAAAACTGTAGATAACATGCTATGGCAGGGGGCTGGTGTTGTGGCGTGGCGGGTCAAGCTGTTGCCTGCAATGCTAGCATCCCATACGGGCGCCGGTTCAAGTCCCAACTGCTCCACTTCTGATCCAGCTCCCTGCAAATGCACCTGGGAAAGCATCAGAAAAACGGCGCAAGTCCCTGGGGCCCTGCAGCCACATGGGAGACCCAGAAGAAGCTCCTGGCTCCAGACAGGTGACTTAGGACAAGGACAATCTCATGCAGGGCTCTCTCAGGCAGGGCCAAGACACCCTCATCAGACTGGGAAGCTGCTGAGAGACCACCATCAGATCGCCAGGCCCAGGAGGCTGAACTTGCCTTATGGCCATTTGGTGAATGATTCAGTGCACGGGAGACCTCTCTCTCTTTCTGTAACACTGCCTTTCAAATAAATAAATAAATATTGTTACAAAATGCTGTGGTAGGCCAGAACAGCCTCTAAACCCCTCACAGCAAAGCCAGCATCAAGGACAGTGAGCGAGAAGAGCAAGGTATAGGATAAGTGAGGGGAAGAGATGAAGAGAAATGGTCTGGAAAATTCTAGGAGAATGGATCAGCCACAGATAGATGACAGCAGGGTACATCCTTCAACTGACAGCAGGCCAGCCATTTTTCATTGGGGGACAGTGAGACCCAGAGGAAAACAAAGGCTGGTGTAGGCCACGGGTAACACAGGATGTGTGCAGATGAAATCAGTAGGCACCTGCTCACCAGTCTGTCTGCAAATACATATGCACCCCGACATATAGGCCTGCACACACAGGGGTTCACTCACACACACCTAGCACATGCCTACACATTCACACACACACACACACATCTTGTGCATAAACATCCTCACTTATGCACATACACACGCTGTTGGGTACCTGTCCACACTTGCATATACAAATTCACTCCATTACATACATGCTACATACATGTTCATTCTTACATACTCACATGTAACAGCACACTCAAGCTCATTCACACATACCTGCACACACCCGTTTTTATGTTAGCACATACACACTCATTCATTATGCTTACCCGCACTCAAGCTAGCAAATAATCATATACTTATTTGTGCACAGCCACACACATGCCTGCAAACATACACATATATACCCTCGCACACTTGTGGGGGCACAGCCTTAGCCCTGGTCCTGGGGCCTAGATGGTGCTGCCTTCTGCTGGAAACGCCGGATAAGCTCCTTGCGATTGTCTAAGATGGTATCGAAGCTGTCCTGCAGCCGGGCCTGCTGGTCAACCAGCTGGTGCTGCAGGCCCCGGATCCACTGGAGCAGTGCCAGGCGCCGGTACATCACCAGGTGCACATGGTGCTTCTCCTTCTCCCGCTCTTTATAGCGCTCCTGAGCCTGCAGCTGTTGCACAGCCTGGGCCACGGAGGGCAGAAGAGGATCCGGGGGGCCCAGGCCTCGAGGGGTCCCACAGGCAGACTCAGGACTGCTGCTGCGGCTGTCGATACTCAGGGAGCTGCTGGTATAGCCGTTGTCCTCCAGAGGGGAGCAGAGTGTGCTGGTGCCCCCCATCTTCTCAGGCTCAACCCCGGGAATCTCTGCTCCCTCCGGGGGGCTGCGGACGCCCTCCTCGGGGGCTCTGGGAGCCTGGTTGTTGGAGGGCTGCTCGGGGGAGCTCCTCCTCAGGACGGGCTCCACGGTGCCTGGCATCCCGTGCCAGTTCTCATTGGCGTCCCTGGGATTTGCCATGAAGTTGGAGTTGCTGTCTGGTTGGGGCTGGCATACTCCGGGGGGCGGGCCCCCCAGGAACGGGCCCCCCTCAGCTAGCCCTGGCTCCATGGCGAACATCTGGTCTGCAAAGGGGAAGCAGAAGAGTCACACAGGACAGAGCCACAGCAGCCTGGCCACAGGGCAGCAGGCACACGCCTGGCAGCTCCTTGTCATCCCCTCCCCTTGGCTGGGCTCGCACTGCCCCTGCTGGTCCCCACCTCCCTCACTGCTCCTTTGCAGTAGCCTGCACAGCGTGTTTTTCAGCGCTCCGAGGCAGGCTGCCTTTTCGTTCTACACGCTTCTCCCCAGATGACCCGGCTGTGGGCTGCAGCTTTGGGAATCATCATATGCTGGTAACTCTCCAATCTGTCTCCAGCCCAGATCCAACTGTTACCCAGCCCTGCAGCCACCCACAGGCCCCTGGAAATCTCCCAGTCCCAGCCAGCTCCCATCTTCGTGTCCTCAGCAAGACGGCTCTGCTCCCTGTTCAGCCACCCCAGCCAGAGCCCGGAAGCATCCTGGAATAAGCATTTTCCTTCCGTCCCTCATCTCTTATCAATCACCAAATTCAGACAATTCTTCCTCTTCAATTTCGTTTGGCTCAGGCCATTTTTTACCTGGACTAGTGCCACAGCCTTTTCACTAATCTCTCTTCCTGTGGCTAAACATGTAAATTTGGGGGCTCAACGTGGTTGCACAGCAGGTGAAGCTGTTGTGGCAATGCTGGCATCCCATATCAGAAAGCTGGTTCAAGTCCCAGCTGCTCTACTTCCAATCCAGTTTCCTGTTAATGCATCTGGGAAGGCCGTGGAAGATGGCCCAAGTACTTGGGCCCCTACCACTCACATAGGGACCAGGATGGAGTTCCTGGCTCCAGGCTTCAGCTTGGCCCAGCCCTGGCTGTTGCAGCCATTTGGAGAGTGAACTAGTAGACAGAAGATTGGTATTTCTCTCTTCTCTCTGTCACTGACTTTTTTTTTTTTTTTTTTTTTTGGACAGGCAGAGTGGACAGTGAGAGAGAGAGACAGAGAGAAAGGTCTTCCTTTTGCCGTTGGTTCACCCTCCAATGGCCGCCACGGCCGGCGCACCGCACTGATCTGATGGCAGGAGCCAGGTGCTTCTCCTGGTCTTCCATGGGGTGCAGGGCCCAAGCACCTGGGCCATCCTCCACTGCACTCCCTGGCCACAGCAGAGAGCTGGCCTGGAAGAGGGGCAACCGGGACAGAATCCGGCGCCCCGACCGGGACTAGAACCCGGTGTGCCGGCACCGCAGGCAGAGGATTAGCCTAGTGAGCCGCGGCGCCGGCCATGTCACTGCCTTTCAAATAAATAAATGAATTTTTTAAAAAAGATTTATTTAATTATTTGAAAGGCAGAGTTAGAGAGAGAGAGAGAGAGAGACACCTTCCATCCGCTGGTTCACTCCCCAGATGGCTGCAATGGCCGGAGCTGTGGCAATCTGAAGCCAGGAGCCAGGAGCTTCTTCCAGGTCACCCATGAGGGTGCAGGGGCCCAAGGCCTTGGGCCATCTTCCACTGCTTTCCCAGGCCACAGCAGAGAGCTGGATTGGAAGTGGAGCAGCCGGGTCTCAAACCAGCGCCCATATGGGATGCTGGCACTGCAGGCGGTGGCTTTACCCGCTATGCCACAATGCCAGCCCCATAAATAAATGAATTTTAAAATGCAAATTTAAAAATTGAGTGAGTACTGTTCCTGAACTCCTCTTAAAGATCTACATGGCCTAATGGCCCTGAGCACCCGCACCCTGCCTCCCATCACATCCGACTGCTCCAGGAGCTCAAGATCCACTATTGTTGCGCTCCACTATGGCTCTGGCCTGCAGTGCCTGCCTCTCCCTTCCCCTCTAAGCTCCTCCCTCTCCACCCGGCAAATGCTCTGAGGCCTGCCTGAGAATCCCCCCTCCATCTGCCCCGCCCTTAATAAATGTAAACACAGTTCCTCATGCCTTCCTCCAGCTCCCCCCATCACGCTCCTGGAGCAAGCACTGAGGTGCCACGCCCGATGCGCCATCCCTCTTCCCCCACCACCTGCATCCTGGCCCTAGTTTGCCCCATCCGGAGTTCCAGGAGGGAGTGCAAAGGGCATCCCTCTTCCTAGCAGGGCTTCCACCAAAATCCCGGTCTGAACTGAGAAGAGGTTTCTCCCGACCACGACCACACACTTACTCCCAGGACAGGGAAACCGGAGGGTCACTAAGGGGTACAAGGTAAGGGCAGCAGGCCCCAGGGGGACCCCTAAGGTGGCACAGGCTCTTCCCACAGTTGGGAGAGGGCAGAAGGCCTGGAAGGATCCAGTGGGAACGATTCCCGCGGTGACCTGCGGACCCCCAGGCCTCCCACCAAAGTGTGCACTTAGGTGCCTGGAGCCTCCCCCGAGTCTTTTTCCTAAGCAGGCTGGAATGGGCTGGTGGTGGCGCTGAGGATCCTGGGTTCTCAGCGATAGTAAAATGGGGATCAGACCCCGGCCCCACCCCCAGTTAATCCGCAATTTGCCAGGGCCGGGAGCAGCGGCGGCCGCCCTTCCTTCCTGGCGCTGCCGGAGACGTCCCCCGGGGAATAGGGCAGAGGCCGTCCCCGCAGAGCTCCGCGGAGGGGCCGCTGGGCGCGGGCTGCAGCCCCCAGCCCCCGGCCCCCGCGGCGGGGCCCCCAGTCCTCCCCCTCGGCCCGGACTCACGGCCTGGAGGCGCCCGCTCCGGCGCAGCTGGCTCTGGTTCCGGCGCGCCCCGCTCGGCCTGGGGGTGTCTCGCCCGGGCTTTCCCGCGGCCCGGGCCCGGACTGCGGCTGCTGGCGGCGTCTGCGCGGCGGGGCGGGGTTGGGGCGGCCCACGTGGGCCGGTTCGGTTCTGCGTGGGAGCCTTGCGCGGGGCCCCTGCGCCGCAGCCGCCTCCCCCGCGCCGGCTGCTCAAGGCCAGGCCTTCCAGGTCTGGCTGTCGCCTAACGGCGCTCGCTGGGCCCCTCCTTCCTCGAGGCTGTGGCACGCACCGCAGCCTCTGCCTGAAATGTTGTCTCCTGGCTAGGCTTCCCCACATTTCAGATCTGAGAAACCTTCTGTGATCCCCGAGACAAGACTGGTCCCCCGCTTTGTATCATCTCAGAGCACTTATGTTCCTTTGATCAAAATCTGGAATTTTATATTAATTGTGTGCACATCTGATTCATCATTAATGAAAGCTACTTTAAAAAATTATTTAGGGGCCTCAGCGGCCATTTGGGGAGTGAACCAACGGAAGGAAGACCTTTCTGTCTCTCACTATCATTCTGTCAAATAAATTAAAAAAAAATTTAAAAAGTGCACGCCCCATATAAAAAATTATTTATGTATTTGAAAGGCAGAGTTCCAGAGAGGGAGAGAAGAGATCCAGCCCCCAAATGGCCGTGGCCACAATGGTGGAGCCAGGAGCCTGAAACTCTATTTGGGTCTGCCACTTGAGTGGCAGGGGTCCAAGCCCTTGGGACGTCCTTTGCTGCTTTCCCAGGTACATTAGCAGGGAGCCTGATTTGAAGTGGAGCAGCAGGGACTCCGCCAGCCTTCCTATGGATCTTGGCATTGCAGGCCTGGGCTTACCCCACTGCGCCACAAAGCCAGACTGAAGGCTACTTTTTTTTTTTTTTTTTTTTTTTTTTTTTAATATGCTGTGGCGTATTGGGTAAAGCCACCGCCTGCAATGCCGGCATCCCATATAGGTGTTGGTTCGAGTCTCCGCTGCTCCACTTCTGATCTAGCTCTCTGCTATGACCTGGGAAAGCAGTAGAAGATAGCCCAAGTCCTGGGCCCCTGTACCCACGTGGGAGACCCGGAGGAAGCTCCTGGCTCCTGGCTTCAGATCTGTGCAGCTCTGGCCATTGCAGCAACTTGGGGAATGAAGCAGGAATGAAAGACACACACACACTCTCTCTCTCTCTCTGCCTCTCCTTCTCTCTCTGTGTAACTCTAACTTTCAAATAAATAAATAAATCTTTAAAAAAAAAATAGAAAGAGTCCCCTGGGACAGAGCTCAGGTTGCAGAGAATTCCTGCTAGGCACAGACGCCCTCCGTGGCGCCTGCACAGTGGGTTCCTGTGCAGTTGCCCATGTGCACAGATGTAACTGGATAAGAAAGTCCTCGGTCCCAAGCTGGAGTAGCTTGTCAGAGTTCCACTCACTGACCCTGATCCCTGTCACTCCCTTCCTCCTTGTAGTACGTGTGTAGAGAGCTCAGTTTGCAATTAGAGAACAGAGTCATTTCTGACCCTATGAAGCATCCTCTTCCGGTTCCCACGTGATTCTGACTCACCATTCTACAACCTGGAGACCCGATGGCACATCGCACCACACCAACAAACCTACATGCAAAAGCAGGGGAACTGGAGAGAAAAAATTATGATCACAACAACTGCGATTTTAAAACAGAATAGGGGATAGAAGGCAAAAGTCAAAGTTTGGGTAACAGCTAAGAGAATATAGGTGGTGACTTCAGCCCCATTCATACCCAGGCCCTAAGGCCATGTCTCCTCCCCTTTCCCTCCCCTTTCCCCTTCCCCTCCCTTTCCCCTTTCCCTCTCCTACTGCAAGATCCCCTTGCCGGGCTGGCACTATAGTGTAGTCGGTAAAGCCACTTCTGGTGCCAGCTTCCCATATGGGTGCCGGCTCGAGTCCCAGCTGCTCCACTTCCAATCCTGCTCTGTGCTATGGCCTGGGAAAGCAGTAGAAGATGGCATAGGTCCTTGGGTCCCTGCACCTGCGCGGGAGACCCGGAAGAAGCTCCTGGCTCCTGGCTTCGGATCCGCCCAGCTTGCACTGATTCAGCCATTTAGGGAATGAGCCAGCAGATGGAAGACCTTTTTCTCCCTCTCTTTCTCTGCCACTCCTTCTCTCTGTGTGTAACTCTTTCAAATAAATAAATAGAAGATCCCCTTGCCATCAGCCATCAGTTTTCTTCCTTATGAAGTGACCCAGACCCAAACTCCTCAAGGCTCTGAGCTCTTGGTCATGAAGTCATCCGATTGTTTGGTCTGCGCAGAATAGCCTCTCCCCACCTCTCCTTGGGCTCTGACCCCCCAGCTCTAACCACGTGAGTTAAACAAGAGCTTCATAAGTTCAAGAAGAAGCACGCAACAATGCTGGCCCCGTAAAATAAATAAATAAATCTTTTTTTTTTTTTTTTTAAAGAGTCCTCTCGGGATGCTGTCTGGTTTCAGCCCCGACTCCTACACTTCCAATCCAGTTTCTTGCCCTGGGAGGCAGCAGTTGATAGCTCAAGTACTTGGGTCCCTGCCACTCCCAAGAGAGACCCCAGTGGAATTCCTGGCTCTTGGCTTTTGCCTGGCCCAGCCCTGGCTGTTGTGGGCACTTGAGGAGTGAACCAGCAGATAGAAGACATCTCTCAGTCACTCTGAATTTCAAATAAAAAATACATATTCTTTTCTAAAAAGACAAATAATTATATGTTGATCATTGTCTTAAAGCCTGCAGGGGGGTGGGTATTTGGTCTGGTGGGCTGGGCTGCCTGAGATCACATTGGAATGCCTGGGTTTGGTACTGGTTCCAGCTTCTGACTCAAGTTTCCTGCTGATGTGTGCTGGGAGGCAGTGGTGATGGCTCTAGTAGTTGGGTCCCTGTCACTCACATGGGAGAACTGAATTTGGTTCCTGGCTCTTAGCTTTGGCCTGACCCAGCCTTGAGCCATTGTGAGCATTTGGGCAAGTGAACTGGCAGATGGGAGATCTCTCTCTCTCTCTCTCTCAAATTAAAAAAAAAAAAAAAATAGTTTAAAGCCTAGGCAAGCAGTATTCCAACCTGACATAGCTGAGTCATCAATTCCATTGTGTTCTGTAAATCTAGTTGCATCTAAATAACATAATACCTGATAAGTGAATTCCAAGATCTCCAGACTGTAACCTCTCTTTTCTAAATCAAGGACAGCGTTATGTGGGATACTCTACCACTGCATAATGAACACAGCCAACGCATGGGCAGTGGTCCTGGGCCACTCCATAATTTTCAGAAAGCAGGGAGCCTGGAGAAGAAAAGGCCCAGCAAGGTAGGGCTGTCTGCCTGAAGACAGAGAAGTAGATGCAGAGATGTCTGTTACTCATTCACCAGCCAGGACACCAGGGAACCAGTTTCCCCAAGTGAAGGGGTAACTATGGCTATACCACATATGCCAGAGACTTAACTGGAAGGGACACAGACATCACCAAGGATGGCCAAGCAGGACCAGCCTGCATCGGGCTCTGCACAGGCCAGGCCTCAAGAAGATCCAGCCATAGGCAGTAAACAAGAATCTGGCAGACAGGGGCCAGAGCCAAAAGAGGCTAGCAGTGAGGCCCAGAGCCAGGCCCAGGGTCTGGGGTGTCAGGCAAGGACTCACGAAAAAGGAAAAGAATTTCTACTCCAGGAAATCGGACAGGCAGGAGTTCCTCCTGGGTGGATGATTATGCTAACTCTCACAGGAAGAAAGGATGGGAGGATCGGCCGGCACCACGGCTCACTGGGCTAATCCTCTGCCTAGCGGTGCCGGCACACCGGGTTCTAGTCCCGGTCGGGGCGCCGGATTCTGTCCCGGTTGCCCCTCTTCCAGGCCAGCTCTCTGCTGTGGCCCAGGAGTGTAGTGGAGGATGGCCCAGGTGCTTGGGCCCTGCACCCCATGGGAGACCAGGAAAAGCACCTGGCTCCTGGCTCCTGCCATCGGATCAGCGCGGTGCGCCGGCCGCAGCGCGCCGGCCGCGGCGGCCATTGGAGGGTGAACCAACGGCAAAAGGAAGACCTGTCTCTCTGTCGCTCTCTGTCACTGTCCACTCTGCCTGTAAAAAAAAAAAAAAAAAAAAAAAAGGATGGGAGGATCAAGGGGTTTCTTTCTTTCTTTTTTTGTTTTTTAAAGATTTCTTTGAAAGGCAGAGTTACACAGAGAGGGAAAGACCGACAGAGACAGAGCTTCCATCTGCTGATTCACTCCTAGATGGGCTGGCTCAGGCCAAGTGAAAGCCAGGAGCCAGGAGCTTCATCTGGGTCTCCCACGTGGGGAAGGGCCCCAAGGACTTGGGCAGTCTTCTGCTGCTTTCCCAAGAGCATTAGCCGGGAGCTGGATCAGAAGTAGAGCGGCTGGTCCTGGTTTCAGTCTGGCCCAGAACTGGCTGTAGTGGGCATGTCGGGGGGTGAACCAGCGATGGAAGGTGTCTCTCTCTCTCTCTCTCTCTCTCTCTCTCTCTCTCTGTAACTCTGCCTTTCAAATATATAAATCTTAAAAAAAAAAAAAAAAAAAGTAGTGGAGCAGCCAGGACTCAAATCAGTATTCATATGGGATCTGGCATCACAGGTGGCAGCTTAACCCACTGGGCCACAGCACAGTCCCAGGATCATGTGGTTCAGCCTCAAAGCCCTTGCCCCTCGCCAGATTCTGTCCCGGTTGCTCCTCTTCCAGGCCAGCTCTCTGGTGTGGCCCAGGAGTGCAGTGGAGGATGGCCCAGGTCCTTCGGCCCTGCACCCCATGGGAGACCAGGAGGAAGCACCTGGCTCTGGCTTCGGATTGGCGCAGCATGCCGGCCGTGGCGGCCATTTGGGGGGTGAACCAACGGAAGGAAGACCTTTCTCTCTCTCTCTCTCTCACTGTCTAACTCTGCCTGTCAAAAAAAAAAAAAAAAAAAAAAGCCCTGGCCCCTTCCCCAAATCCATTCACTCACGTGTAGCACGCAGTTACAAACAGGATGCTTCCTCTGCGCCCAGTCCTGAGATGGGGATTCAGTGCAGAATCAAAATTACAGTTTTCTAAAGGGAGACAGAAGAGGGGGCTCTACAGTGTGACAAGCCCTGCAACAGAGCAAGGGGACAAAACTAACAGACACAAAAGAGGCTCCAGAGAGGGGTGTTTTTGCCAGGTCCCCAGAGCTGACCAGGAGCTCATCAGGAGAAAGCAGACACAGGAGAGAAGCTCTCACACTGCAGGTATTGCAAAGATGTTGTTTAAAGAAAAACAAATTATTCCAAGCCTGAAAAAAAAAAAAAAAGAATCAAGCTTTCAGAGTGAGTTCAAGGAACAGAGTAGGCCAGTGTGGCTGGAGTTTGGGGGGTAATGGAGGCAGGGAACAAGGCTGAAGGTGAAGTTGGCCCAGTTGTGAAAGACCTTGAGCACCATTCCAAGGGGCTTGGGCCTCACCCTGCGGGCAGCAGGGCAGTAACTGAGGAAGGCAGCAGGACCCACATCAGAACAGCACAGGTCCCGCGTTCTGAAGCACGTGGGGTGTACTCCACGGCCACCGGCTTTCTTCTCTTCCTGAGCTCCCAACACATCCCTGTCAACTGCTGCATGTGGCGTTGAGCATGTAGGCAAGTCAGATCATGCTAACCTTCAGGCTAAGTAAAGGTCATCTGCCTTGAAAACTGTCCAGTCACGTTACCGTGGTGAACCTTGTTAGAGCTGGATCAGAGGTCCCGTCTTTGCACAAGAATCTCAGAGGCGAGACAGAGAGTAGCACTAAGCGTGCCAGCACCTGACAGGCCAGGTGAGCAGCTCAGGAAAGAACCCAGAGCCCAGTCTGCATTCTGATTAGTTTCTATAGATACTGGCCCGCCTTTCCTCCTCCCAGCCTCCACCCTCCTCCCTTTCTGGGATATTGCTGGCCAGAGGGCTTTATGAGCATGAAACTCCTCCCAGGACTGTACCAGAACACTGTTCTTAGACCCAATAGACTCCCCTGGTGAAGGCTGGGGCGGGTGGGGGGAAAGTCCCCTAAGGTACCCCATGGAGAGGGCTGCCCCCCCCCCCCAAGAAGGTTGAACACAAGCAAGACTTTGGCTTTGCGAATGCTGGTTGGCTTCCCAGGCACGGGTCCCCATTTCTTTCCTTTTCTTTCTTTTTTTTTTTTTTTTTGACAGGCAGAGTGGACAGTGAGAGAGAGACAGAGAGAAAGGTCTTCCTTTGCCGTTGGTTCACCCTCCAATGGCCGCCACGGCCAGCGCGCTGTGGCAGGTGCACCGCGCTGATCCAATGGCAGGAGCCAGGTACTTCTCCTGGTCTCCCATGGGGTGCAGGGCCCAAGCATTTGGGCCATCCTCCACTGCACTCCCTGGCCACAGCAGAGAGCCGGCCTGGAAGAGGGCAACCAGGACAGAATCCGGCGCCCCGACAGGGACTAGAACCCGGTGTGCCGGCACCGCAAGGTGGAGGATTAGCCTAGTGAGCCGCGGCGCCGGCGGGTCTCCATTTCTTATCTCATTCAACGGTGCAGTGTTGCCAGTTGCGCTGTGCACCCCTTCTCACGCACATAGGCTAATGTCTTCCCTGCCACGCATGGTCCTCGGATGTTCTGGAGAGATGAGAAGGACGCTTACTCCCTAGAATCTGCTCATCTCAGGGAACAGGGGCCCAGGAAGCTGGTGACCTACTTGTTTTGTTCATCTGTTTTTCACGGCCTTTTTTTTTTTTTTCTTTCTTTTTCTTTTTTTGATAGGCAGAGTTAGAGAGAGAGAGGGACAGAGAGAAAGGTCTTCCTTCTGTTGGTTCACATCCCAAATGGCCGCTACAGCCGGCGTGCTGTGCCGATCTGAAGCCAGGAGCCAGGAACTTCTTCCGGGTCTCGGTCTCCCATGTGCCATCTTTGACTGCTTTCCCAGGCCATAGCAGAGAGCTGGATCAGAAGTGGAGCAGCCGGGACTCAAACCGGTGCCCACATGGGATGCCAGCCCTGCAGGCGGCAGCTTCACCTGCTACGCCACAACGCCGGCCCCGTGGACACAGTTTCAAACCCGCTCACCAATGTTCCTAGGAGATGGATCCTGCACCCACCCACCCCCACCACATACTGCAAGGTATAAAGAGGTAAGTGGCCTCTTTCACCAGGAGATGGGAAAAGCCAAGGTCCCCACGCTGTTGAACATCGCAGAGCCCAGGGAGGAAGCAGGCTAGATGGAGAAGCTGAACTGAAGGGGAAATGAGAGAAGGGGGCGCCTACTCCACCCCCTTCCTAGCAGCTGCCTCTGTGGGCTCCATAATCCCCAGGCCCTCTGGCCGCCCACCTCTCCTCCACCCACCATTCATCAGTAGGAGGGCACCGTATCAGCTCAGCCTTTCAGGGCCTGACAAGTCCTTTCTGGGTGCCCCCACATGGAACCACTTAACCCCCAGCACAAAGGGCTGAGCTGAATGGGCTTGGAGCCGGTGGCTCGTGCGCAGGAGGAAGCCTCAATAGGATTTGGGGAGCTGGGTGTATACACCGCCCTGCTCCAGCAGCCCTCAGTGAAGAAGCTGGAGTCAGGGCATGTGCCGAGGGGAGGAGCCCGGCAGCTGCAGCCCGCCCCTGAACAATGATTTATTCATTCTCCTGGTACCCACAGAGAACACCCGCTGCAGAACGCGGCCCCACAAATCGCCCCGGGCCTCAGCTGGGTCCCACTGCAGTCACAGAGGTCCAGAGACTCCTCCCACCCATTAGGGCCACAGGCTTGCCCTTCCTCACCCCTGCAAGGAAGTGGAGTACATAATGGGAGGCCTACAGGGGCCTGTGGGTCAGGCAGGCATCCTGCGTTGAAATGGCTGCACCCAATCTCCATGGCTTTGGTGCAGACTGCTACCACCCCCTAAAACAATGGAGCACACAGGATGGCCTGTCTCAGGGCCGCCCCAAGAGGACAGGGCCAAGAAGGGAGGAAGGAGCTGGGGAGCTTAGCCAAAAATAATGGTGGGAATCCAAGTAGACTAGATGAATTCGTGGCTACTAACGGAAGAGATCATTCTTGCCCCCGCCTCCTCTTTGTACCCACATCTGACTCCAATTCCTAGAAGAATCTTTGGCAAAACTTGGTGTGTAGGGGACTGAACGAGGACAGGTAAGCAGAGAGGCTAAAACCAGTAGATAAAAAACAGGGCCAGTGGGTGGGTGGTTTCAAGAAGCTAAAATGTGACAAGAATAAATTTGCTCGTGCCCTCCTACCTCCATACCTCATGTCACCAGGGCCAGATCTCACACACGCATGAACACACATACACACACAATCATAAATAAAAACTAAAAATCAATAACGTGAGCTGAACAGGGAGAGCCAGATTGAAATGACCATTCTCAGACTGGCTCCTGGGCCTCCTGGCCCCGAACTCGTAATTACCTTGTCACACAGAAAACAAATCTACTGTGGGCAGTAAGTGTGAGAGGTGGGAGATCCCAGGCAAGGAGGTTGCCCAGCTGCAGGGGTTGGGGGAAGACTGATGGGCCTTCAGTGCTGGTGGTGGGGGACTTTGAGACCGACAAAACTAAGGCCTAGACAGAGTCAGAAAGTTTCCTCCCCTTGGACGTGGGGGTGGTCACACCAAGGGAAATGATCCTGCTCCTAATGGCAGTCGGGAATGGGAGGAGGCCCAGGGAGCATTAGGAGGGCACCTTGCTATGATGCTGCTGCCCTCTGGTGGTCACAAAGAGACACCACAAACACAACACAATTGTGAAGGGAGTCTCTGGCTTTTCCTATGCTACAGCCTTAGCCAGTGGGGCTTGCACTCTCACAGGTTCCCAGGTTCAGGAAGTGGACTGAGCCAGTTCAGCATGCAGAGTGTTTATTTTATTTATTTATTTATTGACAGGCAGAGTGGACAGAGAGAGAGACAGAGACAGAGAGAAAGGTCTTCCTTTGCCGTTGGTTCACCCTCCAATGGCCGCCGCACCGTGCTGATCCAAAGGCAGGAGCCATGTGCTTCTCCTGGTCTCCCATGCGGGTGCAGGGCCCAAGCACTTGGGCCATCCGCCACTGCCTTTCCGGGCCACAGCAGAGAGCTGGACTGGAAGAGGAGCAACTGGAACAGAATCTGGCGCCCCGACCGGGACTAGAACCCGGTGTGCCGGCGCCGCAAGGCAGAGGATTAGCCTATTGAGCTGCGGCGCCGGCCTATGCAGAGTGTTTATTAAGCAGTGCCTGCCCTTGAAGGGCAGTGTTTAGCCTAGCATTTAAGACACCTGTTGGCCCATACCAGAGTGCCTGGTTTGGTACCCAGCTCCAGTTCCTGACTCTAGCTTCTTACCAATGCAAACCCCAGAAAGCTGGGCTGTGAGCCTCAACCAGCCCCACAGAAAACTCTGAAGTCAGAATGGCCTGGAATGAGCTGAGACGGCCAGGTCTTTATATGCCTGTTGTCACTGGATGTGGGCTGGGCTAGGAAGATGCCTGCTGTCACTGGATGTGGGCCGGGCTAGGAAGAGGGATGGCCTTGGGCAAGGTGCCCTCGGCAGCTGGGTCAACAAGGTCTTCCTCCAGGGCTCCACCCCACATGCCACAGAAAATGTACAGCAGGTTTAGATGACGCCTCAGGCTCCAGGCTCAGTGGACGGTCCACAGGACTGTTATTTGGGCTGTTACACACTCTGATCTTGGGAATGGTCAGGGGAGTCTTAGTGCTCAGATTTATTTATTTATTTATTTGAAAGGCAGAGTTACAGAGAGGCAGAGACAGAGAGAGAGGTCTTCCATCTGCTGGTTCACTCCCTAGATGGCTGCAATGGCCGGAGCTGCGCTGATGCGAAGCCAGGAGCCTCTTCCGGGTCTCCCACATGGGTGCAGGGGCCTAAGGACTTGGGCCATCTTTCACTGCTTTCCCAGGCCATTGCAGAGAGCTGGATTGGAAGAGGAGCAGCTGGGACTTGAACCGGCGCTCATATAGGATGTCAGCATTGCAGACCATGGCTTTAACACACTGCGCCACAGCACCAGCCCCCTAGTGCTCAGATTTGTGGAGTCTTTCATTCAACAAGCATTCACTGAGGTTTACCATGTGCTAGGCCTTGAGGCAGACACTTTGCAAATGTTTTCTTATTTAATCCTCACCACTGTGGAGCTGGGATTAACTCATGTTATTCAGATGAGATCAAATTATTAAGTGGCTTTCACAGTCCAGTGGTGCTTTAAAAATGACACTCAAAATGGGACAGTGCTGTTACAGCAGCCAAAGATTCTCCAGGCCAGAAAAGGTCTTGGCTGTGTGTGTGTGTGCGCACGTGCATATGTGAGAAAATGGGACGGCCTGCTGTTCTCAGCGAGAACATTTCCTCTGTCACAACCAAGAGTTGTGCCTCTCTTGTCTCCTGCTGCAACCCCTTCCTAATAATGCTGCTGCCTGGAGGGAACAGACACACAGGCTTAAAAGATTCCTGGTGGGAGGGGTCTGCATTTGGCGCAGCAGGTAAAACCGCAGCCCGTGATGCTACCATCCCATATGAGTGCTAGTTTGAGTCCCAGCTGCTCTACTTCAGAGCCAGTTCCCTGCTAATATGTCTGAGAAAGCAGCAGCAGATGACCCAAGTGCTTAGATCTCTGCCACCCACCTGGGAGACTAGGACGGCTTCAGTCTGACCCAGCCATGCCTGCTGCAGCCATCTGGGGAGTGAACCAGCAGAAAGAAGATCTCTCTCCCTCTGTAACTCTGCCTTTCAAATAAATAAAATACAATCTTAAAAATAAAATGAAATAAAAATTGTTGCTTATAGCTACGAGCAAGCCCCTGTTACCCAGAAGGGAGCTGGATTTGAGTGGAAAGATAACCCTCAACCGCCCCCCACCCCGGTTCTTTAGCCATCCAGTCGTCACAAAGTTATGAGAGGTTAAATTCTTCCCTAAGTGTTCTTATCTGCTGCAACAATTTCGGTACAATAATATTAAAGGGACAAGAGGAAGAAGTTTCTGTTGCAGGGGCCAGCATTGTGGCGTAGTGAGTAAAGCTGCCACCTGCGACACTAGCATCCTATAATGGGTGCTGGCATCCCAGGTGCTCCACTTGTGATCCAGCTCCCTGCTAATGTGCCTGGGAAAGCAGTGGAAGATGGCCCAAGTCCTTGGGCCCCTGCACCCTCATGGGAGACCCGGCAGAAGATCCTGGCTCCTGGTTTCAGACCAGACCAGCTCCGGCTATTGTGCCCATTTGGGGAGTGAATCAGCAGATGGAAGATCTCTCTCTTTGTTAACTCTGCCTTTCAAATAAATAAATAAATCTTTAAAAAAAAAAGCTTCTGTTACAGAAAATCTGTGTACCCAGCACCTCTCACTCACCTACTCACTCTACTGAAGTGGGTAAGAGCTAGAGAAAGCTGTCAGCCACTGTCTTACTTTAGCCGAGATGTTCTCATTGTTGGTCAATTAAAACTTGCAGCACACTCAGCCAGCAGCATTAAATTTAGATTTCTCATTTACAGTCCAATCATAAAGAACTTAAAGGAAAAAGAGGGAAGTGGGATGTCTGGAGGTCATGGAACAGTTTCTGTGTCTGACTGTAGACATTCACTCAACACTCCTAGCTCCCCTACTCTCTCTCTCACACACACACACACACACCCCTCCTGGGCCCCCAGAACCTAATTTTTCACATTTGGAAAACCCAGATGATTTTTGCCTGGGTCCATCTGGTTTTCCAAATAACCTGTCTTTTTGATAAATAACGTAAGTTAAATTAGACAAGACAAACGGAGGGGTAGTCAGTCAGTTTCTTCCCTTGCCTTGGCCTCTGAGAGAGACAAGGGCTGGAAAACCCAAACCACAGCTCCCTCCCAACCCTGCCCCAGCACTCTCCACCTTGCACCAGGCCCAGTGATTCTCCAGCCCGGAGCTGGGAGCTACCTCTGGCCCACTGACCATTAAGAAAACCACAGATTGTGGTTGCCTGGAGAACCCAGGTCTCCAGCCCCACAGCTCCCTCCAATCACCCGTAGGCTGTAGTTACTCCAACCCCTTTTCCCATTATGGATCCCACCACAGGGAAGAACCAAATCAATAAGCTGAAAATGAAAAATCTTTAAGGTGAGAGAAGAGAGGACAAAAAGAGATGGGAAGGACATGGGTAGCACAGGTGACGACGATGCAGCTACACAGGGACCGAGGGATGGGGCGCCTTGGTCTCTATAGGCGAATCCTGAGGTTGATACCAGCCATACACAAAGCAGTGCCTACCTCTCCGGTTCACAACAGCCCAGGCATACAAGCAGGCCTCCATTCCTATTGTTGTCACAGGCTCCAGCACACAGCTGCGACAGTTGGCTGCTGGGAGAGGACTGTGGGCTGGTGGACTGGAGCCGTGTGGAGACTCGGCCTCTGCTTCCCACTCAGCCAGAGCACAAGGAGGCATCAGCTCCACCCGTCCTTAGCAGTGGGTTCGCCTGTTAGTGCAACCTCTTAAAGAGGCACATCATCTCTCCTTCATTTCTACCTTTGATCCTAACCATAATCCTGTAAGCCAAACCACATCATTTCACGTGAGCCTCATCTTCCAGCAAGGAGAAAGTTCAGTGAGAATGACTCATCCAAGGTCATGCCCCTTGTAAGTTGCAGAGAGAGCAAGGACTCAAAGCAGCCACCTGTTCTATCACAACAGAAAGCTCTGTTAGAAATTCTGCTCTAAGCTTTTCACCATTAGATTTTATTTAAGGTTTATTTATTTAGTTGAAAGGCAGAGCTACAGAGAGGCAGAGAGAGAGAGAGAGAGAGAGAGAGAGAGAGAGAGAGAGAGAGAGAATCTTCTATCCGCTGATTCATTCCCCAGATGGCTGGAACTGAGCTGATCCAGAGCCAGGAGCCAGGAGCCTCCCCCAGGTCTCCCACATGGGTGCAGGGGCCCAAGGACTTGGGCCATCTTCTACTGCTTTCCCAGGCCACAGCAGAGAGCTGGATTGGAAGTGGAGCAGCTGGGACTCAAACCAGCATCCATATGGGATGCCAACACTGCAGGCAGCAGCTTTACCTGCTACGCCACAGCACCAGCCCCCACCATTAGCTCTTCCAGGTTTCCCATCACTCATGGCTCAGAAATACTGACTACTTCTATGTGCCAGCTATGTCCAAAGCATTTTTTAAAAATATTTATTTATTTATTTGAAAGGCAGATATAGAGAGAAAGAAAAGAGAATGAGATCTTCCATCCACTAGTTCACTCCTCAAATTGCAACAACAGTCAGGACTGGGCTGGGCCAGGCTAAAGTCAGGAGCCAGCAGCATCTTTGGGGTCTCCCACACGATACAGGGGCCCAAGCACTTAAGCCACCTTCCACTGCATTCCCAGGTACATTAGCAGGGAGCTGGATGGGAAGTGGAGCAGCCAGGACTCAAACTGGCACCCACATGGGAAGAGGCTTAACTTTCTATGCCAGTGCCAGCCCTCAAAGCATATATTTGAAAAACAAAATAGATATGGTCTGTTTTCAGAGCTTATGGTCTAATGGGGAAGGCAGACATTAACATTCAGGTGGCAAACTGATAAAAGACCTAAGAGTTAACAGAGGTTGACTAATTAAGAAATGGTGGTAACAGTCAAAGAAAGCATCTCTGAGGAAGTTAGTTTTAAGATATCTCAAAAATTAAATAATAGACAAAGAGGGAGGTTGGTGAGAGGATTCCAGGAAAATAGGATACTTTTCTTAAAAAAAGATTTATTTATTTTAAAGTCAGCATTACACAGAGAGAGGAGAGGTCTTCCATCCGAATGTTCACTCCCCAGATAGCCAAAATGGCCAGAGCTGCGCCGATCTGGAGCCAGGAGCTTCCTCTCGGTCTCCTATGTGGGCGCAGGAGCCCAAGGACTTGGGCCATCTTCTACTACTTTCCCAGGCTATAGCAGAGAGCTGGATTGGAAGAGGAGCAGCCAGGACTAGAACTGGCGCGTGCTTCAGGCCAGGTGTTAACCCGCTGCGCCATGGCCCCTGGAAGGATACTTTAAGAGGCCCTGAGTTGGGACCCAACCTGTGATACAGCAGGTTAAGCTGCCACCTGCAGTGCCAACACTGCATATGGGTGTTGGTTCGTTGTCCTGGCTGCTCCTCTTCTGATCCAGTTCCCTGCTAATGTGCTTGGACCCATGTGGTACAGATGAAGCTCCTGGCTTCAGAGCTCCAGCTGTTGTGGTCATTTGGTGAATGAACCAGTGGATGGAAGATCTTTGTCTCTCCTCCCCTCTCTGTAACTCTGCCTTTCAAACAAATAAATAAAAAGAAAAAAGAGGTTCTGAGGCCAAGTGTAATGAAATAGGAAAACAGATAGCAGGCTGGAGGCAGAGCTGTCAGCACCGCCTTGTAGGTCACAAGGAGTTTGATTTTATTCTGAGTACTATGGAAGATACTGCAAGGGAGTGGCATCCTCCCAATTATGTTAAACAAAGGTCTCCCTCTGGCTGCTGTGGAAGCAAAAACAAGAGCAGGGAGATCAAGTGGCTACTGCAGTACCCACGAAAGAAACTAGGGAATCTCGGAGCAGGACACTGGCTAAGGAGCTGAGAGACAGGTGTTTCAAGATACAATTTAGAACCACAAGTAACAGGACTTGGAGACTGTGATTATGGGAGTAGGCAAGGAGGTATCACGGACGCTTGGGTTTCCAGCGTGAGGGCCAGGGTGTGCGATGGCACCTTTCACTGAAATGGAAAACACAGGAGGAGGAAGAGCAGGTTTCTCAGGAAGGCATGAAGTTTGAGATATTTGTGAAACAAAGGGCCTTTAAGGAGTGGACAACGCCATACGATGGAACTCTGAAACCAGCAATTTCTTACACCTGTATATAACATTTGACATAACACATTACGACTCAGAAACAGGCACGAATCATTATTGTTATTCTGCAGATATAAACACCCTAAAGGGAATGGCATTATTTATTCAACCTTTACTGGGCACCATTACATTCCAGGCTGGATTGATCCAAGGAGGATCCACAAATGCTCTCCCATATCCTTAGTGCACAAGTCCCCGGACAAGAAGCCCTAAGAGTTCTTAGACATCCTTTAGGAACTCAAACCAAAAACAGCCTCTAAAAGTCTTCCAGCCTGATGGTTAGGAATTCTCAAAGTGCAGAGAAGTCTATAAAGCCGCAGTTGAGCTGAGGGACCCTTGTCTCCAAAACTGTGGTAAACGTGGCCTGACGGTTTGTAGAGCAGATCCTGATGTGGCCTATGCAGCTGCAGAGTAGGTAAGGGGCTTGTTTACATGAGGGCAACACCATGTGTCCCTACCTCAGTGTGTGGATTAAGGAGGAAGCAAAAGAAGCGAGAGTGTGCACTCCAGTCCCCAGGCCCACCAAGTATGTAATTTTCAAGCTAGTGGAGCTAAGTCCTACCAGGAGCCACAGCACCAGGCCCTGGGGTTCCCACTGTGTCGGCGGCTGCTGCTGGTGCTGCTGACTCGGTGCTTCTGAGTAAAGGACATGTGGGTCTGTTCAGAACTCTCCATTTCGGTCCAGTTACCAAGGTCAAAGTTTAGTTTGCCCAATGGCAGCTTTCATGGCAGTTTGAGAAGCAGTCCCGAGTTGAAGACTTAACTTTTCTTTCTCTAAAGAGTGCTTATTTCCTGGAGACTCCCACGGCAACCATGTGCTTCTCAGACTTCTCAGCACTGATCCTGGGCGGTCAATTCCAATCCTCTTCTTCACCTCTCCCCAAAAAGGCACGTGGAGAAGCAAAAAGGGAGACATTTCTAACCCTCTATGTAAACCCTGCTCCTCACCTACCGGAAACCAAATCAGCCAGTAAGTTAATCCCATCAATTTGCTGGGGCTGAGAGGCCACTCAGAGGACAACTGCAGTACAATCTCTCGCTCCAGGCCCAGACGGCTTCCCCGAGAGGAACACTTGCTGCCCTGAGATTCAGCACTCAACCTGGACAGCAAACGCTGCCTTCAAGCCATGGATATTTATTGAAAAAACTACATACTTATTAAAACATCTTTATACACATAATCCCCGTTACAAGATTACAAATATACAACCATGAGTTCTGTCAAAGTCCGCATCTTGCGTATCAGAAAAAAAATCGCAGAAAATCTACACCCTCATTTCCGTGGAATTCCTCATCCCCCAATGTCTTGACATCAAAAATCCAGCATCCACATGGAAAGTTTTCTGATGCTCAGTTCTGGGAAAGAAGAATTTGCCTAAAGTTCTGAGAGCTCCTTGGTAGTCAGGGAAAATGGGGAGCAATGGTAATGATCTTCAACAGTATTTTTATTAAACTCCATGGTGGTCTTCTCTCAAAATCAGTAATGAAATATTGACATGTCGTCTGATTGGTCAGGGCAACATGCTCAATCTAAGAGAACACAATAAATAATGGCTGTATTTCTTCTTATGAGCTGGAGGAGGGAAGGCTTTGAGCAAGTGTTTCAAAATTTAGTCCCAGGAAAGGTCTCTGCCCAACGGACCATCCCATGTGGACAGACACAAGGTGTGATCCTTTATGTTCATCCCCACACTCCAGAAAATTTGGGCCAAGGTCTTTCTGACTTGGTTCCCAGTTAAAGTCCTTGTTAAAAAGGTAGCAAGAGTTAACTACAAAGTTGCAGCTGCCTTGGGAAGAAGCATACAGGCAAATGGAAGGGGCCAGACTACTTAATAGCCCACCTGCTGGTTCCTAGTCTTTCATCTGAGAAGTTCCTCTGTCAAGAGTCCTGGTTCCGTGGTAGGGGTCTTATGGGTTTGGAGTCATTCTGGTTCTGACTTTCACTGCTTTCTATAACGCCACAGTTTTCCTTCTTCCTCCTCCTCCAAACAGCTCCATCACAAAGAGGTATTATTACCCCCGGGAGTTGTTAGGATAAAATGTCAAATGTTTAATGGAGGAAGAGAGACTTCACTTCACTCAAGTAATCCATCCATTGTGGAATTGAAATTGGTAGCCAATCCAGGAGCTACTGTTGGGAAAGGATCAGAGCTGTGCAGTAGAAAGAACTGGGATCTCTGTCGATAATCTCAACACACTGGGTGGGAAGGAAGGCGAGATCAGCAGTGAGAGCACAGATTCCAACCTTCAGTTCCAGAACCTTCTCAAAGCAGTCTCAACAAGGAAGCTGGCGCCCCCGACGCTGTTAGCTTTCCAAGTATTTGAAGATGCTCCGCTTTGGTCCTGAAGTGCTGTCATCTGTTTTGAGGCGTTTAGGTGAAGGCGATGTCATCAAAGCTGGACCCCTTTTCCTCACCTAGAGAGCAGACGGGGAGTCAGGGTCAGCTCAGGACCCTCATAGGAGTACTTACCTTCAACTGGTTCTTACGCAACTCACTTAAGTCATGGATGATAACAGGAAGACTACATGCAAACTTTTCAGGCAAGTTTCAAAGCTGATTACCTACAAGGTAATTATTCCCTTGCACCTCATGAGAGAGTGCAGGATTAGCACTGTAGCATAAACTGTTAAGCCAGAATCTTTGTTTTTTCAATCACATAAATAAATCAACGAATTTCACTTTGGGAAATCACCATAACAATTCTTAAACTGCCCACCTGAGGTTTAGAGGACTCCTTTGCCTCAGCTTTGACGGGAGAAAGTGTATGAAAAACAAAGTTTCTTGAATTTCGCGGGGCACTGGGGTTGAGGTCGGAGAGGGCAGCCAGTTTCTGAAGCACAGCTTTGGGCTGGTTTAGCAGGGACCCTGTCTTCCGCTGAGGAAAGAAGAGTCATCTGGTATCAAACACCAAGCGCTAAGGAAAGAATGAAGTCAGTCCCTCCTGCCTCCCCACAGGTATGGGGGCACGTGTTCTCACCTACTCAAGTCAGACACAGCTCCTTTGCCATCTCCTTCCATCTCCTTCAGCCTCCTCCCTCCTCTAATAACAGACTGGTTCTTTACCTTGATCTGGGCCCTTACAGCCTGTAGACCATGACAGCAGCCTAACAAGGTCCCCAACCAACCTGGTGAGCGCTTCCTGCTGTGATGGCTTCAAAAGGGTTTCTGAGAAGAGACTTTGATTCCTGAATAACCACAGGACGATTGGCTGGAAAGGAAAAAACAGACCTGTTCTGTGCAAAGCTGGGTAGAATTGCTTTTAAATCTAACGAAGCTAAGAAATCTTACAGTTAAACCAGTAAGCTAAAGCCATAGGGATTGAGTGTTTTATAATGGTGACTCTGAAGCTATAATAAATGGCTTCAAGCAGACAGACAACTTGGAGCCAGCGCTGTGGTGTGCTAGGTTAATCCTCCGCCTGTGGCACTGGCATCCCATATAGCGCCAGTTCTAGTCCTAGCTGCTCCTCTTCCAATCCAGCTCACTGCTGTGGCCTGGGAAAGCCGTAGAAGATGGCCCAAGTGCTTGGGCCCCTGCACCTGCATGGGAGACTTGGGGGAAGCACCTGGCTCCTGGCTTCAGATGGGCACAGCTCCAGCTGTTGAGGCCATTTGGAGAGTGAACCAATGGAAGGAAGACCTTTCTCTCTGTCTCCTCCTCTCACTGTCTGTAACTCTACCTCTCAAATAAATAAAAAACAAATCTCTAAAAAAAAAGAAAGAAAAGAAAAAAATGAAGACCGACAACTAAGAGCTGGTGTTGTGGTGCAGCAGGTTAAGCTGTTGCCTGCAAAACCAGTATCCAAAATGGGTGTGCTTGAGTTCTGGTTGCTCTAGTTCTGATTCAGCTTCCTGCTAATATACCTGGGAAAGCAGAGGAAGACGGCCCAAGCCCTTGGGTCCCTGCACCCACATGGGAGACCTGAAGGCATTCTGGGCTCCTGGCTTTGGCCTGGCCTAACCCTGGCCATTGCAGCCATTTGAGGAGTGAACCAGCAGATGGATGATCTCTCTCTGCCTTTCAGATAAATAAATCTTTAAAAAGAATACAACTAAAGTTGAACTTACTGATGAATCATTTACAGTAATAGTTTAAGAAAAACCAACAACAAGACTGGTAGGAGTGAGGTAAGAGCTTTATTTCTGAAGTTAAATATACCTGGGTTCAAATCCTGGTTTTAATACTTAAGATATATGGGACTGGCACTGTGGCGTAGTGGGTAAAGCTGCCGCCTGCAGTGCCGACATCCCATACAGGCACTGGTTCGAGTCCTGGCTACCCCACTTCTGATCCAGCTCCATGCTATGGCCTGAGAAAGCAATAGAAGATGGCCCAAGTCCTTGTACCCCTGCACCCACGTGGGAGACCCAGAAGAAGTTCCTGGCTCCAGGCTTCGGATCGGCACAGCTTTGGCCGTTGAGGCCAATTGGGGAGTGAACCAGCAGATGGAAGACCTCTGTCTCTCTCTGCCTCTCTTCCCTCCGTGTAACTCTAACTTTCGAATAAATAAATAAATCTTAAAAAAAAATACTTAAGATATATAATGCTGGTCAACTAAATAGAAAGGCCAGAACTTACTACTCTAAGCCTAAGAACATAAATAGCAAAAGAAGCTACATATATTCACCCATGTAACCTCTACTGTCCAGTAGTCTAAGATCTCAGCACACTTCTCTCCCCACTTCTGCGGGACAGTTATAGACACAAGCTAATGATTAAGTTGCACCCACCCCTAAAGGTTGGAGTCGCCTCTGAGTCTCCAGCACTAAAAATCCAGGGGCTGACCCCTGAACAGAACCAAGAGCTCACCATTCTTCTGCAGTGCTTTGGCTGTAACCTTCTTGGCTAGCATCATAAACTGACTGTCTTCTCCAATTTCTTCCTCTTCTTCAGTTGTAATTTTCCCCTGCTGTGCCTGAAAATAAAAATCATACAGCATTAACAGAAAAACCTACAGCTTTCCTATATAGTTAGCATAGACCTGGTTGTGGGCCTGGGATACCTGGTTAGTTTGTTGTCCTTTTACAACCTTTATTGCTTAAGACAAAAAAATTGATTTTGGACAAACAAACCTGAAGCGAATTTTACCCATGATAATCTTCTCAAAGCACAAAGAAATACTCAAGGAGTAAAAGGGACAGGCAACTATTAATACAAACAAGTGGCCAGGTCCTCTTGTTCTCACAAAGTAGGCGCAGCATAGGTGATCTTCTTGCAGACTTCTTACCTGGTCCCGAAGCCACTGCTCTCGTTCAATTCGCTCCTTCCTCCATCTGGCTTCTGTCTCGTCAAGCTGTTCTTCAATCTGATCATCATCAGAGTCTCTGTGGAACAGGTCCATCTGGGAAGCATCATCTAAAGCCAAGAGTTAAGTCTATTAGCATTCTGAAATTACCACAGGAGAGAATACTGGGACAGACACAAAACAAACCCTTATCATTCACTGTAGATTGACAACATTTTCCCGCCCAGTACAGAAAACAATGGCTACAGCCAGGACCTCCACAAAGCCTGTTATCATTTTGATTTCCATTTATCATCTTCAACTGGACAAATATGTGCATTAAAAGGTGTGTGCATCTAAAAGCAACAATCAAGATACCTATGTTTTTCCATCGGAATTTCCTCATTCGCCCAGGCCCGTCGCTATGCAGATCACCATCAGCGAGGTACCGCTCTTGGTATAAACGTAGCTGTCGCTTATCATCATCCAACATGGTTTTCCTAAAACGGGAGAAATCAGGTGTCCAAAACCAGGATGACTCCACGTGCCGTAAGGCCCACCTTAACATGTGCTCTACTACTTAGAAGGGTCTGCTGAGATACTGACATGTGTATTTTCTTGATTTGACTCTGCAGCTCCTCATCAGAAGGAAGTACTTCATCAATTACGTCCTCTTCATATTCATCAATTTCTTCCCCATCATACTCGTCTTCACTTCCCACGTCACTTCCTGACACCTCTGCCTCGTCCTCCAGGTATTTCTTTAATCTCCTAGGAAGCAATTTTAAAGATTAGAAAACATAACAATGAATATACACATATAATATGAACACAATGAGAAAAACAGAAGAGTTCTAATAACAATAATGCACTTAAATTTACAAATACATTTTAATAATATTTAAATCATTTTTTTTCAAAGGTAAGCTTTTGGTACAGTGGTTAAGACTCTGCTTGGAGAGTCTGCTTCACATATTATAGTGCCTAGGTTTAACTCCTGGCTCTGCTCCCAGTTCCAGCTTACTGCTAATGCACACTTTCAGGGCATCAGGTGACAGCTCAAGTGGTTGGTTTCTGCCACCCACATGGAAGACCTGGATTCATTCTAGGCTCCTGGTTTTGGCCTGGCTCAGCTCTAGATGTTATGGGCATTTGGGGAGTGAACTAGCAGGTGGGAGGTATCTTTCTCTTTTTTCCTCTCTCTCCTTCAAGTAAATAAATGAAATCATTTTTAAATATTTAAAAGTTGATCACTTAATACACACCATATGCCAATAATTGTGCTTTATAGGCATTACCACAGTATCTTAGGAGTAGGTACAATTATTCCCTTCATTGTACAGTTAAAGAAGCAGAGGCTCAGAGAGTAAGCAATTTGTCCAAGGTTACACAAGAAGGTAGCAGAACCCACATTCAATCTTGGCTGGATGATTCTAAAGCAAAAAAGTTTTAATCTCTTCTACATTTTTAGGAACACTTGCTGGAAAATTCAAACTCCTGTTTTGCATTCAAGCATACCAAATTTAGGAGACAGATTAAAGATGGCAACGTATAGAAAGATTATAACAGAATGGGATCTTCTTATAGCCCATCAAATCTTGCTCCCCACCTCCTACTCCCAAATTATTGGCAAGACTGTAGCTCAGAGCTCTTGGTAATCAAAACTACCACTAGGGGGCTGGTGTTGTGGTACAGCAGGTTAAATGGCCACTTGCAATGCCAGTGTCCTATACTGTAGCATCAGTAAGAATTTCAGCTGCTCCACTTCTGATCCAGCTCCCTGCTAATGGGCCTGGGAAGACAACGGATGATGGATGGGCCCCTGCCATCCATGTGGGAGACCAAGATGGAGTTCCTGGTCCTGGGTTAGGCCTGGCCCACATCTGACTATTGTGGTCATTTGGGGCATGAACCAGAGATGGAAGATATTTCTCTATCTGCCTTTCAAATAAATGAAATATATAAATTAACAATTTTTTTTAAAGAAACCACCAATTATTTTTTGTGACTTTAGCTCCTCTTGAAAACAAATTTGCTGTCACTCAAAGTTCAAAGTCCTTTATCTATTATCACAAACAGCAAAAGTTTGATAGTCTTATGAAAACTGATTTTTTAAAAAGGATTTATATATTTATTTGAAAGGTAGTCACAGAGAAACAGAGAGAAAGAGGGAGAGACAGAGAGAGAGAAAGAGAGAGAGAGAGATTTTCTATCCACTGGTTCACTCCCAGAAATGGCTGCAATGGTTGGAGCTGGGCTAGGCTGCAGCCAGAAGCCAGGAGTTTTTTCCAGGTCTCCCATATGGGCGTGAGGACCCAAGTACTTGGGCCATTCTCTGCCACTTTTCTCAGGCACATTAGC
The DNA here is from genome assembly GCF_964237555.1 of Oryctolagus cuniculus. NCBI lineage: Eukaryota > Metazoa > Chordata > Mammalia > Lagomorpha > Leporidae > Oryctolagus > Oryctolagus cuniculus. Next base: position 136,892,145 of record NC_091438.1, on the reverse strand, counting down.
AGGGAGCTGGATCAAAAGTACAACAGCCAACAGGTTTTACACTTTACCCAACAGCGCTTGTCCCCTATCCACCTTTGAGCAGTTCAACTTTTAGCTGTCATTCTTCAAAAGACTTCATTTTAATCAAGAGCTATACAATTAAGCAAGGTATAAGAACCACTGCCTTACGGGGGCAGTTTGAGACTCAGCTGATCTACTTTCAATCCAGCTCTCTGCTATGGTCTGGGAAAGCAATGGAAGATGGCCCAAGTGCCTGGGCCTCTGCACCCACGTGGGAGACCTGGAAGAAGTTCCTGGCTCCTGGCTTCAGATCAGCCCAGCTCCAGCCATTGCAGCCATTTGGGTAGTGAACTAGAAGATGGAAGACCTCTCTATCTGTTTCTGCCTCTCTGTAACTCTGCCTTCCAAATAAATAAATCTTTTTCTTTCCCCCAAAGAAACTTTTTTAAATAAATAAATCTTAAAAGAAAAAAAAAAAACAAAAAACCAAGAACCACTGCCTTAGAAAAATGTATGGGATGCCCCAAAGTGGTATGATAGTTAACTTGATAGGTGACATATTAGAATCCCAAATGGATCTTAACAGAATGGAATGATGGACTAAAAACAACAATATAAATCTAATAGAGATCAATATAATGTTCTACATATAATTATGTCATTCACATATGATATAAAATGGTAAAACTGAGTACCTATTACAATTATCTTTATGAAACTTTTTAACATCATAAAAATGCTTTTAGACATGTAAAATGGGGGAAAAAGCAAGATGCAAAATTTTATATAAAAATTGCACGAATCTCCAGTATGTAAAAATAAATGCATTAAAAAACATCAAGAGGTTTACTTAGTGTAGGGTTAATCTTATGAATATAAAGTAAACTAAAAGTAGATCATTGTGAAAGTTAAGAGAGGAAGCAGGAGGAAGGGTAGGAAGTAGGAAGTATCACTATGTTACTGAATCTGTATATATGAAATATGTGAAGTTTGTTCTCACCTTAAAAACACACATCACGAGGAGGGTGGACATTTAGCCTAGGGGTTAAGACCCTGCTCTGATAACAGTCCTTGGGTTTGATACCCCGTTCTGGCTCTTGACTCTAGTTTCCTGCTACTGAAGATCCTGGGAGGCAACAGTGATGGCTCAAGTAACTGATTCCTGCCACCCTTGAGGGAGACAGATTGTGTGCCCAACTCCAGCTTCAGCCTTACCTAATCCCGACTGTTGTGGGCATTTGGGGAGTGAACCACCAGATGGGCTGTCTCTCTCTGTGTCTTTGTCTAACTCTCTCTCGCCCCCCCCTCCCTTTTTTTGGAAAAGATTTATTTATTTACTTGAAAGACAGAGTTATAGAGAGGTAGAGGTAGAGAAAGAGATAGAGGTCTTCCATGCACTGGTTTACTCCCCCAGTTTGCTGCAATGGCCGGAACTGCACTGATCCGAAGCCAGGAGTCAGGAGTTTCTTCCAGATCTCCCATGTGGGTGCAGGGGCCCAAGGACTTGGACCATCTTCTACTGCTTTCCCAGGCCATTGCAGAGAGCTGGATTTGAAGTAGAGCAGGCAGAACTTGAACCCGCGCCCATATGGGATGCCGGCACTACAGGTGGTAGATTTATCTGCTATGCCACAGTGCTGGCCCCTCTCTAACTCTCAAATAAAATTTTACATCTTAAGAGGAAATAACCACCATCAACAATTTCACATATATTCTAGATAGTGGATACAGATGACTTTTACTTTTATTTTCCTGTATTCTTTTTTTTTTTTTTTTTTTTTTTTTTTTTTTTTTTTTTGACAGGCAGAGTGGACAGTGAGAGAGAGAGAGACAGAGAGAAAGGTCTTCCTTTTGCCGTTGGTTCACCCTCCAATGGCTGCTGTGGCTGGTGCGCTGCGGCTGGCACACTGCGCTGATCCGAAGCCAGGAGCCAGGTGTTTCCTCCTGATCTCCCATGCAGGTGCAGGGTCCAAGTACTTGGGCCATCCTCCACTGCACTCCCTGGCCACAGCAGAAAGCTGGACTGGAAGAGGAGCAACCGGGACAGAATCCGGTGCCTCGACCGGGACAAGAACCCACTGTGCCAGCCGCAGGCAGAGGATTAGCCTATTGAGCCACGGTGCCGGCCATTTTCCTGTATTCTTTTAAAACTAAAATAAACATCTAAAACATTTAAAAAAATTTTAAAAAGTCATTTGCCCAAGACTAGGATGAGGAGACTAGAATGATGTTAATTCACAGGAAAAAAAAGCCAGGAATCCCAGTCACTATTAGATCACCAGGATCTAGAGTATGACTCAGCTCTGATGATCTCTGGTTATATTTTAAGTAGCTTGAACCCAGTACAAGGGAACAGTCAGACCACACTTGAGGATAGAGAATAACAAGGAAGTGAGGAGACTAGAAGCAATGCCAGTGCAGCTAACATTCTTTGATACCCATGTGGAAGGCCTGGATGGAGTTCTGGGCTCCTTGTTTTCAGGCTGGCTCAGCTCTGGCTGTTGTGGCCATTTGGGGAAACAATCAACAGTTGGAAGCTTTTTCTCTCTCTCATACTGACTTACAAATATATAAGGAAATATATATATATATATATTTTTTTTTTTTTTCCTTTAGTAGCAAGTTGAGGGTTGGCACTGTGGCTCAGTAGATTAAGCCATCAACCTACAGTGCCCACATCCCATATAGGTGCCAGTTCAAGTCCTGGCTGCTCCATTTCTGATCCAGCTCCCTGCTAATGCACCTGAGAAAGCAGCATTAGATGGCCAAAGCCCCTGGGCCCCTGCCACCTACTTGTGAGACCTGGAAGAAGCTCCTGGCTCCTGGTTTCAGATCAGACCAGCTCAGGCATTGAGGCCATTTGGGGAGTGAACCAGCTGATGGAAGATCTTTCTCCCTGTCTCTCCCTCTCTATCTGTAACTCTGCCTTTCAAATAAATTAATTAATTAAAAAAAAAAAAAGTAGCAAGCTATAACTAAATCATTTGGGAAACTTTCTTACAGTAAAAAAAACAAAACAAAACAAACATAATACCTACATTTGCCTTTTCAGCTTCTCAGATTGCTTCAAGAGTTCTTCTTCATCATCATCTTCATGGTCCTCCAGGGCCAGATCTTCGTCACCAGAGTCACTCTGTTCATCCTGCAAAATCACAGTATCTCACCTGACATTGAGTGGAATAAAATTGTCCTTAACGAAAACAGAACTTACAACTTCTGCCCAGGCATCTCAAATTTGCTTCTGATAAGATGCCAAACTTAGAAGTCTCAAGAACTCAACCAAGAAAAAAGCCCCTAAGGGTAGCAACTGAGTTCAGTAATGATCACTTTGTTCCCTTCAGACTCACCTCATCACTATCAAATTCATTATCATTTGGGACGAGCTGAAAGTCCCCTAATTCTTCCTCTTCACCTTCTTCTTCTTCCCTAAAATGCAAATAAATGAATCAATAAATAAGCAAGCCATAAGCAGTTGGCCAAGTGAAGAATCTGAAATACTTTATTAGCACTGATAGTCTCTTCAAGGAAACTGGGGCCGGTGCTATAGGGCAGCAAGTGGAGTTGTGGCTTGCCATGCGGGCATCCCATGCTGGAGTGCAGGCCTGAGTCCCGGCTACTCTGCTTCCAATCCAGCTTCCTTCGAATGTGCTTTGGGAAGGCAGCAAAAGATGGCCCAAGTACCTAGGCCTCTGCCACCCACATGGGAGACCAGGATGGGGTGCTTGGCTCATGGTTTTGGCTTGGCGCAGACCTGGCTATTGTGGCCATCTGGGGAGTGAACCAACAGACGGAAGATCTCTGTGTCTCTCTCTATGTCACTCTTTTTTTAAAAAAAGTTAATTTATTTATTTGAAAGTCACAGTGACACAAAGAGAGAAGAGGCAAAGAGGGAGAGATCTTCCATCTGCTGGTTCACTCCCCAATTGGCTGCAATGGCTGGAGCTGTGCTGATCCAAAGCCAGGAGCCAGAAGCTTCCTCCAGGTCTCCCACATGCGTGCAGGGGCTCAAGGACTTGGGTCATCTTCTACTGCTTTCCCAGGCCATAGAAAAGAGCAGGATGAGAAATGGAACAGCCAGAACTCGAACGAGCACCCATATAGGATGCTGGCACCGCAGGTGGTGGCTTTACCCTCTACACCGCAGCACCAACCTCTGTATTTTTTGTCACTCTTTCAAATACATAAATTAAAAACAACCCCACAACAAACAAGATATCATGCTTTTTATAAAAAAAAAATTTAACTGTGGTAAAATATACGTAACAAACAATTTAGCATCTAAACCACTCTTAAGTACGCAGCTCAGTAGTGTTGAATATATGTATTTGGTTATATAAGCAATCTTCAGAATTCTTCTCATCTTTCCAAACTGCAAGTCTTTTTTTTTTTTTTATGAGAATCATTAGTTAAATGCAGCTAAAAAATTTTTAAAGATTTATTTATCTATTTGAGAGGCAGAGTTACAGAGAGAGAGAGAGAGGGAGAGACAGAGAGAAAGGTCTTCCATCTGCTGGTTCACTCTCCAAATGGCTACAACTGCCAGAGATGGGCCGATCTGAAGCCAGGAGCTTTCTTAGGGTCTCCCACATGGGTGCAGGGGCCCAAGCATTTGGGCCATCCTCCACTGCTTTCTCAGGCCATTAGCAGGGAGCTGGATCACAAGTAGAGTAGCCGGGACTCGAATCAGCACCCACATGGAATGCTGGCACCACAGGCAGAGGTTAAACCTACTATACTACAACACAGGCCCCATTTCCTTCCTTTTTGTGGCTGAATAATATTTCATAGGATGTATATATCACATTGTTTATTCACTCATCTGTAAACAAACACTCAGGTAGCTTCCACATTTTGACTACTGGTCTGAACACAGGTATACAAATAGTTGTTTCAATCCCTGCTTTCATTTCTTTGGCTACATACTAAGAAGTGGGATTGCTGGGTCATATGGTAATTCTATTTCTAATTTTAGAAGAACCACCATACTGTTTGCCATAGCTGTTAAACAATTTTATAGTCTCACCAACAATACACAAGACTTCCAGTTTCTCCACATCCTCTCCAACATTTCTAACAAGTATAAGGCAATATCTCATTGTGGTTTTGATTTGCATTTCCTTAATAATTAGCGATGTCAAGCATATTTCATGTACTTATTCTTCCCTTTTTTTTGTTTTTCATCAAAGTATTTTAGTTTCCTTACTTTGCAAATATGAGGTCCAAATCCACTCCAAGACCCAGCCAAGATAGGGAACCTCTAAGATAGTTATTGCTAAGTCCAGAACCTGATACCAAGATTTTATCCAAAGGTCAAGCCTTCTCAAGTTCCCACTGATCTCTGAGACTCACCTGTCTGTCGGGAAAGAGCCTGAGCAAAGAGCAAGTGCTTCCTCCATTGGATCACCCATACTGCTCTCCTTTTCCTGCTTGTTGAACTCTGATGGAGCCAAGCTGGAGGGATCTACATCACAAGGAAAAGATTTGTCACCAAGGAATGACAGCTTTATCGTCTTTTCCCAGCCATCCAATGACATGCCAGCTCAATAGAATTCTAAGGTATGCTTAGCAAAAAGAGCTTTCTGTCCATTCATTCAACAAATCCTAACTTAGTGCTTAGCTTGCGCCAAACACCAGATACAGCAGTGAACAAAACAAAGATCCCAGGTCTCACAGAATCGAATTCTAGCAGGTGTGTGTGTCAGGGGAGGGGAGGATACAGGCGGAAAGAATATTTATATGAAATTTGTTACATACCAGACACTGTTCTAAGCCCTTGTACATAATATATCACGTGACCAAAACTAATAGTCTTGAGTTGATAATTTACCAATCTAAGGAAGTAAGGGCTCTAAATGTCAGGGAACTCAGCAGTGAATTCAGTTTACATGCAAGATTCCCTCACAGCCTTTCTTTCTGTAAACTTTTCACATGAGGGTAAGGGGCTTTTTCCCCCTGGAACACTGATTTAAGATATTTGGCTGTGGCGACCCTTCGTTCTCTGCTTCATATTTACCCTGAGAAGTGAATTTTCCTGAACAGAGATTCAGGAGTTCCTCCATGTTCTCTTTCTTGTCACTCTTTGTGGACAGATGTTTTTCAGTCTGAGTTGTAAACTTCCCAGTACACAAATCCAACAGCTCATCCATGTTGGCATCCATGGCATTCTCATCCATACTGGCCAATGGCAACCGAGGTTTCAAGGCTTGGTACTGATTCCTGTGGTTCCTAACATTTAAGAACCTACAAATACAATGAATAGAGTAGGAAATTCTCCAGAGAAGCAGAAAAGTCGTGGGTGAAAAACTCTGGATTTATTCCCAACACCAAAATTAGAAGCTGAAACTCAAATTGGAAAACAAAAGATTCAAACTTAGCCTCATGCTAATCTGAAGTGGTTGAGGGAAGTTATGCAAAAAAAAAAAAAGAATAAAACGATATTCAAAAGATCAGATGAAAAGAATGATTTTGACTTCACACAATACTAGAGTCTGGCTCTGTGTTACATCCTGTAATGTGCTGGGGCCTGTGAATCCTCAATCTTACTCGACAATTATAATGTAGTAGAGATGGATATGGGGAAATTTAACGCCGTCACAATACAAGATCAATGGAGTTCAAAGAAGTGATTAAGGGATCAGACAGTCAGCAAGAACTAGGTATATTTTATTTTCTGAAGACTTTGTTCAAACTTGTAGAATATAATACTAATGATCTGTACACCTTCTTTCTCTTTCTCAGAAGAGAAAGCACAGATGGAGTGACAGAAGCTCACTTTATTTTTAAACAAAATTAAGCAGTACCCAGCACCATTCCCACCCACAGAAACACAAAACTACCTACCCATCTGCATCCAACAGTTGGCTCTGAGTGTCATCTTCTAAACAGAACTGGAAGTCTCCTGCTCCTAGGAAAAGTGTCTTAGGCTCTGGGGAGGCGTTATACAGATCCTGGGAATCTTCAATGGGAAGTGAAGGCTCAGACAGCTTCCCTGAACTCTGGCACCAAAGCAAAAACAAACAATAACAAAACATTTTGCAAATGTCATTCAGTGTCATGAAAACAACAGAAGTTGCTGTTTGCAACACTGAAACTACTCCCAGGCAATTGCAGTCGAGGACAATGCATAGCCAAGAGAAGCACAAAGAAAAATACCACCCAGAAGTAGGAACACTGGATGAAGCTTGTTTTTAATACACAAAGAGGGTGGATTTTTCAAACTGAACACACATAAGCTCAGGAGCATGGTGGTAGGAGTGGGTTGGCTGGAACACACTTTATTTAGCAATGTGGGAAGCAAAGGAGGAGATTAGAAAAACTATTACCAACCTACCTTAGAAGCTGAGCTGACCAAACTAGACCGAAATAACCCAGGGGAAGGAGATCGGAATCCTCCTGCAGGAAAAAAGCTGGTTCCTCGGCCTGTTTGTCTGTTGCAAGGCTGATAGGATGGAATGGTGGAGCCAATCAGCTCAAAGCTGCTATTGTGGCTGCTCTCCTTTGTCAGCAATGAACATGAATCATCTTCCTCTAAAGAAAGAGAAATACCTTTCAAGTATGTGATTATAGAAAGAAGGTGGGTTTGTTTAGGAAAAAGTTGAGAATGAAACTGTGAAGTAAAATTCACAGGCAAACTCCTCATGTTGTATGTTCCAAAACATTAAAAGTAAATGATGGGGGTGGGTGTTGTGAAGTGGTTTAAGTCAATGCTTAGGACACCTGTACCCCCTATCAGAAGGCTAGGTCAAGTCCCAGCTGCTCTGCTTCTGATCCAGCTTCCTGCTATTGCGCTTGGAGGCAGCAGATGATGGATCAAGCACTTGGGTTCCTGCCACCCACATGGAAGACCCAGATGGAGTTCCTGGCTCCTGGTTTTGGCCTGGCCCAGCCCCAGCTGTTACAGGCATTTGGGGAGTGAACTAGCAGATGGAAGATATCTCTATGTCTCTCCCTCTTTCTCTGTCACTCTGCTCTCAATTTTTTTTTTTTTTTTTAAATTAAATGACTGTACTAAGATGGCATTATGGGGGTCAGTGTCATGGTGCAGCAGGTTAAGCTGCTGTTATGACACTGGCATCCTCTGAGTGCTGGTTTGAGTCTTGACTGCTCTGCATCTGATCCACCTCCCTGCTAACGCGCCTGGGAAAGCAGTGGAAGATGACTCAAGTACTTTGGTCATTGCCACCCACATGAGACCTGGATGGATTTCCTGGGTCCTGGCTTCTGCCTGACCCAGCCTTGACGATTGCGGCCATTTGGGGGGTGAATGAGTAGATAGAAGATCTCTGTGTCTTTCCCCCTCTCTTCTTGTTACTCTACATTTCAAACAAAATAAATCTTTTTAAAAAGTGGCATTATATAATCAGGGTTTATTACTTTGAGCTAAGTGATGTCTGGAAGTTCTTTTCTTTCTCGCACCCTGACTAATGCCATTGAGCACCCCTTTCATTATCCAATCAATTAGATATCTCCCTTGGAACTAGATATAGAAATAGTTCAGGGTTCACTCAATCAACATGTGCTCACCAAGGACCCACTATATTATGCCCAGGATCCACTACAAAAAAAAAGTGCATGTAAGTTGCTACATGTAAGATGGGGAAAAGTTACCAGATTACAAAAATGTAAACTTGGAGCCAGTGCTGTGGCACAGCGGGTTAAACAGTGGCTTGGGACACTTGCATCCCCTGTTGGAGTGCCTGGTTCCAGTCCCAGCTACTCTGTGCTTCCAATCCAGCTTCCTGTTCCTTAGGAGATAGTGGATGATGGCCCAAATTCTTAGGACTCTGCCACCCATGTGGGAGACCCAGATGGAGTTCCTAGCAACTGACTATTACAATCATCTGGGGAGTGAACCAGCAGATGGAAGCTCTCTCTCTTTGTATCTCCTTTTCTTTGTCACTCTGCCTTTCAAACAAATAAATACATACATCTTAAAAAAAATAAACCTACAGAATTGTAATCCTTAAACATCAAAGCTAGAAGATAAAGAAAAGTCTGGTTCTGTGGTAGTTACTGCTTACCTAGTTTGCTAGGCTGTTTGCTTGAGCTTTCATCTGTTTCTGATTTTTCTTCAGAAGGAAAGTAACTACAAAATAAGAAGGTAAATCATTTGAACATCTGTTCCTACTTCTTCCTAGAAGGACAAATCCAAGTAAATTTCCTATTTCCTTAGAGAGAATTGCTTACCCCATCTTTAAAGAGCTGTCCTTAAATAGGAGTAAGGTAGAATCTGATGAGAGGGGCTTGGGATCAGAGAGAAGGCCAACTGCTTTATCAATTTCACTACTGCCCTCATTATTTTCTTTATCCATTTCTTTCTCATCTTTGGTTTCTATTTCTTCATTACTAAGAAGAAATTCTTCAATCTTCATCAATCGTAACAGCCAAAAACAAAACAATCCAAGTCAAAAGATTTAAAAGCAAACCCACTGTTTAGTTAGAAACACTGCTGCATGGTTAAAGGTCACATCTTAAATCTGCAAAGGTAAGCCTGAAGGAACTCGGTCTATTACATACTTTCCCTAACACTTTTAGAGAGCTCTTTTATACTTATTTTCCCTTCTATCCTCCCCAAATTGTTAAAACATAATGAAAAAAGACTGGATTATCATTTGAGTGAGGCAATAACAGGTTAAAAATTACTCTAAGAGAGTAGGCTACGTCCTAACCTCAAACCCAACACAGATGTGATATGATGTCCAGTTATTGCTTTGTTTTTCCTTTTCACAGGGGCAAGTATTAACCAATTCCTTCAAGTGATCTCAACATAGAAACAAAATACCTAACAACCACATCACTTGCCTTCCCTAGGCAAAAAATAATACTAGCAAACAAGGGCAAAAGGTCCTTCTACCAATATCTTCCTCAAAAAGAATCAGATTAACTGAGGAAGGCCTCTGCTTGCCTGGGAATTTATTTCATATCTTAACCTGGCCAAAATTAAATTTAAAAAAAAATTCTGGCTGGTGCCACGGGTCACTAGGCTAATCCTCTGCCTGTGGCGCAAGCACACTGGGTTCTAGTCCTGGTTGGGGTGCCAGATTCTGTCCTGGTTGCTCCTCTTCCAGTCCATCTCTCTGCTGTGGCCTTCCCAAGGCAGTAGAGGATGGCCCAAGTGCTTGGGCCCTGCACCCACATGGGAGACCAAGAGGAAGCACCTGGCTCCTGGGCCGTGGCGGCCATTTGGGGGGTGAAACAATGGAAGGAAGACCTTTCTCTCTCTCACTGTCTAACTCTGCCTGTCAAAAAAAAAAAAAAAAAAAAATTCTGATGAACATGTGATGCTTGTAATTACCATTGCTTTTTAATCTGAATATACAGCTAAATAAGCAGTCCCTATTAATATAAAGCCATTTTCAATATTAGCATTATATTTAAATGCAATCTAACACGCAGAAGCCAGGACAATGGTTCTATGAACTGTGGGGATCCAACAGTGCTGACAGAAGTGAATATACTGGGGCCGGCCCTGTGGCACACTAGGTTAATCCTCCGCCTGCAGCGTGTCATCCCATATGGGCACCGGCTCTAATCCCAGCTGCTCTTCTTCCATTCCAGCTCTCTGCTGTGGCCTGGGAAAGCAGTAGAAGATGGCCCAAGTCCTTGGGTCCCTGCACCCACTTGGGAGACCAAGAAGAAGCTCCAGGTTCCTGGCTTTGGATCGGCACAGCTCCAGCTGTTGTCGCCATTTGGGGAGTGAACTAGCAGATGGAAGACCTTTCTCTCTGTCTCTTCCTGTCACTGTCTGTAACTCTACCTCTCAAATAAATAAATAAAATATTTTTAAGAAAAAAGAGAAACGAATGTACTAAGACTTAGACACATATGAGGCAGCTCCCTTTGTCCATGGCCCAACCAACAACTCCTATACAACTGAACATGCTGATTATACTCTTATTTCAGTTGGATCGCCTTTCTCCTATTCATCATGACTAAGTAACAAGATTACATAATTCCCAGAAACCTCCTCATTGCCTTCTTCCTCCTCTTCCTCTTCTTTCTCCTCCCCTTCCTCTTCTTTCTCCTCCTCTTCCTCTAATTCTTCCTCTTCTTTCTCTTTTTCTTCTCCTGCTTCTTCTGTCTCCTCTTCTCCATCTTCCTCAGACTCATCTGTCATTTCTTCCTCCTCCTCCTCGTCCTCAAACCCATCTTCATTATCTAATTTAAATAATGCTTGGCGCTTTTGGCGCTCTTCAAACCTTCGGAGTTTCATTGCCTCTTGAAGCTTAGCTTTCAACACCTGAAGCTTTTCACCTGTACAGACAGGAAGAGAAACAATCCAGGAGTAAAACTGGAAAAAGAGATGAACTGGGAGTTTTCAGAAAAATAAAGACATGTTAATAAGCAAATTAAAAATAAGCTTAACCTCGTTTCTAATGAAAGAGAAGCAAATCAAAATAACAAGATAGCATTTTTGACAAATTACTTTGATGATATTTATCAAAATTCGATTCAGTGATTCCACTTCCTCTATAAGGGATTCTGCGTCCAGATTATACCCATCTATATCTGGTTCTAGGCTACTAGAAAAAAACTGGAACAGGCCGGCGCCGCGGCTCACTAGGCTAATCCTCCGCCTAGCGGCGCCAGCACACCGGGTTCTAGTCCCGGTCGGGGCGCCGGATTCTGTCCCGGTTGCCCCTCTTCCAGGCCAGCTCTCTGCTGTGGCCAGGGAGTGCAGTGGAGGATGGCCCAGGTGCTTGGGCCCTGCACCCCATGGGAGACCAGGAAAAGCACCTGGCTCCTGGCTCCTGCCATCGGATCAGCGCGGTGCGCCGGCCGCAGCGCGCCAGCCGCGGCGGCCATTGGAGGGTGAACCAACGGCAAAGGAAGACCTTTCTCTCTGTCTCTCTCTCTCACTGTCACTCTGCCTGTCAAAAAAAAAAACAAAAAACAAAAAACAAACAAACAAAAAAAAACAAAAAAAACTGGAACAAACAGCATGTCCATCAATACAAGTATGGTTAAACAAACTGTGTTGCATTCATTCAGTAGAATAGTATGCAGCTGTTAAAAGGAAGCCTCAAAGGTAATGTATAACTGAGCTTTAGAACTGGGTGGTCTGGATCAGCTGCTGGCCCTACCGCTTATTATCTATGTAAACTTTTAAAAAAATTTATTTATTTGAAAGAGCTACACAAAAAGAGGGAGAGAGAGAAACAGATATTCCATCCATTGTTTCACTTCCCAAATGGTTGCAACTGCCAGGGCAGAGCTGGGCTACGGTGAAGCCAGGAGCCTGTAACTCCTTCTGGGTCTCCCACTTGGTTAGCAAAGGCCAAAGCACCTTGAGCCATCCTCCACCGCTTTTCCCAGGTACATCAGAAGGGAGCTGGTTCGGACACGGAGCATCAGGGACTCCAACCACTGTTCATATGGGATGCCAGCATCACAGGCAGCAGCTTAAGCCACTGTGCAACAACACTGGCCCCTCAAAGATAACTATTAGCAACTTCTTGGGGCCAAGGTTGTGGCACAGCAGGTTAAGCCACCACTTCTGATGTCGGCATCCCATATCAAAGCCCCAGTTCAAGTCTTAGCTCTGCCTCCGCTCTAGCTGCTAATGCACCTAGGAAAACAGTGGAAGATGGTCCAAGTACTTGGACCCTTGACAACACACATGGGAGACCCAGATAGAGTTCTGAGTTCCTAGCTTTGGCCTGCCCCAGCCCTGGCTGTTACAGCCGTTTGGAGAGTGAACAAGTGAATGGAAGATCTCTTTCTCTGCCACTCTGCTTTCAAATAAATAAAATGAACCTTTAAAAAAATGCATGTAAGGAAGAGAGTTTAAGGATAGATACACAAAATGGTTATAGAACTTGTCTCTGATAGAGGACTGAGGTTTTTTGTTTATTTTATATGAGGGGAGCTTCAAAAAGTCTGGAAAAATGAAATTTTAAGGTAAGATGACTTCTCCATGAACTTTTAGAAGCATCCTCATTTTCTATGGTATTGGCTGCTTTTTATAATAATATTGATAAAGTCATCTTACCCACCCCAGACATTGTGTAGCACACCAGAAGCGCTGCTATCCAATCTCTAACATCTCCAAGGGAAAAAATTCATTGAATTCTCACTTTAGGATCTTTAACAGCCATAAAGATTCAAATACCTGGTTTTGTGTAGCTTGCTCCATCCAGCTTCTCAGCTGCCAAGGTCACAGGTACCACATCTGCCTTTAGCTCTTCCTTTCCCTCCGTGCCCACATCTTTCACTATGATGTTCACATTCACCGTCTGACCAGCCCTGGGTTTGGCTGCAGGATTGGCATGTTTCCAGAAACGCTGCTTCAAAGCTTCCAGTTCTAAACCCAAACACCGACAGTCTGTCAGTTTGCCATGCTCAAACTCTTTACAATTCCAGTTAATTATAAGCTTGTAATTATAAACCATGTTTTTAGTTCAACAGTGTTGAGGAAAGAAACACAAACAGAAAAAAAAAAAAAAAAAAAAAAAAAAAAGAACCCCAAAATCCCTTTGCTACTAACGCCTGCATGAAAGGCATACAATTTAACCCAAATTAATGAACTGTGCAACTCTTCTTTCTCAATTTCAAAAATCAGACTTTAAGACAGAAATTTACAACCTAACTTTCTATATGTACAACTCTTTAAAAAAGATACCAGGGGCCAGCGCCGTGGCACAGTGGGTTAATCCTCCGCCTGCGGCACCAGCATCCCATATGGGCGCCGGTTCTAGTCCTGGTTGCTCCTCTTCCGATCCAGCTCTCTGCTGTGGACTGGGAAAGCACTAGAGGATTACCCAGGTCCTTGGGCCCCTGCACTCATGTGGGAGACCAGGAAGAGGCGCCTGGCTCCTGGCTTCAGATCTGTATGCTGCCATTTGGGAAGTGAACTAACGGAAGGAAGACCTTTCTCTCTGTCTCTCCCTCTCACTCTCTGTAACTCTAACTCTCAAATAAAATAAAGAAAATATTTTTTGAAAGAAGGTATTAATCCAACTTTAAAAAACCTACAATTTTCAACTATTTAATTAATTCTTCATGGGTTTCAGTTATGTTTTTTAATCCCTTCTTTTGAATATTTCATTATTGACAATCTTACTAATATGGGCAAGGTCAAATTTAAAAAAGGAAAAAGAAAATGACCTTCAACCCAGTGATCTAACTCCACAGTCTTGTGATGGAACTATTAACTAGTATAATTGGTACAATCAGAAAGAAAATGCAATTTATATGTAGCTCCTATATCACACACCCAACTTGTATACAAATAGAAACATACTGGGGGCAGTTAGTACAGTGGTCCAATGGCAATAGAGCCTTTTCCCTCTTTCTCACTGCTGTAGCTTAGAACTCTTCCATGATGAACTGTCTGAGATACTACAAGTATGGCTCATTTTTAAAAATGCACTCAAATCATACTTTAGAAGGTCATAGTATAAAAAGAGAACTGAAAGAAGTTTTACCCAGAATCCCTATATTATTAGAAGCAAAAACCCAACCCTACAGGATGGTATATTTTCATAAACAAAAGAGGCAGAATCTTTAAGTCTACCTCCTATTTTGTAGTGGAAGCAACAGGTGATGGCGGGGGAAGGGAACAGAAATCAGTGTCAACAGAATGAAAGACATGGTTGAGTAGGAAGATTACTCAGAACACAAAATAATAGCAAGGAAGAAGGTACCTTCATTTATAAACAGAGAAAACTAGATTCCTAGAGCCCTTCATATCCCAATCTACTGGAGCACACACTTTATTACATGACTCTAGCATCACCCTCCTCATTTTAAAATCCTTATTGAAGGTCATCTCCCTCTATCAGTCTTTTTCCAGCAACTCCCTTTTCCTAGCTAAGTGAAAAGTCTCTGCCTTAGTTCAAGTCTCTGCCAGTACCTTGGATCTAAAACAGTTCTCATTCCCACTGTTCTACCATTAAACAGAGGGAGTAAGGGCAGAGATGAATCCATATGCTATCACAAGGCACAAGAGCACTGATTCCAATACAGGTTGTTCCCTCTGAAATTCATGTTGAAATTTGTGAGAGAATTGAGAGGGGCATTTAAGGGGTGTTGGGATGGTAAAGAGGGATTAATGCCTTTCTCAAGGGAACTAATTCTCATGGCAGTGAATTCTCACTCTCTTGGGATTGCATCACCGTGAGAATGGGTTACTAGAGTGGCTGTTACAAAGCAAGGCTGCCTCTCATGCTTTGTCTCCGACATCTGCACATGCCTACTCGTTCTTCCACTTTCCATCATGAGGTGAGGCAGCAAGGGCTCTCACCAAAAACCAGCTTTGGCCACCCAATCGTCAGACTTGGTGTCCAGAGCATAAGGCTAAATAAACTTTCTTTTATAAATCATCTAGTCTCAGCTATTGTTATAACAATGTAAAATGGATTAAGATAAGAAGTAATATATTTCTGATACCATAAAATTTAAATCTATATGCATGTGTCATGGAAACCTTACCCTCTATGAGATAAAGAAATTGAGCTATTCCTTCCCACTGCTTTCACTGGGGCAGCCATTTGGGAAGCGAACCAGTGGACAGAGGATATCTCTCCCTCTCTCTCTCTGTAAATCTTCCAAATAAAATAAATAAATTTTTAAAAACAAAAAGAGGGAGGGCAGTGCTGTGGCTTAGAGGGTAAAGCCACCACCCACAGAGCTGGCATCCCATATGGGTGTCAGTTTGAGTCCTGGCTGCTCCACTTCCGATCCAGCTCTCTCCTATGGCCTGGGAAAGCAGTGATGTCCCAAGTCCCTGGGACCCTGCACCAACTTGGGAGACCCGAAAGAAGCTCCTGGCTCCTGGCTTTGGATCGGTGCAGCTCTGGCCGTTGCAGCCATCTTGGGAGTGAACCAGAGGATGGAAGACCTCTTTCTCTCTGTCTCTGCCTTTCTAATAAATAAATAAAATTTCTTTTTTTAAAGATTTATTTATTTATTTGAAAGAGAGTTTCACAGAGTTTCACAGGAGAGGCAGAGAGAGGTCTTGCATCTGCTGGTTCACTCTCCATTTGGCAGCAACGTCTGGAGCTGTGCCGATCTGAAGCCAGGAGCCAGGAGCTTCTTCCGGGTCTCTCACACAGGTGTAGGGGCCCAAGGACTTGAGCCATCTTCCACTGCTTTCCCAAGCCATAGCAGAGAGCTGGATTGGAAGTGGAACAGCCAAGACTTGAACTTGCCCCCTCATGGGATTCCAGCACTGCAGGCGGCGGCTTTACTTTCTACATCACAATGCCAGCCCCCAATAAATAAATCTTAAAAAAAAAAAAAAGTCCATTCAAAGTGATAATGCTTGATTTCAGTGTTGAAAGATCATTCCTGGGGCTGGCGCTGTGATGCAGCAAGTTAAAGCTGTGGTCTGCAGCACTGGCATCCCACATGGGCGCCGGTTCTAGTCCCAGCTGCTCCACTTCCAGTCCAGCTCTCTGCTATGGCCTGGGAAAGCAGTAGAAGATGGACCAAGTCCTTGGGCCCCTACACCCACATGGGTGACCCGGAAGAAACTCCTTGTTCTGGCTCCAGATCAGCTCAGTTCTGGCCGTTGCGGTCATTTAGGGAGTGAACTAACGGATAGAAGACCTCTCTTCTCTCTCTCTCTCTGGCTTTACCTTGCTCTGTAACTCTGTCTTTAAATAAATAAAAAAAAAAAAAAAAAAAAAGAAAGAAAGATCATTCCTTCATTCAATAAATACAAATGTCTACAATGTGTCATTACTGAGGAAGGACTAGTGATGTGTAGAGAACAACACAGGAGATTCCACATCACATAAGGGGTCTTCAAAAGGTCTGGGAAATGCACATAATGAAAAACATATGCATTGCCGGCACCGCGGCTCACTAGGCTAATCCTCTGCCTGTGGCACCGACACCCCGGGTTCTAGTCCCGGTTGGGGCGCCAGATTCTGTCCCGGTTGCCCCTCTTCCAGTCCAGCTCTTTGCTGTGGCCCAGGAAGGCAGTGGAGGATGGCCCAAGTGCTTGGGCCCTGCACCCGCATGGGAGACCAGGAGGAAGCGCCTGGCTCCTGCCTTCGGATTGGCACAGCATGCTGGCCATAGCAGCCATTTGGGGGGTGAATCAATGGAAGGAAGACTTTTCTCTCTGTCTCTCTCACTGTCTAATTTTGTCTGTCAAAAAACAAAACAAAACAAAACAAAACAAAAACATGCGCATGGATTTTAAAATTTTTTTGTGTCAAAAATAAACTTATCTTTTAATCCATTTTCTCATAAGCTTTTTGAAGTTCCCTTGTAGAAAGACATCTAATGTATAATCACATCCATCTCCTTTCAAGTCTTCCTTTAACAACCCACTAGAAGACACTTATCCCTGAACTCCTGTAGAACTTAATGGTAAATGTTTTCCCCTCTCCGCAGAAAAGAATATTTCCCCTTTTCTTCACATTTTTTAATTTTCTTGATTATCAATGACAAGTTCATCATGTCACTTACCACTCTCCCTTGCATTACTGTAACTTGCACATTTCTTACCACCGCTACAATGTACACATGGAAAGTATAGGATAAATATGATTTGTCTTAGTATGCTCTACAGTATTTTGCACACAGCAGACACATGAATATCAGTTGGATGAGTGAAAAAAATTCAGCATTACAGACAATTTAAGGGAACCAAAATGTTTAGCTATGAAAAACTGAACATTGTCTTTGTGAAGGTCTTAATAAGATTTAACAAGGATCATAGAAAAACTTAAAATTTCAGGGTGCAGGCCGGTGCCGTGGCTCACTAGGCTAATCCTCCGCCTTACGGCGCCGGCACACCGGGTTCTAGTCCCGGTTGGGGCGTCCGATTCTGTCCCAGTTGCCCCTCTTCCAGGCCAGCTCTCTGCTGTGGCCAGGGAGTGCAGTGGAGGATGGCCCAGGTGCTTGGGCCCTGCACCCCATGGGAGACCAGGAAAAGCACCTGGCTCCTGGCTCCTGCCATCGGATCAGCGCGGTGCACCGGCTGCAGCGCACCGGCCGTGGCGGCCATTGGAGGGTGAACCAACGGCAAAGGAGGACCTTTCTCTCTGTCTCTCTCTCTCACTGTCCACTCTGCCTGTCAAAAAAAAAAAAAAAAAAAAAAATTTCAGGGTGCAAAGTCAGAAATAAATTCCTAAATACCATAACACAACAGCAGTGTGCCTCTTCTGTACATTAACTATCAACAGGCTTCCATTAGAAACAAGGTTTAGATCATCCTGACACCCTGTCAAATTTATCTCAATGGAACCCCTCCCATCTCTGGCACAACTGGAGTAAGAGCACGTGTGGTTATTGGTTTCTCTTGTGTTCCCTGTCCTCCACCGTGGCAAGTAACTGAAAACTGCCAGGACAAATCACTCCAGGGAGGTGCCCCGCAATTTCAAGATTACCTCTGTTGGTTTCAGGTTCATCGAGTATCACAAAGGAATCTTCATCAGCACCCAGCTGTGGTTTAATGGAAACATCAACTCCCAGCTGCTTAAGTCTATCCAGAGTGAACCGTCTCGCTTTTTCAGG
Source organism: Oryctolagus cuniculus (assembly GCF_964237555.1). NCBI lineage: Eukaryota > Metazoa > Chordata > Mammalia > Lagomorpha > Leporidae > Oryctolagus > Oryctolagus cuniculus. The sequence continues at coordinate 136,873,674 of NC_091438.1, read as the reverse complement.
TGGCACAGCGGCTGTTGATTTAGTCTGCTGCCCGGGCTCTTGCACTTTCTCCTCTGCTTCTTCTGCTTTTTTCAGGTTGTCTTCTCTCTTCAGGGCATGAGGTTCAGATGTGATGGGACTTCCAGCCTGACATTCCGCACTGTCATTCCTACTGGATTCCTGTTGCGACACTACGCTGTCCCCAGGTAAAGGTCCAACATCACTCTGCTTCTGTTTCTCCTGAACTTCTGGCTCCTCACTTCTCACCAAATCGTTCCTAGAAGACTCATCTGATCTAGTAGTGATCTGAGGTTCCTTTGAAACCATGGGGAGTGCATTAATTTCCGTTTCCGATTCTATGCCTGTTGTTTGTTCAGAACCTTTGCATTGGCGGTCACAATCCATTTCAGTTGCATTTACAGTGTCTATGATTTCTTTGTGATGGCTAGACTGATATTTGGATGACCTAGAGCAGGGAAAAGGACATAGAGTTGAAAATTATCTTCATTGTGAAATATTCTCATTCCTTAGTTCATAATCTGTTTCAATGGAGTTAGGGATCTGAACTTTTTATTATGACACATCTTGCTATAAAACCAAGAGCTCACAAAAATTATAATCACAAAGAAAGAGGGTTCTTACTTCAGGAGTGTCATGGGATTTCCCTGGCAAGTGGGCCGGGGTTTACGTTTGAAAAAGTCATGAATGGTTTTATTCTCAGGCATGTGATATGGAAGATTCAGTGCAGACTCTATAAAAATGAAACAAAACAAGCAAATACATATACAGTATATTCTGAAATATCACTTCAAATAGTCACCAAATAGTATAACTGAAGACAACACCAAAAATAGAATAATCCTTCCTTCAACATAGGTTGGAGATGGGGCCTGTATTGTGGCTCATTAGGTGAAGCCACCACCAGCATCCTGTATGAGCACCATTTCAAGTCATGGCTACTCTACTCCTGCACTTCTGATCCAGCTCCCTGCTAATGCACCTGGGAAGTCAAGAAAGTGCTTGGGTCAGGGCTGGTGCTGTGGCGTAGCAGGTAAAGCCGCCATCTGCAGTACCAGCATCCCATATGGGCACTGGTTCGAGTCCCTGCTGCTCCACTTCTGATCCAGCTCTCTACTATGGCCTGGGAAAGCAGTAGAAGATGCCCCAAGTCTTTGGGCCCCTGCATCTTCTTGGGAGGCCTGGAAGAAGCTCCTGGGTCCTGACTTTGGATTGGTATAGGTCCAGCTGTTGCAGCCAACTGGGGACTGAATCAGTGGATGGAGGACCTCTCTCTGCTTCTATTTCTCTTTCTGTGTAATTCTGACTTGCAAATAAATAAATAAATAAATCTTAAAAAAAAAAAAAAAAAAGTGCTTGGGTCCCTGCCACCCATGTGGGACACCCAGATGGAATTCCTGACTCCTGGCTTCAACCTGGCCAAGATCTGGCTGTTGTGGCCATTTGGGGTGTGAACCAGCAGATGGAAGATTTCTGTCTCTGTCTCTGTTTCTCCCTCTCCTCTCTGTTCTGCCTTTCAAGTAAAATAAATAAATCTTAAAAGAGAGAGAGAGAGAGAGAGAAAACCTCCCAAAGGGATACTGATACAACCAGTCCATAAACCCTTTAAAAATTCTTGCAGGACTGGCACGCTGTGGCATAGTGGGTAAAGCTGCCGCCTGCAGTGCTGGCATTCCATATGGATGCCAGTTCGAGACCCAGCTGCTCCACTTCCATCCAGCTCTCTGCTATGGCCTGGGAAAGCAGTAGGTGATGGCCCAAGTCCTTGGGCCCCTGCACCCACGTGGAAGACCCAGAAGTTTCTGGCTCTTGGCTTTAGATTGGTTCAGCTCTGGCCATTGTGGCCATTTGGGGAACCAGCAGATGGAAGATCTCTCTCTGCCTCTGCCTCTCTATAGTTCTGCCTTTCAAATAAATAAATAAATAAATCTTTAAAAAAAAATCTTGCCTCCACTACAATTCTGAAGTTTTCTCAGTTTATACTAATGTTCCAAGGGCTTTAGAACAATGGCTATTTCCCAAGATCAAATCTAAACTTAAACTTGATATTATAATTTTTAGAGATTTATTTATTTATTTGAAAGGCAGAGTTACAGAGAGAGAGAGAAGGAGAGACAGAGATCTTCCATCCACTGGTTCACTCTCCAAGTGGCTGTACAGGCCTGGCCTGGGCCAGGCCAAAGCCAGGAGCCAGGAGCTACTTCCATGTCTTCCACATGGGTGCAGGGGCCCAAGCCTTTGGATCATCTTCCACTGCTTTCCTAGGTGCTTTAGCAGTGAGCCAAATCAGGAGTGGAGCAGCAGAGACATGAACCAGTGCCCATATGAGAATCCAGTATACCAGATGATGGCTTACCCTGCTGTGACACAGCGCCAGGCACATATATTATAATTTTTTAAAAGACTGATTATTTATTTACTTGATAGGCAGAGTGACAGAGAGAATGAAGGGGAGAGAGAGAGATCTTCCATCCACTGGCGCACTCCCCAAATGGCCATAACAGTCAGGACTGGGCCAGGCTGAAGCCAGGAGCTACAAAGCCCATCCAGATCTCCCACATGGATGCCAGGGTCCCAAGTACTTGGATCACCTTCTACTGCCTTTCCAGGAACATTAGCAGGGAGCTCGATCTGAAGCAGGTAGCCAGGACTCTGATATTTGATGCCTGCATTGCAGATAGCAGCTTAACATGCCACCACAATACTGGTAAGATATTTTAACTTGAATTCACATTAAGAATGTTAAAAAAAAAAAAAAAAAAAAAACCTCCAACATCCCAAGTTCAGCATACAAAGAAATATTGCGATTTGCCTCCGAGTTTACTGTGCCAGTTTGCATTACCTCGAATAAGGCGCTGAGTCTCACTGTGCAGTTTTTTCAATGCTTCTTTACTTAACTTGGCTGCCTTCCTTTCCTTAAAGACAAAAAGTGAGACTGCATTAAAAATATTATCCAGAAAGAGCTTCATCTCTCATAAGTTGTTCTCTCCATGAAAACAGGAGATGGGATATAAGCACAAATAAACTCAATATAAATATGAACTCAAGGAGCTCATTTATTTGTCTCAGAGAATTAATTCAATCCGATCAGTATTTATGTACCTACTATGTACAAAGCAGTATGACAAGTACCAGGAAAATATAGCAAAGTAAAATATTTGTTCCTAAGAAACACAATCTCCTGTGAAAGACACCAGTGTGACTATCTCACCTTCCTCATGCCGCCTTTTGATAACTCACTTTCTTCTTCAAATGAACAGACCCCATTTGCCAACGATGGTTCCTTTTTCTAAAAGAGATTGCAAATTGATTAGGACAAAAGCTATACTCACAAAGAAGCTGTCTTTGAAGATGACTTTTGTACTCCAACATCACATTAACAATAAGTCAATAATTTAATAGAAAATTTTAAACACAGCATCCTACTACACTTAAAAAGCAGATGATCTTACTCAAATGGAGCTTGAACCCTCATTTCTTACATCTCCACTTACATCCTTCCCTAAAGAGGGAACAATGGCTCAAAAGGAGCTAAAGAAAAATCTTAGGAAGAGAGGCTTCCACTCAGGACAACGTTGTGATGATGCCTCTCTTTGATACACCCCCAAGATCCTACTGAGTTCATTTCTCAGGGGCCACAGAATTGTAAAAGTTACATCTCTGCCCCAATATTTATCTGCTTCTTATCACAACACAAAGTATCTTACTTTCCACCGCCCATCATTCCTAGAAGAGCAATAACAAAGTACTAGTCTCCAAGCAAGTTAACATGTCTATCACTTGTACTGCAAGTTTCCAAAATTAACAGCTGAAAAACTTAAATCAATCTGTACACATTTTTCTTCAGTTAAACAAAATTAAGGTTGCAACAGTAAATCCAAAAAAATCAAGATCAGAAGCAGCTGGTTAGCTCCTATTGCAATCACGCTTCACTTGCCTTGTGCTTTTTCACTTTGTTTTTCACAGCTGCCCTTATTGATTCTAATGATTCTTCATCCTCCACTGGAGAGTTATTCTCTTCCTCCAATCCAGTTTCAAAAAGGTCTTTATTTGCAAGTACACAGCCACTGTCATTAAATGGCTGTTCCACATCATCTTCCTGGATAATACGTAAAGACAAAAGCGTAAGCGAATCATGTCACAATCCAATGCTTCACAACATATATGGCAAATTGGATCAGCCCATGTTTCAGACAAGTCTAGGGCAGCTAGAACATTCTCAGTGGTTCCTAACTCATAGTTAGCCTTTGAAGTCCAAGCTGTGATTTTATGCAACTGTCCAAAATTAACAGTAAATTTTTTAAAAAGTCAATTAAATACTTATTAAGCAATAGCATATAAAACTTGTGGGTGTTTTTTTCAGTTAGCAAGTAAGACTTCTGACTGATGGATACACTAAAAGATTATTTCAAAAGTTCATTTTCATCAGGTCAGAAGCAGTGAAAAATTAATTCACATCCTCACACAGAAAATAAGAACCCAGGGTTGGTGCTGTGGTGTAGCGGTAAAGCCACCACCTGCAGTGCCAGCATCCCATAGGGGCGCCGATTCGAGTCTCGGCTGCTCCACTTCCAATCCAGCTCTCTGCTATGTCCTGGGAAAGCAGCAAAAGATGGCCCAAGTGCTTGGGTTCCTGCATCCGCACGGGAGACCTGGTAGAAGCTCCTGGCTCCTGGCTTCAGATCAGAGCAGCTCCAGTCCACTTGCAACCATTTCGGGAGTGAACCAGAAGATGGAAGACCTCTCTCTGTCTCTCTGTAACTCTGCCTTTCAAATAAATAAATAAATCTTCAAAAAAAAAAGAAAAAAGAAAAGAAAAGAAACCCATTTGGAAGTGTCCTCTACATATCCAAAATGAAAACTAAGCCCAGGGAGGTATTGTGGTACGGTGGGTTAAGCTACTGCTACAGACATCCACATCGCATATCAGAATGCCTGGTCTGAGTCCCCATTACTCTGCTTCGGATCCAGCTTTCTCTGTCTGGGTAGGCATCAGGCGATGTCTCAAGTACTTGAGTCCCTGACTCCACATGAAAAGCTCAGATGTAGTTTCTGGACCCTTGCTTTGGCCTGGCCTAGCCCCAACTTATGTGGCCATCTGGGGGAGGGGACCAGAGAATGGAATATATTTCTGTCTCTCCCTCTGTCACCTTGCCTTTTGAACAAGTAAATAAATAAATAAATCTTAAAAAAAGAAAAAATAAGACCAATACGTTTTAAATCACACTCAATGCAAAATGGCCTATGCAAAGCTCTATTCAGGATGCAGAAAACACATCAAGAGTGAAAGCAACTTTTACTAAAATGTTAATCTACTTGAGAAATAGCAAATCATCCTTTAAGCATGTACCTCATGTTTTGTCTCCTTCTTTTTCAGCCGCCTAATTTTTTCCATCTTTCTCTCCTCTTTCTCAAGCCTTCTCTTTGACTTTACTTTTGCTTTTCCTCCAGTTCCTTCTTTATCACGTATCGATTTTCTAGAAACCTTGCTGTCAGCCATGAAGTCCACAGAGTTTCCAGACTGGAGATTCAGCTCTAAGCAAGGTGTCCCTTGAAGATTTTCCTGAGACAAAGACTCCTCTATGTCACTGTCCTCACTGTCTGCCAGAGTTTTGTAAGTCCTTTTGATTTTTCCATTTTTCCCAGTATATACATTCTCTTTATTTTCCTCTTCAGCACTGTCATAGGTAGCTTTCTCTGGAGAAGCATTTTTATTCTCTAGTTCAGAATCACTGTCCTGCAGCACTTTCCTGCTTTTCAATTTCTTACTCACAAACATCTCTTCATCTGAATCTGGAGGAAACATAAAATTTTCAAAGGTTTACAATCATTTGGCCTTCCTCCTAGCTTCATACTCCTGGAAAATATACCCAATTATACAAGCGTTACGTCACCTTGTGAAATTATGTAACTACCATTAAGAACTGATTGTAGCAAAGAAAATCTAAAAATACATTTTGAAAACATTTTCCCTGGTAAAATGTGTCTTACTGAGAAAAGCAATTATATATATTTACAATGTGTAAAGTTGTTCTAATCCCTCTGGCAGGTGTTAAAAATCCTTTTATTATAGGATGAATGCATTTAACCAGGCCATGTGGTGGCTGTTAGACATTTTACATTTTATACATTCAGTAATAGAATAGAAATGGATATTATCAAAAAGATATAAGTACTTGCTTTTATACTAAACAAAAGCCAAGCTAAAAACAAAGAGATTAAAGAAATTAGTTCAATTAACTTACAACCCAGGCCTCTTCTACTTCTAAAAACAAAAGTAATGCATATTACAAACCTCTTTCACTGAAGGTGCCAGTGGTTTCACAGCTACCCTGTCCACTGTCTACAGGACTGCCTGCTTCTTGTGGAAGGAGTTTTGAGTCACTGATTTCCAGGTGTACCTAGAAAATGAGAATATGAGCTAACAGAAAGCTCCAAGTATTGATACACAAAACATCATGGGATCATCAAGCTGAAAGAAGGAATGAACCAATACAATGGATCAATGAAGAGATGATATTTAGAATTACTGAAACAAAAACCAAAAATGTTTTGTGAGGACACTGTAAAAAGTTCTGGGGAAATCCAATTTTAAAAAGTTTATTTTGGGGCTGGTGCCGTGGCTCACTAGACTAATCCTCCACCTAGCGGCACCGGCACACCGGGTTCTAGTCCCGGTCAGGGCACCGGATTCTGTCCCGGTTGCCCCTCTTCCAGGCCAGCTCTCTGCTGTGGCCCGGGAAGGCAGTGGAGGATGGCCCAAGTGCTTGGGCCCTGCACCCCATGGGACCCAGGAGAAGCACCTGGCTCCTGCCTTCGGATCAGCGTGGTGCGCTGGCCGCAGCTCCCCAGCCGTGGCAGCCACTGGAGGGTGAACCACCGGCAATGGAAGTCCTTTCTCTCTGTCTCTCTCTCTCTCACTATCTACTCTGCCTGTCAAAAAAAAAAAGTTTATTTTGGCACAAAAAATTTTGAAAACCATGAACTTTTGAGCTTCTCAGACACTTTCGTAGGACCTAATATAACCAACTCTTTCAGTAACAGTAAATAAATAAAAGAATCAAGCATTTATCATGGCATCCTCAGTGTACCTAAATGATTGATAAAGGTAAGTTTTTTTTTTCTTTTTTTCAGTTACTTTTTCATTCTCAGGGTCACAGCAAATGTATGACAATCACTACAACACAATTCTCATGTTAATGTGATATTAATATAAAAGAACAGATTCAATGTAGCTCATAGATACAATTCTAGAAATATGCAATTCTAGAACTGTAATGATACTACCTTTCTCCCTTTCTTTTTAAATTTTTGATATAACTTCTTTTTATTTTGTTATAAGATTTATTTATTTGAAAGTCAGAGTTACACAGAAAGAGGAGAGGCAGATAGAGAGAAGTCTTCCATCCGATGGTTCACTCCCCAGATAGCCCCAACGGCCAGAGCTGTGCCGATCTGAAGCCAGGAGCCAGGAGCCAGGAGCTTCTTCTGGGTCTCCCATGTTGGTGCAGGGGCCCAAGGACTTGGGACATCACTGCTTTCCCAGGCCATAGGAGAGAGCTGGGTCAGAAGTGGAGCAGCCAGGACTCAAACCGACACCCATATGGGATGCCAGCTCTGTGGGTGGTGGCTTTACCCTCTAAGCCACAGTACTGCCCTCTCACACAGGTGCAGGGGCCCAAGGACTTGGGCCATCTTCTACTGCTTTCCCAGGCCATAGCAGAGAGCTGGATTGGAAGAGGAGCAGCTGGGACTAGAACTGGTGCCCATATGGGATGCTGGCACTTCAGGCCAGGGCGTTAACCCACTGCGCCATAGCGCCGGCCCCTGATATAACATATTTTTAATTTACCTTATAATCAAAGGCTTACTGCTTGACTAAAGAGTTCAACAAGTAAAAAGTAAAATGACCACAGTTCAGCAGGAATATAGGCAACGATTATAAACAATATTCAAACAAAAAGATGTCCATTTCACTCACATACAGTAAATTTTAAAAAACAATCACAGATCATTAAAACAATAATAGTATATCTATTTTCTATCACAAATAGAAAATGTGATTTTTTTTTTTTTGGGTCTGGCTTATTTCACTTAGCACAATGATCTCCAGTTGCTTCCACTTTGTTGCAAACATCAGAATTTCATTCTTCCTTATGGCTGAGAGGAAGTTTTTCTTAAGAGAAATATCCTAGTTAATCAAGGAAGAAATCATGGACTTAGGCTATCACAGTTTTTAGCAACCTTCAATTAAATAACAGAGCTAGGCAATGACATTAATGTCTGCTGATTTTACCAAAAAAGGAACAACACATTGTATACAGCCTAATAGAAGTACCCAACACCATCTATACAGCATTTGTGTCAGAATACTCACATCTGAATCTGATCAAGTCTGTAGATCCAAAAGAGAGAGCAGAGGAGCGTGTTCAAAAATACCAGACATACAATCTGGATGTGGGAAACTCGGGGCTGTGTTGTGGCACAGTGAGCAAAGCCACAGCCTGGGATGCCAACATCCCATATGGGCTCCAGTTCGAATCCTGGCTGCTTCAGTTCTGATCCTGCTCCCCTGCTAATGGCCTGGAAAAAGCAGCAGAGGGTGGCCCAAGTGCCTGGGCCCTGGCACCCATGTGAGAGACCCAGAAGAAGCTCCTGGCTTTGGCCTGGTTCAGCTCTGACCATTGTGGCCCTTGTGGGGTGAACCAGCAGATGGAAGACTTCTCTGTTTCTCTCCCCTCCCTGCAACTCTTTCAATTAAACAATATACAACATAAAAGATGGATATACATATATACCAAGAATTGCAATTGTAGACTGAATCCTTATTCAAATAAAAATCTGAAATATGCATGAGTCAAAGAAATCTGAATACTGACTAGATATTTTGCATAATAATATGGTCGGTTATCCTTTTGTGGAAAGCTCTTTGTCTTCTAGGAATGTGCACTGAAATATCTGTAGATTAAATATGTCATGGGGGTGTTTGGTGTAATACTTAATACACTGCTTGGGACACCTGCATCCCATATTCAATGCCTGGTTCAAATCCTGGCTCAGCTTCCAATTCCAGTTTCCTGCTGATGTGTAGTCCAGGATGTAGTAAATGATAGCTCAAATAGGTCAGTCTCTGACACTCATGGGGGAGACCTACACTGAGTTTCCCAGTTCCCAGCTTCAGCCTGGTCTAGCCCCAGCTGCTGCACGCATTTGGGGAATCAGTGGATTGGAGCTCTCTCTCAAAAAATAAAAACAACTAAAATTTTAAATAAATATGTTGGGATTTTCTTCCAAATAATCCAATGAGGGAAAAGAAGGTAGGGTATAAATTGATCAAGATCGGCCATGATTAGACAATAATCAAAATTAGGTGAAGGGATTATTACATACACCTCATTTGTATAGATGACATTTTCTAAATGAAACATTTTTAAATGTCACAAGTAAAAAAATCTAGGTGTTAGTGACTTGAACAGTTAGTGACCAAATTGACCCAAGATGCCAGGTCTCCTATCTCCTCAGTGTTCTCAGGGATCTGAGTTAACTTATTCATAAGGGAGGAGGGGGGCTGGCACTGTGGTTAAGCCACCACCTATGACACCTGCATCCTATATGGGCACGGTTCGCATCCCAGCTGCTCCACTTCCGATCCTGCCCCCTGACAATACACCTGGGAAAGCAGCAGCAGATGGCCCAAGTGCTTGAACGATTGCCACGCACATGGGAAACCTGGATGAAGCTCCTGGCTTCCGCCTGGCCCAGAGCTGGCTGTTGCAGCCATTTGGGGAATGAACCTGCAAATGGAAGTTCTCTCTCTGCCTCTCCCTCTCTGTAACTCTGACTTTCAAATAAATAAGTAAATCTTTTAAGAATGATAATAATAAGCAAGGAGGCCCCAGTATTGCAGTAAGGGAGGTTAAGCCACAGCTTGGAATGACCATATCCCATATCTGACTGTCAGTTTGAGTCCCAATACAGCTTCCTGCTAATGTACCTGGGAAAGCAGCAGAAGATGGCCTAAGTACTTGGGTCCCTGCTACCCATGTGGGAGACCCAAATGCCATTCCTGGCTCTTGGGTCCAGACTGAGCTATCCCTATCCAGCCTGGCCTATCCCTGGCATTTGGGGAGTGAACCAGCAGATGGAAGCTCTCTCCCCACCCTGCCTCCTGAATAATCTTTTTTTAAAAATATGAGAGAAATTACAAACAAATGTAATGTAAAAGGGTATAAGGCCTTACTCTAGTGGTTTATCAAATTAGTTCGTTGATTTCAATGTCTAGCTCAATTATTAAAAAAATATATAACACGGGTTGACGGTTATCATGTATGTGCTGATGGTCCCCTCAACAAACCAAAGCAGTAAGACTGTTAAGTTCTGTCTGTGGATGTGGACACTGACTTCAGGTAAGCACACAGCTCAATCCATGGGCATGCATTTAATCTCAGTTCTATTCTCGGCCATTTGCAACAGGACCAGCCATGTCCAACACTGGAGCCAGAAGAGACAGAGGGGTTTCAAGAACTCCCTGATCAATTAGTATCTTTAAAAAAAATCAAATCGGCCAACTATGACTCATGTCAGCCTCCTGCTGCGAAGTTTTCCGGGAACCAGAGACAGGATTAGGGTAAAGTGGGTGAGGCAGGATTGGATCTTGTCCTTATTTAAAATGTCCCTATTCTGTTCAATACCAAGTCATGAAACTTTTCGCAAAATTTTGTTTTTTAAATACTGCATTAAAATGTGGGTTGCACTGGGTGACTACTTTTTTTTTTTTTTTTTTTTTTTTTTGCGTCCTTTTAAATTTTGCTTCCAAGGCGAGAGCGTCTTGCGCTCCCGGGACCCAGTCGGAGAACACAAGGCGGCCTTCCTGGCCCAATTTCGAACTTCCTAACACCCCGCGCTCCATTTACCAAGAATCCCGCCCCGCATCCCCGCCGCGCGTTCGCCTGGGCCTCCTCTCATTGGGGGCGTAGTAAGAGGAGGAGCTAACGTGACAGGAAACGCGCCAAAGGGGAAGGCGGGCGGCAGGGACAGAGCCAGGCGGCAAGGACCGACCACCGGGACCACCGGGACCACCGGCCCGAAGCTCGGGACGCCTCGCGCCAGGACCCCCGGGAGAGGTCGCGAGCCCCTCTCAGCGGAGGCGCGCGCGGCAGCTGGCGCCCGCGCGGTGCACGCCGGGAGCTGTAGTCCTCTCAGCCCCGGGGCACCGGCTCTACCCCTGCCCCAGTCCACCCCACGGCGCCCGGCCTCCGCAGCCCATGTAGGAGGCCTGTGCTTAAACCCACCTCAGAGCCTTCCTCGCCCGTCATGGTTCCGGCCTCCGCAGCGGTCCGCACCAGACGAAGCAGTGCCGGGTTCCTGCAACCTCTGGCGCAGCGCCTCTCCCGCCGTCTCCAGCCTGGAAGCGGCGTTTGAGCTTTCGCGCCCAGCCGGGGTGGAGGACCCGCCCTCGATGATTTGCACCAATCCGAAGCAGACCTTCCATTCTAGGCCCCGCCCACTCCCGTCCCACCAATCACGAAGCTCTTGCGGCCGGCTCCAGGATGACGGTCAGTGTTGGCTTGGCGGGTCCCCGACTGCTCTTGTCAGCTGGGCTTGGGGCGGAGGCTGTGAGTGCTGGGGCGGGGTGCCAGGCGGCAGGGCCCACCGTCCTTACCAGGAGGCACCTGGCGAACAGTGCTTTGACTCTGGGCGCCGCCACAGCTCGGCGACTCACGTCACGCCCAAATTTAAGAGTGAGCTGGTCCCCTCGCCCCCTGCAGGATGTCCTGTGCGTGAATCTTTTCAGATAGAGTCCTGGGCCTCCATAGGGGTTTCTCCACTGACCGCAGCCTTGCAGCTGCTGGCGACCCTGTCTGGCCCTTCTTGTACCTGACACCATTGAATAAAAAACGTTTCTCCAGGGGCCGGCACAATGGGTGGTTCACTCGCATCCCACTCTGGAGTGCCTGGGGATGGACTCCCACCTCCAGCCCCCTGCTAGTGCACTGCGGGGGGGTGGGCAGAAGAGGATGGACCAAGTGCTTGGGCCTCTGCCACCCACCTGAAAGACCCGGATGGAGGTCTTGGCTCCTGGCTGATGTGGGCATTTGGGGAATGAACCAGCAGATGAAAGATTTTCTCTCTCTCTCTTTGTTGCGCTTTCAAAAGAAAAGAAAAGAAAAAAACAACAAAAACACGTTTTGCCAACTGCTTAGATACCAAAGAACATTAATGGGTAATCTTTATAAATTTTATTTGGGGCTAATTTGAACGTGCAGACGGGACCCGCCTCAGACCTAGAGGGCTTTCTACTTTTTTTTTTTTTTTAGTAAATATTTTATTTATTTTTATTTGGGAGGTAGAGTTACAGAGAGAGGGAGAGACAGAGAGACAAACATCCTCTGGTTCACTCACCAAATGGCCACAAAGGCTGGAGCTGGGCTAATCTGAATCCAGGAGTCAGGAGCTTCCTTCGGGTTTTCTTATGTGGGTACAGGGGCCCAACCACTTGGGCCATCTTCTACTGCTTTCCCAGGCCACAGCACAGAGCTGGATTGGAAGTTGAGCGGCCAGGACTCGAACCGGCACCCATATGGGATGCCGGTGCTGCCAGTGGAAGCTTAGCCCACTGCCACAGCGCTGACCCCAGGGCTTTCTACTTTTGAACAAGACTAGAAAAGGAGTAAAAGCTCTGGAGTCCACCTTCCCTAGGCCCTTCTAGTGCATTTTGCCACTGTGCTGCTTATTATCTTTTTGCCTCTCTGGGTTGATTCTCCTTTCTTTGCCCTGGTCTGTGTCCAGGCAAGGCTCACCCTCCGAGACTATTACCCCAGCTCCCTTGTCCTCTGGCATCTGGCTGAGTCAGGGCCCCTTGCAGGAGAGGAGGGGCACCCGGAGAGAAGGGGCAGAGCACTTACTGCCTCACTTAACTCCACAGTTGTAACCTCTGATAAGGAGACCAGCTCAGTCCAGTGTTCCCAGGCCTTTCCTGATTTTAGCACTGAAAATCCCACAGCCCAGGGCCCTCCTTGGTCATTGACATACCAGGCTGGTTGGTGCCCCTAGGCACTGCACTGGTTTCCTCTTCCAAGCGTCTGTCTTTAGCTGGGTTCAGTTAAAAGCCCTTTGCTCAGCTTTACTTCTTCACCTCCTTTCCACCTCTCAACCTACTTCTGCCCCCACCCACAAGACCCCATCACCCATCCTCTTCCTTGCATGTCTCAATCCATCTGCCTTTTCATCACTTTACTATCTTCTCAAATGTATTTCTTTTATTTATTTGAGAGACAGAGACAGAGAAATTTCCCATCCCTGGTTCACTCCCTAAATGCCCACAATAGCAAGCTAGGCTTGGCTGAAGCTGGGAGCCTGGAACTCAATCCAGGTTTCCCGTGTAGTAACAGAGACCCAACAACTTGTCACCTTCTGCCTCCCCGGGTGCACACAGGCAGGAAGCTGGAATCACGAGCAGAGCTGGTACTTGATTCCAGACACTCTGATGTGAGATGCGGATGTCTTGGCCAGGATATGGGCATCAACTACTGTTCCAAATGCCTGTACACCTCGCCCACCCCAGAATGTGTATTTCTAACGAGTTACCAGGTGATATTAGGGCTGCTGATCCACAGACCATACTTTGAGAACCAAAGACTTAGAACAATCCTGGCTCAGAGTGGGGAAATGGATAAACATCCGTTTACAACTCTATGATTCTTCTTGAACTGCCTCTAAAAGTGAATAAATGAAATAATATTCCTTATATTAGTATTTTCTAATGTCTTTTGAGAGCACCTCTTCACTTACTGGAGAAACTAAGAGAGAAATCTCCCATTTGGATGATGGGTAGACAGGAGTGAAGAAGGCAAAAGAAACCTTTATTTATTTTTTATTGTGGTAAAATATACATGAGATAAAATGTGCCGCATTAATCATTATCACCTTATACAGTGTGTATGTACTATACTATGTACATTCACTTTGTTGTGCCATAAATCTCCAGAACTCTCTCCACTTGCAAAACTGGAACTCTAGACCATGATAAAATTCCTTATTTCTCCCATTCCCACAAAACATTTTGTTCTACACATTAGCTTGCACCCAGCTAAAGTGAGTCATCTTTGGAATTAGCACTTTGTATTCTCAATTTTGATGATTGGCACCACCATCCCTCACTCACCAGCTCAGAAGCTGGGCAGTGACTCTTCACTTGATCATAGCGAAAAGGCCAAGGACCAATGGGCACTTACTCTTGACTCCTTGTCCCTTTCCCCCAAGGTTACTCATCCAACAACCTCTGTTGATGAAATCAAAAGGTAACTGGCATTGTGGTGTAGTGGGTTAAGCTACCACCTGCAATTCTGGCATCCTATATGAGAGCCAGTTGAAATCCTGGCTGCTCCACTTCTGATCCAGCTCCCTGCTAGTGCACCTGAACCAGTGGATGGAAGAGTCTCTCTTGCCTGCTCGCTCGCTTTTCTACCCCACCCTCATAACTCTGCCTTTCAAATTAATAAATAAATCTTTTTTGAAAGATGAAGTTGATAGATGGCAACAAGAGAAACATCTAGAATGTTCATTTTATAGGAATTAGCCTGAACCCGTTCCATGCACGGCTTTGTGGTCTTAGATAAGCCATTTAGTATCTCAGAGCCTTGTTATCCTGGTGACTAGAAAACACTGGATCCAATCATGCTTCTCAAATGGATTTAATTGTAGAGAATCTGGGAGTTTGGTACTGCACAGGAACAGTTTTGCAAGTCCTGGTACTTTTCATCTGGTCATATCAGTTAGGAAACATTTTCACTTATAGGATCTCTAATTATACCACAAAGAATCAATATGAAAAAAGCACTATGATATTATATGGCCATGAGAAAAACGAATCATGGAACATAACATGCCTAGCTCATTCCAGTGTTCTGCTTACATTTGCTCCTTTACAGACCAACCAAAGAAGATATCAGAGGCTTAGGGAAGTTTGGAGGGAGATGTTTGGCTAAATTATATCTTCTACTCCTTTCTTTACAACTTGAGAAAGGCTACCCTGTAATGTATTGTGTACTAATTAGTACAAAGGAGTAGTTCTTTGGAATAAAGTTTGAGACCTTACTTTTCTCATCTGAAAATATTCATCCTTTGAGAAGCACTGCCACCAAGTGGCAGGTCCTGGTCATGTCATCTCACCCATTCCCTTTAGCCACCAGGGAAAGAGGTCATTTTAAGATTAGTTACTTAAACTTTCCTTTGGTGGGGTGAAACAGCTGCCTCTTCCAGCATCTGATTTCAAGAATAATTTCACACTGTCACTCAGAAAAAATTTCAAAGCTTCGCTTGGAGAGTGCCCTGTTTGAAGATCAGAGCTGTTTTTCTTGCTCAATGCACTATCCCCTGATCTTCAAAAATGACACAGGATTGGGACCAGCATTGTGGCACAGCAGGTCAAACTGCTGCCTCCGACACAGGCATCCCATCTGGGCGCTGGTTCGTGTCCCGGCTGCTCCATTTCTGATCCAGCTTCCTGCTAATGTACATGGGAAAGCAGCAAACGATGGCCCAAATACTTGGGCCTCTTCCACCCACATGGGAGACCCAGAAAAATCTGGCTTCATCCTGATCCAGGCCCAACCACTGGGGCCATTTGGGGAGTGAACCAGAGGAATGGAACCTCTCTCTGACTCTCCCTCTCTCTGTATAACTCTGTCCTTCAAATAAATAAAATAAATCTTTTTGAAAAAATGACACAGGACCTAAAACATAGTGAGTACTTGGCCGGCGCTGTGGCTCACTAGGCTAATCCTCCACCTAGCGGCGCCGGCACACCAGGTTCTAGTCCCGGTCGGGGCGACGGATTCTGTCCTGGTTGCCCCTCTTCCAGGCCAGCTCTCTGCTATGGCCCAGGAGTGCAGTGGAGGATGGCCCAAGTGCTTGGGCCCTGCACCCCATGGGAGACCAGGAGAAGCACCTGGCTCCTGCCTTCAGATCAGTGTGGTGCGCCGGCCGCGGCGGCCATTGGAGGGTGAACCAACAGCAAAAGGAAGACCTTTCTCTCTGTCTCTCTCTCTCACTGTCCACTCTGCCTGTTAAAAAAAAAAAATTTAAAAAAAAACACACATAGTGAATACTTAGTAAGTAACTGTTGAATGACGCATTAAAATACTATGATCTAAAATTTAAAAGCAACCAGAGCCTTCACCCAAGGCATAGCAGCATATATATAACATAACTACTTTGTGTACAGAAGCTCCTTTATCACAACTTTGGGGAACTTCAAATACCTACATGAAAATATTCATCCACTTCTCCCCAAACCTCAAGCACCTATTTTAAGCCTATGCTAGACACAGAGAATATCCTGATCAATGAAAGGCAGGCTTGTTCTCAGAAAGCTTCCCATTGCCAGCTGGAGACAGGCACACAGACAAGTATGTGCAGCATGTGGTGTGTCCAGGAAGCTATGGGATAAGGGGAGAGAAGCTGATTGTGGCCGGGGGTGGGGGAGGATGGGGGAGGGTAGAGAGTGGGGGTTGGAGGGGAATGATTCATGAATGAATTTCAATCAGGCTGGCACAGGGAGAAAATGGCATTCCAGGTATGTGTAGGGGCTTGATAAGGCAGGTTGTGCTTGGGGAACTGAAAGTAGGTCAGAGTACAGGGTGAGAGGTGCGGGGAGTGGCCACAAAGAAGGCTGGAAGTTGAATAAGGAGCAAAAGGCCTTGAATGTTACATTCAGAGTTTAGCTGGGACGAACGGGCAGCTGGGGAGAGAGGGGGGTTGTTAAACAGGAGGGTGATATGGTCAGATAGACGCCTGAGAAAGATTATCCTAGCAGTGTGTGAAGGATGAATTGGAAAGGGATTAGGCTGGACACAAGAAGACCAGTTGTCTGAGTGGGAGATTATGGGAAGCTGAATTAGGTCAATGGCAGCAACACTGGAGAGGAGGGAATGGATTGAAAAGAAGAGGCAACATTGACAAGGCTTGTTGGATGATGAACTGTGACGGGCAAAGGAGAGTAGGCTCAGTGTGATGCCAGTGCCTTCCACGTCTGTGGACCACTGAGTGATGGATTGTGATGCTATTCCACACAACTGAGAATACAAGTCATTACTTCCAGTTATGGATTCATTTTAGCTCAGCACAGAATAAAGGGTTTTTCCCTTCATAGCTCACCCCTGTCCATCCAGTGTCCAAACAGGAGCCCTCTTAGTTTTTCTGGTATAAAACCAGGTATTCCCCAGACCCAGGCAGGCATCTCCATTCCATTCCCCAGCTGCCTATTCTTGCAGTACTCAAAAGCTTCACTCAGCAGTTTATTTTGTATTCCATTCACATATTTTCCCTTCAATGCCCTTTTCCTTCCTGGCTGCCTACCAGGAAAAATTTATAAGGGAAATAAGTCCCTCTGCTCTGCTGTATTCAATTTTTCCTCAAGCTTTCTACTTTGCTTTTTATAGCGACCCAAGTGTTTTTTTTTTTTTTTCCTTTTTGACAGGCAGAGTGGACAGTGAGAGAGAGAGAGAGAGAGAGAGAGAAAGGTCTTCCTTTTGCTGTTGGTTCACCCTCCAATGGCCGCTGCAGCCAGCGTGCTGTGGCCGGCGCATCGCGCTGATCCGAAGCCAGGAGCCAGGTGCTTCTCCTGGTCTCCCATGCGGGTGCAGGGCCCAAGCACTTGGGCCATCCTCCACTGCACTCCCGGGCCACAGCTGAGAGCTGGCCTGGAAGAGGGGCAACCCGGACAGAATCCGGAGCCCCAACCAGGCTAGAACCTGGTGTGCCGGCACCGCAAGGCGGAGGATTAGCCTATTGAGCCACGGCCCCGGCCCCCAAGTGTTTTCATGTCCCTTCCCTGTCCAAAGTCCATTAGAAACTTAATGAGTTGGTGATTCAAGTAGTGTTTATTTAGACGTTAGCATCTATAGAACTTGGCCAAGTACTTCAATCAAATATATCTCAACTGGTTTATGAAAACTCTACCCATGTATACATGTCTGGGGGAAAGAATCCTACCATAGAAACACAGTCTACTCTGTCCCTATTTTGTATTAAATTTCAGCACCTGCTTATGGATTTGCTAATGCCCAAGCCCCTTCAGTTTTGACAGATAAGTCAACTATTTCTAAAAGGGCTGGGAAACCTGTCAACTGGAAGTAGATCATAACAAGCCTTGAACTTTATTTATTTTTTTAAAGACTCATTTATTTGAAAGAATTACAAAGAGAGGTAGTGACAGAGAGAGAGGTCTTCTATCTGCTTGTTCACTCCCCAGATGGACACAACAGCTGAAGCTGAGCCAATCTGAAGCCAGGAACCAGGAGCTTCCTCCGGGTCTCCCACGTGGATGCAGGGGCCCAAGGACTTGGGCTATCCTCTACTGCTTTCCCAGGCCATTGCAGAGAGCTGGATTGGAAGTGGAGTAGCTGGGACTCAAACCAGTGCCCATATGGAACGCCAGCGCTCCAGGCTAGGGCTTTAACCGGCTGCGCCATGGTGCCAGCCCCAAACCTTGAACTTTAGACTTCACCCCACAAACCTTTATTGGGCATTGTAGTAGATTATTAGAGCAGTTGTGGCTGTTTGTGTCCTCTCCCTTTTCCAATATGATTTTGCTGCACCTCCTACTTAATCCTTAATTTCTGGGTTACGCCTGTTACTTGCATTGATCAACAGAATGTAGTGAAAGAAACGTTGTATAGCTTCTTATTTATTTATTTGAAAAGCAGAGAGGCAGAATGAGAGAATGAAAGAAGAGAGAGAGACAACAATCTCCCACCCACTGGATTATTCCCCAAATGTCTGCAAGAGTTGAGCCAGAGAAGCCAGGAACCCAGAACTCCACTGGGATCTCCCACATGGGTAGCATGTTCTTAATACCTGAGCTACCATTTGCTGTTACCAAGGGCGTGCAGTAGTAGGAAGCTGGATCAGAAGTGAAACAATCCATTCTCAAACCAGGCACTCTGATACAGGATGCAGGCATCCCAAGTGGCATCAACCACTGCGCCAGAGGCCTACTCCAACCCTGCATAGCTTCTACAGCTATCCTTAAAGGACTTGGTCACTTTTACGCCTATAATCTTAGAACATTGCTGCCACTATTTAAGAAGCAAAGTTATGGCCGGTGCCGCGACTCACTAGGCTAATCTTCTGCCTTGCGGCGCCGGCACACCGGGTTCTAGTCCCAGTCAGGGCACCGGATTCTGTCCCGGTTGCCTCTCTTCCAGGCCAGCTCTCTGCTGTGGCCAGGGAGTGCAGTGCAGGATGGCCCAAGTGCTTGGGCCCTGCACCCCATGGGAGACCAGGAGAAGCACCTGGCTCCTGGCTTTGGATCAGCGTGGTGTGCCAGCTGCAGCGGCCATTGGAGGGTGAACCAACGGCAAAAGGAAGACCTTTCTCTCTGTCTCTCTCTCACTGTCCACTCTGCCTGTCAAAAAAAAAAAAAAAAAAAAAGAAGCAAAGTTATTCTGTTGGATCAGCCACATAGAAAAGAATCTAGACATGTTAGCCAACAGCTAATTGCCACAGGTCACCACTTTGAACCATCCAGTCCCCTTGAGCCTCCAGATGAATGCAACTGAATGAGTGACCAAAAGTGAGACCAGCTAAGCCCAGTCAAATTTAACAAATCTGTGGGCAAACAAATGATCATTGTTTTAAGCTACTACATTTTCTTGTGGTTTATTATGTGGGAAAAGATAAAACAAGCTCCCAGCTCAGGTGTTGTGGTGCAGTGGGTTAAGCCAACACCGGGACACCTGCATCCCACATCAGAGTGCCTGGTCTGAGTCCTGGCTACTCCACTTCAGACCCAGCTTCCTGCTGGAGACAGTTCCAGGCTCCTGGCTTCAGCCTGACCCAGCCCTGGATGTTGCAGGCATTTGGGGAGTAAATTGGCTCTGTGGCACGGTAGGTTAAACCTCCGTCTGTGGTGCCAGCATCCCATATGGGTCCCAGTTTGAGTCCCAGCTGCTCCACTTCCAATCCAGCTCCCTGCTGTTGTCCTGGGGAAGCAGTGGAAGATGGCCCAAGTGCTTGGGACCCTACACCTGTGTGGAAGACCTGGAAGAAGCTCCTGACTTCAGATCGGCCCAGCTCTGGCCATTGCAACCATTTAGAGAGTGAACCAGTGGATGGAAGACCTCTCTGTCTCTCCCGCTCTCTGTCTGAACACTGCCTCTTAAATAAATAAATAAATAAATCTTTAAAAAAAAAATCTATCCCTCTACTTTCAGCTTGATGAAAAAAAATAAACACTTAAAAAACAAGCTCCCATCACAAATTGGCATAGAGGATACAGTTTTATTTTATTTTATTTTATTTTATTTTATTTTACTTAATATATATAGAGAAGCAGGAACTCAGTCATTTGTGCCATGACCATTACTTCCCAGGATCCGCATTAGCAGCAGCTGGAGTCAGAAGATGAAGCCAGCAATCCAACTCATGTACTTTGATGTGGGATGTGGACATATTTAATTTTTTTTAGATTTCTTTATTTTGAAAGGCAGAGTACAGAGAGAGAGAGGGAGAAGCAGAAAGAGAAATCTTCCATCCGCTGATTCACTCCCCAAATGGCCACAGTGGCCAACGCCAGCAGCCAGGAGCAGCTTCCAGGTCTCTCACAAGAGTGCAGGGGCCCAAGGACTTGGGCCATCCTCTGCTGCTTTCCCAGGTGCATTAATAGGGAGCGGGATCAGAAATGGAGCAGCTGGGACTCAAACTGGCACCCAAAAGGGATGCCAGCATTGCAGGCAGCAGCTTTACCCATTAAGCCACAACTCCAGCCCCGTGATGTGGATGTCTTAACCACTAGACTAAACACATACTCTAGGGATACAGTTTTGAAAAAAGTTGCTATTCATATGAGGATTACATTATTGTCGCAAAAAAGCATACAACAGGCAAATAAATGTCAGGTAGAATTGAAAGCTTTGAAGAAAATAAAGAATAATCATAGGTTATAGGGTGACAGGTGTAGGTGTAGTTAGGGGCTAAAGAGAATAGCTGGTACATTAGAAAAATTAAACCTTGGAAGAAAATATGGAAATATTCTAAGTTCCTGCTTAGCAAAGAGGTGTTCATGACTGATGGCTCTCTATCAACTGTCGGAAAGTTTTTCCATGATCCTAACCCAGATTCTTCCAACTGGGTTAAAATCCATTTATAGAATCATAGAAGGTCACTCTGGAAGAAACTTTAGACATCAGCTTGTCCTGTCGACACATAAATGAACTGAATCCTAGGGGAAGAATTACACTGTGTCTAATTTACTTGAATACTATAATATGGCATAATATTAAATGTGATTTATGTAAATAACATAAGTATGGGTTATAGCATTTTAATATTTTACATATTAAACTATTTAACACTAGAAAGTTTAACATGCATATGTATTAATTAGTTTTAGTTAAACCTGGGGGCCTTTAGTTAAAATTTAAAGTGCCCTGATAAGATATATACTCTGAGAGTGATTAGTAAGTATCTGAGAAATGCCAGGTAATGGTCTATAGTCCAGTAGCAATTTTACTACAAGAACTTCAACTGTCTGGGCTGGCGCTGTGGTGTGGTAGACTAAGCTTCTACCTACGGTGCAAGCGTGCCATATGGGCGCCAGTTTTAGTTCTGGCTGCTCCTCTTCCAATCCAGCTCTCAGCAATGCCTGGGAAAGCAGTAGAAGATAGCCCAAGCACTTGGGCCCTTGCACCCGTGTGGGAGACCCGGAAGAAACTCCTGGCTCCTGGTTTCGGATCAGCCCACGTCCAGCCATTGCCGCCAACCAAGGAGTGAACTAGTGGAGGGAAGACCTTTCTCTCTGTCTCTCCCTCTCACTGTCTGTAACTCTACTTCTCAAATAAATAAGTAAATAAATAAAATCTTTTTTTTAAAAAGAACTTCAACTGTATCTATCTTTAGCTGAAGATAAAGGCTAGAACCTATTCAGTACTTCTCTCCCCATTAGTGGAGAGCCTTGTCACTTGATTCTGACTAGAAGGCTAACTACATTCTGTTGTAGAATATTGTCTTGCATATCTAAAATAAACCTTTCACGCAAGGCATTTGACAAAGTACATAAGTGGATGGAGAGCTGGGGCTTTGCTGACCTTACAAGTTGTATGACTGGTTTTGCCTGCTTGTTAACAAATATTTGAACAAGTGGTGGATTTCAGTCTGAGACTTGCTTTCATTGTAATAAAACACAACTTAGTAGTAAGGCTTGGGGGACGAACATGCAGCCCATCTTTTGTTGTTGGAGGGTATTGATACCTGCTGTCCGCTCCTGCAATAACAACAAAAGCAATAAACCTATTCAATAATTAGTAAATAAATAGAATTAGTAAATAAATATATGTTAATAAAACTAATTTATGGGGCTAGTGTTGTGGCATGGAGGGTTAAGCCTCTGCCTGCGATGCTGACATCCTTTATGGGCACCAGTTGGCATCCTGGCTGTTCCACTTCCAATCCAGCTCCCTGCTAATGCACCTGGGAAACCAGCAGAAGATGGCCCTAGTGCTTGGGCCCCTGCGCTCATGTGGAAGATCTGGATGTGGTGTCTGGCTCCTGGCTTTGGCCTGGTCCAGCCATGGCCATTGAGGATAAAGATCTCTATCTCGCTTCTCTCTCTCTCTAAGTCTGACTTGCTTTCTGGTGTTTTTTTGTTTTGTTTTGTTTTGTTTTGTGTTTTTTTTCTTTTTTTTTAGATTTTATTTATTGAAAGGCAGAGTTACAGAGAAAGGAGAAAGATAGAGAGAGAGAGAGAGAGAGAGAGATCTTCCATCTGCTGGTTCACTCCCCAAAATGGCCACAATGGCCAAGGCTGGGCCAGGCCAAAGCCAGGAGCCTGGAGCTTCTTCTGGTTCTCCTACATGGTTGCAGGGACCTAAGGACCTGATTCATCTTCCATTGCTTTCCTAGGCACATTAGCAGGGAGCTGGATCAGAAGTGGAGCAGCCAGGACTCGAACCAGCTCCCATATAGGATGCTAGTGCTGCAGGTGGCAGCTTTACCTGTTCACTATAGCACTGGCCTCTTTACCTTTGTTTTTAAAGGATTTTTTTCTTCTAGCATTTTAAAGGCTGAGTGACAGAGACACAGAAAGAGTTCTACACACTCATTCACTCCCCAAATACCCACAACTGTGAGGATCCCAAAATTCCACTCAGGTCTTCTACATGGGAGGCAGGGACCCAAATACTTGAGTCATTGTCAGCTGCCTCCCAGGGTGCAAAGTAGAAAGAAGCTAGATTAGGAGTACAGCTGGCACCACAGCTCCCGGTGCTGCTGCTCACTAAGCTAATCCTCTGCCTGTGTGGCACTGGCACCCCGGGCTCTAGTCCCAGTTGGGGCACCAGATTCTGTCCTGGTTGCTTCTCTTCCAGTCCAGCTCTCTGCTGTGGCCCGGGAAGGCAGTGGAGGATGGCCCAAGTGCTTGGGTCCTGCACTCTCATGGGAGACCAGGAGGAAGCATCCAGCTCCTGGCTTCTGATTGGCCAGCTCTAGTGGCCATTAGGGGCGTGAACCAACAGGAGGAAGACCTTTCCTCTCTGTCTCTCTTTCTCTCTCTCTCACTGTCTAACCCTGCCTGTCAAAAGAGAGAGAGAGAGAGAGAGAGAGAGAGAGAGAGAGAGAGAAAAGAAAAGAAAAGAAAAGAAAAGAAAAGAAAAGAAAAGAAAAGAAAAGAAAAGAAAAGAAAAGAAAAGAAAAGAAAAGAAAAGAAAAGAAAAAAAGGTGGAGTAGCTGGGACTCAAACCAGCTACTCCAATAGAGGATGTAGGTGTCCCAAATGGTGACTTAACCCTCTGTGCCAAATGCCCACTCCTCTTCAAGCACTTTAAAGGTGCTAACCATGGTCTCCTGGTCTTTGTTTCTGGTAACTTGTCCTTCCTTTGTTCTCCTGGATAAGAAGCATCTTTTTTCCTCTGGCTACTTTTTTACTTTAAAGATTTATTTATTTTATTTGAAAGGCAGACTTACAGAGAGGCAGAGGCAAAGAGAGAGGTCTTCCATCCACTGGTTTACTCCTCAAATGGCTGCAATGGCCAGAGCTGGGCAGATCCGAAGCCAGGAGCCAGGAGCATCTTCTGGGTCTCCCAAGTGACTACAGGGGCCCAAGGACTTGGACCATCTTCTGCTGCTTTCCCAGGCTATAACAGAGAGCTGGATAGGAAGTGGAGCAGCAGGGACTTGAACCAGCACCCATATGGAGTTCCAGCACTGCAGGCAGCGGCTTTACTTGCTATGCCACAGCGCCGACCCCTCCTCTGGTTACTTTTTTTTTTTTTTTTTTTTTTTTTTTTGGACAGGCAGAGTGGACAGTGAGAGAGAGAGACAGAGAGAAAGGTCTTCCTTTGCCGTTGGTTCACCCTCCAATGACCGGCGCGGCCGGCGCGCTGCGGCCAGCGCACCGCGCTGATCCGATGGCAGGAGCCAGGAGCCAGGTGCTTCTCCTGGTCTCCCATGGGGTGCAGGGCCCAAGCACCTGGGCCATCCTCCACTGCACTCCCTGGCCACAGCAGAGAGCTGGCCTGGAAGAGGGGCAACCGGGACAGAATCCGGCGCCCCGACTGGGACTAGAACCCGGTGTACTGGCGCCGCAAGGCGGAGGATTAGCCTAGTGAGCCGCGGCGCCGGCCACCTCTGGTTACTTTTAAAATATTATCTTTAGGCGGCGCCGGCCACCTCTGGTTACTTTTAAAATATTATCTTTAGGCGGCGCCGGCCACCTCTGGTTACTTTTAAAATATTATCTTTAGGCCGGCGCCGCGGCTCACTAGGCTAATCCTCCACCTTGCGGCGCTGGCACACCGGGTTCTAGTCCCGGTCAGGGCGCCAGATTCTGTCCCGGTTGCCCCTCTTCCAGGCCAGCTCTCTGCTGTGGCCAGGGAGTGCAGTGGAGGATGGCCCAAGTACTTGGGCCCTGCACCCCATGGGAGACCAGGATAAGTACCTGGCTCCTGCCATTGGATCAGCGCAGTGTGCCGGCCGCAGCACGCCGGCCGCGGCGGCCATTGGAGGGTGAACCAACGGCAAAGGAAGACCTTTCTCTCTGTCTCTCTCTCTCACTGTCCACTCTGCCTGTCAAAAAAAAAATATTATCTTTATCTTTGGTTTTGAGTAGTTTGACTGTGATTGTGTCTGGGTGTGGTTTTATATGTAATTATCCTGCTTAGGATTCGTTGAGCTTCTTAGCTCTGTGCATTCTAACTTTCATCAATTTTAGAAAATCTCAGCCACTGTTTCTTCAAATCCTTCTTTTGCTGATTTTGTCTCCCCTCTCCATCTGGGACTCCAATTACACATATGTTAGAATATTTGATATTGTCTCAGTTCTTAGACACACTGTTCCGTATTCTCACTCTTTTTTGCTCTGTGTATTTTAGCTTGAATAATTTATACTGACCTGTCTTCAAGCATATTGTCTCTCTGCTGTGTTCAGTCTGCTGCTAAGTCATTGAAAAACATCTTTCATTTCATATATCTTGTTTTCATTCTGTCACCTCCATGTGGTTCTTTTTTTTATAGTTTCCACCTCCTTGCTGAAATTCCCCATATGTCCATGCATTTTATCCACCTTTTCCACTAACACCATTACATATTTATCAGAGCTATTTTAAGGTCCTTATCTCATCATTTAAAATCTGAGCTGTCACTTCATCCGATTCTCATGCTGTTTCCTCTCTCCGAAGCTTTTTTTTGGTTCTTTATGTGTCTCACAATATTTTTTTATTATATGCCAGATATTTTGTGTAAAAGAATTATAGACACTAATAAAATGTAGAAAAAGGTAAGCCCTCTTTTGTCAAATCGCTAGTGTGTGGGAAAATAGTTGATGTCACCTGTAGCTGGGCTGGGTCTGAGTTTTGTTGCAGCTTTAGTTACATTCAGTTCAGCAATGACTTTAAGTGGTTTGTGGGAGGATCACAGCTCTCCCTTCTGCGGAGCTTGGACTCTGAGCATCAGCAATGTTCTAGTAAAGTCTTCATGCCTTCAGATGGATTGCCAGTATTCTGAATTGCAGAAAATCTACTTCACAACTTAACTGCTAGATGTGGGTCACTTGAGATTTAATGTTCATCCTTGATTTTCTTTTCTTTTTTTAAGAAAGATTTATTTGTTTGAAAAGCAGAATGTCAGAAAGAGGAGAGAGGGGAGGGAAGAGAGAGACAGAGAGACAAAGACAAAGATCTTTCATCTGCTGGTTCACTCCCCAAATGTCCACACTAGACAGGATTAGGCCAGGCAAGAGCCAGGAAGTCCATCCAGGTCTTTCACATGTGTGCTGCCTCCCGGAGTGTGTGTTAGTAGGAAACTGGCATTGGAAACAAAGCCTTGACTCAAACCCAGGTGGTGCGATATGGGATGTAAACATTACAACTGGCAGCTAAACTGCTAGGCCAGAAGCCCACTGTGATGGTTAATTTATAATCGTTTATTCTCTAAATTGTTGGAATAACGCTCCCTTTTAATAAGCATTACAAAAATATTTTCAATTATTATAGCACCAATTTTGGCAGGTTCAGAAACACTAGCAGATGTGGACAATGACATAAATTAAAATTTGTGACCTGAGTCACCCTTACCCACTCTATATTCACACTCTCAGCCTAAAGTTTCCAAATATTTCCCTGTGTAATTTAGCTATTCCTTTACTTTTCTTTTGTTTTTTAAGATTTATTTATTTATTTGAAAGTCAGTTAAATAGAGCAGGAGAGGCAGATAGAGAGAGAGATCTTCCATCTGCTGGTGCACTCCCCAAATGGCTGCAAGGGTCAGAGCTGCATTGATCCGAAGCCAGGAGCCAGGAGCTTCCTCCAGGTCTACCACACAGGTGCAGAGGCCCAAGCACTTTGAGTCATCTTCTACTGCTTTCCCAGGCCACAGCAGAGAGCTGGATTGGAAGTGGAACAGCCGGGACTAGGACCGGTGCCCATATGGGATGCTGGCACTGCATAGCCACAGTGCTGGCCCTGGTTATTCCTTTTCTTGATCACCATTGCTATAAGGACTAAATACAGTTAGGCATGTATTCCTATTATGTAGATCTTGTGGATGTAGATGGCTTGAGAATAGGAGATGACTCTGCCACCAGGTAGCTGGAAAATAGGTGGATGGAAAAGGCAGAAATACTTCTGATCCAGTTCTAGCCTCTGGGGAAAAAAGCGAAATAAAATAAGGGCTACTCTGGAATATCAGAGGCACCAAGAATTCCAAAGACTGTGGATTCTACAGGGATGCACTAACATCTTGCCTGAAATTCTGGTCCCAGAACTTAGAAATTTGCTGTACATTCAGTGATCTCAAAATACGGGTGTTAAGGAGGAAACGTGGTGGTTTGAGCACATATGTTTATCTCCTCTCCTTCCTGGTGTCTCACAAAAATAAGAGCAAGTGGATAAAACCAGAATAAACCCACAAGGATAAAGAGAGTGGGAAGAGCCAACAGAGAATGAGAAGATAGAAAGCTAAGTGGAAAAATGAGCTGTGCTAAGAAAGCTGTACACCAAGTTTCTGCAGGGGCGGTGCTAATGAGAAGCAAACCATTTCCTGCCATGGAGCTCCAGCTGAGCTCAAGTAGTAGAGGACCCAGAAACCCAAGAAGAAAGACCCAGGGAGAAGAATAGGTTGAAGACAAGAGGATTGATTGGGCCGGTGCCGCGGCTCACTAGGCTAATCCTCCGCCTTGCGGCGCCGGCACACCGGGTTCTAGTCCCAGTGGGGGCGCCGGATTCTGTCCCGGTTGCCCCTCTTCCAGGCCAGCTCTCTGCTGTGGCCCGGGAGTGCAGTGGAGGATGGCCCAAGTGCTTGGGCCCTGCACCTGCATGGGAGACCAGGAGAAACACCTGGCTCCTGCCATGGGATCAGCGCGGTGCGCTGGCCGCGGTGGCCATTGGAGGGTGAACCAACGGCAAAAGGAAGACCTTTCTCTCTGTCTCTCTCTCTCTCACTATCCACTCTGCCTGTCAAAAAAAAAAAAAAAAAAAAAAAAGAATTAGAGCAGCTGGGTCTCGAACCGGCGCCCATATAGATGCTGGCGCCTCAGGCCAGGGCATTAACCCACTGTACCACAGCGCTGGCCCCTGTATTTAACTTTTTAAAAATGCTTCATTCTACAATGTAAATGGATAACCTAGGATCACCAGATATTCAAAAAAGGTGCCCAAAAGGAAAAACAGAGATGGTCCCCTGAGAGTAAGTCTGGGGAATCAGAATCAGTGCAGGAAGCAGAAAAAAACCTCAAAACCCATAGCTGAGATCCTTATAAATGAAAGATATTACATCCATAGATAAGTAAGTACATGAAACTTTAAAAGCCCTTGAATGTTAAAGAATGTGATGGCCGACATTTTTCAGATTCAAAGTGTTGGAACACAGAGTTGAGAAAATTTCCCAGAGAGTAAACAAAAACATATAGAAAATAAAATAAAGGCCGGCGCCGCGGCTCACTAGGCTAATCCTCCGCCTTGCGGCGCCGGCACACCAGGTTCTAGTCCCGGTCGGGGTGCCGGATTCTGTCCCGGTTGCCCCTCTTCCAGGACAGCTCTCTGCTGTGGCCAGGGAGTGCACCCCATGGGAGACCAGGAGAAGTTCCTGGCTCCTGCCATTGGATCAGCGCGGTGCGCCGGCCACAGCGCGCCGGCCGCAGCAGCCATTGGAGGGTGAACCAATGGCAAAGGAAGACCTTTCTCTCTGTCTCTCTCTCTCTCACTGTCCACTCTGCCTGTCAAAAAAATAAATAAATAAAGATCAGTCTACCAAGTTTAATGATCAATTAATAAATCCAGAAAGAGGAAAAAGAAAAAACATGAGGAAAAATTATCAAACAAGTAATATAAGGAAAATCCGAGAATTTTTAGAATGAAAGGGTTCACTATGTGTGTGAGGACTTAAAAAGAAAAATCCACAGCCAGGTATACCATTTTGAAATTCCAGA
Source organism: Oryctolagus cuniculus (assembly GCF_964237555.1). Lineage (NCBI taxonomy): Eukaryota > Metazoa > Chordata > Mammalia > Lagomorpha > Leporidae > Oryctolagus > Oryctolagus cuniculus. The sequence continues at coordinate 136,844,759 of NC_091438.1, read as the reverse complement.
ATATCAGGCATAAAGAGAAGGTTCTATAAAAAGTTCCAGAGAGGAAAATGGGTCACATACAAAGGATCATGAATCAGAGTGGTATCAGTGTTGTCAGCAATAACACCGGCAAGGAGAGGAACAATGCCTTCGATATTCTGAGGAAAAATTTTTTCATCCTCTTGAAGGGTGGAGTGACTGGGCTGGCATGGTGGCTCAGCCGGCTAAGCCAGCGTCCGCAACACCAGAATCCCTGTATGAGCTCCAGGTTGGAGTCCCAGCTGCTTCACTTCTGATCCAGCTCCCTGCTAATGCATCTGGGAAAATGGAGGCTCAGTACTTGGACCCTGTAAGTGGGAGACCCTGATGGAGTTCCAAGCTCCTGGCTTCAGCATAGCCCAGCCCTGCATTGCATCCTGGGAGGCAGCGAGTGATGACTCAATTAGTTAGGTCCCTGTCACACACATGGGAGACGCAGACTGAACACCCAGCCCCTGGCTTTTGCTTGGCTCAGGCCCAGCTATTGCAGGCACTTGAGGAGTGAACCAGTGAATGGGAGTTCTCGCCCGCTTGCTCGCTCACTCTCTTTCTTGCTCACTCTGTCTCCCAATGTCTCTCTGCCTTTCAAATTAATGTAATAAATTTAATCAATTTTTCAGAGAGCCACCTCTGTTCAACATCACACTAGATATTCTAGCCAGGGTATTTAAGCAAGAAAAAGCATCCATATTGGAAAGAAAGAAGTGAAATAATCTCTGTCTATAGATGAAGTGATTTCTTTCTTTCTTTTCTTTTCTTTTTTTTTTTTTTTTTTTTTTGACAGGCAGAGTGGACAGTGAGAGAGAGAGACAGAGAGAAAGGTCTTCCTTTTGCCTTTGGTTCACCCTCCAATGGCTGCCGCGGCCGGTGTGCTGTGGCCGGTGCACTGCACTCGGCACACCGCGCTAATCCGAAGCCAGGAGCCAGGTGCTTCTCCTGGCCTCCCATGCGGGTGAAGGGCCCAAGCACTTGGGCTATCCTCCACTGCACTCCCGGGCCACAGCAGAGAGCTGGACTGGAAGAGGAGCAACCGGGACAAAATCTGGCGCCCCGACCAGGACTAGAACCCAATGTGCTGGCGCCGCAGGCAGAGGATTAGCCTATTGAGCCGCGGCCAGCCATGAAGTGATTTCATATACAGAAAATCCTAAATAATCCACACCAAAAAAGCCTGTTAGAGACAATAGATGAGTTTAATAAGTTTGCAGATACAAGAGTAATTTTTTTAAAAAAATCAATGAGCAGAAGCCAGTGTTGCGGTCTAATTCATTAAATTGCTGCCTTGAACACTGACATCCTGTATGGGCACAGTCTGAGTTGTGGGTGCTCTGTTTCAATCCAGGTCCTGCTAATGTGCTGGGAAAGCAGAAGATGGCCTAAGTCCTTGGACCGCTGCCACCCACGTGGGAGACCTGGATGAAGCTCCTGGCTCCTGGTTTCAGCCTGGTCCAGCCCTGACTACTGTGGTCATTTGGGAAGTGAACCAGAGGATGAAAGATTTGTTTCTGTATCTCCCTCTCTCTCTCTCTCTCTCTGTGTGTGTGTGTGTGTGTGTGTGTGTGTGTAACTCTGCCTTTCAAATAAATACAATAGATCTTTTGATTTAAAAAAAAATGAACAATCTGAAAATGAAATTAAGAAAACTATTTCTTTCCTGGGACTACCGCTGTAGCGCAGTAGGTTAATCCTCCACCTGTGGCACCAGCATCCCATATGGGCGCCAGTTCTAGTCCCAGCTGCTCCACTTCTGATCCAGCTTTCTGTTATGGCCTGGGAAAGCAATAGAAGATGGTCCAGGTGCTTGGGACACTGCACCCATGTGGGAGGCCTGAAGGAAACTCCTGGCTCCTGGCTTCGGATTGGCCCAGCTTTGACTACTGCGGCCATTTAGGGAGTAAACCAGTAGATGGAAGACCTCTCTCTCTATCTCTCCCTCTCACTGTCTGTAATTCTACCTCTCAAATAAATAAATTAAATATTTTTTTAAAAACAAAAAAAAATTATTTTCAACAGCATCAAAATGAATAAAGTACCCAGGAATAAATTTAACCAAAGAAGTAGGGGGATTTTTTTTTTTTGTACACTAAAAATCATAAAACATTGTTGGAAAAAATAAAGAAGACCTAAGTAAATGGAAAGATACTCTGTTCATAGATTGAAATACCTAACCTTATTCAAATGGCAGTGCTCCCTAAATTTATCCACAGATTCAGTACAATCTATTAAAATTCAACTGCCTTTTTCTTTCAGTTATGTGCAAGCCAGTCCTAAAATTCACATAGAAATGGAAGGAACCCAGAATAGCCAAAACTATCTTGATAAAGAGGAATAAAGGTAGAGGACTTACATTTCCTAATTTGAAAATTTACTGAAAAGCTACAGTATTCAAGACAGTGTGGGGACCAGCGCTGTGGCGTAGTGGATGAGTGCTGGCTTCCCATATGGGTGCCGGTTCGTGTCCCAGCTGCTACACTTCCAATGCAGCTCTCTGCTATGGCCTGGGAAAGTAGTAGAGGACGGCCCAAGCTCCTGGCTCCTGGCTTCAGATCGATGCAGCTCCGGCCGTTGCAGCCATCTGAGGAATGAACCTGCAGATGAGAGACCTCTCTCTCTCTCTCTCTCTCTCTCTCTCTCTGCTTCTCCTTCTCTCTCTGTATAACTCTGACTTTCAAGTACATAAATAAATATTAAAAAAAAAAGTGTGGGGGCTGGTGCTGTGGCACAGCGGGTTAAAGCCCTGGCCTGAAGTGCCGGCATCCCATTTGGGCACCGGTTCGAGTTCCAGTTGCTCCACTTCCAGTCCATCTCTCTGCTATGGCCTGGGAAAGCAGTAGAAGATAGCCTAAGTCCTTGGCCCCTGCACCCACATGGAGACCCAGAAGAAACTCCTGGCTCCTGGCTTCAGATCTGCTCAGCTCCAGCCGTTGCGGCCATCTGGGAAGTGAACCATCAGATGAAAGACCTCTCTCTGTGTCTCTACCTCTCTCTGTAACTCTGTCTTTCAAATACATAAATAAAATAAATCTAAAAAAAAAAGTGTGACACTGGCCTATGAGCAGACACAAGATTGATAGAATAGAATAAAGAGTTCAGAAATAAGCTCTTACATAGTCAATCAATTTTTGACAAATGTACCAAATCATTCATTCGGAAAAAAATAGTCTTTTCAACAAATGGTGCTTAGACAACTGGGTATTCACCCTGGGAGACGGGTGAAGACTCAGCTAATTAGGTTTCTATCATCCTCATAGGAGACTAGACTTCAGTCCCGACTTTTGTCTCCAATTCCAACCCAGTCCTGGCCACTGCAGACATGTTGAGAGTGAACCAGTGCACAGGAGCACTCTTGCTCTCTTCTCTCTCTCTCTTCTCTCTCTCTCTCTCTTTCTCTCTCTCTCAAATAAAGAAATGGACAGAGAATCTAAATAGATATTTCTCTTTTTTGTAAAAAAAAAAAAGGATTTATTGATTTATTTATTTGAAAGAGCTACAGAGATCTTCTATCCACTAGTTCACTCTCCAAATAGCCACAACAGCCAAGGCTGGGTCTGGCCAAAGGCAGGAGCTTCATCTGAGTCCCTGATATGGGTGCAGGGGCCCAAGCACTTGAATCATCTTCCACTGCTTTCCAGGCACATTAGCAGGGAAGTGGATTGAAAGTGGAGCAGCTGGGACTTGAACAACCAGTGCCCATATGGGATGCCGGCAATGCAGTCAGTGGCTTAACCTGTTGCATCACAGCACCATCCCCTAAACATATTTCTCCAAAGAAGATATACAAATGGTCAATAAGCACATAAATAGATGTTCAACCTCATTAGTTCTTTTTCTTAAAATTTTATTTGTTTATTTGAGAGGCAGAGTTACAGAAAGAGGGAGAGGGAGAGAGGGAAAGAGAGAGAGAAAAAAAGTCTTCCATCCACTGTTTCACTGCCTAAATGGCCACAATGGCCAGAGCTGGGCTGATCCGAAGCCAGGAGCCAGGAGTTTCTTCCAGATCTCCCATGTGGGTGCAGGGGCCCAGAGACTTGGGCCATCTTCTACTGCTTTCCCAGGCCACAGCAGAGAGCTGAATTGGAAGAAGAGCAGCCAGGACTTGAACTAGCACCCATATAGGATGCCAGTGGCACAGACGGAGGATTAACGTACTGTGCCACAGCGCCAGCCTCTAGCCTTGTTAGTTCTTAGAGAAATGCAAACCAAAACCACAAAGAAATATCCTTTCAGACCCACAAGGATGCCAATAAATATATATATATTTAAATACTATGGCTCAGCAGGATAAAGTTGTGGCTTGCAGCGCCAGCATTCCATATGGGCACCAGTTTGTGTCCTGGCTTCTCCACTCTGATCAAGCTCCCTGCTGATTGCCCTGGGAGAGCATCAGAAGATGGCCTAGGTACTTGGGAAACCCAGGAGAAGCTCCTGGCTTCTGGCTTTGGCCTGGCCTACCATGGCTATTCCAACCATTTAGAGAATGAAACAGCAGATGGAAGATCTCTCTCTGTCTCTCCTTCTCTCTCTGCATTTCAGATGAATGAATAAATATTTTTTAAAAAAATATGAAATTAACAAGTATTGGTGAGAATGTAGAGAAATTAGAATTCTCATACTTCGTTGGTAGAAGTGGAAAACAATTTGGATGCTTCTCTAAAAGTTAAACTATGTGACCCAGCAGGTCCTCTCACCCAAAACACCTGAAAATTAATGTCTGCACAAAAACTTGTACATGAATGTTCATGGCAGTGTTATTATAGCCCAAACTGGAAGCATCCCAAATGCCTACCAACTGATGACTGGATAACGTATAATACATCCATACAAAGGAATCTTTTTTTTAAAGATTTTTTATTTATTTATTTGACAGGTAGAGTTACAGACAGTGAGAGAGAGAGAGAGAGAGAGAGAGGTCTTCTTTCAGTTGGTTCACCCCCCAAATGGCCGCTGTGGCTGGCGCTGCACTGATCCGAAGCCAGGAGCCAGGTGCTTCTCCTGGTCTCCCATGGGTGCAGGGCCCAAGCACTTGGGCCATCCTCCACTGCCCTCCCGGGCCACAGCAGAGAGCTGGACTGGAAGAGGAGCAACCGGAACTAGAGCCCGGTGCCCATATGGGATGCCAGTGCCACAGGTGGAGGATTAGCCAAGTGAGCCACGGCGCTGGGCCCCATACAATGGAATCTTAGCCATAAAAAACCTGTGGATTACTGATCCATGCTGCAATATAAATGAACCTTGAAAATATTATGCTAAGTGAAAGAAACCAAAGACAAAAACCCGTGTATTGTATGGTCCTATTTATGTGAAAAGGCAAATCATTGAGACAGAAAGTGGATGAGTGGTTGGCAGTTGGGAGTAGTAGTGGCAGTGACTAGGAAAGGGTATGGATTTCTTTTATGGGTGATGAACATGTTATAGAATTCAATAGTGGCTGGCACCGCGGCTCAATAGGTTAATCCTCCGCCTGCGGCGCCGGCACACCGAGTTCTAGTCCCAGTTGGGGCGCCAGATTCTGTCCCGGTTGCCCCTCTTCCAGGTCAGCTCTCTGCTATGGCCCGGGAGTGCAGTGGAGGATGGCCCAAGTGCTTGGGCCCTGCACCCCATGGGAGACAGGAGAAGCACCTGGCTCCTGTCTTTGGATCAGCGCGGTGTGCCGGCTGCAGCAGCCACTGGAGGGTGAACCAACGGCAAAAGGAAGACCTTTTTCTCTGTCTCTCTCTCTCTCTCACTGTCCACTCTGCTTGTCAAAAAAAAAAAAAATTCAGTAGTGGTGAGGGTTGCATCTTGTGATACACTAAAAGCCACTGAATGACACACTTTTAAACAGTGAACATGAATTTCATCTCTGCAAAAATGCCAAAGAGCAAGGCTGCTGGGTAGAGTAGGAACAGTTGGCATAACTTTCATTCAGATGCCCGAAGTGCTCATCTGTGAGCTGGTCTAGTGCAGTAGTGTTCAGTGCATGTCGCTGCTTCCCTCAGCCAGACTGGCTGCACTTCAGCTTCCTCTTGGGAGTTTCATCTGGACGAGGGGTTCCTCGGTGAAAGCCCCAGCCCTGGGGATCAGCTGCAAAGATGCACCTCCTCAACTTCCAAGTTCCAGACCTGGAGGAAAGCTGATGTGAAGAGAGGCTAGGGAGTCAGGACAAACACAGAGACCAATGGCCCAGGCAAGATTTTCAATGCAACAAACAGAACTGATGGCAGAGTCCTACCTCCTGGCACAGTATCCTCTAGGGAGGCTCGCCTGGCATGGTCTGGCATTGGGGGAGCATAGACTCATGCAAGAAGTTCGGTTTCATTAATAAACCTTGGCAGAGCCTGTTCTTTGTACCTGCTCTCACCCCCAGGTGGGTGAGCCAAGTCCCTCTCCTCAGGTGGCTTGGGCACAGGGCGTGTAAACATACACATCCTTAAGGGCTTTGCTCTCCTCTCTTGGGCTGAGCTGAGGTCCTGAGCTCGCTGTCTCTCCAGGGACACCAAGACAGCAGCATGAGAGCCAGAGAGTCATGGGAATTAGTATCTATCAGGCACTCGCTGGCTTATGTTGTGCCAGACACACAAGAGCATGCACATCTAAGGTTTAACTTTCTCAAGATGTCCCAGAGCAAGTGAAAAGGTACTTAGAGCTAGTGCATTGTGGAAGTAGGATTTGAACCCAGGATCATCCCACTGGAAAATCTGTGCACTGTAGAAGCTGGCACTTCACCCAGGGGTTTTCACCTGGGCTCTTCCACTGGATCACTTATTTAAAAAAATATTTATTTTATTTATTTGAGAGAGAGGGAGAGAGAAAGAGAAAGGGGGGAGAGAGAGAGAGAGCGAGCGAGAGAGCGAGCTTTTATCCATTGGTTACTCCCCAAATGGCCGCAATGGCTGGAGCTGAGCAGATCTGAAGCCAGGAGCCAGGAGCTTCTTTTGGGTCTCCCATGAGGGTGCAGGGGCCCAAGGACTTAGGCCATCCTCTGCTGCTTTCCCAGGAGTATTATCAGAGAGCTGGATCAGAAGTGGAGCAGCCAGGTCTCGAACCACTGCCCATATGGGATATAAGTGCTGCAGGTGGTGGCTTTAACCTGCTGCACCACAGTTCTGGCCCCTCAATCATTTCTAATTTCCATGATTTACACATTCACTTCCTCATTCATTCATTCTATAACTTTCTACAAATAGGTTGGTAGGCAACAGAAACACAAACATGAATACCTGAATAAGGCATGTGTCCTGCCCTCAAGGGCTTATGGTACAGTGGGAGCCAGATCTGATCTGAGACATAAGACCAGTGGCTGAGTTAATCACACCAGCAATCGAGGCCCTGTGGGAATGTGGCCAGATGGCAAATGGTTTATCTACAAAAATGAGGTTTCAAGGGTTGGTGCAATGGGGGCTCATGTGCTGCCAATCTTCTACCCATCCCCTCCGTGCCCTGGAGGTGTTGGGGGTATGGGAGAATGAGCAGCTATGGTCGGAAGAGCTGAAGGGGAAGTGGTGTTCTGGGGCATGGCTGTTTCTCAGCCACAGCAGGAAGTGAAGGGAGGGCTTCCAGGCTCACTGGAGTCTGTTGACAACAGAACTCTGGTTCTGGAGGGCTCAGTAGGGAGGTTTTTCCGGTGGCAGGGGGCAATGTGTGCCTGAGAGGGAGTGAGATTTGGAATAAGAATGTGGATGATCAGAAGGGTCAAGAATTAGCTTGGAGATGAGAGAGTGAGACACTGCGCCCCAACAGAACTGTGGGTTAAATATCTTCAGATTCAGGTTTCTGCAGCTAGTGATAACATTATTCTCAGCCCAGGCAAGTCTCTGTTCAAGGCACCAAATAAAATATAGAGAAAATTTATTAGGAAGCAGGAGGTTGGGAAAGTCAGCTTCAGATAGGGCTATTGGAAACACTACCCTTCCTTCCTTCCTTCCTTCCTTCCTTCCTTCCTTCCTTCCTTCCTTCCTTCCTTCCTTCCTTCCTTTCTTTCTTTCTTTCTTTCTTTCTTTCTTTCTGACAGGCAGAGTTAGACAGTGTGAGAGAGAGAGAGAGAAAGAGAGAGAGGTCTTCCTTTTCCATTGGTTCACCCCCCAAATGGCTGCTACGGCCAGTGCGCTGCACCAATCCGAAGCCAGGAGCCAGGTGCTTCCTCCTGGTCTCCCATGCAGGAGCAGGGCCCAAGGACCTGGGCCATCCTCCACTGCCTTCCCAGGCCACAGCAGAGAGCTGGCCTGGAAGAGGGGCAACTGGGACAGAATCCAGCACCCCAACCGGGACTAGAACCCAGTGTGCTGGTGCCGCAGGTGGAGGATTAGCCTAGTGAGCCCGGGCGCCGGCCCCTTTTTCTTTTTTAAAGGAGTTGTTTTACTTACTTGAAAGGTAGAGTTACAGAGAGAGTGGGGAGAGACAGAGAAGAAGAATTCTTCCATTCACTGATTTACTCCCCAAATGACTACAACAGCTGGGGCTGGGCTAGGCTGAAGCCAGGAGCCAGGAACTCCTGCCACATGAGTGTCAGGGAGCCAGGGAATTGAGCCATCTTCAGCTGCTTTCCAGTTGGATCAGAAGTGGAGCATCTAGGACCTGAACCAGCACTCTGATATGAGATGCCAGCACTGCAAGTGGTGGCTTAAACCTCTGTGCCACAACACCAGCCCCTGAAACACTAGCATTTCTTAAACTGTGGGAAGAACTTAGTTTTGGGTGGAAAAGAGTTGGCTACCAGGTTGAACTCAAACTTGACCCTAGGGGTGAGCACTTGCCTAGCAGTTAGGGTCTTTGTTTAGGATACTTAGTTCACCCGAATGCCATATCAGAGTGCTTGAGTTCTGCTCCCAACTCGAAGCTTCCTGCTAATGTGCACCATGGATGGCAGCAGGTGATGGCTCAAGTACTTGGGTCCCTGCTACCCATATGGGAGACCTGGATTGAGTTCCTGACTCCCAGCTTCAGCCTGGCTCAGCCCTGGCAGGCACAGGCATTTAAAAAGTAAGCAAATGGATGGGAGTTCTCTGTTAGTAAGTACATTATAAAAATACAAAGAAGTCGACCTCTAGTTGATCTTTCTTTTATATCTTTTTATATCTTGTATATCAATCTTCATTAGTGAATACTTTCTTTATGGTTTCTATCCTCTATTTTTTTAGTTAGTATCTCATTTAACAGAGATATAGGTAGCATGATACTAAAGAATGTGGAATATGGTTTCAGTAGACAAGATTCTAGTCACTAGAATAAAAGTCCCAGTTCCATAGCCAATCAAAGATGGAGTCAGCCAGCACTTGCATGCAGGGTTTAGAACCCAGACTTTTCCATGCTTCACGGCAGCAGCATCTCGCGCAGAGCCTGACCTAAATAGCTTTCCTAGGGTTCAGTTACCCCATCTGTACAAATGATTTCTGTACCTTAATAAAATCTGCTTTATAGGTGGTTGAGATGATTAAATGACATTAAATTAAACCTCTGATACAGTACTTGGCCATGGTGTAACCCCAACATTCTTAATTAACACATACAAAAATTACCTGACTCCATGGCTACCCATGGCAGGTGCTCAACTAAATATCTCACTATATGGCACAGGTGGAATTCTGCCCCCCCCCCAACAACTTACGTATTGAAGTCCTGGCTCCTGCATCTTTTTTTCTAAATTTTTAAAAAAGATTTATTTATTTTATTTGAAAGGCAGAGTTACAGAGAGGCAGAGGCAGAGAGAGAGAAAGAGAGATTTTCCATCTGCTGGTTTACTCCCCGATTGGCTGCAACAGCCAGAGCTGCGCCAATCTGAAGCCAGGAGCCAGGAGCTTCTTCTGAGTCTCCCACATGGATACAGGGACCCAAGGACTTCCACTACTTTTCCAGGGCATAACAGAGAGCTGGATCAGAAGTGGAGCAGCCGGGACTTGAACCAGTGCCCATATGGGATGCTGGCATCACAGCCAACGGCTTTACCTGCTACTCCACAGCACCACCCCCCAAATATTTATTTATTTATTTGAGAGGCAGAGTTACAGAGAGAGAGAGAAGATGTCTTTCATCTGCTGGTTCACTCCCCAAATTGCTGCATTGGTTGGAGCTGGGCCGATCCGAAGCCAGGAGCCAGGAGCTTCTTCCAAGTCTCCCATGCAGGTGCAGGGGCCCAAGCACTTGGGCTATCTTCTACTGCTTTCCCAGGCCATCAACAGGGAGCTGGATTGGAAGTGGAGCAGTTGGGACTTGAACCAGTGCCCATAAGGGATACCACCACCACAGGGTGAGGATTAACCTACTAAGCCACATGCCGACCCCAAACTCATGCATCTTTGATAATGACTTTATTTAGAAATAGGGTCTTGAAGGGGTAGCTTTGTTACAATGAAGTTATCAGGGTAGGCCTTAATCCAAATGTGGACAGGACAGTACAGAGGGAAGACCATGTGAAGACACAGGGAGAAGATAGCCTCCTACAAGTGAAAGGAGAGCAGTCCCAAAAGAAACCAACCATGCCAACACTTCGGTCTCATACTTCAGGGCTGTCGTTAAAGTCAGGCAGATGGGAAACTTGGTTATGGCAGCCCATGGGTGGACAGCGCCCTCCCTCACTCTGTTGCCTGGAAAGTGCTTCCCCACCCTGTGCTCCCTGTGCTCCGACTCAGAGTCCCCAGTGACACCTGGAGGCGCCTAGGCCTGCTGGGCTGACTCTGGGGCCCTTGGCACTTGGGTGCTGAGGTAGGGGCATCCCAGTAGGTAAGCTCTTTCTGCTAGGAAAGAACTTGTAAGGCAACGGGGTGTGCAGGGATGGGTGAAGGAAAACAGGGCTGCGGTGCCTTTCGTGTTCTCTGCCCCAGGAAGAGACAGAGGAGAAAGAAGCCACCTGGGGACCCGCGGGAGGAGAGGCGCCTACGCGAATCTCAAGACACTTTCCACGGACAGAAAGGGATACCCGCGCGTGTGAAACAACAGAGCTGGCATTCAGCTCTTGGGCTGGTCGCAGCGTGTCCGGACGCCCTCAGGGGAGCGCTTGTAGCCCTCCCACAGCCACCTGCCCGGAGGTGGTAGCCCTGGCCAGGGAGGGCAGAGCGGGCCGGCGCGCGCGTGCCCGGCACGTCCTGCGGGCGCTGCCCCTCCAGGCGCGCTCCCGTCCCCGCCGTACTCCACCCCCTGCCCCCGGCAGGGCTCGGTGGACCCCGCGACTGGGGCCGCGCACGCCCCTCCGGCCGCCAGGACCCCGGGTCGCGCGCGCCCCGCGTCCCCTCCCCGCCTGGACCGGCGTGCGCGGGCTCAGGCTCCCGCTCCCGCTGGCGGCGGCGGCAGCGGCGGCGGGGATTGTTTTTGTTGTCGCTGAGGCCGGAAGAGCCGCAGGAGCCCGGTCTCTGTCCCCCGGCCGAGCGCCGCCGCCGCCCCCTGCCCAGCGCCCGCGTCTCCGCGGCGCTTCCCCAGCGCCAGTATTCCCGAGATCAAGCGTTACGCGGCGGCGGCGGGGCCCGGAGCGGGAGGCGCCGGGGACCGGGGCGAGGCGGCCCCCTCCGCCGCCATGGAGGCGCTGGGACCCGGTGAGGAGAGCGCTCGGGCCGGGTTGGGGCCGGACCCGGGGCCAGGGGCGGGCGGGCGGGTCTGCAGCTGCCCTGTCGCCCGCCGGCGGGCACACCCGGGCTCAGGCTCCAGGCCTCCGGGAAGGGGATCGGTGCCCCGCGACGCACGGAGCGCGGCGGAGGGAGCGGACCCGGGCCGCAGGGGGCGGGGACCGCGCCCCAGCCGGGAGACGCAGGCTGGAGCTGGTGCGGAGGCCTAGGAAGGTGTCTCCAGGTGCAGGGGCCACCTGACACAACCCCATCAGGGGAATCTGTGCCCCAGGGTCGCGGCGAGACTACTTTGGTCCTCATAGGGGACATCTATGTCCGGTGCGCACGAAGGCCTGGTCCTGGCTGGGCAGGTCCCCCGCCTGCTCCCTTGGGTATTCTGGGTTCGGGGCCGCACCCCTGTTTTTCTTTGCGATCCAGAGCCCTCAGTGGGGGAAGAACCTCCCTGAGACGCCGCTCTTGACCCCTGAAGGCCCAGGAGCAAACATGCTTTTCCGGAAGGCGCTGAAGTCTCACGGAACCTGCTGCCATGCCTCTGTCTGTCAGCCAGTGTGTCTGTCGCAGAGTAGTCGAGGCTAGCCCTTGAGTGGCAGGGCAGCCACCAGCCAGCTGGCTCCGGAGCAGGCTTATGTGTCTCGAGGACTCTTCTAATGGGGCTGTGAGTGGTTGCGAGGATGCAATGAAGGAGAAAGTGCTTTGGAAACGATCTCTCTGTGGCTGTGCAGGCTTCTTGTTGCCTCCCTCACTCTGCCCAAACCCAAGGAACCCTCCAGGTGGTCACAGATACCCTCTTAGTGGGGGCCTGGGTCTCCCACCTGGTCTCTGATGCCTTGGCTCAGTGGAGTCGGGTTGAGGGGATGTGGTGGAATTAACTTTAATTTGCAAGCCTTGCTTTAATTGTAGAGGATTTCATTTTTCTTAGTGCTTAGAGAAATCAGTTTGCCATTTGTGTTCGGGAACTTTTCAGAGTTGTTGACTTAGGATTTGTTTGCATAACTGAGCACACTCCACCTTGATTTGCTGTTTCTGCTGTTTTTAAAAGGACCTCCTCAAATTTTATATGCCTTTGAAAAATAAATTGGTGTCACATGAAGATTATTTGATAAACCTCATTGTAATGTGCTAGGTTACTTAATATCTGTTCTGCCGCTAAAGACACGATCTAGACTTTAGGAATATAACAGACTTCTGTTCAAATGCAATCTAGTAATTTTTTTAACTTTTATTTAATGAATATAAATTTCCAAAGTACAGCTTATGGATTTCAATGGCTTCCCCCCCCGGAAATCTAGTAATTTAATCATTGTATGACCGTAGGCAAGTTACTTAATTCCTTTGAACTTTCATTTCCTCATCTATAAAATGAGGCTAATAATAATTAGGTGCTGCAAGATTGTTGTGAGAATGAAATGAGATAATGTATGTGAGAAATCTGATTGTAGAGGTTAAGACTTATAGATGCTCAAGAAATATTTCCTCCCCTCCCATGAATAACTCATAATCAAGGCAGCTGTTGCATTTATGAGTTGATGTGCAAAGAAACTATGCAACTGTGTGCACATGCTGAATTCCAAGGAATGGATCCACCTGTGGTGTTAGGAATTGGCCAGGGACTAGTTTTTGGTTTGATTTTTAGCTTTTGCAGGTTTGAGGACTTCTCAGTTTACCCAGGATTGTTCAAATTGTGGTTACGAAAGGCACTTATGAGTAAGCCGAAATGTCACATAGATCATTTCTATTGACTGGAATATTTTCCTGTCTGCTGTGTAGCAAACTCCTTTTATTGGTGTTGTAGTGCCTTGGAAACCCAAAGAGTAAAAGAAGCTGCTTCCTGAGCAGTAGAAATCAGAACAAACAGGGTTGATAGCCTTGGATATTTATTTTTTTAACAGATATGCATTTTTCCGTGAACTTTTAGGAATATTATTTATTTTCTTTATTTAAAGGGTGTGTGTGGGGAGATAACTTTTATCTTCTGATTCACTCCCTAAATGCCTGTGACAGCTAGGGCCAGGCCAGACTGAAGTCAGAAGCCTGGAACTCAATCAGGGTTTCCCACGTAGTGGTAAAAATGGAAGTACATGGACCATCTCCTCTGCTTCCCAGGGTGTGGGTTAGCAGGGAGCTGGATCAGAAGTGGAGCTAGGACTCAAACCTAGGGATTCCACTATGGGATGTGAGTATCCCAAGCAACGACTTAAGCACCGTACCAAAGTCTTGCCCCATTCTTTGATATTTCATCCAGGCTGTTTCAGGACTAGAAAAGCAACTCTGCTTCCCTCAACACACACCTTCACCTGGTGCTTTGTGACCTCCTCACCTGAACAGCCACTGAAGCTTTCTCAGTCTTCTCTGCAAGCCCTCCCACACCCTCGCCACCACCACACACACCCCTTTGTTTCAGTTTCTGACAGTCTCTCCAAGACAGAATTAATTAGATTACCGCTTTTTTTTTGTTACATTGACTATATCTTTTATTATTGCTGTGCTTTATAGTTTGGAAAATGCCTTTGTAACTAGAAGGTAAGTGAGGCAGGTGTTTGTCCCCATTTTACAGATAAGAAGAGTGAGATGCCACCAGTATAAAAAGGGGCAGGCCTTGTGGCACAGTGGGTTAAGCCATCACTTGGGTTGCCCACATCCCATATCAGAGTGCCTGGTTCAAGACTCTGTTACTGTACTTCCTGATACAGCTTCCTGCTAATGCACACCCTGGGAGGTAGCAGATGCTGGCTCAAGTACTCGGGTCCCTGCCACCCACGTGGGAGACCCGGATGTGGTTACAGCTTCCTGGACTTCTGCCTGACCCAGTCCTGGCTGTTGTGGCCATTTAGGGAGTAAACCATGAGATGGAAGATCTCTCTCTCTCTCTCTTTCTTTCTCTCTCCCTCTGTCTTGCTCTGCCTTTCAAGTAAATAAAATAAATAGTAAATTATTTTAAAAATTAATAAATGTTTGTTGAGTAACTAAACTAAATCTTCTGATTAGGAAATTTCATTGTCCCAATTCTAAAAATATCAGACTATAAACAAGAGATATAGTACTATTAGTATTTTTCACTATGAAAATTAGCAAATAAATGGATAAATATAGCTACTATTTATTTTTCTCCTGTTTGTACAACAGATAATAATGCATAATTATAATAATATTAATCTATAATAATAATGGAGAATTAATGGATCACCCCCAACTCTGAGAATGATGGCCCCAAGAATTTGAAGATAGTTTTATTTTTTTAATGCATACAGCCTTGTAAGGCTAGCTTTAGAGCTATTAGTGCTCATGAGAAGTTTTACACTAACCTACAAGTGAAAGGAATTCATCATACTCTCTAATTCTGATGTCTTTATCTTTAAAATAATGGCAACCTGGCAAAATATTTAGAAATATAGAGAACCTTAAGCTGGCAGACATTCTATACTAAATTCATCAATTTATTTAATTTGAGGGGCAGAATGAACTCTCATTGCTGGTTCACTCCCTAAATGTGTGCAATGCTCAAGTCAGGCACTGGCTGAAGCACAGAAGAAAGAACTCAGTCCAGGACTCACATGTAGACGGAAGGTCCCAAGCACTTGAGCCATCACCTGCTGCCTTCTACGAACTGCATTAGCAGAAAACCAGGAATCAGGAGGGGAGCTGAGACTCAAACCCAGACACTCCATATGGAATGTGGGTGTCCCAACCTGATATCCTAACCACTTAATCAGAGCAAGCTCAGTGAATAAAAGATCTGAGTAATTGCAGCTAGCAGCATTGTCGTCATCATCATTATAAATATTATACTTCATGACCAAATAACATAGCAAATGTCTTTTAATCTTTTAGGACCTCCCACCAGCCTATTTCAGCCACCTCGTCGTCCTGGCCTTGGTACTGTTGGAAAACCAATTCGACTGTTAGCCAATCATTTTCAGGTTCAGATTCCTAAAATAGATGTGTATCACTATGATGTGGACATTAAGCCAGAAAAACGGCCTCGCAGAGTCAACAGGTAAGGGTCAGAAAGAACAGGCCTCTGTATATTTGAGTGAGCATGATTTCTATCATATTGTTCTCTAAATTATGTCAACACACAGGCTTTGTTTTTACCCGAGATGGTGAGTTTTTTAATAGCAAGTCTGTGGTCTCGTACTTGGTTATCCTCCTTGGTTATTCCAGTAGAGTGGTGGGTGTATCATTTATTCTGGTACAATTGAGTGTCATATATAACCATAAGTAGCAAATGCCTACTGAATGAAAGAGAAAGGTCACTCTCAGGAACAAAGAGGAACAGAAATGTGTAAGAATAGGTGAGGACATTAGTATCTATGGGACGTAGAACTATCTGGAAATTCAAATTTTATTAAATGTTTACATTGATCATGAGAAGTATGTAAGTGTGAAGACAGAAGAATCATCTTGAAATATTGAAAAAAATTGCTCAGAGGAAAGTTCTACTTATTTCTAGCACTATCCAAGAGGGGTACTGATGAGATGCTATGAATTTTGTTGGCTGTATAGCAAGAATTTGCCAGATGTGAAGACACAGCCCTGTAGTAAATATTCTAGCAGTGTGCACCCACTTTGATTTTCCCCCTTTCCACGCCATGATATTCAAACAGTCTTTGACCTTAACATTCTTGTTCTTGCTAATAAGTAAAATATCATGTGCTGCTTGAAATTTTTTTCATCACAGGTAGTCAAAACATTTTCTATAGCATTTACTCTGGTAACAGGGGCATCAAATACACATGTGATATGACTCAGATTTTTAATAGATTGTTTGGGTCCTAACTTGAAAATGGACCCTAGGGCCGGCGCCGTGGCTCAATAGGCTAATCCTCCGCCTTGCGGCGCCGGCACACCGGGTTCTAGTCCCGGTCGGGGTGCCAGATTCTGTCCCGGTTGTCCCTCTTCCAGGCCAGCTCTCTGCTATGGCCCGGGAGTGCAATGGAGGATGGCCCAAGTGCTTGGGCCCTGCACCCCATGGGAGACCAGGAGAAGCACCTGGCTCCTGGCTCTGGATCAGCACGATGCACCGGCCACAGCATGCTGGCCGCGGTGGCCATTGGAGGGTGAACCAACGGCAAAAGGAAGACCTTTCTCTCTGTCTCTCTTCATTAAGGAGGAAATATTTGATGACTTAAAAGAGAGTTCTTTTAAAATAAATATTATAATAATTTAAAATGTAATTTTATTTATTTGAAGGGCAGAGAGATAGAGCTCTTTCATCTGCTGGTTCACTCCTCAAATGCCTGCAAAATCATGGACCAGGCCAGCCAAAGCCAGGAGCTGAGAACTTAGTCCTGGTCTCCTGTGTGGATGGCAGGGAACCAAGTACTCAAGCCACCACCTGTCTCAGGGTGTACAGTAGCAGGCAGCTGGAATGAGAAGCAGGATTGGGAGTCAAACTCAGGCATTTTGCTATGGATATGCTTGTTCCAAATAGTATCTTTTTTTCTTTCTTTCTTTTTTTTTCTTTTTCTTTTTTCTTTTTTTTTTTTTCTGACAGGCAGAGTAGACAGTGAGAGAGAGAGAGAGAGAGAGAAAGGTCTTCCTTTGCCGTTGGTTCACCCTCCAATGGCCGCCGCGGCCGGTGCGCTGCGGCCGGCGCACTGCGCTGATCCAATGGCAGGAGCCAGGTACTTATCCTGGTCTCCCATGGGGTGCAGGGCTCAAGGACTTGGGCCATCCTCCACTGCACTCCTGGGCCACAGCAGAGAGCTGGCCTGGAAGAGGGGCAACCGGGACTAGAACCCAGTGTGCAGGCGCCGCAAGGCGGAGGATTAGCCTAGTGAGCCGCGGCGCTGGCCCCAAATAGTATCTTAACCCCTGTGTCAAACACCAGTCCCTATTGTCATAATTTTACCATGAGGAAACAAACATGGGAAAGATTAAGAAAGTTGTCCAAGGTCATGCAGTTCTGCTGCTTCATCATTGTGTGACCAGGGGACAGATCCTGGCTCATTCTGAATTTTTCTTTTTTCCTGTAATCTTTCTCCGTTATCTTACAAGGTTATTGTGAAAAGTAAATGAGAATGAAGGCAAAAAATCTCTTTACTGTAAAACTCTTTATAATCATAACCTTTTCTAGTATTAAAATATATAATCTTAAGTAAGCTTTTTTTCAGTTACATGACTTGGTATATAAATAAGTGTGGTGTATAAAGCTTCCCCACAGCTTTCATTTGTAATAATATTAATGAATTAACTAGCGATATATTTTGGCTCTCAAGAGGTAGTCCCCATGTGGAAGTCACTAATGTTGGTAAGACCAATCACCCAACTTCATTGACTCTCACATTCAAAAATCTCAGAGACCCATACATGTCCATATTTTAAACTGTTTCCTTGAGGTTGCATTTATTTCGGGGCCTGCATACAGTGTGAGCTGGCATAAATGCAAGAACACTTAAGTAAAGCTATACATGATTGAGAGAAAGGCTTTCATCTTAAAAACAAAGAAACTGTGGCCAGCAGTGTGGTGCAGTGGGTTAACCCCCTGCTTGCTAGACCGGCATCCACTGGTTCACTCCCCAAATGCCTTTATCAGCCAGGTGGATCAGTTTAAAGCCAAGAGTCCAGAACTCCATCTAGGTCTGCCATGTAGGTAGCAGGAGCGTAGCATTTGGGCCATCCTCCACTGCTTTCCTGGGCTTATTAGCAGGGAGCTGGATTGAAAATGAAGCATCCAGGAGTTGAACCAGCACTACAACATGGGATGCTGGCATCGTAAGCAACAACTTAACCTGGTGCACCACAACATCCGTCCCTGTAGCTACCTTTTATTTACTTGAATTTACCTTTTATTTACTTGAAAGGCAGCGAGAGAGAGAGAGAGTGAGTGAGTGAGTTAGTTAGTTCTCTTATCTGTGCATTCACTCCCCAAATGCCTGCAGTGACCAGAACTGGGCTGGACTGAAGCCAAGCTGGGAACTTAATCCAGGTCTCCTATGTGGGTGGCAGGAACTCAGTTACTTTAACCATGACTGCTGCCTCTCAGGATCTGCATTAGTAGGAAACTGGAGTCAGGAGCTGGAGCCTGGTATCTTACCCAGGTTGCTTGATGAGAGATGCAGGCTAGCCAAATGCATTTAACTGCTAGCCAAAATACCTGCCCCCAGTTAACTATTTTTTAAATTACTTGAATCAATTGTAACTTTAATTCTTATTTTTTCCAAGTAGCATTGGACTGAATTTAGATGATTAAGATAACTGTGATTCTGTCTTGACTGTTGAGTCATTTCTGGAAGTTAACTGCCACCGTCTCCATTACTGTTAAGGGAGGTAGTAGACACAATGGTACGGCACTTCAAGATGCAGATATTTGGTGACCGGCAGCCTGGCTATGATGGCAAAAGAAACATGTACACAGCACATCCCCTGCCAATTGGACGGGACAGGGTAAGTGTGGACAGCAAGAAGTACTTAGGTCATTAGTTGTGGAAATGTTGCCCTTTCTAATTACACTGCAGTTCTTAGAGTTATTGTCATTGGATGATGGACTTGTTATTCTAGCTGTAGTCTCTTGTCTCTTAGTTGATTGATCCTTAAACTTGAGCATCTCACAAGCATTAGAATTTAGGCCAATTATGTCATCTTTACATATATTCCAAATTTCTCATGTAACCAATGGCCTTTAGCAAAGTATTACCTGAATCTGAACAAAGGAGTTTTTATAACTGTAGAAAATTATACAATGCCCACTTATGAAAAAGGATTCATAGAACAATACTTTTTAAGCATTTATTTTAAAATTTAGAAAAGAAGTATGTGAATAAATGCCATTATCAACTTATTCAGATGATTTAGAAATGCTGAGCTTTCTTGCTTCTCCCACTTGTCTACTCCCTCAACTCCATTTCCTTTTCAGAAGAAGCTACTATAATAATTTGGTATATGTCATTTTAGATATATGTATTAGCTTTTCATGAATATGTTTACATATTTTTGCATGTCATTCTATAATTTTTTCATTAAATAATATGTCTGGGAGATCTCTTCATTTTTTAAAAGATATTTATTTATTTATTTGAAAGGTGGAGTGACAGAGAGAGATCTTCTATCTGCTGGTTTACTTCTGAAATGGCTGCAACAGCCAGGTCTGGCCCAAGCTAAAATCTGTGGATAGGAACTCCATCCTGGTCTCCCACTTAGGTGGTAGGGGCCCAAACGCTTGAGCCATCATCTGCTGCCTTTCCAGCAGGAAGCTGGACTGAAAGCAGAGCAGCCAAGACTCAAACTGGTACTCCCACAAGGGATGCCACCAGCATTGCAAGTGGCAGCCTAACCTACTATGTTATAATGCTGGCACCTATCTGTTCATTTTTATATACATACATCTGCTTTATGTTTTTCAAATTCAAATTTCTTATGGTGGTAAAATATAGTTAACATAAAAGTTCAAATATACAATTCACATTGATATGCAGTAAGCACTATTCTTCATCCTCATAACTTTTCTGTCATCCCAATCAGAAACTCTATATTAATTAAACAGTAACTCCTTGTTCTCTACTGCTCCTAGTCCTGTAACCCCTTCTTTCTGTCTTTATGAAATTGGCCGTTCTAGGTACCTCATGCAAGTAGAATACAATATTTGTCCTTTTTTAGAAAAAATATTTATTTTGAAAGTCAGAATTACAGAGAGAGAGAGAGGGAGATACAGAAAGAGAGAGAGGCCAGTACCGCAGCTCAACAGGCTAATCCTCCGCCTACGGCGCTGGCACACCGGGTTCTAGTCCCAGTCGGGGCGCTGGATTCTGTCCCGGTTGCCCTCTTCCAGGCCAGCTCTCTGCTATGGCCCGGGAGTGCAGTGGAGGGTGGCCCAAATGCTTGGGCCCTGCACCCCATGGGAGACCAGGAGAAGCACCTGGCTCCTGATTTCGGATCAGCGCAGTGCGCTGGCCGCAGTGCGCCGGCCACAGCGGCCATTGGAGGGTGAACCAACGGCAAAGGAAGACCTTTCTCTCTGTCTCTCTCTCTCACTGTCCACTCTGCCTGTCAAAAAAAAAAAAAAAAAAAAAAGAGAGAGAGAGAGAGAGATCAATCTTCCATCTGTTGGTTCACTCCCCAGATGGCCACACTGGCCAGCACTGGGCCAATCTGAAGCCAGGAGCCAAGAGTTTCATCTGGGTCTCCCATGTGGCTGGCAAGGGCCTAAACACTTGGGTCATCTTCTGCTGCTTTTCCCAAGCCATTAGCAGGCAACTGGATTAGAAGTGGAGCCGGTGGGACACAAACCATTGCCCATATGAGATGCCAGAGCTCTGGTGGTGGCTTTACCTGCTACACCACAATGCCGCCCCCAGTATTTGTCCTTTTAATCTGGCTTCTTAGCTTAGCATGATGTTTTCAAGGTTCATCCATGTTGTAGCATCTAGTTTATTTTTAGACTATTATGTAATATTCCATATTAAATTATTCTCATGTTGATCTATGCTTATGTTATTTCCAGTCTTTTTTTTTTTTTTTTTTTTTTTTTTGACAGGTAGAGTCATAGACAGTGAGAGAGAGACAGAGAGAAAGGTCTTCCTTCCGTTGGTTCACTCCCCTAATGGCTGCTATGGCTGGCGCTGCTCCGATCCAAAGCCAGGAGCCGGGTGTTTCTTCCCAGTCTCCCATTCGGGTGCAGGCACCCAAGCACTTGGGGCATCCTCCACTACCTTCCTGGGCCACAGCAGAGAGCTGGACTGAAGGGAAGCAACCAGGACTAGTACCTGGCGCCCCAACCAGGACTAGAGTGCCGGTGCCACAGGCGGAGGATTAGCCAAGTGAGCCATGGCGTCAGCCTCCAGTCTTTTATAATTAAAATAAATATCCTATGCATTTAACATTTGAAATGTTCTTGAGATCTTTGTAAATGTACCTGTTTGTGTATATTTTTTCCTTAGGTTGACATGGAGGTGACCCTTCCAGGTGAGGGTAAAGACCAAACCTTTAAAGTGTCTGTTCAGTGGGTGTCAGTTGTGAGCCTTCAGTTGCTTTTAGAAGCTTTGGCTGGGCACTTGAGTGAAGTCCCCGATGACTCAGTACAAGCACTTGATGTTATCACAAGACACCTTCCCTCCATGAGGTTGGTACCTTGGTTTGGATCCTTTCCCACGAATGTCAGACAGTTTTGGTAGATTGGAGCCATTGAAGGGTTTCTACATAAGTCATTGTTCAAATGAGCTCAGTTCACAAAACTGAGAGTGGAGCAGAAGCTCTTTCCCCGTCTGTTGTGAAACGTAATGACTCTTCCTTCTCCAGGTACACTCCAGTGGGCCGTTCCTTTTTCTCACCTCCTGAAGGTTACTATCACCCTCTGGGAGGGGGCAGAGAGGTCTGGTTTGGCTTTCATCAGTCCGTGAGACCTGCCATGTGGAATATGATGCTCAACATTGATGGTAGGATGGGATTTTCTTTCTTCACCAACTCCATTGGCTGGATTTGTTTGTTTGTTTTGGGCCCTTCTCTTTTTTCCTGAACTAAGTGTACTTCCTTTCTGTTTGTTAGTCTCTGCAACTGCTTTCTACCGGGCTCAGCCCATCATTGAATTCATGTGTGAGGTTTTAGACATACAGAACATCAATGAACAGACCAAACCTTTGACAGACTCCCAACGTGTCAAGTTTACCAAAGAGATCAGAGGTAGGTACTTGCATCAGTGTACTTGTGCAGAGACAGCTCAGCAGGACTCAAGTAGCCTGGGCTTTGGGGTCAGACAGACCTGGGCTTCCACTCCAGCCAAGTCAATTCTATCAGTGGGACCTTGACCAAGTTCCTTAACTACCATGTGCCTTAGTTTATTCATCTCTAAGATAAAGATAATAATATAGATCATGTACAGTTACCATGAGAATTCACTGCAATTAGTCTTATAAAACTTTCTAATACATTACCTGCCATGTATCAAGCACTCAGTAAATGGTAGCTTTACCTACTTTTAAAACTTCTTTTGTGATAAAATAACATAAGGCAAATGTTTGGGACAACAGTTAGGACACCTGCATCCCATATCAAAGTGCCTGGTTTGAGTCCTGACTCTGCTTCCAATACAGCTGCTTGCTCATGTGCACCCTGCGAGGCAGCAGATGATGGCTCAAGTGATCGGGTCCCTGCTACCCATAAGGGAGACTAAACAGAGTTTTGGGCTCCTGGTTCCAGTGGGCATTTGGGGAATGAATCAGTAGATGATGATCTCTTCTATCTCTGCCTCTAAAATAAAATGAAAATAAACAAACATAAATTTATTTACTATACTTTGCAAATTTAATTCTTTTTTTTTTTTAAGATTTATTTATTTGGCCGGCGCCGCGGCTCACTAGGCTAATCCTCCGCCTAGCGGCGCCGGCACACCGGGTTCTAGTCCCGGTTGGGGCGCCGGATTCTGTCCCGGTTGCCCCTCTTCCAGGCCAGCCCTCTGCTGTGGCCAGGGAGTGCAGTGGAGGATGGCCCAGGTGCTTGGGCCCTGCACCCCATGGGAGACCAGGAAAAGCACCTGGCTCCTGGCTCCTGCCATCGGATCAGCGCGGTGCGCCGGCTGCAGCGCGCCGGCCGCGAACCAACGGCAAAGGAAGACCTTTCTCTCTGTCTCTCTCTCTCACTGTCCACTCTGCCTGTCAAAAAATTAAAAAAAAAAAAAAAAAAAGATTTATTTATTTGTTTGAAAGATAGAGTCACAGAGAGGCAGAGGCAGAAAGAGAGAGAGAATCTGCTGGTTCACTCCCCAAATGGCAGCAACAGCCAGAGCTGGGCCAATCCGAAGCCAGAAGCCAGGAGCCTCTTCCAGGTACCCCATGTGGGTGCAAGTTCTACTGCTTTTCCAGGCCATAGCAGAGAGCTGGATTGGAAGTGGAGCAGTCAGGACTCGAACTGGCATCCATATGGGATGCCAGCACTGCAGGTGGCAGATTTACTCCCTGTACCACAGTGCTAGCCTCTTTCTTGTTTTTAGCTGTTTTCTCTCACTAAAACATAAGCCCATGAGGCTATCTCCAGATTTGAGAATAAGCATCAGAACATAGTTAATACTTAAGAAACAATAAGTATTGGAGTAAGTTTGGCATAGTAGCTTAAGTTCCCCCTTTGGGATACTTGCATCCCATATTAGAGTGCCTTGTTCAAGTCCTGACCACTCTGCTGCTGCTGCTGCTGCTTCTTTTTTTTTTTTTTTTTAATTTTTTTTTTTTTTTTTTTTTTTTTTTTTTTTTTTTTTGACAGGCAGAGTGGACAGTGAGAGAGAGACAGAGAGAGAAAGGTCTTCCTTTTTGCCGTTGGTTCACCCTCCAATGGCCGCCGCTGCAGCCGGCGCACCGCGCTGATCCTGGCAGGAGCCAGGAGCCAGGTGCTTTTCCTGGTCTCCCATGGGGTGCAGGACCCAAGCACCTGGGCCATCCTCCACTGCACTCCCTGGCCATAGCAGAGAGCTGGCCTGGAAGAGGGGCAACCGGGACAGAATCCGGCGCCCCGACCGGGACTAGAACCCGGTGTGCCGGCGCCGCAAGGTGGAGGATTAGCCTATTGAGCCACGGCGCCGGCTTTTTTTTTTAATTTTTGACAGGCAGAGTAGACAGTGAGAGAGAGAGACAGAGAGAAAGGTCTTCCTTTTTGCCGTTGGTTCACCCTCCAATGGCCGCCGCGGCCGGCGCATCACACTGATCCGAAGCCAGGAGCCAGGTGCTTTTCCTGGTCTCCCATGCAGGTGCAGGGCCCAAGGACTTGGGCCATCCTCTACTGCACTCCCGGGCCATAGCAGAGAGCTGGCCTGGAAGAGGGGGAACCGGGACAGAATCTGGCACCTCGACCGGGACTAGAACCGGTGTGCTGGCGCCGCAAGGCGGAGGATTAGCCTAGTGAGCCGCGGCGCCGGCCCACTCTGCTGCTAATCCAGCTTCCTGCTAATGTGCATCCTGGGAGGCAACAGGTGATGCTTCAATTGCTTGGGTCCCTGTCGTCCATGTGGGAGACCTGGAGTAAGTTCCTTACTCCTGACTTCAGCCTGGCCCAGCCCTGGCTGTTGCAGACATTTGGGGAAATTAGAAAGTCTCTCTTCCTGTCTTTCTGCCTTTCAAATAAAATGGAAATAAAAACTAAAAATAAATAATAAATGTTTATTGAATGAATTAACAAAGTAGATAGAACATTTTAGGGCATCCGGGTTCTAATTTATTCTGCTTAATGAGGCTCTTTGCCTACACGTGGTAATATTCTCCCCATATTCTTGCAACTTTTATCCTGTACAAGATCATGCCTTTTTGGAGGCAACGTTACATTTTTTTGAATGTATTTATTTGAGAGACAGAGAGAGTCAGACAAACAGATGGAGAACTCATCTGCTGACCCACTTTCCAAATGCCTACAACAGCCAGAACTGGGCCAGGGCCAAAGCCGGGAGCTCAATCCACATGGTTGCAAGAATCCAACCACTTGAGTCATCACCGCTGCCTCCCAGGATCCTCATTAGCAGGAAGCTGGAATCAAGAGCTCCAGTGTTCCCACAGGAATCATAATTGGTATCTTAACCACTAAGGCTAAACATTTTCCCCCAAAGATAACATTTTTTAAAAGATGTATTTATTTGAAAAGTAGAGATACAAAGAGAGAGAGAAAGATATTCTATCCACTGGTTCATTCCCCAAATGGCTGCAATGGCTGGGGATGGGCCAGGCCAAAGCCAGGAGCCAGGAGCTTCTTCTGGGTCTCCCACATGGATGCAAGGGCCCAAGTACTTGGGCCGTCTACTTTTTTCCATTAGCAGAGAACTGGATCAGAGGTGGAGCAGCGGGACTTGAAATAGCGCCCACATGGGATGCTGGCACTGCAGGCAGAAGCTTAACTTTCTACACCACAGTGCCAGCTCCCAAAGATAACATTTTTTTAAAAAAAAATTATTTATTTATTTGAAAGGCAGAGTTACAGAGTGGCAGAGGTAGAGAGAGACAGAGAGGTCTTCCATCTGTTGGTTCACTCCCCAAATGGCTGCAATGGCCAGAGCTGCGCCGATCTGAAGCCAGGAGTTCTTCCCGGTTTCTCACATGGATGCAGGGGCCCAGGGACTTGGGCCATTTCCTGCTGCTTTCCCAGACAGCTGGATTGTAAGTGGAGCAGCCTGGACTCAGAACATATGGGATGCTGGTACTGCAGACAGAAGCTTTACCTGCTACGCCACAGTGCCAGCCCCAAAGATAACATTTGAATCTATTCTCCTACTTTGCTTTTAATTAATACTGATGTTTTGTTTTGTTTTTTAAATGTCAGGTCTCAAGGTTGAAGTGACCCATTGTGGACAGATGAAACGAAAATATCGAGTTTGTAATGTGACCAGAAGGCCAGCCAGTCATCAAACGTATGTTAACCACATCTAAAATAGCACAATTACATGCGACAAGTTAATATCTCCTATTATAATTTCAAGATTACCAGAATCTTTGCTTTTAACAGCAAAGCTTTAAGAAATGTTTTAATTTTTTTTTTATGGAGCTACTAATATAAAAAGCTATTTATTATTTATTTAATTCCTTGTGTTTAATTCATACTCTTCCATAGAATATGTTAAATGTTTACCAACTTTTATTTAATGATGCAGTCAGCATTATATATACTTATATAAGCACCATTTGTATACTTATACACTGTGATATTCTCAATACATGGCCTGAATCATCTTTTTTTAAAATTTATTTATTTGAGAGGTAGAGCTACAGACAGTGAGAGGGAGAGACAGAGAGAAAGGTCTTCCTTCCGTTAGTTCATTCCCCAAATGGCTGCAACAGCCGAGCTGTACCATTCCGAAGCCAGGAGCCAGGAGCTTCCTCCAGGTCTCCCATGAGGGTGCAGGGGCCCAAGGACTTGGGCCATCCTCCACTGCTATCCGAGGCCACAGCAGAGAGCTGGATTGGAAATGGAGCAGCCGGGACCAGAACCAGCACCCATATGGGATGCCGGCGCCGCAGGCGAAGGTTTAACCTACTGTGCCAGAGGGCCGGCCCCAGCATCTTTCAAGTCTCAAAGACTGTCATGGGAAGATGTATATTGCTTTGTGGTTTGTTCTGTATGTTCCCCTCTCCTTTTGTAGTTAGTTGTCACTTCTAGTATTTGTTACGAACTGCATTAGCTAATTAATTAATGTAACCCTGTCAGAATAGTTAGATATAGACACATATAATTTTTGTTCAAAGCTTTAAAGCACATAGATTTAAATGTCACAGATGGTCCTCATGCTATTGTTAATTTGTAGGGCTATACCTGTTAAGAAAGCAAGTTTATAGTTATTAATGTGTTAAGTAGTTGAGATAACTGGTCCACCTAAAGAGCCAAAGACTCCCTTAAATCATGCTTCCATTTTTTAACCAAATATTCTGGCAGGAACTAAATATCATGTTTTGTCCATATCCATGTGCATTTGTCCTCAGTTGGGGATCAGAAACTTTGGAGATCTGAAAATGTGGCCTCAATAACTATATTATACTCATTTTGCCAAAAAATGTTCCTGTGCAAATACAACTCCTTTGTGGATGATTCAAAGTCCTTATTTCGGCCGGCGCCGCGGCTCACTAGGCTAATCCTCCGCCTTGTGGTGCCGGCACACCAAGTTCTAGTCCCGGTCAAGGCGCCAGATTCTGTCCCAGTTGCCCCTCTTCCAGGCCAGCTCTCTGCTGTGGCCAGGGAGTGCAGTGGAGGATGGCCCAAGTGCTTGGGCCCTGTACCCCATGGGAGACCAGGATAAGTACCTGGCTCCTGCCATTGGATCAGCGCGGTGCGCCTGCCGCAGCGCGCTAGCCGCGGCAGCCATTGGAGGGTGAACCAACGGCAAAGGGAAGACCTTTCTCTCTGTCTCTCTCTCTCACTGTCCACTCTGCCTGTCAAATAAATAAATAAATAAAACTAAAAATTATATTTGTTTATTTGAGAGGCAGAGAGACACAGAGAGAGCTTGCATCATCTAGTTGATTCAAGGAATGCCCGCACAAGGTCTCGAAGTCTGCCCAGAAAGCTCAGAAGGCTAAATGAATATTATCCCTAATACCTGCCACCCCTGTCTTAATTGGTGGTGGAAGACGGGTCTCAGAACTGTTGTCTCCGTTGGTCATTTAAGTTTAATACTGAAAGACTACTTAATGATAACAATACATCGTAAAACTTTTATTTTTTTTAATTTTTTTTATTTTTGACAGCCAGAGTGGACAGTGAGAGAGAGAGACAGAGAGAGAAAGGTCTTCCTTTGCCGTTGGTTCACCCTCCAATGGCCACCGCTGCAGCCGGCGCACCGCGCTGATCCGATGGCAGGAGCCAGGATCCAGGTGCTTTTCCTGGTCTCCCATGGGGTGCAGGGCCCAAGCACCTGGGCCATCCTCCACTGCACTCCCTGGCCATAGCAGAGAGCTGGCCTGGAAGAGGGGCAACCGGGACAGAATCCGGCGCCCCAACCGGGACTAGAACCCGGTGTGCCGGTGCCGCAAGGTGGAGGATTAGCCTATTGAGCCACGGCGCCGGCTCCATCGTAAAACTTTTAGAAGGATGGCCGGCGCTGCGGCTCACTAGGCTAATCCTCCGCCTAGCGGCGCCGGCACACCAGGTTCTAGTCCCGGTTGGGGCGCCGGATTCTGTCCCGGTTGCCCCTCTTCCAGGCCAGCTCTGTGCTGTGGCCAGGGAGTGCAGTGGAGGATGGCCCAGGTGCTTGGGCCCTGCACCCCATGGGAGACCTGGAAAAGCACCTGGCTCCTGGCTCCTGCCATCTGATCAGCGCGGTGCGCCGGCCGCAGCGCGCCGGCCGCGGCGGCCATTGGAGGGTGAACCAACGGCAAAGGAAGACCTTTCTCTCTGTCTCTCTCTCTCTCACTGTCCACTCTGCCTGTCAAAAAAAATAAAAAAATAAAAAATAAAAAATAAAAAAACTTTTAGAAGGATGGAGAATGTTTTGTGGACCACTTTTTTGTGTGTTTGGTAGTTTTAAGTTATTAGTTTTTAAAATCAGTACTTTTTAATGGAAACAACTTGACCAAAAATCTATCACAGAATTTTGAGGGCAATTAAAACAACGTTTAATGAGAACAAGAAAGAAATGCCCACAATGACCAGGGCTGGGCTGGGGCCAAAGTTGGGAGCCAGGACCTCAATTCATGTCTCCCACATGGGTGGCAGAGACCCAATTGCTTGAGCTACTACCATTGGCTCCCAGGATCTCCACTAACAGGAAGCTGGAGTCAGGAGTCAGAGATGGCATCAGACCCAGGCACACCAGCAGGGGATACTGGCACCTTAACTGATATCCCAGCCACAAAGATGAATACCTACCCCTAAAATTCTTTCTGAAAATTATTTTCAAATTTTTTATTGAAATGTTTTTCTCATCCTACCTAGCTTCAACAAATGTGGGAAAGTTCAGTGGAATCATTGTTCTGGTTAAATATTAAAGTTACTTAATTAAAAATGCTCAAGTAGATTTTTTTGTCTTTTGAGTGATCAAGGTTGAAAATATTATGTCTTTATTTACTTATTTAGAAAAAGAAGAACTTGAGGAAATTTCTAAAAAGACATTCTCTCCTTTAGTTTTCCTTTACAGCTAGAAAATGGTCAAGCCATGGAATGTACAGTAGCTCAATATTTTAAGCAAAAGTATAGTCTGCAGCTGAAATACCCTCATCTTCCCTGTCTCCAAGTGGGACAGGAGCAAAAGCATACATACTTGCCACTTGAGGTAAGGGAAACTGAATTTTCTTTTGCCAGTCTCTTGAATAAGTTTTGTTTGTTTGTTTGTTTAAGTAGAGTTCTAAACTAGTTGTGGAACTTAGTTTCTAAAATATTTTTGGCAGATCATTATGTAACAGCATTTCTATTTTTCTGGAAATGAAAGATACAAGGTACAGTTGGGCAAGTAAGCCCGCTACACAAGCAACTTCCTTTTTGCTTCTTGGCAGGTGTGTAACATAGTGGCAGGACAGCGATGTATCAAGAAGCTCACAGACAATCAGACTTCCACGATGATCAAAGCCACAGCCAGATCTGCTCCTGACAGACAGGAAGAAATCAGTAGACTGGTCAGTAAGGCATGGGCTTCAAGATTAGCTAACTTTAAGATGAAAAAAGAGCGAAAGAACAGAAAACTCCTGATGAGACACAGTTACTCTGGTTTTTATGTATTCAGGTTTTCCTGTTCTTTAGGTGAAGAGTAACAGCATGGTAGGAGGTCCTGACCCTTACCTTAAAGAATTTGGTATCGTTGTCCACAATGAAATGACAGAACTCACAGGCAGGGTGCTTCCAGCACCAATGCTGCAATACGGAGGCCGGGTAAGCTTTTTTGTCTCATTCTGCAAGTTTTCTCCACAACTAGTCAAAACGAGAATACGTGCAAGGTTTCCCCCGTTACACCACGCTGAATTTTCTCCTGTAGTTTGGCCCATTATTGTTTTTTTATCTGCTGGCTCATATCAAATAGAATTTTGTTTATTCCCTCATCCATACTAAAATGGCCTTAGATTGTAATGTCTTTTCTCTTTTCTTTTGTTTCTTTTTTTTGTTTTTGTTTTTTAAGAATAAAACAGTAGCCACACCCAACCAGGGTGTCTGGGACATGCGAGGAAAGCAGTTTTATGCTGGCATTGAAATTAAAGTTTGGGCAGTTGCTTGTTTTGCGCCTCAGAAACAATGTAGGGAAGATTTACTAAAGTGAGTATCTTCGTATTTTCAGCTTAGTAATATCCCTTCCAGATATGAAAATCCCTTCTTTACGTGAATGTGCTGTAGACACTGGCACTCAGATCACTGACTCCCCTAGTGATACCATCTGGCTGTATGAAAAAGACTTTGTGTTAATAGTAAATGACAAACTTGGGAATTACATTAAGAATCTGACTCAACTTCCTTCCAGCTAGAGCAGAAAATTGTGACTAAAAAAGCCAAAGCAAAGCTGATTGGTTGATTCTTGAGTTCCTTGTGAAGCTTCCTTTGATATTAAATTGTATCTTTTCAGCTAAGATAAAAACCAGTTTATTTTTAATCATTATAATTTGCTAGGGAGCTTGTTTCCCTGCAGGGTTACTGGCAAATAATATTGGTTCACGTGTTAAGCCAATGCAGCTTTCTATAGAAAGGAAGTGAGTGAGAAGGGTGATCAAAGATTAAAAAAATCAAGAGGGAAGAGGGGGGAAAGAAAGGAATTCTAAACAGTATTGGCAGACACACAAACAAAATTATTCTAATACTTTACATATAGATTGAAGGAACTTGTTAAGTCTAAAATTTGAAACTGCAAAATGAATTTTTTTAAAGTGATGATTTCTTTTGACATTGTTCTTGTACCAAGTGTTACAAATTTGAATAGAATGCTAAATGTATCAACTTAGTGACTGTATTTCTGTGTTCTCAGTTGAATGCAAGCTTACCCAGCTACTCTTGTATCAGGTTTACCAAAACACAACTTACTTGAAATTTTGAATCTGCTTTTCTTCAGTCCAGAATTTCTAATTTGAATTTTTAAACAGATCTTTGAATATGAGTGCTTTTCTACTCCCTAGGGCCCCAATGGAGGCATTCTTATTTAAAAATTCCAAATGATAACCTGATAGTTTAATAATTCTGATTCTTCTCTGCTGTCATTGCTGTGATACAACTGCCAGTCTGCTTTTGGCAGCCAGTGAAAGATTTGTTATTGTTGTTTATTTGTTTCTCATTCTGGCTAGGAATTTGTGAAACTAAAAGAAATATTTTAGGGGGAAATAATGCTAAGAATGAACATTGAAATGAAAATGCTGTGCCACTGGTTCTGTTTTAACAGGAGTTTTACAGATCAACTGCGTAAAATCTCTAAGGACGCAGGAATGCCCATCCAGGGTCAGCCGTGTTTCTGCAAGTATGCACAAGGTGCAGACAGTGTGGAGCCCATGTTCAAACATCTAAAAATGACATATGTGGGCCTACAGCTAATAGTGGTTATCTTACCTGGAAAGACACCAGTATATGGTATGGAACCTTTTTAAAAAATGTTTAAAAGACTCATTTATTTGAAAGGCAGAGAGAGAAAGAGGGAGAGAGAGAGAGAGCGCGAGTGCACGTCCATCCACTAGCTTGCTCCCCAAATGGTCACAATGGCTGTGGTTGGTCCAGGCTGAAGCCAGGAACCCAGAACTCCATCTGGGTCTTCCAACTGGATGGCAGGGGCCCAAGTACTTGGGCCATCTTCTGCTGCTTTCCCAGGCACATTAGCAGGGAGCTGGATTGGAAGCAGAGCAGCTGGAACTTGAACTATTGCTCTGATATGGGATGCCAGCCCTGTAAGTGGCAGCTAGGCTCACTGCACCCCAGCACCAGGGTATGGAACCTTTCAATGCTGAGTGAAGAATGATTTCAAGCCAGGATGAACTAGGTTATGCTACATTCACAAACAACTCCTTGCTTTCCATGGTTCTAAGCAACAAAGATTTATTTCTTCCTCCCACTATGTGTCCACTAAGGGTGGACTGCAGCCCCTGTCTCCGGTGATCTTGTCATCCTTACTGTGGGATCCCACTTGGCAGAGCAGCCACTATTTGGGATGTTGTTGGTCCCCAATTCTCTTTTCTCTCTGCAGCTCCTCAGCTATACCCAGCCTCATGGCCTTACCCAACCCTGTAGGGGTGCAGGGATGGGATCAGGTCAAGCTGGACACACCTAACTTAGTCTGGGAAGCCACAAGAACTACAATATTTGGTGAAAAACACTAATGATGATAGTGAGGAAGAGTACAGGAGCCTGCCTTCCAGGAGAGGGCTTAGATTTTATCTTCTCTAACAATGATACAAAGTTCTTTTTGCTTTAAAGTTAAGTAAAGGATGTAGGAACTACAGAGTAGCAATCTGAACTTTGTGTAGGCAACACTATTTGCTTCTTTTGTTTCCCTCTGTTTATGGCTGGTGTGTAGATGGGGATGGAAGGGGCTGAGGCAAGGTAGCATTCAAAAGGCTTGTGTGTGTGCTGAGAGGAAGGCTCTGGGGAGGTGGATTCCTTTGCCAGGCTTGTCATGTGGGAAAAGCAACCTCAAAAGACTGAGCGAGTGGTGGCAGGCAGTGCCAAAGAATAAAGGAAGTAGGCTGGCTTCAGGGCTGCAGAAAGGGAAAAAAAGGGAGGAGGGCCTAACCAAGCAGAAGGAGAAGTTGCCCTGCAGGGTTAACCCATGAAGGGCCTGATACGTGAGAAGCCTCCAGCACCATGTACAGTGTATACTGTAGGTGCTCTGTAACTGTTACTTCATGGGTTAATTTTTCTTCTACTCTTAGTAATTAGGAGACTATGTAACATTTTTAAATGAATTACTTAACCTTTTTTTTTTTTCTTTTAGCGGAGGTGAAACGTGTGGGAGACACCCTTCTAGGTATGGCCACCCAGTGTGTCCAGGTAAAGAATGTGGTGAAGACTTCACCCCAAACCCTCTCCAACCTTTGCCTGAAGATAAATGCGAAGCTCGGAGGGATTAACAATGTGCTTGTCCCTCATCAGAGGTGAGAGTCTGAATTCTGCTTTTCCTGCTTTTGTTGAAAATCTAACTTCCATGATTGATGGTAAAGCACACACACCTCAAATATGCATCTCAATTACTTTTTCTTCTGTGTCTATACACCCGGGCACACACCTCTGAGGGTGAGATTTGGAGTTTTTCTAATACCACCCAGCCATCCTTGTGCCCCCTCCAAATAGAGAAACCCCAAAGGTAGCTGATCTCTATCACCATAGGTTAGTTTTGCCCCTTTTTGAACTTCATATAAATAGAAACATGTAATATGTACCATTTTGTGTCTATCTTCTTTTACTCAACATTATGTCTATGAGATTCATTTATCTGGTTGCATTTAGTGGTAGTTTATTGCTTTTCATTATTGTGTTTTATTTCATGGCATGATTAAATCATACAATTTAATCTTTTCTATCATTGCTGGATATTCTCATTCATTATACAATTCTACATTCTTGGTGGACTTAAGCACTCTATATTTTGTGTGGAATTCCAGGAGTGGAATTGCTGAGTTATAAGGAATAGAGTTACAGATAATATGCCTAGTTAGCATTAATAGATACCGTCAAAAAGTTTTCTAAAGTGGTTGTACCAGTTTACCTTTCTGCTGAGAATTCTAATTGCTCCATATCCTTACTAACACTTGGTAATATCTGTCCTTTTAATTTGAGCCATGGCAGGCATTGTGATACAGAGGGTAAAGCTGCTGCTTGGGATGCCTGCATCGCATATTGGAGTGCCTGGGGTCATGTCCACCTTCACTTCCAATCCAACTTCCTGCAAATGCTCCTGGGAGGTGCCATATGATGGCTCAAGTACATGGGACCCTGCCACCCACTTGGAAGACCTAGATAGAGTTTCTGGCTTTCTTTGGGCATTTGGGGAGAGAACCAGTGGATAGAAGATCTCTCTTTGTCTCTGTCTCTCTCTGTCACTCTGCCTTTCAAATAAATAAAAACTAAAAATTTTAGCCATTTTGTTTGGAGAATAATAGTATCTCAGTATGATTTTAATTTGCATTCCCCTGATGACTAATGATGCTGAACACATTTTCATATGCTTATTGGCTATTTAGACATCTTCTTATGTAGTGGACCTTTTCAGTCCTTTGCCCATTTTTTATATTGGGTTGTGAATCTTTTACATTAATTTGTGGTAGTTCTTTGTGACTTCTGGATATAGTGATAGGATATAGATATTGCACATATCTTTTGAATTTTTTAAAGATTATTTTATTTATTTGAAAGACAGAGTTATAGAGAGAGGTAGAGACAGAGAGAGAGGTCTTCCAACCACTGGTTCACCCCCCAGATGACCACAATGGCCGGAGCTGTGCCAATCCAAAGCCAGAAGCCAGGAGCTTTTTCCAGGTCTCCCATGTGGGTGCAGGGGCCCAAGGACTTGGGCCATCTTCTACTGCTTTCCCAGGCCATAGCAAAGAGCTGGATTGGAAGAGGAGCAGCTGGGACTAGAACTGGCACCCATATGCAATGCCAGCACTTCAGGCCAGGGCTTTAACCCTCTATGCCACAGCGCCAGCCCCATATCTTTTGAATTTTTAATATCTCTGGGCCTTAGTTCTTCATCTGTCTAGATAATAATATCTGCCTTGACAACTATAAACGTTGCTTTTGGATCCAGGTAGAAATATTACTATGCTAACTAAATACCTAAATTAAGCACTGTTAAGTTTCTAAGTAGTGAGTTTCTTTTCATGTCTTTAATTTGGTTTCATTTCTGTAATAGTCACCCAATTTCTTTAAAAAATTTTTTTTCTTTATTTTATTGGCTTGAGAGTTAGAGAGACAGAGAGCTCTCATCCACTGGTTCACTCCCCAAATGCCTGTAATGGCTGGTGCTGGGTCAGGCTAAAGCCAGGAGCCAGGAAGCCAATCCTGGTCTCTCATGTGAGGGGCAGGGGTCCAGCTATTTGAACCATCACCTCCCAAGTGCACATTAGCAGGAAGCTGGAACCAAGAGCTCGATCTGGGAATCAAACCCAGGTACTCCAATATGGGATGTCAGGCATCTTAAGTGCTAGGACAAATGCCCACCCTAAGCCACACAATTATTTTTAAAGATTTATTTATGGGGCCGGCACTGTAGTGTAGCAGGTAAACCCATTGCCTGCAGTGCCGGCATTCCATATGGGCACCAGTTCAAGTCCTAGTTGCTCTACTTCTGATCCAGCTCTCTGGCCTGGGAAAGCAGTAGAAGATGGCCTAAGTCCTTGGGCCCCTGTACCCACATAGGAAACCCAGAAGAGGTTTCTGGCTCCTGGTTTTGGATTGGTGCAACTCTGGCCATTGTGGTTATTTGTGGAGTGAACTAGCAGATGGAAGATTCTCATCTCAGTTTGAGTCCCAGCTGCTCCACTTCCAATCCAGCTCTCTGCTAATGCACCTGGGAAAGTGATAGAAGATGGTTCAAGTGCTTGGACTCCTACAGCTCACATGAGAAACCTGATTGAAACTCCTGGCTCTTGGCTTCAGCCTGGCCCAGTCCTGATAATTATGACCATTTGGGGAGGGAACCAGTAGATGGAAGACCTCTTTCTCTCACTCACTCACTCAACTCTCTCTCCTTCTCCTTCTCTGTAACTCTTTCAAATAAATAAATAAACCTTTAAAAGAAAAGTGGAGCAGCTGGGACTCAAACCAGCGCCCATATGGGATGCCAGCATCACAGGTGGCAACTTAACCTGGTATGCCACAACACTGGCCCTGCTCTTTTTTTTTTTAGACTTATTTATTTATTTGAAAGACAGAGTTATATAGAGAGAGTGACAGAGAGGGGGATCTTCCATCCACTGGTTCACTCCTCAAATAGATTCAATGGCCATGGTGGGGCCAGGCTGAAGCCAGGAGCCAGGAAACTCTTCCTGGTCTCCCACACAGATGCAAAAGCCCAAGGACTTGGGCCATCTGCTGCTGCTTTCCCAGGCCATAGCAGAGAACTGGATCAGAAGTGGAGCAGCCAGGACTCGAACCAGCACCCATATGGTGCCCACTGCAGGCAGTGGCTTCACCTGCTACGCCACAGCACTGGCCCCAAAGTATCACATCTTTTTTTTTTTTTTTTTTTTTTTTTTTTTTAGATTCATTTATTTATTTGAAAGTCAGTTACACAGAGAGAGGAGAAGCAGAGAGAGAGAGGAGTATCACTTCTTAAAGAGGACTAAATCCATGTACATTCTGCAATTCTGTTTCTGTTGTAGAGATGTTAGGATCCCAAGAGAACCTGTTCTGGGGAAGTATTTCCTTAACACACAGAGATTTCATTGAATTTGGATTAGGTCTTCTTCCTGCCAGTATAGAAGAACCATGTTCACCTTGCAGTCAATTCGGAGTCTCTGAATTTGGTGGCACCAATACTTGGTTGTACTTAGTGTTCTCTGTCGATGGGCACAGTCTTTGCTCTTTCTTAGTAGATTATACCTGTGATTATCTCTGGTGATATACTCTTGCTATACTCAAGCATTTTTACCTGTCTGAATGGCATTGTCTCCTTAAATCTGAGCAGGCCCTCCGTGTTCCAGCAGCCTGTCATCTTCCTGGGTGCAGATGTCACACACCCCCCAGCTGGAGATGGGAAGAAGCCCTCCATTGCCGCCGTGGTGGGCAGTATGGATGGCCACCCCAGCCGGTACTGTGCCACCGTGCGTGTGCAGACTTCCCGGCAGGAGATTTCCCAGGAGCTCCTCTACAGTCAGGAGGTCATCCAGGACCTTACTAACATGGTTCGAGAGCTGCTGATCCAGTTCTACAAATCCACACGCTTCAAACCCACTCGGATCATCTATTATCGTGGCGGGGTATCAGAGGGACAGATGAAACAGGTACTTTCTCTCATTTTGCTTTGTGGGGTTTCCAGGACTCTAACAGAGCTGCCTCCCATTTGCCTCTCTGGAAAAGTCAGATCTGGGAGATGCTGGGTGAGTTCTCAATTAAACATCATGCTGTGTCTGTCTCCTAGGTAGCTTGGCCAGAACTAATAGCAATTCGAAAGGCATGTATTAGCTTGGAAGAAGATTATCGACCAGGAATAACGTATATTGTGGTGCAAAAAAGGCACCACACACGACTCTTCTGCGCAGATAAGACAGAAAGGGTAAGAGGATGTAATATAAGCTTCCCTACCTGAGGCCATGGCTACTGAATGTGTTTTTGAGTGGGCATGTAGACAATTTTCCCCAAAAACAGAAGTGCCTAATAATAATTTGATAAATATGTTAACTGCCATTGAGCCTCGATGGCCAATTCTGAGTGATACAAGTTTCAAGAATGAATATTCCTCTTGTTTGACAGAAATGCTGATTTCTAGACTTGTTTTTTGAGTGTGGAGGAGCGGAGATCAGAAACAGGCCAGGTACAGTGATAAAGGCAGCCCTCAAAGGAGGGTTGTCTATGTGGACTCCATTGCCCTTTGCTACTTTTGGCTGCCACAGTTCCAGGGTTACAGAAGGATCAATCTCTAAAGTGACTTTTTATCTATGTAATTCATGGAGTACAAACTCTGAGCAATTATTAACACATTTGTGAATTCACATAGGTGAATTACTTAACTTTTCTAAGCCATTAAGCAAGTAGTTTGACTTAAGTTTTCTTCAGTTTTATGATGGTGCTAAAGTAATATGCATTCAGTAGAAATCGTACTTTGCATTTTGAATGCTGACCTTTTTCTGGGCTAATAGTATGCGGCGTGATACAGTCCTTCCCTGCTGAGCAGCAGCAGCAGCAGCAGCAGCCTGCAGCCAGTAGTCAGCCCGCGATTGTGAGGGGAAGCAAGGGAACTCTGCAGTGCACTGTGCTGCGAAGCTACGATGTTCAGCTCAGGCACATTAAATGCATTTTCAGCTAGCATATGTTTTCCATATATGATAGGTTTATCAGAATGTCACCACGTTATAAATTGAGGAGCATCTATATTCTCATCAGTATAATATGATTAAGAACAATAGTGGGGCTGGCGCCACAGCTCAATAGGCTAATCCTCTGTCTGCGGCGCTGGCACCCCGGGTTCTAGTCCCGGTTGGGGCGCCGGATTCTGACCCGGCTGCTCCTCTTCCAGTCCAGCTCTCTGCTGTGGCCCGGGAGGGCAGTGGAGGATGGCCCAGGTCCTTGGACCCTGCACCCACATGGGAGACCAGGAGGAAGCACCTGGCTCCTGGCTTCGGATCGGCGCAGCGAGCCAGCCACAATGTGCCAGCCGTAGCAGCCACTTGGGGAATGAACCAACAGCAAAAGGAAGACCTTTCTCTCTGTCTCTCTCTCTCTCTCTCTAACTCTGCCTGTCAAAAAAACAAACAAACAAACAAACAAAAAAAAAACAATAGTGGGATAGGTGCTTGGCCTAGAGGTTAAGATGCCTGTATCCCTTATCAAATTGCCTGGGTTCAATACCCAACTCTGGTTTCTGATTCCAGCTTCCTGCCAATGCAGACCATGGGAGGCAGTGGTGGTGGCTCAAATGGTTGCATGCCTGCCACCCACGTGGGAAATCTGGATTGAATTCCTGTCTTCAGCCCAGCCATTTTGTAGCTGTTGTAGGCATCTGAGGAGTGAGCCAGCAGATAGGAGCTTTATCTGTCTCTCTCTCTCTCTCTCCCTCTCAAATTAAAAAATAATTTTTAAAGAAGAACAACATTTATTTCAGAGAGTGTTTTAAAGATTAACAAATGAGTATTAATTTGGGGTACAATGCTCAGCACTTGATAAAAGGCATTTCATGTTATCTGTTTATAATCTGGTACTTATGTATAAACTAGGTAAGTCACACATCCATAATATTTGAATCACTTTGCTTCTTTGGTTTTTTCATGCCATTAATTCATCTTATCCAGGCCTCCCTGATCCATCCCCAGGGAGATGAGAATTTTCTACTGCCCAATCACATGATCTTGTTGGCCTCTCCTATTGTTTTCTAGTGCACCCTTAGGTTTTTTTGGTTCCTAATCCATGAATGGGCTTTCCTTTAATTTTCTGAATCATTAGAAAGCTAAGGTTCTTTCTTTTTTTCTGGGGCCCCAGCTCCATCAATCAGCTTAGATTAAAAGTTCCCCCTTCTAAGTTGACCAGATGCTGACTCATTAGTACTTCTTAGACTTTGTTAACACAAATTATCTGAATTCTTGCCTGATCACTGGGCTCCAAACATCCTGCCACCTCCACCTTAACTGCTCTTTGCACCCCTCCACCTGCCTGAGAACCCACTGTCCATGGAACCTTGGTCCTGAATTGTCTTTTTTTTATTATTAATTAATTAATTTGAAATAGTTACAGAGAGAGAGAGAGAGAAAGGGAAAGAGAGAAAGAAAGAAAGTCTTCCATCTGCTAGTTCACTGCCCAAATGGCCAGAGCTGGGTGAATCTGAAACCAGGAGCCAGGAACTTCTTCCAAGTCTTCCACGTGAGTGCAGGGGCCTAAGCACGTGAGCCATCTTCTATTGATTTCCCAGGCCATAGCAGAGCTGGATCAGAAGAGGAGCAGCCGGGACTTGAACCAGCGCCCATATGGGGTGCCAGCACTGCAAGCAGTGGCTTTACCCCTGCCACAGTGCCTGTCCCCTGAATTGTCTTTCTAAAACTCAACGCTATCTCATGGTTCTGTTTTTTGTCACCCAGTAAACTGTGACAGTCCTAGTCTTGATCTGCTTTGTACCCTGACATTTGCCAGCATCTTCACTTCTCTATGTGTGCCTCTTGCCAATCTCCAACTCTGAATCAGTCACTTGCCCACTTTCTTTGCTTCTTCAGAGGCTGACCTGGAGTTACTGGGGGAGAAAAATCATTCATGTAATCATGAACTATACAAGATTATAAATTCATGTTAGCAAATCTCAGCCAAGTCTTGGATGCTACAGTTTTTAATTTTTCCTTTTCCCCTTCCAAATATTTGTACTCTCGGTTCTCCAGTTGCATCCATGATGCCTTCATTGCCAACAAAGTCCTATCTTCTGTTTCCCCCAGAAAACAAACTCTAGGAGGCCCAAATTTTCTTAGCTGTTCTCTATTTTTCAAACTTAGTTGTATCTTATATTTGCACATCTCCTTCCTTATATCTCAAGCTAATCTCTCCAACTATGCTTTCTTTTCCTGACTTAGGTTTGGAAGGGAGGGAGAAAGAGAGTGAGATAACACCTCCATTGATGGTTCACTCCCCAAATATCTGCAATGGCTGGGACAGGGTGAGGCCAAAACCAGGAGCCATGAACTCAATCCAGGTTGCACGAACCCAATTACTTGAGTCATCACTTCTGTCTCCCAGGGTCTGCATTATCAGGAAGTTGAGGTCAGGAATAGAGCCAGGCACCCAAACTCGGACATTTTTATAAGGGATGTGAGAGACTTAACTGTTGTGTTACCACTAGGCTAACTGCCTGTCCTGCCACCTGTGGTTTGTTTGTTATTTTGTGGTTTTGTTTTTGTTTTTGTTTTTGTTTTTTGAGAGGCAGAGAGAAAGGGGGTGAGGGGAAACAGATGGGGAGAGTGAGATCCCATTTGCTGGTTCACTTCACTCCCCTAATGTCCACAATGGCTGAGACTGGACCAAGACCTGGAAACTCAATGTAGGACTCCCATGGGGTGGTAGGAACCCAGTTGTTTGAGCCATCACTGCCACCTCCCAAGGTCTGCATTATTAGGAGCCGGAACTGGGCATTGAATGTAGGTACTCTGATATGAGGTGTTCTAACCAGCATCTTAACTGCTAGACTAAATGTTCCTGTCAGTGTAATTTCTTTTATAAAAGTATATTTATTTGGGGGCTGGCACTGTGGTGTAGCAGGTAAAGCCACCGCCTGCAATGCTGGCATCCCATTTGGGAACCAGTTCGACTCCTGGCTGCTCCACTTCTGATCCAGCTCTCTTCTATCACCTAGGAAAGCAGTAGAAGATGGCCCAAGTCCTTGGAGCCCTGCATGTACCTGCATGGGAGACCTGGAAGAGGCTCCTGGCTCCTGGCTTCAGATCAGCACAGGTCTGGCCGTTGTGGCCATTTAGGGAGTGAACCAGCAGATGGAAGACTTCTCTCTCTCTCTCTCTCTCTCTCTCTCTCTCTCTCTCTCTCTCTGCCTCTGCCTCTCTGTAACTCTGCCTTTCAAATAAATAAGTAAATCTTACAAAAAATAAGAAAAAAGGAAACAACCACTTCACTTTCTATAGGTACCTTCTCACAACACACTTCAATTTTCTGTAGACTGACTGCAGTTTCAGTAACTCCACTGAAGATGTGCATCTTGTCACTGATCTCTGCAGCACTTAAGGAAATGACTGCCCTCATTGGCCTTAGCAATAGGACTTTCCAGGTTCACTGCCTAGCTCTATAATTACTCTTTGACTGTTCTTCCTCCCTCTGTCCATTGAACACTGGTATTTCCTGGCATCTCAGATCTCCCTTTTCTCAATTTCAACCTGGTCTTTAGTCTCATCCACTTTTATGAGCTTAATTATTTACTTGTTGTTTTCTAAATTTGTTTTTCCAACCCCAAACCACTCTGTGAAACTCCTGATGTGTACTCTTAATTACTCAGCAGCCATATTTACCTAGATGTTCAATGGGCATTGCATCAGTCAAGGTAGACTAGGCTGTGCTATGGTAACACAGCAAAAACCCAACTCTTCATGGCTTACAAAGATTTCTTTCTGCTCACATTACACATTCATTGCGGCTTCGCTGCAGCTGTGACCCTGCAGTCCTCGTGTTGGAACCTAGGCTGGCCGGAGGCATCTATGTGGAACATTGCCAGTCATTGTGGCAGAGGGGGAAAAGATACACAATAAGCCAAGTGCTGCCTCTTAAAGATTCTGCCCAGAAGTCACACATTTCAGGCCACATTGTATCAACCAAAGCAATTCACATGGCCCCTCTTGAGAGATTAATTGGGTGGGGAGATATAATCTTCCCTGAGGGAGGGGCCGGGAACATTTGGCAACAGTGATACAATGAACCACAGGCGTTTCAAGCAAAACATGTCTAAACCTTCTACTGGTTGTTTCATCCCCATCCAAAGCCTATTCATCTCCCAAATTTTCCTTTTACCCTAACTTGGCATCATTATACCTTTAGTCAGCCAGCTTAGAAACTTCAGAGTTGTCCTAAAGTCTTCTCCTCCTTTCCTGTCCCCTGCCTGTGTCCAGTTGGTCCAACAGTCCTCTGTGTTGTATCCTGGTGTCTCGTCTCAGCTCTTCCTCTTGGGTTTCTGCTGCCCTAGGCGGAACACTTCTGTGTTGGAGTTGGAGAAGTCTCTCTGCGGTCTCCCTGTCTCCTTTCCTCCTTCACTAAGGCATTCTCTACCCTCCATGCTGTCAAGGCTGAGTGTTTAAAACAAGATCTTATTGTGCAACTCCACTGCTCAAAAGTCTTCAGGCATTCCAGGGTTTAGCCTAGTGGCTAAGATGTCGGTTAAAATGCCCAAGCTCCATGTCGGAGTGCCTGGGTTCAATACCTGGCTCCAGTTCCGGACTCCAGCTTCCTGGTAATGCAGACCCTTCGAGGCAGTGGTGATGGCTCCAGTGATAACTTTCTGCCACCCATGTGGGAGACCTGGATTGAGTTTCTGACTCCCAACTTCAACCCAGCACAGTTCCAGCTGTGACAGGCATTTGGGGAGTGAACCAGTAGATGGGAATTAAGTCTGCCTATTCCTCTCCCCACTCTATCTCTACAATGTAAAAAATGCTCATGTGCCCTCATTCTCAGCCATCACCTGCTGCCTCCCACAGTGCACATCAGCAGGAAGCTAGAATTGGAAGTGTAATCAGGACCCAAACCCAGGCTCTCCAATTTGGGATACAGGTGTCCCAACTGGTGGCTTAACCACTAGACCAAATGCCCAACCGGTTTGTTCCTTTTTATTGCTGAGTAGTTTTTCATTAGCCAGAATTTGCTTATCTGTTCCTGAGTTTAGAGGTATTAGGAGTGTTTGCAGTTTTTAATCCCACCGTACTTGTACTCTAAAATGTGGCTCAACTGTTTCCTTCCCACCACCTTTTCCCAGTGCCTCACATATGTCCTTATCACACTTCATTGTATTGTATGTGGTTTTTTAATTACTTATTTTATTTATTTGAAAGGCAGAGTTAAGGGAGAGAGAGAGAGAGAGGTCTTCCAGCTGGTTGTTCACTCCCCAAATGGCCACAGTGGCCAGGCTAAAGCTTCTTCTGTGTCTCCTAGATGGGTGCAGAGGCCCAAGGACTTGGACCATCCTCCACTGCTTTTTCAGGTGCATTAACAGTAAAAGCTGGATTGGAAGTGGAGCAGCCAGGACTCAAACCCTTGACCATATGGGATGCTGGCATTGCAGGCAGCAGCTTTATCTGCTCTGCCACAACGCCAGCCCCTGCATGTGGTTTTGTGAAGGCAGAAAGGCAAGCTCATTAGTTCTGTCTGTGTGTCAGGCTCTCATTGCTAACATCTGCTGCAAAGCCAAGTGGATAGATGCTCCAGAAATCATTGTTGCAATGAATGTGCCTGGATTCCCTTTTCCCCAAGGTATTGCATCTTCAGGCTCTCATCTAGAGAACCTGAGAGAATTTTGGGGAAAAAATTATTTATTTGAAAGAGTGACAGGGGCCAGTGTTGTGGCATAGCAGGTGAAGCCACCACCTGCAGTGCCAGCATCCCATATGGGTGCTGGTTCAAGTCCTAGCTGCTCCACTTCCAAGCCAGCTCCCCACTAATGCACTTGAGAAAGCAGCAGAATATGGCTCAAGTCCTTGGACCCCTGCACCCACATGGAAGACCCAGAAGAAGCTCTGGGCTCCTGGCTTCAGCTGACCCAATTCTGGCCATTGC
Source organism: Oryctolagus cuniculus (assembly GCF_964237555.1). Classification (NCBI taxonomy): domain Eukaryota; kingdom Metazoa; phylum Chordata; class Mammalia; order Lagomorpha; family Leporidae; genus Oryctolagus; species Oryctolagus cuniculus. The sequence goes on along the minus strand of NC_091438.1, from coordinate 136,800,966 downwards.
AGCCATTTGGGGAGTAAAGTAGCAGATGTAAAATCTCCCTCTGTCTGTCTCTCTCTTTCTAACTCTGCCTTTCAAATAAATAATTCTTAAAAAAATATAGAAGGAAGGAAGGAAAGAAAGAGAAAGAAAGAGTGAGCTATCCACTGGTTTACTCTCCAAATGCCCACATCAGCTGGGACTGGACCCAGCTGAAACCAGGACCTAAGAGCTCCATTTGGGTCCCCCAGATGGCTGGCAGGAACCCAAGCACTTGAACCATCATCTGCTGCATTCCCAGGTGCATTAGCAGTAAGAGAAAAGTGGAGTAGCTGCAACTGGAACAGGCACTCTGATATGAGATGTGGGCAGCCCAAGCAGCAGCTTAACCCACTGTACCACAACACTAATAGGTCCTAAAAGGGTTTTATGGGCAAATGTTTGGAAAATGCTACATACACCACCTCCCTCTCAAAGATTATAAGTAATAGAAAAAAATATTCTGAGAAGTTAGACAGTAAAAAAGCCTCTTAAACTTGTATCTTTACATAGTATTTCTCAAATTTGACCATAAACACATAAATACATCCTTCAAAAACTAATATTCCTGTGGCCAGCACTGTGGTGCAGCAGGTTAAAGCCCTGGCCTGCAGTGCCAGCATCCCATATGGGTGCTGGTTCGAGTCCTGGCTGCTCCACTTCCAATCCAGCTCTCTGCTATGTCTTGGGAAAGCAGTAGAAGATGGCCAAAGTCCTTGGGCCCCTGCACCTGCATGAGAAACCTGGAAGAGGCTCCTGGCTCCTGGCTTTGGATCAGCTCAACTCTGGCTATTGCAGCCATCTGGGGAGTGAACCAGTGGATGGAAGACCTCTCTCTCTCTCTCTCTCTCTCTCTCTCTCTCTCTCTCTCCCCCTCTCCCTCTCCCTCTCCCTCTCCCTCTCCCTCTCCCTCTCCCTCTCCCTCTCCCTCTCCCTCTCCCTCTCCCTCTCTTTGGCTCTATGTCTCTCTGTAATTCTGTCTTTCAAATAAATAAATCTTAAAAAAAAATATTCCTAACATACTTTGGGAAAAAGCACTCAAACTGTTTTACAGTAGTTCCCCCTTATCCATGGGGAATAGATTCCAAGACCTCCCAGTGGATTACTGAAACTGCAGATAGTAGTGAACCCTATATGTTTTTCCTTATACATACAAATATACCTGTGATAAAAGTATAGCTCATAAATTTGGCACAGTAAGAGGTTAACAGTAAATACGAATAAAATAGAAAAATTATAATGATATACTACAAGTGATGTGAATATGGTCTTTCTATCCCAAAATATTTTCATTCCTCATTCCAGCGCAGTAATCGTTTTGGTTACAGTTGTTGAACAAACTGTAGAAAGTGAAACCTTGGATACAGGGGGAATGCTGTAACTCAGTTTTCCTCTGGCCTAGTTAGGTGCCCAAATTCACATAAGAGCTTGAAGGGAAATTTTTCTATTCTCTAGAGCTATTGTATGCAGTGGTGTATGAACTTTTTTTTTAGGAAAAGATTTATTTATTTATTTATTTGAAATGCAGGGTGACAGAGAAAGAAAGGAGGACAGAAAGAAATCTTCCACCCACTGTTTCATTCCCCAAAGGCCAGGCCAAAGCCAGGAACTTTGAACTCCAACTGTATCTCCACACGAGGAGCAGGGACCCAGGTATTTGGGCCGTCCTCTGCTGCTTTCCCAGGCATTAGCAGAGACCTGGATTGGAAGCAAAACAGCTGGGACTTGAACCGGAGCTCTGATAGGGGATGCTGGCATTTCAAGTAGCAGCTTAACCTGCTGCTCTACCATGCCAGTCCTTGTGTGTAGGAACTTCAGTTGAAGGTAACGATCATTAAAATGGAGCCAAATAAACTCCTGTCACATTTATGCCTATATGCCTATTGAATCTGCTGGACAGCAGAGGAGGCTGACCAAATAGCAAGATTTCATTTCTTTCTTTGTAAATGAGCTTCTGAAATTACCCTCTCTACTTTCCTAGAAATTTAAAATTTTGACTCTAGAAGAATCTTAGAATTTTAAAAGAGCAAGAGATCACCACCTAATTGTATATACAATTAAATTAAGACACAGAAATGTTAGGCTTTGTTCAAATTATATAGTTGCAAAGTAGACCTAGATCTGAAACTGGTTTCTTTTATTCCTTCCTTCCTTCCTTTTTTTTTTTTTTTTAAGAATTATTTACTTATTTGCAAGGCAGGATTACAGAGAGAAAGGAAGAGAAATATTTTTTTAAAGATTTATTTATTTATTGGAAAGACAGAGTTACAGAGAGGCAGAGGAAGAGGGAGAGAGAGAGGTCTTCCTTTAGCTGTTAAACTCCCCAGATGGCCTCAATGGGTGGAGCTGCACTGATCCAAAGCCAGGAACCAGGAACTTCTTCCCAGTCTCCCATGTTGGTGCAGGGGCCCAAGGACTTGGGCCATCTTCTACTGCTTTCCCAGGCCATAGCAGAGAGCTGGATCAGAAGTGGAGCAGCAGGAACTGGAACTGGTGCCCATATGGAATGCTGGCAGTGCAGGCCGTTGCTTTACCTGCTACACCACAGCCCCAGTCTCAAGAGATCTTCTGTATGCTAGTTCATTCCCCAAATGGCTGCAACAATCCTTGCCCAGCCCTGGCTGATGCAAGGAACCTGGAGCTCCATCCAGGTCTCCCATATCGGTAGAAGGGATCCATGTACTTGGGTCAGCTTCCACTGCTTTCCTGGTGCATTAGCAGGGAGCTGGATTGGAAGTGGAACAGCCTGGACTGAAACCAGTGCTCGTATGGGATGCCAGCATCGCAGGCAGTGGTTAAATCTGCTGTGCCACAATGCTGGCCTCTGCTACCAGTTTCTTAATTCCCATTTCAGGTGTTCTTTTTCTGATAATCATTTGCCAGTGACTTCTTTTATTAACTCCATGAAGTGTAAGGCTTATTGAACCTGTTGAGCTAGTTCAAAGATTTCTTCATCTTACCTTTTGCTAAAAGTTATGGAGTTTTGTTGTTGTTTTGTTTGTTTGTTTTTTAGTTCAAGTGAGGAAAAAAAATGATTTTTTTTTCCAGGAAACCTGTCCCTATTAAATGTTCATTTTTTTTTACACCCTTTGTGAACCTGTGTCATCTGTAACTAGATGGCAATACTGCAGCCCAAAGCCACAGGTAAAAACTTATTCGTCTGGATTCCCCAAGAGACCCTGTAGTATGTTTGCTTGAGAAAATACTTCTAGGGTGAAATGGCTGAACTAAGGCAAAATCAGGGGATTCAGCATCTTGATTAAACTGGTCTTTAAGGCTTCACTTAAGAGCAGTTTGTCAACTTTTTACCAATTAACACACACCATTTAAAACATCCTGAGCACTAATATCCTTGATGACTAATTGCATTTTTTTGGTAGGTGGGGAAAAGTGGCAACGTACCAGCAGGCACTACCGTGGATAGCACCATCACTCATCCATCTGAGTTCGACTTTTACCTCTGTAGTCATGCAGGAATTCAGGTAACTTGGAAGCTGGTCTGGATCTTTGACTTGATAGGAAGGTGTTTGCAAATTCAGCAGTTAGCTTGAGTAGACTTGTTATTAAACATGGTAATTAACTTTGTTAATGCTTGTATCCTAGAATTGTTATCTGTTGGTCTAGGTATCTACTTGTAGATGTGCTAGGCTGAAATACTTCTGAATTTAAGGAGTAAGTTTCAATTCTTATCTCCTTTCAGGTAGTCAGCCCATGTCAGAAACAGATTAATCATGCCACTCTTTCTCCAGGGAACCAGCCGTCCTTCGCACTATCAGGTCTTGTGGGATGACAACTGCTTCACGGCAGATGAGCTGCAGCTCCTGACCTACCAGCTGTGCCACACCTATGTGAGGTGCACACGCTCAGTCTCTATTCCAGCCCCTGCATATTACGCCCGGCTTGTAGCTTTTAGGGCCAGGTATCATCTGGTGGATAAAGATCACGACAGGCAAGTTTCTCAGGCACAATAAAAATCTCTTTCTCATTTAGCAGCATGTTAATTTGTTTTTAAAGTTACTATAGAAGACATTTTAAATGATTTAAACTGCCCTCCAGGATTTAATTGCAACAAGCAAATAAAATTAGATGTGCCTTTGAGAGCTTATAACATGACTTTTGATCCAAGAAGTGCTCAGGCTTGTTTATACTTGTTTCTCTAAAGAAGTCTAATTTGGAGCTGCCTGTGGCTTTGGCGTGGAGCCAAATGCATTTCAGATCTATTCAGATCCTGAGTAACCTCAAAAGGTGGCCAACATGGCCCCCTGACTCCAGTCAGAGGTCTGTGGATTCCACTTCATGCAAAAGGGAGTCATGATCACTTCACTCCACTTTCCAGTGCAATCTGGGATGTACCAGTGAACCTATGTGTGGGAGGGGGCTAGGCCACTCTTAACCCCAAATAGGGATCCCAAGAGAATTGGACATTTTGACCTATTGCTGAGCTTCCTGCATTAATTTTCTCTTCCAAATGACCATCTGTAAAATATAGCAGTTTCTGGGCTCTTCCCCAAGTCTGAATTCAGCTGCTAAATTCTAGACATTCCACTGCAAGTCTATTTCTGTATGGTTGAAAATACACTATTACAGAAAAAGCCTGGCTGTGGCTTCATGCCTTCCATTCTATAATATACATCCACTCATTCAGCATATTTATTAGGTCTGACTGTGAGCTTAGTATAGTGGTAGGTGCAAGAAATACTTACACATGGCTCCAGTCCATGAGGATTTTGTGTTTCAGTATGGGAAACAACACAGGCAAATATAGAACTGACAACTAGCCCATTATCAGTACAGATAAAAGTACATTGCAATGTCAGAGGAAAGGCAGTTAGAGAAGACTTCATAGCCAGATGCAGAGGCTTTGGCTTTACAAAGAAAAGGATTTTCCAAGCAGAAGAAACAATGGACACAAAGGAGAGAAAGCACATGACATGTTTGGACAATATCAAGTTTTCTTTGGCCAGAGCATATTAAAGGGGAATAGCAGGCATGAGGCAGGGAAAGTATGTTAGAGCAAGACTGTCTTTGTTAAAAACAGAAAGCTATTCCTGGGGCTGGCACAGGGGTACAGACTTCTGACTACAGCCTGGCACAGGCCTGACTGTTATGGTCACTGGGGAGTGAACCAGTAGGTGGAAGAGCTCTCCTTCTGTCTCTCCCTCTCTCTGTGTTGCTCTGCCTTTCAAATAAATAAATAAAACTTTAGGGGGAAGAAAAGCTATCCCTGGGATAGAATAGGTAGTTAATTGGCCGTGAGTAGCAGAGGAGAAGATGAAATAAAGAATGACAAAGATTTTGAGGCTAGATGACAAAAACTGGTTAAAGCAGAGAAGGCAAAGGAGGAGTGATGAGTAATGGTTCACTATATCCCCCTTCCTTTGAAAAAGACATTTATATTTATTTGAGAGAGAGAGTAACAGAGAGAGAAAGAGATCTTTCACTCTTCAAATGGTCACAATGACAGGGCTGAACCAGGCTGAAGTCAGGGAACTCCAGCCAAATCTCCCACATGGGTTGCCAAGGCCCAGATACTTGGGTCATCTTCTGTGCATTAGCAGAAAGCTGGAAGTGGAACAGCTGGAACTTGAACTGGCCTTCCCTTATGGAATGCCAACCTTGCAGGTGATATTGTGCCATGAATTGGCCCCAAGCTAAGCCCTTTGTATCACATGGTATGTTTATGCAGTACATTCAGAAATTGTTATTATTACCCTGAAATACCAAAATGCAGAGTTGTTACTTGTCCAAGGTTATATAGCTAGCAAAGAGAAAGCAGGAAGAGACAAATGGCACAGTAACATTTGCTGAGGGTCTTCTGGGTTACAGCCGTGTATTAGACACATAAATTTGTTCATTCAACAAATGGTTACTGAAACTATGCTATGTGCTGGGCAGTAGGGATAGAGTGGTGAGTGAGATGTACAAAGTTGCTGCTTTTTTAGGACGTACATGTAGTCTGGAAGTAAATCATTACCCAGTTAATAACTTAATTTCAGTTGTGTTTAGTAACATGAAACAAAAATGTTTTCACCGTGTACTGTGAAAGCATGTTCCAGGTTGACTCTGCACTTGAATTTGGAAGTTATTATAGGTTCCTTTCTCTTCTTTAAATTTTTATGATTTATTTTCATTTTATTTGAAAGGCATAGAAACAGAGAGAGCTCTTCCATCTGCTAGTTCACTCCCCAGATATCTCCAACAGCCAGGATTGGGCCAATCCAAAGACGGGAGCTCAGAACTCAACCTGGGTCTCTCATGTGGTAGACAGGGACCCAAGTACTTGAGCCATCACCTGCTGCTTCCCAGAGTGTGCATTAAGGGAAGCTGCATCTGAAGTGAAAAGACGGGGTTCAAATCAGGTACTCTGATGTGTGCTGCTGGGCTCCCAAGAAATGTCTTAATTGCTGCACCAAATGCCCATTGCCAGAATAGATTTCAATAAGGAAAATGGCATTTAGCTGAAACCTAGAGGATGAGTAGGAATTAATCCAATATAAATGGTAGCAAAAGTTCTCATAAAGGAACCAAGAAAGATCTGGGTCTATCCAGACTTTATTTTATGTAGTTCTTACAACTTCTCATTAAATAAGTTGTACTGCACTTCATGGTTAAGCGAACTGGTGGGTAAAGAGACATAACAAATTATTTGAGGAGCCAAGGCTTGAATCTGATATCTTCTTAAATCTGGTACCACCGACGCTGTTTGTAACGGTGAAATATAAAGTGGCCTTCTGTTACACCTATGTTTTGCTCTCTTCTTTTTACAGCGCGGAAGGCAGTCACGTGTCAGGACAGAGCAATGGCCGGGATCCTCAGGCCCTGGCTAAGGCTGTGCAGATCCATCACGATACCCAACACACGATGTATTTTGCCTGAGAGTCTCAGAAAAAAGAACCTGTTTGGCACCTCATGCAGCCTCAAAATGTTTCAAATGCCTACCACCTCTAGAGAGAGCCAAGTCGATCGCAGGTGGTCTTCTACCAGCAGCTCGGAATAGTTGCACTGAATCTACTTTCTTTGCAGCACTATCTGATGCATCAACAGAATTGAGCCATTTTTTTTAAAGTAATAGATACTCATAGATTATCTTTTCTGATGCACTGGATGGAATTTTTACCTCAATGTGCAAAGGCTGATAGCCTGAACTTTTTAAAGGACTTTACAAGAAAGGATTCTATGGAATATTTTGCTAGCTGTGGTGTTCACCGCAACCCGCATCCCTCTAGTCTTATAGGAGAAGATTATTCCTTTTTTTCTGTTTTCATCAAGTGGAGTATATATGGATGAGAAAAACCAAACAATCTGCTTCAGTTGAGTGTAACTATTTACTTGTGTATGTTCATGGACTTTTTAATGGAGATTCCTGACTTCGCCACTGTAAATGCCTTTAACGAGCATTAATTTTTGAAAGATTTACAAAGTTTTATTAGTTTTACTACTTTATATGATTGATCTCTGCAGACTTGTGCTGGTGCAAGTACAGGCTGCCAGGCAATTTGCACTATATTTGGCTTCAGATTCCGCAGGCAGTTATCTTATTGGATTGACTTTTGTGAATGTGTGACATAAACAGATATAATGCATGTCACAGTGACAGATAACACTGCCATGGTCAAAGTACTCATGTTTCTCCCTATTTGAAAAAGAAAATAGTTTTTAGTATTTTTCCAAGTTTTCAAAAGTGCCCATTCTATGCTGCTGTGTGGTTTGTTAGATCTAAATGATTTTTAAACTTTTCTCATAGAAAGTTAACTTTGGCAATAAACATTTTTTAAGATCCCTCCTCTTCTGTCCCCTGACAATGTAGTTTTCTAGATGAGATTTCAGTATGATTTTTATTAGCTATTTCTTATATATCATAATCTGGCAACTTCTGAAACTGGTCAGAAAAGACATATATTTCCATGCCTTTTTAAAGAATTGTTTTTACCTCTTTTATAGTCACAGTTGGTGTCCTGTCACTTTATTTTAAAATAAGCTAGAACCAGGATGCTTCCTTATTGGATAGGCTTTGCCAGTCCTTAAGGTACCTTGAGTGATGCTGCAACTTGCAAAAACGTACCAGCATTTAAACTTTTTTTTTTTTTTCCTGAGAATCAAGGTTACTCACACAATTACTTGCTTCTCTTTCAAACTGAAATGTACTTGGTGGGTTTTCCTTCCTTTTATTATACTAAATCTGTGTAGAAAATATTGATTTTTCTTCATAGATTCTGGATTCTGCTCACAGGGAGATGGGATTCGTTTCTTGTCTGAACAAAGGGAGCTGATCTAAAGCAAGCACCAGTTAAAACATAGGGGAAAGTGTATTCTGTATTTAGTGTAGATAATATTTTGTGAATGGACAACAGCTACATATACCCTTGGTAGTTCCAGCCGGTGTTTCCCAGCGCAGATTTTACTGACTTGGAATTCTGCATCCCGGAACATCAGGAATGAGAAATGGAAAGGGGGATAAAAGGCCCCAGAGCCACACTCCATAGAGCTGAGGAAAGGGTGGGGGAAGAGAGACACACAGTGTGGTGAGAACAGTTTTCTGCCTCTGGAAGCCGCTGGTTGGGGAAACACTGGAGCGGATGGCAAAGGGTGTTTGCTTGAACTCATGGGTCAGTCCAAATCTCTTAATCTAGCCTTCTCAAAATCCCAGCAATATAAAGCACTGTTTTTCATCAATTGTGGAAACAAGCCTGTAAATACATTCAAGTTTACAGTTCCGCGGGCTATCGCTCAGCAGCACCGCCGACATTTGCTGAGACCGGTCTCCAAGTTTTGTAATGTGTGTTGAGCCCCCAGCTCATTGTGATGATGCAGACGCCCCTGATCTGAAGGTGATGGGAAGAAAGCAGGTTCTGTGACTGAAGCACAACGTAGGCAGGAGTGAAGAGATGGCAGTTGTTCGTTTCGTAAGATTTTCCTTTTTTGCAAATACCTCACTTGGATAATACAAATCAGGACATGTTGGTGAGGGGCTGGCTGCTGCTTTTATTCACACTTGTTCAGGGAGAGCACAGAAAATACCCTTCAGCATGGCCACTCTGGACCCAAGAAGAGGAAGAACGGAAGCTTTTGTGGAAGGAGGACTCAACGAGTGAAGAACTCTTGGTGGCTGGCTGGCAGGCCAGCAGGCACCTGCCCTGCACGGTAGTGCCTCGGGCTTGCTCGCTAGTAACGCACAGAAGTGTCACTTCTCACCATCTCCTGGCATGCACGGAACAGGGAGCAAGGCGGAGTTCAGGGAAGTCCCGAACTACTTGCCTGCAGCTGGGCTCTACGCTTGACCTTGATCTACATAGTCTGTAAGACCTCAGTCAGTCCTTGGACACTGGGGCAAATCAGTGCAGTGGTGGAGGAAAAGCCAGGAGGCCTATTTTTATAGGAAAACAATACCATTAAGGGTGCAATGTTGTCATTTTGGACAAAAGGGAAGAAAATGATGAAGTAGGATCATTGGAAAAACTTGTTGAGGGGTGAATCTTTAAAAGGCGATCTCTGCAGAGTCAGAGTTGTGGCAATACTTTTGCAAGCAAGTCTGAATGCACAGTTTTAATTGAATTCGGCTTGACTATTCAAATAGGTAACCCCCTCAGGACTGATTGAATCGTTATGCATGTGTCAATCAATGGGAGGTGTGCATTCTCTACAAGTAGTGTTAGGCTGTTGGGTTTTCTAAATCGCAGCCTGTTTAGGCACTGTCATGTGGTGTGAAAGATTTAAATGTAGCAACGCTAATGAGTAACAATTTAGGGATAAGGAGCAAGGACATTAAGAGAGTGGTGAAAATTCAAATGGCGAACCCATGGTTTTGTTGTTGTGAGCCATTGAATCCTGAGCGATTTAGACAGTGAGCTAGCTGGTGTAATGTAGCCAGCATTCTGGGCAGGCAAAACATATTCATTCTTACTGTAAATTCTATTTGCTGCTTCCAAAGGTGATGATTTACAAGCAGACGTGTTCTATACGGTCTGCATTTTAGGATCTGGTGCCCAGCCTATATCAGAGCTTAACCTACCTGGCTCAGATACCTCTGCTTCCCAAGGGAAAAGTTAATCTACTGGTAGAATAAGGTTCACCCTCTCTACCCCACCCTAGCAACTCTTTGTGGATGTGCTGTAAGATTTTCTTGTTCAATAGCAAGGTGGTAGCTCTACTTTCATTTTAAGAAAGTGGAGGCTGAGGGCATTGTATCAAAACTTTCAACTCCAAGAATTTTTCCTTGTCAAATTCAAGGAAAGATCTTGTTATTGATGAACATTTTCTTATCCCTTGCTATTGACATATTCATGCTCTTTCTATGTCTAGTGGCTGACAATGTTTGCGTTTGTTCATTTGAATAATGGTGTGATTTCTGTTTCTATATTGTTAGATTTGTAATGTTTTAAATTTATTCAATTTGGACTGGATGTATGTCTCTAGCAATACGAGGTACTTTCTAAGCTATTAAGGGAGGGGCTATATCCCCATATTGAGAAAAGATAATGGTTGTTTAAATTTTGCATTTTTTTTTGGCCTGCAGGGATATTTTGTGTTCATGTGTCCAAAAATAAAATAAAAATAAGACAAATCAGCATTCTTGTGCCAAAACTTGTTTTGCTTGTCAATTGTCTGGTAAATGCAGAGTACACTGTAATGGCAACACACATGGTTGCTGTTAAAAAACAATTTCCTCCATTTGAGAAATTTGACAGCAACAGTGGGAAAACTTTGTGTTTTTAAATGCTCGGTCTTCCTATTTTTGTAAGTTGCCGTTTGGCAATTTCAGAAGGCATTTTCAGCAACATTTCACATATGAAAACTTTTAAGTATTCATCAGGATTCTAGGCACAGCTCTCAATGGGAAGATCTATTTAACTGATATCTTGGGGAAAATCTGTACTTTCCAGGAGGCAGTGGAGCCCAACTAACTTCTCCAGAGGAACTGCCCAAATTCACCCAACCTGGGGGTATCAATTATAACACCTTTTTTTTTGTTTTCTATTTTTTAAGGTTTTCACCAGCAAAACTTTTTTTAGGTCACAGTGGGGATGCTGCAGAAATATGCACAGTGGAGGCCTTATATCCTCAGAAAATTTGTGGTTTACCAGATGAGAAATTCCTACATGCAGCTCCCTCTACTAGAAGGGAATCTTCCCCCACCCCTGCACATAATATCTCCATTTCCACATTTATCAAACATTTATGATGGACTGGGTAATGCCAAGCTCACCCTGGGTGCTAAGAACACAGAAGAGTAAAAATCTTCAGAGTTCATTCTCCTGTATCATGGGGTGGAGGAGAAGGCATCGAGATTTACATTACCCAAAAGCTTCTATATGTCAGTCACTTTATGTTGACATCTTGAATCCCAGAAAACAGTCCTTTTAGGTGGATAGTGGTATCCTCCATTAAAAATGAAGAGTCAGCTTCAAAGATGCTAAGTACCACAGTTACCGAATGACAAAGCTAGAAGTTGAGTTCAGGCTAACTTTATTACACCTGCTATTGAGCACAAAACGAGAAAACACTGTGAGGAACTTAGAAGATGGTATCAAGAAACACTTGTCAGTGGCTGTGATTTGGGGGATAGATCATGAAGCACAACAGGAGTTTGCCAGGTGAACAGGGGAGAGGATGTGGGGATTGTAGACACCCAGTTCCCTTACAGTACTTTAGAGCAGCTACGATCTTCGCCCAAATGCTTTCTTCTACTCCTTTGTGTGGGGAGCAACCCGGACTGGACTAAGTTACTGGAATTAAGACTTGTTCTATGCATCTGCTCTCCCACAATATGGCGCTGGGAGAGAAGAAAACGGCTTCCGCACAGCTGCCTCTTGCCAACTTGAGTGCTGACCTCCAGGAGCTGATCCTGCTCCTGATTGGAGGAGAGCAGCGTACTCGGCGTGTGGGCAGCTGAGTTAGGATTGGCGGAGGAGGACTATAAAGGAGGAGAGAGACGGCATGCACCAGGAACATTTAAGGGGAACACCTGTGCAGCCCCCGAGAGAGCCGGCCGGCGGTGTGCCGCTCCCCTGCGGAAGTGGGGAAAGTGGCAGGGGGAACCGCCCTTCCACGGAGGTGGAAGGGACAGTAGCCAACCCGGGAAGAACCAGCAGCAAACCCGGGGAGGGCCGAGCAGACAAAAGAACAGCGCAGGGTCTTGTGTCGTTCCTCCACGAAGATGGGGAGCGACACTTTGGAAGACAGAAACCTTTTTTTTTTTTTTTAAATGAGAAATGCATTATTTTGTGTGATTCAGGTGGGTCCAAGTCTCCTCACCCCCACTTGTACCCTGCTCATGTCTATTCCTGAGTTACAGGAGGATGTGTTACACCAGTCAGGAATGGTTCATGTGCCCACTCCTGTTGGAGGAGAGAGGTAAGTAATTAGATAAATGACAAACTGTCAGAAGGCATGTGTCTCTTCTGTCTCTTTGTGCTTTGGTTCTGATTTCCTTGTGTTGACTTTATTCTCTAGAAGCTAGTGGCAGGTATTTTACTTTTTTTTTTCCAGGCAGAGTTAGTGAGAGAGACAGAGAGACAGAGAGAAAGGTCTTCCTTCCTTTGGTTCACTCCCTAAATGCTGCTACGGCCGGCGCACTGTGCCGATTCAAAGCCAGGAACCAGGTGCTTCCTCCTGGTCTCCCATGCGGTGCAGGGCCCAAGCACTTGGGCCATCCTCCACTGCCTTCCCAGGCCACAACAGAGAGCTGGACTGGAAGAGGGGCAACCAGGACAGAATCCGGTGCCCCAGTCGGGACTAGAACCCGGGGTGCCAGTGCCGCAGGCCTAATGGCAGTTTTTAAGGAGAAAGACAAAATTTGATAGAGTTGGTGAATAGGAAGAATACTAGCAAATGTATTGCATAATCACTGAAGGAAAGAAATGAATTTAGTCTGACAAACATGTCTTGAGCTTCTGTCAGGTACTAGAAGCTACTAAGATGATGAACACAAATTCTGGCTGTTGAGGGATTCACTTGTACACTTGGGGGCTACACATGTGAAAGATAGCTTTGAGGGTTAAGTGCTATGAGAATATATACAGGGGATCATAGAATCACTTACAGAGGTCCTTACCCCAACCTGGGAAATCAAGGATGTCTTCTTGGGAGAAGTGATGACTGAGCTGTCTTATTAAAAAAAAAAAAATGAGAGTTCTATAAGTGAATAAGGTGTAAGAAGACATTCCAGGAATTCTGGTCATGGGCAAAGGCACAGAGTAGGAAAAAAGATCATGACATTTGGATGAATTACAAATAATTTTAGTACTCTTAGCTTTAAAAGGTAAGAGAGGAAGTGCAGGTGATAAGGATAGACAGTGGAGCAGGCACCAGTTCCTCACAGGACAGGGTTTAACTGGCATTCTAAAGAGTTTAGAGCTTTTTCACAGGTGCGGAGGGATAGCAGATTCCGATTTGTGCTAGTTTGCTAGCAGCTAGCAGGAATCTTTTGGATAGGTTGAAGCTGAAGTTCCACTGAAGGGAAGTTCAAGTTTTATTGCAATGCTAAGCAAAAGCTGAGGAGGCTTGAACTCCAGCAGTGATGATGCAATTGGAGGGAAAGAAAGAACACGAGAGACAGACATAAAATAGAAGTTGAACCTGGTGATGGAGCAGATTTGGGGTGTAAGGAGAAGGAGGGAGACTCGTAAGGTGACTTCTAGATTTCTGGTTTGGGTGGCTTAGTAAACCACAGAACACTGAGAATGAACACAGGAGAAGAAGATTTGTTGGAAAGATGAAGGTGGTAAGTTCAATTTTGGACAAGTTGGTTTTGAGGGCTTGTACTGGAACAAGAAATTGGAAGCCATCAGTGTATAGGTTGTGGTTAAAGTCATTCAAATGTATGCCCAGAAAGATCATGCAGGGTGAGAAGAAATAAAAAGCATGGGGTCCTACGGAATACAAATACTTACAGAGTAGACAGAGGAGCAGGGTTATACAAGGGAGAATACAGAACGGACAAAGATCAAAGAACCAGTTGTTCTAGAAACTAAAGGAGAAGAGCATTTCATCAAGTGTCTATAGGATAAGCAGTTAGCTGTGTGACACTGGACAAGTTACTTAGTCTTTCCTGGTTTTCTTATTTGTGAAATGGAGATAATAACTAGTATTTACATCCAAGAGTTTAAGGATTACATGAGAAAAAGCTATGTAAAGACTGGGAAGCAACTAGCTGTAATGAGGAAGGGATCTACTATCCAACACTCGTGTAGAAAGACTAGATCTGGGCCGGCGCCGTGGCTCACTAGGCTAATCCTCCGCCTTGCGGCGCCGGCACACCGGGTTCTAGTCCTGGTCGGGGGCGCCGGATTCTGTCCCGGTTGCCCCTCTTCCAGGCAAGCTCTCTGCTGTGGCCAGGGAGTGCAGTGGAGGATGGCCCAAGTGCTTGGGCCCTGCACCCCATGGGAGACCAGGAGAAGCACCTGGCTCCTGCCATCGGATCAGTTTAATTGGAAGCTTAATTGATGCGCAAAAATTCTCACATTTAATGCCTACAATTTAATGGATTTGGACATATGTATATAGCTGTGAAACCATTATCACAATCAAAAGTTATAAATGTATCTATCAACAATCACTGTCTTGACTTGCAGTATATTGATTGTTTTGCTTGTTTTGGGGTTTATATAGATGGGATATTTTGCTTTTGGCCTCTTTAGAACAATTTTGCTTGTGAGATTCATTCATGTTGTTGCCCATAGCAGAAATGTGTTCATTTTTATTACTGTGTGATATTCCATTGTAACAACATGTGGACCAGGTTTTGGACACTTGGGTTGTCTCTTGATTATTGTGAATAATGTTACCAGGAACACACTGTACAAATACCTTTTCAAGACTCTGCTTTCAATTATTTTGGATACAAACCCAGAAGTGGAATTGCTGGATCATATGATAATACTGTTTATCTTTTTGAGAAACTGCTATAATGTTTCCAAAGCAACTGCACTACTTTTTATAAGATTTTTATTTATTTATTTGAAAGGTGGAGTTACAGACAGAGAAATTGAGAGGCAGAGAGAGAGGTGTTTCATCCACTGGTTCATGCCCCAAATGGCTGCAACAGCCAAACTAGGCTGATCCGAAGCCAGGAGCCAGGAGCTTCTTCCAGGTCTCCCACATAGGTGCAGGGGCCCAAGGACTCAGGCCATCTTCTACTGCTTTCCCAGGCCATAGCAGAGAGCTGGATTGGAGGAGGCAGCTGGGACACAAACCAGCACCCATAGAGGATGCCAGTGCTACAGGCAGCAGCCTAACCTGCTGTGCCACAGCACTGGCCCCAGTAACTGCACCATTTTACCTTCCTGCTAACAGCATGCAGTTTCTCTATATTCTCATCAATACTTGTATTTTTTTTTGCTTGTATTTTTGTTTTGTAATAATAACCACTGTACTGAGTGTAAAGTGGTATCTTATTGTGGTTTTGCCTCTCATTTCCCTGATTGCTAATGATATTGAGCATCTTTTGATATGCTCAGCAGATGATGGGTAAAGTGGCTGGATCCCTGCCACCCACATGGGAATCCTGGATTGTATTGTGGCTCTGGGTTCTGGACTGGCCCAGTCTTAACTGTTATGGGCATTTGGGGAATGAGCCAGCAAATGAAAGCTCTGTCTGTCTCAGTCTCTTCCTATATATATTAAATTTTTCAAAAGATGTTCATTTTGGCACAATATTTTGAAATCCATGAATAGTTTTTTCATAATATGCATTTCCACAAACTTTATGAATCCCTCTCACATCAGACTGTCTTGCAGGACTGGGGCTGTGACATAGTGGGTAAAGCAGCCACCTGGAGTGCCAGCATCCCATATAGGCGCTGGTTCAAGTCCCAGCTGCTCCAATTCCAGTACAGCTCTCTGCTATGGCCTGGGAAAGCAGTAGAAGATGGCACAAGTCCTTGGGCCCCTGCACCTGTGTGGGAGACCCAGGGGATGCTCTTGGCTCCTGGCTTCGGATCAGTGCAGCTCTGGCTGTCACGGCCAGTTGGGGAGTGAACCAGCGGATGGAAGACCTCTCTCTCTCTCTGCCTCTCCTTCTCTCTGTGTGTAACTCTGACTTTAAAATAAATAAATCTTTATATAAAAAAAAAGACCGTCTTGCTGGGCCCAGCATAGCGGGAAAGCTACCACCTGCAGCACTGGCATCCCTTATGGGCACCGGTTGGAGTTCCAGCCACTCCCTTTCCTATCCAGCTCCTTGTTAATGGCCTAGGAAAAGCAGCAGAAGATGGCTCAAGTGCTTGGACCCCTGCAACCATATGGGAGACCCAGATGAAGCTCCTGGCTCCTGGTTTTGGCCTAGCCCAGCCCTGACCATTGTGGCCATTTGGGGCATGAACCAGCAGATGGAAGATCTCTCTCTCTCTTTCTGTCTTTACCTCTCCCTCTCTGTAACTCTGCCTTTCAAATACTTCTTAAAGAAACTAGAAGACTTACCATAGAGTCTCTCTTCTCCACTTCTCCCAGTCCTTGCTGACCATGCTGGGGGAGCCCATGTGGCAAGGATTTGTGAGGGGTCTCTAGGAGCTAAGGGTGTCCTTCAATTACCAAGCAACAGAGAGATGAAGGCTCTTGATTTTATCAGAAAATTGGATGCTGCTAAAGACCATGTGAGCTGCGAAGTGGATTCTTTTCCAGTCAAACCTCCAGATGAGAATCTAGCCCTAGCCTGGATACACCTCCATTGCAGTCTGTGGTTATGCAAAGCAGAACATCTAGTTAAGCCATGCCTGGAATGTTGACCTGAAGGAACTCTGAGACACTCAACTCTGCATTGTATTAAGCCCCTACATTTGTGATAGTTCACTATGCAACAATTGATAATTAATACACTATCTGAATTCAAGACTTATTGTATAACTACACTGATCAAGATAGTGATACATTAGCATAAAGATAGATAGATACATGGAATGAAAGAGTTCAGAAATATGCCCATAAATACATAGCAAATGGCCTTTTAACACAACCAGGGCAATTTAATGGGGAAATATTTTCAAAAAATGATTCTGGAACAATTGGATAGCTATGTGCAAAATCAAAACAAAAAAAACCTTGACCTTTATTTCTCACCATATATAAAATTAACCCAAAATGGATCACCTGCCTAAATGTAAAAGTCAAAAACTACAAAACTCTTAGGAGGAAACATGGAAGACAGTCTTAGTGACCTTGGGTTTGGACAAGATTTTTTAAAAGATTTATTCGTGGCCGGCGCCGCGGCTCAATAGGCTGGTCCTCCACCTAGCGGCGCCGGCACACCGGGTTCTAGTCTCGGTCGGGGCGCCGGATTCTGTCCCGGTTGCCCCTCTTCCAGGCCAGCTCTCTGCTGTGGCCCGGGAAGGCAGTGGAGGATGGCCCAAGTCCTTGGGCCCTGCACCCCATGGGAGACCAGGAGAGACACCTGGCTCCTGCCTTCGGATCAGCGCGGTGCACCGGCTGCAGCGCACCAGCCGTGGCAGCCATTGGAGGGTGAACCAGCGGCAAAAGGAGGACCTTTCTCTCTGTTCTCTCTCTCTCGCTATCCACTCTGCCTGTCAAAATAAATAAATTAATTAATTAAAAATGTAAAAACAAATTTATTCGTTTGAAAGGCAGAAGGACAGAGAAAGAGAGAGAGAGAGAGAGAGAGAGAGAGAGAGAGAGATTGATTCACTCCACAAATGGCCACAATGGCCAGGGCTGAGCCAGGCTGTAACCAGTAGCAGGAATCCATCCAGGTCTCCCAACTACTTGGGCCATTTTCCAGTGCTTTTCCGGGTGTACCAGCAGGAAGCCGGATCGGAAGCAGAACAGCTGGGACTTCAACCAGCACTACAATATGGGATGTAGGTGTCACCAGCAGTGGCTTAACTCATTGTACAAAGTTGACTCTGGTGAAGATTTCTAAAGCATAACACAAAAGCATTAACTTTAAAAGAATAGTGTAAATAGGCCGGCGCCGCGGCTCACTAGGCTAATCCTTCGCCTAGCGGTGCCGGCACACTGGGTTCTAGTCCCGGTTGGGGCGCCGGATTCTGTCCCGGTTGCCCCTCTTCCAGGCCAGCTCTCTGCTGTGGCCAGGGAGTGCAGTGGAGGATGGCCCAGGTGCTTGGGCCCTGCACCCCATGGGAGACCAGGAAAAGCACCTGGCTCCTGGCTCCTGCCATCGGATCAGCGCAGTGCGCTGGTCGCAGCACGCCGGCCACGGCGGCCATTGGAGGGTGAACCAACAGCAAAGGAAGACCTTTCTCTCTCTCTCTCTCTCTCTCACTGTCCACTCTGCATGTCAAAAAATAAATAAATAAAAATAAAAAAATAAATAGTGTAAATAAATTGGATTTAATAAAATTTTTGAATAAAAATTTATTATAAATTATCCAATTTTGTTGTGAAAATGAAGAGGTAATATATAACTGAAGGAATATTTACAAAACAAATCTTCAATAAGTTCATGGAAAATGCGCATTATGAAAAAATTATTCATGAATTTCAAAATTTTTTTCACCAAGATAACTTATCCTTAAATTCCATTTTGCACAAACTTTTAAAAAAAGTTTATTTTGAGAGACAGCTCCTATCCACCAATTCACTCCTCAAATGCCAAGAAAAGCTTGGCCAAGAGCCGAGAACTCAAGCCAGGTCTCCCACACAGGTGGCAGAGACCCAATTACTTGACCATCACTATCACCTCCCAGAGTCTGCATTAACAGAAAGTTGGAGTCAGGAGGGGGAGTTGAATACTGAACCCAAGCACTCCCATGTGGAACAAAGGCATCTTAACCAGCTTCTTAATTGTTAGACCAAATGTCTCTTCTCCATGAGCCTTTTGAAGTACCCCTGTATATCGGGCAAAGGACTTGCATCAAGAACGTATAAGACATTCTGGGGCCGACGCCGTGGCTCACTTGGTTAATCCTCCACCTGCAGAACAGGCATCCCATATGGGCACCAGGTTCTAGTCCCGGTTGCTCCTCTTCCAGTCCAGCTCTCTGCTGTGGCCTGGGAAGGCAGCCTGCACCCACATGGGAGATCAGGAGGAAGCACCTGGCTCCTGACTTTGGATCGGCACAGCGCGCCGGCTGTAGCAGCCATTTGGGGGATGAACCAGTGGAAGGAAGACCTTTCTCTCTATCTTCTCCCTCACTGTCTAACTCTATCTGTCAAAAAAAAAAAAAAAAACAAACAAAAAAAAACACTCTTGTGGGGCCGGCGCTGTGGTGCAGTGGGTTAGTGCCCTGGCCTGAAGCACTGGCATCCCATATGGGCACCAGTTCTAGTCCCAGCTGTTCCTCTTCTAATTGAGCGCTCTCTCTCTCTCTCTCTCTCTTTCTCTCTCTCTCTTTGCCTCTCCTCTCTCTGTGTAACTCTGACTTTCAAATAAATAATTAAACCTTTCAAAAAAAAAAAACCACATTCTTACAACTTAATAAGACAAATAACCCAATTTGAAAATGGATAATGGATCTGAACACATATTTCACCTAAGAAAATATACAAATGGCAAATAAGCACTTGAAAAGGTGCTCAACATAATTTCTCATTAGGGAAATGTAAATTATAACCACAATGAGAAACCACCACATTCTCATTGAAACAAAGATTGTGCACCCCAAGTGTTCAGGAAGATGTAGAACCAGAATTTTCATGCACATCTGATGAGAATATAAAGCACAAACTCTTTGGAAGACAATTTGCTGCTTAAAAAGTGCTCCAAGCTTACCTTTCCAAGTTATGCACCTACCATAAGACCCAGTTATTTCATTTCTAGTTGTTTACCCAAGAGAAATGAAAGCAAATGTCCAAAAACTTGTTGACAAATGTTGAGCCATGATGCCAGCCTGCAACTTGTTTTTTAATCACTCAATAGCATGTTTGTAATATTTATACATATCAGGCTGGCGCCGTGGCTCAATAGGCTAATCCTCCACCTAGCGGCGCTGGCACACCGGGTTCTAGTCCCGGTCGGAGCACTGGATTCTTTACCGGTTGCCCCTCTTCCAGGCCAGCTCTCTGCTGTGGCCCGGGAGTGCAGTGGAGGATGGCCCAAGTGCTTGGGCCCTGCACCCCATGGGAGACCAGGAGAAACACCTGGCTCCTGCCATTGGATCAGCGCAGTGCGCCGGCCGTGGTGGCCATTGGAGGGTGAACCAAGGGCTCTCTCTCTCTCACTATCCACTCTGCCTGTCAAAAAAAAAAAAAAAAAAGATTTATATATATCATAATTTATCTGATTTATGGATGGATTTAGTGTTATTTTCAATATTTTATAAATAGTAACTCTTAAAATAATCTTTTTTTAGATATATTTAATTGTTTGAAAGTCAGAGTTACACAGAGAGATGGAGAGGCAGAGAGAGGTCTTCCATCCACTGGTTCACTCCCCAATTGCCTACAACAGCCAGAGTTTCACAGATCCGAAGCCAGGAGTCAGAAGCTTCTTCCAGGTCTCCCACACAGGTGCAGGAGCCCAAGGACTTGGGCCATCTTCTACTGCTTTCCCAGGCCATAGCAGAGAGCTGGATTGGAAGTGGAGCAGCCGGGACTCCAACCAGCACCCATATGGGATGCTAACACTGCAGGCAGCGGCTTTACCTGCAATGCCACAGCAATGGCCTTTAGAATATGCTTGTATATATCTCCTTTTGGCAAAAACGGAAATTTCTCTGTAGTGAAATTGTGTGTCATAGGGTATGAGCGTATTCAAATGTATAAGAGAATGTGATGGCTATACAAATTTACACTCTCACCAACAGTATCTAATTGTTCTTGTTACTCTAAAAATTTTACTTTTGCCCAATTCCATGGGTGACATTAATGTATCACAGTGGTCTTACTTCATATTTTCCTGATAAATAATAGGATTGAACTTCTAAAGCATGGATTTTATCCCTTTATGTTTCCTCTTCTCTAAAATGACTGTTCATGGATTTTGCCTTTTTAAAAGTATGATTGCTTTTCTACTGCTTTGTAGTTCTCAAAATATATTGGGTACATATCATCTGATGATTATATGTATCACAAATATTTGTTCTCAGTTTGATTTTGTCTTCCCTTTATATGAATTTAGGTTCAAGGAATGGGCATTTGAATTAGGGCTTAAAATGCCTGCTTCCCATATCAAACTGTCTGGCTTCTACCTGCCTCTAGCTCTTGAATTCAGCTGCCTGCTAAAGCAGCCACTGGAAAGTGGGGTTGATGGCTCAAGTAGTTGGGTTACTGCTACCCATGTAAGTGACTTAGTTAAGTTCCTGGCTTCTGGCTTCAGCCCAGCCTAGTTATGGCTCTTGCAAGCATTTGGAAAGTGAACTAGCAGATGGGAAATAGCTCAGTCTATCATCTATCTATGTATCTATCTATTTATCGATCTCTATAATCTATCTATCTCTGACTCTATGCTTCTCAAATAAAAAAGAACTTACATTCTTAATTTTAATCTGGTTGTATCAATGGTCTTCTTTTTTAAGATTTATTTTATTTATTTGAAAGACCGAGTTGTGGGGGGGGGGGGGACAGAGATTGTCCATGGACTGGTTCATTCATAAAATGGCCACAATAGCCCAGAACTTGGCCAGACTGAAGCCAGGAAGCTGGAACTCCATCCAGATCTCCCATGAGGGTGGCAAGGGCCCGAGTACTTGGACCCTCTTCCACCACCTTCCCAGGAACATTAGTAGGGAAGTTGATGGGAAACCAAGTAACTGGGACTCAAACCAGTGTTCATATAAGAATGTCAACATTGCACGTAGTGGCTTGATCCACTGATGCCTGTCCCTTATGGTCTTCTTTTTAATGGGTAGCATGATTGTGTGCTTAAGAAAAATTTCCCCACCTTTCACAGGAGTTGATTTTTGTGTGTGTGGTGAGATAGGGCTCAATTTTAATTTTTTTCCATATTGATAACTCATTGTCTCAATTTCATTATTGACTAGTCTATCCTTTGCCTAGTGGTTTGCATTACCACCTCCGTCATATGAACATTATTTCCATATATACATTTCCTTACATGAGTCTGTTTCCAGTCTCTGTACAGTAGTCCTTTCTTATCCAAGGTTTCACTTTCTGTGGTTTCATTTGCCCATAGTAACTATGATCTAAAAATATTAAGTGGGAGATCCATTTAAATAATTCAGAATTTAAATAATTCAGAAGTTTTAAATTGTGCACTCTTCTGAGTAGCATGATGGAATCCTGTGCTGTCCAGCCTGGTATGTGAAACATCTATTTTTTTCTTTTTCTCTTTCTTTTTTTTTTTAAAGATTTATTTATTTGAAAGTCAGAATTACACAAAGAGAAGGAGAGGCAGAGAGAGAAAGAGGTCTTCCATCCACTGGTTCACTCCCCAGTTGGTTGCAACGGCCAGAGCTGCACCAATCCAAAGCCAGGACCAGGAGCTTCTTCCAGGTCTCCCACACAAATGCAGGGGCCCAAGGACTTGGGCCATCTTCCACTGCTTTGACAGGTCTTCCATCCGCTGGTTCACTCCCCAATTGGCTGCAACACCTAGAGCTGTGCCGATCCAAAGCCAGGAGCCAGGGAGCTTCCTCCAGGTCTCCCGCGCAGGTGCAAGGGCCCAAGGACTTGGTCCATCTTCTACTGCTTTCCCAGGCCATAGCAGAGAGCTGGATTGGAAGAGGAGCAGCTGGGTCTCGAACTGGTGCCCATATGGGATGCCGGCGCTTCAGGCCAGGGCATTAACCCGCTGCGCCACAGCGCCGGCCCCACTTCATAGTCATCTTACCCAAGTGCTGAGTTCAAGTAACAATTTCTTGGGGCATGGGGCAGAAAAAAAAAGTAACAATTTCTTTACTTTGTAACAGCCCCAAAACAAAAGTAGTGATACTGCCAAAGAAGGGTCATAAAGTCTTGTTTTAAGTAAAAAAGTGAAATTACAATAAGTTATTCTGAGAGTGGTGGTTGTGGTGCAGCAGATAGAGCTAATGTTTGAAACGCCCACATCTCACATCAGAGTGCTGGTTGGAGTCCAGGAACATCTGCTTTCAATCCAGCTTCCAGATAATGCTTCTGGAAGGCAGCAGATGATGGCTCCAGTGCTGGGTCCCTGCCGCCCACCTGTGAGACTCAGATGAAGTTCTAGGCTCTTGACCTCAGCCTACCACAGTCCTGGCTGCTGTGGGTATTTGGAGAGTGAATCAGCAGATGGAATTTCTTTCTTTCTCTGTCTTTCAAGTAGATGAAAATAAACAGATAAACTGAAGAGAAAAAGACCACTTGCCTTTTACAAAAAAGGTTTTTGGGGGCTGGTGCTCTGGTATAGCAGGTAAGACCGCTGCCTGCAGTGCCATCATTCCATATGGGCACTGGTTTGAGTCCAGGCTGCTCCACTTCTAATCCAGCTCTCATCTGTGGCTTGGGAAGGCAGTAGAGGACGGCCAGGTCCTTGTACCCCCACACCTATGTGGGAGACTTGGAAGAGGCTCCTGGCTCCTGGCTTTGGATTGGCGCAGCTCTGGCCATTGAGGCCATTCCAGGAGTGAATCAGCGGATGCAAGCTTTTTCTCTCTCTCCTTCTGCCTCTGCCTCTCTGTGGCTCTACCTTTCAAGTAAATAAATAAATATTTTTT